>NC_142133.1:60160205-61527705 GCF_024610735.1 Ursus americanus
AATGATATTATATGTGGTTTCCTGCCTTTAAAAAATATGTACATACATAAAACCTATAGCGGACCTACCTCTCTAGGAAGAGAACAAGAATGCTGTCTGAGTTCAGTTGTCAGAACCGTGAGGATGATTTGCACGTGCCCCTTGACAGCAGGGAAACTCTTTTTCTTCTGTTCCACTTGTTACTTAACTAAGCATAGAGAGAAACCATCCCCCCTATACAGAAGTATAAATAGATAATTCCTCATTCAAGTATGCCCCCCCCTTATCTCTGACAAAATGAGTAACTATTTTAATTCTATAGAACTAGCTGGGAGTGAGATAGTGAGATACGAGGGGATATGCTCTCAAATGTCGACAGGCAATTTGATTCAAGAGTTCCTGAGTGTCTGCCACAGGTCAGGCACCACGCGTGCTAAGCAGTGAGCAAGGTTACAGGGGATGCAAAAAAGGAGGAAGACAGAGTATCAATCAGTGTCCTGTTGCCCTGCTGATGGATTTGAACTTTGGGTGGATTTGATGCTGTAGACAGCAGTAAGCAGTTGAAGCTTGTTGGGATAAGCACCGGGGGTTGTACGTGGGTGATGAATCACTAAATTCTATACCTGAAACTAGCTTGCACTGTATGTTAACTCACTGGAATTTAAATTACAACTCGGAAGGAAAAAAACAGTAAAACCAGATTCATGTTTTGCAAACATCAACTGTTGACAACTGCAAGGAGCAGGGATTGATGGGAGAGGCTGGAGGGAAGTCAGGAGGTTACTGCCACGGTCCAGGTAAGTGATGCTGAGGGACTGGTCCGTAGGAGGGAGGAGCGGGGAGAGCTTTGAAGGACACTGTGGAGGTAGAACTGGCAGGATGTTATGAGCGCCTGGATGAATGGTGAGAAAAATTAAGGTATGATGATGTCAGGATTTCCAGGACTGATGTTTGGCAATTAACGAGTGAACACAGGTTGGAGAAGGAATGGTAAAGAATTTGGTTTTGGATAATTTCGGGCAGATTCCCTTACAAGACACCCTGGGAGAAAGGTTCAATAATAGGCAGCTGGAAATAGGAGTGCGGCCCCAAGGAGAGAGGAGGAGGCAGAAGATATTTACTTGGCAGCGCGTACCATGTAAGTAATAGTTGACTCAGAGAAGAGGATTAAATATCCCCAGAGAAGAATAGAGAGTAAAAAGAGGCCTGAACATGCAACTCCCCAGGACATTATTATTTAAGGAATGGGCAACAGAAAAAGAGTCTGGGAATGAGAAAGAAAAAGACCAGAGCAAGAGGAAGGAGGATATAGGGAAGACGAATGTCCTGAAATCAATCAAAGGCGAAAGAAGGGGGAGGGAAGATGGGAAACCACTGTCAATGGTTTCATGGGGAGCGAGCAGTGATGGCTTTAGCATGTAGGAGCTCACCGTGGACCCAAGGGAAAGGTGCTTCATGCAGGTGAAAGAGCATGAGCCCCGGATCAAAGGGGAGACAGTCCTGTGGAGGCAGGTAGAGCATGGATGTCCCCAGTAAGAATCTGGAGATCAGCGCGGTGACAGAGACCATCCCTGGATGGTGGCACTGCAGGGGACTTTCATTTTTGATCTATTTTTGTATTTGCCGATTTCTGAGAAGAATGCACATTACTTTAATAATGAAAACAAAACAAAGAAATGAAGTGAAAAGGAAGCCAACTTTTAGAAGAATTTGGTGTCATGGGGTCCTCAGCCTTGAGAAGTGGAATGGTGAAGTGGAAAAGATCTCAGAGTTGGGTTCCTGGCTGGTATTAGCCAAAGGGCCCCAAGGAGAACATTTAGAACTTCTCTCTAGGCCTTAGCTTCCTTACACATAAATACAGGAGCTGGGCTTAGAAAACCATGAAGGTGCTTCCTTGTTGTAGAAGCCTAGGCCCTAGCTTGTGACGTGAGCATAAGCTCTCAAATACATTAGCGAAAAATGGTATTTAAGGAAACCCTGAAATGAACTCTGTAAAGAACAATTAAATTATAATGCAAATTATGACTCCAATTTTTTTTTTAATTTCTGATGTTGCTTATTTGCTTTTCTTCAAGTGAGGAACACCTGTCTCGATGATAACATACATCTTTTTGTGTTCTTTTCCTTATACCTTCTGTTTAAAAAATAAAACCCAGTTCCTACCCCAGAGTCTCCTCCGTGCACCAATCAAGACACAGAACAGCATTTAGTGGGTAAGGCCTGAGGACTGCAGTTGCCAAGACTACATATTTACTGCTTCCTTTAGAGTGCCCAAGGACATAAAGTTTTTATTGAACAATTATCACAGGCACTGAGGCTATATTTCATACGCATACCCTCTTATATGTGATGAGTGGCGTGGACATTTTTTAGTTATTTCTGTGGCAGGTGCTTTTAGGCTATGTACAGCAACGTAAATTAGTGGCCAAAGGCCCAGGCAGCGAAAACCATTATGCCAGACCTAAAAAAAATTAGGTGGGAGCCAAGAAGTAGTTTAGAAACAAAAATCCTAGGACATGAAAATTCGAAAGTACCTTACAGGCGACCTGGCACGATATCCTACTGGAAGTGGGTGCCCTTCGACCCATGGGTATCCCACCTGTTCTGGGATACCTCCAGGGAAACACCCACAAATTCACGACTGTGATCTGCTGTCTCTAGTTATCAGACAAATCTGCATACTGATCTGAAGTCTGCCTTCCTGACATCCACGCCTCAGTTCCAGTTCTGTCCTCAGTATGATTCCGAGACAGGTTATTTGCTACTGCTCATTGCTAGAATACCCTCTGTTTGGGGAAACTTCACAGCCAAGTAACCATGTTACAGCCTGTACTGCAAATTCGTTTTTCCTTTCTGAATTACTTTTCAGGAAGGATGAGATCTGAGCTGCTGGACTACCATATACAGAATGCTATTAATCTGAATCCTTGTTAAAAACTTTCACTTAAATTTGGTACACCACGTTTTGTTCTATGTAACAGCAGATCTTTTGACTGGAGTAGGAGACAAACTCTTTTAAGTGGCCACCATTTAACCAACCTGTTGCATTAACCAATGTTCTCTCGCCCTCTGAAAAGCACCGTGGGCAATGTCCACAGCAGGTAGAAAGCTCCCAGCCAGTAGGCTGCTCTCGGGTTGGAGCACACCCTTCTGTTCTCACATGTTGAGCAGGATGCTGACCAAGACTCGGCTGTGTTTATCCTCAAAACTTCTGCGCCAGTGTATTAATTGTTGTAATTACATAACTAAACAGTATACAAATCAATAAAATATGCATTAAGAAGAGTTGTTTTTAGAACAAGTTCAAGGTTTGGAAAGACTAAAGTTGATTCAGTTAAAACAAAGCTATCAAATTAGGTGTGGATAAGACAACTGTAAAAAAAATTGAGAAAAACTATAAAAATCTAGAGGGATTTTACACTCATTTACTTCGCAAAGGCCTTTAAATTCTTACTCCCTTTAAAGTGGGTGGTGTTGATCATGCATCATAGAGTTTATGCAGGACAAGACATGCAGGACTCTAAGAGTGGACTTCTATTCTAAGAAGATTGGCAAATGAGTGTTCCTTTACATGCTTTAAGTTAAAATTTAAATATTTTAAAAGGATACTATCTTTTTTAGGATTTCCAGCTTCAATCACCTTTTTAAATAGCAGATCAATTACTGGCCCTGATGAAGTCGGGGGGAGAAATCTCCTCCCGCAGTGATAGCTGGCCTGTCTCTCAGGACCCTGACAGAGAATTGCTCAGATGAAGATGTCATCATAGACAATCTTAAGACTGCATATCATCAGTTAAAGTTTGCCAAGAACTATGCAAATTGAGGTAGAATAGTCAGAGTTGCCAGGAACTATATAAATTAGTCAGATTATACTGACACGGACCAATAAAAACAACTGGGTATGTACAATAGTTAGCAAAAGCCAGAGAACTATGGGGGGAAATGTGTAAGAAACCATAAATGGAAAGATTAGATATAAAGTTCAGAGGAAAAGAAACTATGGATCCATTGGCAGACAAGATTTATGAAGCTGAGTGTTCAAAATGAAGTTTTTTAAAAAACACAGGGGAGTACTTAGTGAACTCTGACTGGGAGAACTTTCCAGAAAGAGTTAGTCAGTCACTGAGAGAGCAACAACACTAAGGGAGGAAAAAAGCAAAGCAAGTGTGAGGGACTTTGTTACAGAAAAACTTAAAAATAGGAGATGAGGAACAAGGCTTACAAAATGAATCACTGTAAAGTTTTAAGAAGCAGTTGATAATGAATTACTCCAGTTCCCCCAAATGGTTCAGATGGTCTCACGATCCTATTAAGGTACCATTAATCTCTAAAAAAGAAATGAGCAAGTTTAGGATCTCAGACATGCACCTCATTCAAATCTATGTGAAGTGAATGAACCATTCTTCTATGTTGCTAAAACATTCTTCCAAAAAAAAAAAAAAACTAAAAAAAAAAATAGTTAAAAGGTCCACCATTTCAGAACAGATTCTAAAAAGATGGGAAATAGATATCACTTCAGTGTTTGGATTATAGCTTACCTCCTATAGTACTCTGCCATTAACTCTGACATATAGGATTTTTTAAAAATTCATATAATTCTGTGAGGTAAATATAACCTTTCTATTTTATAAGTGAGAAAATAGAACTCATAAAAGGTGAATGATATGCCACACAGCTGGAAAAGAGCAGACCACCATGGTCATTCCAATTTAAAGTATTACAAGAATTTGGAAAACAAAGGAAAAAGCTTACATTTCCATTAATTCCAATAATTATCTTTTTACATGTCTTCTCTTCTTCCTTCCCACCACAGACTGTAATCGTTTGAAGAGCTTGCTTTGTCACTCAACATTGTACCACACATATTTGACTACCTAAACTTCATATGAATCATTAGTGACTGTACGATATTATGATCTGTGAGTGACTTCAGTCAAAATAATACTGTTGGGTGAGGTGCTCCTTGACAGAACCAAAGACAAATAAGAAAAAGATAGTTACTTAACCAATCCTTTTATGGGCCAGCCAGGTTTTTGATTGTGTGCTTGTTTTTGCTATTACAGGAACAAGTGAGATGAAAAGTCTTTTCTCTTTGGCTCATGTGTCACAGTGGTGGTCACTGGAATGCAGAGCAACACCTCCCTCCAAAAACACTTCATCTCGTCCCCCTCACAGACAATGTTTCTGAATTACCGTCTTGTGTAATTCAGCACCCTTCTCCTTTCTATATTTAATAATCAAGAAGAATATGTGTAGGGGAAAATATTTTTACATTTTATTCCCTATTACTTGCAAAGATGGTTATTTCACACAGAATAAGTGCACCCTGTTGAGAAGTAGTGAGAGCTCTCTTAGAAGCATGGATACAATCACCGAGATTGAGCAAGAAAGTCAAATGGCCAATGTTTCATTTTATTTGGCTCTCAAATGACCATTTGGTCTTTTGCTTTCCTTAAAATACAACCAAGCTATAGCTACGTGGCACAAACTAAAAGAGTGATCTGGAAGTTGATTAATTTATCTGGAAAACCATCAGCTCTCCATTTCAATTCGTGCCATGACGACACAGACTAAATCAAATTTTAAACGAATGCAAACACAGCCACTCTCTGGGCCAATTTCTGAAAAAACACCTTAACTCTTCCAAGTGGAAGTCTTTGTAGATCCTGAGAGGCCTATATGTTGCTTTTAATTTAGAGAAGTGTCAAGATACGTTTCTCCAAGGGCCAAGAAAGAAAGATTATGCAACCTAATGAGATGATGCCATATTAAACCCTGAGCTGAGGGCTCTCTGAGTTGTAAGCAATTCCCAGCGAATGTTCTCATCATTTTGGATCCTTTACCCTACACATGGCGTCTCTGGGTTGGAAAGCACGACGGAGGCCATCTAGCTCAAAGAGTCATCACTGACCACATCCTAATTCACTGATAAGGCAGGCTCGGAAAGAGCATGGAAGCTTCCAGAGACAGCAGTGTGCCAGGACACTTGATAATCCCTTACCTCACTCCCAGAGTGTGTGGCTCGAACCTGTGCAGGTACAAGTCCCCAAGAGGAGCCCCAGTGACTTACCTCCCGAGGCCCGGGAACGGCACTGCCCGGTCATGGGGCTGTACTCCTGGGTTTCGTCAGCACACACACAGAGGAATGATCCTTCCACGTTCTCACAGAAGGCTTCACCACACACACCACTGAGCAGCTCACACTCGTTCACATCTGCAAAAGGGAACACAGATGAAGTCAGATGCGTGCCTCCCTCCTGACAGCTGTTTCACCAGCTGTACCAGGGCTAGTGGTGTCTGCTGGTCACAAATGGTCCCCAGTGAGCACTCAAACCCTTCTACTACTTTCTGGGGAAGGGCCTCCTCAAGGCTGGGCTGCACAGTTCTGTTTGTGTAAAAGGACCATGAAAACACAGCTAAGTTTCCACATTCCAATTCCACTTTAGGGAGGGCCCTGGGATGGTACTGCAAGCAGCGTGTGTACACCCTGACCATTTAATTCTCTCTTCCTTGACTTTTTGACATAATGAGGCCTTAAAACATGTGACAGTCCACTCTCACTTTTGCATTCAAGGAAAATTAGCAAAACCTGGCACTTCAGAAACAATAACCTTTCTTACATTCATTACAAAATTGTTTTCAACCTATTCATATACCTGAAAACACAGTTTAGTAGCCAAAACGTCCATACTTTAACAACCAGAAGTGAGGCTGTGTATACCTTTGGGAAATGAAGGAAAGACTCCTGTAAATACTCACCAGGTTACATTAATCATTCACATGAAACAAACTATTCCAGTAACTTATCACTGGCTGAGCCTTTAAAAATTCTGTGGGTGTTTCACAGTGTCATTTCTATTTTGCTAAGTGTTTTTCATCTGTACTTTATACTTAATTAAAACAAAGCCCAGAAATCTACTAATGAGTACATTTTATTCAATACTATGCAAGCACATAGCCCTAAAAAGGGCTAATTCTAATGTTTGACCTTGCCCAATACATGGGTCTCGTCCAAAGAAATTTTATTAAGGAATGCTCAGTTCAGCAAAGTACTTGACTTTACATCTGAAATGCTCATGTATTTTATGCATTAAACATGTACAAACATAAGCTCTTATGAGCGCACTCTGATATGGTTTATACAAAGTTAAATATTTGAGCAATTATCCAAATCATTCAGGGGAAAAAAATCTCATTTTCACCTGCTATCCCCAGTTAATCGGACAAAAAGTTTATGTATCTTGACTTATTTGGATAATTACCTCAGTTTTCCGTTTCACTTTGTATATAAACAGATATAAACTTAATGAGCTGGGTTTTGCTTATGAAAAGGTATTATAACATGAAGGAAAGCAGAGAGTTGGCATATTTAATCAACCCAGACAGTCATAATTTAGACCAGAAAAACTGACTTTAGAAATTTGCCAGTTCACATTTATCAATTTGGTAAATCTCAAAGGGAACTTTCTACTTTCTAACTTGTATTATTTACATGACTCTTGGTATCTCTCCTATGAGAACGAATGTACTCAATCAAAAAGTACTTTCTAGTTCACTTCTGCGGGCCAGGCACTGGGGAAACAATGATGATGCAGGTGGGCCCAACTCCTGCCTTCACAGAGCTTATCGTCGAGCCAGGGAAAACAGCCAGATGACCTCACAGGCCCTAAGTGCTAAGAATGAAAAGTGCAAGGAAAGCATGGAACAGTGGACCTTCAGGGAAGGGGTGGGTTAGGGAAATGATATTGGAGCCAAGTTCCACCTGAAGGATGAGTAGGTGACAAGAAGCAGAGGTGGCAGGGGGCTGGCAGGGGGTTGGGGGGGGCAGGTGCAGGCAGGGTCCAGGTAGAGGAAACAGCGTGGCCAAAGTTTGGTCTCAGGCCTGATTCAACTCTTAAATTCTACAGAACGCCCAGCATGAAGTGCATATAGCAGGCGCTCAGTTTAAATTTTTGAAAGAGTGAATAAACAGATGAAAGGACACCTGTTGAGTTTGGTAAAATGACAACAAATATCCTTCCTCTAAGGGTGGTGTTTTGTGGGCTGAAACAGAGTATCAAGATGGGTCTGATGTGCTCATCTGACTGGTTAGAAGTGAACCTCAATCAGGGGCTCAGGAGCTGATATGGAGTCAGGCGGGACACCTGATAGCTCAACAGGTAACAGTTAAAATCTGCTGTGCACCTACAAGAGGCAAACCGTGAGTCCCAGCCAGGGCAGAGAGACAAAGTTCTCAACCACAGGCTCTTGAGGCCTCGGAGAAGGCAGCTGCAGGCCGTCTACACCCCCAAGTTTGTAAGTACTATAACTGAATCCACTGAAGGTATTCTGGAAGCAGGAGGAGGGATCAGCACCGAGCTGGAGAGAGAAAGATGGAGCAGGGATAGCACCTGGGAGCACGGGGGCAGTCCTCAGGAGGCAGTGGGATGCATCCCTACTCAGGCAAGGGGAGACTGCGAAGATACTTCCAGCAGAAGGAGCAACCAACAGCCAAATCACTGCACAGCTCTGTGAGCAGCCACAAGCAATTTTATGTCCCTGGAGCGTACAAGGTGAAGGAGGTGCTGAGGCTGAGAAGAGGGGACCAGGTCACATGACCTGTTTAATCAAAATATTTAGATAATTTTTATTGCCTGCATTTTAGTGCAAAGGAGACTAAAGCAGGAATTGGAACCAGCAACTATGACATGTTATAGTTGGTATATATGTTAGTATATATGTTAGTATAGAAGTGGTGACTATTCAAGGGGGGGGGGATTTCATCACTAAACCCCCAAATCGATTTTGCTTTCCCTGTTTCATCTGGACGGGAAATGAATTAATGCTTTGAATTGCAAATGTTCAAACTCAGAAGTTACGGACTCCCCCTGAGACGGTGTCTGCTATGAAATGAACAGAGTAAGAGTAAACAAAAAACCTCGTTATCTGGGATGTTGTGAATTTAATAACCTTTCTTCTTTCCCAGTTCATGACTCTCATTGCAAATGTTTCATAATGCATTTAATTTAAAGAAATCACAGCTGATCAGAAAATGAAATATAAAATGTGTTGTCTATAGGAGCATGCGTTGGGCCCTGTTCTAGGACATCTGATGATATTCAAGATGCCTTCCAGCTCCGTCAATCCCAGACAGACTGAAGAAATATAGTTGCACAATCCAAAGCATCATTTTACGGGTGTCATTCCTGGAAAATGAAACTCCTGCCAACACTTTTCCTTAAATGCACTGCCTAAGGAGGTACATCTTGAAGACAGACAAGCCACACCACACACCAGACTATTTCCTGTGCAAGAGGAACGCTGCAGAACGGCTCCGTATCCACAGCTCAGAGTTTAAACAGATGTTCTTTTTTAATATACATGAAATTCAACGTTCTTCTTCTCTATTTCTTAATGTCCTGAATAATCTCAGAAGCCATCTTTCTGCATATCCCCAAACTGTGTGCCAAAAATTGAATGAGGATGAAATTCTATCCAAATTACCTTGCTTACAATCTCTCCTGCTCTTGATAACTCTGATTGCATTTCAATAGGGAGGACGTGAAACATGCTGTGGAAAGAAATCTAAACACTCACCCACACACCCTTGCCCATCCTGTGGGGCCTGAAAGCCCTGATAACAGAGGCAGCGGAAGGAGCCAGCCGTATTGTCACAAAACCCGTGACTGTCACAAACAGTGTTGTTTACACATTCATCAATATCTGCAAAAAAGACATTTAACATCAGACACAAAACACAGACTGACAAACACCAGATATTAATGGATAGACAGAGGTGCTCAACACACCTTGATTAGCATGAGATGATCATGTTTACACAGAATGAACTTCTAAAACATTTTACATATAAATAAAATGTTTTGATGAAAATGCCTTCATAGACAAACGCTGGGCACTGTGAGAAAACATTTACTTTTCCTCAGGAAATGTTTTCGAACAGAAAGAGCTGCTGTAATCGCCACAGTCAGTGTTTTCTGCCTGCTTCCAACCCTTTATTTCCAAGGAGAGTATCTTCTCCTACTGGGGAAACCCATGGAAGTATTTTCACCTTTCTGGATCACGGTCAATGCTCAAAGTTCTTTCTGCAAAGGTGGCTCACTCAACCCTATAGATAACCTTGGGCAAATCTCAACAGCATTCCCGGGGGAGAGGACAGTAGGAGAGGGGGGAGGTGGAGGAGGAGGAGGAGGAGGAGGGAGGAGACAGAGAATCTGATGAGTTCAGCAGCATACCCAGCCAGTCTGACTTATTCACAAGAGAAGACTTCCTGTCACCAAGTTATAGCCACTCAAGGTCCTAAATGTCAGTGCTGCTCCCACTGGTTAGCCAGTGGCCGCCTGGTAAATTCATTGTGTTCTCTATAAACTTGATGATAGTGGTCCTATGCCTTTTTTTCCCAATAAAAATGTTCTCATAAAAGTGATGTCTCGATTATGAAGTCACAAGCAGACTTTTAGATATACTTCTTTATCCTTACAGTGACTAAGTGACTTCGCCTTTTTGTTCCCCTTCCCCTTTCGCTGGTCTCCTGCCACTCTGCACGCTTTCATCTGTCAGATTCTGTCCTCGTTGCCTCTGGATTACATGCTCCCCAAATACAGGTTTTTGGAGAAACAATTAAGAAAATGCAATTACTGCATCCAAATACATGGGAAGATAACAAATTATTTTCAAAAAATGGCAAGTTAAGTAGCCCTTGACAGAATTTAGTTTGGAGGAGTTAATAAAATGGAATTTTCCTCTTCCTCAGTTTTTTTAAAAGTTTTATTTATTTAAGCAATCCCTACACCCAACATGGGGGTCAAACTCACGACCCCAAGGATCAAGAGTCACACGCTCTTGAGCCAGACAGGCAGCCCTGCTCTTTCTAAATTTTTTGATGTCGAGTCAGGAATCTTTCCAGAAGAAAAAGAAGAACACACTGATGATTTGGTAGCTGTCTCAATTCCCTTCCTAATTTTCCAACATAATCAAGCGTAAGTTCAGAGACTGTTGCACTTCTGAATTGTAAACTATGAGTGACTACACCCTTTTCTTACTTTTCTCCACTCAAACAAAACTGCCCCTTTTCCTTTCAAGGCCAGGCTTTTTCCCTCCCAGTCTCTCCTCCCTCGAGTCCTACCCGCTCATCCTTCTCTAGCTTCCTCAGTTACTCTTCCCTTCACTGACTTCAAACATGCTAAAATCTCTTGGAAAAGCATTCACTTCACTATGTCACCTACTGTGCTTTTCCATCCATTCTACTGTTGCAAAATGTCTCAGAAGAACTATCTACAGGCATTGCCTTTGTTCCCCCACGTACCTCATCAGTGAAAAAAATACTAGTAACCATACTATACTAGTAACATTGGTATGTTCCTAAAACTACTGTGAGGACTCAACAAAATCACATGTATAAAGTACTTGAACATTGCCTGGCATGTGACATGGGAAGCCTACAATATGGACCAACCATTAGTATTAGCATTATTCCTTCCCCTGTTCCTTCTTGACTACAAACTCACTTTCTCACTCTTTATTCCATGAAGCTCCTCTGAGAAAGGCCACCAATGGCTGACCTGTTTGTAAATTTGATGATCATTTTCCAGTCAGCCACCATCATCCTTGACCTCCAAGGCGGGCCAACTCCCTCCTTGAACTCTCTCTTTCCACATCCCACGACGGAGTATTATTCTTGTTCGACTTTAAACCATGTTGGCCGGCCCTCATCCTTTTGCAGCCTGAAGATGGGCTCTGCCAGGGCTCGGGCCTCCCTGGGACCTGCTGCTTCCTCAGTGCTGCCCTGTCCCACCCTTTCCAGACAATCTCGACTTCAATTACCACAGTCCTCGGAATGAACCCCAAAGCTTCATGTCCAGCCAGGATCCTTCTTATTCTTAATCATTTCCATTTCATCTTCTGCTCTAATCTCAAACTTATCAAGCATGAAACCAAATTCACTGTATTCTTCCTAAACCACACTTCCTGAGCTTACTGACAAATCTCTCTTATTTCTGTCCTTTTTTGCCTCTCCTACCTCAACTTGAACCAAAAACTCAATGACATTATTTCACATCAGAAAAACTGTCCCCTGCAACATCGAACACAAAGATGACATGCAGTAAATCTGTTCTGATGGATTTCCAATGTCAGCATAAGGCTACAATTTATTTACTGATCACAACCATGAGAGCAGTAACTACATAGGATCGTCAAATCACTTAACACAGGCCACTACTAATTTTAGACTTATGGAAATGGGTATTTGTCTAAGAGATTATTCACTGAGCCACAAGATTTAAAGGCTGGAAAGAAACTCAGAAATGCTTCAAATTACCAATTACATACTGATGATATCCCAGTCTTTCTCAAAGGTTGACCTCTGGCCTTTAAAACCATTTATCTGATACTATGGGACAGGCTCATAATAAATGAACTTACTATCACCCTCCTCCTCACCTCACCTCCATTTCTCCTATATTCTCTTCATCAGAGACTCCAACCAGTCACTGTAGCTAGAAATCTGAGGGCATGCTTCCCTCTCTTCTCTGTCCTGTCCCTCCCCTATCATACCCTCTTATCTGTCTTCCTCATGCTCCTCACACTCCTTATCCCCAGTCTTGCCTCCCTCCCTCTAATCCATTCTCCACCAACTGCAAACCTGTCAGTGACACTCCCTTGTACAGAAAAATCAGTATCTCTTCTTGGCTGGAGGACACCAACCACTCTCCTTGGCAGAGCACAGAGTACCCTTCCTCCTCAGGCTCCTGGCTAAACATTCAGCCAGAGTTCTTAGCCAACATTTCCTTCCCAGTTTATGTCCCAGCCGTCTCAGTATACCAGAGTTCTTGAAAACCCTATGGTCTTTGATTTCTCACTGACTTGGAACCCTCCACTCCCTCCCTCCACTAGAAAGTATCTCCATTATTTGCTTTACTCAGAAACTCCTCCTGGCCCATCAGGAGTCAGCCCAAGGGACACCTCCCAAGTGTCAGACTTCAGGGTCCCTCCTCTCTCCTCCCAGAGTATTTTGCGCCATTGCTGTACCCCTCAGGACCACTGTTTGGGGTGGAGAACCTCCATCTGAATCTCACCAGCAACTTAGCTCCCTGCTAAAATGAGACGGCAAAGAAGGAGGAAGAAAAACCAGTGCTGAAAATCTGGCATCTTTTCAGTCCAGACTCTTACAGTAATATCTCTTGCTTTCCTTGTCGTTAATTCTGTGAAGTCACAGAAGATGATGATTTCGTGTTAATGACCACCAGCTCAGGAACTGAGAAACTGACCTTAAGGTGAACAAGTCCTGAAACGGTTATGAATTACTGGGCGTCATGCAGTCTCAGACTTAATGTACCAGTGATTAACACAGAAAGTTTAGATGAGCAATATTTTGGATTTGAATGAATAGGAAAAAATAACGTGGAATGCCTGCTGGAGACTAGCTCTTCAACAACTCATATTTTATGAAAATGATATACTGTAACTCTCAGCAGTTTCATGTTTTCAACAATGAGGTAAGGTAACAGCTGAACAAAGGGACAACATTCCTTTTACTTCTCTAATGACATGTATAAAACAACATTATTTCATTAGAATTGTCTTTGATGATCTGAGTACTGAGATATTTTTCCACTGTTAGTCCTGTCTATAAAGTTCTGAGACCTGCTATAATTAAGATCAACTCTATAAAAATAAAACTAAAGAGCAAGAACATTTATTATTATGTGAGAATAAAAGCCCTACCAAGATACAAGTGTCATTAAATGGACAAGTGAATGCCACCTTGTTTTGTTGAAGGTGATTTCTAAATATGAAACTCCATTCTGAATGATGCTAATATGACAGGCTTTTTCTTTGTTTAATGAAGGGGTCATTCTATTAGATTACTAAAACCAGTTTTGCTTAGGCATCTGGTAGAGCCATGCATGACATTATCACCAGCCAAACTGTCTCCCAGATGAGTGACGAAGAAATGACTTTCCAGAAATCTCTCAGTTGGCAACCCAGATGAATTAGTTATGCTCGTGTAAGATTGCTGATTTCTCATGCAAGTTTTTTGCTGTTAATATTTTATAGAGCAAGGCAGATATATGTATTATGGGTATGGACATAAATTAAAGGAAGAATTACACAGACCAGGAATAGTGGGTCACTGATATGAATTCTCTAATAACAAGATTAATATAACCATCAGAAAGCGAAATAGGGCATCATTCTGGATAACTGGAACCACCAGTGGCTCATTTTTTAAACTGTTTTTTTATTACTTTATGTTAGTCACCATACAGTACATCCCTGGTTTCTGATGTAATGTTCGATGATTCATTAGTTGCGTATAACACCCAGTGCACCATGCAATATGTGCCCTCCTTACTACCCATCACCAGTCTATCCCATTCCCCCACCCCCCTCCCCTCTGAAGCCCTCAGTTTGTTTCCCAGAGTCCATAGTCTCTCATGCTTCATTCCCCCTTCTGATTATCCCCCCTTTCTTTATCCCTTTCTTCCCCTACCGATCTTCCTAGTTCTTATGTTCCATAGATGAGAGAAACCATAAAATTGTCTTTCTCTGCTTGACTCATTTCACTTAGCATTATCTCCTCCAGTGCTGTCCATGTTGCAGCAAATGTTGAGAAACTGTTCTTATTGATAGCTGAGTAATATTCCATTGTATATATGGACCACAACTTCTTTTTTTTTTTTTTAAGATTTTATTTATTTATTTGACAGAGACAGAGACAGCCAGCGAGAGAGGGAACACAAGCAGGGGGAGTGGGAGAGGAAGAAGCAGGCTCATAGCAGAGGAGCCTGATGCAGGGCTCGATTCCACAACGCCAGGATCACGCCCTGAGCCGAAGGCAGACGCTTAACCGCTGTGCCACCCAGGCGTCCCGGACCACAACTTCTTAATCCAGTCATCTGTTGAAGGTCATCTCGGTTCATTCCACGATTTAGCTATTGTGGACAATGCTGCTATGAACATTGGGGTGCATATGGCCCTTCTCTTCACTACGTCTGTATCTTTGGGGTAAATAACCAGTAGTGCAATGGCTGGATCATAGGGTCGCTCAATTTTTAACTTTTTAAGGGACCTCCATACTGTTTTCCAGAGTGGCTGTACCAACCTGCATTCCCACCAACAATGTAGGAGGGATCCCCTTTCTCCACATCCTCTCCAGCAATTGTTGTTTCTTGCCTTGTCAATTTTTTGCCGTTCTAACTGATGTAAGGTGGTATCATAGTGTGGTTTTGATTTGAATTTCCCTGATGGCTCATGATTTTGAACATTTTTTCATGTGTCTGTTAGCCATTTGTATGTCATCATTGGAAAAGTGTCTGTTCATATCTTCTGCCCATTTTATGATTTGTTTATTTGTTTCTCGCGTATTGAGTTTGAGAAGTTCTTTGTAGATCTTGGATCAGTCTTTTATCTGTAGCATCATTTGCAAATATATTCTCCCATTCCGTGGGCTTCCTCTTAGTTTTTTTGACTGTTTCCTTGGCTATGCAGAAGCTTTGTATCTTGATGAAGTCCCACAAGTTCATTTTTTCTTTTGTTTCTCTTGCCTTTGGAGATGTGTCATGAAAAAAGTTGCTGTGGCTGATGTCAAAGAGGTTGCTGCCTATGTTCCCCTCTAGGATTTTGATGGATTCCTGTCTCCCATCAAGGTCTTTCATCCATTTGGAGTTTATCTTTGTGTATGGTGTGAGAGAGTGGTCAAGTTTCATTCTTTTGCATGTAGCTGTCCAATTTTCCCAGCACCATTTATTGAAGAGACTGTCTTTTTTCCACTGGATGTTTTTTCCTGCTTTATCAAAGATTAGTTGCCCAAAGAGCCGAGGGTCCAGTGGCTCATTTTTAAAGTAGCAATGCTATCAATGACTACACAGGCCCACATTTTGAAGGTCTTAGCTTTTGACCCATTTGGTAGATCTATTTTCCTTGCCTGTATGCTTTTTACTTGGTACATTTTCTCCACAGACCAAAGTTTTTCAAAACCTACTAATTATTATCAGGGACTTTACATCTAAGAGCAGAACTCCAACCACATTCCTCAAACTCTCAAATAAAAGTATAAGGCCAGATACTTGGCGTTGCCTTCTCACTCAGGTAAAGTGAACTATAAAATAAGGTGAAAGTATGGAAAAGAAGCGTGATTTTCTAAAAGGGATTGGGGTTTTGGGATAAGGCTTATTTACTCGTCAGAAAATTACAACTATGTTCAAAGACCTCAACAATGAAATTCCTAATAAAATGCCAATAATTTCATTAGGTTTTCTGTACTATATACCAAAAAGTATGGGTATGAGGAGAAAGGAGTATTTGTATATACTTTGTCAATGAAATGATTTGGTTTTCTTCCTCTCAGATACACCCTTCAGCTTCTTGTTCTGAACTAAGAAAAAAGAGCTTCTTTTTCTTTCTTAACATGTCCTACCTTTGTGTTGTTGATTTTCTTTTTCCTTATTCTGAGTAGGACATAACTACCTGTTGGAAGCAAAATCTCGCTAATGAGCCTCCTGCCGCTGCCAGCACACTCTAGTGAGGTGGATGACAGAAACTGAGTCCCATTTTTGGTAATGGATCATTCACAGGAAAATCTCCACAGCTGCATGGTTGAGAAGAAAAAGCCTTCCTGTCATCAAAACATTTTTATATGAATGATAGGGTTCATCTCAACTTGAGGGGACTTTGAAGATTATCCAGTTCAACCCCTTCATTTTAAGAACCAGAAAGCTGAGGGCTAGAGAGGCAAAGTAACTTGCCTCAAGGTTACCCCATCAGAGCTGGCAATGGAAAAGAGCCCAGTGAAGGAACAACCTTCTGAATCTAAGTTTGTGGCTCTACCCATCCCAATGTCTTGCCTCCAACCGCAGCGATGGTTCTAAAAGACCAGTGCAAGAGGACGAGCAGAAACAAATGTCTATGAGTCCAACAAGTATATGGGCGTGTTTTCACTACAAAGATGTAAGTCAGGACACCCACTTTTCGACTTACCTCCTACTGACTTACAGTCAGTATGATTGGCATTAAACAAGGCTTGAACATCAAGTAGTAGCATACTTGAAACCTAAATACCCAAGGTACTGTATGTCCCGAAGAGGCTATATTTCTGGGAGACTCTTGCAAGAAAGGCCCATTGAGCACCAAGGGTGTTGCAGTCATGGAAAATCCCAGGACCATGTCTAGCACTAGTGCTCTCTGAATTTCTTCATAAAAAGGAATGACCCACTATTTCAGCCCAGGGCTTCCTGACCAACTGCAACTGGTTAAATATTTGGTGCCAGAATCTTAGGAAAATAAAGCCAAAAAAGTGTGGTGGTGGTGGGGGGGCCTTACACTGGAAGGGATGTAGGGTTCCTGCTTCAGGGGAAATGTACCCCTCATACTTCTTACTGAAAGGAACGGAAGTTGACCAGGAGACAGTAAATCCCAGCCAAGAAGTGGGATTGAACAATGTTAAACCAGCTGCATAGCTGCCCAAAGGAATTTTAAAATGGCATGGCGGCTGGCCCAAAAGAGATTAAGGTCTCTCTCACAGCAGAGGAGAGAAGCCAGGATTAAACGGAAGAGGAGTGCAAGGCCTAAAGAAAAAAAATAAAATTTAGCCAATAGGAAATTAAAAACTGGATTTGGAGATAGTCCAGACAATACAATAGGATATGGAAAGAGTCTTTAAAAGAAAAAGGTCCACTGAGGTCTGGCAACATCAACAAGGCTGAAGAATATGGGCCTTATGTGTTATGGAAAATAACTTTGTTCTGGGAAATGGGGATGTGCCAGAAAATAGCAAAACTACGTCCTTGTGCGGGGTTTGACTGCCACGCCATTGCCTGACAGAGAAGGGCAGGGGGGAGAACACCTGGGGACCCTGATGATCACGAGTATGTTCTGAAAGCTAGTAGCCTAAAATAAGCAGCAAGAAATGACAGAGGTAGCAAATTACACTTCAAATCCAACTTTCTAGTACATAAATTCTAGAAAACATGGTTAGCCAATGAGAGATTATTTTCTGCCTAGTTTTGAAACCCACTACTTCAAAAAAGATTTACTTATTCTTCAAAAATTACCCAGAGCTGGCTCCCATTTGATTTCTAGAAACAGCTAGAAGTTCCAGAGAAAGTAAACCAAAATTTTGCCCTGATTTTAATCAATCATTATGTGGACAACATATATTCACCTCCCATAGTTAAAGACATCCTAATGAATACCACCCTAAAAATACAAACAGCATCTCAGTCCAAAAGCATGGGACTCAGTCTTTTTTTTTTTTTATTAAGATTTTATTTATTTATTTGACAGAGAGAGACAGCCAGAGAGAGAGGGAACACAAGCAGGGGGAGTAGGAGAGGAAGAATCAGGCTCCCAGCAGAGGAGCCTGATGTGGGGCTCGATCCCATAACACCAGGATCACGCCCTGAGCCGAAGGCAGACGCTTAACAACTGAGCCACCCAGGCGCCCCGGGACTCAGTCTTGATTACCTCCCCACAATCCAATCATAACACTCTTCTGATTTTCTCTATTGGTTCTGTCTCCATGCTCTCCCCTCCTCTCAACCTTATCGAGGGCTTCACCATCTCTAACTGAATTCTCACAGTGGCATTCTAATGGGTTTTGTGCTTTCAGCCACTCCAAATCCATCCTCCATAATGAGAGAATGATTAACCTATTTAAACAGTCCAATCAAATAATGCTCTGTTTAGACCTCTTTGGGTTTTCTCCATAGATAATAGCAGAAAGGCCACTGACACACGTCTTCTGGAGCTCATCCGCAGTTGGCTTCTCAAGATCTATGCTTTTCTAACTGACCCCCTGCCCCTGCATCTTCTACTTCCCTCTCTTCTTCCCTATTGGGTCATTCCATGAGGATCAAACATTTCCAGATATCACCTTAAAAATATCCAAGAGCCTCCTTGCACATAAGCCCTTTAGCTAGTACCATATTTTTCAGCCTAAATTCTAACAGCCAATGTTCTGGACCTTTCTACACACGCTGTGCCCTCTCCAACAATTTTCATATGTTCTTGGGTAGTTCTCATATATATATCATATATGTTTTATATATATATATAGCATATATATATAAAACATATATATGCTAATCCACTGGAATGGCCATTGATAATGTCACCACTTTGTAAAATCCAAAGGACTCTTCTTGACTGGCATCTTCACAGATTGCTCAGTGGTATTTAATATGGTTGACCATTCTCCTCTTCTTAAAGTACCCTCTACTTTTGGATTCTATGTTCTTATATTCTCCTGGGTTTCCTCTTAATCCTGTGCCCACCCCCACACAATCTTTTACCTATACTCCTAAATGTCGGTGATTCTCACTCAGGGCTTAGTCTTAGACCCTCTTTTCTTCTCATTCTATGATCTTTCTTGATGGCACCATCCAGTCTAATAGCTTTAAATACCATCTATATCTGACAACTCCCAGGTTGTATCTCCAGCCTAGACTTCTCTTCCAAGCACTGGATCTAAATTTATCTAACTGCCTGCCTGATACACCCACATGAATATTTCAAGGGCAACTCTAACAAACCCAGATCATAAACGTGATATTTAAAAAAAAAAAAAAACCTGCTTCATTTCCCCCTCTGTGAGCAATAGTGCCAGCAAATATCTACTTGCTAAATCCAGAACCAGAGATTTAGCCTCAATATTCCCTCTCCTTTTACCCTACATCCGACCCAACACTATGTTCTAACCTAAGACCAGGTTCCATTTTCAAAAGGTTTCTTTCTTTTTCTGTTTTTAAATTTTATTTATTTATTTATTTTAATGTTTTTTTAATTATATTATGTTAGTCACCATACAGTACATCCCTGGTTTCTGATGTAAAGTTCGATGATTCATTAGTTACGTATAACACCCAGAGCACCATGCCATATGTGCCCTCCTTACTACCCATCTCCAGTCTATCCCAAAACGTTTCTTGAGTCATTCATTTCTCTCCATCACACTGTTACTACTCTAGCCTGAGGACCAATATGTCTGGCCTGAACAACATCCTGCAAGACTCCTCCTGACTTTTCTCTTGCACCTTTAATCCCATTTCCAAATAGCATCCTGGGTGATGTGTGCTTTAAAAATATAGAGTATTGAGTAATATCAAATGTAAGAGTACACACACTGAAAAGGACACAAATATTTTATGAGCCTCTAAGAAAGGGGGAAAAAATTCTGCAAGCTATTTTGCACTGCTTTAAAAAAATCACATCAACTATAAGAAGCACCCAAGTATTATAGTGTGAAAAAACATGCACCTTCAAAATGATGACATGTAGTATATCACTGTCCTTAAAATTAACCAGTCTGTTTCTTTTACACTTAGAATGATATCCAAACCTTTGATGTTTCCTGGGAGGCTTTGCATATTCTGTCCCTGAGTCTACAGCCCATGAGTCACTGTGCCTCCTTCCCTCTAAGCACCAAACACAGGTCCTTTTCATTTTCACTTCCCTGAATGCATCTACTACTCCCCTGCCTCAGAGTCTCTGCCATCACTACAACTCCTCCTGGGGACGCTCCACCCTACCTGCCACCCATATCCTACTCTTCCAGCAGCTAACTCACTGTTTAGAGCTCAGCTCCAATGCCATTTCCTAAGAGAGCTTTCCCTCCTCCTCCTTCTCACTGATCTCCCCTTTCCTTCATAGCAGCTGTAATGGTTTGTAGTCACATGCTGTTTGGGAAGCTTATTTGTGTATTTACTGCTTGCCCTGTACACATGCAGATCCTTGAAGGTAGAGACCATATCTGTTTTGCTCATCACGACATGCCCATAGTTTGGAACAAAGTCTGGCACAGAACAGGTGTGCAATGGCAACATTCAGCATATTACTTGTTCAATACAAAAGTAAGCAAAGCTTCCACGATCCAACCTTTGCCTACCTCTTTAGCTATATCTTATGGATCACTTTTTCCCCTTTTACATGTTCAACTGAAACTAATTTACTTAGCCAATATTTCATGTCTGCAAGTCTTGGCATTTATTCCAAGCCTGTCCTCCAAGTCTCCAAGCCTGTCAAGGTTCAGCAGGAGCCTCCTAGAAGCTTTTCTGACCCAACCTTGGGTTGAAAAATGTATCGCATCACATAGCCTCTTCCTGCTCCTCACTAGACACTTAGGAAGACCCTAAAAAGATGGCACATCATATTCCCACCCAGACCAAGCCTGAGCACACACAGCCACAGCCTGGGACAAAGAACAACTGAAGCAGTGGCCCTGGGCTGGAAGGACACCTGGTGACACAGCCCTGTTCCATCTGATCAAAAGCAATAGTATGTTACAGCCGCACTGGAGTTTAAGAAGCAGAATTTATAATGCAGGAACTTGTATCTGAAATTGTCACAGGCAAACTTGAAAAGCTCTTTTAGAATGAAGATAAAAGAACAAACTGAATGGCAAGAAAATAGTCATTTTTATACCCCAGAGTATGAAAGAGTTAAATACAAAAACAACACCACAAAGATAAAATACACTAAGAAATAAAAGTATACAATTGATCACAACAGAATACAGAAAATGGCAAAGTAAAAAGCTAGGACAGAAATAACAGCATTATAAAATTAAAAGGCAAATTAAAGAATGGGGGAAATATCAATAAAATATTGATAAATCATTATTATCCTTAATACACATAAATCAGTCAGAAAAACACAAACTGCACCTCATATAGGCAAAAAAAATATTTCACAGAGGAGATAAATATAAGTTAAGCTCACTGATAGGAAAGGCACATTAAAATGAGATATTATTTTCTCCTTATCAAATGAACAGAAAAAGAGGAACGTTAGCTTCTTGAGAGTGTCAAGAGTTAGGTCTCATTAGATGATGATGGAAGCAGAAACCAGTGGAACATTTCTGGAAAGCAAGGTGGTCCCAGGTGTTGTTGAGACCCATAAGATTGCCTATGTCCTTTGATCTTGTATTAAGAGTCTTACAGTCTAGTCTAGGGACATACATGATCACTGATGATAATAAACACGTATTTACAACTGTATTCATAGAACACTAAATGGCAACAACAACAAAGGAAACAGTCTTAATCTCCATAATTCAGAAGATACTTTTCAAATATATGGTACAACTATGCTATGGAATTTATGTGGTCATCAAAAATTTATTTTTAAAGATCAAAATACAAATAATAAAATGCAAAATGAAAAACTAAAGATAAAAGGTATAAGATCTTATTTTAACACTTAAATAAATGAAAACTCTAAAAAAAGAAAGAGGCCAAACATTAACTTGCTGGCAGATAAATGATTTTATACTTGTGAGCATTTTCTGAATTTTCTACAATGAGCACATGCTACTTTTAAAATCAGAAAAAAAATATATTTGAAAACAATTATTTGAAGATACTGAAAAGAGAAAATTCTTTGACTTGAGTGTATACCCAAGTATCGATGGCACCCTGTCCAGAAAAAACAAATGAGTAAAATAAAACTATATAAACAAAAGTAGAATATTCATAAATATTCTAAAACGGATTTAAAAACTGAAAACATTTAAATATTTTAATTAAATTGACCAAAAAAAAGCATAGAATGTCTTTTAAAAAATGTCTTTATTTTAAAATCAAGTATTTTGCTTGATATGATAAAAATTACATGAGAGGGCTCGTGGGTGGCTCAGTCAGTTAAGTGTCTGACTTTGGCTCAGACATTCTCAGGGTCATGATCTCAGGGTCCTGGGATCAAGCCCCTCATCAGGATCCCTGTTCCATGGGAGTCTGCTTGTCCTTCTCCCTCTGCACCTCCCCCTGCTTGTGCTTGCTCTCTCTCTCTCTCTCTCAAACAAAATCTTCAAAAAAAATTACATGAGAAAAATGCTATTATTAATAATAGTACACACATATTTTAAGTTAAAAAAACCACAGGAGTTCTCAATAATTGCAACTACAATTGAAAGCAAGCAAACAAAAAAATTTTAATGCTTTTTAATCTAGCCAAGTTTTTTTGTTTGTTGCATACAAAGCTGTATTTGTTTAGTTTCAAAAACTCTGTAGACCCTGCCCAAAAATAAAATCTTCTGAACACTAATTCAGAGATTCTGTTGAATGAAAAGTAAAAACACTTTAGACCTAATCCCTTCTTCCAATACAAAGGGCAAATTCCCAGTTGTAAATGTTTTCTACCAAAGAATGACTTTTCTATAGTATACAGTCAAGTACTATATACAATTTTACTTTTTACTATGTGAAAGTAAACCGTGGGCGAGTATGTTTCAGATCCCAAACTTATTTAATTTTCCTTTCATACACTGTTCCATTAAAAAATCACAGGGAAACATTCTTCAAAAAATATATATAAAGAAGAAGGGTAGGAAGGGATTGATATAATAAATTCTCCAAAAGGCAGCCAAAAAAAAAAAAAAAAAAGGAAAGGAAAAAGAGAGGCGATGAATGGAAATCAGAGTACAGATTTGAACCCCCTAATACCAGTAATTATGTTAAATGTATATGAACTAAATTCTTCAATTATAAGATGAAGACTGTCAATCTGGATTGAAAAAAACTACCATATCCTGCTACCAAGAAAAGGGCCCTTTCAAAATAAGAACATGGAGAAGTGGGAAAAAGACAAACCACGCAAAATCTAATTGAAAGAGGCATATGTAATTATACTGATAAAAGACAAAGTCGATATAAAGACTAGAAGCATTGACAGAGACAAACTGGGACATTTCAAAGAAATAAAAGTATCAATACGCCAGGAAGACACAAAAACTTCAGTATTTAATTCCACGGTCAGACAATATATAAAACAAAATCCAGGAAACTAAAATTAGAAACAGATAAATTTCCATAATAACAGGAGATTATAAAACACCCCTTCAGTAAATTATGTAATAAGCAGACAAAAACACAGTAAGTATATACATGATTTAAACAACTTACAAACTGGGCCCTAATTAACATATATCAGTCCAACTGCAAAATATATGTTGTTTTCAAGTACACAAGGAATATTTACCAAAATTGACCATATTCTGCACTGCAACCAATTCCAAGGATTCAAATCATTGAAATTATGTTCTCTGGCTAGAGAGATATTAAGATATAAATAACAAAGAGACAATAAAAATTCCCCAAATACCTGGATATTAAACAAAGCACCTCTAAATAATTCACTGGTTGAAGAAAAACAATGACAATGAATTTGTAATACTTTTATCTGAAAATAGTAAAAAACATACCAAAACTTGTGGCTGCAGATAAAGCCATTCTTAGAAATATACAGCCATAAATATATATTAGAAAGGAATATATATATTATAGAAAAGAAGGTGGAAAACCCAATGATCTAAGGATATATGTCAAGAAGTTATAAAGACTAATGAAGCCCAAAGAAATATAAAGCAGAAATTAACATAATAGAAAACAAAGAGAAAAATCGACATAGGTTGTTCCTTTGCAAAGACTAACACCTCTGAAAGACGGATTAAGAACAAAACAAAGAAAGTACAAATTACTAAATAAAAAATGAAAGCCAACACTAACACATTCTACAGACACTAAGGAGAAATAAGAAAAAGTATTATCAACAACTTCGTGCCAAAGAATTGGAAATTCACCTAAAATTCTACCTAACATGGATAAGTTCCTTGAAAAACAAAGTTACCAAAACTGTCATGAAAAGTCAAAGAACTGAGATCATTGCTTTATCTTTTAAAGAATTCTTAACTGCAATTTTAAAACTTTTATAACACCCCCCCCCACACACATACACACACAGACACATAAAACAAAACCAAAAACTTCTGGCCCAAATGATTTTACTTGTGAATTCTTCAAGGAATCTAAGAAAGAATTAGCATGAATCTTTTTTTTTTTTTTTAAAGATATTATTTATTTATGTGAGAGAGAGAGAGTGAGGGAAAAAGAAAGCCCACAAGCAAGGGCAGAGGGAGAGGGAGAAGCAGGCTCCCCACTGAGCAGAAAGCATGACATGGGACTTGATTCCAGAACCCTGGGACCACGACTGGAGTTGAAGGCAGATGCCCAACCGACTGAGCCACCCAGCGGCCCCTAACACGAATCTTACATATACTTTTCCAAAAAAAACCCAGAGGGGGCACTTTCAAAATTAGTTTATGAAACCAGAACAACCTTGAGTCTACAACTTCACAGAACATTCAAAGAAAGGAACATTAAAGGTTAATCTCTCTAATGAACACAGACGCACATATTCGCAACAAAATGTTAGCAATGGCCTCCAGGGATATACCGTATAAGAAGGATACTATAGCATGACTGTTAGGTTTATTATAAGAATGCAAAGGTACTTTTCGCTAAAAACAAACACAAAAACAAAAAACAACAATATGGCTTAAATGTGTATGTGATGGTAGGCGGTAGAGTTACCATGATTTACAACCACATGTCAAAGCTAGCACAACAAGACAGACATCACCTGGGGTCCAGCACTGTAGACCTGAATTCTCAGCCCTGGATTACTTATGCTTGAACTGCTACGCAGAGAGAAATAAACTTTTATCTTGTTTAAAACAAACAAATGGGGGAAAAATAGTCCATGTAATTCACCACATTAACAGAATAGAGGAGAAATACAATTTAAAAAATAATACCATTATTTAAATAGATGCAAGAAATGCATCTGTAATAATTAAAAACCATTCATAATAAAGACTCTCATCAAACCACAAACAGAAGGGAATTCCCTTATCCGAAGAGTACATATCAAAAATGTCTATGGCAAATATCAAAGTTTAAGAATATTCAATGCTTTTTCTACTGAGATAGGAAATGAGACAAGTAAGCTAGCAACCACCATTTCTATTGGAGAGCAGGTCCTAGATAGTGTAATAAGAAAAGGTATAATTATTGAAAGAAAATAACCTAGCACTACATTATTTATAGACAACATAACTATTATGTTCAAAAATCTAGAAGAATCTGCAGATAAACTAATAGAAATAGCAAGTAAATTCAGCAAGATCATAGGTACAAGGTCAATGCACAAAAAACAAATTGTTAAAAGGGTAGACTACATTTTAAATAGCCTTCCCAACAATATAAAAATACTGAAAACTTACCTAGGAATAACTAAAAAATTCTGTCCAAGACTACACAAAAAACTACAACAAAACACCAAAACAAATGAAAGAAAACCTAAATAGAGGGATGTGTCATATATATGTATTGGAAGACTCTATATTGTAAAATATTACATCTCCCCAAATTGATCTACTGATTGAATGCAATTTCAATCGAAATCCCAGCAGAATTTTTTTTCTGGTATAAATCAATAAGCTGATTATAAAACTTATATAGAAATGCAAAGGGCATGAACATCCCTGACAATCTCGATTAAGAACAGAACTGCACAATTTAGAATTTACACACATACATTAACGTTCATTATAAAGCTACTATAGTTAAGACGGTATGCTACTGACACAAGGATAAACCAACCCGTGGATGGAATGAAGAGGCAAAAGACTCATCTATAGTTACACATGGTTCATGACAGTTACCAGGGCAAACCAGTGGAAAAAGAATACTCCTTCCAATAAAGGACGATGATCCAATTGGAATCCGTTTAGGACAAAAGTAAATCTTGACCTCTATTTCACACCATACACTCAAAACAACTTCAGTGCTATTACAGATTCCAAACGTAAAATATAAAACAATAAAGCTTTTAGAAGACAACATAAAAGTGTATCACAGGGGTGCCTGGGTGGCTCAGTTGGTTAAGCATCTGCCTCTGGCTCAGGTCATGACCCCGGGGTCCTGGGATCGAGCCCTGTGGTGGGCTAACTGCTCAGCGGGGAGTCTGCTTTTCCCTCTCCCACTGCCTCTCTCCCTGGCCTTTGTTCTCTCTCTCAAAGAAATAAATAAAATCTTTTTTAAAAAAAGTATATCAGAATGACTTTAGGGTTTGCAAAGGCCACGGACACAGAAAGTACTGATCTCAAATGAAATAATTAAAACATTGGCCTTCATTAAAATTAAGAACTTGGCTTCATTTCAACTTACCCTTCAGACAGTTGTATTGAGCACATTTTGAAGAGGTCTGTTATGCAGAATTAGATAACTAAAACAATACCCGAAAAGCTTATAAGGGTATGAAAAATTGTTGAACATCAACCCTCACAAAGGAAATGCAAACTGACAGACACCATGAGAGATCCCTTACTAAGCAAGGCTAACCTTGAAAAGAAATGACAATACCAATGGTTGGCAAGGATGTGGAACTGAAACGCTCAGAAGTAGCTCTTGGCCATGTAAACTGGGAGGCTGAAAACCGGCTGTATCTATGAAACTGAGACATTCATATATTTTAGGACCTAGAGATTACATTTCTGAGTAATATCCAACAAGAAATCAGTGATTATTTCCAGGAAAAGCATGTTCAAGAATATTCATAAAAGCTTTTTTCTCAAGAGTCCCAAAATGGAAGTAACCCAAATGCCCATCAACAGTAGAATGGACACATAAACATAGTGTATTTATACAATGCAATGCTGTACAGCAATGAAGATGAGCACTGCCATATAGGATGTAGGTAAGCTTGCAAACATAAGGCTGGGTAAAAGAAGTCAGACACAAATTAATGCCTCCTATAGGATTCCGCCGATAAGAAGTTCAAAAAGATGTAAAACAAAGCCACGGTAACGAAGACAAAATAGTGCTCTGTGCGGGTAATGGGGAGAGAATGGATTAAAAATTAGGAAGAAGCTCGAGGGAGGGTTCCGGGGGGCTCACTACCAAGTGTGCTCACTCTGTAAAAGTTCATCAAGCTGTACCCTTATGATTCATGCACTTTTCTTTTATGTATTTTAAGCAATTAGAAAGCTTACTTAAAAAGAAAAGCCAATCCACACCCTTTCATTTCCTGGTTAAAGAACATCTTCACCATTTCAAAAGTTCATTTTCTTTCTCTCTTTTTCATTGGTAAGAGGTGTAGATTAGAGTAAAATATTAAGGGACTCTGAATAGTAATCCTGACACCACTCCCTATCTGTCCATAATAAGCCAATCAAATACTGTGACATTTAATTTCCTCCAAGTACAAAATAAGTCAAGCTATTTTTGCTTGTTTGTTTTAAACAGGAATACAGGTGGAAATAAGAGAGTGTATGCGACACAATAATCTTCCTTAAAAATGTAACTACACTTTTATGTGACCCACTGTAAGTCAAAGGAATTATGTGATTCTCTGTCCCAAAAATGCTACTATTTTTTTGTCTTGTAGAAGGTAAGAATTATTATGGAGTGAATTTTTAAATTGTTTATTTAAGATTATAACAGCATTGCTATGTATTCAGAACAGACTCGAACTCTAATATTCTATGATATCTAACTTAGGCATTATGACTATTTATATAATGGAAAATGGAAGACACATTTAATGTTCGAAGGGCAGGTAATACTTGATTGTGAAGCATCGATGATGAGATGCTAGATCTGAACCAGAGCCCTTGTCAGCTCTGCTCCCTCCCCAGAGTCTACCTGAACCACTATGGGTGGGTCCCAGTTACCATCTCTCTCCCCATTCTACACGGCCCTTGCATAAGTTTAAAAATAAACACAGCTAATAAAACATCCTTTCACATGAGGGTAAAATATAACATTAGTAAGTTTTTAAATTTTGTGATTTTATTTGAACACCCAAAAGAGTCCTAAGAATTTTTCAAGTACTTAAATTATGTCCTGACTCTCATTTGCATGAGGTTTTCAAAGACAGTGCAGTGGGACAAATGTACAAATTATCTCTTCATCATCCAAAATGAGGTCAAGAATGAAAATTCCCATTAAAGAAATCATTTTAGATTCATTGCTTTAAAAAAAATCCAAGAAGAGTATTTCAGCTTTTACATTTTAAATTGTACTAACAAGTTGATGCAGTGAAAGACCAAGAAAATGGGGGAAATGCTCTGTGTCTCAGGGTTCCTCACAGAGGGAGCTCACAAGGCTCAGCTTCAGGAGCTGAAACGGGCATGTGTCAGGACACAGGTTCCAGAGCCTGCAGTGTGCCCCAGGCGCCTATCTTCCCTCTCAGAGAAGCAGGACACAGGGTGGAGCTGAGATGCTGCGTGGGGAAGCCATTGCGTGTGCCAGATGTTTGTGCAATTACAATAAAAAAAATCTCAATATTATCGGTTAAAATCCAAAACTGAGTATCTGTGACACTTAAGGGAAAAATTCTGAATCGAGTTGAAAAGCAGGGTATTTTCAATGAGACATAAAACATTTTTTTCTTTTGACAAAAGCTAAACCTGTATACACAAGTCATTTATGATTCTTTTGAGAAAAAGAGGTCACAGTCTATTTCTGAACTCAAAAAGTCATTTCTTCCCATTATGGACTGACAGAATTTTATATAAAAACTGAAAAAGTGAATGAGAAGGATTTACATTTGCTACAGAAAAGAAACATTTCTAAAAATGTGAAGGGAAGAAATGAGAAGAAAGATTAAAAAAAAAACCTTCTCTGCTCCTGAAGGTAAAGAATGGTCCTAATTTATGGTTATATAATGGACAGTACCACAAAAAGTGAAGTATTTGAATAAATTCTTCATGTTGAATAAATTCCATGCCACTCAGAAAAATTTCCTTAGATACTTACAGAAAATAGCCTGAACTTCAATTGCATATTTCTAACACAATTACTTGCAAAAGATAACGTGTGAAATATATTTTGTGTTTTTTTTACACTCCATGAAAATTTTAAAATGCACTATTTTCTCTGAATATATTTATTTATAACCACGGGATTATCTCTGCATTAATTTAATAGCTGTACAATTTTACAACTAAGATTTTCCAAAAAAATAAACATCTTCTAACTTTAGAGTCACACTGTACATTTTCTCTTTTCATATAGTCTTTCTTACTCTAAGAGGTGCTGCCAACGAGGACCGGGAGAAAGCCCTAAGCACAGGCCAAACACATCAAACCCCAGATTCATCTTTTTGACACTTAGGCCCCAAAAGCAACACAGGATCTGCCAAAAAAAATTCCCACTTTTTTTACTATTCTAATTTTTCTCTTTCTATATTCAAATAGGAGGCCAAGAGAGATCAGTTATGAAGCCACAGAAAATAGACAGTGTATCTCTAGAAATAACAACTTCAATGTTTAAATGCAAATAAGCATCAGCACTAGCCATTGGTTTATTGGCAACCGATTCACGAACCATTTTAAAACTTGAAACATTTTGAAACTTTGGGGGTGAACAGGGAAAGCCATCTAGAACTCTTAGGGAAAACAAAAGGTGAGGAATTAAAGCAAATTATGTACAAATGGGTTACTGTCCTATATTTTATATGATTTATGTAATTCATACTAAATAAATTTGGGGTTTAAAAGTAGATAGAATATAATATAGTACTTCATTTATATCCAGACATGATCTCAGAACAATTTAATTCACAAATACTTATGTAATCTGACTGTATGTTGTGTATTATGTAAGCACTGATCAGATAAAAACAAATAGATGTTAAACGCTCCCTCCTTTTAGATGACCACATATTGAGGAAACAAATGGCAACATAACTAGGGTATCAATGTAAAAAGTGTTAACATACTACATAGAATTCATGTTCACGGAACACATCTATGGGGACAGACTCCATTCTAAGTTGATACTTGTCAACACACATCAACACATTTAACTCTTAAAATGACTCCGTGATTTCATTATGCATGTAGGGAACTGAGGCACATGAGCCTTAAGTAACTGCCTCAAGTTCACACAGCTTGGAGTAGAGTAAGAATTCAAGCTCACACACTGGGAATCCACAGCCTAAATTCTTAACCACTTCTGTACCCAATAATTATGCAGGGTGTCCTTTACAGAATTAAGTCTTCAAAAAATAGGAAAGGCTTCATAAAAGTACACAATATACTCAATTTGGAGTTATCTTATTGTATCTGTTTCCTGATATTCCGGGGTGAGTTCACTCACCATTTATTGTGCCCTAACTAATTATTCTCAATGCCATACAGCTGTGAACAAGACCGATCGTGAGGTTTCACCAGCCTTAGCATCCAGGAGTTGGGTCTAACAATAAACAAGAGAAGGAAGTAGAATAAGGTGGTTAAAAAAGAGCAAAGGGGGGAATAGGAAGTGTTAGAGGGTGACTATGAGAAAGGGTGGCCAGAAAGGGTTCCCTGAGAAAGAGACATTTGAATAAAGACCTATTACAGAGAAGAGGTGACCATCTCTATACTTCTCAGTATAATAAATTTCCTTGTTTTAAGCTGTTCATTGCAGCCAAAAGCATTCCGATTAATACTCACCCTACCCATAGGTTTGTCATGAAGAGTAAATGAGAAACCTGGTATAATGCACTTAGCATAGTACCTGGCTCACAAGAAGAATTTAGCAAATGCTAGCTATTATTATTATTATTGCTATCATTTTAATAAAGTCATGACATCAACTATAGGAAGAATCTCCAGTCCACTCACGTTGGGAGTCCAAGACCACCATGGAATATTCTATCAGCTGGATGTCTAACAAATAACCAATTCTGGAATCAATGTATTAAATGTTACAAGTGAAGCCTAAAGTATAAAAATACTACTCACAACAACCTTCCATGACCTATTAAGTACTCTGCTTGCAGAGGACATCAAAAGACTCACCAAGATAGATGTAGGAAGCCTGATGCCCCCGGCCGAGCGCTGGGTGGCAGGCGAAGGTGTGAGGGGCAGCTCACTATCTACAGACTTCACTTTCTGGCAGTTCCAGGTCTATTTTTTGGCTGCAAAGAAAGTGTTTACTTCTCTGTCTACGAACAGATGATTTTCCATAGCTCTGGGGTTTTAAAAGGTCAGCAGTGATAAAAGGCTTAGGAAGAGCTCTTGAATTTCTCTGCTACTATTATGAATTTCTTTATAAAAATGTTGATATACAGAGGACAATCAAGCAATGCATGGAAAATATGTATTCCAGATCCAAAAGTAGCTTATTCCAGCAAAATTTCCTCAGCTCTCTCCCTAATGATTTAAACATCCATTTTCACTTACTTCTGCAGAAGTACATTTACAGGAGGAGCAAGCGTGAAGAACAGTAGCCTTTACAGCAGGAAGTCGTTTCCCTTCTCTACCTGGAATGTTGTAGGATCCTTTTCCTTTTTACATGTGGGGAGAAAAGTATCTTATTGTTACTCTAAGTTCTCTTTCTTCAGAAAAGAAACACTCAGGATGTATTCTCTTACTAGATTTTTCAATTTTTGACCCTAAGGCTACTAAAACAACAACAAAAAACCCCCAAAACCAAAACAACAACAACAAATAAACACAAAAACTAAAAAACAAAACAACAAAAAAAACAAACCCTAAAAATCTTTGGGCCGAGCAGCCAGATGTAACATATTACTGTGGTAGGGCACTTCAATGTCCTACTTGGCTAAATCATTTTGAAAAATATGTTTTCCTTGGTGACAGATATAAAGTTCTATCTCCGTGCCACAAAGCCACCAACTGCCTCGGCTCACTGTCAACAATGGTTTTATACTTTCTTTCTATCCTCTTCATTGAAAATGTACCTAAAAGTCTGAAAACAAAACCATGCTTGCTCCAGATTAGTTTTTATTTCTTCTATTTGGCAAAAGTTGCCTTTACCGTATTTTCTGGTTCCAATGAACACAAAATTAGCCTCAGAGTTTGAACCTAACTTCTTTCAGGCTTTTAAAAAAAAATTTTTTTTTAGTAATGTCTACACCCAAGTGGGGCTTGAACTCACAACACCGAAATCAAGAGTCACAGGCTCTTCCGACTGAGCCAGCCAGGCACCCCTCTTTTAGTCTTTCGGATATCACTGTGCTCGGTGAAGTTTAAGAAGCTAGCCATCCTGACCGCTTGCCTCTGATTATTCTCCCTTTCCAAAAACAGTGAGTTAGCAAGAAGCGGTTTGTAGAAGATACCCTAAAAAGTTACAGGATTAGAATCTCTAGAGCTATTTAACAACAGGACTGGATTCTTTGAATACACTGGGATTCCCTGTTCGGGTTACATGTTATAAGAAGTCCTCATCTCGTCTTTTTAGCTGTCAAATTCTGAATCAGCATTAGAATTGTTTTGAAAGTAGGAGCAGAAGCTTCTGGTCACATAGCCTGTCTAAGGTATTATTTTTAAAAGTAAGAAATAACACCCAGGGGAGGAAAATATAGGAGAACACAGAACGAAAATTAAGGGTTTTGATTTTTCCTTTCTTATGAAAAACAGGTAATTCTAGAAACGCCTGACTTTTAAAAACAGAGGTTATTTTAAAGAGCAGTTTTAGGTTCACTGTAAAATTTTGCTGCAAGTTCCCATATTCCCCTGTCTCCCCAAACCCCTTTCCTCTCACCCAGGCTCCCCCACTATCAACATCCCTGAACATCTGTTATGACTGATGAACATACACAGACACATCATTATCAACCCAAGTCCATAGTTTACATTAGGGTTTGCTCTTGGGGATGTACTCTGATTTGTACTCCCCTGTCAAAACAGAATTCACACGGACAAGAGGCTAACAGCCCTCAGCGGAGAATCTCCTGCCCTCTGGTCTATTTATTGACAATCTATTATCCCTTAGCCAGGGGATGACCAGTGTGAAAAAGGGTATCTGATAAGGCTTTTGCTTTTATTTGTTACCCAGACACAAAATCTCTCCGATTTCTCTCAATATGGAGGCAGAATGGCCAACCCAGCCCACCCAAGTTAGTATGGTACCAGCTTTCCATTCCTTGCTCCAGCCCTCAGATCTCCCTCACCCTGCTCTACTTCCTTTTCCCACAGGGCTTATGTATTCCTAGCCTATTATGTCATTTACAAGAAAGCAGGAATTGTTGTTGTTCACCGACATAGCCCCAGTACCGAGAACGGTGGCTGGCACCTGGCATACACTTAATATTTGTCAAATGAATGAATGAGGATGCTTTCTGAAAGACAAGGCTTCAGGGAGGGATTTGGGTCATGGTTTGGAGGCCAAATTAGCCATGACTAACCAGGTCCTGCAAGCCACTGGTGCTGTGTTGCTAGGCTCCTGCAAGGTCCCTGCTAGCTCAGTGTGGCCATTCTAAGGTGTGACCAGGCTGGAAAGCACAGTGAGGTCTAGACATGTCTGACGTCCCCAGCCGCACTTGTTGCATAAACTGTCATTCAACCTGGATGCCCAACTGAGAGTGCACCGAGGCCCCTGGCCAGAGCAGCATGCAGAGACCCATGCATGGCATGACGCAAAGTAAGAGGCCAGGGGGTGGGGGCACCTCTTCACAGGGGTCAGACGTGTGACACTTAGGAATTTGACCATCACAAGTTTCCCTACTCTCCCACTTGCACACATTCTGCTGTCAATGTTGAACCCAAACCCTGGGTCAGCTTATACATGGGATGATAAATATTTTTCAAGAGTTAAAGCTCTGCAAGAATAACAAAAAATGAAAAAAAACCTACAAGAGCAAAAGAACTGTGATTTTTTTTTAAACACATGAATAAGCTAAGTTGGGACATAAAACAGTGAACTTAGTGAAAGAGGTAAAAGGTTTCCTTTGCTTTCCTACACAAGATAAACACTCTGGCTAGAGGATGTAGAGGTGGCGGCAGGAGGAGATGAACCACAGTTCTAGGAAGGAAGGGAAGGAGAGAGGAGGAAGTCCATCAGAAGACTCCGGTTTCCCTGCACTTTTCCAACACCCATGTGTGGGATGGGAGAAAAACCACCTGCATAATATATATAGCATGTTGCAACCTGTGCTTATTTATTTATTTGGGGGGGGATAGAGAGAGAGAGAGAATCTAAGGCAGGCTCCATTCCCAGTGAGGAGCCCAATATGCAAGGCTTGATCTCACAGCCCTGAGATCATGACCTGAGCCAAAATCAACAGTTGGATGCTTAACTGACTAAGCTGCCCAGGTACCCCAATAACCTGTATTTACTTATATCTATAAAGCGTAACTATGTTATATTGTTTAAAGGCAAAAACATAATTTTCTGTATGTGCTATTTACTTATTTATCCCAGATTCCCCGCCTGGAAGGTAGGTTCCAAGTGGACAAGAACTGTATTTTGCCTGGTACAATATAGGCACTCTGTAAATGAATAAACCACATACTTAGACTCTACTCCAGTTGAATTTCAAAGAACACTGTTGCTCTTCATGTCCTGTATGAGAATCAAGGTGTTCCTCCTTCCTCTATTGGGTACATGCTCCCAGAACACCACGTACAGAAGGGCAAGGAAGGGTCCAGTGGTACCTTTTTGATTTCTGTACATTCTGCCATGCTACGTGATACTTGAGACAGCTTATGCTGATGGGGTATGCCTCTTCACTGTGGTTTAGTAACTGGGACCAGATACCAACTAAGCCATGGGAAATCAGGGAAGGGCCCTCCTTCCCTCAGTTGGGCAGGATGCAGTTAGCCCAGCCTAGAGCAAGCTCTGCCAGCCCTGTGTCTGCAAGTCTCCAGCTGCTCAAACCAGAAGTTCAGAAATAAGTTGGTGGAAGGACATGAAGTAAGAGAGCCAGTCACTTCTCGGTGTTAACTCAAGGACTGCGCACATCAGTTCCACAGCTAAACCCTGATCACATGGGCTGGCTTCATCCTACACCACAGCCAGGGGTAGAATCAGGACATTCTGCTACTGCCACAAGTCTCAGGCTAAGTCCAACAAAAGAAAATTTGGACCAGTGCAACGCAGTGGAGTAAGCCCATAAAAAAATGAAAGCTTTGCAAAGCTTCTTCTAGAAAGAAAACAACATGCCTAATAATTAGGGAGATTTCTAGTTATACTGCCATATATCAGCACAGTATTCTAAATTACCTATTTTATTACTTATAAAATTGTCCAGTTTCTAGAGTAAAAAAATATGGACCAAGTGTAGTAATCTACAAAGTATTAGAAGTTTTCTAAAAACACATTTTAAAATTCAAGTCTTTGCCAAGTAGATGCCTAATGAAATTAGAACTGCAAGTAAATTAGAGTGATTATATAACTCCTGAGTTGCAGAAATCCGTGCTTAAAAAGACATGGAATTAAAAGAAAGTTGCTAAGTACAAAAGAAAATGGAGGTGAAGGTATTTATATTGGTATATTCTTCTGGAGCAATAAGTTTTTGGCTCGTGAGCATGTGAGGCGACCTGCAGTTTCCTCTGAACATCATTTCTGCGTGGCACTCCCATCAGTAGTTATAACGTGGACCATTTTTCAGTGAAGGAAGCTCTGATAATCTGTGTTTCAGACCCAAATGAAGAATCGAGCCTGCATCTTTCTGGAATGCGGGGAAACGTGCATTCTGCCCATCGGTGTCATCAGTGACAGATGGGCTAGCCCCGTGACCCCCGTGGGGAACGCCGCGGTCTCTGCAGAACAACGTATGTATTCACGCAGGGTCTTTCTTAAGAACTTTTAGGCTCAAGGTTCTAAATATAAAATTCAGGTGAAACTCGAATCACACTGCACCATGGAATCCTTGCAAATCTCTCATGGCCACCTTTAATGATTAATTTCCCAACTTCTGATGGCTTCCAAACCCCTCAAAATACGCTTGCTCAAACCGCACCCCACACTATCTTTCACTTGAAGCCAAATCTGGCATCAATGTTTTGTCTACTCGGCAGGAGAGCAATTTCAATGATCTCCTGCTTTTTATAAGATCACTTCATTCTTCCCAATATAATAATTAGTTTCAGATGAACCTGGTCACCGTTCCTCAGCTTGATTCCACTGTGGTACGAGCAAGGGGAGGAGGCACTTCCTGGGAGCTCTTTTTTAGAGCAAAGAATTTGGGTACTATCATAGGCCCGAGACCGAACCTTTGCAATTTACTTCTTTACATCTTAGCTGGCTTTTGATAACCTAGACGCTCCAAGCTATGGACTGAAATTATGATCACAGGACTCTTCCCAGTTTACCTTTAAAAAGGCTCGGAGGAATTATTCCTCAACTTATCAAACTATAATAAATCATTAAGAACATAAATCTTATGAATATAAACAGTGCTATATCCCTGCAAACACAAAGAGGTTTGCCGAGAGAAAGCCAACGCTGTTATCTTAATGTCTTACAACACAAACAACTTTTAAGGAGATAATAAATACCAATGGGCAGGAATATATACCAACCTACAGCTAAGGATGTTAGAGAAATAACTGGAAAATCTCTGCTGACCGTGCTTCAGAGAAGAATCAAACGAGACACGTTTAGCATGATGAAGATGATCCATGTGGCCCTTAATCAAAACTGGCAGAGTCTTGAGTTACATCAGGGAGGTTGCTTACAGGTTTCCTCTGGGTCTCCCACGTGGACCTAAAATCATCCTGTCCTGCATGTTTTCACTAATTAATTCAGTACCAGCCGCGGAATCACCTGTGAGTATTTTCATCCGCATAACCCTGGGTTATCCTGTTTGTAAATCCCAGCAATTCCTGAGCTGTGACTGCAGGAGTCACCTTGATGCGTACACGCTTTGAGGCCTTAAATCATGAGTATCTCATAGCATCTTCCAGTCTTTGCCTGCTTAAACAGAAAGCAATCTCCTCTCTGCTTTAGCATTAGATAATTACAGGACTCCTGACGGTTTATCTTACCTTCACATGTACGGCCATCTGCAGAAATTGAGAAACCCTGTTCGCAGACACAGTGAAAAGAACCATCTGTGTTGAGACACTCTCCATGAGGACCACAGCGTCCAGGCTGTTCACATTCGTTAATATCTGGAATTGAAAAGAGTTCCAAATATGTGAAAAAATATTTTTTTCCTTTGGTTTCATATGAGAGCAGACATATAGTAAGCAATCTATTACACAATGGTCTGACACTTATTCTGTGGCTCAACTGTACCATTTGTACATATACCAGACCACAAGTTGGATTGTTTTAAGAGAGAAACTATTTTGGTTCAATCCTATGAATAAGCCAATGTTCAACCATTTTCAATTTACAAAAAAAAAAAAAAAGCATTTTCATTTTCAGACGTTCAACCTGAATGTATTTTTTTTTTTAAGACCTATTGGAGGCTTGAGGAACACTCTAACAAACAACTCCTCTGAGAAACAGTCTTCATCCGTGAGCATGTTGTGTTCTTCTAGTCCTCTCCCACGGCCGTGCACACAATTCTGTGGGAGCCCCCACAGCATCATGTCACCTCCACACCCATCAACCCCCATGACGTGAACTCCTTATGGGCAAAACTGGACAGGTCTTATCATAGTCTTTGGTCCCTACAGTGGCCCTTCACAAATGTCTGCTGAATATATAAATGAGATAGCCACCAATCCAAAACTGGTTGAAAATGGACAGAAGAAAGAAAATGCAAGAAAAAGAAGGCCATTTAGATCAGGGGAGTTTTTATCATTTGCACAGCTTTGTGATGATGCAATTAGTGAATGAGGGTCAAGGGCTTAGTGCAGTGCCTAACATACAATGAACGGTCAGAAAGGGGTAGCTATGATTATTAACACTCATGAACAAATAATGCTGTACATGTGTGCTAACCATCTTAGCACAAGTCTTGTGCAGACCTGCTCGTTCTCAATGAAGAGTAATTACGCTCCCCATGGTCAGGGTCATGATGCAATCCTAAACACTTTCAATGTATGAAGTGAAATGTTCTATCAAATTATTGTGGACACAAGTGCCCAGACTGACAATATAAGGCATCCTGGAAATGGTCACTTATTCACACCAGTACTGACACATGCAACTACCTATCCACACTGTGTTTTAATCAATGTTTTCCTCAGCTGTGTCCCTTATTATACTGATGGCTCCTTGAAGAGAACTACATATTTGAATGAAGTCCCCAACTCCTAGTACAGCACATTCATAGTGTTTTAGGGATGTTTGCCCACCACAAAATCTGTTATGTTCATTCTCTCCTAATTAAACCATGATTGTTTAAGGTACTCTTAGTTAACTGGGGCCATGAAAACTATCACAGGTCCTTGGCACCCTGCAGCAGGAGCCCTACTAAGGCCATTTTCCTACTCTCCTGAAGTCTCCTTTATGTCTCAGTAAAGAGGTCCTTGATACATCTTCTTAGAAGTCCATCTTTAACTCAATTAAAACCATTTACTGAATGCTTCCTATGAGAAGGTTGAACAGGGTAGGCCCCTCGCCATTATGAAGCTCACAATATAACAGGGGAGGCAGGAGCCAACATGAATAGTTGCAGAGCTTAATGGGCACACGGAAAATGTATGGATTATGAGCCCTTCCCTGTGACCTCTAGACCATGCTTACCCATCAACCCTACAGTTCTCCTCCATAAAGTCATCCCTTTCTCTGCACCCAGGATCTCCTGGTGCTCTCTTTTTTGCCCTATTCACCTTATTGTGTGACAGATATTCTGCCAATATCATTGATTTATTCATCTGTCTATATCAATCCTTAATTCTTTACCATTCCACCTGCCATATAATTCAGACTAGTTCGCCTATCCACCGCTGAATCAAAGTAAGAAACCAAGCAGGAATTCCTCATATTTCTTAGCAATCCTCTCACTCTTGTTATTGTCGCTAATTTAAGAGCATTTCAAGGAAGAGCAATGAATCGTTTTCTACTTGACTATTTCTCAATGTGACTTCACCCTGTGACATCGTTCATTTCTTTTATAAAATCTCTGACACCTTTTATGATTTGTCCATACCCACTGGTAATTCCTTAGACTGGTTATCTTTTATTGAACTCTGACTTTCTCCTGGCTTTTAGTTTCATTCTTTCCTTCCAACCTGCTGCCTCGAGTTGCCTCTGTCTGGGCAACAAGGTTCAATAAAGTTCCACTGGCCTGAGGGTCAAGCCCAAGGTCCATATCCACCTTGTGGAGCCCAAGAGGTTATCCAAACCGCCTCCTTACTTCCTCCTATGTCTCAATGTGGCCCTTTAAAAGCTGCCAGCTTACAAATTTGCATAGGGAATAATGTCATGAAGTTCTTGCTTCAAGAGAAGTCACTGATTAACAAATAATTGTCTAAAAAGTTTGATGACAGGAATTGAAGACGAATTCCCAGACTTTTTTCCAGGAAACCGCTAAGAAAGAACAACACGAATATCTGGAACTAGAGAAACATATGCATTCAATTTGGGTTGTACTTATTGAGGCATTTCTAAACTATGCTGCTAGTAACTCAGCTGAAAGCCAGACTGTATTTAAGTTGGATTTCTTTCATGGGTCCGAGATTCCACAGAAATTCACAATTTGGCATGTGTAAGTCAAAACGCAAAACTGAAGTGTGTTCTGAATCTCAAATGTACGCTGTCACATTCCTACAGAGACTATTAACATGGAATTTCCATGCTGTCTGTACATCAGCATTAATTTTGCTGGGGGAAGAGACCCTTACACCTCCAACTGAAAATGCCTTACTGAATATGGAACTATCTTCAAATTATTAGGTAAAGTTTAAAGCTTATGTCTATCACACACTGTGATTCATATATATCCCATGGTTCTTAGCACTGGCATCAATCACATTTTCGGCATTAAAACAAACTCAGAACTCTACGCCTATGTACAGAATGGGATCTGGCCATTAGATTAGACAGAAGTAGACTAGTAACTTCAGGTGGAGTGAAAGATCAGAAGGCTGCCTCCAGTGACACAGCCCAAGGAGAGCATTTAGAAACAAGATGAGTGTACACTGCCATTATAAACAGCTTCAAATCAGAGAAGGTGGGTGATGGAGCAGATTCATAGATAATACTCTAAACGAAATTAAAACCTGCTTCAGGAATATTTTTCGTTTGTTTGGATTTAAGTCCTTCAAGCAGACATATTAATTTATTCTGGAAAACAGGAATCACCAATGTGACAGAGCATGAAGTCAGTTTAATAAGGATTTGCAGTTAATAAAACATATTTGGAGAAGTGACATATTAGAGTTGATATCAAATCACAAATTTAATGTACTGAGAGAAGACAGTAGTATAATTAATAAATCAGATGACTAAATTACCTCCTTATGATTTAACTCTACAAGTTTATGAAATCTGTAATATGAAATCATTGTCCATTTATAGAAGACTTAGTTTGCCTGTATTTGGTCAAAAAGTGTGGAGGAGAGCAATGAGAAAAGAAAGTACTGCTTTTAAACCTAAATGTCTGTAATAAAAACAGAATAGTGGGGCTTCTTAGGGGGCAACTCTTGGCATTTTTATATAAATCAAGATTCATCTGAAGATGTCAAAGTCCCAAAATGGAAATATTCGCACAATAATTTTATAATTCAAATATTTCTTCTCTATTGCATTAAACCCCAGCACATTTACTTTCTGCATTGAAAATACTGAAAAATTTAAATTCACCTTACTGCATCACAATGGCAAATGAATATAGGACATCAAATGAGGTACATCACAGTATAGCTAAATCTTGGGATTGGTAAGTAAATTAATTTAAAAAGATCTCGAGGCAAAGTCCCATGTCTTTTGTATCACAGTCACCTAGAGCTGGGTGTGGATAATACTACAGATATAGGGTACAGTATGATTCCAGGGCTACATCTTAGACAGTACACACCATCCTCCCCTTCAAGTACTATACATTTGGGACATATGAGAGAAGACACAATTGATGACAACCTAGAATTAAAAAGTTATTCATGTCCACTAGCAGTGGATAAAGGAGAATTCCAACAACGTGTACTTTTATGCACTTTGGGATATACTTCAGAGTTCGCTAATGGAGGGGGAACAATTAGGGAAAAAAAATTATCCAAGTAGCGGAAATAAGTATAAAGGTAAATATAAGTGAGAGTCTTTGGTGGAAGAAATAGGCATGGATTTCTTAAGACTAATAAAAAGGGAAAGTTGGAGGGCAGCCAGGTAGAGCTAAAAGTGTTGAGATGAAGGATCTAGACAATCTGGTTTTTTAGTCCCAGCATCACCAATAACTCAGTGTGCTATACTGGGGGAAAAGCACTGAATCTCACAGTCTTCTTTCTTTTGGCTATAAATATAGTAATAATTGGTAGGGCAACATAGGGAAGAATAGCGGGAAAGATCTTGGGATCAAATGTCAGCTCTACTACTTACTGGGAAGAGCAAACTAACTTCTCTGAGCCTCAGTTACTCATGTCCAAAATGGATATAAGCTGCCTCTTAAATTCTCTACAAATCCATGAGGTATCTACAGTAATTGGCACATGGTAGGTATTCAATTAAAGCTCTTGTGTTTGGTGCTGTGTTCTTATCAGTACCTTGTGTCCTCTATACTTTTGTTTGGGAGACGAAATGTGATAGCAGTTTGAAGAAATAATAAAATCCTGTCTTCTATACCTCTATAATTTTGACCAAATTATTACTGAGGTTTTTTTAGGAAGAGACAAAGCTTGATACACGATAAAAACAGAGACCAAGGAAGGGATGGATAAATACCAGCTATGAGACTAAATGAAATATACCCATGAAGGCCATTAAAAAAGCCAGAAGATAATTTTTAATCTAGCACCAAGATTGGCCCATGGAAGGAACAGCAAAGTACAGGTGATCTCAGTTACCACAGAAGCTTGCAAAGCTAGGACACAGGTCCAAAATGCTTGAGTTTCAGTTAACATGGAATGCAAAGTGAAAACTTCCCATACTTGATGCAGACCCAAGAAAGAGATTTTTAAACTCTAAACTGGCATAGTTCTTTTATATATAAATGGGTAAAGCCACAGCCTACCATCAGGAAGCATCACAGAACTGAGCAACCATGTAAATCAGGACAAAAATGAGAGAAGTACCTTGACATCCTTTATTGTCATTTAGCTGGAAACCATCTGGACAAGTGCAATCATATGACCCTTCAGTGTTAATGCAGTCTCCTCCTTGGCAAACACTGTTGTCTTCCAAGCATTCATTGATATCTGTAAGTCAATTTTAACAATGTAAAAGACAGAATAAACTATATTAAAAAAATTAAGCATTACTCTTACACACAAAAAGCACGTAAATGAACATTATTTTACATCTTCCACAAGAAAGATGTAATGGAAGACAGCTTTTTAACTTTCAATTTTTAAAAAATGAAACATTTTGAAAGGATTTTGGCCTTGAACAATTAATAAAGTTTTAACATCAAATGAAATTTGGAAGAGAAAACATCAAAGTCTTATACTAAACAATTTACTTGGCTATGTTCTTGATGACAACAGGGAATGAAAATATTCTTTAAATATGTATTAAGAGGGGTGCCTGGGTGGTTCAGTTAGTTAAGCATCTGTCTTCGGCTCGGGTCATGATCCTGGGGTCCTGGGATCCAGCCCAGAGTTGGGCTCCCTGTTCAGTGGGGAGTCTGCTTGTCCCTCTCCCTCTGCACCTCCCCCTGCTTGTGCGCACTCTCTCTCTTAAATAAAATCTTTTTAAAATAAATAAATCTTAAGATTATCTTGAGCATCTAGGGGCACCTGGGTGGCTAAGTTGGGTGAGCATCCCACTCTTGATTTCGGCTCAGGTCATGATCTCAGGGTCTTGAGACTGAGCCCCAACTCGGGCTCTGCACTGGGTGTGGAACCTGCTTAAGTTTCTTTCCCTCCCTCTCTCTCTGCTCCTCTCCATCCTCCTCTATCTCCCTCTCTAAAAAATACGTAATAAATAAACAAACAAACAAAAAAGTGAGCGGGGGCAACTGAGGGGCTCAGTCAGTTAAGTGTCTGACTCGATTTTGGCTCAGGTCATGATCTCAGGGTCATGAGATCAAATCCTGCGTGGGGCTCACACTAGGCATGGAACCTGCTTAAGATTCTCTCTCTTCCTCTCCCTCTACCCTTCCCCCACCTCTCTCTCCCTCTCAAAAAAGAAAAAAAAAGAATATCTTGAGTATCAATTTATACAAGATCCTGACTATGCATTATAAGAAAAATTCTAAATTATTTGGCGTGATTTCTGCTCCCAAACAGAAATGATTTAAATTATATTAATAAAAATAAACACAAAATATTACATTGCTTTGTAAGTCCAAAAAAATTCAACCTAAGAGTTGCCAAAATATATAATTACTTGTCAAAAGAATGGTACCAACTTCATGTGTCACATGGATTTAGAGAAGAGATGTCTTAAAGGCCAAAGGTGGCTTCATGTAACAGAGGGGATTTACTTGAAGCCTGGACAGCAGGGTAGAAAGTAGAGGAGGGGGAGAAGGGGGCTTTTGGCGGGAAAGGGAATCAGCAAGATCAAAAGCTCCATTGAAGTCACTTACTCAGCAGCTATCACCAATAGGTTTGAGGTTGACTGGATTTTTAATGCATATATTTATAGCACATGTGCAACTAAACATGGTTTACGTAACCAGTAATGAGTTCTGACTGCGCACGTGAGACAATTAATGACCCCCCTCACTGCGTGAATGCTGGGCAGATCTTTCACGAGGGCTGTTTATTACCACATTTACTTCCAGTCAGAGCTCATTACTCCTAACACAGTCCATGACTCCCTCTTCTGTTGTCTGTGCAGGATTTCAATTATTAGCACTGAAGAAAGCTAAGGAACAAAACCTTCCTTGTTTTCTCAGAATTTGGCATATGATGGTATTTCTTGCCAATAATTATGATTGCTGCGAAAATGCAAGAGAAGTTCCAGGAAGAAGTGAACATGGAGACGGTTGCAGTCTCAATCTCCTCACTGTCTCGTTCAAAATGTTGGCACACCAAATTAAATTCTCCTCATAGAACCCAATCCACTTATTAACTGGCTTCTGTACCATTCGTGAGGCAAATAAAAAAGAAGTAAGCACCTTATAATATCATTCCACTGAAATAAACACAAGTCAGGCTGTCCCCCTAGATTAAAATGTTTCTGAATACTGATCCTAGAACATGAAACATAGCTGATGTGACTTTGTCACAACTAAAGTGGGTTATCCCTTCTTCTTTAGTGTGTTTTTCTAATTTCACTCAAATATAACTTACATACAATACATGCACCTAATTTTAAGAGTCTAGCTCAATGAGTTTGAACAAATGTAGATACATTCTCGTGATCGCCATCACAATCAAAACATAGACATTTCTTTATCCCTTGACATCTGCTGGGATCACTGCTAGATTCTTAGATCATTGCAAATGAAATCATTTTTTAAGGAATTGTGAGATATCTCTGTAAGAATGTTATTCTGTAGTTACTAACATAAGGCTTGGTGATACTTCCCTTTGACTCTTTTTCCAGTCTGCCCTGAAATATCCATTTGTACTAAACCTCATGCCATGAAAGGAACACTAAAGGAAAATTATGCATAAGACAGAGAAGAGCATGCAGGAATCAGTGTCTCCCATGAAGTCTGAAACCTTTAGGTTTCATTTCCATGCCAAAGACTGTTTTATTCACCAGCTAACTGATGCTTGGAGTATCAAGATTTCTAAGTGGATACAAAGTTAACTGAGAATAGGCTTTTAGATATAAATTCTATGAAAATAATTCATAAGCCCCAACTCTCTGATTTATTCTCAATAATGATTGTGCCAAATGGGGATAAATGCTGGTCTACTGTGTGTGAATCTCTGCCATAAAACTTGTATTAAGTGAGTATATTAGACCACCCATTAAAAAAAAAAAAAAGCTGTAGGCACTTCCATCACCCTAAAGGTTTCCTTGTGCCCCTTTTTTGTTTGGCTTCCTCTGATCAGCACAGTGTTTTTGAGACTGATCTAGGGTATTGTGTGTACCAACCTCTCTCTCCTCTTTATTGCGGAGCAGTAGTCTATCATATGAATGTGCCACAATTTGTTGATCAATTCACCTTTGATGAGTGCCTGGACTGTTTACAGTTTGGCTATTACGAATACAATTTTGATAAACATTCATGTGTAAGTCTTTGTGCAATCACAGGCTTTCATTTTCCTTGAGTAAATTCCTAGAGGTGGAGTGGCTGGGTCACAGAGTAAGTTTAAACTGTGATAAAACGGTCCCCTAAAGTGGCTGCACCATTTTACGTTCCCACAGGCAGGCATGAGAGCGCTAACTTTCCATGTGTATTCTAACAGCTCCACAGCTATTCTCGTGGGTGTTATGCAGTCAGTTTTTAGATACCTTTCCTTATTCTGTAGGAAACAGAGATAACCAAGGAAAGGCATATTTGAACACGAGCATCATGTGAAAAATCTCAATTCAAAAAAGATGGAGGGTCCTGAGAACATGAATTTCATCGACAAGAGAAACACTGCATTACCAAGATGTTTGCCTTAGCAAAATGGAAGTGCATCAGCTTTGTTCATGCTACTTCTTTCTTTTTTTTTTTTAAAGATTTTATTTATTTATTCGACAGAGATAGAGACAGCCAGCGAGAGAGGGAACACAAGCAGGGGGAGTGGGAGAGGAAGAAGCAGGCTCATAGTGGAAGAGCCTGATGTGGGGCTCGATCCCATAACGCCGGGATCACGCCCTGAGCCGAAGGCAGACGCTTAACCGCTGTGCCACCCAGGCGCCCCTGTTCATGCTACTTCTAAACCGTTTGATTTTCATTCATTTTTCAAAATCTAAGAGAACCTATGTGAGGAAAAGAAACATGATTCTAAGTGTTTATAAATGATCATATAGATTTGAAAATTCAGTGCATTTTATTAGATCCTGATTTAATTTAAATTTTTTGAAGGACCGCTATCTTCAAAAGCAAAAAAAAAAAAAAAAGTAGGTTGAACATTTAGAGAGCCCAACATGGGATGGTCCTGAAACACCGCCTAGGCTGCTGTGAAAGATAGAGCCCTTCTAGCATTTGGGCAACGGCTTTAAGGAAACGATGTCAATCTTGGTCACACCTTCACTAAGAATGCACTGGTCAAAGTCACCCGGGATCCCCACCCCGCCTAACCCCATGCTCAATTCTGGTCCTCATCTCACTTAGCAGCAACGTTTGACACAGATCATAACTCTCCTCTCGGAAATGTTTTCTTCTCTTGGATTTTGATTTTCCTCCTTCCTCTCTTGCCATTTATTCTCAATCCCCTTTGCTGGTTCCTATCCTCCTTCTCACTTATAAATGTGAGGCCAGGACTCCATCTTTGACCCCTTTTCTCTTTTAGCTAAACTGCCTCCCTTGATGATGTCATCCAATTTCACAGCTTAAACACTGTCTACGTGTCAATGACACACAGCCCAAGACTCGCCCCTGAATTCCACACACATAGGTCCAACTGCCTTTCAGATATCTTCATTTGGATACTCATTATGGGCATCCCAAATTTAAAGTGCCCAAGTCAAACTCCGAACCTCTTCCACAAAACCTATTTCTTGGCGCCTTGGCATCTGCTATTCCTTTGAATGGAACGGTCTTCCTATAAATAATCAAATGCCATGATCTCAAGGCAGCTTCTGCCTGCCTCTGTTAGATCAGCCCCCTCCCGCCTTCCACACTCCCCATACAACCTTTTATTTTTTCCATAGCATTTATTGCTACTTAACAAACTATATATTTTACTTATTTATCATGCATAGCTCCCTCACTAGAATGTTAGCTCTACAAAGGGAGGGATTTTTGTCTGTTTGGTTTATTGCTGTATGTCCTATACCTAGCACAATACCTGGTACATCCTTGGCCCTCAAATATTTGTGGAATGAATGCACACATGAAAAGAATGAATGATTTTGACTTGGAAAGAAATGTTGTAAGGAGACAAATACTAGCACTTCTTCTCACCTTTTTTTATTTGGTCCACAAAGAAATGACCAAGAGAGAGGGGCCACAGAAAGGCAGAGTAAATCATAAATCTTCTTTTTCAGGCTTTGCAAGGGACTGGCATGGAGCAATCACAGTGATGGGCTGGGGAAGGTGCTAAGGTGGGCATGGAAGTAGAGACTGAATCTAGAAGGGAAACAGGTCAGAGGCAGAGCCTTTGAAGGCTGAGATGCCAAGACATCTAATAACCAGCACAACGGAGGCCACCCTTCACAGACTGAGTGGCTACTGAGCATGTTGGAGCAAGTAACACACAGAAATTAGCACAATACTTGGGATTCTGACTCTTGATTCTGACTTCCAGAAGGACTGTAGGATAACACTTCAAGAAAACAAGGCCTTGGCAGAGTTATTAGAGGAAAGTTACACATGTAAATATAAAAGCCAACAAGAAAGATGGTTCTTCCTCCCACAGCTGTGAGAGGCATGTGAACAGCAACAGCTCAGTTAATTACAGAAAAATACCACTGGGGAGGGTCAGAAACACTACTAGTTGGGAATAAGCAGGCTGAAGCGCTATTATAGTTTCAAAGACAGCACTGAATTAGTTGAATGGACTCCAAATCTATTTATAACCTAGAACACCAGGGAAATTAGCCGTGACTTTAAGAGAAAAAAGACCAATTATACACTCCAAAAGAAGCCTTCTTACTGAATATCTATATTAACAATGATGAGCAAATTGGCTAAAAAGTTTTTGTTTGGCTTTTCATGCGGTTGATGTTGACAGAATAAAAATCCTGGACTTCTGACGAGACAGGCAACACATTAAAACAGCCAAAATAGAGCAACATAACCTCTACTGAGGACCAATCAATGGCCTGGTTGCCCTCTGGGTCAGTCAGGGGTCAGGGCAGAAGAGATGCTGGTGGTCAGTTTAGGTTTTCAGGGCCTTAGCATGTGCTCTGTCACCTATTTATTCTGCAAGAGGTTCTTGCATGTCTGGTCCCCAGGTACACGTCTGCCTCTCTCACCTTGGAAAGTCACTATGTTGAATCATTAACAGTTACCCATACGTTACAGAGTTCCCAATACACAGTTTTTCAATCAAATTTCATTATTTTGATTCATCACTTGTTTGCCTATTTTTTAATAGGTACGTTGATTGTGATTCTTCACTGGTGTCATTAGCCCTTTAAAGTCCATCATTACCTTAGGATCAAATCCTAGATGACTTGCTTATTCAGCAGTAACATAAATGTTAAGGCCTCTGAAACTGCCCCAAATGCCCTCTGGAAAGGTTCTCCCTGGTTGTGCCAAGTTCTCTGGTCAGTAAAGTAGGATGCTAAAAGTATAATGGATCTTTCCCAACAGAGAGGGACCGACAAGTGAGAAAGTATCGTGGCCATTTTTCAATGTGTGTCACATTTGTGCCACAAAACCACTCACTAAAAAGCTCATGTGCTTCTCTCCAAGGTGGGGTTCAGCCCCACACTCACAAACGCTAACTCTCATGTGAGGCACCACCCTGCCACGCTCACATTTCTGGTTTCACAACTGACAGGGTCTACATGCGGGACATCAGAGGATGAACTGGAAAAAAAACGGTGAGTTGGGTAGACAATGAGCACAGAGAATTCACAGGTGACAGGCTGGTGAAAGACCAGCTCAGCAGCCCTGACCACCCCAGGGGCTCTGAGGCACAGCAGGCAGTGGGGCAGTGGGTGGATAACAATTACACCATGCTGGACACCCGGGGCAGCTTTTAGAAATACTTCTGCAAAACGCTCAAAATTGAATTAAAGTTTAGCTCTTTAAAACTTTCCAGTTATCTGGAAAATTAACTTGTGTTTACTTATTTGGACGCTGGTCCTGCATAAATAAGGTATTACCATTCAGAACTATATACCCAGGATAAACCACCTAAAGCTGAGAAAAGTGAAAGTGATCCTTTACTTATTTAGCTGGCATCATTCTTCTAAAACACAGCACTGAGCAGTGCAAGGAAAACCTGGATTCTACTGGCTTCTTTTCATTATCTGTGTGACCATGGGGAAAATGTTTTTGCCAGGACCTCATGTCCTGACTGTGAGGTCAAAAGGCTGGACTCAAGGACAGAAAGCCAGGATGATGTCCAGATGTCTCTGGGATTGTGCAGTCAGGAGCAATTCTCACCTTCACAGTGGTCGCCAAGGGCGGATGCTCTGTAACCTCGGTCACAAACACAGAGGAAGGAGCCCTCCGTGTTCCTGCACTGTCCATTACTGCAGAGATGATGGTGCTGACATTCGTCAATATCTACAGGCAAGAGAGTAAAAAGAAACTGTATATGTGGTACTTTAAAAATATTTTTAATCATACATGTAAAGTAGTCAATAAACTATCTACTTTGTAATTAATTTAGACTCTTTGTTGTGTGAATTAAACTGATCTCTAGCAACAGGTCACGAATCCCCCAGGAGGGAAAAATCCAGATGAACTCAAAATCTGAACCAGTTAGCTAAGAATCTGTATATATCAATGCCAATGTTCACTGATAAGTGGCAAATACTTTGGGGCAATCTGTAAACCTCAACTTAGCTTCTTGACTCTCTTTGATAGGTTTAAAGAGAACACTGAGCTTAAAAGCACTTAGGCCTATAACAGTCTGAAGCTGAGGTCAGCAAACTATAGCTCACTACCTACTCCTGTACTCAAAGTTTTATTGGAAAATAGCACCCAAAATTCATGTACTATCTGGCCCTTTACCAGAGAAGTTTGCTGACCCCTGATGTAAAGTATCATGGCATATACATCTTCATTTCTTTTTTGAACATATACCCTTCAGGCCCCTAGCAATTAGACTTCCTTTTTTTTTTCCCTCTCTCTCTATGATTTTCTGGCCAAATCTAATGGCTTTTCCCTCCTCTCAGACAATTTGGTATCTGCATTGCCACTGAATCTCTCTCTTCCTTGACCCACATATCCTCAGCTTAGAGATGATTTGTTTTGTAACCCCAGCCCCGAGCTCAGGCTGAAGCACACACATGTGTCATATCCACACAACAGAAGGCACAATGATACATTGCATGTATTCAGTTATTTTACTTTCACCATTAGATTTTAAGTTTCCTGAGGGTGGGACTATGTCTACCACATCCTTTACTACTTAGATGATCTAGTGTTTTACAGTGAGCAGGCATTAATTCACGCTGTTTGTTGACTTTGTTCTTCACATCTGAGTATGTTTACCTACTTCTGGCAACGGGATTCTAGAAGAGTCAACACAGACGTTAGTTTCCACAGGGACCCTGCATGACTCTGCTCTCTCTCGCTCTGCTTACAGCAACATTTTGATTATCATGGCATTTGGCACCTAAAATTGGTTTGCCCCTATTGATAATTTGGTGGGTGGTTTTACACATATCTGACGTATTTTTGGTAGTGACATCAAAGGCTCTTCAAAAGAAAGGATTATGAATATGATAGCCTTATTATATGATCTGTAGACCTCTTCTCTTATTATGCATTCATTTGTAGTTCTCTAGCTTAGCTAATTAAGGTCAGGAGTCAGAAAAGGAAAAACAAAGCTGGGGGCATCACAATGCCGGATTTCAAGCTGTACTACAAAGCTGTGATCACAAAGACAGCATGGTACTGGCACAAAAACAGACACACAGACCAATGAAACAGAATGGAGAACCCAGAAATGGACCCTCAGATCTTTGGGCAACTAATTTTTGACAAAGCAGGAAAAAACATCCAGTGGAAAAAAGACAGTCTCTTCAATAAATGGTGCTGGGAAAATTGGACAGCTACATGCAAAAGAATGAAACTTGACCACTATCTCACACCATACACAAAGATAAACTCTAAATGGATGAAAGACTTCGATGTGAGACAGGAATCCATCAAAATCCTAGAGGAGAGCAGAGGCAGCAACCTCTACGACATCGGCCACAGCAACTTTTTTCATGACACATCTCCAAAGGCAAGAGAAACAAAAGATAAAATGAACTTGTGGGACTTCATCAAGATAAAAAGCTTCTGCACAGCCAAGGAAACAGTCAAAAAAACTAAGAGGCAGCCCACGGAATGGGAGAAGATATTTGCAAATGATACTACAGATAAAAGACTGGTATCCAAGATCTACAAAGACCTTCTCAAACTCAATATGCAAGAAACAAATAAACAAATCAAAAAATGGGCAGAAGATACGAACAGACACTTTTCCAATGAAGACATACAAATGGCTAACAGACACATGAAAAAATGTTCAAAATCAGTAGCCATCAGGGAAATTCTAATCAAAACCACACTGAGATACCACCTTACGCCAGTTAGAATGGCAAAAATTGACAAGGCAAGAAACAATTGTTGGAGAGGATGTGGAGAAAGGGGATCCCTCCTACATTGTTGGTGGGAATGCAAGTTGGTACAGCCACTCTGGAAAACAGTGTGGAGGTCCCTTAAAAAGTTAAAAATTGAGCTGCCCTATGATCCAGCCATTGCACTACTGGGTATTTACCCCAAAGATACAGACGTAGTGAAGAGAAGGGCCATATGCACCCCAATGTTCATAGCAGCATTGTCCACAACAGCTAAATCGTGGAAGGAGCCGAGATGCCCTTCAACAGATGACTGGATTAAGAAGTTGTGGTCCATATATAAAATGGAATATTACTCAGCTATCAGAAAGAACGATTTCTCAACATTTGCTGCATCATGGACGGCACTGGAGGAGATAATGCTAAGTGAAATAAGTCAAGCAGAGAAAGACAATTATCATATGGCTTCACTCATTTATGAAACATAAGAACTAGGAAGATCGGTAGGGGAAGAAAGGGATAAAGAAAGAGGGGGTAATCAGAAGGGGGAATGAAGCATGAGAGACTATGGACTCTGAGAAACAAACTGAGGGCTTCAGAGGGGAGGGGGTGGGGGAATGGGATAGACTGGTGATGGGTAGTAAGGAGGGCACGTATTGCATGGTGCACTGGGTGTTATACGCAACTAATGAATCATCGAACTTTAAATCAAAAACCAGGGATGTACTGTATGGTGACTAACATAATATAATAAAAAAATATTATTATACAAAAAGAAAAAAAAAGGAGTCACAAAATAAAGTAAAAAACTTTGAGATGGACTTGTAGAATCTAGAACAAATTACTTTATCTGTGTGTTTGAGTATGCTTGTGTGTGCTCTCAACTTCTAGATTAGGAATTGTAATGTCTTTCCTTATTCAAGAAAGGGGTAACTGGGGAAGGCCATGATGATATTGGTAGATCTCTTCATAATGCCATCATTTATAGTAGCATTTCAGAAGACATTTGCACTCATTAAATAGTCAAAGTTTACATATAGACACAGACATGATTTGTTTCCTTATTGGTCCTATAGAGTATCTGTTCTGTTCTTAAATAAACGACATTTAAATGAACTTTCTTTTCAAGATCTCTATCTAGACACTTGTGCTTGTCACCAGTGATACCATCATATCTTCAAGTTCAGGAAGCATATACTTATTGAGAAGTGAAGTAATTCTGTGTGAGTTTCGACAAAATATATTTTTTAAGTCTAAGGTCAACCTCAGTGAGATCCAAAATACTATTACCCTTAGGAACAGGACATATTTCACAAACTTTATCTGTGATATAAGGGGGATGTTGTTTTTTTCAGTCTTGCTGAAAAGTCTTTTTCAGTAAAATTTTTTTAAAAAAGAAAAATTTTAAAAAGGGGAGTAGACACAAAAACGAAGGTCATTAACATTCCACAGCATAATGCTGGGCTGATATATAACCTTCCAATTGCTGAAATCTGAGTAGGTAAAACTTTCAAATGAATTAAATAGAACCGATTTTCTGCAGCAAGGAATTACACAGAGAGCAATGCTTTTTCTTCCTAAGACGAATGCTCAGCCACTAATCACAAACACCATATTTTTCAAATTTAACCCTTTTGTCATCCTGTGTCCTTGACTTTTCTGACTTAAGCTGAGGTCCCTTGCTTTCTGGCACTATCATGCAACCATCCAGTTAGTTTCTGAAAGATGCTACCTTTACTGAGTATCGTTTTTCAGGCCGGGGCCTTAAATGAAAACCACGGTAGTTCACGTAGCCACGCTCCTACCTTCACACTGGTCTTTCGCTGCTGACAGCTGGTACCCCTGCCCACAGGTGCACACGAAGGAGCCCTCCGTGTTCTTGCACTGCCCATTCATGCACAGATTCCCTTGCTGACACTCATCGATATCTGTGAATAGAAACAGTGACAATTATTTTAAATTAGGCCTGTATCTAGAACATACCATTACCTACACTTTGAGCCTATAAATCAAGCTATGAAATCATGTCCTAAAGATCAATGTCTAACTACTGTTTTCCTCCGAAAATATCTTATTATTTAAAATGCATCTGAAAGGTTTTGCCAGGAGAACTCCATTTGGGGCACAGTCCTTCCCCTCAAGGACGACCGACAAATACCCATTTCCTGAGCAAAGCCATATTTCTTAGCCTCTCATGCGGCATTCATCTTTTGAATTGTATCCTGATGTAAGCAAGGTGTCACATTATCCTGTGTTTCCTGAAATAGCTCACATAAACTATTAATGTAATTGGAGCTCATGAATTCGTTTTTTAATTAATTTTTTAGAGAAATTAATTTGGTTTACTAGAAACTTTTGTTTCACTTATTTGTAAATAAAATGGATCAACACCACAGTAAGGCCTGGCTGCCAGCTACTGACTGCCAATAGAGAAATTAGATAAGCGAGCTGAATGTCACTTTCAGAACGATGTTATACCTTTCCAAATGCTCTAAGTCTATTAGCTTTAGGAGTGGTCGACAGCAAAGAACAGCCTACACCACATTTTCTTTCAGCACATTCTATTAAATACTTGAGACGTCAGTTCAAGAACTTAAGACCAACAACAGCGTGTGGAGCTGGTTGGATCTCACGTAATGTCTGACAACATTTTTAGTGCCTTGGACTCTTTTTGACTTTCTCAAAGAAGATGACAAATTAAGCATTCCCATGTGAAGATGTCTGCAGCAAGAATATACCCTCTATTCCAAGTACTGTCAGGGTATGCCAGACATCTTACATAAGTTCCTCATTTATGTCGGGAATACTGTCAGAAATAATTCATTATAAGTAATGACACACACGCTTGGAACAACTTGAGGCAACTCAGTTATCGTGAATAAGGTGATCTTTGGGTCTTTAAAATGACCACGAGGACAGAGGCAGTGTAATTCTACAGATAAAAAAGCCTTTTTCTTTTCTGACAAGGGACAAAATTCCTATGACAAAAGAATGCTTTCTAATAAAACAGGCATGCAGGACAAATGTCTTTCCTCTTTTGTGCCAAGAGATAAACAGAAAATATCGTTTTCCCTGAAAAGGATTTCTTTAAGGGACTTTCACACAGATCACTATGACAAATCCAGCTCAGAGTTAAAATAGAGACTATCTCCAGGTATTTATAAATTTAGGACATATAATGCTAAAAGGTACAAAGAGAGAGAAAAACACAGATACAAAAAAGAAATAAAGAAACAAGTACTGAATTAATATATTAGATAGCATATTTACAACATGAAAAAAAGTCAGTACATTGAGTGAGGTGAAAACAAAGTCAATATTTAGCTCTAAGGTGAAATTTGGCAGGTGCTGGGACATTGGAAAAGGGACAGATTTAAGATCTGGGAAGAATTTGACATCAGTGAGCTGAGGTGGTTTGGGACAGATTTTGAAATAACTACAGAAAAAAGGTGTTATATAATTGATTACCATAAAAAGGGTGGGCTTTGACTGGGGAGTAAGGAAAATAATCAGTGTATGTGTACGTTTCTAGAGCAGAAGATGGTGATCTTGCCTGACCCCATCCCACACTGTAATGCAGACACCAGGAAAACCAGAGGAGGGGGCAAGATTCACTGAAGTGGCGAAAACAGCCCTTTTCCACCTCCAACCTTTGACATGTGCTGCTTTCTCTGCCCCCTAAGGTTTTCTCCCCTCCATATTCAAAATTTTAAGACCAAGGTTGAACAGCAGCACCTTGGGAAGCTTTCCCCATAGCATGCGAGTGGAATCAGCCACACACTTCTTGGCTTTAACACAACTTTGTACAAGCCTATGATTTGGTGAATAACAACATCAACTACGTGTCAGACTGTGTCCCTGTGTTAGCTCCTTCTCCGCACATTATCTCTGTTTCTGTATTTTTTCACACAATCCTCACATCCGCCTGAGTAGCTACCATTACTGTTGCCTTTTTACAGATGAACAAGTATGGCTTAGCAAAGGAAGAACACTTATCCAAGCTCACACTTGAGAGTGTCCGAGCTAGGTTCTGATATACTGCACTCCTCCTTTTTAAACTAAACTCCAGACTTCATTTGGGTTTCACCAGTCTTTTCATTCATGCACTCTTTCCGTTCCAGGATCCAATCCAGGGTCCCCCCAGGACCCCTGGGGTCCTGTCTCCCCAGTCTTTCCTTTCTTCACAACTTTAACAGTCTTGAGAGTATGGGCCAGAGTCCTGTAGAATGTCCCCAATCTGGATTTTTCTGATGTTTTTCTCATGATTAGACTGGGGTTATGAGTTTTTGGAAGGAATAATACAGAGGTGAAATGCTCTGGCCCTCACATAATGTCAGGGGTACATGATATTCCCATGACATCACTGATACTGTTAACCTTCACACTTGGTACTTTATTATCTACGATTATCTGTAGTAGGTTTCTATCTTTTCCAACCAATAAAAGTCCCTTGAGAGATTTAAACCTCTCAGTAGCATCTGCATTTGAACACGGCCTGGAACATGTGGGTTCCTTGATACGCCCAAAAGGAAGGGAAGGATAAAGAGAAGCTTCTCCAGCAGCCCAGCAGAGCATCACATAGGAGGGGAAATGAATGTTCCTAGGGCTGGCATCCACTGATGGTGTGAATTTGGGGATGCTGGGGAGCCTTCTTACAGAGGAGCAGGCTCAGCTGGGATAGCTGAGTAAGAAAGAGTAAGAAAGTGGTTATAAGTCATTCACCCAACATGTGTTTACTCAGAGCATTGTCCCTCCAAAGAGTCCAATCCCTGAATTTTAGAGCTGGTATGAGACCTGGAAATCTAAGTTTATTTATCCAAGGTTGCAAGGTGAGTCACTAGAAGAGCTTGGTAGGAAGGCTTTCGATGCAGGCTGGCAGGAAAAGGACCAGGAGGGAAGGGAGATGCGCCCACCTGACCTGCTCCGCTGGGAGTGGCCAGTGTTCCACTGTACATAAAGAATTGGGCCCCCAATGCAGAGGTCGGTGAATTGGCTACTGCCAGTGGGAGATGCTACAATTCTTACAAGACAGTAAGAGACCTGTTTATTACTTGCCTACCATGGTGAGAAATTAACCTCCACCCTACATCCTTCACTTTCATTGAGACACTTCAGAAAGAAGAAAAACTTCACTTATTTCCTCTCTTCTTCTGCTGCAAAGAGCATGCTTTTAAGTATAAAGCACTAGGAGCAAAAAGGAAGCCATCCACAGATTTCATCACAGAAAAAATTTAAACTTAAAAAAAGAGTTATGCAAAGAAAAATTAAAGAAACCCTGGACAAATTACAATAATACACGCCCCAAAATGTATGTGTAATACACAGACACATGTACATAGGTTTACACATGTATTATACATAAAGTATTCATATAAATTGATTAAAAAATCTGATAAGTGGGAACAGATATTAACATGAATTTACACACACACACACACACACAAAATGCTTAACAAACATATGAAATAAATGTAATAATTAGAAGTGTCCAGGGAATTAACAGAAATAAGCATAAATAATAATCTTTTAGAATGAAAAGAAACACATTTTAAAAATTAGAAATTGTTCTGTAAAAATAATAAAAAACATTAAAAACATTTTACCCAATTAGTCCATTTTTATAAATAGGGAAATGATCCTAAAATTCAGACCAAGTTTTATTTAAAAAATGCTTGTTAGGTTTTTTTTTACATAATGATGAGAAGTTGGGGGAAAAATGTGGTTGTTTAACACATGAACAGCAATAAGATGCTGAAATAGTAATACACTGAACTATTGAGCAGCTTTCAAAATTAATATCTGAAAAGTTATTAATGATGTGTAAAATGTTCATGATATACTATTCAGTGACAAAAAGATACAAAATTGTACATTCATTATCTTAGCGACAGAAAATATCCATGAGATAGGACTATTGATGAATGAGATTGAGAAATTGTCATTTTTGTTTTGCTTATTTTTTGTCTTTGCTAGATTTTCTACAATGAGTTTTTTTTTTTAAAGATTTTTAAAATTTATTTGAGAGAGAGAAAGGGAGGGAATAAGAGAGAGAGCATGGAGGGGTGGGCAGACAGAGAAGCAGGCTCCCCTGAGCAGGGAGCCCAACGTGGGACTCGATCCCAGGACCCTGAGATCATGACCTGAAACAAAGGCAGACACTTAACGGACGGAGTCACCCAGGTGCCCCTACGATGAATGTTTTTTATTAGCAATTTTATTGAGATATAATTCACCACCACATAATTCATCTAAAGTGTACAATGCAATGGTTTTTAGTATATTCACAGAGTTGTGGACTGTGTGTATTGTTTTTATAACGAGAAGAAATGAAATAAATAGATCTGTGGTTTATAGAAGCTCTCTAAAAATATGCTGTTTTCCTTTATGTAAATAGATATGGTCTGGATGTAACCACAATGAGGAGTGACTTTCCAAGATGCCAACAAAAATGTGCTCTGAGTAGTTCAGTCAAAATAAATGACAGGTAGCGCGGTTCTCTCTCTCTCTCTCTCTCTCTCTCTCTCTCGTTCCCTTTTCTAAGCTAATTACTCTAACATATTCTTAAATGCAGTTCAAACAAAAAGGAGAAATCTGATCACAGCATTTACCTTTGCAGTGCTTGTGGTCTGGCGTCGGGGTATAACCCTTGTGGCATGAACACATGTAGGAGCCTTCAAGGTTGGAGCAAGTACCATTTGTGCAGATCTGTGGTTCTAGGCATTCATCCACATCTTGAAGAATGTTGCAGAAGGGGAGAAAAAACCCACAAAGACAAAGAGAGAAAAAAAGAAAACATGAATAAAGTTGACTTTGGCTAAAAATAGAGCGCATCTTCAAACACGGATTCTTTAAGAGAAGTTTTCAAATCAGCCCAAAGGAGGAACAGGAGCTCTGGGGTGAGCTGCATGTATGATAGTTTTATGCCTTGATTTACCTTATGCAAAGTAACTCAAAAAAGGAAACAAACGTGCTCTGTGAATCAATTCCATAGAGAGCTCGCTGTGCAGGGGAGGGCAGAAGAGAGGGCAGTTTTAGAGCAGCATCCCTGCACAATGAAGTATTCCAAAGAGTCCAAGAGGTACTGAGGTCTAGCTAGGGAACAGAGGAGTGCAGCAGCAAGTGAGGGTTCGCTAAAACCAAAGACAGGACTCAGGACCTGGAGAAACTGCAAGAGTTCTTAACAGAAAGGTGGAGAAAAAAAACTCTGATAAAATGTTCAAAGATGGCGTTGAATCAGTATTATAAAAACCAGCCTAGGGGACAAACAAGCCCACTGGGCAGTTTGAAGGTAGGGGACAGGCTGGTAGAGACATCTTCACCAAGCACTTACTGCATGGAAGCAGGAAAGGTTGCGCATGTATTCGCTTATTTAATCCTAACAGGAGCCATACAAGCTAACCATTTCATCAACAAAGGAACCAAGATTTGAAGAAGTTCCAACAGACCGCCCAAGGCCACATGGTTTGAAACTGGTGGCTCATAGGTGCACCAAGTCAGCCTAACTCCAAAGCCCATCCTTTTGACCTGTTTCTATTCACATAAGTTAAGTGGAGTGATATAAAACTGCTGAAGAGAGAATTAGGAATGTTTGTTTTTATTATGTGCTAACACAGCATTTATATAGAAAATCATCAAAGTGTTCATTGATTTCATTCAGCATTCATTACATTCTTACTAGAATATTGTTAATTCAGGGGTGCCCGGGGGGCTCAGCTGGTTAAGCTCCGACTCTTGATTGATTTCGGCTCAGGTCATGATCTCAGGGTTGTGAGATCGAGGTTGAATTCCAGCAGGGAGTCGGCTTGAGATTCTTTCCTCTCCCTCTGCCCCTCCCCCACTCACTCTCTCCCTCTAAAACCAATACATCTTTTTAAAAAAGGAATATTGCTAATTCAAAAAGAAAAACTTGAGTTCTATGCCCCATCTGAGCATTTCTGGTAAGTCCACTGTATGTTGCTGTGAGAAGACCGTGTAGCATGAAAACCCAACACTCTTTAAGAGGAAAAATTTAAACCACTAAGTGCTGAAACTACACACAGCATCATGATTTAGGCTTAATTCTACAGCAGGCTATAACTTGATCCGGGCATCTTCATCATAAGACAGACCAACAATACGGAAGAACACGCTCTTGACCACACCCATTGCATTTTGCAATGCTCGCCATGAAAGCAATAAAGCTTTCCACCCTCTTAATATTAACAGGCAGGGAGTTGCAAACACATGAACATCAGAGATCTAGTTCTAATTCGGCATTCCAGAGGTCAGACTGCATTTGTTTGCATGACATTTCATTAAAACTGTATTCTGGTTTTCTTACAATGATATCTAGAAATAGAGTATTACCCAAATGGGGCAACAGTGTGTGTCAGCACACGTGCACACCAGCATCCATTTCACATGCACACTGGAAACAGCCAACCAACCAGCATTGTCTGAGTGCTCTACCTTGCTTTTGCAAAATCACTTATTCTGGTGAACTGACCCTACTCTATGACCACAAAAATAGCACTTCCAGATGGACTCACCGTCCGTCCTTTCTTTGGTTGTGGGAGTCCACTTTTATAAACACTGAAGGCAACAAGTTGAAAGAAGAAGCTAAATGCTGAAGCCAAAGTAAATAATGGGGCAGAATGAGCTTAGACACTAGGCATGTAAATTCCAGACAGCAATGTTAAAATGTCATGTCTAGTATCTGCATTGGTTTAAAAACTGTTAAAAGTTGAAAAATGTATGGATTGTTCTCTTTAATTATTCATGCACTGGGAAATGTGACTTATAGGGCTCCAGAACAACAAAATCAATTTCTAAGACCATATTTTCTCTAGTTAAAGCAAATTAACAGACAGTACAGATGATCATTCATGAAATACTTTTAAAAAACTTGTTACTAGGATGCCTGGGTGGCTCAGTCAGTGAAGTGTCCAATTCTTGATTTTGGCTCAAGTAATCTCAGGGTTGTGAGATCAATCCCTGCATCGGGCTCTGTGCTCAGCGTGGAGTCTGCTTGTCCCTCTCCCTCTGCTCCTCCACCCACTGCAAACATTCCCTAATAAATAAATAAAATCTTTTAAGAAAATACTTGATACTTATAAGATACTTGAATAGTACCACAGTGCATATTTAAGAGCTTCTAAGAGAGTTGATCTTAAAAGTCCTCATCATAAGAAAAAAAAAAAATTTTTAATTCTGAACTGTGTATGGTGATAGACTTTCACTCAACTTACTGTGATCATTTTGTAATGTATACAAATATCAAATTATTATGTTATAAACCTGAAATTAATATAATGTTACAGAAGTATCATACCTCAATTTAAAAAAACAGAATATATAGTAGGAAGATGCCTGGAATAGGGCCTCACTTGATAGACGTAAAAGGAGTGAAATAAACTCATGGTTTCATCTTTCACCCAGACCTGTCTCTTAAACTGCAGACCCACACAATCTAGTTGGTCAGTGCACTGGACATTTACCCTTGATGTCCCATAGGCACCTCCAAGTCTTCACAGCCAAAACTCATCTTTCCCCCTGTGTTTCTTTTACTCTAGGTCAATATACGATATCACTATCCACTCAGATGCCCAAGTCAGAAATTGGGAGTCATTCTTTCTAGATTTCTTATTCTTCCTCTTTCCCCACATCCTATTTGTATAGTCATATAAGTTCTATCTCCCGTTATCTCTCAAATACACCTGCTTCCTTTCATTCTTACTACCACCATTCTATCTCACATGGGTTACCGCCATAGTTTCTCGACTTCAAGTCTTACCCTCTCTAATCCACTACCCAGCTGGTAGCCAGAGTCATCAAAAATACAAACACAATCAATGGTGTTGCTCCTTTGAAAACTTTCAGTGGTTTCCAGTGTTTTCCCATTAAGTCAAAGATACAAACTTGTGGGACCCTGAGTGTTATCAACAGAAAGCCTTCCCTCAGTTCTCACTTCAAACCCTTGGGAGGATCAGTGTTTTGGGAAACAAGGTAGTCCCTACCTACCCCACTACCCAAAACCCATAGCCTCTTACCCTTGCTGCAGAGGAAGATGGTTAGGTCTTTGGTTTTCTGTATTGGAGCTCAAATCTCATCTTACTCTAGTTACCATCTTGTACAAGAGTCAGATTACCCAAATTCTTGTGATGCATACACATCATCAGTTCAAAAGGGAAACGTCATGAAAAACACTGTGTCCACAGAAAAATGTGTTCCAAACTCCCAAAATACAATTTACCAATGGGCTTTTGGGACATAATTTGGCATCTGCTATTCAATGAATTAATTAAACCTCCCACAGTAAGGAAATTGCCAGGGGTTTATGAGGTCAGCACTTTGTGAATATGATCGTTCAAAAGTTTAGAAATCCACTCCACTATACTATTACCCAATCCAAATTGATCATTGTCATCTACAACACCCTGAGAGACTCTAACAGAGGCCTGTTGAAAACCAGATATGCCATGTCTAGAGGATTTCATGATCTGCTCCTCTCAGAAACCTGTCAGAAGAGGCAGTCAGAACAGTAGACATGATTTGTCCTTAGTTAACCCTGGCTGATTCATTCATTCTCTCCCTTTCTTTCTTTTGTCTTCTTTCTTTTCTTTTCTTTTTCTTTTTTTAAAAGATTTTATTTATTTATTTGAGAGAGAGAGGAAGAAAGCACAAGCAGGGGGAGGGGCAGGCAGAGGGAGAAGCAGACTCCCCCCTGAGCGGGAAGCCTGATGCAGGACTCAACCCCAGGACCCTGGGATCATGACCTGAGCCACAGACAGACACTTAAACAACTGAGCCACACAGGTACCCCAACCCTGGCTGATTCTTATGATCATCTTTTTCTTTTAAAATGTTTCACCTTGGGGTGCCTGGGTGGTGCAGTTGGTTAAGCATCTGACTCTTGGTTTCGGCTCAGGTCCTGATCTCAGGGTCATGAGATCGAGCCCTGCGTGGGGCTCCATGCACAGCGTGGAATCTACTTAAGACCCTCTCTCCCACTCCCTCTGCCTCTCTCTCTCAAATAAATAATAAATTCCAAAAAAAAAAATATGTTTCACCTCATCATTTGAATCCTGCAGCCTACGGTTCTTTGTCAAGATTAATATGAAGCTCAGTGGTCATTAGTTCCTGAACTCCAGCTTCTTTTTTCTTCGGGGGGAAATGAGGACATTAATCTCTTTCCAGCTCTCTGGCAACTTTCCATTCTCCACAATTTTTACAAAGATGACTTTCAGCTGGCCAGCAAATCCACCTGTAAATTCTCTCATTGCCTTGGGATGTAATTTCTCTGGGTCAGGAACCCTTTTGATATTTCCCTTCCTAATCTCCTGGGGAGACACGAGATAGCCTGAAGTGCCTCTCTGGGGGCACAGAGGGTATTCAGTGGCTGACTTCACACAAGTCAGTCCTAGGCTATGCTGCTCCCTTCTACTTCACCTATCAGCTCCCTGAGGTTGGTCAGACTTGGTTCCAGAGCAACAGTTTACGTGCATTACTTCCTGTACTTTCAAGGAAATGAATCTCTCAACACTGCACATCAGTCATTTTTCCAAGGCCATTCAGTCTCATTTAATTCCTTAGTGATCACCACAGACTTCAATGAGTGAGCAACATTTGACATGCAAAGTAAACATCTTATTCTGTCATTATGACTACAGGAAAATACAAGATTACTCCCCACCACCAACATGACGTTACTTCAGTGATCCCTCAACTATTCTGTATACATTGTCTTTTACAGTAAAGATGATGGCGGAACATATTTGACAGAAAAGGAAGTATGGTGAAGTCAGATACTGATGCTGGTTAGGCCAGCATGATGGAACTGCCTGCACTCGTGGTACAGTAAATCCTCAGGATCTCAGGCACCCTCTGTCAAGTCTGACCAAGTTAAGATATGCAGTAGCAGTGCAGCCTACAAAAATATGTTACACATCCCTCAAAGACTCATCACTGTTCTTCAAAACTGGAGAACAGCCAGTGCTATGTACATCCCAGATAAAGAGCCAAAGATGATCTCAGAAAATCAATCCATTAATCCTACCACATCACTGCTTCCTACCTCCCCTTTCCAAAAGAACATTTTGTCTTTCAGCAAAACTCAGCTGGGGCTATCTATGGTGGAGACTGCCATCCTAGAGTCAAGAATCCCTCAGCCATTCTTACTGCTGCTTGCAAGGGATGATTCCCACCCATATGGATCATCTCTCTTTCTACGAACTTTTCTTTCCTCATTATCTTAATCATATTGCTTTGTTCTCTTATTTTCTTGGGTGTACAGGAAGAGATATATGAAGTAGTTATAGAACAGAACACTAGTTTTGGAGATAAAAGACCTGGGATCATGTCCTAGCTCTGATCATTTATTACCTATGACCATAAGCAAGCCCATTAACCTACTTGGGAATCAATTTCTATATCTGTACTACAGGGATGATTGCCCTCATATCAAATAAAATAATGAAGTCAAAGCCCTTTGTAGCAACATAAGAGAAGTTTTCTTAAAAAAAAAAAAGAAGTTTTCTTGTTATTATGGTAATTAGTCTTTACACACAGGTATGTTTCCTGCTTTCAAAAGTAGGTTTTTGTTTGCTTTTTTTATTGAGAAAATATAATTGACATATGGCATTGGGTAAGTTTAAATGGTAATTTGGGATGCTTATATATTGCAAAATGATTAACAAAGATACCTAACGTCTCTCTTATGTCACATAATTATTTCCCTTTTTTGTGAACATAATTATTATCTAGCCTGCTAGCAGCTTTGAAGTTTATAATACAGCACTGTTGACTATAATCACCGTAATACAGCACTGTTGACTATAATCACTAATCTGTGCAACAGATCTCCAGGGCTTATCTACCTGCCAGTTGCAAGTTCGCACCCTTAAACAATATCTCCCCAATTCCCCCAGCTGCCAGCCACCAATAACCACCATTCTATTCTGTTTTGTTTTGCTTATTTACAACTTCAAGTCTTCTCTGGAATTAAGCACATAATTAAGTATTTGATAATAACACAATGACTAATTAGAAGACTTCTTTAGCTATAGTGATTTAAAGATTAGGCTGGTGTTTGCACATTTAATAATATCTGCAAAAAGTAGATGTTCAGTTCTGTTGCCATCTTACACAAAGTAAATAAATGTAGAATGAAAGTCTTCAATTTCAGATAAGCCTATGAATATCCATCTATTTCATAAAGGTTAACAATGATTCTCAATATCTGAAAATAAATCCTAGTGTGCAAAGAACTCCTAGAACAAGGAGCTTTCCATGTTCACCACGCACATTCTGTGCACCTGGTTTTGGTTAAGACTATGGCTAACCAGTTGTCAAGTGGATCAAATGACACTAAGTTCTTCAAATGCCTAAGACCCATTACATTTAGAAAACGTAAATCGGAGTCACAAAGTCACTATTAACTTAATTACAGTTTGACAGAGAAGGATTACTATGATAAAAATTTCAAATATTAGGCTTCCCAGGTTACATAGTCTTTCACAGACTCAATTATAAAGCAAAACAATAAAGTTTATGCAACAAGGGATAGCTGCCTATATCGACCAGGTGATAGATATTGTGTCTTATGAAGGTGGGCCAAGAAAATGAAGTAAAAGGATGGAGATGGTAGTATTGCAGAAGGTAAAACATTTGTTAGGGATGATCGATGTCCCTACAGAAAAGCATTATGATTCTCAAGAAATAGATTCCAGCTAAATAAAAATGCTGAGATGTTGAAAGGTAACTATAAGATTAAGATTACTTAGATTCGGGGCGCCTGGGTGGCACAGCGGTTAAGCGTCTGCCTTCGGCTCAGGGCGTGATCCCGGCGTTATGGGATCGAGCCCCACGTCAGGCTCCTCTGCTATGAGCCTGCTTCGTCCTCTCCCACTCCCCCTGCTTGTGTTCCCTCTCTCGCTGGCTGTGTATCTCTGTCAAATAAATAAATAAAATCTTTAAAAAAAAAAAAAAGATTACTTAGATTCATAAAAGAAAGTTCCTATGAGGTAGGGAGAGTTAAGAACTATAGGAAATGAACTTATTAAAGAAAGTCAAAGACAGTTATACATAGAAACTCGACATAAAATTTACTTAAACAAGTTCCAGTTAGTACTGCACTTCTTACATTTCAGGATTAGGGAGGTAAAAAGGAGGATAACAGAGTTAGGGGAAGACACGTTTATTGGGTTCTACTTTGTGTCACACGCCTCACTAGGTACTTTATATTGCTTATTTAATTCTGACAATAAATCCCATGGAGAGTATTTCAATCCCCATTTTAAAGATATTGAAATGAAGCTTCAGAGAGGTCATATATAAACCCAAATCTGTCTAAATTCAGGGATATATGATCTTTATATCAGAGTTACTGAATGTACCTTCAAACAACTAAATATTAGAGAATCTCCTTTGGAGGACAGCTCCAGCAGGGTTTGAATCAGGCCTGTTCATGAGTAAAGAGAAACCTGTTAATTGAGTACCTGACAGGCTGGCTTCCCTCAAGAAAGGTCCTGGTTGAAGCAGCCAGTTAGAACTGGTCAGAACCCAGGGTGATGAAATAGTCATTAGAGGCAGGGATCAAGCGGGCAGCAACTCCAGGCTGAATGTGAGGTCCAAGGAATACAATGTTGAATGATGAAAGCGGCTTTCAAGAGAGGACTGAAATTCACAACTTGAAAGAAGAAGCTACATTAACAGAGGAGCCAACAAGAGTTGCCAAAAAAACATCAAGGGATAGATATTTTGAAAGTGGACAATAAACTACTGAGAATGAAGGATCATATGCCCTGAACTCAACACTAGGAAACAGTATGGTCTCCCAGACAACACCTGCTAACATCTGACCTGTTTCTGCCCCAAACAATTTCTGTTCTAATTCATAAATCAAGGAGTAGCATCAATCAGTGAGATCCAGCCTGCATGGCATGAAGACAAGGAGGCCATTAACGGTTTCACCAAGGTCACCTGTGAGTCAGTGAAAGAAGCATAAAGTGTAATTGGCATCAAATCTCTGCAGAACATAATGGTCCAAATATCCATTCTCAATTCCTAATGAATCCATTTAACAGAAAAAAAGAGTCAAATCAACATATGGATTGTTGGACTTTAGAAAAAAACCACAAACATTATGCCACACAAAAGAATTACATATAACACCGTACAACTTTAATTATAATAATTTAAAAATATTCAGTCAGTGAGAGCAGAGTAGTAGAAAAAGGAGGACACTAAGACTTATGGAACAGAATTCCCTGTGAGGTAGGGATTATCTTCTCTACAGATGATGACTAACAAATGCCAAGTGTAAGACTTCTCTTTAAATGGTGAGATTTGGGGAAATTTTAAGTCTTTAATGTTCTCCTATATTTAAAATTGGAGGGAAAAAGTCTTATCAATGTACCCTAAATCATCTGAACTAAAAGGATATTAAAAAGTCACAAACTAGTCCCAAATAACTGTTAGAGACAAAAACAAACAGAAGCGAACACCGTATAAATAACTTATCATTTGATGCCTTCTCTGACCCCCATAGAATCTCTGACACCCTCTGTCTCCCTTACACTGCTTTTTTTTTTTTCCTTTGTGGCACTCAACACACATCTACATACCATATACTTCACGTGCTGATTTATTTGCAGGCACAATGTGAGCTCTAGAGTACAAGGGCAATGAGGACAGGGCATTTATTCTGTTTACTCTCAGTCTCCCGGGTCTTGAAAAATGCCTGGCTGTTGGTAGGCACTCAACTGTTAAACTGAATGAATAAATATATAATCAAGTTGTTGTCGATAACCTCAACTCAATGATAGGCTTAAGTGATGACTACACCTTCTAGAAGGTATTTTAGAGTACCAGAAGGATAAACGTGAGAACTAAATGTATGCGATATGGCTGGGTATTCACTAGCATTGTCAGAGTTGAGCAGAAAAATCAAATTCATTCATTGGTTCAATAAGAACAGAAAAGCACGTTGCAATATCTACTTTTTGTCACACTCAACTTTTTCACACGTGAAAGCTCTACTACCATAAAAAATGAAGATGGGTCCATTTTGGTATAATCTGCAAAAGCCCTCCCGAGAATTTCAGAGGAACTGCAAGTCTGGTAGGAACAACGACTGGAACTGGAATTGTATAACCGAAGAGATGCTTCATCTGTAGATGACAGAGCCCACAATTTCACCCAAGGCAGAAGGAAAAAGTACACGGAGTATTTTTCACAGGAAATGCATGACCTTAGCAATGCAAAAATGAAAACTAGTGCTTGGAACAAGTGGCTAACTGTGATTTTGGTTGACTACACAGTGACCTCATATTTCTGCTTATGATTCTACTCATCTGGTTGGCAAAGTGAAGTTACTTTTAATGGAGGTACTGTGTTTCTGTCACTACACTGGAGCAAAGTGGTCATGCTTAGACCGATTGCATACACCTAGGTATAATAACTCATTTATTATTATTGCCCAGTCTAGATAAACGCATATATATTGAAGAGCAATCACTTGCCAATTTGCTCAGTCATATTTCATTAGTAAATTCATGAACCAGGGCTGTGTTTATACCACTATTATGAATTTTAGTTATTTAAGGTAAAATTCAGGCTCCACTCTCGGATTATAAAATGCAGCAGTATGTGAACATGAGAACACGAATGGAATCTTGATAGGCAACTATGAAACTTATGCCAAATGGGGAAATTAAAACCAAATGTACGTTCTGACCAGCACTGATCACATAAACAAATGCATACCAAATGAGCAATTAATGAATAAAAATCTCCCAAAGATCAACGTCTCACAATTCCAATGATAGACACTCTTGAAATGGGCATGAGGCTCAGGGCAGAGGGCCACCTGTACCATGTACAGAGGCTTAGCTTATGCAACCTGGTGATGAGTCCAAAGCTTTGAAACTGGGACTGTTTCTGCCAAGCCTACTTATCCCGCCTGCTCTGCAACACCTAAACGTCTTTCCCAGAGATGTATGAGTAAAGATGAACATTTTATTTTATTATTTTTTATTATGTTCAGTTAGCCAGCATATAGCACAGCATTAGCTTTTGATGTAGTGTTTGAGACGGACATAGCAAACAGGACTGAGAGGGTCTGGCATGGTCTGCCCCCTCACCCTGCAGGAACTCTTCTCTCGTTCTCTGCCCTTCAGCTGCACTAGCCTTTCAGCTTTTGGAACATGACTGCTTCCTCCTTCCACAAGCCCCCCGAATATGCTGTTTCCTCTGTTCAAAACTACCTCCCTCCCATCTCTTTCCCCCAGTTAAACGTCAATCAGGAACTCTCCTGGAGGCAACTCGTTCTATCACACATTCTTACAGCATCACAGAACCCTCCATCCCAACAGTGTCTCATTTGTGTTTTCGCATTTATTTATGAGACGTCTGGGTATCAGTCCTCCTCACCAGATAGTTCCATGAGGAAGGCACTATTTTTGTCCCATAATGTATCCCAGCACTCAGTACAACTCAGGGTATTTTATAGTAAGTTCTTCAGCATTTGTGGATGAAAAGAAAGAAGGTATGAATAAATGAGAAGTTGAACTCACATTGTCAGAGTCTGGCACTGAGTGTAAAAGAGCTCAGCTTCTAAGGAAAAGATCACACAGAGACAGAAACAGAGAGGAAAACCATTAAGGGGGAAGTTAACTAGAGCACGGCTCATTAGAACCCAAGCAAATTTGCTGCTTATTTTCCTCAGTGCCTAATGTCGGTATGAAGTATTTATTAAATACTTAAATGCATAAACGTAAGAGACTCGGCAACCCATCAAGAATTCTCTTTCTACTTCTGTTGCACATTTGTGTTTGTATGTTCCTAATTCTACTAGTTTCTGGTAGCTTCCTGCTTCTTATGCCTTTTCTCTCTTTTTTTAGCCTTTTGTTCTTCACCACTCTCCGCCCAGTGGTGATTATTATTTTATTTGGTCTATTTATCACATCAAGGACAATTTGCTTCCATCGGAATTATTTCTCCCCAGTAAAATCTCACAATCTTTATGCCAACTTGCCTTCTTATATTTCTCCCTGGGTAAAAATTTTTTTTATTAGAAGTTTTCTCAGAAGGACACAAGTTTGTTATATTCCCTTTTTTTTTTTTTTTTTGAAAGAGGGCTCACTTGGCATTACACAACTCTGTCAGAAAACGGACTAGACAGAAGAAACAAAACTATGATAAGAACACTCCAGTACCTACCAAGACACTGCCCATTCCAACCTCGGAACCCTTCTGTGCAAGGAACACACTGGTAAGACCCAGGAGAGTTCACACACTGCTCATCTGGACAAGTGCTTGCAGTCAAGCATTCGTCAATATCTGGAACACAGAAAAACTAGGTCACAAACATTTTATCAGAATACTGAAGCAAACACTTTTCTGATGAAGTGGGGGGAGGGGAAGGTGTGCTCTATCTACATTTTGGTGGAGAAAACGTGAAGTAGGTTAGTCAAATATTGGGCCTACACTTAAACACCACAGTGATAAAGCATGGCCAAGTTTACCTGGATTAAAATATTTACACACATGCAAACGAAGAACTTGGGCCCAATTGCCCAACTGGCAGGTTCAGAACTCTCCACCCTGGGAGTTGGCAGCACCTTGGGGGCCACTTCCTGGACAAACCTTTGAAGTAATAGTGCAGCTTGCCAGGGAGAAATATAACAAACAGGCATATAACAAACCACCTGGCCAGAGGTTCTCTCTGCAGACAATGGATGCTCTAGGGAAGTCCTTACTCTGGCTTCGTGGGCCCAAGAATATCCTGGGTTTGAATAATTTAAAACCTTTCATAGGATAGGAATTCCTTGGAGGTGGAAAAAACACATTAGGAGAGAATGAACTCATCAAATACTTCTAAGAGTTTCCAGAAAACATGGTGATATGATCATATGGTAATATTTTCTCACAAAAATACACCTTGTTTTTCACATTCATCATTTTTCTTTTCAATGTGAATTGGAAAAAACACCTTCAATATGGTTGGAGGTATGGCAGAGGGAACTACTTCAGTGGCTTTAGGCATTTTGAAGAATAGCAGGACAACAGAATGGAGAAGTAGGATACAGGAAATGGTTCAAGAGTTTAACATGAGTGGTGATTCCATGGGTACCAGCCCCATTCAAAATGATCATTTTTCTGGAGTTGGATTCTGAATTAATGTGAGTGGATTTAATGTCTAAGTGTTCTAATTTAAAACGTATATAGGACCTCTGATCACACTTAAAATATAAACAGAATTTTCAGAACATAAGCTGAAAAGTGAAAGAAATATGTAATGGATACAGCCCTTCATTCTGGTAAATTACCAAAAATTATCTCCCCTTATCACTAGACAAGTGTGAAAAGATGCTCAGAGTAAAAAAGCTGACGATGATATTAATAGAATAAGCACCAGGTCAGTGTGGTAATTTTTTTTTCCTATCAGCGAAAAATCCTTGCCAATAGACAATGACACACAGTGGTTTTTTTGGTTTTTTTTTTTTTTTTTTTTTTTTTTAGGTCAGATGTTCTGGGACTTCTTGTTCTACAAAAAGATGATGCTTGCCAGTTTCATTTTCCAAACAGCATTACATTCTTCTCTGGAAGGAATTTTTTTTTTAATAGAACTACAACTGCTAAGTCAGAGAAGGTCATTGAGAAAGGTTGGTCCAATAAATAAGGTGCAATGCTGAGCAATACAAGACAACATCCCTGAACTTCCCACTACTCTCACGTCTGCTTGCTTGTTCCCTCATCTATAGGTCTGGAGACTACCTGCCTGGGAATACCTTAACCGAACAACGTAAGGGTGCATGAGATAATGTCTGTGAACTACAATAGACTCCTTGGAGACTAGCACTGTTGGAAAGCAACTTTCTTAGTGGCAGCTGAGAAAATCTTCGGTGAGCCAGAAGCCTGGGGACCTTTGGTTCTGGTCCATGACGAAACTAGAAAACAGCCATGTTATTTGGCTCCTTCTTTTCAAGCCATTTCATGGGGATAGAATTATATACAATTTACTCAGGGAACCCTGGTAGTATTTCTGCTAATTTTCATACACTGAATATTCCTGAACAGTCCCCTAACTGCTTCCCATTTGCTTACAGAGCTTTCATATTTCTTTTCTACTCCTTCCCACTTTCCATCCTTATGCTATAGTTACTAGTTAAATGTCTTCTCTTCCCATCCTGAAACTGTATGCAGAACTGAAGAATCAGCATTTGACCTATTTGGGGGATGTTGCTTCGTACATAAATGCTCGGGGTTGTTTTGTTTTGTTTTGTTTTGTTTTAAACACTCCCACAAATACAGATGTACTGAGAAGATCTGCAAAAACAACGTCATCAGGGAAAGGGGGAGGTTTCTAGAGACTAAGAGCTCTTGAGAACTAGCGGGGTGACAGGCACCACAAAAGACACCACAGCACGAATTTATTCTCATGACAACCCCGAACGTTAACTTTGCGGCTCCCATTTCACAGGTTTCAAAGGGGCTAAGTCACTGGCTCCAAGCCAGACAGTTACTAAGGGTGGGAGTCAGGAGCCAAGGCCATGGTGCCTCTTCAGAGCAGAGGGAGGGTCCCCTGTAAGAGGAGAGTGCGGGACGCTTCACCCCCTGCTGTCCCATGGCCCTCAGCCGCCAGGGGAGACCTTATAGCTCCATTCTGATTTGAGACGGTCAAAGATTCCATAATGTAAAATGCTCCTATTTCTCTCCAGATCAGACTACCAGGGGCTGAACAAGGGGCCAGGGGGGAGAGACAGGTGCAGGCTGCCAAAAAACATCCAATTAGCTTTCCCTCCAGGCCCAGGTCATTAGATCCATGAAGAAAACCAACACGGAGGAGCCAGGGACAGCTGAGAGCAGCCTGCCCCAACGTGTCTGTCCCTCCCTTGGCCTGGAAGCCCAGCCGCATTAGAAAACAGGCTGATCCTCAGGCGGCCAGGCAAAGAGCCCCCCGGAACCAGCACCATCCACACAGCCTGGCCCCTCAGAACGGAGCTCAGGGACCCCTGCTCCTCTGCTGGCATGCCTCCACAGCAGCATTTAAATAGAAGCACAGTTTATTTCTTCATGAAAATAATTCGTTAAAAAGTACCACAGTGGTTGCAAAAAGGACCTGTATCACTGGAACACAAACATGAGCTGAACAATTAACTGGTCAGTCATTCTGGCCATGCTCTAAAAGCTTTTCAGAACTTTTTTTTTTTTTTTTTTTTAAATAACACTAGCAAACTCATTGCTGTGGTCAATAATAAAGAAATTTTATCTTGCATGGTTGGAATTTGACCTGCAGTTAGACTAACCTGCAGTTAGTCAGGAGGGTTGGTAAGCAAATGCCAGAATGCACGAAAGGAATGTAACAAGGCGGAAAGGTTGGAAACTAAAAATCAACAGCGGGTAAACCTGCACCATGCTCCCAGATGAATGATCCAGACGCTGTCATTAAGTCTGGGTTTAGGCTAAGATACTCTGCAATTAATTGTTCTAAAGCAATTCACTCCAAATACCAGGGAAGGCAGATGCTGGCGTGACAACAAGGAGAATGTGAAGGTGGAAAATAATCCAGACCAAGCCACTGAAGTGAGGCAAAGAGGCTGTGAGTCCAGAAGGCAGGAAGAGTGTGGATGAGCTGGTGCCATGCACACATCAGCAGAGGAAGGTAAGTACCAGGCAGGGTGGCTGGCAGCCCTGGGTGTGGACCCAGCCCTGCATTTCAGGGTCACGTGCACTCCGCACTTGGACATGGCACACACTTACCCTCACAACGGCCTCCCTGGGTCATGCGGTACCCGCTGTCACAGTATTCGCACCGGAAGGCCCCTGCGGTATTGATGCAGTGCCCTTCCCCGCACACATCTGGCCTTAGGCACTCGTCAACATCTACACAAAGCAGAAAACATTGTCGAGTTTTATTTCCCACAATAGAATTTCAAACCTCTCCCACCTCCCAGGTCAGTGTGAAGTCAAGAATAAAATAACCCACTCCTATCACCAACTCTTCAATTCGTTTGACATGTTCCAAAAGTGAGTGGTTTTGATTGATGTGGGACCCAAAACATTTAACACCCTGGGCTCTGCACACATTTGACACTCTTCATTCAAAAGTGTTGGAGAAAGATTCCATTTTTATATCCTCCAGTATCTAGCAGATGACCATGTCATAAAAGGTGTCCAGTAATAAATTCTGGGTTGCCTGAATAAGCAGTAAGATTGATGGGATTGTAGGAGAGCAAACAACCCAGATCTGGGAATTTATGCATCAGGAAGAACATTGCCATTACCTATGCAGTTAGTACCCTCCTCACTGGCCATAAATCCTGCTGGGCAAATACACAAGAAACTTCCCTCAGTGTTTTCACAGCGTCCCTGGGAGCAGAGCTGTTGGACCTGAGTGCATTCATCAATATCTGTTAACAAAAATACAGATAAAAGGATTAGTGCAGTGTAGCATGAAGTTCTGTCTCCCTGTCCACAAACTACCAGCGTACTATTCCCCATGCACCAAATCTTTATAAGTGAGGAAAACAGTGAAAGATGACATGATCGTATTCCTCAGATACTTGAAGGATAGTTACTGGGAACAGGGAATATGTGTAGAGTGTGTTGTTTCAAAAGCTGAAACTACAACCATGACATTGGTGTTTCTGAGAGACAGATTTGGGTCAACACAGAAGGACCTGCCAGATACATGGAGTCATTTAAGCACTGAAATTCGCTGTGCAACTCCCAGGCCAGCTCTGCAGAGATAGCCAGAAATATTGTGAAAAGAACTCTTCCACTGTGTACAAGGGTGAAGCTGGACCAGATCATCTCAGCTGCCCCTTTCAACTTTATATTTTACGGTTCCAAACAGAATACATACGATGTATGCAAATTCAAGAGAAACAGCCATGGGATAGAGCAGATGGATACTCCTCTTGACCTACCCACATACATATAAAATTGCACAAGTCACACATCTTGTATAATAGCATTTGGCACACTAAAGCCACATTAATTGGGTATATGCCTTTGTTGTTTTATATTAATTGGGTATATGCCTTTGTTGCTTTATAACTCTTAGGGCTGAATTTCCTTATTCTAAAAAAGAGAGAAATGAAATTTAGTGTTAACATAATACACTGAAATGATTTCCATAATGCTATTACACCTCTGAGATACATTTTTTCCAAAGAACCATGTATGAGATCCTGTGTTTGTAAATTCAATAACAGATTTGTGTTAGCTTATTTTCAGTTTAGAAATTGCTTTTGGAAATCAGATTTTATGCACTTACATGAATATAAGTTTTTATTGCAATATATATTAGTTTTATTTTGGTTTTGCTAAATATATGTTTGTAGGTAGCTATTTCTATCATTTTATTATTCTATATTTTATTACATTATTTTACTATACCTAGAAATCTTTGGAATTTTTTTCACCTTTTTTCTCTTTTTTTTCACCTTTATCTCATTGTATTACATTTAGCCAAATAGGTAGCATTGAACCAGAAGATAAGAGCATCGCAAGAGATTAGCAAACCTTTTTGGGTTCCCTTAGTTCAGGGATAAAAATTTTTAAAAATTAAACACAGTAACATTTCCCATGATAATTACATAAAACATGTTCTTAGTGTGTAAATATTTGATATTTAATAATTTCACCTATCAAAAGCATCTCTTACCAACACATTTTCTCTGTTGCTCATTGAACTTGTAGCCCTCATAGCATATACAGGTATACCTCACAGGTAGGTTAATGCAGTGTCCGGCTCCACAGATATCGGGGTTCACAGTACATTCATTGATTTCTTCAAAATAAATAATAGAGGAAAAGACAGACATCAACAAAAATTTCATTGCTTTCAAACCATTCCTGTGTATTTGCTGCTTAGCTTATTGTCATGTATGCAATTAGAAGACAAAGGTCACCTCTAATTTATCCAAAGAAAATAAAAACATGACTTCAAAAAGATACCTGCACTCTTATGTTTATTGCAGCATTATTTCAATAGCCAAGATATGGAAATGACCCAATTGTCTACCGCAAGATGAATGGGTAAAGAAGATATGGTATATGTACACAGTGGACTATAACTCAGCCATAAAGAAGAATGAGATCTTGCCATTTGTGACAACATGAAAGGACCTAGAGCGCATTATATTAAGTGAAGTAAGTCAAAGACAAATACCGCATGATTTCACTTTTCTATGGAATCTAAAACACAAAACAAATGAGCAAACAAAAAAGCAGCAATAGACCTATAAATACAAAGAACAATCTGATGGTTGCCAAAAGAGAGGTGGTTGGGGGGTTGGGCAAGGTGGGTGAAGGGGAGTGGGAGGTACAGGCCTGCAGTCATGGTATGATGAAGTCATTGGGATAAAAGGCACAGCACAGGGAATCTAGTCGATGGTACGATAATAGTATTGTGTGCTGACAGACAGTAGCTGCACTTGTTGTGAGCACAGCATAACAAACAGACTTGTCCAATGACTAGGTTATACACCTGAATCTAATGCAACTTTGTGTCAACTTTACTTCAATTAAAAAAAAAAAGATGGTGGTCTCTAAAATCAAGTATAAATTCATTTGATTACCTCGTAATTGCTCAGTTAGTCACACCCAAAATCATCAATAACTCCTGATGAAACAACTTCTAAGATGAACTGTAGTGGGCAGTAACTCAGAAAAAGGGCACATTGGAGGTTGTAAGATAATCAATTCTAACTTCTGAGATGGCCCACAATGAGTTTCTATCTATTCCAGTTCATCTGACATGATGGACTTGGAACCATCAGGTGAGTTCTCCTGATAAGAAATATGTGATTACTTTTTATTCATTAGCAGGCCAAATTCCATTTCCAACAACTATGTCCAACTTCCTCCAAAGTTTCTCATTAATTCTCAGGAAAGATTTACCACTTCTAATCAAAGCCAAACTTCTGGGTGTAACTCACTCTTAATTTGCCAATTTCAACATCAGCATATTTATAGTGATAAAGTAGAATCTTCTTCCCAATCTTCTCTGCTAACCTCCTCCCTTGTGCTCCTAATGACTCCTGCTTGAGACTCCCTTCGTCTGTAAGGCCTGAGCAGATTGGCCCTGAGTCCTCACTCCATTTGGGGAACACGCCATGGTAGAGGCAGGGTCATAGGAGTGCACGCTGAGTGAAGGCCAACAAAATGAGCTTCATTACCAAAAGGATATATAAGATGGCTTTGAATTACCTCAGGACTCAAAAGCAGCCTCCTAACAGGAATTACTCTCCTTAGATAGTCTGTTTTCAATGACCTTTGTAAGAAGTTATAATGGCATCATGGTGCTGGGGCAGGCCAGCTGGTAGAAGCCCAGGTTTGCAGTCAGTGCAAACACAAATCCTGCTGTCCTTAACTCTGTAACTCAGGGGCAAGTTACTCAAACACTTTATGTCTCACTTTCCTGCATAGTGGGAATAATCAGAGCTCTAATTTGAGTGTCAGGTTCAAAGATAAATAATGCACATAGCCCACTGTCTGGCACACTATACATACTCAATGAAAGTTAGCCATTAAAGACCTAAATGTGAGACCCGAAACCATAAAAACCCTAGAAGGGTGCACAAGCAATAATTTTTCTGACATCAGACATAGCAACATTTTTCTAGATATGTCCCCTGAGGCAAAGAAAACAAAACCAAAAATAAACTACTGGGACTTTATCAAAACAAAAAGCTACTACACAGCAAAGGAAACAATCAACAAAACTGAAAGACAACCTACTGAATGGGAGAAAACATTTGCAAATGATATACTCGATAAGGGGTTAGTATCCAAAATATATAAAACGCTTATATACCTCAATACCAAAAAAACAAGTAATCCACTTAAAATTGGGCAGAAGACATGAAAAGACATTGCTCCAAAGACCTACAGATGGCCAAAAGACACATGAAAAGATGTTTAACATCACTTATCATCAGGGAAAATGCAAATCAAAACCACAATGAGATATCACCTCACACCTATCAGAATGGCTAACATCCACAACACAAGAAACAAGTGTTGGTGAGGACATGGAGAAAAACTAACCTTCACGTACTGTTGGTGGGAACGCAAAGTGGTGCAGCCACTGGGGAAAACAGTATGGAGGTACCTCAAAAAATTAAAAGCAAAACTACCATATGATCTAGTTATTCCACTGCTGGGTATTTACCAAAAGAAAATGAAAACACTAATTCAGAGGGATACATACACCCTGATGTTTACTTCAGCATTATTTACAATAGCCAAACTACAGAAGTAGCCCAACTGTCCAATGGCAGATGAATGGACAAAGAAGATGTGGTATATATACAATGGACAATTATTCAGCCATAAAAAAAATGAAATCTTGCCATTTGCAACAACATGGATGGATTCTAGAGAGTATAATGCTAAGTAAAATAAGTCAATCAGAGAAAAACAAATACCATTTGATTTCACTCATATGTAGAATCAAGGAAACAAAACAAATGAACAAAGGAAAAAAAGAGACAAACCAAGAAATAGACTCTTAACTATAGAGAACAAGCTGATGGTTACCAGAGGGATGCTGGGTGGGGGGGGGGGGGACTGGGTGAATAGGTGAAGAGAATTAAAAGTACACTTGTGATGAGCACTGAGTAATATACAGAATTGCTGAATCACTATATTGTACACTGGGAACTAATATAGTTATGTTAATTATACTGGAATTTAAAAAATAAGAAATTAAAAAAATAAAAATTTAAGAAAGGAAGTAAGGGAGAAAAGTCCCTTTAAGTAATCCATATATTTTAATTTTTTTACTTCACTGATTTAATAGTAGATTATAAATAAATGAAATACCGTTTTATGTGTAAGAAAACCCAGCTAGCCATTATTATCATCATTGTAAATGCTGTTCCTTTTGAAGTCATTTAAGAATATATGACAAAGAAACTGCACATTTATAACAATGTTACCTTGGACTATTATCCTATTGCCATCACAAAGTAAACAATGCTTAAAAGGCATGCTGCCACAGATGAGTCCAAGTGCCCAGTGTAAGAAGACTGGGGCCACAAGCACGGCAAGCTACAGCAAAAACCTTGCTGGAGGGGTCTGTGGTTTGAGTGAGAAGAAAAACAGGTGTGCTACCATCACCAATAACCTACCATGCATTCTGCAGGAAATGTGAAAAAACAATATTTTAACAAAGATTCACTGTGGAAATGACCTAAATTAGGGCCGAGGTTGCTTTCCAAAAACTCAAACCACATTATTCATTTCTCATCAATTGTTATTCACTGTGCTATGACTTTAAGACAATTGGTGCAAATCATTTGGAAAGTTGCTAGACTTTAAAAGGAAGCATATGAGGGGCGCCTGGGTGGCACAGCGGTTAAGCGTCTGCCTTCGGCTCAGAGCGTGATCCCGGCGTTATGGGATCGAGTCCCACATCAGGCTCCTCTGCTATGAGCCTGCTTCTTCCTCTCCCACTCCCCCCTGCTTGTGTTCCCTCTCTCACTGGCTGTCTCTATCTTTGTCAAATAAATAAATAAAATCTTAAAAAAAAAAAAGGAAGCATATGAATATAGAGCTGCAGTATCCACTTGGATGTCACACATTTACAGACCACTTATAACTTTAGTGAGCCTATTTATGCTAATTCACTACCAGAGAAACAGAATGGTTTAGTCTGTATAATGTAAAGTCACAGAAAACATACAGTAAATCATAAGGCTAAAAACATGGGTAATTAACATGACTGCTTAAACTTCAGTGACAGGCAGTAATGCAAAAAATGAATTATGGAACACATACAGCATAATCAATCATTGACAGGATAGGAAAATGCTTATTTGTTAAAAAAATATAGTTGGCTACAAATATAGAATATAATGTAAATTACAATATACCCAGAAAAGAAGACAGGAAAGAGAGAAATCTCAATGTTAGGATTATGAGGATTAGTATTTTCTGCTTTACATTTTTCTGCATTTTTCAAAATTTCTACAGTGAGCATGTGTAATAACTTTTATAATCAGAAGTCTTCCTTTAAAAAAATGATCATTTCTATGTCACAAAAAATCTGAAGGTAAAAGGTATTCTTCTCCAGGTTATAATCCTAGATGCTCAGGTAAGAGTTCTATTGTCTGTTTACAGGAATTCTTTATTGGAACAGTGTGACAATAACATTTCTAACCATCTATTCCATATTGTAGGTAGATGCCTTCTCTGAAAATTATTGGTATTAACTTTTCTCGATTTTCTTTGTAATTACTGATCTTCCTTCAGAGTTTTCTCTGCCATTTTCTTAAAACAGAAAAGACATATTGATCAGATTTTCAGAAAGAAAGATCAGAAGATGAATTAATATAGTCGGGACAAGGATTCAGAACAAGTCCAAAGGCTATAAATCTGGGGTTTTCATGCAATGCTTGAATAGGACTCACTGCCCCAACGCCCACACATACCAATTTGTTGATTACCAAATATCTGTAACTTCTCAAGCATAGCTTTATTTTTTTTTAAAGATTTTATTTATTTGACAGAGAGAGACAGCCAGCAAGAGAGGGAACATAAGCAGGGGGAGTGGGAGAGGAGGAAGCAGGCTCCCAGCAGAGCAGGGAGCCTGATGCAGGGCTCAATACCAGGACCCTGGGATCACGCCCTGAGCCAAAGGCAGATGCTTAACGACTGAGCCACCCAGGCGCCCCATCAAGCATAGCTTTAGAATGGAAGTTTTACATATGTGAACAAAAATCTTCAAAACTATGTGATGTTTAATTCAAATATAATACATACTTACATGATAGTCTGCCAACATATTTAAATTGTTTCTTTTTATATCAGCTCTAAAGTAGCAGAAATACTTAAGAAATATACTGCTTAGTCTTAGGAAATGAAGTGAATATAATGGCCTTTCCTTCCATTCTAGTATCTTAAATAGAAACTATGAGGATAAATATTTATGAGGCATGTTTGAGGATCTTTAGATGATTATCTCACAGATAAAATATATAGAGATACAGCTTAAAAAGGTTGATCCCAGTTGGCAGGGCACTAACATGTAAGAAAATGTTACTGATACCACTAGAGGGTACTAAGAGATACATCAAAGGAGTGGAGGGACATTTACTAAAATGTACTTGATTTCTACCATGTTTGTCCCATTTTTTCCATAAGTGATTAATTAATGTAACTTTCATCAGTTTGGCCTCCGAGCTCCCTTTCGTCCATCTGTGAGGCGGGACTCCACCCTCGTAAGTAGAAAGAAGAGTTGTAACACCTTCAAAACACCTCAGAACTTTTAAAACAAGTCTCCTAACCACCTCTTCCTGTGCTTTCCCCTCCTTTTCTATTAGATTTTTATTCTCCAGGATGTATTATTACACAGAAAGGTAAGTCCTGAGGGTATTGTCTTGAGGAAGAACTGGAAAATTTCTCTCATTTTTCCATGTTTTTTTTAGGGAAAAACATTATGTTTTTTATTGTTCTAAGAGGTCGCTCATACATACGGATGTGAACCTCTTCCCACAAAATGAATCAGCTTATGTTGAAACGTACATTTCTTTGAGCAGACTGTGTGCACATAAGCATAAGAATTATGGCAAAGCCTCGCACAGGAAGCACTAATTATCGGTCTCCGGGGTACTCTAGTTAATGAAAATGTCTAGTCTTTTTTAGTATGTTTGGTTTCCCAAAGAGATCATCAAGAGGCTCTTCCCACTGGATTCATCCTTAATGCCCATCACATGTCCCCTGGGCCTCAGGACCACCTGACCCTTTCCTACTAGCTGCGCCCCTGAGACAACTTTACTTTCACCAGATCAAGGACCATATTCTGTTTCTTTCACCAGAGTTCCATTTAGAACTTGGAAAAAGAGCCATGACCAAAAGCCAGTGGAAAACCAAATACTCTATTTATCCCAGCAACAAGGCCAACAGTGGATTTAAGATTTTGGTGTCTTTATTATATTTTTTTTAAACGAAAAAGAAAGCTTTTGGCAAAATATGAAAATGAGTATGCTGACCTTTTGCTTTTCTCTTCATCAGATGATTACTCAAAGTAAATACATACATACATACATACATACATAAAGCCTGGAAATATTAAACCATGATGATTTTACATGAAAAAGGGAGTTCATTTTCCATCAGCATACATAGTTGACTGAAGCTGTAAGGACTCCGGCAATACGCTTTAGGGGCAAACATTTTTTAAAGCAGTCAATTCTGAGCTCTGGAAAAGAAAGCTCTGATGAGCAAATAGTTTTTATAATGTTTGGGCCATGATAATTACAAAGGTTTCCACAAGATAGTCATGGAAGTCAAAGAATAATTTCTGGCTGTTATGTGAGGGCCATGGAGGAAGTTTGGGAAGAGGAGGAGGAAGGCATCAAACGTTAACTCATGGAAAGGTTTACAAAAATGCCCTGGCTTCCTAGCTGCCCCACAATGAGCATAAATTATCCCACAACAATTGAAACAGATGTTTCCACTTTGTAAATATTTGCCAGAGGTTTGATTTTCCAACCTATCCTTGAGCTATTAAGACACTATGCTAAATCAAGAATTTATATGCTGAAATGTATAATTTATTCAGAAACAGTATGCCAATAATGTCGCAAGCCACCAATCAGCTGTTAAGAGTGGAAAATACCATACTTATGTCCTGCAAATATGTGTCTCACTTTATAATGACTACATGTCAAAGTGTGTCTGAAGAAATCTGAAAAGGCTCCTTCCAATCTCACCACCATAAAGATACCATCACTAAGCAACGTGGAGCTGATTTTGTTTCTTTTAGATTCCTATGTATTATTCTATTCCTTTCTTCAACTTGTGAGACAAACTAATAGTGACAAGTAAGATTTACCTCCTCTGTTTTAGGGGGAAAAAACCGTTGTATAACATTCCAGACAGAACCGATCAGATTGCTCCCTCGATCTATATGTTTGGCTCTCATATCAAACCAATGGGAACATCTATAGTTTGATTTAAATTAAGTTTGATACAAAACCGTCTTCTTGTTCTAGTGTAGATTACCGATTATTGTGTAGCTCTAAAGTTGCAGACCATTTTAATTCAGACTATAATATTCTCCCCATGGATTGTTTCAGAAAGATTCTTCTACTATAGGAAGTAGGAACACCTACAAATGTTGCATAAAATTTTAATGTCACTTTTTTCCTGGAAGAAATCTTCATGCTTCAAACATGCGATAGCAGATGCTGGCCCTGCATCTTTGCCAAACTCAAATTAAGCTGTCTTCTAACAACTTCATAGAGCGCAGCTACTTTTTTTTTTTTTTTTTAATCAGCTCTGTAGTTCACTTGAAGCTAAGTAACTTCAATTTGTTATTCCTCACACAGCTGCATTTAAACAGCGAAACCCCATTTATCTAGCCAAACTTAATTAACCTCTACAAAGCTAGTTTGCCAGAAGTCTATCCATTGAAGTCAGCATTGTTAAAAAGGCACAAAACTATATTTCTACACTGGAAAACAGAAATAGAGAAATACAGTATTTAGACCTAGTACATTGCTTTGTCGCACTGCAATTTTCCTTTTTAATAATGAGGACAACAGTGAGAAGATCCTTGCTGTCCATGATGGTGTATTACATCTTTGTGTAGGTTACAGCACATAGCAGACAGTCTCTTACAGATGTGCTTAAAAAAGCGAGCAGACACATAAATGCTTCAGAGCAGAGAAGAACTGTTTTAGCCATGGCCATTAAAAAAACAACTACACTATCGTTTCACTGTATCACTCTAGAAGTACTGAGAAGATCTGATATTTCTCTATCAGTTAACTCAATATTGAGAGCGGTTGCCATGCAGTAACTGGGGAAGGCTATGGCTCTGGTTACAGGTGCCCTGAACTGGGTAAAAATGCACTGTGGTCCATGATGTGACCCCGCACTCCTCTGTCAAGTGTGTTTTGTCTTGGAACACACAGGTGCTTTTCCAAAACATTTTCCAGGGGCACCTGGGTGGCTCAGTTGGTTAAGCATCTAACTCTTGATTTTGGCTCAGGGCCAACAACAAGGGTCCTGAGATCAAGCCCCATGATGGGCTCTGTGCTGGGCTTGGAGCCAGCTTGGGATTCTCTCTCTCCCTTTCCTCTCAACCCTCCACCCCCACAACCCCGCCCCATCCTGCTGGCACATGCACTCCGCCTCTTTCTCTCAAAAAAAAAAAAAAAAAAAAAAAAAACGCTTTCCAGTCTGACGTCTCAATTCAAATATCTAAGAGAACTAACATCCACATTTTTGAGAAAATAGCCAAGAGTTTTTTTTACTTATAAAAATTACATATTTTATATAATTTATTTTATATATTTTATGTAATTTATGTAACTGTACCTTTTTAACAAAAAACATACACATATTTAAGGTGTACAACTTGATGTTTTGATATACACACACATTGTGAAATGATCACTATAATTCATCTAATTAACACACCGAGCACATTTTTATTTGAAAAATTATACATATCATGTATAATATTTTAAGGAAGGCTGCAAACTCCTCTACTAACTTCTCTTTTTATACACTGCCAACCTCATCCTGACCTTAAGTTGGCATGATACATCTTGGTGATCTTTATCTGACTATAAAATATTTGCCCACTATACAGTATATGGAAAATAGAAAATATTCTACAATACCCGCAAACCTCATGGGTCCTACTATAAAAAATAATCACTGCTAATACCTGGCATTTTTTCTTCCAGTATTTTCTCAATGTATGAGTCTTTTTATGTAACTGGTATAGTCTTCTACATTCCTTCATTTTCAAATACTTCATTTTGTGTTTAACAACAGTATTTTGTGACCATTTTCTACTAGATTTTAATAAAAATTCTTCAAAAATACTGTATTTGATGGCAGCATCATGTTCCAATGTATAGATGCATAATTATCTATATCCCTATAGTTAAAGGTTTAGATTGTTTTTACTTTTTCTCTATTATACCTGGGGCTGTGGTAAGTATCCATTTATATAAATCATTATATCTCAGTCTTCAGGGACATTATTTCCTCACACTAGATATTTTAACATAGGATTACTGGGTCAAAAGTTTTGAACATTTTTAAAATTCTTGATACATTATGCCAGTTTGTGCTTTCCAGAAACGCTGAACCAGTTTATGTTCCTTTCGGCAATGTGTTTGACCTCAATTTTACTCCAGTAAAAATTAAATGCTAATTTGATGATAATTATTTTAATCTGCATTTCTTTGATTACTGGTTGACATTTCCTATTATATTTTTTTTCTATAAAATACCTGATTATATTATTTCCCCATTTTTCTATTATTATTTTTTATTGCTGATTTATAAGAGCTCACTATACATCAAGGATATTGACTTTTATGCTGTTGGTTTGTTTCGCATTATGATAACTGCTTATAATGTGTCACTAATGATTAAAATTATCATCAAGAATTTTGAAAATATATAAAAATATATAGAAGGACAAAGATTATCCATGATCTTATTAATTGGTGATGGTTGAACACTTTGATGTGTTTTATTTATTTATTGGGGTTTGTTTTTTTTTTTCAAGATTTTATTTATTTATTTGACAGACAGAGAGAAAGAGTACAAACAGGGGGAGTGGCAAAGGGAGAGGGAGAAGCAGGCTCCCCGCTGAGCAGGGACCCTGACGTGGGGCTCCATCCCCGGACCCTAAGATCATGACCTGAGCCACCGAGGTACCCCTTTGCTGTGTTTTCTGCCTCTTTTTCTGTGTTGGTAAACGTTTAAAAAATAAAACTGGAATCACATTGTGTTCTGTATTGCTCATTTTGCCATAAGCGTCTCCTCATGACATTAAATATTCTTTTACAACATTAATAGCTATGTGATATTTCACCATAATTTATTTAAACCTTCCTCCTTTTTAACAGTATTTAGATTATTTCCAAATATTTGCTACTATGACTAACGCTGCCATGAGCAATCTCATACCTTTCATACAATTTTGATACTACATTCAACAGCAGGCTCACCCCCATGTCTCCCGCACAGGCTGCAGAACACAATGCCACACCTACCTGTGACTTGAGTAGGGGCGATCACTTGGCTGGCACTTGATGTAGAAGCTTCAGGAGCTACTTCCACAGGCACAGGAGGTGACGTTTTCTCAATCACTACTATATGAGGAAGGGAGGGATGAAAAAATTAAAGCCTGTTAGGTGCTTTGAGATCCCATTCCAAAATGCAAGCATAATTTAAGTCTAAAAACAGACCACAGTCGTGCTTGGGTAACTAAGGACTCTTACACACCCCTAAAGCTGCTGGTATTAATCCATAACTTCAGTTTCCACATTTAGCAAGAATATATGAGAACAATTCAGAAGCCAAGAAAAATGACCCTTCATCAAATGATGACCTTCAAAAGAATTCTAATAATATACACCTACTCCTGGCCACAAAAAATCATGAGAAACTTACCTTCCTTTTACCACTCTAAAACTTACAAGACCATCCCCACACTAACATTACAAGTATATTAATATACTTAAGTATATGTTTCATGTGGCACTTCTAATGAATTCTAATGATTTATCAAACTTTAAAATCAAAGATAAAAGAATTCTTATCTGACTCTTTTATTCATTGATAATACTCTTACAAATAGCATAGATCCACAAATGTTACCTGGAAACTGTGGGTGCAGATGAATAGTTGAGATGCCTGGAGAGAGCTGAGGTTGACCAGGCTCAAGTTTGGTTTTCTCTTGATCCAATGAAGGTATTTCCTGGGCGGTTGTATTAAAAAGAAAGAGAGAGAGAGAGAGAACTGAAAGTAGGAATTATCTTTAGTTTTCACATATTACTAACTTTATTTAATTCTACTCTTAGGAAGGCAACAAATATCACAGGACATTGCACAACAACCCATGCAATCATGTGGGGAAAAATACATATATGAAGTGTTGCTGAGCCACTACAGAAGCAAGCCTTTGATTCCTCCAGCAGTGCTGACCCATATATACACCCTCACCCATGTCCCAGGGGCCCAAGGTAAAAGGTCCCTTTAGACATTGTAAACAAATGTGTTGGCTCAGGGGCCTACATCTGGTCTCAAACAAGGCAAAACTAACCCTGAAGAGGAACTAAACTGTCCTCTCACAGACATGGTGCTCTGCCCTAGGAAGATGACCAGCCACACTTTGCATGTGTCAACCAAGAACACACAGTACATTAAAATATTTTAAGCCAGGAAGTCATTAAGGCCTTTCTGAACCTCCCATCCAGGAACTTTGCACCTCTAGCTGTCAGCATAGTGGTAGTCAAGCAGAGCAACAAAAAATGGGGGGTTTGGGGAAGCACCCAAGGCTTCCTCACGTGTCCGGTTGCCCTCTCCTGTCCCCTGGACCAGAGGTGAAGAAAGAGACTGGCGGCACCTGCGGCTTAGCTTCCAGCTACAGCTGTTCAGGGCTCCTGCAGACTGATCCGCGAGGCCGGCAGGGACAGCAGTGTGAGGCCACCATGCCCTTAAAAGTGTTCATCGGGTTACTTGGTCAACGGCTGCCCTGCACACCACTGATTGCCATCTCCTTGAAAGCCCACTTCCGGGCTCTATTTCCCTTTTCATTCTGTCCTAACTTCAATTATCTCCTTTTCTGCTTTTTATAAAATAGATATCCTGCCCGAGTGTCTCATCAAAGATCCAGTTCTATAGGCATGAGTATTTACAGTGTGACTCCATTTAGATCTTCCAGCATACCTCAAACTCATCCCCTCCAAAGCCCTTCAGGCTCTCATTCCAAGGTCTGCATTTCTGTCAATGCCAAGGGCGTTACACCATCCAGAGGTTTAAAATCACCTTGTGGTCCTTGCTCTTTCATTCTTCATTCAAAGCCCTGCCCACCTGCACTGCTCCTTATGTTTGTTGACCTTTCCGTACCCACAGCCCCCACTGCCCCAGTCTGGACACTCTTTCTCATCCTGTTTATTAAAATCATCTCATTGGTCTCTTAAGCTCCCTCTGTCTCCCTGTCTCAGTTAATCCTGCTGTGATTCATCTTCTAGAAAGACTGAGCACTTATTACTTTTTCCCACATTTTCCCTTAAGAATACAGACTAACCTTTCACTACCTATTAAAGGTGACCTCGATCAGTCTCAATTGCAGCCCATTTCCTGCAGCCCATGGTCAATGCCAGCAAGGAGTAGACCAACCTCAGGTGTTTATGCACTCCTGAAACTTACAGACAGAATTTCCCCCATCAGCACGGGGCAACAGACTTCCTAATCAATGCTACTTCTCCATTTGACAAGTAGAGTCAAGAGAGGACCGCAGTATCCTGCCACTGATTACAACTGCAGTTTGGATTCCAAGTCTTTGAAAGCAGCCCCAAGTTCTCCTAACCAAGCCTCTCCTGCTCTCCCAACTGACCTCTTGCTGTCTCCTCCACCTCACCTTTGCACATAGAATTTCGTACCCATGGGCTACCCTGCTTTCTCTTTATCCATTTTTAATACCATGAGACCTCTGTGAGGAGTCAAGACTGCAAAGACTATGACTGCATTTTTCCCACTGCCTCGTCTCCAAAAAATTTACAGTGTAAGTATACAGGAAAATGTTCAGCCCCTCTTTCAGATCCTTAATGAGAGTTACCATAAACTCCATCCTCAACAGTGAAGAAAGCAGAGATTATTAAATAAGATGGGGTTATCAGGGAGCTGGCTGGTCTATTCATGTACTTCCACATATCAACGAGAACTGAATTCAAAATCAACAAAATTGCAAACTACTGCACAGCACTGACCTTTAGAAACACAATCCAGGAGCTGCAAATGTGCGTATAAAATACGCATATATGTTGTACTTCTTTTGGGGTCAATATAACAACATTCTTCTTTTTTTTTTTTTTTTAAAGATTTTATTTATTTATTTGACAGATATAGAGACAGCCAGCGAGAGAGGGAGTGGGAGAGGAAGGGGGAGTGGGAGAGGAAGAAGCAGGCTCATAGCGGAGGAGCCTGATGTGGGGCTCGATCCCATAACGCCAGGATCACGCCCTGAGCCGAAGGCAGACGCTTAACCGCTGTGCCACCCAGGCGCCCCTAACAACATTCTTCTTTGTTGGGTGCTGTCATTCTAAAATCCTACTTCCTTGTTGTCTGGATTCTTTCAGCACTTAGGTTAGAATTCTGAAGTTATCCTATCCCATATTCATAAGCTAAAAATTTTTAAAACTCTTTATAATGATTTATATGTGTTCATGCCATCTAAATTCTAACACTTGCCATTCTTGTCTACTGAGTGACACATAAATATATGAAGATTTAATAATGATCTAATTTTCATGTTATTAAAGAATCAAAGCAAGACTCAGGGAACAACATTACATAAACAGGACTTAGATCCAGCAAATTTCTATATTTCCTATGAATAAATCTCACAATTCATGGTCCCGTTTTATGCCAAAAAACCAATAGGCTGACTAAATATTACTCTGAAATTTCTAAGAACCAATATTCTAGTATTGGATTGTAATTTCCAAGGGCAAGCTCTGTTCTTTTAATGTGATCAAACATGCACATTAAATTTTAGTTTACTTCAGAAGTACTTCACTCAGTATATATGCACCCCAAAAATTCATAATTGCATACACACACCAGAACCTTTCCTTCCATCCACAGTCCAAGCCATGGATTGACATGAATTCTGTTTAAGCCTCTGATTCCATCAGTCCCACCTTTTTCTCTCACAAGAATTTAAGTTCCACGAGAACAAGGAGTTTTTTCTGATTTGTTCTCGATTGTTTTCCTAACACTCAGGATAGTGCCAGTTATATAGTAGGTACTCAGTAAACATTTCTTGAATGAATGCCATATTTCCTCAAACCAAATAATGAATAATAGGCATGTTACTGTATTTAAGTCTAAAAAAATCCACATGTATTCTAAAAGAAAATCATTTTGACAGTAAAAAAACAAAGACTTGCAAATAATGAATAAATTACCTTCTCAGGGGGTGCAGTTGCCACTAAAACCAGAAAAGAAAGAAGGACATTAGCATAATTTAGGTCAATCCACCACATAATAGATAAATTTTTAAAAAGCAATAAAAGTCCACTATCACTCCAAAAGGATTAAGAATCAGATAAAATCAAATGCAGAATTACGGTCGTCTACCATTTTAAAGAATTTTACACATGATCAACAGAAAAACTCTCCATGCTATATCATTCCTTAACTACAAAAGTTCAGGTAGATGTGATGAAATTCTTTCCAACTTCCTCATTAACTGAAAAGGTTATAGGAAACAATACTTTCTGGTTCATTGTTTTATGTCTAATCTCAAATTTATGAAACTTTCCACATAAAAAAAATTTTTCATTAATAGTCCACATACTTATCCTTAACATAATATATAATACTTGATGTTAATATTTAAAAAAGAAATCCACTTATTTCAGTAAGAGATCTAAGACTGGGTACTGGACTCCTAATCTTTATTGAAACCCTGTGAGCATTGTCAGTAAGATAAGCTAACTAAATTAGAGGGAAAAAAATCACAAGCCAATAAAACCTAATAAGAGATTAGCATCAATATGTTGAACAGATTATATATTACACAATCATAACATTATTGTGAAGCAGTGGTAGTGGTTATGCCTTTGTATTTAGAAAGACTTGTTTCTTATTAATCAGTCCTCAATATTAGTCTTCACGCTTATGATTAACAATTACTGGGTTTTTTTTTTTTCATTAATCATCATCTCCATAAACATTAGTGTACAGTGTTGGTAGATGCCTGACTTCCAAAAGCAATCAGGGCACCAGATAGCTTATCACTGCTGCTATATTTCTGTGGTTGGAAAAGTCAACTAACTGTCTGTCCTGCTTAAGCCACCAAGAATGTCTTGAGGCAGAAGCTGGGCCAGAGCCTATTTCCTCCTGCCTGTGCAGAGGACGACTAGTTGCAAACATCTGGCCATGATACCCCAAGTGTGGAGGAGCAAACCGGTCAATACTGTCAATTCTAGGTGAGGTCCTACTGCTCTGCCTAACAAGAAGGGGCCACGAGTGGGAGAGTGAAATAAAACAGGCTAGCACACAGAAAGATTCAGAGCGGTGAAAAAAGACCTCTCTAGAAGGCAGCTTTGCCAAGCTCCTGACTCTCCACTAACCTAGATACCTTTTCTCCTCACAAAATCCATAAATGGGCACTCTAAATTCCGACCAATACACTGTGAGAAGCCAACAGAAGCTTCATTAAAGAAAAGATATATTCTGTACAAATCTTTATTCCTTCTATCTGGGGTAAACATTTTTATGGTAATAAAGATATTCAAGGAATTGAATATGCTGGCTTATATGAAGAGGCACACTCAAGTCAATTGTCTCTAGACTCGTAGAATATAAAGCCATACCCACTTTCTTGGAAAAATGTGCTCCTTGGCCCCATTACATACTCTTCATATGACATTTGGCAAGCCATGTCCCCTCTCTAGGTCTCAGGCTTCTCAGAAAGTCAATGAAAGGACTGCATGAGGGAATTTCTAAGATCCCTTCAACTGACTCTCCTGTCCTCCTTCATTGGCCTTCCATTATCCCTGTCTGTTGCCTTCTATTTCACGGAAGCTCAGTCAATGCTTTAACTTCTTTAAGTCTGTGGATTCCACTTTGTTAAGTACATAACTATTTATTAAATGGCCCTCTAGACAAATAAATGAATTAGGACTATTCCCTAAACAATCTAAATTACCCTTAGGAATAAACACCAAGAAAAAGTAGCCTCCAGCATGTCCTGAGATCATCTCAGAATATTGTTACCTGCTACAAACAAATTATTCTAGAGAGGTGGTTCTCAATCAGAGGTCATTTTACCCCACAGGGACATTTGGCAGGGCTGGACACCCTTCTGGTTGTAACAACTGGAGGGGGGAGGGTGCTACTGGCATCTAAAAGTTCGAGGTCAAGGAGGTTGCTGAACATCCTACCACGTATAAAGAAGCCCCTCACTCAGAATTATCCTGAAATGTCACTAGGTCTGAGGTTAAAAACCCTGTTCTAGAAGGGAATTAACTGGGAACCCAAAGACATACAAGACAGAGGGTTGGGTCCTTGATCTATTTCCACTCTCACCTTCTGGCTCCGCCACTCCTGGCCCGTGTTCCCGGGAGAAGGTCAGGGCCTCCACTGGCTCTTCCTTGGCTGGGAGAGGTGGAGGATGAGTACTTTTAGCAACAGGTTGAGTGTTCTTTGGCTTGACAAATACAGGTCCTTTACCTACATGGTGATGGATTGGCCTGCGTCTATGAACGCCAGAAACCGTATAACCCATTCCACCAGGACAGATTTCCTTAAAAGCAGCTAGATTTGGGATGGGAAAATATTCCTTTTAAAAATCTAAAAGTGCAAACTTATACAGAGGAAAATATCATGATGAGTATTTCTTAATAAATTGTCATTAATATAGTTACATTTAAAAACTTCAAAAAACAGATGCATAATGCTTGAATTTCTGTTAAACTTGCATATTTACAGAAAAAAACCCAACCCTTTCTTTTACTCAACATTTCTCCATCTGTTAATTCCTTATCAGTATTATATATATAGCATATATAGCATATAGAGAGCATATATTTACGTATATTATATATATCAGCAACCAATTAGGAGATACATATATACATATTCTATATTTAATTTTCTCTATCATATTATATATCACATATATGAAATATATGTAATATATTAGGAGGTTTTTATGTACGGGAGATACTATATATATTATATATATTTCATAGGGTATGTGTGGAAGATCAGCAAAAACCAGGCTTTCTTCTTTTCCTCCTGCTCTGGTATAATTGCATTAGTTATTAACAAGGACCTCAGTAAACTCTCTAAGCTAGATGACTAGCAAGAAGGTTAAAAAAGAAAAATCAATCACTAGTCAGGGAAATGAGACGCTGAACTTCTCATAATTTGTTTCCAGTCGAAGGATCCAAAGGACTCAGCCAGAATGGAGCATATCAGCTGATATTGTGAGGCTGGTGAAGAAGGACTGCAAAGGGGAGTGTTTTTGAAGACAGAGTCTCAGGATAGTGGGAAGGAAACCCACAAAGTAAGACAGACATACTAAAGAGATGATGGATAAAAGTCAAGAACAACAGGACATGCCAAGTCGGATTGGAGTTATTTTCAAAAAAAGGGACGAGTAGGGCAACAGCCTGATCTTGACCAGCTGGCTTAATTATCCAGAGGACAAAGAAATGTTCTGTGCCCCAGGACTGCTGTCCTTGCCAGGAAAGTGGTCTTGCCTGTTTAAAAAAAAAAAAAAAAAAAAAGTAGACTGGGCACATAGGATTTGCTAACCTCCACTGCATCATCTCCAGGAATAAGTAAAGGAGAAAGACACGGGTGGCAAAGCAGTGTGTGGCCTGAGAAGGAAAATCCACCTAATCCCTTTGGTGTTGGTATTGGAGGCAAGTTACCAAACGCAGACACTAAGGAGCTTATGGTCAACTTTTTTATTTCTAAGTTTCAAATTGAAAGTAAAATAAGTCATTTCTCACTTCTACTCAAAAAGAGATCTCCTATTGAATGTTCTGGACCTAAAATTAGTTCTCAATAAAAAGGAAACTCTAAAATATTCCTTGAAGCACGCTAAAACATTGTTTGTCTAAGGATCACACATTAAATGGTGGAACCTCATTCTTAAATTTAACTATGAAATACAATTCTTACTTGAAAGAACAGATGTTTCCAGAAGAAAACATGTTTTCCTATCAAATATCTGCAGTATTAATGAATTAAATGTTATGAAAATCACCATATAACCAAAAATCGGGTAAGTACAAAAAGTTTGTCTTTAATATTATTTTCAGATTTAGTTACTGGATGTTATAGAGGAGTCGCCCTGTGTTATATTCACCATCTTGATTTATGCTTCACGTAAGAGGTACAAAGCTATTAAAACTGAACTTGAAGAGAAATGGATCTATAAATTATGAAGATCATTTATTTCATGGATTATTACTTTTTAATAACCAGTAGTTCAGATCCCACAGGCGGATATTAGGCCCTTTCAGAGGTATCTAAAATCACGCAGTCTCCAAAATACCATCAACGTTATACTATCCTCTGCCTTACTGATTCTTTCTGACCCTAGCCACCAATAAAGGTGGATCATGAGATTTAAATTTATATTTAAACCTTGTCTGTTGCTTTGTAAGCTACAGCTTTAAGACATACAATAGTCCTGTGAGAGCTGATGAACTTCCCTAGGGGGGAAGCATCTTATCAAATAAGCACCTGATGAGACTTTTTTATGGCCACCACATGTCCCTGAAATAGGGACCACTCCTCCTTTGATAATATCATGCCCAGTATTTGCAGGGTGTGTTTCCTTCTCTTCCATTTAATTCTGCTTGATCCTGCTTGAGAAGTTGAGGACTCCTTGGTAGGAGTCAGGCGCTGAGAGAAATAGATTTACCCTTACGGGGCATTAGGCAAATATGTACCAAACTAAAGTATAAAGAATAATCAACTTCCATTAAAATTCTGACTTGGAAGTTCCTCGGTGCACTGGCAGGATCTGCCCCTGAGTTACTAATCCTCACAGCCAAATTCAGTCATGAAGATAATTCCCTCCATTTCCTAGTGGGAGAAGTGATGAGCACATGTTCAACCAGGGAGAGGGTGAGTCAACCCGCACAGTGGCTCGTGACCGTGCACGTGACATGAGGCCAGTCATTAGGACAGCACATGGCCCAGCAGGGCCGCTGGTCTCTTTACACTTTTAAATACCAGACTTAGGGTCCCACAAAGTAATGGCTTTTCTAAACATTCAAGAGGAAGTCTCATGTTACATAGAAACAGGAAAATCTCTGCGTGTCATCTTTTGCATTGATTCAACCTCCTATGGTCATGGTTTGTACAAAACTGATAAAAATACATTGTATGATTAACATGTCAATTAAAAGTTGGAAACCAAAAATAACGCAAGCTGCCAAAGTCCTTCTGTGTCCTTGTGTAGCTGGGAAGGAATATGAGCGTACAGCTGGTCATGTCTTACCTGTGCCTGGAAGGGGACATTTCTCACAGTGTGGGCCCCAGGCCTTGCCCACACTACAACAGCAGAGCTGCTTGGTGAGGTGAACAGACAGAGGGTGCATACACTGCCTTCCGGAACTGACAAGACGGTAACAGGGCCCTTTCTCTTCAGAGATCACAGGGGTATCCGCTGAAGCAGAGAGATAAGGCCTGACGTCACCCAAGAAACAACAAAAGACTACATCGACTTTTCTTGTCATAGTAAAACAAACCTTAAAGTCTAGATTAGACACCATACCTCAGAATAAATTTGTGTAGATTTAGGGCATCGCCTTTCCTGATTTAGAGTCCGTTTACCAAATATGTTTTAGAATCAGGGCCCCAAACGTCCCTGTCCGTATCTGGTCCCTTCTTCCATTCTAGCAAGCATTAGATCAGGTATGTGCACATTAAGTACAAAGAAACCATTTCAACCAAAACCAGCTGCCCACCTAAACCTAGGTACCTATTATCAAAATCACTACGCCATTTTCTTGTATTTAGCCAAAATAGAGGTAGTTCTAGGGCAGAGTTTGGCGAACAACCAGGCACTGTGAACATCAGGAAATCAACACTGTTGATACTGAAAGCCAGCTGTTGCCCTTCTAAGGGCAGTAAGAGTTTGCAGGGCCTTGCTGTAGGCCAGTCAGCAGTGGATGGGAGGCAAGGGGGAGCTTCTGACCTGCCATGCTACACAGGACGGCACACCAGAGAATGCAACCATGTATTCGGTCCCTTAGAAAACATGCAAAAGCACACCAGCCCATAATCGCCCAAGACCTAAGTCCTATTTCTGATGCTTCTATTCTAAGTTTAGTAGATAAGACTCCATTAATCCAACAGCTAGACACTCTGCTGAGCACATAAGGCAAATATGAGGATAAGATAGGGTCCTGCCTTTGAGAAGCTCATTTTCTAATGTAAAGGTGAGCCAGTTCTAGGCCAAGTCAAACTGTTGAACAGACCACGTTTGATGGTCCCCTCTTTATCCCTTCTTCCATCCCAACCAAAGTTCTTCTCTACTGTATCACTGTCCAGATGAGGTTTTTCCAATTCGCCTCTCCCTTAACCAATTCCTCTAGCTCCTGCTGCTTCCAAAATCACCTTCCCTTCCTGTTCAGATCTCAATTTTCATTCATTCTCAAAGTACTGACATCTTAGTTAGATGCTCTAAGAAACAGTCTGATCAAATTAAGGTACCACAACACAGTGACAAGAGCAAAGGTTTGTAGAGCCAGACAGATCTGGATTCTCATGTTATGTCTACTACTTGCCAGTCAGACAACCTACAGAAGTCACTGGGGCTGTGATGGTTAATTGGATCTTGCAGCTTATGATATAGAAAGTAGGTATTTGGTCAAACACAGGTCTGAAAGTTGCTCAGAAGGTATGTTTTATGTGAGATTAACATTTATATTTGTAGACTTCGAGTGAAACAGATTATCTCCAGAATGTGGATGGGCCTCATCCTAATAGTGGAAAGGCCTTAAGAGGAAAAACACTGAACTCTCCAGAAGAAGAGGGAATTCTGCCAGCAAACTGCCTTCAGATCCAAGCTGTAACACTAATTCTTCCCTTGGTCTCCAGTCTACCACCCTACCATGTGGATTCTGGACTTCTACGATCACTTGAGTCAATTCCTTTATTTTATTTTTATTTTTTGAGTCAATTCCTTTAAAACCTCTTTCTCTATCAACAAGTGCATACACACACTGGTCCTGTTTCTCTGGAAAGAACCCTAATACACTGGGTAAGCTTCAATAACTCTCATCTATAAACAATAGGCTCAACGTGCAGATTAGAAATATCATATGCTAATAAACCTTTGGTACAGAGTAGACACAAAATACATGTCAGTCACTCTTTTTAATAAAAGTATGTATCTCCATCCTCTCAATAGGCATTTGTACACAACTTGATTGCTGCTCAGCGGCAGAATTTGAGCAAAGTGAAGATATTAAAAAATAGTTATTATTGGTGAACTGAAGCATGGAAACAGGGGATTGAGGGGAACAAAAGAGACTTTGCTGAAGCTACAGAATTTATGCAGTAAGTATGTCTAATAAGGCTAGTTTTGTCTAGGGCTACTAAAAAAGTGCTAAAAGAGAGACGTTTGAGTCTTTTCCTCTCCCTTTTCCTACTTACTTTCTGGAATCTGTGTAAGACAAACATGGTAGGGCTTAATTATACTACTAACTACATTAGTGTTAGCTCTAAATCCCAGGAACAAGGGCCATTCAGAGCACAGCAGAGAGTTTCCTCAAATCCATGACATTGGCTAATGGCGACATTGACTCCCTTCCACTTACTTCTCCACCCTCACTTCTTTGTATCCACCTCACCCTCACACCCAGGCCATTGATACTGTATCAGGCACCATCCTTGTTACATTCAAAGTGACCCCCCCCATTCAAGGACTCTACTTTAAAGAAACCTCCTACCATGCCTGTCCCCAAAATTAAACCAAAACTCCACATCAACAATTCAGCGTTTTAAGGGATTACTAAGTGCACATGTGTGAATTTTAAGAAATCACTTGTTAATTAAAGTGAGTTGATAGTTGTTGAGATCTTGCACACTACACACACACACACACACACAATTTTGGGTATTTTATCATCTGGAGAATAAAGATAGAATTCTAGTGAGCTAATTCTTTCTAAACAAATCATCTATAGACTTTTGTCTTCCCATCAGACAGCTTCCAAAGGATTTCAAATGGGGATTTTTAGGAGAGTAAGAGAATCATTGGCTTATAGTCATCAAGTTAATTGTTGGTGAGTATGAGTGTGTCAGACCATGTTCTAATTAGACATGCCTCACCCCAACTACACAAAAGGACAAGAAACTAATAATAAAAAAAAAAAACACTCCTTCAAAGTTGGGAGACAACCAAAAAGGAAACCATTGAAAAGGTCTAGCCTACAAACCTCAGTTTTATTGGTGCTCTCATGATTCAAATTTTCTTTGATCTACAACCATGTGGAGGAAAAAGTGTCCATTTATGCCTAAGATTTCTAAAAGGGTGTGCCTTTTAAAGCCACTCCTATTTTAACACCTACATTACCTGTCATTCTTGTACCATTTCCAATCTCTCACATGGCAATTCTACTTATCTCTAGCATTTTCACATTCTAGTCAACATGACATGTAAATCCAGAAACAACATGCTCTGAATTATGAAGTTGAGTATCTTTAGCCACAGAATGGAAGGCTAGTCATAAGGGGTAATTCATTATACGCTATATTTATTATTTTAAAATATGGCACACATGATCATATAGTCTCTTGAGTCACAAGGTTTTATGCTACACTAAAAGAAATCAGTATTGCCAAAAGATTTCTAAAGAGTAAGTGAAAGTGGGTATGGGATGGAGTACTATATGTAGACACACAGAAACAGTGGTTTTTGCAGATTATATTTTTGCAAGATGCATTGCGACGATTAAGGTGGAAAGATTCAGGTACTCTCTATAGATGGAAACACATTTCAAGACTGTAAAAACCTATTGGAAATGCCACATCAGTCAGTCAAGAACACAAATATTTTCTTTCTTAGCTAGAGATATAGAAATCACCAAAAGTAATAAACATATAGCTCCATACCCTTGTCTTGAATCATCACCATATAGCCAATGCTGATGGCGCCCCACTTCCAAAGCACAGTATGAAGGAAAGATGCTACAGTTCTTTTATTTGGGTTCCCCAGTAGTGCATCAAGCAACTTAATTATAGGGATATACAATACATTCTGATCATACTTTCAAAGACATCTTCCACACATGAATGATAAGTATCATTAAGCAGATATACATTAATCTGGCACTTACAGGAAGCTAAAAAATATAAAAGACTTGAGAAGATGGCATATAGCTAGCCTGTTTTCAATCCCCCCTGCTCCAACACCAATAACCTCATTCATCTCTTGGATGAATTGCACATAAGAGTTTCATCCCTTAAGCTTAAAACCCCTGTGGGAACAGTGTTGGGAGGCAGGCAAAATGTTGATGAGGAATCTGAGAGATGAATTTGCTGAAAGAAGAGCCAACAGACACCCTTTTTGGGAAACAGGTTATTAAATTCTGGGAGAACCAAAATAAAGGAAACCATGATTCTAGAGACAGTGCAGAGCGACACCATCTATTCTATCATGTGGCGAGTAAGACTAAACAACAGCTCTCCTTAAATAAAGAACTCGCTCCCGTCAGTTCAGACTAGTTTCTTCTTCCTGATTCAAGGCTCAGCTTGTGGAGTAAAATCCAGCTTCACATGTGGGCTTTACCAAGTAAAGGCTGTGTGACTTTTGGCAAGATCCTTATTAACCCCTCCAAACCTCCGTTTCTTTATTTCTAAAATAGAAAAAACAGCCACATAAACCTCATGGATGTCTTGGAAGTATTTTATCCAGTAATGCATACCAAGTGCTTATCACTTACTAAGTGCGCAATAAAGATGTTGACATCACTGCCCTGGTTTTTGCTGTTACTATTATGTAGGGGCAAACACTTTGCAGAGACATGTCTGTCTAGCCCCCAGCCATGATGCTACAAGACTGCTAAGTAAGGGAAGTGAAAGACCTAAGCTGGGATGGCCACAGAGGAGATGGAAAGACAAGAGAAGGTGCAAGACAGGTTACAAAGATTAAAGACTTTCCTGGAGACCAAAGGAGAGGACAGAGTCAAAAGTGTCAGAGGAGCTCCCAGCCTGACCGCCTGGAAAATGGTGTCATATGCACAGAACCACTAAGTCAGGAAGGAAAGGAGGAAAGGGGAAAATGAGGAGGCCTACCAGTCATTTACTCCATCAGCTGTGTCAAACAATGATCTCGAACTATGCTGTCTGATACATTAACGCCTAGTCACATGCTACTGTTTCGATAAAATTTTAATGAAATACAATTTAAAATTCAGTTCCTCAGTCGCACTGCCCACATGTGACTAGCATCTGCTACATTAGACAGCACAGTACAAAACATTCCCATGATCACAGAAAGTTCTACTGGACAGTGTTGATACAGCCCAAGAGTAAGCAAACTCTTTCTTTAAAAGGCAAATTAATAAATAGATATTTTAGACCTTGTGAGCCCTACCATCTCTGCTGCAACTTCCCAACTCTGCCCTCGTGGCATTAAAGCAACATGAGACAATATAGAAATGAATGGGCATGGCTGTGTTCCAATAAAACTTTACAAAAACAGACAGGGGAACAGATTTGGCCCATAAGCTGTATCTTGCCAACCCCTGATCTAGGACCCTAAACTTAGAGGCACAAAGCCCAGTTTTACATCTCAAGAGTCCCTGGGGTGCCGGGGTGGTGCAGTCAGTTACACTTCCGACTCTTGGTTTCGGCTCGGGTCCTGATCTCAGGGTCGTTGAGCCTGAGCCCTGCGTCCTGCTCCACGCTCAGCACACAGTCTGCTTGAGACTCTCTCTCCCGCTCCCCCTTCCCTCTCGTGCTCTCTCCCTCTCTCTCAAAAATAAGTAAATAAATCTTTAAATCTCAAGAGTCCCTTTACTAGCTGTATGATCTTAAGAAGTTGTGTAAACTCCCCAGGCTTCAGTTACCTAATGTGTAAAATGAGAATAATACATATCTCCTTAAGATGTTAGAGAAATAAAAAGATACGATGGGCATAAACATGACATCTGTGTCATGTCACATCTCTCCAACCCCTCTATCTCCAAATTAGCATCCAAGCCATACGGCAAAAATGCCATCAAACAGCAAATAGTCAGGCTCAGAGAGTTTTCATCTGGGCATTTTTCTACCAAGCCTGTGCATACATCTGCAGCTCTCATCCTGGAGCTCTTGGAGTCCCAAGAAAATTGCAGCTCAGAAAGTCAGAAAGTTTCCTTATTCTAACTGCAAAGGTTATTACACTTCTCTCGGATTTGCTCTGACAAATCCTAAAATTTCCCCTTTCCCCCTGGAGAGGGAGGAGGAGGTCTGAAGGACACCGAGGCAGCATCCGAAGGCACAGACACAGAGGTCTGGAGCGGCAGATGCCAGAGCCCCCCGGCTTTCCTTCTCTTAGCTTTGCTAAGTCAAGGGCAGAACGCGGGCAAGGAGAGAAAGAGAAATGGTTGAGAAATGGTTGCAACCTTTGGCCAGAGTCAAGGAATTCTGAGGGTGTTCACTTCAATGCATTTGAGAACAGGGAGAGCTTCCCATTGTTCCTCCGCCATTGCCAAGTGCCTTTCTTTGCGTTCGGAGTCAGCCACACCTTTCATGGCCTGGTTATGCCCTAAACTCACGCTGCCTGAACAAATGTGGTCAATCGCTTCCATTTGCTTACGTGTTCTATCTGTGCCTGTTTTTATACCTCTCAAAAACAGATATTCCAAACGTTAAGTAACTCCTCCTCTCAGTGCCTTTGTGTGTCTGGGCACGTGCGTGTGTTTGTGTGTGTGCACGCGTGCATCAGTATGTGTGACCCCCAGTCTCCTTCTGCTATTTCCCCATGACTATTAAGGATACCACCATCTTGCCAGTACTTTTTGCCCTTACTCTGTAAACATCACCTTCTTTCCTGATTCTTCTCAACTGTTTTCAGACTTCTGCACTCCCCCACCCCCACCCTGCATTGATTTCTTCAAAATATAGTTCATAAAACGAATCAGGCTAGACTAAACCAAGTCACAAATCCTGAAGGAACTCTACATATCTGTGATGTTACATGTGGTAAACTCAGAGGAAAGAGAAATAAATCTGCCACTCAACGCTGGTAAAGATCCCGGTTTTAACTTAACCTCTACAACTGGAGCATTTAACTAGTAACAAACCTCTCTTAATACTTATCATTTCAGCTGTTGTAGCTGAACCATAAAATTGAATTATTTATTTTTCAAATAAGAATGAATGGTTGTTTAATAAGTTCAGTATTATTTGGGCAACGACAGGGAAAATAATGCTAAGGAAGTGTTTCAAGAATCTCATTGGCAGATTCCTACAATCTTATTAAAACCTGGACATCGGCCCTTAGCTCTAGACATCAGATCTAGTCAAAGTTCAGTAAAACACTTTACCAAATCTGCAATCCTCAGTGTGGTAATTTTAACCAGACGACGAGTCAAATTAAGAGGGGGGAAAAAAACCCCAAACATTCAAAGCAAATTCTATATCCAAACTCTGTAAAATCTTTTATGTTTAAAATTATGAAACTATTTAAAATATTTACTCATGTAATTCTAATCATTCAGAAACAATCCCTAAATTATCTGGATATTGTCAACAATGTGATTTTTGACCTGAAATTTCCAAATCCTTGCATTAGTTTTCAAACGTACTTTGTGTGCAAACATCATTTTATAGTCTATTTTTACCACCCACCAAAAAAGCCTATAGTTAGGTGTCTGCTTCATGATCAGAATTGTCTGTGAAAGAACACAGAAAAAAGAACTTACGTGCAAAATTTCCTGATCTGCATTTGAGAGTTTTTAAAAGAAAACAGTAGTAATTAGTAACAATTTTTCAGAAGACACTGTGAACTCTTAGATTTTTAAAAGTAATGAATGAGACTGTCATTTTTATTTTACATTTCCCCTTACTTCATTGTGTCTATGCACCTCAGGGAGAGCTGCACAATTAAAGCAATAGATATCGTCCATCAAGAACGTGTCTTACCCAAATACCAAATTTAAAAATGGAGGCCAGAAGGGTACAGCTTAACGTATACCAAAGCCACATTAAAAAATAGGCAATAAAAACAAAAACTTATCAGGACAGAAATATAGAATTGCTCTTAAAATTATCCTAATAATTTTCTGTCATACATTAATGTTTACATTACATTACAATGTTTAAATTTAAATTGTATAAACTTAAATTTTAAAAACCTTCAGTGTTTACCTGCTTTGCAATAATGAGCACAAGTTCTTTAAAAAGTAAGGTAACCTTTAAAAAATCTGCATGTGAGAACTTTATATCTAAATGCACCCATCTCTGGTCATCGAGTGACCTGTAGTGACTACACTGGGTTAGGTTTTGTGGCTAGAGAGTTTCGAAACTATATTTTCTGTATTAATATTAGAACATATGGTTTAATGAAGGATTTTTACCCTTACCAGGTACAAGAGAAAAACTTAGAGATAACATTTGTGAGGCAAAACAGTCTAACTCTGGAGACACATTTTGGTGGTTTTAGAGGGCAACAGAGAGAATCTTGGAAATTAGTACTGAATAGAAAATCTGAAATGCAGGGCCTTATAACTATTTCCCAGACTCTACCAACTAAGCAAGTACAGTGAAACCTCATTAAATCAGACACCAGTGACACAGAATTTGGACTAATTAAAGACAGAAGCTGGGACAAAGTTTAACTCAGCCTAAATAATGCTTAAAAATGCTCATGAAGGAAAAAACAGTTGTCATCTTTCAGGTATGAAAATTTTAAATAACTCTTCATCTGGGTTTATTTTCTCAGTGTGCTTCTTCCCTACCTTGAGTTACAGCTATTATATTTTTCTGATTGCAATAAAAATTTATTTTGGAGAAAGATCCAAAAAAGAGATCTTAGTAGGTCTGCCTCCTTCCAGCTGTCCTTTTAATGAGATGTTCCCACATATTTACAATATTCAGTCTACTGCTGAGTATTTATCTTCTTTTGGATACCCCCTCCTCAAATGAAAAAATAACAACAACAACAACAAAACGATCCAAAATAGGAATAAGAAGTGATCATTACTTACGAACACAACTTGAAAAGGTGGGATCTGGCCCAAATCCCATTTTGCAGGTACATCTATAGCTGCCCATGGTATTCAAACACTCACCATTAGGGCACACACCCTGTAGCTGGCATTCATTAATATCTGCAGGAAAACACAATCCTTTTAGAAGGAGTAGTCAAGACCAGTTGAACAGATTCTGGCTGTAAACAGCATTCACTTTCTTTTTCATTGTAATAATCTCTTAGTTACAGCAAATAAGAGATGTTAGCTTTTAATGCAGCAGGTACGAGTGATCTAAAATCAAATCAAGTATTCACTGAACATCTACAATTTATATAACGGCTATTTATTATGCACCTACGATATACCTGGTTCTGCTCTAGACACTAGAAATTTACTAGTGAACCAAACTGACAAGATTCCAGCCCTCACCATGCTTACGGTAATGGGTATTAGGTTTTAGAGATGGTACAGGTAAGGCAAAGATTCTCGCCCCGAAGACACTAGCAATCTAGCTGGACATACAACTAGCTACAAATTAAAGAAGTGAAAAGCAGTTGAACTTCTCACAATTAGAAGAAAGGTCATCAACTTGAAGAAGTCAAATTACGGTTAAAGCCAGGCTAGGTTTGGATTTACTTTTACTGAGAACAGGGAGCAATTCTAAGCACAAGGAAGATAGAACCAAAGGCAGGCTCCAGGAAAATTCATCTGGCCAACACATGGCTTACCGAGAAGAGACCAGAAGTTGATGACTGAAGGAGTAATGCAAGTATGAGACAGGACAAGCCAGGTTGGGACGGTGAGAATAATCAGGAAGGAATTTTTCTTTTGAAAAGAACAATGGGCCAAATGCATAATGTTTGACTGGCCAGCATAACACTGGAAAGGAACAGAAAGGAGTCAAAGATGCCTGGGAGGCATCTAATTTGGGAAAAGAGAAAAAGACATTGTTGGTTTTGTGGAAAGTTCTGAGGAAAAAAGAGGCAAATGAAGAGACTAGTTTTACACTTGAAGGTCACATAAGGATACCCAAGTATAAAATTCAGCAGCAGTGGCAGATTCAGGAATAAACTAAAGAGACAACATGGCTAGAAATAGAGACTTGAGGTCACCCACATAGGGTGATTGCTATGGTCTGAATGGTTGTGTCCCCCCAAAATTCAGGTGTTGAAATCATAACCCCCAAAGATAATGGTACTAGTGGGGGGGGGGTGACTTTGGGAGGTGCTTAAGCCATGAGGAAGATTCCTAGTCCCTTCCATGATGTGAGGACACAACAGAGGCGTCTGCAACCAAAGAGGGCCCTCACCAAAAGGCGACCATACTGGAACCGTGAACTTGGACTTGCCAGCCTTCTGAACCATTAGCAGTAAGTACCTGTGGTTTATGAGCTACCCAGTCGGGGGTATTCTATTACGGCAGCCCAAATGGGCTATGACAGGGATCCGAAGGAAAATCAAAATGATTTGGAAGAGGAGAGATAAAAATGTGTGCTTTAAAAAAAGATTATAGAGTCTTTTGTAGAGGTAAATAAGTAAAAATGAAAAAAAGAATAGGACAAGTTAAAAGTGAAAAATTAATAGTCATTTCTATTTTTATTCAGGGTGGCTTATGAAGCTTAACAGTTAACAGACATAGTTATTAGCACTTTTGTTTCCAACAATATTTGCTTGCTTCCATCATCAATTCTAATAAAATGTTTATTACTGATTTCAAAATTAATTTTCTAAATTAAAGTTGGACATGATTGGTAACAAAATATTACTAGCAAAATTGTCACATAATGAGGCAAATACAGCCCTCAATAAATCATTATTTGCTTATAGTTAATATTCTAAGTAGCCATTGATTTCTATAACAGACCTATTTTATCAAATACAGGCAGTTTTTTATTTCAGTGATAAAACACATTTTCAATGACATCCAAATAACAAATGAACACATATAATTGTTGTATAAATTCTACCACTTTCTAACTTGGATCCAGCTGAAAACTGGCACCGCTAGATTACACCTGGCACCACATAGGACAGTCAGCACCTGATCGTCTTATTCTTTACCAGAGTGTACACTGTGCTGTAATACACACTTATGCACAGCATGTAACTGAAAACATTCCCCTATCACTCATTCTCCTCAAGAAAACCACATGAAGGACCAGGAAGAAAGCCAAGTCCAGTTGGGGCTACATGGTACAAGAAAAGCCCTTATCGTATGTCCCAACTTAAACCTCAACCAGTTATGGGTAACCAGCCAGTTATGGTCAGCCAGTTATGGTCAAAAAGGCTGGACAAAATCTGCACTCTTCTGTTTTCCCTCATGTCCCCACTTGCCTGTGATTTAGAGGCCATTTTCCTTCTCTGAGTGGCCCATACACTCCTGTTCATTGGTTGCACCCCCACATTTTCCATGTTCACCTCCTGGATGCAAAATTTTCCCTCGACTGGAGTTGTCTATGAAGTGGTGTATCAGCCTCAATTCTGGCTGCCAGGTTAAGATGAAGGTTTTCTCCTCCAATGCATAAATATCTGATGTACAACCACTTGCTTGTGCCCTCTTCCAATATCCTCTCTTTGACTCTCCTCAACATTGCCCACAGCTTCAACCATGATGCCATGGGAATGGAGGACAGGAATTAAGACTTTTTAAAAAACCCACTATGGCTATATATAGGAATAGAAACATTCAAGAGGAAGGGGAATCATGCATTTCCTACCCTCTCTACCTTTATCAGCTTGTGCCACCAGCACTAGCAACACCACCTCCCCTAATTTTGGCTCTAGAAGCTTGCAACTTTCTACATCACACCTTCTCGACTTCCGGAAAAACTCCTATCTCCCTTAACTGCCTCAATTTATTTTTTAACCTAGTCTCCAAAACACCATAAATTAGAGATTAAATTTCCAAGTTCCTTCCTAATTTATATACAGCAAAGTATATCGATCTTAACTATACAGCTACATGAACTTCTACACATAGATGGGTATGTGTATCTCCACGTGTGCACACATACATAACTGAGTAACCACCATCCAGAACATCTCCACTGCCTCTGAAGGCTCCTTTACTGCCCTTTCCCATCAACATCTCTGCCCCCACAGGTAACTACTATCATCCATTAGTCTGTCCTGTTCTTCTACTTCATCTAAAGGGAATCCTATTGCGTATGTTCTTTGGACTGACTTTTACTCATTATTATGCCTGTGAGATTCATCACTGTTGCATGCAACTAGTCATTCTTTTACTGCTGTTATGCTTTATTGTGTGAGGATATCAAAATTAATTTATCCATTCAACTGCTGACTGATATTGACATTGGTTAGTTCCAATTTTTGGCTATCAGTAACAATGCTTCTGTGAACATTCTTATATAGACGACTTTTGGTAGGCCAACGTACTCATTACTCCCCTGTGTCTATCTAGGAGCAGAATTTCTGACTCACTAGAGAAGACTCATGATTACTTTAATAAATAATCACATACTTGTCCAAAATGGATATGCCAATTTCCATCCCCAGGACCAACTGTTTCTCACATCCTCACCAAATTATTGTCAGTCTTTTTCATTATAGCCATTCTGGTGGGAGTGTAGTGTTAGTTCACTGTGGTTTTAATTTGCACTTCCTTCTCATATATTTATTGGTCTTCTGAAAACAAAAACATTCTCTTCTAAATGCAAATATCTAGGGAATGTCGTAGGTCAGTAAGGTCAGTAATGTTGTAAGTCATCGCTTCCCTCTCTGTAGTCAGGGAGATCAGACAGTGATCCTCAAAGGAGGAAGGGTGTGCGCTTACCTATGGGAGGGACATTTTGGGTTGTCACAGGGCTGGAGAACACAGAGATTGATACTAAGGAGCTTAGCATTCAAAAAGTGTGGGTAGTCCCCCTTGACAAAGAATTGCTCAGCCAAAAATGTCCACAATGTCCTTGCTGAGAAATTCACACAGAGATTATGAAACTCCGAGTTTGTAAGTACAGAAGGGACCATTTTGAAGTGAGGCTGTCTTAGGAATGATGGAGTGAAGTGGGTGCTAGCTACACAAGAGGACTTGATGGGTTTCATTCACTTGACTCAGCATTTGTATCTGGTTCATCTGACCATCTCCTGCTGTCACTGAGACTGTGCTATGGCCTTAGCTAAAAGCACAAGAGACTGGGTCCCCCACAACCCTAAGTTTGGGCCTGTGTGGTTTGTGACCTGTAAGGCTATAGTCCTCGCTACCAAATTTGACCAGGTCTCTGACATGATTTATCAGACTTAACTGCCACCTGCTGAGCTGTCCCCTGAGCTCTTCATACCTGGTACAGCTTTTTTTTTTTTTTATGATGTAAAGTTCCATGATTTATTACTTGCATATAACACCCAGTGCACCATGCAATACGTGCCCTCCTTAATGCCCATCACCAGCCTATCCCGATCCCCCACCCCCCTCCCCTCTGAAGCCCTCAGTTTGTTTCCCAGAGTCCATAGTCTCTCATGGTTCATTCCCCCTTCTGTTTACCCCCCCTTCTTCTTCCCTTTCTTCTCCTACCAATCTTCCTACTTCTTATGTTCCATAAATGAGTGAAACCATATGATAATTGTCTTTCTCTGCTTGATTATTTCGCTTAGCATTATCTCTGGTACAGCTGTTTTAAGCAAGCGGTTCTCTCGCATTTGCTTCAAACACTGAGTTTCTATAATAAGATGGCACTTGTCAAAATTTTTAAAGGTTATAAATCCTGACTTTTTATTCTTGTGACAAATCATATGGCAGGTTTCAACAAGTCACTCACAAAACCTTCAAAAGCATTCCAATCATAAATTGTTAATTCCTAATACACAAAATTTTACACCTAAAACCTAGAGAGAAATGTTCTTTTTTTTTTTTTTTTGGCCACTTCCTTCTTCCATCCCCTGCTTTGCTCCTGAGGACTGTAGGTGGTTAGTTTATATGCTCTGTGTTTAAAAAACAAAAACAAGGGGTGCCTGGTGGCTCAGTCAGTTAAGGTCTGCCTTTGGCTCAGGTCATGATCCCAGGGTCCTGGGATCAGCCAGGCTGGCGGGGGTGGGGTGGGGGATGGGGGGTGGCGGGGTGTCCCTGGTAGGCGGAGAGTTGGTTTCTCCCTCTGCCCCTTCCTCCCACTCATGCTCTCTTGCGCGCTCTCAAATAAAATCTTTAAAAACAAAACAAAATCAAAAAGATAAAAAACTGATCCCCCATGGTTTTTAAGTTAGAGCCTTACAAATTAATATGAAACATGAATAGTTATCCAAATGACTTTCTCAGGTAGCCAAGCTCCTCAGATCTTTCTAAATGAACTGAAGGAAACGAGAGCTTCGAAATGCTTTAAGAACAAAACATGAATTCACTGAACATGTTATATCTGGACATGAGAGGTTTAAGGAGTAAACTAAGAGAAGATGTTATCAGGCAAAAGTTTGACAATTATATGGAACATGATGGGTAAATTATGAATTACAATTCTATTTAGACTCCAATTCCTACGGCTATTTTTTTTAAGTCAAATAAAAGGTTCTAACTTGGTCATTTTTATAAATAACATATTTGACAAATGTAACTGTGTTTCAGAAGTCTCATATTTTAGAGGGTCAGCCAATCTCCCTTAATGTATTCTGATTAAATTGAAAACAGTTTAGTGTTTAAACAAACAGATAAACATATGAACTTGTTCATTGTTCTCCCTCTGTAGAGCACTGTGGAAATCGATCCTTCCAAAGAATGGTACAACCTCACAGTTCACGGAGTTTACGAACAAAGATGCAAGTGATGGCTGGAGGAGCTGGCCCTCTTGAATAGCCAGACCCTATAACCTCCCAAGCCGAGCTGCTTTGCTAAGTCCAGAAGCTGACAGAAGCAGAAAGAAGGAAAGAAACCCACACAGCCCTATGTGCTCCTTTCCAGCAGGCAAAAATCTATAGGGCTACAGGGAACATGAAGGAGAACTTACATACTTCTCAACTCTCTGAAAACATTTATAGAGTTTCTCTGCCCACTATAGCCTACCATGTGCTTCTGGCCATACCAAGATCAGTAATACAAAACTGCTCTTCTTGTAAGCCTGAAATGGTTGAATATTAGCAATGTCACATGGTTCGACCGAATACAAACAAAATTGAAGGCTGGGCATCTATTACCCAGATAGCAGAAAAATACAGAGTAGATGGAAAATATGCTTAATAAGAGACTCTTTAAACAACCTAATGTAACACAGCTTTAGTATTTCAATAGAAGAGAATGGTACAATAATCTAGTAGAATGAGATAAGAATCCTCCTCCTTCTGGCGCTTGGGTGGCTCAGTCCTTAAGCGTCTGCCTTTGGCTCAGGGCGTGATCCCAGCGTTCTGGGATCCAGCCCCGCACCAGGCTCCTCCGCTGGGAGCCTGCTTCTTCCTCTCCCACTCCCCCTGCTGTGTTCCCTCTCTCGCTGGCTGTCTCTCTCTCTCTCAAATGAATAAATAAAATCTTAAAAAAAAAAAAAGAATCCTCCTCCTCCTCCCTTATATTTGTATAGCACACCTCCTCTTATTGGAACTTCGTAACAATCCTGGGTGGTGAGCAACACAATGGTTATTCTCATTTTATAAGCATGATTTTGTTCAAGATCTTTTTTTTTAAGATTTTATTTATTTATTTGAGAGAGAGAGAGAGCGTGCATGAGAGAGAGAAAGAGCATGCACATGTGAGCTGAGGAAAGGGGCAGAGAGAGAGGGAGAGGAAGAAGGAAAGAATTTCAGGCAGATTTCACGCTAAGCCTGGAGCCCCATGCAGGGCCTGATCTCAGGACTCTGAGATCATGACCTGAGCTGGACACTTAACCGACTGAGCCACCCAGGCGCCCCAAATCTTATTTTTTAAGAGAGTTAAGGAGGGTGTGTAAAAATCTAATGAGAGACATAGCCCATGAAGACCTAGTTTTGGTATAACTAGGATGCTAACCTATGTTACCTAGAGCAAGTACTTAGTTTCTCTTGATCTCACGTTCCTTTCCTGTAATATAAAGGGGCTGAGCCAGATAATTCCCAAGGGTATTTCCAGCTTAAATATTCAGACTTCAAAACAACCTGCCAGGGTTGAAAATGCCAAGGAATAAATAAAGTATGACAGTTAATGCATAATATATTATGAATAGCATAAGTGTCCTTATGGGAAATAAACACACTTTTATGTATCCATTCTCCTAAAGGAAACTATGTATGTTTAACAAAGTAATAATTTACTGCCTTTTTAGTGACGCAAGTTTATACAGGAAATGAGGCATGTCCAGTAACTGAAAGGAATTAAGTACAAGGTGAGAAGAGTACATGAAGATCTTTATACTGTGTGAAAATATGAAGCTTTCTACAGATTCTGCTGTGGATATTCAGTTTTTGCTGATGGACAGAAATTCCAGCATACAATTTAGCAATAGCACTTCCACTTGAAAGCAGAAAAAATACCTCTCGAAGTAAATACTTCTCCTAGCCAGACAGACTATTTGGCCATTTTATAGGGATCACTTGCTTTAGACAGAGAATGCATTCTCTCAGAGGACATATGTATCCCTTCAACTCCTGCAAAAGCAGATTCCCACTGGGTACGTACATCTATCCCTAAAGGTTTATGACAGTATGTCACAAGGTACCCACAGACTTGGGTACTCTTATTTAAGGGAATCAACTTCTAGATCTTGAGGCTTCATATGTTTCCTTCTCTAAAAGTAATTTTCCTAAGAACACATGTGCCAATCTTCCTTTCCAAACCCTCCTCCTTTCCTCAGAGCCTTCATCTTCTTTACAAGTCAAGGCACACCTCTTCCTCATCCGAAATCTTTTCTATACCTAGCACATTGCCCTATATAATGCAGAATTCTCAAAGGCACCAAACATATGAACATCTCACAGATCTATCCCTCCTGAGGACGAGTCATAGGAAAAGTGTTAAGTCTGGCTTGTTCAAGAAGGCCCAGCTTTTGCCAATTAAGTTAGATGGTGACATTATTCATAAACGGAATGAACCATCTCTGAAGCTCCAAGGTTTTGATGAAAATATGTTTAAAGCACGTATCTAACATAAATGCCCCAGAAATGACTCTACTGCATCCACTTAATTTTAACGGGAAAAATGTAGACGTCAGCTTAAAAATGGGTGAACACTAAGTTTTTCCAAATTATTTTAGGAAATAAGTGAACCAAAAAAAAAATTTTTTTTGACAGTCAATGTTCTAAGAGCAACATTACCCAAGGTATGTTATGTCAAACAAGCTTGTAAAAGGGTCCTGTGGCCAAATATGTTTGAGAAACACCACACGTTCTATATACACGAGCATATTAGAGACCCTGAGAAGTCATTTGGCAAGGACTCTTAAGTTTTCTTTGACTTGGTGTTTTTCACACCTTCAGCCACAGAGCCCTTTTGCACACACTGTCTATTAACATCGCTCTGAACTGGTGGTCTGTGGAGCACATTTTGTGAAATGCTCTCTGGGAATGGCCCCAAAAACCATTGTACCATAGGTCTCTTTGCAGTCCTATTCGTGTCAACCTCGGCCTCACCACTACCGTAGCCTCCCCTCCCGACATGTAACTGTCCAACACCTTCATAAACGATAATCTAGCACAAGATAGATTTCATCGCTAGACTCACTGAGAGGAGGCAAACCACCGTGTGAGCAACTCCCTTCCTTCCAATTCTTCTGTCTGCAGGGTAACATGATAAAAGAATTATCAGAGCCCAGAGAACAGCTTGTATTTATTTCTTAATACATGTGTGCTACACATGGAAGATGCTAATAACATACACATCTCTGTTGGTCTTGGATTTCTGACTCTAGTCTACAGACACGACATTAATTTCTCCTTGAAACACTCACAGTAACACGAATCCATCATGGGCTTTCCTCATCACTCGTGATACAACAGTCATCTTCCCATTGATTTTATAGCCCCAGAGATTAAGGTCAAAGAGCTATTGGAAAATACAATGTGCTAATGACTCACTTCACCACTGTGTTTCCTGAAGAAAAGTGAATAAAATAAACAGACATTTCCTTTTTGAATCCTATCCCAGTGATATAAGCACAGTAAGAAGACACACTAGAAAAAGACTCTAAAATGGATCGGAATGGGTCCCAAATTGATTTTTAAATGCTGAAATATGATGCTCAGGTCCAGACCAAAAGCTTTTTAAGTTCTTACCAAAAATTCTGTGCCTGTTTAAACTAGAAACTGCAGCAGGAGTTCTATGAAAATGCCTGGGACAGTAAAATAACCCCTTCAAATCAGTAACACATCCATTCCCTCTTAGACACTGACTTTTGTAAAACTTGATTCAGAATCACGTTAAGTACCACAGCACTGGGATTAAATCACTAGAGATAGCAGAGCATTGTGATGAATTTCTGGCAGGCTAAAGAATTTTAGACATTTTTAAGTGTTTTGAAGAACTGATTTATCAAGTCTGATGGACTCCAGCTTTAACCTCTACCCACTGATTTTTTACTGTAGCTTTCCAAATATATAGCAAGAACAACGGGTTCTAAATTTCATATTTATAGCCACATTGCTGTCATATACACATTCCCTATTTCTTCCTAGAAAGAAACATGACAATAATCAATGCCCTTTCGAGAGTGGAACTGAAAGCAACTTTAGAGACAACACTAACTGGAAAGAACACTGCAGAGACAGAGAAGTCAGAGAACACACTGAAGGAAGGGAAAAAAGTATTGAAAAGATTTTAAATGAAAACATCAATGAATATTATCTCTTCACTGGCCAGAATTGTGAATATTAGGAAATGGTACTGGCCACATGCTGCTGAGTGAAGGGAAGAGACTCAAAAGAACACAGACTGGATCATTTGAAAGTTCATAAAAATCCAAAACTGAAAGATTCTTGTAAGAGTCAGGCTAGTGATTCCTTCTGGAAAAGAGAGTGCACCGTTCTACACATGGGTTATACACGGATACAAAGTTTATTTAAAAATATAATGAACTACACAGTTTCTAATATAATCACCAGAATAGTGGTTTTTTTTTTTTTCACCAATACTTTGTCAATATGGCTCCATATACAGATGTAAAGTGACCTCACATTAATACCAGCAAATTTCATTTCCTTGCTGAATCAGGATAAGCCATCACGGTGTTACAGATTGATTTTCAAAATGACGCCAATTCTCTACCTCTCCACCTCTCCATGCCTTTTGCTATGTGATTTCACAGCTCTTCCTATGAAGAGGTGGAATGCAATCCCCCTCTTCCCCCTGAATGTGGGCTGGTCTTGTGCCTTCTGACTTTCAGCCACCAGAATACAGTTGAAGAGAGAGTGTGTCAATTCCAAGCCTAGGCCTGAAAAGCTTTGTGTGGAACCCTGCCACCACCATGAGAACAGCCCATGTTAGCTGCCCAGAAGATGAGAGATTGTGGAAGACGGTGGAGTCATCCCAGCCAAGATCATCCTAGACCATCTAGCCCCAGGCACCCGTGATTACAGATGCGTGACGGAGCCTGGCTGAGCTCATCCACACCTGGTGTGAGAAGAGAGGATACCAGAAAAGGAGTGCCTCAGAATCCAAAGGAACTATAGCATAAACTAAAGCACAGAAGCATAAATACAAAACAAAAGCATACAAATAAACACAAAAGCATTTAGAAGCATAAATATTCTGCTTATTAAAGATTTCTGAATAAAACTGAGGGGGTACAATGACTTACTAATAATATGATAAAAAATTTTTTTAACTACACAGCAGAGACATTTACAAGACAATTTGCTATAAAAATAAATGATGAAGTTTGGAGAACTTTATGATTTCTAAACCAAACCAGTAAAGGAGCCTAAGAGCTAAACACAGATTGTGAAAGTACTGGTGAGCGTCTAATATCCTCTCAGCTCTGCCATTCACTGAGCAAGGCTTTACATCCTCACGTGTAACAAGTAGGTGTGGCCACTGTCCGGAATTCAAGGAAATGAGAAAATGTGTTAAAGTACTTTCGGTGGGGGGCGCGTGGGTGGCTCAGTTGGTTAAGTGTCTGCCTTCAACTTAGGTCATGATCCCAGGGTCCTGGGATCAAGCTGCACATCGGGCTCTCTGCTCAGCGGGGAGCCTGCTTCTCCTCTCCCTCTGCCTGCTGCTCTGCCTACTTGTGCTTTCATGCCCTCTCTATCAAATAAATAAATAAAGTCTTAAAAAAAAAAAAAAGGATTTCGATGAGCCTGAGTGGCTCGGTCAGTTGAGTGAGCGTCTGACTCTTGATTTCGGCTCAGGTCACTATCTCAGGGTAGTGAGATCAAGCCCCAAGTCAGGCTTGCTGTTGGGCGTGGAGCCTGCTTGGGACTCTCTCTCTTCTCCGCCCCCCTTGGCCCCTCCACAAGCCCTGTGCTCTCTCTCAAATAAATATTTTCTTAAAAAGTACTTTCATAAACTATAAACGGCTATATAAATGCTGGTAGCACAGGGAGGGGAGCCCAGGCTGCAGAGGTAAATTCTACCACTCTCCAGCCATGTGACCTTCCATCACTTAATTTCTTTGAGCCTCAAGACTCAGTTTCTTTATCAGTTTAAAAAAAAAAAGATAACACTACTTATCTCACAGGGTTGTTTGATTATGACATACCTCAAGCATCCAACACAATGGCTCCCCTAAATAGGCTCTCAATACATGCTAGTAAAATATATAAATGGGCAGATAAAAATATGTAAGTCATAATGACCAGAAAGGAAATGTATTAGAAAAAAGAAAACTATCAAGTTATTCTTATGCAAGTAATACCATAAGGAGAAAAGTCTCACATCGATAAAATCAACAGCAATTAGAAATGAAGCAATGGGGGCATCTGGGTGGCTCAGCTGGTTAAGCATCTGACTGGATTCTGGCTCAGGTCATGATCTCATGGGTGGTGAGATCAAGCCCCACAATGATGAGCTCCCTGCTGAGGTTGGAACCTGCTTGAAGATTCTCTCCCTCCGCTCCCCCACAAATAAATAAATAATCTTTAAAAAAAATACCTGGGGAGAGCTTAAATAGAAATGCACAGGGTCTACGTGAAGAAAAAGATACTATTTCACTGTCCTTTGCGTGTTTTCAAATTCGTAAAGAAAGGAAGTAGGAGAGGAGAGGAGGGGCACAGTGAATGAACTCTCTATTGTTAGTGAGAAGGGAAATGGACATCCTCTCTGAGAGGTCATGTGCACAGGATGAATCAAAGCTTGGTACCAGCAATTTCTCTTATAAATATAACCATGGATTCATTGAAGATTTGTGTTCAAGTATGCCGGTGACAGTATATATAAAAAGAAAAAATAGAAACTAATCTGAAAATAACACTTTAGGGGGATGGTTAAATGAAATATTCTATATCCACCCAATGGGATACTAGGTCAGCATTAAAATAATTTTTACAAGATTTAATAACATCAGAATGTATTATCTATTAAGTGAAAAAACAGTTTCACTTCACACTTATCCATGAAATATAATCTCAAAAACTATATATATTATAGAAAAATGCATTTTTGAAGGAGGTTAAGGTAATTTATATTTTTATACATTTCTTTAGTTTCTAAATTTTAAACAATAGGTATGAATTATTTTATAAATAGCAAAGACAATGTGTTTGTTTTAAAGAATAGGTTTTTAAATGGGAACTTTCTTGAAATTGGTTCATTTCTTAAGCTTTACTATATGCTGCCTTGATGTTTCAATTATACATGAGAACAGTGATCTTCATAAAGGTGGGAATTAAGTCTTATTATATTCTAATATTTCTCAGACTACTCCCACTGAAATCATCATTAAATATCTGTAAAATGAATGAGTTAATAAATGGCAGAAAGTCAATATACTAATGTTGTGGGGGGCTAAATTACAACAGGAAAAAAAATCTTTGAATAACATTTAATTTATATAATTTGAAGCTTTCTCAATGATTTTTAACACACTCAAAGAAAATTTATAATATATATACACATTAAATACCACATTCCAATATTGACACCTTGAATTTTAAAAAGCTCAATCCTGATATGGATAAATGTTAAAGAAATGTAATGTGGTAAGTCCATGCTTTGGCATTCTCTCCTGTTTCAAAAACATATCAATTACAGACAAATTATAAAGAGGATAATAAAAAAAAAAAACCAACAACAACCAAGGCAAATATCCTAGTAAACCTGAAATGGCACGGAAATACATGGCAGTGGATGGAGCCACTGAATTCCTGGGGCTACTACTGTCCAGGAAGAAACATGGGCAGCCAAGAAGTTAGCAAGTGAGGGTAGGAATCTCTAAGTACCTGTGCAGAAATGTTCTTCCTCAGCAACTGAAATCTGGCTCAACTTTTCAACACGTTTAAAAAGGTAAATGAATGAACACATTTAAAAGAAAAGAAACAAGAACAGGTAGCCATGAAAAATTACTAGAAACCTAAGAAGTGGAAAAAAATCTTAAAAGTATAACAGGTGGGATAGAGTCCAGATGGGCAGAATAAAGCAAGAATTAGAAAACTGTAAGATGGAACTGAGGTATTCATTCAAAATGCAGCAAAAAATAAGTAAATCAAAAAATTTTAAAAGAGGATACAAGCACAAAAGACTTGCTCAGAGGCGTGAGCATTAGAGAAGTCCCCCAAACTAGTCAATAGGAGTTTCAGCTGAGAAGCATGGTGGAAAAACAATATCTGAAGAGATAACAGCTGATCATTTTCCAAATCTGAGGAGAGACATGACTGTTTGGATGGACAATACACTCTGTCTACTAAGTAAAATCAAAATACATGCTAATATCGACACAGCATGACAAAATGACAGAAAGTAAAGAATTCAAAGAAGATCCTGAAAGAGAGAGAGATTATCTACAAAGGAGGGAAAGTGTCAAAAAGAAGTGGGAAGGTATCAGTGTAACATGGTCAAACATATTGCTAGAAAACCACCTAGAGCTTACACCTGACCAGTCTCCTTACAGAAGGAGCTCAAAAGAAAAATATTTTCAGACATCTAAAGTATATGCTTTTCAGGGACCCTCATTTAAAGAACTGTGAAAGAATATCATCTTAAAGTACAGACTGGCAAATAAGAATACAGGACACACAATTAAATTTGAATTTCAGATAAACAAGTACTTTGTAGTATATATGTCCCAACGAAATTATTTGCTATTTATCCGAGATTCAAGTTTAACTGGGTGTCCTGTATTTTACCTGAAAAACCTACTTTAAAAAAAAAAAAAAGAATCCAGAAAGTAAGCACAGGACACAAGAAATGATGCCGAATGCAAAACCTGATAAAATAGGTTACATTCATTTAACTACTAACTGTATGGGAAAAAAAACTTTTCAATTTCCATAACTACACCTTTAAAAATAACTGTAAAATGATGACTCTAATTCTAAGTGAACCCAGCATTATGCCACAGGCCACGTTCTTTTCTCCAGGCAGGTAGGTTTTCTTTAAAACCTGAACTTTCTAGTTTTCTCAAAGCACCCAAACACCAGTCTTCTATATGCTCACCATACGGCAGTCACAATTTTTTGTAATGTTTAAGAGGTCCAAAATAGAAGCTATAGTCCAGCCAAGCTCTTCATAACCCAAAAATCCCATGTATGGCTTACTGGTGTGGAGTGAGTTGTGAGTTTCACTTAATAACAGAGATATGCCCCTGAAAAAAAATAACCAGTATCCTTTCTATGTTCCAAACAAAATTCGGTTTCATATGCAATCTGGGGTACCATTTTAAAGGAGCTCCACAGTGAAAGTTTTGTACTGGGTATGATGATGCCCTAATGTATCTGTTTTGTAAATTTATTTTATTAAAGCAGAAAAACTGGTGTAATAAAATGACGCCAAGAGAAAGTTATGTGGACAGCTCTTTCATATTTGCTTTAACGGGCTCATCTGGAGTCAGCTAAAATTTAGCTAGTTGGGAGCATGAACAAAGCAAATTGTGTCCTGCTGATTCCGACTGATTTAATTACACTAAGCCCAAGGTCAGGAAGGATGTCTTATTCATCACTCATCCTTAGTCTGTAGCTCAGGAGAGCCCTGCCAATTAATGTTTGTGGATCACTGAATATTCTTTAATGTTTTCAAGATTATCTATGAAAAAGGAATATACATACACTGGATTCTGAAAGTGTAGATGTCTCTCACTTATACATTTTGGCACTGCCCACAGCACCTTGGCACATGCTTAAAAAATGTACAAAATAATACTAGGTTGATTTTATCCCTATAGCTCATGCAATGGGTGATTTCAATATATCAAAAGAGGTATTTGCCTTGAATAAAAGACTTCACTAAACAGACTGGTCCCCAAGTAATTTCAGAACCAAATGTGTTTTTAAAACTTGGATTTACGCCTAATTTTTAAGAGCTCATTTATCTCATGACAAAGTAATGGGCAAGTGAGAGTACTCAAAATACAGGGAAGAATGGAGCCCTAGAGTCAAGGCGTATGAAAGCAGGAATTCCTATTATCATATTCATGAGGTATTAATCCATTTAATTTCAGCTCTACATCAAACTTTCGCACAATAATCAAATGACAAATGCTGTGCTAGATCCACCAGGAAATATGCTTGTATTGTTTGTTATGATAAATGAAGCAAATTATAACAATTCCATAACGCTAAGGGTAGTGAGGACAGGTTTTAGCAGTCCATGTGTGTATATGTAATAAATCATTCCTTTGAAAAGATAATTGCAGCACCACTAGAGAGGAGAAAAAACCCAACTTGGAGGGCAATTATTTCAAAGCTCCTCAAATTAACTTGTACACAGTTGGTTCTTTGTTGCTGAGCCCACATTACTAAACGTTGTTTCAGGACATTAGTTCGCTTAGGTGAAGGAAATAATGTAATTCTAGTTATTAATCACTTTAATTTTAAATGTGCTTTGTAAACTGAGAAGACATTAAACTCTAAGAACAATGTGGAACGCACAAGTAATTAGTGGTTAATGGGCTCTTTTTGAAAAACTCTAGGATAACAAAATCAAAAGCTTCAACACTCTAGGAAAAAGGAGTGTACGTATGTAATGTGAGAAAGTTCTATTTGATTTTGCTGACCAATAGTGTCACAAAGGGAGTGAAATTAAGCCCTTCTCTCAAAAGTAATTTTAACAGATTATGATGAATGAAATCATATTATTTTATGAGTCAGTCTCCTCTGTAGTGTAATTTAGCGGTGCCTTTTGGAGGCACCATGAAATAGAATTTTCTGTGATACTTCACTCCAGAATCCATGCCAAAAAGTATAATGCTGTTTTGCAAATATCCTCCCGAGACAAACGAAAGCCAGGATTTGGTGTTACTGACCATCAGTGCGAAGAACGAGATGGAACCATTAAGATATGCTCAGTATGAACAAAACTTGCAAAAGGCCACTCCATACCAGCCATACCAGAGGAGGAAAACACAAAATTAAAAATTAACAACGACAATAATCTAGCAATTATTTAAGGGTTTTTCATCCTATTTTGCTAAATGAGATAGCAAGTGCAATAGTTGCAAAGTTTTACTCCCACTTCCACCATGGTATTTTTAAATACTGGTAGAACCTTGAACCAGCTAGAAGGAGAAATATATTGGACAACCATCTTTTCTTATTACACAACACCAAATTACTATTAATTGCTTTGACTCCTATTACTCCTCACAACAGATGGCGTCTATTCTGTCCTAATGAGCTAGTATCTACATCAGTCATACTTCCCAGATACATACAAAATCTGTAAAGGCGGCCATGTGGCACACAGAAACAGTGGTGGTTTGGGTGTTCAAGCCTGGCCGGGCCTCTTATTATTTGTGTGATTTTGGTAAAGTTACTTTCTCTCTCTGTGTCTTGGTTTTAATTGGGATTAATAACGTCCACATTCTACCCCACCCCACCCCATCCCAACCATGAAAACATGTACATTCCTCATCATTTGCAGTTAAGAAAAGATGACCTTCTGGAGAGTGTCTAACATTTAGGCACACAGGTTTACAATGGGGAAGGATAAATAGGGATCCTCCTCTGTCTACAGTCTAAGAAGCAGGCAGATACACCCCATCACAGGGCACACTTCAGGAAACTTCCTATCCAGGGGTTGAAATCTGTGGGACAGACCAAGATGTCATTTCTTTCTTCTCGTCCACAGCCTGTATACCAGGCAACAGAATAACGATAGCATCAGACAACTGCAATGGACCTACACAGTCACCCAACCTCATGCACTGCACAGGACAGAAATTCCCTGTAACACCCTGTGGCTAGCTGTTATTAAGGATCTATTGGGTCACCTCTGTGTGCAGGAGGCTCAGTACTGCCAAAGGCATTTCAGTACAGTGCTGGGGAACGCTATTCCCCACAAAAAGCTCGCTTGTAGTTATAAATATGCTTCCTTTTAACTCCATCCTATTGACTGATTTTTGAAGCAACTCATCAAAGGCTTGTTTTGTAGGTCAGTTAATCAAACATTTAAAGACATATTTGTAAGGCAGCCATTACATTTCTCTTTAATCTGCACTTCTCCAGGGCTTCAAACCCTCAGTTTTCCAGGCCCTTTGCAAGCTTTGTCGACCTTATCAGCCAACAGACAAGGAACACTGAACACCCAAACCACAAATTCAGTCTGACTGGCAGAGGACAAGATTATTTATTTCCAACACCCTGCCTGTTCTGCTTCTACTAACACAACCTAAAAATGAGCTAGAGCTTGTCTTATAGATTTTTTTTTTAAAGATTTTATTTATTTATTCGACAGAGATAGAGACAGCCAGCGAGAGAGGGAACACAAGCAGGGGGAGTGGGAGAGGAAGAAGCAGGCTCATAGCAGAAGAGCCTGATGTGGGGCTCGATCCCAGATCGCCGGGATCACGCCCTGAGCCAAAGGCAGACGCTTAACCGCTGTGCCACCCAGGCGCCCCTGTCTTATAGATTTTTATCCAAATCTGTGAAACAGTCACTTCATTTACACTGTAGAATATACATTCATTCATTTGACATATTCCTTCCTCCATCCATTTAATTCAATCTTCCCTCTGTTTAACAGAATCTTTTAAGGATGTCTTAAATTCTACTGATTCTATTGATTAACCTGTTATTCCCATGTTACTAAGGTTTACAGAGGTTTCTCAAAACTGTCTTGGGTGCCCTCTCCTTGAGCAGTTAAATCTAACTTCCCCAATACTCCTTCCCATGAGGGCTTATATTTAAAGGCAAAACTTTTTTAAACACATGGTACCCCTCTGTGCATCTCAAAAGAGAATTCTTTGTTTGCTAAAGCTCTACAAATCATAAAAGTTAGATGCAATAAGGAACATCTTGAGAAAATTCTCAGGTAATTAAGATAGTCCACTGAAATGAGCCCTTTTAATAGGAATTAATCCATATTTTGTAACATTACCTTAATTACTCTGTCCTATAAACACATACTGGTCAAGGATACAGAGTCCCAAACAACAAGTCAGAAAACATATGCTGTGTTCTTGACATGGATTTTGGTTGACTAAGATTCTGGAAGGCTCTTTCTTTATTCAGTGTGGACATATTTCCAAGTTACTAATAATACCTTTATCCCAGACATGTTAGGGGAAATTAGGAGCATTAATTGGACATTCTGCAAAGTAAGTGACACAAAATTTGTTATCATGTATGGGTACTAACCCAGGCATTAGTAAACCTGAGTTCTTTTTAATTTTTTTAAAGATTTTATTTTTATTTATTTGACAGAGAGAGAGACAGCCAGCGAGAGAGGGAACACAAGCAGGGGGAATGGGAGAGGAAGAGGCAGGCTCCCAGCAGAGCAGGGAGCCCGATGCGGGGCTCGATCCCAGGATCACGCCCTGAGCCGAAGGCAGACGCTTAATGACTGAGCCACCCAGGCGCCCCAGTAAACCTGAGTTCTAACCTTCGCTCTACCCTCAGGGAAGTCACTTAGCCAGTCTGGGCTTGAATGCCCCCATTTATAAGGTACAGACACTGGGTTAAATGATCTCTGAGGACCCCCCTGCTTGTTTGATTCTGCTACATGTTTCAAAATACCCTGAGCAAAAGTACTCAGGACATTTCACATTTAGCTACACAGCTTTAACCATTGCCTAGAAAACGTGTATTCACCCTGATATTCAAGACCTCAATACTTCGAGGTGGCTAGCAATATTCTGATGAGGGGGGGAAAAAAGGAACACTCCTACCCAATTATGAGTCAGCAAGGAAATAGTACTGTTAGGTACACGTGTGTACTCACCTGCACACACACAAACATGCATCTGCCTACGCAGGGATAGGCAGTGACTAGCATGGAGACCACAGGGGGCTCCATAACGTAATCTAATCTCCTGTGGATTTCATCGCAAATTAACATAAGGGGGGAAAAGTTCCATGAAGTTTAAATGTTACTAATTCTAGTAACCATACACTAGAACTCTTTATTTCCTTACAGCTAAACTGAGTGAACAGGAGGTAGTCACTGCTATGACCTTCACACACTGAGCTAATGAGCAAAACATGGTCAAACAACTCAAATTCCTAAAAAGCCAAAACAATGGGGTCTACACCAATGAATTCAGTTAATCTTACCTTGACAGAAGGTGTTGTTAACCCGCTTATAACCTTGTAGACATTCCATCATTTGGTTATATCCGTGATAAGCTGTAAGAAGAAATAATTCTTTGTTACATGCTTAAATTCTTACAGTCCTAAACTACCAACATGATAACCTAAGCTACTGAAGTCATCAGTGGTCTGTCTTATTCATTTCTAAGATACCCAACTCAATATCTAGCAGTTTCTTTCACATTATCCCTGTTTTTCAGTATACTTCCTATTCTGCAATAGATATAGTTCCGAGTAGTTTGTCAGCAAATCTTGATTATGTTAATCCAAAGAATCATAAGACTATTTTATATTTTCTTATAATTAGTGATTATTTATATTACCAACAAATTACCAACAAAACCCTATTCACTGATTCTGACACTCTTAAGTGAGACCCAAGGGACTTCTTGGCATAATGGATACAGCATAAGTTCAGGGACCAAGGAGACCTAGGCTCAAATCGTGGCTCTGCCTATCAATAGCTCTGCGACCTTGGGAGACAAGCTTTCTGGGTTTCACATGGTGATTCTACACAATGGGAGTATTCACATCTACTGAGCAGGTCAGGGCTGTTGTGGATTTTAGACATAATTTATGCAAAATGCCTACCAACATGCCTGACAAAACCACTCATGAGATGACAGATGTCATTATTTCCTGCCATAAGGTATTCTTTAAGAAAATCATAAGCAATAGAAAATAGGCAATAATCAAAACAGGATGGATGGTTAGACCACTAAAAAGACAGGAACAAGGAGTAAGAGGGACAATTCAAAATGAAAACAAATTTTCTTTTGGAAAATAAAATTATTTTGTCCCTAACACATGCTCTTTATTCTCCACTAATGGAATGTTCCTCTCTCCTCCTTCACTTCCTTTCTTTGCTATACGTCCTATCTCTTCAGATCCTTCTGAATTCTGGGAAAAGTTTATAGTGAGGAGTCTTGGAATAATAAGGAGGGAGAAATTGACCTGTGAGGAGTCACCCCATTCAAGCTCCTTGGCCCCATAACTAGTCTTCCATAGAATGTAGACCCTCTGGAGCAGGGTGCCTACAGAGATTTTGGGATCCCTGTGTGTGACTTTTCAAAGCCAAAGGGGGAATATCTTGTTCAAAAGTTTCAACAATCATCTACTTCAGGCAGAGAGCCAGACCAGATGACCTCTTTAGGTCTTCCTCAACTTAGGATTCAATGTTAATTTTCTTCTAAAAACTTTTAAAGGGCAAGTGACTTGTTCATGTTAAGTACCTTTTTAATAGATTACAGAGTATTTAATGAAATCATTTGCAGATTTAAAATTAAGTTTTCTCAGTAAAAACTGGTCAACAGTAAAAGGTCTTTCTGTATGTGGCTAAACAAAAACTTCAAACATTAAATAAAAGCCACTTGAAAACTGAAGTTTGAACTACTTAAAGTGAAAATTAAAAAAAAAAAAAAAAGGCATGGAACACAAAACCATAGCACTTAAAGCCAAGGAAAGTCTGCTGTCTTCCAAAATGAATATGATTTAGAGAGTAGTACCAACCAAGGAAAGGAAAGTTTCTAAATGACACAGGAAGAATGTGACCCTGAGTGTGTTTCTTGGGAGTGAGTCACTTAGGACAGCACAAACAGAGTAAATGTCAAGATGTTAATAGTTTACTTCAGTCATAATCCACATTGCCCTTCCTGAAATGAAATCAATCGCTTTAATTTTATAAATTACATGAGCCATATGAATTTATTTTCATCAGTGTTTAGTCAGAAGTGATAGCAACTTTGTACTTTCACATTCTCCTTAAATTATTACTAGCACTAAAATATAGAACGAACAAAATCATTTAAGGCAGTGAATTTATTTATGCTCAGAAAACACAATTCTAAATAAAAACAACAGAAGGTCAGGAGTAGAGGTTAGGGATTAAAAAATGACAACAAGAATCTAGGATTCTCTTTACCCCTAACTTCTGTCCCTTTCGCAACTTTGGGATTGAGAAAATGGAGGAAAGGGAAGCAGTTAAGGAAAAAACACAGAGAGAAGGAGGGATAAGAAAAAGACATAAGATAAGGGAAAAGATGGAACAAGTATTAGAGAACATGAACTTGGCCCCAGAATAAAGTTGGAAGAACTGGACTTCTTCTGCAGTCCTTAGACCTAGAGGCGGGAAACATACCACCCTTTCCACAATATTCCTACAGACAAACTTGCACAGTGTATGAGGATAGGACGTTTAAAAAAAAAAAAAGCAAAGCATTTTCAACTTTTTAAATATAGACTCTTGTTTCATGATCCATAAGACAATAGCAAATGACCAAGCTGGGGGTCAAACTCAGGTCTACCTAGCTCCAAACTCCATGCTCTTTACATCATATCAAATCTCTCCTGGATATCCCTTTGGTCAGGTTCCCAGAATAATTTTAGGCACATGGATCATTCAGTGAGGAGGGACTATCACACTCAACCCACTTACTGGAAATCCACATTACCAATCATTATTGAATCAGCATAAAAAGTCCACAGGGGACACTCTCAGTAATGACGGTCTTCATTTATGTGACTCTTTCCCTAAATGAAGAATTCACTAGTTACAGGAAACTTGAGTGGGTGTTTTCACAAATTAGCCCTCTAAAATAAAAAAAAAAAAATAGAAGCAGTATCAACAAAATAAATGAAATTTTAGGCATGATGTGTTTTAATAAGCAGTTCTCAATTGCCTTCTTAGTAACTTTTGGGTTACATGTTAGAAAACGTAAGTTTCAGAGATGAGGAGGTCCAAATGATAGGCAATGAGACAATTATTGACGAAAAAATTACTATGATAGCAGAACAATAGTACATAAAACAAAGCTATGGAGCAGTGATTTCAAGATGGCAGATTCTAGATTAAACAGAGGTGTGAAAGACAATTGAGAATAACAAATCATAGGTGCTTCAGAAGAATAAATAAAAATTATCTAATTGAAGCAAATGAGAAATTCCTTGCAACACAAAGTGTAAAAACCTACTATACAAATCTTCAGTTATATAAGCAAAGGAAGATGACTGAGGAAAATATCACTTGCTTTCTTGGGAAAATGTGATATGTAAGTATTAAAAAAAAAAGTTACCTCTGGTTTCCTAAAAAATCTCTATTAGGAATCAGCCAGAGTTAATGTTACATTCAAAAACTAAAAATATTAACTATAATTGGGGAAATAGTAACAGAGAGTCACAAATCTGGATTTACTCAAATCATTAGGTTCTAAAAACCAGAATTTATAGACTAACCGGAACATATGGGTATCAATATAGATTAAAGTCACTGAGAACTGTGATGGTATCAAAAAGTGGTGACTGGGGCACCTGGGTGGCTCAGTCAGTTAAGAGTCCGAATCTTGGTTTCAGCAGAGGTCATGATCTCAGGGTCCTGGGATCCAGCCCCATGCTCAGTAGGGAGTCTGCTTCTCTCTCTCTCTCTCCCGCTCTCCCTCTGCCTGTGCCCCTCCCCCCACATGTGTGGGCAAGTGCATACACACACTCTCTCTCTCCCTCAAACAAATAAACCTTTAAAAAAAATAAAGAATAAAAATGGTGACTAAGAAGAGAAGGGAAAAATACTGTATCCTAGTGACTGTAGATTTATCTTTTAGAGATCAGCAACGAATCATTTCTCCATTTTAGCCTTTTTTTTTTTTTCAGTGAAATCTGAAAACTTACAGTATAACAAACCTCTATTGTGGCTATTAATAAAAATTTCATTCAAGGAATTTAACCTAAGAAATAACAGCTTCACTAACTTTTTATCAGTTTCTGAAACATTTACAATTTTTTTTAAGACCTCTTATCTTCTCTTCACCTCAAGGAAAAAAGAGCCTACTTTAGCGTACTGCCCTCTTAAAAACGCTTTTTAAAAATAAGTAATCCAACTGGAGAAGGCAGCTGAGAACTGCTTGTTAAAACACGGAATCGACAGGAAATCTTTCTGAGACCTGCAGCAAGGTTTCTGGAAATGCAAATTTTACCACTATGTTCTAGAATTCAGTCAGCATTCTTTGAAAGTTTAATGCTATCTCACCATTACAAGTGTCATGGTAAGGAAACAGATATGCCACATTAACATGCGAAGGAATGATGAAACGTCACTTACATGGCTTCTTGGGGCATTTCTGGCATTTATTAAAGCCCCAGGAGGTACCCACAGTTCCACAGCAGTCCTCCTGCTTTGAAAGGCCTGGGAGCGCCTTGCCACACTGCAGCGATGAGATGGGAAAAATGAAGGTTAACTGAGTGCAAGATGACCAGCCCTAGAGCATGCTGTGTTTCCCAGTCACATTATAAAACAGTTCCCTTGTTATTGACACAATTAGAGAGGGGGGAAAAACCCTCAAACTTTGAAACAAAACGCCAGAACAGAATCAATAGGACGCTAATGAACAGGCATATTTCTAAGAGCTTCTTGGCATTTTTAGAGTCTTAAGAAAATCTGTCACTGCTCAGGGCACTTCATAAAACATACGTTTCCAATGCCCCCTTCCCCCCCGCTTTCTTTTCCTTAAGAAGAATCTCAACTCAAAAGTTCAACACAAACTTTTAAAATTTAGTGTAACTGTCTGCTGGCAGCTCTGTTGTGGGTCAAGAGGGAACACAGCTATAAGGGTGTGGTGCAGGTGTGTCAACCTTGAGAATGTGGCACAGGTCCCATCTACAAAAGGCTTTGGTCTTCCTATAACCACCAAAGCCTTGACAGGAACAGGACAAGAGAGGATAGTACAACAAATGATCACTGGCTGTGCCAGATCAGCTTTGGCAGAGACGAAAGCTCCAGACAGCCAAGGGGGGTCAGCCGAGTTAGGAAGGTGCTGGCAGGTTTAAGCAAAGGCTAGCTGGCAGAAGAGCGGGGCTTACAGCTGTCAAATATAAAGACCCATCTCCTCTCCTGGTAAATCACAGGAGGTCTCGAGAGGCTGGCAGGCAGGGGCCTGACATCAGGCCAACCCAATGGGGTCAGAAAAGGCCTAGCCAAAGAGATCCTACTCTGTGTACCCATCCCAAGGCCACTTGCGCAAGAAAGACCACAAGGCTCTCCATCGATACTCTGTAGGCTAAGCCCAGACCCCATAGCTGAGCTGTCACTCTGCCTTCCTCTGCCTCAACCTCTAAAAAGTCCTCCAAACAGTTTCCAGTGTCATCTTTCCAAAGACCAATCTGATGACATTATTCTATTGATCAAAAACCTGCAGTGACTCCCTAGGATGATCTCCGAGTTCCTCCCTACTCTGCCTCAGAGTATGTGACTTTCCCTCTGCCCCCCTCCACCTCTCTACATCTAGTCTTCAGGCACGCTAAAAGACTGTTTATTTTCTGAACGAGTATCTTTCCAAGAGCTGTCTCTTTCCTCTAGTATACCCTACACCCTTCCCTTTCCCTTTGCCTGGAGAAACTTTACCCTGTGAACTCCAGCTCTAAAGAGCTGTCACGAGGAAGCCTCCTGTCTCCTCAGCTTCAGTGAGCTCCTCCTTCCTCTTCACCCCACAGCACACTACACAGCTCCACTGCCTCCGCTATGCTTTTTAATTAAATGCAGATGTATCTTATGTATCTTTATATCCCAATACACAGCGCACATGCTCAAATAAATTCTGAACGAAGGAAGGAGCAAACAATCCAAGGAACTAAGAAACAACCTAGCTGCGGTCCATCCAGACAAGGAGTGGCTCTGTGAAAACCAGGAAAAGGTAGCAAACGCACCCAGGCTAGTGAGCGCAACATGGTGGCAGAGTCTGGGCAGGAGGTGACCCTTAGAAGGGCAGGGGACACCAGGCACCTGGTAGGCCACCAGATCCAGACAGGCAACATTCTGACGGAGGCTCTGAGTGACTACAGGTTTGAAATTGTAAAACAAAGCCAGGGAAGGCCCGGCACAGTTAATGAAGGTCTATCCTAGTTCTGAAATCCTTAGGTTTTTGCAGTTTTTAGTGATTTCGACAAGATGTTGTGTGCTCTCGAAGACAGTAAATGATGGGGGCTGAGGGGGGAAGGGCAGGGAGACGGGGAGGAAAGGGAACATACCAACAAATGAGAACCTGGCAGAAGAAAAGCATACAGTGGCTGGATTCAGGTTGTTCCCAGACTCCTTGGGCTCAGTCACAGAAGGCTTACGTCTGAAATATGAAGCAGGAAGAAGGAGGAGGGAACTGTGCTACAGGCCCAAGACGGGAAACCAGTGATGATGCTGAGAACACAGATGTCCATCTCCACAGTGGCATTCTACTGCCGGGGTGCCTCCTGATTATTTCCGGTTTTATCAGGATACCAGGGTACCTCAGATGTCGATCACTCTTGTACCAGACTCTTCAGGTTCTTCTCTTCATCAGGCAAAACTTTCAACACTTGCTGACTTTATATGCTCAAAATTTTAGTAGCAGTTAAAATCCAATTTTCACCTCAGATTCCTAGAATGTTTTATTTGGTAGGGTAAAAATGAATCATCTCTCTCTACCAGGCCTCAGAAAAGGTACAAAGTTTTCATTACAGGATTCGGGCTGCTTTATCCCATGGCTTTGTTTTTGCAGGTCCAAGGCCAAGAGCAGCACAAACCATCCAAATCGATTAAATAAATGACGGTGTAGGTGGTACCATGAAACTGTGTGTTCTTCTCAAAATTGAGCCTGCACAAGATAATAATAGGCTGCAAGGGATGAAGTCAGGCTTATAACAAGGCACAGAGTCTCACACATGCCCCCTGAGGTAGTTAATTATGAAGAGGCTTCCATGTGAGCCAGAAAAGGCCTGAGAGATCTTTGTGGCCACAGGCAGGGCTCTCCCACAAGAGACTACACCTACTACCATGAGGTCTTACTTGGATGTAGGATGTAGGCAGAGGGAAAAGAAGGTGGAAGAAGATCTTCTCTCTTCCACACTAAAGGTCACATTAGACAGAATCACGAAGAATAGGAGGAGTTAGCATTCAGAACGCCCTTCTCTCCGAGTAGTGGATTCTGCTTCTTCATGAGACACCATCACAAGGACACAAGACTGGCTCGGCCTAACTGCATCTTTATGCCCAGATTGAGGTGATTTTTGACAAGTTAAAAACACAAATGGAATTTCTATGTGACTCATTCACCACATCTTCAGAGAAAGCCTATCTCTCATTTCAAGGCATCTCTTTTGTATAAGCAATCCAGAAGAAATGTGCTCAAAAATTTACAACCAATATTGAGTTCTCTCAAGCCAGAAAGAAAAATCTACCCTGTCAAATGAGCATTGTGCTGGAGCGCCTCAAAAAGCTCACCCACCCTCAGGCTGCACACCGGGGACACTGTCACTCCACACGTCCATGCTAGGGTTCGGCAAACGCATGACCCACCTAGAGCGGCAAGCAGAACAGTGTTGGTTCTGATAACCAGGTCCTGTGAGTGTCAAGCGAAGAAAGGAGAAGAGACTGAGTGTGACCAAGATGGCAGAGTTCAGAAATGTTAAACAAGCTGGTTGCGTGAAGCCAGGTGCATGATGAAGGCATGAGCAGGACTAAAGGCCACAATCACAGGAAGAGAGGATTTAGGTCATCCAGCAGGAAACCTTTTCAATAGTGAATGCTCCTCAGCGATGGAAGATGCTGACATCTTCACTGGGAGCGGAAGCTGGAGGACCACCTGGCAGGAATGTTCAGGCTACAAAGAAGGTGACTTCTATGGTTTCTGCCAGGTCTGGGGTTCTGTGTTCAATACCTACTGATAGGTCACATTACTTTTAGAAAACGCAAATTACTAGACACCAGAGCCAACCTGAAAAACTTCTGTTGCTCTCACGCCTGCGTTCAGGACTGTGTCTGGAGAGATGCACTCCTAACCATCTTTTTTAAAGTCTTCCTTCCTTCCTCACATCAATCTCTCCAGAGATGCTCACCCCAGGCTCAGCTTCCTCCTACAGGACTTATGTAAACTAGACAGAGAAGAGAAAAACAAATAGAGCTACTCCCAGCCCCAATTCACCAGTGCACTGGCCATGATTCTTAGAAAACCGAGTGCAAGAAAATAATTCAGCGACCTTTCCTCCCTCCCTGTGTCAGCACTATGCCTCAGAAGGTAAAGCTATTCAAGAATTGTTCCAATTGCTCCACGAATAGCTGTGTTTTACCTTTTACAACACAAAATTATCACACACGATGGCGCAAAAACCTTTAATTTTTATACAGTAGTTATTAAGAATACACAGACTGTGGGATAATGTACTTTTCTAAATCTTGACCTAGTTGAGAAAACTTCAGACTTCAACCTCAGTTTTGAGGTCCTACTATGGCACTTTCCTGATACTCAAAGTTAAGCTGTGATTGCAGTTGTTTTTAGATCTCCCTGTAAATACATGAGCAGGAATGATATCTCACAACTTACCATTTGGCAACCAAGGCCCATCATCTTTGTCAATTAAAAACTCACTGGAGATACTTCAGACATGAATAGTGATTTGAGGAGGTTGTGATAAGTCTTGGGGCATGGCTTCATAAGATTTAATTTTCATGCCTTAAAATTACTAGTACCTACAGTATCCTCATTCTAAGAGTGTTTGCTGTGTTGTGCCAGGTTCTGGGGAAGGAAGATCCAGTAGTGAGTAAAAGAAGAGGGTGCTGGATCGAAATTAGCAAACCTGGCTCTAAATCTCCACTCTCTCTCATGGGCAGTGAGATGTTAACCAGACTATCTGGGCTCTCTGTTCTAGTAATGGGACAATGGGACAATAGTCCCAACAGCAAAGGATTGTGGTGAGATTAAATAAGGTGTGCCTGAGAAGGGCTGCCCTCTCCCTTCAGTCCCTGTGCAGGGACTGGAAAAAAGTGACCCTTAAGATGTGTTCTGCATCAGGACACAGCATTCAGTAAACAGAGCATGGGCTGGACCCCCGCCTACCCTCTCAGCTGGTGTTCTGTGTTGAGCACAACCTATAAAATGTTCAAGTGCTGGCCATCTGTTAGCTTCCTAGCATACATTTTTTAAAACGGTTCAGATATTTCACTAGTAAAAGGGCCACTCGACGGAGATGGCCGCCATGTCAAGGACCTACTATTTCGTTTTCCTATTTAAGACATTTAAAAATGACAATATCAAAATACTTTTAGGAATTATCCTTATCACACATACAGAACTCGTTTTACTTTGTGATCAGGAACCATTCTACAATGAAGCATAAAATACTGAGTTTAAATAAAGAACTTCTTCCCAAAGAGAATAAGGCACTGGAGCCAAAGAAACAAATACAACTTAAATTGTTAAAGTGATACAGATTTTTTAAATGCACTAAAGTAAAACATGGAAGAACAGAGAAGGCTGACTCACTGCAACTCTTGCGAGAGTATGCAGGACTGTGTTTAGGCAAGAGCTGAAACAAGGCAGTGACTCAACCGCTGGACTGGAGAGACAGATTCCAAAGAGATGGAGCAGCTCTAGCTAAGCCCAAGATTGACCACCAACTGGGAGAGGACCCGGGGCAGGTGGGTGGGAGGGGAAGGGCAGAGGAAGGCAGGCCAAAGACAGAGGAATGGAGAGAGTGGGTGGGGAAAGTCAGAGAATGAGGTAGAGCTAAGCCATGGAGAATTTCCCAAATTTGGGGTTCAGTTTGTGGTCAGGTACCAAAATTAATCAGGAGATAGCTCCTTTTCCCAGAGCAAGAAGTTTTGGGTTGTTTCCAGTGAAATATTTGGCATCTTTGAAGTAATGGTAAATATAGAAATATTGATAAAGAGGAGGAGAAAGAGGAGGAAAAAATGGTTTTTATGTAAGTATAGTTTTCTACATCTGATACTTCCCCTCAAGAGTAAAAAAGAATTATCAGCATAGAATGTATCATTCATGGGGAGGTGAGGGGAGAAAGAAAGACATTTAAGGTCAACATGAACAGCTATCAGAGGACCCAAAAAATCAAAATTGGATAATTATTAAGAGCCCATTAGCAATACTTCTCCTCAAGGAAAGAGCACAAGGGAAGTTTTATTTTTTTTAAAGATTTTATTTATTTATTTGAGAGAGAGCGAGAAGAGCAGGGTGAGGGGCAGAGGGAGAAGCTGACTCCCCGCCGAGCAGGGAGCCGATGTGGGGCTCGATCCTGGGACTCCAGGATCATGACCTGAGCCAAAGGCAGACGCTCAACCAATTGAGCCACCTAGGTGCCCCACAAGGGAGTTTTTAAGTTCAGCACAAAACGAGCCCTTTCCCCCAACAAATGCTATGCCCCACAAAGCACACACCCAGGCATCTCCGTGTCCATTAGAACTGGTGCTCTCTGAAGGTGCAACTGACCTTTCCACATAGTCACAGTCCCTGTGGACCAAATGAGAAGTAGCGTAAAGATGGCCCGTAACAGAGTAAATAGTAAGAGCATAGCATTTGAGATTGGACCAACACGGGCTGGTGTTGGTTGACTTGACCAATTACCACATATATTATTACCATGGGCAAAACTCTCAACCTCTCACCGCCTATATCTTCCTCTATAAAACATAACTAAAAATGCCCATTTTCACAGAACTCTCAAGAGGACAGAGACAATACATATGAGACAGTTAGACGGCCAGCATGCAGTAGGCTCTCAATGTTAGATCCCTTTCTCCAGGCCCCTCACCTAGAAACCAGGTTTGATTTAACAAAGGACTAAGTAACCTAACAATTATTCAGTATACAATGTCCCGGATTCAATTTATCAAGAAAAAAGATGTAAAAATAATTCAGATATGGAGATATGAAAAGAAAAAGAAGATATTACAATTTTGCGAAAAATGTTCAAGTTTTCACAAAAGTGCTCTGGCTAATGAAAAATGCTCAGGGGCGCCTGGGTGGCACAGCGGTTAAGCGTTTGCCTTCAGCTCAGGGCGTGATCCCGGCGTTATGGGATCGAGCCCCACATCAGGCTCCTCCGCTATGAGCCTGCTTCTTCCTCTCCCACTCCCCCTGCTTGTGTTCCCTCTCTCGCTGGCTGTCTCTATCTCTGTCGAATAAATAAAATAAAATCTTTAAAAAAGAAAAGAAAAGAAAAGAAAAATGCTCAGAGAATAAATGTTGTGGAAGACTTCTAATTGTATGGATTTCATTTTCATTCTCCTCAAGAAATACAACATGATATCACTGAATTACCATAATTCAACCAGTTAATATCAATGTTCAAGCAGCAAATTTCACTTTGGGGACATCCAGATCCTTTTGGTCATCCACCATGTCTTGGGTCAAAAGACCAAGTCCATGAAGCCAAAAGAGAGGAGCCCACTCTGCACCTCTTGCCCACAAGCACCCATGGCTTAGTCATAAAACACTGCAGAATGTAGAACTCCCTAAAACAGGTCCTAGAAAATATATCCATCCTTCTAGGTTCAGCTAGTGTTATAGACTGAATGTGTGCCTCATCCCCCAAATCCCTATGTTGAAGCCTTGAGCTCTAATGTGATGGCATAGGGAGGTGGGGCATTTGGGAAGTAATTAGGTTTATTTTTTTTTCCATATTCACATAACTTTTATTACAGTATATTGTTATAATTGTTCTATTATTATTGTTAACCTCTTACTATGCCTAATTTATTATTTTTTTCAAATTGTTATTTAAATTCTAGTTAGTTAACGTATAGTGTAATATTGGTTTCAGGAGTAGAATTTAGTGACTCATTACCTACATATAACATCCAGTGCTCATTATAACAAGTGCCCTCCTTAATATCCATCATCCATTGAGACCATCCCCAGCCCACCTCCCCTCTAGCAATCCTCATATGTTCTCTATAGGGGAAGTAATTAGGTTTAGATGAAGTCAGGAGAGTGGAGCTGCCATGATGGGATTAGTGTCCTTATAAGGAGGAGAATAAAGACCAGAGCACAAATTCCCTTTCTCTCTACCACGTGAGCACATCAAGAAGGTGGGTGTCTGGACACTAGGAAAAGAGCCCCACCAGGAACTGAATCTGTGAGCACCTCGATCTCAGACTTCCAGTCTCCCCAACTGTAAGAAAGAAAGTTTTGGTTGTTTAAGCTACCCAGACTATGGTATTTTGTTATGGCCGCCTGAGCCAATTTGTACAGATAGCAATGGTTTCTTGTGACTACTCCACATCCAAAAGAGATGGCCTAAGAGCCAGGACAGAATAGTACAAAGAACACTGGAGTAGGAACCACAAACCCTCAGTTCTAGTTCTCACCAACCGCAAAACTGATACAAGACGTGAAGCAAACTAATTCACTTCTCTGCACTTAAGCTTCCCCAACAATAAATTTTAAGTATAGACTAACTGCTAATACTCGGATGATTTTATAAAGGTTCCAGTGCAGAGGAAGAGAATAACCAGGGAGCTATGATTGGAATGGTTTGCCATGTCAGGGAAATCCTACGAAGGTCAGTGTTCCTTAAATGTCCCCTGCCTGCCAGACTGACACAGGACATTCCATGACGCCGCACGTTTTCCAGTCCTAACATCACACCCGGGCGTATATCAGTGTGATCAGTGATAATCAGGATGGATTTCCTCTTCTTGACCCTACCTCATGCTTACTCCTTTCCTGCTAGCCAGTACTCACAAAAAAAGGCACCTCAGTCTTCCTGAACATAGACTCGGCTCTTAAATGGCTATTTTCTAGATTATAGTAATTATAATGAATTGCATGATGATTATCAAGAGGCCAAGTATTAGAAATTATTCAAGATAGTCATGGAGATGCAGACTTTGCATATCTTGAGCTGTGACCCATTATAAAGTCACATGATGCTTGATCAACCCACACTGCATGGGTGTCCCGTACATTATTTCACCTGTGCAGTTGAGATGTTCATCTCCACCCAGGGCTAGAAAATCTTATTCTAACGTTCTGGCACAAAACTGAGGTTTTCTGGCAAACAGAAGTTATACCCTCAGTACTCTAAATTTGGTTGAGGAATGTGAATCCCTTTTTTGGAAATCCTGGACTTCTTTTCCTAAGAACCAGAATGAGGTCCCTTATGGGGAAAGTTCTAACTGTATATAATGGAGTGGATTCATCCAAACTTCTGTCACAGCTCTTCTTTATTCCTATCATCAATCTTTTTCACTATGATATAAACACATCTCCACTCCAGCAAAATGACTCCTGCCCATCTTCTGAGCAAAACGAAGTTCCTGTAGCCTCTGGACCAACTGTGGCCGCAAACTAAACTGGAAAACCTCAGGAGAGCTCTTCAGTGTCCATGCACTAGAACATTAAATATGTTTATTTCTATGTGCCAGTAAGAAAGAGGGTCCAAATATCTAAGCCTATCATTAATGCAAGTAGAGCAACATATTTGATCAACTTGTCCTTTATGTTGTCATAAAGGAGAATATTGTACGATGGAGCACTGGCGGGGTAACAGGCATTGTCTCATAAGAAGAGGAAAATGCTTAAATACTTCCAGATTTTCTAAAAGAACTTGTAAAAAATTTGCTTTGGCTTGAGCAGAACATTCTTTATAGGCAAGGTTTTTTTTTTTTTTTTAAATCCACCCAGCTTTCTTTTATTAGAGTAATTAAAACAATGTTAGGCATTTGGGGTATCTGATACAACCATAATCCTCTGATATTTCAGGCTATTGATTTTACAAAATATCTACTGTGACTAGGGCATTAACTGCTGGAAATCTATCCACATTGATTTCTGACAGTGTATTTGTTTAAAGCCTGCTGAAGCCAAACCATGGGCTTCAAGGAATTCCAGACAACTACTTTAGTTTATGAAACGGTATTTTAAAAGTTACACGAAGGCAAAAATGGTTTTAAAAAGTAACATACAAAGGGGAAAAAAATTCTTAAGCATGAAACTTCTGATTCTGCTTGACATCTTTTGTAAAGAAACAAATTTGGGCTATTCTCTCCATCTCTACAATGATTTAAGCATTTCAACAGTTGTGCTATATGTATCTTGCTATTCTTCCATTGTGAAAAGAATAAGTATTGTCATGATTATGTTCTGACATCATAATTCCCGTTAGCCAGTCCTTGCAGCAAAACAACACAGATCACATCATAAATCCTAGCACTTGATGGTGAGAACATGAAATTTATTCAAAGTTCCATTACCAAGGATGTGACTAAAAAGACAGGCACGTGTTGAGGAGGAAATAAAGATGGGCATAGAGGCATGGTTGTTATTACCATGACAACCGGATCACTCCCAAAATGATGAACATAAAGGCCTCTTTTCCCCAATGCTTCCTTCTACAACTGTATTGAGGGAAATATTCTGTATTTAGCTCCAAAGCTTCTCAGGTTCATTTTTGTCTAAGTAGAGATACTGCAAGGAACAAAACACATTTGGGCCTCTTACCACTGTGTAAATTTTAACACGTGCTTCATCTGGTTACGCTCTCAGGTTTTCTGTGCCTTATCCAAGGACACAGAACTCAAAACTAATAATTACCTGTGGTTTGGTTGCAAATAGTGTAGAAAAACTGAATGCCACAAATCATATTAATAGGTTTCTTTAGTTCCCTGGGAGCAGGAAACCAGGTCTGTCTTGACCACACTCCGCTGCTTGTGGCGGGAACATTCACTGCTCACCAAAGAACCACTTGTCCCAGCTTCCCCACATATGCCTGCTTCCTAACTACCATCTGTCAGCTCAGACTACTATTAACAAAATAGCATAGACCGTGGTGGGGCAGGGGGGGCTTAAATAACAGACGTCCATTTTCTCACAGCTCTGCAGGCTTAAACTAAGAGAATGGTCAGTTCTGGTGAGGTCTTTCTTCCGGGCTTCTAGGAGGCTGCCATCTTGCTGTGTCCACATATGGCCGAGAGCAGGAGTTCTCGGACACTAATTCTGTCATCTCAAGGCTCCACCCTTACAATCTCATTTAATCTTAATTACCTCCTTATTGACTCCATTTCCAAATAAAGTCAACATTAGAGGTTGAGATTTCAACATATGTTTTGGGAGGGCCACAACTGAGTCCATAGCCCTGACAGGCAGGGCCAAGTGACTCATTCTGAACAAGGGTTGTGGGAAAAGGAGCGTTCCTTGCAGCACCTCTTTCTCCCCACTGTAGGAATTAAGGAGGCCACATATTCCAGAAAGCACAGCATTAACGTGGTGGATGGAAGCCCGTCAACCTGACATTCAGAGATCTAGCACAGAGCTCTCTGCAAGATGAAGGCTTTTGTCATGTTAATTTATGACGACAGCACAACCTAGCTGAACCAAATAATGTATTTACTGACTATTCCTCTGCGCCAAGCACTGAGCTCAATGCCTAAATGGCCCTGCCTGCACAAGAAGCACAGCCTTGTGGGGAAAAGAGGATCAAAAACAACAATTTTAAGATAATTACATTCAAAATGGTCTGATTGGATTCCAAATGCAGTAAGAGTTCAGGGAGGAGAGAGCGAATGTCGGCTGAAGGATTGGAAGGCTTTTTGGAGGAGCCAACGCTGGAGAGGAGGCTCTAAGGTCAGGCTGGATTTGGGAGATCATCGTAGGTCTTGATGTATTTGATGTTTGTGCAGTTTGCTCTGTCCACAGATCCTGTGCTTATGTAACTTATCGGCGGCATGTAAGATCACGGTGGAAAAGAAGAAAGATGTCAAAATTATCACAATCAGAAGACTGCAGGGCTGAAAGAGGCCGTGGTAGTCTTCTCAGCCAAAGTTATTTGAAAAAAACTGAGAGCCAGAGATATGGTGAGTTTACAAAAATGGAGAAAGATCCATGACCATGGAAACACCAACAGATGTGGCCCCACTTCTGAGCCTCAGGTTTCACATTAGTAAATGGGAGACAAAAATACCAACTTTTGGGGTGCCTGGGTGGAACAGCGGTTAAGCGTCTGCCTTCGGCTCAGGGCGTGATCCCGGTGTTATGGGATCGAGCCCCTCATCAGGCTCCTCCGCTATGAGCCTGCTTCTTCCTCTCCTACTCCCCCTGCTTGTGTTCCCTCTCTCGCTGGCTGTCTCTATCTCTGTCAAATAAATAAATAAAATCTTCAAAAAAAAAATACCAACTTTCCCTTGTGTTTTAAAGGTCAAGTAAGGTCATAAATGTCAACGTTCTCTATCAGCTATCAATATTATACAAACGCATGGTCTTAATAGATGCCTGCCCCTAAGCCACAGAATGTTCATACCATTTTCTTAACAACTCCATTAAAGCCTGCACATTCTAAACCAGACCTCTTCAAAGTGTCATCTTGAAAGCATTGCTGTCTTTGTTCAAAATATTTAGAGCTCCTCTGTCTGGATTTCAGAATTCTCTTCAGAAGACATACTATTTTAAGTATCCTCAATGGTGCAAATCCTTGCTTGCTGGAGGCTGAATTGACCACTGGAAGCCTTCGATCCATTGAGACTATAGCAAATGAGTGAGCTGCAGAAGATCAAAGACAGACTAATTTTCTCACGCAGCTCATAAATCGATTCTGAAACAATTGCTTCAAACTAGATATTGCAAGTCTATTTGCACAACAGCATCACTAGGATAAAGACACAGTCTCATAAACAAAGACCTCAAAGAGACAGAATATTCTATCTTATATATAAATTCTTTGATATATGCATAGGAGACAACAGGAGGAAAAAAAATGGAAGGATGAGAAAGAAAAAGAGACCTGTACTATCATCGTTGTGGGCGAAGGGGCACGGCAGCGCAGGAGAGTCGTTCTGTCATCTCTCTACACAGGGCAATGTTGCTTTTCTCTCCACAAATTTATGGGTTAGATTCCAGAGGACTGGGGTTTATTTTGATTTTTTTTTTAAAGTAAACCAGATGATACCACTTTGTTTTAGCAAATCTCAATTCTAAGGGATCATGTAGACAAAGCCAAGAAACAACAACAGACCCTAGAACCAGCTGCGACTCTTTAAACATTTTTGTAATGTAGAGTCCAAATCAACCAGCAACTCAAGCCTTGGTCCCTTAAAACTACTTTCAATGTACTCAGAATTGTCATTGTCAAACGTCATGACCACAAAATCATGCCACATTGCCAGTATCAGAAGTGACCTAACACGTTTCCACTCTCAACTGCCCCATAATTCATTTCAATGCCTGTTGCTCAGCAAACATGGGAGTCTAATTATTAATAGGTGTATTATTTTAGTGAGCCCTAGAGGTATAAAACATGGAAATTTGATATTCCAGGTCATGATAAAGGCATTTTCATTGCCTATAAAATGAAAACCATCTGAGAGCAGGGGCTTGAGGAGGACCCAGGAAGCATAAACGTGTCTATGAAACAGGTCAGGGGGCGTGAATACTCAAAGCAGACACTCGCAGGCGCCCCAGAAGACACTGGCCTGGGTGAAGACCGGTATTAGGCAGTAGGAAGGGTAATGTCTGGGTCATCGTTCATTCTCTGAAGGACTCCACTTCAGTTCTAAGAATCTATATTTTGATTATCCTAATGTCTCAATCCCACATTCAATCCAAGTCAAACTAGCAGTTCTCCGTGCCACTGGCACAAGCCCAGTGACCTGCAAACATGCTCCCTTTCATGCAGCTCTTTCTCCCTTTGGATCTTATCCCTGTCTTTACTGATCTTTTCAACTCAAAGGAAGAGGGGCCCTGTGCAAAGGAGGTCTGGCGGAGGCTGCTGGAATAAGACCAGCCATGCTGGAGCGCTCCAGGCCCCCATCACTGACATGTGTGGGACACGTTCAGTGATACCTCTGCTGTTGACACAGGTAAGGTTTGGCAAGGGTGGCCATTTTAGAGCCAGACTCACTAACACTCAATTAAATATTTCTTAGATTATGCCAAAGGAGTATTTAAGTGCGACCCTGAAGAAAAACCCAGATGTCATAGGAAGTGCCTGGTCTTATTGACTTATTCCATCTGAAGGAGGCCAAACTTCAGTAAATGCAATCAGCACACCCCAGTGGGGCTCTCTGCTCACAGAGAAGGCAGATGTCTGGTAGCCCTGGCTCAGCTTTTCCTAGCCACTGCCTGGCAGCACGCCTGCAAGAAGATGAAGGCCAAGTTCACCTGGGACAGCTCTGCCCCTCAAAGCGTGTGGCTGGGGAAATGGGGAAGGGGGGGGTGAGGGCCACATGCACACCTGTACCCACTGCGGACCCGGGCCGGCAGGCTCTGTTCCCCTTCCCACGAGAGGCCAAAGTCTTTGGTAAAATGTCTTACAGTTATTCCTTCTTTAGAAGTCTCAGCTACTTCTGCCACGTGTGGACTCAGTTTAGGGAAACAACCAATGTGAAAGTGTTACCATGATTCTGGCGTCATCCCCGTCAGAATACCCTCAACTAGCTGTTTCATCTTCGCTTAATGCCTCGTTCCAACAATGTGCTAACGGTCATGGCAGAGGCGACTCTGTGGAAACTCAAGGACAGATTTCTAAGCAGAACTTAATGTCCCAGCCCTCTTAATTGAGCACTAAATTCATTTTCCATCACTGAGAAGAGATTTTCAAAGTTTGCAGCCTGTCTCTATATGTACATCGGTAACAATCCACATGGGTATCTATCCATCCATCTGTATTTTCTTCTGCCACATGGGACTGACAGGCTTGGCATCTGTTTCCCTACTCTTTCATTGGCTTCTGTGTGGTAGAAACCAAAAAATATTTTTCTTCAAAGTCCTGTCACAGAAGAACTGAGACTTTTATAAAAAGTACTTTAGGCCATAATTAGGATAGTTTCCACTTTGATGAGCTCACACTTTCCTGTTAATTTCTACATGATGCTTACTTAAAAAAAATTTTTTTTTAAACAAAAGTTAAGTGCATCTGTTTGACCCTTCAAAAATTGTGTGTGTGTGTGTGTGTGTGTGTGTGTGTGTGTGTGTCTTACTACTAAGGCTTAGAGACTGGGGATGTTACTGAATTTATCTGCCAAAATAGACATATCTTCAACTATATCCAATTATTTCTCCAAAGGTCCATTCTGTTTCCATTTTTCCTGTCTAAAGAGACCAGTTACAACAACTTCTGGAACCTCTGAGAGGATCCCCCCAAATAGTTCTTGGGTTGCTTTAACTCAGTTTTGCCCCAGTTCTTAATATTTGTATGAGCAGGAATTAAAGGAAAGACAGGCTTTTCCAATAATTTCAGGATTTCACAGCAAGTACTGCTCTGTTCTCTTCTTCCTAATCCACATAAGGATTATTTTTTTTCTACAGAACAAGCGTTAGAGAATTTAATCTTAGAGTTTGTTTCTTATGGGTTTTTTTTTTTAACTTATGGACATTTTATAGTTGCGAACTACAAAAGTGGGTTTGCATGTTGTTTGATCACCTTTATCTGTGCTAAGGCACTGTACTAAAAATATCTTTTCTGTTTACACCTACTTCAGGTTTTCCAGTATTTCTGTTCTTAGTTAACTCAGGTGTTTATATGTGGAATTTTCTGCTCTTTTGGCATTTGCAATAGGAAGGTCTTGAAGCACTTGAATTTTTTGTCTCGTTTTGTAATGTCTGTGTCTAATTAAGGGGCATGTTCCCGTGTTTAACAAAGAGCACATGATTGCACAACTGGGCAATGGAAGACCCAAGCATGGACGCTGGACCCTGAGCCCTACATCATGATTCTAAACACTTCTCAGACAAGGTCTTTTCATACCATCTGGCATCATTAGGTCACTGCAAATGTTTGTTTCCAGCAACTGGGCAACAAATAAAACACACTTAAAACAACCAAAAACTCAAACGCCAAGTAAGTTTCTAATTTAGGTCACTGTTAAGAGAACCAATTTAAAACAAAGGAAACCCTTGTAAAATGGAAAAGGTACACATATTCAAGGTCCCTGTGATGCAAAAAGAAATTGGAGCGGTATTTTCTGAAATTTGGCCTTTCCTTAGAGATGAAAACTAGCAAGGTAATGTTCAAGTTTTAAGCTTTTGAAATAACATGAGATTTTCCTAAAAGTAGTCAGTAATCATTACCATTGGAGATGTAATTCTAACTTGATCTATACAGTAAGCAAACATTCCAAAATATTTTCAAACATATACGGAGTACCACGATTTACTTCAGGTAGCACAGATACCTAACTGCCAAAATAACAACTTGTTAACTTCTTCAAATGTGATTTGCATTAAAAAAAAAAAACCATTCCTCTTAGCCACACCATACATTCTATTAATTTCTATCCTTTTAATACTTTAACAAGAACTTAATGATGCCTGTACCCAGCCGATTCACACAGAAGTCAATACTTTATATGATCTAAAGAATAAGAAATTATTTTTAGGACTCAAAAGATGGAGCATCACTTTCTGTAACAGTAAAACAATAGGACTGATTCCTCCTTCCCACTCCACCCCCCCCCCCCACCGCCCCTGTATCTTGACACACACGGTCAAGGTGAAAAACATTACAAATTTCCAATCCCATTATTCCTGCTCTTTTTTCTTCATAATACAAGCCAAAGAGATGGCCTCTGTTCTCATGAATTTATCACCATGACATCTATTTGCTGCCTGCTAAATCTTCTCCACTCATCCACTCTCATTCCATCTCTGAGACAGCACTGGGTCTCCCAATTGATACTCAAGAATACGCCATTCTTGATGTCAGTCAAGGATGGGCTGCTTAAAACAAAGATGTACCACCTACTCTTCTTCACCTTACAATCCCCCCAACAAGGGTCAGTTAATCAATGAGAGCGAACATTTATCCGATTTCTGAAGCAAGGAAGTTCAGAATGGTCTAACTCATCGCCATCCTTTTCTGTGCAACAGACCATAATCAAATCCTGATGCCTGATTCTTCACAAAAGCTCAAGCATTCATCTTTATTTTCAACTTCACTTCTTAGACTGGACCCTGGTCAATTCACAAGTGGACCAAAGCCAATTTCTCTTCCCTGGCCTCCTCATGTCTACCATTCCCACATCCACCCACCCCATTCTTTCCTAAGTTGAAACTTTTAAATTACTTTCTTAAAATTCATAAAATATATCAAAGTTGCAGCTTTTAAATTCAGCTTAAATTTCAATTATTCTAAGTCAAGAAAATGATCATTTTTCTGTTTCTTTTCCTCAAGAAGATTTCAAATATTCTGACATATTCAAAGAATAATATAACGATCGATTGAATTCCCAACTCTCAGAGTCAACAACAGTTAAAATTTTGCCATGTTTCCATATAAAATGCATTTGAAAATAAATTAGAGACATCATGGCATTTTAATCCCTAAAAAATTCAACATTCATCTCTCAAGAATAAGGACATGGTCCTACATAAACCCAACATCATTATCACACCTAAATAATAGTAATTCCAAAATACCATCTAATATCAAGTCCTATTTAGATTTCCCCAACTGTTCCCCAAATGTCCTTTAGAGCTGGGTGTTGCGTGTACGTGTTTTTCTAACCAGGATTTGATTAAGGCTCATGTGTTACATTTCTTATTGTGCCTCTCTTTCTAGAAAAGTCATTCTGCTTTTTTTCCCCCATGAGAAGATTTTTTGAAGAAACCAGCCAATAATATCCTACATTATCAATCTGTCTGATGGAGGAGGTACGTGTGTGATACTTTTAGTTGGCTTCTTCATTCCCTAGGAGCTGGAGAGGTTAAGGTGTAAGGGCTTGATCAGATTCAGGTTAAACATTTTGGGCAAGAATACTTTAAGGATGATGTGTAAACTCCATACTGTGTCATATCGGGAGGCACATCATGTCAGCTGTGGCACTTCTAATGACTCTGACTTTGATGGCCTGGTCAAGGGGGCTTCATGAATATTGTTACCTTGATAACAAGTAGTTTATATTGTATTATGCCTCAGGTGTAAGGGGCTTCACTTATCCGTGCCAACGCATGCTAGGAATCCCAAGCTATTTCACTTCTCTGGTCTTTCCTGACACTCCCTTCCCCATTTCTGGCATTGTTCTCTTCCCTTTGTTTAATTATTCTCTCCCTCTTCTGTGGGAGCTTGCTCTCCTAGCCATTTTCCTCCACCATCCAAGCAGTTCCTGAAATTCTGTACAAAGATTCCCTGAATTTAAGTACATGATCACAGCTCATGTTGGGTTTTCAACCCCATGTTTACGGTCTAATTTTTAGAATATGCCATAGAAACAAGGAAAATTTATGCCGAATTTGTTCTGTATATGACCTCTCATGGCAACACATAAACACAGGTGCTTACTGACCACTCTAAGGCACTCAGAGTCTCAATAGCCAAAATCTGCAGCTAATAAGAGTGCTCCCACTGAGCAAAGCAATGCGCCCTCAGTAAGCATTTATGCAATTGTTTCTGCAATTCATTCAAAATCTACCTACATCTCCTCTTGGAGTTTGGTTTGCAAACTAACCACAGCAAGGAAGCACACATATTTTCCAACACCCTTATAGGATACATCTTATATACTATTGACTATTTACCAGTAGTGTATATTTTTATTTTTTTTAAAGATTTTATTTATTTATTTGTGAGACAGAGAGAGAGCATAGGCGGGGGGGGGGAGGGACAAAGGAAGACGGAGAAACAGACTCCCCACTGAGCAGGGAGCCTGACGTGGGGCTTAATCCCAGGACCCTGGGATCATGACCTGAACCAAAGGCAGATGCTTAACCAACCAAGCCACCCAGGAGCCCCACTATTTTTAATATTTTTAAATGCCTAGATCATCCTAATTACACAAATTAATTGGGCAATCACAGGCACCCAGCAACACTTCTCAGTAACAAGAAGGCAAATATACACTGAGAATGTTTTCTGAAAACAGGTCTTATTTTGAAGCTGTGTATTAGTGACTACACATGCAAAATAAATTAAGAACTGAGATCACTGTCTGGATCATTCAGACCAAAAGTCAGAAAAGTATCCAGATAAGGCAAAAGTATTCCACAGAGTTCGAATTATTTGGGTAACTTCACCAATTATCCAATTCACTTTGACTGTATTGTCCAGCTTAGGCTTAAATGTAAATAGTTTGTTTTTATCCTCGCTAGTTAGCAATTATCTCCCTACTATTATACAAAAATCATAAGTTTGTTAATGCCTCATTTTCTTGTTTTTTAGGCTCTGTGTTCCAACTTGGAAATTAGGGAGAAAGATACTGGGCACGTAGTTTTAAAAGGACCTGCTTTTTCCTTTCTCATGACCAACCCAAGCTGGAACGACTAAACAATGCAAATGGCACCAAAATCATTCTCCCTCTCCAAGGCTAACCCAGGGCAACACTGTGAAGTATGAAGTTTATCTTCAGCCCTCAGCCCCTATCAAAACCTGCCCTTAGCAGAAGAACCCAGTCCTCACTTCTAAGCTAAATTTAAACTGATGATGTTCCTTCTCCAAAAAGCATTTGCGTAAGCCTGGTCTTCAACTGAGGAATGAAAAGGTACCCTTCAGTGGGCATATTTCAGGTAGCTGCAGGCAGGTGACAAAGTTTGTGTTTGGGGAATCAAGCCTTCCTTGCTTTACTGAAATGACAGGATATAAGCAATCACCTACTCTATTTTTTTTTTTTAAGTTTTTATTTATTTATTTGACAGAGAGAGATAGCCAGCGAGAGCGGGAACACAAGCAGGGGGAGTGGGAGAGGAAGAAGCAGGCTCCCAGCGGAGGAGCCTGATGTGGGGCTCGATCCTAGGACTCTGGGATCACGCCCTGAGCCGAAGGCAGACACTTAATGACTGAGCCACCCAGGCGCCCGAAACCCACTCTATTTTTAATTTTGACTCTATCTGGATAGATAAGTATCTTCTAAGCTAGTATTTGCAGAGTTCTCTAATGTTTGCAAAGCGGGGCTCACATTACCTTGTCTCATCTTGACAGACCTCCATATTCTTATCTCTACCTTACAGATAACGAAGCTGGCTTCCTAGCACAGTGCTGGGCCCATGGCTCTAGCCAAGACCTTTAACCCTATCCATATGGGTGCTCTTTTCTACTTGGGTCTATAAACCAATTTTGTCTTACTGCCCTAGAAGAAAGATTATAACCCTACCATGGATTTGTTGAGTACCTAAAAAGTATTTTCTAGATTTCTAAAGCAGTAACAACTGATTCTATTACCTACAAATACTTCACACACACACACACACACACACAACATATATTTTTTTAATATTCAGGTAAAGACAGCCAAATAATAATACAGTTGCCTCATCTACTCTTCTCTTGGGGGACCCAAACCACAACAAATGACAAGAAGAGAACCGGAGGACAAATCAACATCATTATCATGTGATCCCAAAGCAAGCAGCACAAAGTAACTGGGGCAGAGGAACCAATATATTTATATTGCCTTTGCTATGTACATTCAACAATGAGTTTTAAAGAAAATTCAGCCTTTCTCCCACTTTATGATATAAATATAGGCCTAAAGTTACATGAAAATTCAATATTAAAATGCACCTCAAACAACTCTTGCATTGCCATTCTAGTTATGAACTTTTATCAGGAGAGAAAAGATTCCAAGTTATTGGTACACAAAGGGGTCAAATTTCCTCTGTACCTACAACCTGCAAGCTACTGCAAAAAGGCATAAAGGTTTTTAAACATCTTTGCAGACTATATCTCACATACCATATCTCATGCCCAACACATGGTTTATGCACAGATCACCTTAAGTGAAAAAAACATGTAAACAGGCAATCACGGACTTCCAGAAGCTTTTTAGGATTTGGCTATCACATGATCTCACTGACATTGCATAATTTTATTGTCAATAGCATGAAAGCAAGGATAGACAACACGTAAATGAATGGATGTGTCTGTGTTCCAGTAAAACTTTATTTACAGAAACAGGCCCGTGGGTCAGTCTGCCAACCACCTCTGGAGAAGATCATCTTACCAAGTCTGGCTTTCCTACTACTATGAGACCATATCTGGAATGCGTTACTAGCACAGACTAGACAGTGTTGCTTACCTGTGACCCAATGGTTTCCTGGAAGCACCGGCCGAGCTGTGTCTTAGCAGCCACAGGATAGATGTGGGGGATGACTTGCTGGTGCGAGTAGGTGGAATGTACTGTCTGGGTCTTCTGGACGGGAAGCCCTTGGTAAGAGATTTGGGATTGGCCCGGTTGAGCTTCTTTTGCCTTCTGGCCTGTTGGGCCATCGATTCTTGAAACCTGATGTATCTGGACTGAAGCCTCAGGAGGGTGCTTCACATGGATATTGACTATGTTGGGAGGAAATTTCACTAAAAGAGATCAGGAGAAAAACTTAGTCATGAATGATCACCACGCGAGTCAGCATGAGAGCAAACATTACATACACACGTATGTATTTGTGTGCAGATCTAGCACCCTGGGGGTAAAACATACCAAGTGTCTATGCGTCTTCGCTGCATAGCCATCAACTCTGGAGAATAAGAGAGCACACCCAAAATACAAACTAGACCTGAAATTATGTATTTTAAGGGATAAAACTGGAATTATAAAGAGAAATTAAAGCCTCTCCCAGTAACACATTCATGGGACAAAAATATTCTTTTCAGAGTCAGAAAACTATGAAATCCATGCTGCCTGTGGTCACAGGTGGGTACATTTTATCAAAGGACAGTAGTCAGGACTCAAGAGTTTGATTACTTTTGCATCTCTCCGAGTCTCCTTTTTCAAACTTGGAAGATTCACCTTTCTAAATCAACAGAGGAATACAATTTCACAAAGCGTAATTCTCTTACCCTCAATGGCAGAGTGTGGACGTACTCATGTGCGTCTTGTTCCCCACCAAAGATCCATGGGTGATATTTTATATCTGTATTTGCTTTCTGCCACTTTCAAATACAATTTCATCTTCTGGTGCTAACATTCAAGTTTTACAGAGTAAAGGCCAGTCACACTTCTCTGACCCCTTTTCAAAAACTGGGCATGGAGGAGATGCCAGGTTTAAAAGAATGAGTTAGTCATAGAATTTCTGAGCTCCAAGTGACCTAGTTTACCTTCCTCTACAGATGAATAAACTGAAGCCCAATGAGGTTAACTGATTGTTTATAACTAAAACCAAGCACTCTTCAACTACAAAATAAACTAGGTGTTCACTGGCAGCTAGTATGTGATCCACAAGCATATTCGTTGCGTATGGGCCTGAACACTGCCTTGCTCGTCTTTCTGTTTCCCAGGCCCTGCCAGAAATGTGCATGTAACAGCTCTTAGTGCTCAGAGCCAGCAGAGAAGGATGGGCTCCCTTCTGGTTTATTTCCTAGATACCAAATCTCTGTGGCCAGAAAGTACTGCAGCCATATACCTGGGCCCATATTCTGTCCCTGCTGCCATTTCTTGGGCCACAGATCACATACTTCTTTCTGTTTCAATACCAGGCCTGCCATCTGCAGATACTTGCTTCCATGTGGGTTTGACAGGTTACCAGAAGTCTAACAAATGGGCAAAAAGAAAACAAATAAGCTTACCTTTGACTCCTTGTTGGCTAGTCATGGTCAGAGGCAAGGTATGTGTGGAGTGGACTACATGTGTTCCCAATGCCTTGCCTGACTGCTGGGAATGCTGATACAGTTTCGGCACGCTGGCACCATGGACCGGGATCTGACAAAGCTTCCCTGTGAAATTTGGAGGGCACTGGCATTTGTCCCTTGAACTGCACTGGCCACCATTCATACATGGAAGATGGCAAATGACTAAAAGGGAAAAGAGAAAATGTGGAGAGTTGGTTAGTGTCTCACATACCAAGTAACAGCCAACCAACAAAACTCCCAAAACACACAGCCCATTATAACCATCATATTCCTCCTGACTTAAGACACAGTCAACAAAGAAGTGGCTACACTAAGAAAACAATAGTCTCTATTACTATCTTCTTCTTCCCATCTTATGTCACTTAACTCTCCAATTGCTTAAGGCTGTTCTCTCCAACAATGGAAAGAATTCAGGGAGAAGAATATATATAGTCGCCTAGGATTACTATCTATCTGTTGCATTCTATAGTTACTTTGCTTTTGTATTTTATTACTTGTTTATTAACTGTTTCCCGAGTCCTTGGGGAAAAGATATATATCTGGCTTAGTGATTCTTACATCCTCAGCATCTAGAATAATTCCTGGCACACAGGAGACATGAGTTATTTCCTCAAAAAATAAACAAACACATGAGAGTGCTAAAAGTATCTGTTGAGGGTTTTCTCTAAGACAGGGAACTAAGTGCTAACCAGAATCAGGGAGAACAGTCTGGATCCTGCTGTACAGGAATTTGCAATCTCATTGGGATAACAAGACCACAGTGAAATCTGGAAGTAGCAGAATGATTAGTAGTATGGACTTTAACTGATTTAGAATAAAGAAAGATAAAAGGACACATAGGGTAAAGAACTGTAAGGGGAGTTTTAAATTCCGGCTAAATTCAGCTTATAGCCAACTTCTTTATCACTAACAAATTCTTCCTATCAGCCTTTTAACATGATCAGATTCCTACCAGCTTGAACAGTAAAAGCCCCTCAACTCCTTCCAGCTTCGACCCTCTTTAAATTTTCTCCTCCATGACCAACCTTTCAAAAGAACTGTCTATTCACTTCTCCACACACTACCATCTAGCTTGGACCCCGCCTCTCTTCTACAGGATGCTACTCTTCCAAGGTGACTCATGGGCTCCATGTTGCTAAACCCAATGGATGGATTGCATTCTTCCTTTGGTTTCCATCACATCTCACTCACCTTCTGTGCTCCTTCCTCTCTGCCCATTTTAACTTAATATTCTGCACAGACTTCACGTTCTTTACCTTTTAGGTATCGCTGTGCTTTAAGGTTTGGTCTTAACCTCCTCATCTTTACTAACTCTATACACTCCTCTATGATTTTACCATGTTGGATGCTGATGTCACCCAAATTTGTATTTCCTAACCAAAGCTTTCCAGTGAGCTCCAAACTATCTACTACAAGACATCTTCATGTAGAGATTCCACAGGCAACTTAAACTGGAAACATCCAAAACCAAACACATCATCTCCCCCCAGTACTTCCATTCACCAAGTGGTCCTTAACAGAAACCTCATTGCTGGTCTCCCATTTCACCCAAGCAAACACCCAGTCCTTGGAAGTTCTCCCTTGTGAACATTCATCAAACATGTCCAGTTCCTTCCCGTCGTAGAACCCCTGTTCCTTCTGAAACCTTATCACTTATAAATCTCACCTCATTCTCTACAATCCAGCTATGCTGAATTTCATTCATTTCCCCAGTATGCAGGGCCTTCTTGTGCTTTACCCATCCTGTGTCCATGGCCTGAACACTCTTTCCATTCTGCCTGCCTCACCTACCTGACTCCTACTTATCTTTTAGACTCTGCTTAATCGCCCCCTCTTCTAGAAGCATTCCCAGTTGCCCGTCATCTGGGCTTGCCCTCTGTCTGTGCCTCCATTCACTGTTCTCATTGCTGGCACTGAGCTTACTACTGCATGAGCTGTCTGACTACTTCTCCGCATGCCTCATTCAACTACAGTATGTTTTCCTTCTAGCATATGGTTCAGATGGATAAAACACTGAATGAAGCAATGAAACAATTTATGCCTACCACTTTGTCCAATGCCATCCCAGGTGCTACAGAAGATCCAGTCCCTGCCCTTCAAAAATATAAAGGCTAACTGAGCAGGTAACACGTGGTATAACTATCAACACAGATCAGCATGTAAGTGACAACTGGAAAATATAAAATGTAAATCCTGGGGATGTCAGAGAAGAGAAAACTCCTTTCCAGGAAGTCAAAATAGACTTTACAGGAAAGATCATTTGGGGTAAGTCTTTGAAAATGGCCAAGAGTGAGAAAAAAAGAGGAGTGCTTTCTAGGAAAATGATGTGTATAAGGAAGGAGGCAGGCATATTTGGGAGATAACGAATACGTCTGTCTTGTTAAAACCCTGGGTTCCTGAGGCAAGGGGTCAGGCGATAAAATGGGAACGTAGGTTTGAGTCAGGCAATGCAAGTCCTTAAAGGCCTGCCTGGTAAGAACTGTGAATGTTGTTCTGCAATCGGCGAGTGAGCTGGGAGGCTCCAAGGAGAGGATTCAGGAAAACTGACTATCCCAGGAAGATTCCTCTTGTGATGGTATGTGCAGTTAGTTGGAAGAGAGAGTGACGAAGGTGCGGAATTCAGTTAGGAGGCAACTGAGGTCATTGAAACACAAGTTGAAAAACACCCAGATGAGGATCACAGCAACGGGAACAGAGACATACACAAATATAATGACAGAGGGAAAATCAGTACAACATGGAGACAGGACACAGGAAGTAAAGAACAGGCTAAGGAAGAGAGGAGACAGTGGAGGAGGAAGGAGAGAGCCAGGAAAAATGACCATGGGGGCCACCCAGAAACTATGTCCAGGGCCTGCTCATGCTGGATGGAAGCTGAATTATGCTTTCTCCAGCGCCCACTCTACTCTGAGGTGTTAGGTAAGAGCAGAGGAGTCATGGGGCGCCTGGGTGGCTCAGTCCTTAAGCGTCTGCCTTCAGCTTAGGGCGTGATCCCAGCGTTCTGGGATCGAGCCCCACATCAGGCTCCTCCACTAGGAGCCTGCTTCCTCCTCTCCCACTCCCCCTGCTTGTGTTCCCTCTCTCGCTGGCTGTCTCTGTCAAATAAATAAAATAAAATCTTAAAAAGAAAAAAAAAGAGCAGAGGAGTCAAAGTGGACTCCATGGTTGAGTCAAACACTTCATAACTCCCAGTTCACGTCTCAATTCAATTTCTAAATCACTTGGTACAGTGGATGTACCCAATGTGTAACAAGAAAGGGGAGTCAGGCCAAGATTTAAATGTACTACAAACAATTTACCACCGGAATAAGGTACTCTTCACTTGGCGTGGTTCCAAAGTGCTTGAATTTCAGTGACTGCAGTTTGGTCCCATAACACCAGTACCCCCAAAAGCATGGTTCCAACTTGGAACCAACTTCAGTTGTCACAGTATATTAACGCTGAATTACATAAAGCGCAAACTTCACTGCTAGCTTTTTGGTCCAGAAATTCCTGCGTGAATAACAGATGCATATCATGATCACTAGTCAATCGTGTCACTTCCATAACTGTCGGCAACTGGTCCCTGCACATCCATCGTTCAATTCATACGCAGACAGCCAGCCAACAGGTAGTTGCATTGCCCCCTTGTCTCATGGGAATAAACTCACAGGACATTTTACAAAAGTGCATCATCAAAAGAGGGTGTGGGGTCAACACAAAACAAAACCGTCGCAAAGAAATAAAAAGTGGGAGCAGTGGAAGTGAAATTGGAAACTGATTGTAAGGAAGAAGATGAAGATGTCCCAGAGGAAGCGACATAGAAGGAACACTGAGTTCACAGCTGTGAAAGCACCAAGGATAACGTGTTGGAAATGGATCCAAACTCGGGAAGGTACAAGACAATTCACTGCAGGAGAGGAAAGACAGTCCACATCGTACATGACACAGTGAGAAGAAAGCAAATGTGTTCAAACCACTCTTGGTAAGTTCTCCTCAAAGAAATAAAATAGGTTGATTCTCAGTGTTCCTAACATTTTAAATTATAGGGCATTAAATTAATATTAGCTTTACCTTTTTTTTTTTTTTTTGCATGGCCCTACACATTTATAACCTACAGTAAGAAAACTTCAATGTTTAAAAAAAAAAACTTTAAAGGTCATAGAACTGGTCATTTTTCCATTGATTATTAAGGTCATTTTGCTCAGTTTCAGGTTGCAGATCATTTATTTGGTCCTCCAGTACCATGTAGATTGCTACAATCAATCCTGAAATAACTTCATATATGTACCCATCCTTTCTCTTCACGGAAATGTTAACCAATTCACTTTCGTGAGATGCTTCTAATATCAACAGATTCTTTTTTTTTTTTTTTAAGATTTTATTTATTTATTCGACAGAGATAGAGACAGCCAGCCAGGGAACACAAGCAGGGGGAGTGGGAGAGGAAGAAGCAGGCTCATAGAGAAGGAGCCTAATGTGGGGCTCGATCCCAGAACGCCGGAATCACGCCCTGAGCCGAGGGCAGACGCTTAACCGCTGTGCCAGCCAGGCGCCCCAACAGATTCTGAATCTAACATGAATTTAATCAGTTTTATTTAAATCTACCTTTATTTTTTAAAATAAATAACATAGAGTTTATTTTATTAGGTTGCATTTTATTTTTTTTATTTTTTATTTTTATTATGTTACGTGAGCCTTTAAACCCCTGAGGCAGCTTTTATACAAGTGTTTCAAGGATGTGCTAGACTAAGCGGATACAGCAATATCTCGCCATACAGATCTAGTGACCTTGTGTCTCTTTCTGTTCATAAAGGAAACAATCTCTGCTTGACTTATCCTAACCAGTAAGTGGGAACTACTTACAACTATTTATGATTGAGAGGTAAAATATCTATACCCCGGTTCTAGCGTTTTCTAAAATCTAAATTACAATATCAAGTTCTTTGCCTCAACTCAATAACTACACGTTGAGTCCTTTGTGGCAGGCACTTTTTTTATAGCTCAATAATCTTTTATATCAAAGAAAACAAATTTAAAAATCAACCTACAAACTGAAGGATTTAACTATGAATGGCTTCTTTCTGTTTCCCAGGTTCACGCCGCTCTCAAAACAATCATCTAGTGATCTATGGTCTGTGCTGCCAGTGTTCTATAAAAGCTTCTCAACACATAAAGACGAAAAAGACTAAGTTATCTTTAAGGCCGACTTGAGAAGCCTGCGGTATGCTGGCTGTAAGTCTAGCTATGGCACATATATTTTAGAACACCTAACTAGGGGGTGTAACGTAGAATGTTGGCTGAGAAATTGCATCTGCTTGGCAGCCTGACATTTTGCCCACCACCACCATAATTCACTAATTCACTATATTGCATCACATGGGCACCTGGGACCTACTGCAAATAACAAGAGTTAGATGGGTCCTCAGCCTGTTATTCCAGAAAGTGTAATTTTGTGACAGCCACTCAGTATATCTCACAGTACTACTATACGAGGTCAAAATGAGCAGAAGGCTCCCATGTTGGAAGAACAGTAAGCTGGAGGTTTTAAATATGTCAAGTGTCTCCGGGTATTCTACCGTTCACTCTGGTCTAGAAAACAACTTCCGGTATTCGAGAAATCGGACCGATGCAACAGTCACATTTTAAGTCACAAGATGGAAGTTAAACGAACAGATATTAATTATTTGTATGCAAATACAAGCAAACTGAATTTTGTCAAGATTTGTACTATAAAAAGCCATATTCTTTCTTTCCTGTTATCTCGGTTGACTCTAAAAATGCTTCAGCTGCTTGTCCCCAAAAGGCGCCCTTGGAATGTACTCGACTTTCCTGCAGCAACATCCTGGCCCCTCCACCCACCTCCTCGATTTTCGTGCCAGCAGACAGACCGTTTCAAGTGATTGTGGCTAAGGCAGAACAGGGAAAACAAACCTCCATCTGAAGAAAAACCTACATCTGTCATTTCACAGAACAGACACACACATGATTTTGATTTGAAGAGCTACTTAAAGTTTCCCACTTGTCTCTGATTAGAAGAATAATGTTCCCTGAAAGGGTTGCAGCATTTTTGTTGATAGCCCTCGGAGTATGGGGAGAAAAAAAAAAAGCAATATTTTTAGAAAGTAAAAGTTATCACTTTATTTCTTCCCCCTAAACATTCCTACACCACCCCCTCTTTTCAAGGATATCCTTAAAGTCTATTCAGCCAGAAAGTGGGTTAATACTGGTAGTAGTTTAAAGCTTTTGGGTAACAAACGTTAGATAATAATTAGACGCTACAAACCACCGCTCACTTTAAGAACCTTTCCTACTGTTACAAAAACAAAAACAAACCTTGACTGCTTGCCTTTTACTTCAGTATGCATCACTAGAAAACAAAAAAACAAAACAAAACCCAGGAGCTGAAAGCAAAGACGGGGTGATGTTCTTCTGAAGCCCGAACAGGGGAGCAGAGGGGGCCTAGCCCCACACAGGAGCCAAGGTAGAAAGCATGGAGATTAGCAGGCATTTACTATAATTTAGGTTTGGGGTTTATTTATGAAACATAGAGATTGACAATTGTTCTGCTCTAAAATTGTCTACAGCCAATTCTTGGTTATCTGTCTGCTAACGTACATGGACTCACAGGCTCCACCAAGAAAACATCTGAGACACAGGGGTGCAGAACAACCTGTCCGAGAAGGCGGCATGTAGACTAAACCTAGAAGGAGAAGAATCCAGTGATGTCACGAATTGGCAGAAGAGTATCTGCAAAAGAAATAATAGGAGCCAAGATCCTGAGGGGAGATAGGGCTTAGAAAGGCCCAGAAGCTCAGAGGAGGCTGATGTGGCAGGAGTATGGGAGACAAGCACAATGTGAGAGGATCTGGGTTGGAGACAGCGACACAGGCCCGATTCCCATTGCTTCCCACAAGGATATAGGGCAACAAGGAGAAGGCAGATACAGAGCAACAGAGTAAGTAGAAATAAAAACTTAAGACTCGGGACCAGGACAGACAGCATCGCCAGAGTCAGAACCAGGGAAGAAAAAAAAAAGAGGATGAAGAAGTAAGGATAAATAGGCTCCTCTATTATGTACACAAGAAATGTGCACGTAAATCTGCTTTGAATTCCTGGATCTCGTTTTACATTTTTGAGTAACTGTTTAGCCAGATTCAAGTTAAATTCCAGAAAGTTTAATTTAAAACTCATTAAATGTAGAATCATTCCACTGCGAAGAGGATTTTTTTTTTTTAATGTGCAAGAGATTCATGTTCTTGATAATACATGCAAAAGAAAAAAAAAAAAGAGTCCAAAGAAATCTTAGGGCAAAGGGAAAAAGACTTTCATAGGAGTTAAAAATTCACCCACCACTCTCTCCCTGCCAGAGAGAATCTCTTTGTTTTACCTGCTCTGGTAATTAGGAAGACCACATTCATCCCATCCCCACTTATCAAATCCTGAAGTTTATTACTGGGCTCGAGTTAAAGGGATTGCAGATTTCAACAAATGCAAGATATCAACCTTAATACAAACAAGAATTCCAAGAATGTCACTAGTTTTTAATGCTGTGTGCATTAGCAAATGCTTCAATACCATGTTCTGTTTACAATCCAAGAGATATGAAGTTCTGCCACACACATGCACACTAGGGCTTCCAACTTGGGATGAGGCCATTCATCATCTCAGCTTTGTTTATGGCTTTCTGTTCCTTTAGCCTCAACCTCACCATAGCACTGAGCTATCTAATTTGATCTAGTTTAATCCTCTGCATGACCTAAGGAGCTCCATTTATCGACGCCATCACAAAATTCTACTTCCTACCCTTCGGCCACAGAAGCTGTCAGTGCAGCTAGCTCTTAAAAATTCCGGAACACCAGGGCTCTTTTACCTCCAAAAAAAAAAAACACAGCAGCATTTGCAGGCTACAGAGTCAACACAAGAATCCCAGACACGTTGGGATGGGGGTATCCTCCAGAAACAATCGTTGAAAACGGAAGCAGATGTTTTCACTTTGTGGGTTACGGTGTCTCCATCTGCTAAAAGGGCCGGCTCCATAATACAATGGACAGGTTCTTTTCCGCCCCTGAAATTCTGGTTCTCAAAAGTTTAATCAAGTTAGTCAATACAGTGAAATCCAGAATGCCCCATCTCATCTAATGGGAATGGCAGGATTTAAATTTTAAACTGGGGAAGAATGAATATCTAGCCCCTTGCAATTTGTGTTTCATTCTTACTGACAAAGCAGTTAATAAAATGCTCATGGAGTCAGGAAAAGTGGACCGCATTTGGGGGAATCGTATAAGCATATCACACTGGGGAGATGGTAATGCCTCATCTATAGGGGCAGGGAAACGGGTCATCAAATGATGACAGGCTTCATCCTCAGAGACCCTACCTTCTACGATGCGATCACTGCACAACTCTGTACAGACACAATGCCATTTCAGTTACTGCAGCCTGGCATTTTCTTCGATACCACTGCAAAATGCTTTCTCAAAAACCAAGGAATACCATTTACGCCCAGTACCAAGTAATATCACTTAAGCTACATACAACAGTATTACAAATAAAGGTTAAAAACCTTTTTAGTCTTTATTGTAATTTCCAAGCTCTTTGGTGTCTCCAGAGACCAAGTTCAGACCCCCACTAAGCTCAGTAATACCTACTTGATATTTGTTTATTCCTGAACCTCAAGAAAGGACTTAAATGTGAATTTAGAATTTTAAAATATTTGCAAAGTCAAAACCTCAGCAGTACATATCTGATGTGAGAACACAAAATTGCACGAAAACCTTCTGACATCACAGCCAGTACAAATTCTGGCAGCCCTGTAACGTCTGCTGCAAATATGGCCTCCAAAAAAGGAATGTTTCTCCAAAGAGAGGGGCATGCTGCATAAGAAAGAATCCTGGAGCCATTTGTAAATTTGGGGCTAACAATTTGTGTCATTTATCAATCTGCCTTGTGTTATAATTATTTTTTGTTTTCCTTCTACTCGATTTTGAATGTGGTACGAAAGGGGCCATGGTGTTCTCATCTTTGTAGCCCCTATATTTCATAGTACAGTATTTTATAGATAAGAACTCAACAAAAAATTCACATCAATCTCCTAAAAATTCCAAATGAAAAAGAACCCAGCAAGTACCTACACTTCTTTTAACACTTCTTGGTTTGTTTTTTCTTTTTTTTTTTTCCTGACACGTGATAACTTTAGATACACTGGAGTAGTTTTCTAACTACTAATTTTCTATGTTCCAGAAAGTGGTAAGGTTCCACAGAGGTGCTGGAAATTATCTACCTAATAATCTAATTCAACCGCCTTATTCAACAGATAGTGAGCTACAGACATTGTGTGTGCTTAGGACATCAGGGCCACATATCACAGAGGTGGGACAAGAACACAGGTATCCCAAACCCTGGTCCAGTGCTCTCGCCCACACAGCCCTTAGGATGGAAGGACCAAAAGGTGTCCCTCAAATCTCACCACAGAGTCCTTTCTCAAGCCCTTTTAAATTCCTCTTCCAGAGGCACGTTTTTCATAACTGGTCATAATAGGGTTTGCTAACAAAGCCTTAATTCAGATGGGAGGATTTAGCTCACTGCAGATCAGGTAGACTCATGAACTTTTCAAGGGATCTAAATACATAAGTTGAATCACACCAGGGTTTCTTGTTCCTGTAACAGAAAGACACATGGGTTTTCTGAGCTACAGACGTCAGAGAAAGAGCAGGGGTACAGATTTAAGAACAATGAAATGAAAAAGGAAATGAACAACATTTGTTGGATGGCATAGATTGGAACATTTCCATCACTGAGAAAGGTCTACTGCACACCGCTGGTCGATCACTTGTCCCTTGAATTCCAGTGAGGACAGAAGTGAAGGCTAGGAGCTCAAAAAGTCATGTTCGTTCATTCAGTGAAGATTCAGGGTAGATCTACCATCACCATGTCCTGTTCTAAGCACTTGACAAGTATTAGTCAACAAAACAGACAAAATTCCCTGCCCTAATGGCACTTAGCTTCTGTCATCCACAGTCCCTGTGAGAATCTGGGCAGAAGGAGAATTACTTTAGGGCCCAGGAGTCAATCAACTTTCCTCCCAGTTCTGCAGGCTACTACCACCAATCTGGCCCTTTCAAGGAGTGTGAAGAGGCATCAGGCAGGTCAGAGAGCTGGGAGTTCTGGGGAAGGGTCGTCCACCAGGCAGGGGAAGGGTTCTCTCCTGGGGCTCCATCTGCAGTGGCCCTGGAAGGATCTAGACAGGAAGACCTGGGCAGATGGCATGTGGTGACAGCAGGTCACCAGCACTAGGTGAGGAATAGGGCACCGTTGGGGATCCTCAGATATGCTCGCAGGGAGGGTAGGGGCAGAAGGGATAAAGGCTCTGTGTAAGAAGGTAAGGGTTTTAGGCTAGCATACTCTGGGTTTTTCATTATCACTCTATTACCTATACCCACGAGCAGGTGAGGCCTATACAGGGACATCCAGGTTACAGTTATGACACTATAGTTCACATTTGCATTCTTCTGTTACTACATAGCCATATTGTTCCGTGTTACATATTGCTACAGAGCCTTCACTTTTTAGGAGTTACATAACATTCTATTAAGTTGACAGATGATAAATTACATAGCCATTCCTCTAGTTTGTTTAGGTTGCCTTTCTTTTTAACTATCACACATGAAGTTGCAAGGAACATTGTCAAGTATATAGTTTTATCCTTCTTAGTAATTATTTGTTCGTGCATTAAACTAATATTTATTGATTGTTTAGTATGTACCTGGCAATGTGCTAGGTGATAACAGTGAACAAGTAAGACACTGATGAGCCACTTACACCTGCCTCATCATGAGGAGGACAGGCCAGCACAGGCATAACGACCAAGGGCCTAGAACAAGACCTCCAGGGGGTGTGAATCCCAGTTTCATTATCTTTAGTGTTAGGACCCTGGGCAATTTATTGAACAAACCTCTGTCCCCCATTTCTTCACCCACGAAATGGCAATGAAGCTGTACCTGGCTTGGCTGGGTTGTTGACTTGAATGAGGTCATATATTCAAAGCACTCAGAACACAGCACACAGTAGGTACTCAGCAAATGTGAGCCTCAACAAGTCAGCATCAACTTCATGAACAGGGTGCAACAGAAATACACAAAAGGGGAAACCCAACTAGCGTTGTGACAAGGAAGGGACGTGCATATCCTTATAACTAGCCAGGTCAGGCACTAAAGTGCGTATTATTTCATTCGCTGCTCTGTTTGTAGAATCTATTGAGGAGTTGTTAAATTGCTGAGTGTATCAATAGATGAATCGTCCAGAAAGAGCACATGATTCACATCGGCAGCATCTATCATTAACATATCAAGTTCACATCTATCTTGTCAAAATTGGACCTTATTTTCAAATATTTCTACTAGTTTAATAGTTTCAAAATGTTAACTTCAGAGCTTTAGCATTTCACCTGCGATCGGATTATACTAACACAGTGCTAATTTTCCATGTCTTTACTTAATAAGGATTTTTGACATTTCCCCTACGTATTTGTTCGCTGTTTTTATTTCCTCTTGTTTGACCTATTTTTGTTTATATATTTTACGTACCCCTTAGAGTCTTAATGATTTTAATTACTTTCACCATGTTCCATGGACAATAGATTTCAAGATCTTGTTTGTCCTTTGATGAAATAATCTTTGTAAACATATTTCCTGTTCCCTTTCATTTAGTTTGTTTTGGATACACGAATTTTATTGTTTTCATATAATCAAGTTCGTAAGCTCTTTTCTCCATAGTATATTCCCCGGTTTCATGCCTTTAAAAGCTACTATACCTCCAAGTATCTGACAAATAACCTATTTCATGCTTGCTTTCTAGATTATTTTCATCTCCTTTTTGCTAAATTGTGTAACTCATCCCATCTGGAGTTTTCACCCGGGGGATAAATATGGATTATAACTAATTTTGCTTCAAACTGCAATCTAAATATCTTAATATTTGTTATTACAAATATTTCCCACTTTCTAAAGAGAAGCAGTTATTTTGAATAGAAGGTTTCAAAATGAGGACAACACAATGTAGTAGGGGAAAAAAGAAAAGCAATGTGGCAGTTTCTGGAGGAGCTGGGGCTGGGAGCGCAGGGAAGAATGCAGAATAAACAGGAGTCAAGGCGTAGGACTAACACAAGAGCGAAGAAACATTCCCTGTGAGACATGAAAGAAGAAACATACTGGGTAATAAAATGAAATGGGGTCTGTAAAATCCAGGCAGATGCCAAAAGGGATAAATTCTGGGTAGACAATGTTTGGGAACCACTACTATAAATACCAATCCGCACGGGCCGTCTACAGCTTCCTTTTATCCCCACCCTTCATGGATCATTACTTCCCCATGGCTTCCACCTCACCGCACCGCCACAGCGAGGAGATGCCACCTCGAGGCCGATTTCTCTACCCTCGCCTTCTTCCTTTTAAAGGGCAGGGAACTCTTTCAGCCTTCTCTTCCTGAGGAGTAAGCAGTCCCCAACAAGCAGCAAGCAGGTAACATTGAGCAGCAGCACCAAGAGTCAAAACCACCACCATGAAGAAATTATCCATTCCCAAGAGAGTGGGGAATCCTTTGTAGCTGCTGCAGGGACAGACATTGGAGAAGCTCAGCCTCAGATCTTTCTAGATACCTGAACAGAAAACCCTCAGGAGGGACGACAGGCTCCCAATGACTTCTTTGCATACAAAAGATCCCAGACAGATTGTGGACTTCAAGCCTCCAGTTAACACAAAAATGTCCAAGGAATACCAGTTTAGAGGTCTCTCTAGACTGGTGGGTAAGCTATCCCCAACACTGATGGTTTCAGAGTCTTACACATAGGTCGCAGGAGGTACACACAGGTGTAGACAGGGATTGCCTACACTCACAGTCAAAATGGGCTGAATAACCACCTGACCATTGCTGCCATGATTACATAGCAGTTGCTAACACAGGAAGAAAACATCTGCTTTTTCACTCTTTGCCTCTTAGAATTACAGGCCTAACTTGAAGGTACTGAAGTTAGAGACAGAAGAACGGGTTTTTACAAATACTAAATACTAAAAATGTCTTTCTTTTTTAAAAAAAGGATTTATTTATTTATTTGAAAGAAAGAGAGGGCGGGGGTAAGGGGGCAGACCACAAGTGCAGGGAGGGGCAGAAGGAGAGAATCTTCAAGCAGCAACCCCCCCAAGCGCAGAGCCAGACAAGGGGCTCGATCTCACAACCTGTGAGACCCTGGCCTGAGCTGAAACCAAGAGTCAGATGCTTAACCAACTGAGCCACCTAGGCACCCTAATACTAAAAATTTCTAAGACCGCATTCCAGATTTCAATTTTACGACCTGTTAGATTAAAAAAAATTTTAACCCAGATTTCTTATTTTATACAGCATCCCATTTTTTGTTTTGTACCTGTGTGCAGAGAAGGATGAAAATGTGTAACAGGAACTAGAAGGTGATCTATGGACACTACCATTAACGTGGATGGTAGAAAAAAAGGTTCTCAAGTAGCTTCTCCTGGATCATTCCTTCTGAGATACTGAGTCCTCTGAGCTAAAAGCTGAACACATCAATATCCTGCCTATCTATTTCAGAGATGCTGTGTATCCCCTGCAGAAGACATCAACACCCAATCATGGCAGAGGGGCTCTTCTTGATCCAGCTCTTGCTACCTGTCTAGCCCGTTTTCACACTGTTGCTGTCATGTCTTCTTCAGTTCCATTTATACCCAACCCTTGGTTGGTTCTAAGCGTGCCATGCTCCATCTCACATGTGTGGTTCTGTACAGTCTCCTTCCTCTCCCCTTCTCAACGTACCACCCCAACCCTACTACCTCAACCCAAGCTTCTGACTAAGTTTACCTCATCACTAAGGCCTTTCCTGATGATGTGAGAGAACAGCTGATAGATCCCACGCCTGCCACATCATAAGGGCAATGCATTATGTGTACGGCAGTGGCAGCCTGGCACAGATAGCAATGAACTGGAACCTTCTGGGTGCATGTCTGACTTCTCCAAAAGGCCAGGAGCTCCTGAAGGGAAGAAATCTTGTTCAGGACCTTGCCTCTTTCAGTGGCCCATCCTTAGAGTTTAGCAAAATGCTAGTCACATGGTTAGTACCTGGTATTTTTTGAATGAATAAATGAACAAATGGAACTTTTTACAGAACATTTTTTGATTGTGAAGCCAACTGAATGTCAAATTCTAGATTTTTTTTTATAGTTTGCTTTCCAATTTCTTAACCTTGTCTTACCTGACCCTAAATTGACCATTAATATTATATTAGTGATTTGCTTTTATTCTTTCCAAGTCTCAATTTGACTTAATTTTCATGAAAATAAACTCTCTACTTGCACTCATTTTTTTTGACTGGTTTACATAATATTTCATTCAATGATGTAATTTCCGGTCAGAAACAAAAGAATTGACCCTTTGTAGCCATTCAGCTCAGACCTGGAAGGTAGGTAGTATATATGGGGTATATATCGGGTATATATATCGGGTAGGAAGATTCAGTATGTTGTGGACATCGGTCAGTATATTTTTAAAAAGGAGTGGAGGGAGTTGGTTAATTTGAAAAGTTAGTTAGATAGAGGTAGTTTTAGAGAGCTTCTACCACAGACTGCTTAAAATCACACAGAATCTTCCAGAGTCAAATGCTAAAGCTATTCAAAGCCACGTGATTCATTACTGACTGATGAGATGGGCCAAGATGTCTCCTTCCATTTAACTTAAATAACTTGATATGTCAAGTTCAGGTTATTAAAATATGCCTATTCATTCCTCAGGGCTCCATATATACTTCCTGGATCTGGAACATTCCATTAAATCAAGACAATATGTATCAAAACTGACTTCCTGAAGATAATTCTTTCTAATCCCCAGTATTGGCCCATGGGTATGTTTCTAATTAACTCTCTTGAGATGTAGCTCAGCCTCAGACTAAGCTAACTTTTGAAACATCTTAGTGTGCACGCTAATACTCAGTTACCACAATAAAACAATTGGAGGTCTAGATTTTGTACAGGATAAGAATCAGAGAGATGGAAGAAAAGTAAATTAAAACTACCATCATTAATCAGGACTAGAAAAATTTCCAAATCCTTCTGGCAACTTTCCTAAATAAACCAAGTATCATCAGGGAAACTACTTGGGTATACGAAGAAGAATTTCAGAAACTTTTCCCTAATATTCCTCCTGTTTCTCCTTTCCTTTTATGGCCTGTCAGACACTGAACTTAAGGCAACTATATAAGGATGTTTTAATTCAGAATTAAAATGAACTACAAAGTGATTTTTACTGATATAAAATGAAAGACTATAATTCTTACAAACTAAAAAATCTACCAAAGTGATTTGAGCATGAAGTTATATAGTATCTAACAGATCTGATCCACGTAATAAGAAAAAGCCCACATTATTCTTAGATACACATCTAAGAGTTATTCTGTTCCGGTAGAGGTAATTTCCACAACTGAACTGGTAACTTGAAAAAGCTAATGGGGAAAGAGGGAAGCGTTTCACATCTTTTATACCTATTAATACATTTAACACCATTGGAGCTTGAAGCCTATCAAATGCCAAAGATGTATTTTCACATACAAGCTCTTTGGAGTAAAACGTTTTCACCTTTAAAATTCTACTAATTTCTGGAACTGATGTATTTAAGCAACTTTACCACATGACTTAAGCACTTTGCATAGGATTCACTTTTTCCGGTCCCTAACTTTTATCAGGAAATAGATCCAGATGATGATGATGATGATGATGATGATGATGATACTGATACTTCCTGCATGTAATAAAATCACCTTCACTATAGAGATTTTTTTCTGTACAAGATGAAAGTCTAGTGTATCAGAAGATCTCTCTTCTGGGAGCCAAGAGACCCAAGTTCCAGTCCTAGCTCTGCATCACACGGAATCGGCAATTCAGTCTGGCTCTCTGGAACTTGGTTCTCTAGTTAGTAAAACAACAGACCTAACTGAAATATACATTTCCTTCTTGGTGCTAAACTTTTATGAATCCTATAACGTACAAAATGTTAAAGACTACTGTTTCTGAGCCACAAACACTGGAGCCACTTTCTTCTCTGTCCCATAACCTGCATGTTGTGACCAAGTACTACTGCTCTTCTCTCTTCAGTAACACTCCTGTTTATTGTTTTCCTCTGCATCCCCTGATGCCTTTGTCCAAGTTCAGGCTATTGTATCTTGCATGGACTATGGCAAAGCCTTCTTGATTTTTCTTACCTCTCTCCATACCATGTCCAGAATGTACTTCCTGACATATATACTCAGTTAGCTCATTACCCTACATGGTTTTTCTGTGGCTCTCTATCGCCTAAAAGAAAAAAAAAGTTTTCTCAATGGAATTCAGGCAAAAGCTCCAGGGGGGTAACTGCCTCATGGGGTTTGTGGTAAGAATTAACGGCTCTAATCATGGTAATAGTTAAATACCATGTGCTGCGGTCTTATCTCCACTGGGTTCTGCTTTGGGCATTTTTGACCACAAAATCAATCTATGTGCATTTTCCTGGAACATACCACTCTCTCTTTTTCATTCATGCCCAGGCACCTGGCTAGATTCTGGAAGAATTCACACCTTTCCTTCTTCTTCCATTCTTGAGCCCACCACCATGCCATGTCCTCTCTTTCCATGAAGTCTCCCCGGATCGCCCCCTGCAGACCTAGGAGCTCTGCCTGTACACCTACAATGCCTAAGTAGATGCCCCATGAACACCAGTGGTTTGAATGAACCTCAGTGGAGCCAGCTTGCCAGCCCTCTGACAGAAGGCCAGAAGACCCAAAGTTAAACTCTGTCTGGATTAAGGCATGGACCAATTAAGAATTTTTCCTGGTACAGCTTTATCTGTTTCTTTTCATTCCAAATGACACCAAAATAAGTAGAGTAATAATGCTTGAAGTGAAGGGATAGTTTCCACCAGCATTCCATGATATTTTAGACTGCCTCCAACGCTTTTTCCACGACTTAGATAGCAGCAATCCTGGAAAGATTGAGCACTTCTGCTACCTTGGTCACAAGCCTCAAATTGTGTTAGAACTGTTAATATTATATCCAGAATATTTTTAAACCGTATTTTGTATTCTTTCCATAATTTTTAACATACTGGAATATTTCCAACGGTAAGCGATGATTCAAAGTCTCTTAAAGCTTCCTATTTCCTAGGTCTAAAAGGAACACTCCCTCACTCCTTTACCAGAGCCCTTTGCCTTTGCTTCTCATACACACGTGTGCCACGTCTGTGAATCATGGATCTGACGACAAGAGTCCTTGTCTGTATCTGGCAGGTCTCTTCAGAACGCCTCCTACAAAATTCGACTAATTGCTCACTTACGCTGTTCTCCTTAAAGAAAGCTTCTACTACCACTGAAAAAGAAATGCTATACATGTCGATAAACTTACAGCTTGTTCCTAATCTTCATCAGTGATTTATGATGAGATATCTTCCAGCTTCTAACAAGCTGATCAACAGCCATGCAGAGGAAAGACAGTGAATCTTATTTGTCAACTACATGGATAACCAACATGGTCCGGATTGGGAAAGCTTACACTTGACTTGAGGACAAGAACACAATTTCTGCTTTCACCATTTGCATACAACTGCAGATTTCTTCCAATTAAAATGGAAAATTCTAGTTTTCATAGCCCAACACCCTAGAGGAAACACGAAAAACAGAGATTGGATGGAATGTTCCAATTATTAGATATATGACCATGATATCCAGTCAGAATTCCTAAAGCCAACAAGAAAAATAATGTTTAAGGACTCATTTTTATTTATGTATTTTATTTATTTATTTGACAGAGAGAGAGAGAAAGCGCGTGCACAAGCAGAGGGAGTGGGAGAGGGAGAAGCAGGCTCCCTGCCGAGCAAGGAGCCCAGTGTGGCACTCAATCCCAGGACCCTGGGATCATGACCTGAGCTAAAGGCAGACGCTTAACCATCTGAGCCACCCAGGTGCCCCAAGGACTCTTTTTTAAGATGTTGTTTGACTACTATCTTTATATGCTCTTGTGTAGAATCTACTGACATACATATGAACGAATACAAATCTACTGAATCGACATTCAGGACTGATCAACCCCACCCTTTATTCTGGCATCTTACATTCAACCCGTCAACCACAAAAGGTGGAGAAGAACAATACTACTGTCTCCTTCCAAATTTGCTCTTCTGAGCCTGATGAAACAAGTTATTTATCTGTGGCTGTCATTCTATTCTAAAATTGATGAGTATCAAATAAGTTCTTCCACATGTGTTTCTCAGATGCCTGTGGAACTATCAAGAACTGCTAGCAAACACGCTCACTGTTACCAAGTCACTTCATTTCCATTTGAAAGGAGCAATTCAAAAGCCAAGGGAGATAGATAGAGAACAAAGAGTTGAATGAGAGCTGTTGACATAGAAGGACAGAAGAGATTAATTTAGTAAGGAACCAAATGATCCAAAATTTCTAAGATTATCAGTAAAAGTTATCATACGAATGTTTAGTCCAAGATCCAAGATCTTCAATATGCCCAACACAAATCCGTTGACAAGTCTCTACTTCATTAATAAGTTAAAACATATTAACCCTTTTCAGCTAATACATCTAGTATTAAGTGATGGAAATAACCTGTCTAACTTAAAATGCTTTTATGCCAATATTGACATGATCTAATCATCCACATGAAAATGTATGCAGAACGCAAGGACAGTGAGGTTTCAATGAAATGGCTATTTGTCCCTATATAAGGGAAAGGGGCTAATAATTGTTGGACTTCTTTTATTTTTTTTAAGTTTGTTTGTTTGTTTGTCAGAGAGAGAGAGAGAAAGCACAAGCACGGAGAGCAGTAGGCCGAGTGAGAGGCAGGCTCCCCCCTGAGCAAGGAGCCCGACACGAGACTCGAGGAGCAAGGACCCTGGGATCATGACCTGAGCCAAAGGCAGACGCTTAACCCACTGAGCCACCCAGGCGTCCCTAATCATTAGACTTCTACTCTTTTTAGGGTACTACACCATTGTCTCATTTACTCCTTATAGCAACCCTATATGTGAATGATAGTTTCATACCAAACCATGGAAAAGATAACTGAGATTCTAAGACCATTAATATTCTTCCCAAGGCACACCATTAATAACTGACCATCAATATTTACAGGCTACCATGCTTTCTCCAAAGTGTGCATATTGTCCTAAAAGATTCTAGAGCAGTCAGGAGGTGATAGAAAGGCCCAGTCACGGTTGTTAGGACTAGTGGCTGCTGCAAACACCCGTGGAAGCAGCAGCCACAGGGCAGACGCTATAGTCTCTCCTCATGAAAAGTAATAACCTCTCATGGGCCTAGACATAGACTGTGAATCCCTCTCAACATGCTGCAGGGGTCAGCCATGGGTAGAGTCATTAGATAAAATCCACTTTTCATCCCTAAGTACTGCAATGATCAATAATAGGCAGAAATAGCAGCTGCTACTAACCACAAGGGCCCAACATCTAGCTGCCAGTGTCCTTGCCTCTAACACAAAGTTATTGTCAACAGAGCTGAGAAAGCCTATTTCTGCTGGAGGTCAACCCACTGTTCTGAATTCCCATCCTTTTCAATTTCAATTTCTTATACAATCATTATTAAAAGAACAAATGACGATGTGGTGCCTCATCTGTAAGAGCTCAGAAGCTAGCTCAAGGAAACCAAACGTACACAGGCATTGAAGCTCTTGGGAGGGCCACCCAAGGACACTGACACAATCAATCAAAATACCCCCTTGGAAGCAGCACTGCCCTAACCACATGAATGACCCACCCCAAGGAATTTCAAGGCACTTGGATCCCATTAAGTTCAAGTTTTGCTATTCATCTACCAACAATTAAAAGGGGCAGGTCTCTTCAAGACCCTAATAAATTTTCTCCATGTGACTTTAGAAATGGAAATTGTCCACAACAGTTATCTTTACAGTTGGATTGAATCTTGTAATTCTCTGGGTTGAGTACTCGGATTTGCTAGACCTCACTTTTCTGATCAGTGAATGGGAATAATACACCTATTGTTCTCAGGGAGAAGAGAAAGAGTATGTGAAAAATGCCTACAACTGTGCTGGGTGCACAGAGGGCGCTCAATAAACATTAGTCCTCCTTTCCCGGCACCTCCAGACCAGATCTTTCCCCAGAGCTTTAACTCCAGGACTTTTTCTTCTCTAGAAAGCCACTGAATGATCCCACGGGAAGCGAAAGCAGCCCAAATTGGACCTACCCATAGATCCGGAGGCAGAGACAGCACGTGGCTTCAGAAGGGACCTCCAAACAGAATAAAACACTGGAGTTCCTGTCTTTCTGTTAAACATATTACTTAACGAGTTAAATCATCAGAAGATGAACAAATAGAAGAGAGGAGGAGCAGAACTCTTTCTCTGGCAATGCAACCAGTGATGTTGTCTTTAAAAGGTGGATGGGGGGTGCTGGCCGCGGTGGCTTTCTGATAACTCAAACTTAACAGCGGTAAAGGGGCTCCTGAACTGGCTGAGCCCTGACTTGACAGCAAGCACAAGGTTCAGAGGAACTATTACCGTTCCTCTCGCTGCAGCTTAGATGGACCCATATTTTTGCACTATTTGTGACAGGAAGCCCTTGAGTTGCAGGACGCAGAGTGGCAGCAGGCTGCTCCTCTCTGTGGAGACTAGCGGGGCTCAGTCAAGGTGAGGGGAGGGAGCCAAGCTAAATGCAGCTGTTGCTATATGGCCATAGCTCACCAGGCTGCAGCTTTGTTCCCTCGCTCAGAAAGGCACACTCAGGGCTGGGATTAGGCAGACCCAAGCCCCCCACATTCCCATCTCATTGCATTCTGTCTGGCCATGAGACAAAGAAACACAAGAGACATTTCATCTCACCTTAACTGAGCTCTCCAAAGAAATGTGTTTCCTGCCTTATTACATGATGTGCTAGACTAAGCCTATGTCATCAGTTTCATAGAAAAAAAGGTAAACTCTCTGTTTCTACCATTTTGAAGACCGATAAGACTTTTGTCTTCACAGCTACTCAGCATTTAGGTACAGTACGGTCCATTTGAAGGATGGGTTACAGGGGAGGGGGAGATGGGGACGTAGGGGTTGGGGAAGGAGGAGTAGAGAGGGGAGAGAAGGAGCCAGAAGGGGAAAATTCATTGATTTGTGTCATGTAAAAGTTATTACACTAAGGGATTTTAGTTTATATTTTAAGTTCCAGGAAGCCAAAATGTTCTGGGTAATACATGTGAATCACTGGAAAGAAATCTTCCATTTTCTGGCTAAAAGGTGACTCCTTTGATAACCACAAAGTCAATGAATCATAAGTACTGTATTACTCGACTTCCTTTCAATGAGCTAAGAAAAAGTACTCCCGACCCCCTCTAGGAATTAGCCAAGGAAAAGTGAGTCTCCCAGACTCGAGTTCATCCAGGACGGCCTCTCTCAATTTCTCCTCCGGATTCATTTCAGAAAATGGCATGTAACTGTGGCATCCAGTCTTTACCATGCCCTGCAGAAAGTGCTGTGGGCAGTACGTTGCCTTCAGTGGCTGGGACCGGAGGGCTTGTCTGCCAGTGCCCTGGGCTATTGCTTCAGCATGACTGCTTGCATTTCCAATTCTTAGTCCCTGGTTTTCTGGGTTTGGTATTCCACACACCAATCTGTATCTGAAGTTTACACAGCCTTATCTACTCACTGTTCGCTTGAGCAAAGTTTACATAATGACTGGGGAATATTCTGTTTTGCATATATATTCTTTTTTGAGTATGGACATCCTGGTTTCCCCCAGTGGCTCTCATCTTGTTTGGGTGGGAACGGGGTCGATAGGAAAGGCTAGAGCAGAATCCGGCTCTAATACTCCCTCCTCACACATACAAACCGTGTTAGAAATCACCACACGGTGGCATCTCCAACAGCAGGCCACTTCACGAAATCTCCAGATACAGAACCTTAAACCTCAAAATCCCGTTTGGCAATGCAATGAGAGTCATAAATCAAAGTCGGAACCAGAGCTTTGCCATTAGCTCTGACCGTGAGGTCATCCCCTCCTTCTGTCTTGGGCCTCAGTGTTCTGATCTATAAAATGAAAAAGGTGAACCAGATGCTCTCAGCTCTAAGGATCTCCCACGCACGAGACTCTCTGGTACAACTGTATGATCATTGGCTCTCAACGTTTCAGAAAGACAGCAATGACTGCAGAGAGGCCACCTCTGGAATGCCAGTTTCCTTCCTTCACTGCTTACTGTCCTCATAGCAATTCACTCCCCTACCTGTATTAACCACATTCTACTGCTTTCTGCAGTAACAACTTCTTAAATAAACCAAGACAGAAACAAGTCTCTGGAATCCAAACACCTTTGATGTGTGACTTATAAATTTTTCAGCATCTATAATTTTAAGGTTAAATTATATATTAAATTTCAAAGGCCAAGTACTTCAGAAGGGGTGGGAGGAAAGAGATTTCATGTGCTTTCCATGTAAGCCTTGAGTCCAAATAAAAAAATCTGCTCTTTAGTCACCAATGGTGTGACTCTCAGCTGTGTAAAATCTGTCATTTGTGGAACTGTGAAATGTTTACATTCTTTATGAAAACCCCATATAGCAAATCAAACTGAGTCAAAGTTCTTTCGATGCTCCTAAAATTTATTAAAGCTATGCACAGAAGATAATTTGTTTGTATCAGACTGAAAACTGCAGCTAAATGACATAAAAATATCGATGTACTAGGCAACGCGAATTTATGTTTCATAAACTTAATGTACACAAGAAATTAAACATAAACTGGTTACATTTGTTAATGCCAATCTCATATTTTATAGTATGTTAAAATAGGCTTGGCGTTACGGTTAATGAATTGCATTCTGAGGTAACCAAATGTATGCGGTATGGTAATCAGGAAATTAATAATAACACTGAACATATGGACACTGCTCTGATCAGAGCGCATTCTGAGAAACCACGCTTCATTTAACCCTCTCAACAACTTTCTGAGGTGGGTATCATCTTTCCCGTTCTACAAATGGGGAAGGAGGTTCACATACACAGTGACAGAGTTTCCCCCTAGGAAGCAAGAGTCTGTGAACAGCTTGAGTGAGATGCGATGGATGAATGCAGTGTGTGGGTCTGTCCACGCCCAGGAGAAAGAAAATGGTTCAGAAACATCAAATGCACTCTTTCTTCTGAGGCTTCACGCCAATGCTGGCACAGAGGAAACTATGAGACATCACCACGCACAGGGCAGGGCCTGGCCCTGGCTTCTGAGGAAAGCCTCACAGTGCTTACTCACTTGCTCTGTACCCTTGGGCAAGCTACTTACCTTGTCCGTACACCTTATTTTCCTCATCCATAAAGTGAGAATAATGACCTGATCCTTCCGGCTGTTTTAAGGTGAAGACGGAACGCACATAAAATGTCTAACACCGCACCGTGCATACAGAAGGCACTCGGTAAGTGTCATCTAAAATTTCTGATCTGCTCCAATATATTTATACGCCCCTCATCAACAAAATTCAGGCCTTACCCTGGTATACCCCTCAGAGTTTATTGTGTAGTACTGAAGAGGGGGTCACGAGGGATCAAAGGAGGAAGAATTCAGTAGCTTGATTTGATTAACAAAATTTTATCAAAAACAGATTTGTCTATCAGTTGTATGTAAGGAAGAAAACACACACTGGTAACCCTGACTACCTAAAAAAATAACCAGTTTCTTCATGGACTAAAAAGAACACACAACCGTAAGTAAAGTTAAAACACCAACAATGCAGTAGAAAAGAAAAACAGTAAAGGAGAAAAATGTTTGGACAACTGGGTTCTCAACCTCGGGTGATTTTTGCCCCCAGGGACATTTGGTAAGGACTGGAGACACTTTTAGTTGCCACATTTGTGGGGGAGGAGGAGAAGGGAGACTACTGCTTGAATCTAGCGAGGAGACACCTGAGGTGCTGTTAAACGTCCTACAATGCACTAAACAGCCCCTTGAAACCAAGAACTGTCCAGCCCAAATGTGAATAATGCTGAGGATGAGAAACCCTACTGCAGACACATGAGAAGACTCCAAGATCAAAATGCTCAGTAATCTGTACTGGAAAGGATAAGGTCAAACAGACAATCTCTGCATTGGGAGATGCACATTGGGGTTCTAATTTCAAATGTAAATTCTCTGGACTGGGAATGAAAGACAGTTCAACTATATTATAGAAAATTTGGTAATTATCCATTAAAATTAAGCCAGAATATACCCTCCGATGAAGCAATTCCATTTCTAAGAATTGATGAATTCTTAAGATATTCACACGTGTCTACTAAGAATTATTCACTACAGCTCAGATAACCACAGCACAAGTTGAAAAGGCAAATACTGAACACCACAGTCAAGTTAACAATGTGACAGCATATGCCAGGATAAAATATTATGCAGCCTTTAAAAAAAACAAGGCAGATTTGTTTGTGCTGATAGTAACTGTTAAGCAAACAAACTAGACTGACTTTCACTCCAGAGTAGGTCCTGCTGTGTTTTTTAAATCTTGTGCCATAGGTTATATAATCCAAAAAGTGCCTTCCATTTTTTTTTAAAGAAGATGCCATGCAAATCGATTGTTTTAAAAATCTGTGTTTGGGTCCTTAACTGTAATTTTAGTATCAGTCAAGGCACAGTCAGGACAAAGAGGCACATTAAAATGTGGCAAAATTGAAGACAACCTAACAGACTCTTTTTTTTTTTTTTAAAGATTTTATTTGTTTGAGAGAGAGAGAGGGAAAGCACAGAGGGAGAGTGAGGGGGAGAAGCATACTCCCAGCTGAGCACAGAGCCTGATGTGGGGCTGGAACCCAGGACCCTGAGACCATGACCTGAGACGTAGGCAGGCGCTTAACCGACTGAGCTACCCAGGCGCCCCTAACAAAGAGACTCTTGATGAAGGTATATAGGAACCTGACTGAGTTCTGGGAAAACCACAGTAAGAACAGTACCCTGGAACTGCAGAAGAAAGACACTGGCAAAGAGAGCTCCTCCTGACAGAGGCTGTGGCCTCAGGTGGAAAAAAAACACCAAGACTCCCAGGAAGTCTGCAGGCAGCAGCTGGGAATAAATACCCCAACCTCTCTCCCCTTCTGCCCTCCAGTCTCCTATAGAAGAAAGTGCACTGATGCCTCCAGGAGCACGGAGCTGAGGGGGAATTCAGGCAGAAGCATTATTAAACTCTGTCCTTTGGCTGTTGAAGAATGCTCACTCATCTGGCCTTTTCTTTAAGTCCACACAAAGGAAAAATTCAAGGAGCTGTTAATCCAAGTAAATTAAGATAACCAGAGGAATTGGCAAGAGATAAATGAAGCCAAACATGCATCAGATGGAAAAAAACTACCTCTTCAATTACTATAAAACCATGCTCCTTAAGTTTAAAATGAGCTTTTGACTTTATCCCCCCCAAGTAAGGTGATTTAAATCCTTGCGGCTCAGATTTTTAATCCTAAACCATACATCTGTTACAGTTTGTAAAGGGGCCCCCCAGCACACTCTGAGACGTGCAGGACTTCAGTGCAGTTTTCTGAAAAAATTTTACCAAAAAAGAAAAGAAAGAAAGAAAAAAGAAGGGGGAAAAAAAAAAGATGAGCCCTCTACAACCCAACAGACCCAACCCAAATCAACACGCTCTCATTCCACTCTATAAGAGCTGTGTCCTTCAGGTCACCACGGAGTCATTCTGTTTCTGGTCTAACTCTTCTGAGCACTTTGATTTTAAAAAAACTAAGCAAGGAAAAAAAAACAAAACCCACAGTCATTTGTAAGCTTGTCAAATGTCTCCCATTTTCTGTTTAAACATGTTAAGGGCAATGACATATCACCACACAATAGATCACTGGACTTATATAAAATCATGTTTTGATTTAAAGTAGAAAGCAGAGCACACAACTACAAAAGGGAGCACACTGCACATACTAGGAAATAACAGTACATACTTTCAGAATAAAACGTACCAAAGAAAGCCTAATCCCATTTCTATATATTTTTTTTTCATAACACGGGCCTCATATTAGATCGAATAATATCATTTTAGGGCTACCAGGGTTTTTGAACATCTACTCCCTAAACTCCTCCTTTCACAGATGAAAAAATTAAGACTTCAGAATGAGTCTTGTTCCAGGGGCAGGACCAGGACTAGAACTCGGGTCTCCCCAAAAGATCTGCAATCGGTATTGGCTATTGATTATACTGTACATTAAGTACTTAGCCTAGTGGAAATCTCAGTGTTTAAAAAATCATCCACAACAAACCAATTCAAAATTGGGCAAAGGACTTGAGTAGATATTTCTCCAAAGAAGATACACACATGGGTGGATTAGCCCATGAAAAGAGACTCCACATCATTAGTAATTAGGAAAATGCAAATCAAAACCACAATGAGATACCACTTCACACCTATTAGGATGGTTATCACCAAAAAAAAGGCAGTGGGGGAGAGTAATAAGTATCAGTGAGGATGTTATAAAATTAGAACCTAGCAAGCCACTGGTGGGAACGTAAAATGGTGCAACCACTGTGGGGAACAGTTTGACAAGTTCTCCTGGTTACACGGAATCATCATACGATCCAGTAGGTCCACTTCTATGTATATTCCCTGAAGAAATCAAAGCAGGGTCCCCAACAACTGCTTGTGCACCAATATTCATGGCAGCATTATTCACAGCAGATGGAAACCTAAATGTCCATCAACAGATGAATGAATAAGCAAAAGGCGGTCTCTATACATACAATGGAATATTATTCAGTCTTAAAAAGGAAGGACATTCTGGCACACGCTGCAACAGGGATGAACCCTGAAAACATCAGGCTAAGTGAAATAAGCCAGACACAAAAGGACAAACACTATATGAGTCCACTTACATGAAGTACCACAAATAGGCAAATTCACAGAGACTGAAAGTGGAACGAAGGTTGCCAGGGGCTGGGTGAGGGGAGAGATGAATGGGAAATTATCGTTTAATGGGTATGGAGTATGTTTGAAATGATGACAAGTTCTGGAAATGGTTAGTGGTCAGGGCTGTACATCACCATGAATATACTCAATACCACTAAAGTATATACTTCAAAATAGTTAAAATGGTAAATTTTGTGTTATGTATATTTTACCACAACTGAAAAAAAAAAAAGATACAATTGAACAAAAAAATCAGCCATGTGAATTATGGGCTGAGGGTCTCATGAAAAGCAGCAATAAAATATTGCTGTACTGATGGAATTAAGAACAGACATTTCATTCACGTTAAAAAAAAAAAAAAAGCACCAAACAACTGAAAATTCCAAGTTTCCTGGTCAAGATGACCAAACCCTAAGGGAAAACTGTGTAAGAGGTTACAAGCAGGTGACGGCAAGGTCTGACTTGCTCTCTGGGGCTGTTCCTCAGGCCAAAAGTGAATGCTTTAAAAACATGCTATACCTCGTTGTCCAGCTAACCTGGAGTGTTTTGGCCACAAAGAGGCTTTTCTTTTTTCAACAAGTTAAATAATATGTCAGACTCTCAATGCTTGGATAGTTTTTTCTTTTAAACTTGGCAAAAAGGACCCTTCAAAAGGCATGTGTAAAGACATTTGGGTTAGAAATAACAAACCTGTAACCCTCCCAAGGTGCCGTGTTTATTTGAACATGTGATGATGCTATTGTTCAAATAAACACACTCAGCTTTCTCTCCCTTTCCAACGGCCGTAGCACAGACGCTCCGCAAATGAATGTGCACGGTAGCAATGCTTAGTGTTGAAAAGTGGTTTCTATTATACAGTCACTTCTGAGATGTGCAAAAAATGCCTCCTGTGCTAAGCATTTTCCCACTTGTTATTTCTTCAGCTTCCGAAGAATCCCCATAAAAGCCAATCAAGCCCACTTGAGTCATCCAGAGACACCGCAAGTCATCTCAATCCCTGCACCCTCTGAAATCCAACATGATCATCAGGTATAAATTATCAAATGCAAATCTGGGCTCCAGGAGTCTGAGTTCCATTTCTAGTTAATATTTGTACGAAAAGAGCTAAAAGAACTAGCTGCGAGCTTGAGCCCCAGCACCATCACCAAAAAAGTGCATTGTGACAAAACACGGAAGGTTCTACCTAGAGAACAATCTTGAGATGTAAGAGGGTGGGTTCTCCAGGGACCTGGACAAAACATCGGAGAAGGTCTGAGATATTGTCCGGTTGGGAAAAGGAGCATCACCTAGAGCAGCACTTCTAAGCTTCGGCACTGTTGACATTTTGGACCCGATACTTCTTTGTTGTAGGGGCGGTCTTGTGCACTGCAGGATGTTTACAGGCATCCCTGGCATCTGCCCACGACATGCCAGAAGTACCCCCCACCATGGGGGCGCCTGGGTGGCACAGCGGTTAAGCGTCTGCCTTCAGCTCAGGGTGTGATCCCGGCGTTATGGGATCGAGCCCCACATCAGGCTCCTCCACTATGAGCCTGCTTCTTCCTCTCCCACTCCCCCTGCTTGTGTTCCCTCTCTCACTGGCTGTCTCTATCTCTGTCGAATAAATGAATAAAATCTTAAAAAAAAAAAAAAAGTACCCCCCCCCATGGACCACTGCTAATGTCTGACATTGCCAAATGTCTCTTGGCAGGAAGTGGGGGACCAAACTTCCCCATGTGGAGAACCATTACCCAAACTCGGCTTTCCCTTCCCGTCTGCATGATGGGCGTGAACCAGAGACTGCAGAGTAACGGAGGGGACCAAGCATGTGCCACCTGGCATATGCCTGCTAGATGCACGTGACGAAAAAGGAAGAGGCCAGAGCGAGGGGAAGGAAATGCAATGGAATTGTGGGAGCCAAAGGAAGAGAGAGTTTTAGCTTTGCTATCCCAGTTAATGAATTCATTTTATTTTATTCCTATGTTATTTCCCAGTATGTCAACTTCTCTAGTACGCTGTAGGTGCTTTCAAATATCACATTCCTTAGTCAAAACCTAGGCGCTCTAGGTGCCTAGGGCTTGAAGCCGAGGTGTAACAAAGTTCAGGACAGAGATTATGTTATCAGAGAGCCAGGATGAGAGTTGTGTGAAGGGTATGGACAACTCAGTATCATTCGAGTATACCTTATTTTGAAGACTGTATTCTCAAGTCCTTTCAAAATGCTTAATATTAATCACAAGTAGAACTTAATTGGAATAAGGATGGATCTGTGTAAATATATATCCCATTTCACTTCATCTAGAAAAACAATTCAAATTTATGTCCTATTACTAGTATCACCCTTGCATATAGCTGTGCAGACTATGGAATGGAATGTTTTTGTTTGTTTTTTGTTTTGTTTTGCCTTTTTTTTTTTTTTTTTTTTGAGAGAGAGAGAGAGAGAGGAAGAGCATGGTGGGGACAGGCAGAGGGAGAGAGACAGAAAGTCTCAAGCAGACTCCACACTGAGTCCAGAGCTTGATGCGGGGCTCGATCCTACATCCCCAAAATCAGGGTTGAGCCGAAACCAACAGTCAGATGCTTAACTTCTGTTTTGGGATCTGAACTACATTTCAAAGCTGACAAAAGTCAGTAATAGTCATCTGACTGCCTGGGGTACTGCCTGCACTGTAGAAACCAGCTTGTTGACCTAGGGAGGGAAGGGGAAAATTATCTGGAGACCCTGACACATATCCCTTGAAATTCAGGGGACATGATGAACAAAGATACTTTCTGACTGTCCCCCTGGAAAACTCTGAAGGCAGGAGGCCAGCCACAGCAGGCTAAACTGGTAGGGTAAAGAGAGAAGGCAGCCCTGCACGCAGGCATTTGATGCTATCCTTGGTGACCCTGCCCAAGAGGCTGTCTAACAGGTGAGCAAATGCCAGGTTTAAGAGAGAAAGGAAAGAAGGTAGGAAAGTTACAAAGAGTTAACATATTTTGATTATACAGCATTTATAAATCATTTCCTAATACAGCGTCAGACTCAGTAAATCTCGAAAGTATCATTAAATAACGATAATGCATCTTTTTAGAACCCTTTTGTTATGAACTAATAATACCTTAGATCTTTGCTACCCTGTGGGTGATCCTGGCCCAGCAGGATCCCACCGCCAGGAGCTTGTTAGGAATGCAGAATCTCAGGCCCCATCCCAGAACTCCCAAATCGGAACCTGCATTTTGTCAAGATTTCTGGGCACGGAAGGGTGATGAGCACTGGCTTAGACTACAGGTCCTCTATCAGAGCCATATCTAACAATGACCAACATCGTTGGCTTTCACAACACACACACCCAAAACACACCCAAGCATTATGATCCAGGAGGCTAGGGGTGTAGGCTGGGCTTCTGTACCTTTCAGTAATCCATAGGACATTCTCCTGTAGAACCAGGACTAAGAACCACTGATTTAGGGATTGGAAAAGGCAGACAAGTCAGATTTCAGCCAGAGCTCCTAACTACGATCCTACCTCCCTCACCCCCATAAACATTTTCATACAGGTGAATCCACTTCCCCTTCTGGAGGCTTCATTAAGTCACCGCCAACCTCTAACAAAACGTACAATTAGCTACACTTTTGTCTCAGGATTGATGAGGAACCCCATTCAAAATGATCACACAGGACAAAAAGGGCACACCCAATGGAGACACGCAAAGCAAGACAGGTTGAAAAGATACTGGACGCCTCCAACTTGAACCTTGTCCACGGCTGCCTGGGATGTGTCAGTTTGACTCAGCACTGACTTGTCAGGAGGGCTTGTTATTTGTGAATGAAGATGAAAGGAACCATTCACCAGCCACCAGCAAATTGTTAGGTTTTCTTGTCTAGATTTTGTCTTGAGGGAAGAGAGAACAGGACCTGATTTAAATCAGACCCTGATTCAGCCGCTGTTATTACTGCATACCCAAATATTCAAACTCAGCCACCACTGGAGGAGATCAAATTTCAAATAACCAGCTAAAATAAAGCCCAAGCTCTTGAATCCCACCCTGATTTCTACGATAGACTATTAGGCAAATTGGACACTATTAGTCCCTCGTGCAGTATGTTTCTAAGAGTTAATTTCCTTAAACGAGTTCCCTCAGAATTCTGAAGTTTTCAAGTGACTGCCAGGTAAAAAGAAGAAACACTTCTGGCAGAAAACGGTCTATAATATGATGAAGTTTGACATAAGGGAAATGATAATTACTGTATGAACAGCACAGTCAGAAGGTCTTTTACCAAATAAGGTTATGATTTCTGCAGCGAATGTGTTTCAATAAGAGGATATTTTCAGCCTGAAGAGTTAGCTTCTTTTTCAAAACGGGTATAATACAGAGTAAATTCTGTTTAATGCTAATTCATCTATTTACCAAGTACACAACTGTGGCGTGAATGTTATTTTTTTTTTTCTTTTCCATACAACGTCATGGTTTTCTGGGCACATTACGGCACTCTCAGATGTTTCTAATTACCCTCTGTGTACACCCAATAAAACAGCTGGCTCGAAATGTTATTAATACCACAAGAAGATCCAGAGGGCTCATAAATTTCTTCAGAAAGGGACAATGCAGTGGCAAAAAGTGACATATTCTAATCTTGCTAAATAACACTAGTTAAGAATGTTCCAGGGCACTTCCTAATGTGCCAGAAAGAAGGGCAGTGGTCTGCCTTCCCTACTGTAAAAAATCTCAATGTCACATTTCCTTTTCACCTCTTCTAAGGAAAATTTGATGAAAATCAGGTTGAGTTTTTGCACTAGGAAAGCTTAGAAACTCTTCATAATCCAGAACAAATTTTTATTGAATCTGATGGGCATCTAAAGTTTGGTCTCAGAGTGAAGAAATCTCTCATTACTGCCCAAAGTTTTCATTTTTCCCACCAAATCTGACAAAAGCCAACACTGCAGCCATGCCAGGTTTTTTTTTTTTTTTTTGGTAATCATTGCATGAGTGTAAATTCAAGATAATGGTGTTGAGCATTCCTTAAACCCCTACTCTTCCACTAGATAGAAAATCAAGTTTCTTTTTTTTTAATCAAGTTTCAATAAGTGTATCAATGACAGCATTACATTAAATTGGCAAAGGAAGTGCATCTGGCTCTTCTCATTTTGTTTGTGATATAACTTTGGAGACTCAATCTCAAACTTCCTAACTAACTTTATCCTTCCCCATTTGGTAGTTATTTTATTTTCCTGGACTGTGTAACATGAAGATGACTGTGTGGCTGCCCTCAAAAACATTTTCATATCATCTGTGATGTTAATTCCAGAAGGTTTTTCCAATACACAAATGCATTATTCCTCCTCCACTTGGAAAAAATAAATATACCTTGATACTAAAAGGTGATAGAAAGGTTTGACTCTTATACTACAGACGCAAAATCGAGCCCAACGTATATGCCAATAAGTGCTGCAGATATATACCATAACTCATAAATGTGAATTCAGTATTTATGTTAAGTCCAACTTCCTTAAATTTACTATAACTGAGGAGCCCAGAGGTAAATTACACAATGACAGCAAAGTGAGTAGCACAAAGCAGGATCAAATGTTATAATCGTCCATCACTGGAGATGCCCCCATCTATGCACGATGATTACTTTTCCTCCTGACTGCGGCTTTCAGTTCCAAAATGTGCTACACTATTTAAATGCTTTCACTCTTGCCAGCAGGCTTGGCAATAGGCAAGAGCTTCCTGGGTAAGCCAGTGAACCCCTCAAGGAGGAGCAGATCCAAGGCAGAGGGAACATAGTGCTACCACACTGTCTCCACCATATGACAATGATACCCGACATTACTTTGTATGCAGTCTAACCTGCCCGGAGCTAGCCTAGATGTGAGCAAGTACAGAGCCTTCTGTGCACTAGGAACAGAGGACCAAACTGGAGGAGGAAGAGAAACATCCTTCTATGTCTTTTTATTTTTTTTTCTCCAAGAACAGGGGGGAGGGGAGGGGCAGAAGGAGAGAGAGAATCTTAAGCAGGCTCCACGCCCAGTGCAGAGCCTGACGCGGGACTCAATCTCATGACCCTAAAATCATGACTCGAGCTGAAATCAAGAGTTGGATGCTTAACTGACTGAGCCACCCAGGCGCCCCTGTGTCTTTTTTGAAGACGGTATGTCATCAGGATCAGGAAATGAAGGAACCATTGTCTCTGTGATACAAAGGGAACATACCCTATCCAAACTCCAGACGATGTAAGCACACTGCCTCGTATCACAGGACATAGAGGTTGTGAATTAAAAAGATTGGTTATGTTTGGGAAAGACAAAGTTCTTCTTGAAATCAATCCAAGGAATCCATATACGCCCTCGGTCTGCTCCTTCTCATAAGCCTCAGGAAAGCGCTGAAAGAAGGTCAGGTCATTATTGGATTCATTTTACTAGTTTGGAATCAGACAGGTTAAATCACCAGCCCAGGGTTCCAGAGCTATCAGTAGTACCCCTGAGCTAGACCACCAGTGCCAACTGACAAGGTAATTGCTAGAAGGAGAAAAGAAGAAGAAAAGCTGCACACACAGAAGCATGTGAAACAGAGCTTGAAGATGTTCCTTAAGAGATGAAGGAACGGGGAGCAGGAGCAGCTAAAGGTATAGGAATCTAACTGCCCTTGGCCATGAGTAGGAAGTACACCACAGTCAGTGTTCCAAACTCCACACAAAATACTACGAAGGTGTCCTTTTTCATGCATCTTGTAGTCACTGGACTATGTTCTCCTATTCTGTGTCCCCAAACTCTATAAAGCCTGCTCAGACGGTTATGGCACTGCTGTGATTTCAGGCGCCTGAGGATTCATGATGAAGCTGTACTGGGTAAAAGCCCTGTGCCACCATTACAGGTACCCGCATAATTTGTTCTGTCAACCAAGATACCATAAGCATTTCTAAAGTAAGGCACCGTGCCGGCACCAGGGAGACCAACAAAAAGCAGACAGGTCCCTGTCCCCAAGCAGTTTAGAATTCAGTGGAATAAACAAGTATGACAACAAATGAGGGAAATGAGGCTTCGTCACATGACCAGCGCTTGGCTGACTCCTGACAAAGCAGCGAGGGACTGCCCAGACACACTGGGTGGGGAAATGCACCTGCCAGGCAGAACCAGCTGTGTGAACAGAGGCACAGAACGCTCGGCGCGTCTGGGGACCTTTGGTAACCCGGAGCCTTGGTTCGGCAGAAGCAGAGATTAAGGTCAAGTTAAGGCCAGGGAGCCAGGCGGCAGCTTATCCTCAAAGACCCAGCATGCTAAGCTAAGTAGTCTGGTTTTCCAAAGTTCAACCCATGTGCTCAAGCTGAGTGACTCGGAAAGAATACACACTTTGAGACACTGCGTTACAGACTCCGAGGAATTCTGAAAGGTCATTTATTCTAGGCTAGCCAGCATAACCCCATTAAGGAGTCCCAGCCACCCCCATGATACAGGCCAGGCATGGCTTACACGGAACGATCGATCATACATGCCTTTCTCACAGAGCTAGCAAACTGCTGAACCCTTTTACCTATGGTTGTTTTTCTTTTCTTTTCTTTCCCTTTTATTTTCTTCCTTCCTTCCTCTCACTTTTTCTTTCTTTATCTTTCTTTTTTTCTCTCTCCCTCCCTCCCTCTCTCTCTTTTCCTTTCTTTCTTTCCCTTTCTTTTCTTTTCTTTCTTTCTTTCTTTTTTTCTCTTCTCTTCTCTTTTCTTTTTTCTTTCTCTGTCCTGACTACAGACATACTTTCTTATACAACCATTCTGATGCCCCTCACCTTCTTAGCTTCAAAGATCTTCCTCTTCAACCAAAAGGACCTCATTCTCTCCTGATTTTGGCTCTTAGCATCAACTTATTGCCTCTCCTTGGTCCAACTAACCCCTAGAATCACCTTTCCATGCAGCCTTCCTCCACACCAGACCCTCTCCCTAACCACAAACACACAAACATGCACACACGCATGCATACACACACACATATTTGCCCTCACAACCAGTACTCTTTCCATTAAAAGCAAGCTCCATACCAAAATCATAGGATCTGTCTTACATAAAATATTGGAGAAATAGGCAACACAGTTTCTTTGGTAATTCTTTCCTATATCGAAGACCCTATACTTTTCATCATAAATAACCAAGATTCCTTCTGCAATAATTCCAGGACCATTTTTACACCAAGAGACATGCCTGCCTCCATCCTCTGTATCTGAGGCTCTTTATCTACAGATGTTATTAACAGGATTCCCTGACACTCGTGTGTGTGTGTGTGTGTGTGTGTGTATGCACCTATATACAGATCAATAAAACCTAATCCAAGAAGACATATAGGGCAAATTTGCCTGAACGCTCCAAGCACCAGCCCTCTGGAGATGAACCACAAGTGAAATAAAACAAACACAGTGACGGAGTTAGATTATACAGTTTGTGATGTTCCCTCCCAGAGCTCACTACTCACTCCACTCAAGTCTCTGCTCGAACGTCCTCTCACCAGAGAGCCCTTCCAGACGGCTCTAAAATAACAATCTGTACCTTCCGCCACCCCTCCCATCTCTACCCCCTCTCCCAAGTTTCTATTTCTTCTTAGCAGTTATCATCACTTGGCATATGTCCAACGTCCCTTACATGTAGTATATGGTGGTAGTACACGTTGGACAGTAGTGTATACTCACACTGTAGCTTTTTTTTTTAATTGTGGTGAAATACATGTAACATAAAATTTACTGTCTTAACCATTTCTAACTGTACAGGTCTGTAGTGTCAGGTCCATTCAGACTATTGAGTATTCTCTCTCCAGAACTTTTTCATCTTGCAAAACTGGAGCTCTCTACCCATTAAACAGCACTTCCCCATTTACCCCCTTGGCAAACACCATTCTCTCTCCCTCTATGAATCCAACTACCTAGGTAACTCCTACATATAGAATCCTATGCCATTTGTTACTTTGTGACTGGCCCGTTTCACTTAGCATAATACCATCAAGGTTCACTCACATTATTCAGCCACACTGTAGTATTTTACTGTTGCAGGGGCAAGTGTCTGTTTTGTTCATTGCTGTATTCCTAGTGCCTACATCAATCCTCGGCACACAATAGGTGCTCGATAAATATGTTAAATAAATTAATGTTCCTAATAATACCTCCACAGCTCAAATAAAATAAACAAGAAAATGCTTTACATTATGGCATTTATTCAGTATCAGAAAATATTTTCAGAAGATTAAATATATTTGGTCATAATTTCTTTGATAAGTTCTTAAGCATTCCAAATTGCTCAAATGAAAGGCAACTGCTTTCTTGTAGTTTTGTATTAGATCATGTTTAAAAACATAAAATCTATTCAATGCATCAAGGGGAAAGTACACGCACCAGTTAATCAAAGAGTGGTCTGCTGCTGTTTCACGGGTTTTCATGTTGGATAAACATCAAGGGGTCCAAACGAAGACAACTGGCAGAGGACGAAAGACCCACGGCCTGAACTAAGTTGCCAGAAAAAAAAAAATCCTAATGCTTCCCCCCTCCCTGCGCAGTTATTGGTTTACTGATTGCCTCCGTGAGAGGAACTGTTCTCCCCTCCTTACGAAGGATCCTACATGAGTGTAACACAATGAAATGTTTCCGTTCCTCAAAAACTCTTCAGGACAAAGTTGGTTTTGTGAGACAGATGGGGGAAATTCCCAATGCAGAGCAGCAAGCCAACCCCAAAACTGTTAAAAGCGGCTAGGGGTTGTCATCTATTATGCGCTGTTCAAAAGTTTATTTATGCTATTAAAACCCTAGTTTCCTGCCTTAAAAAAACGGAAAACGTCCCTCTTTTTTCAAAATGATAAATATCTCTGTACCCCTTTCAGAGAACTTTAATAAGTTCTGAAAAAGTCCAAATTCCTCAGCTTGGAATTCAAGGTGCTCTCCAGCCTTGCCCCAGCCTACCTTCCCAGACTTGTCACGTACCATATCATTACCTTTCGTGCTTTGTACGGTTAAGTCAAACTACCCTCACTTCTCAGCAACGTCCTGTGTCTTCTTGTCCCCACCCGTACTTCGAACAGGTAAATCCTTCCCTCCCATATCAGCTTTACCCCCTTCTATTTTCCGTCCATCTACATTTTGGAACTTAACCAACGTTTCAAGCCCCACTGCCCCCATCAATCTCTAATCAGGCCACGCACATTTGCCCAGCTCCCACTACGAGCCAACATGGGTAGCAGCTGGGATGACATGGTGAACTGAACAGGGAAGTCACACGCCATTCCTTTTCTCTCAAAGTACCCCTCCCTCAGCTGGACATGGTATCTCCTTCTCCGGGCTTCTGCGAAACATCTTCTACCTTGATTTAGATTTATTTACACAGACTCCTCATCTCCGCAAAGCAAAAGCTCTCAGGGGACAGCTTTATGATTTGTCTTGGAAACTCTAGTACAGTGTTTTATATATACTCACTTGGCAACACGGAGAGCAGGGGGTATCTGAACTCTGGGACAGAAAACCAAAGTGAGAGTCACCTTTAATCAAACCACCAGGGCCGTGGTACTCACATCCACAGAATATGAACGCTATAATTTACCTCTCTCAGAGGAAGTAAGCATCAAATGAAGTAACATATGGGAACATACTTTTTAAATTATCAAACAATTTTTATAATTATTCACTTGATGCTGATGGAAACTAAGTCCCCTGTAACTCCTTAGAGAAAGCAGCATCATATAAACCAAATGTGTTATTTTAGCCATCATGATTGCTTTTCACTGGTTCTACAAATAAGTTCTGCCACGGACAGTATGATTTTATTTCAAATATTCTAATTGTGACAACATGAATTCCTGTGTTCTTCTTATTAGAGGAACTTACGACTCTATAAACAATTTTAAAAATACCAGAAGGTCATCTTCATTATATCCCTGTGAGTGGAAAGAATCCATTAAAACAACAGTGGTTAACCTGCTGGCCCACCCAACTGGGAATCTGTTCCCATTTTTTAAAAAGGCAAAGGTGGGGAGAGCAAAGACGCAAAGCTCAGAATGTCACAAAAAAAGTTATTATAATTAGAAATCTGCTTTAAAGGAAATGCCATTTAATGTAAATATTCTGTTACATCATACCAATATCATGTTCATAAAAATGAATTTATTTTCCCTTGGATATCATCCTCATTCAGGCCTCACAGTCAGTGGAAATAATACTTAGATTTCCCCAACTGGGGGTGCCTGCCTGGCTCAATCAAGGGGTTGATCTTAGGGTTGTGAGTTCGAGCCCCATGTTAAGTGTGGAGATTACTTAAAAATAAAAGCTTAAAAAAAAGAAAAAGAAAAAGATTTCCCCAACTGAATACTCAAGAACAGACAATGTGCTAAATAGTCATGAAAAATACACCTGCCTCTCACATCTAAACAGCCCAGATTCACATCACCATAGACCAGAAAGACTACCACAAAAGCACAAAAAAAGGAAGAAATGAATATCACCCCTGTGTCTGCTAAAGAACCACCCTCTGTAATCCATTACCTATTTTGTGTAGTCAGTGAGCTGAGCCCAAGAGGCTCTCAAGCCAAAAATACGCCCAATGGCCATGATGAAGCCAGAACTGCAACCCGGGACTGTTGGTCTCTTGGCTGCCTATCAGACCACCCGTCCTTCCCACAGAACCCAACTCCATGAGGTCCTTCACCTGTGTCCCCCTACACGTTGTGGTCAGACCCCAGGAAAGCAAGTAAACAGATGACCTAAGGAGATCTATGTTCTAGTCCTAGCTAACAGATGTGCTGTGTAACTAAGTCAAGTTCACTTATACCACTACCTAAGTTCCCTTATCAAAAAAATGTTAACAATATTATGTGTCCCACTTCCTTCAAAAAGAACAGAAAACAAACCTATAAATCACCATGGAAATGTTCAAAATTATTTCTGTGTTCTGATTATTTTTTTTAAAGATTTTATTTATTTATTTGAGAGAGAATGAGAGAGACAGAGCATGAAAGGGGTGAGGTTCAGAGGGAGAAGCAGACTCCCCTCTTAGCAGGGAGCCCCATGTGGGACTCGATCCTGGGACTCTAGGATCATGACCTGAGCCGAAGGCAGTCGCTTAATCAACCGAGCCACCCAGGTGCCCCTGTGTTCTGATTATTAAAATGGATTATTTAGTTAAGATGCCTTGACTCTGAAGTCCACGTGGTTTTCCCAGTATTATTTTGACTCCTGGGAGCAGGGGTCAGCAAACTATGCCACTCAGGTCAAATCTGGCCCACTGAAGGTTTTGTACAGGGCCACACCCATGCTTGCACATACCGTCTATGGCTGCTTGCAAGGCCACTGCAGAGCTGACTAGTTGCACACCGTACAGTTTGTGTTGCAAAGTCTCAAGTATTTACTATCTGGCCCTTTACAGAAGTTTGCCAGTCCCCCAACATCTTACATACCATCTTACATTCCCCAAAGAGAGAAGCTAACAAATTATGATGAATTTTGAATTTTCCCCAAGCTGTTCTATTTTCCATATACATGTCTTATTTGTCAAAAGATTTAATATATCATCGGCAAATACAAATAGAGAGGAAAACCATCAAGTTAGAAAGCCACTTTTTTGTAAGTCATAAAGCTATACTAAACCAACTAAGTCCACAAAGATATAGGTCTAAAAAATGAATTTCTAAAATTCTCTGTATTTCTGAAGAATCATAATCTGTGAGTTCTACAGAATTACCCTTCTTCGATTTAAAAAATGTAAAACGTCTCCCTCAAATTATCCAATATTTGAATTTAAATAAAAAGAAGAGGGAAAATAGCTGAGGATATAAATGAAGTATTTCCCAGGATTTCCAATGTGAAACTTTTATTACCAAGCCCTCTCTGTCTCTCTCTTTTAAATTACTCTGCCAATCCTTTTGTGGCAGAGTTGAGTTCTGGTTTTGAAATTTTTTTTGTGTAAATAAGTTTGCTCCATGTTATATTGTGAATAGGCTATGTGTATCCTGTTCCTAAACATCTGCTTAAATGCCAGACAGGAAAGTGTGCAGCATGTTTTAACAAGTAGACTTCCTCTGTTTCTCAAAGCCTTCAAATATTTAGTTTCAAAATGAATACATTGTAAGCCAAAAAATTACCACCCATCCGATTACTTTGTCATTCCTACTGTAAAGATTTATGAAAAATGCAAGGAGGTGGAGGAGCCGACACTGTTGGTGGAGCTGGGAAACCCATGAGAGCAAGGAAGGCAATCAAGAAAAGTAAAAGTGGGAAAAAGCCATTAAGCCCGTAACAACCTCCTGGGAACTGCCTTTTCTCTTCCCCTCATTGTCTACAACCCTTCAGAAAATAATATTACTTGTTACTCATTAAAAGTCCTAAGATTTCAGAGGTCACAAAACATAAGCTATTTATTTTATGGATGAGACAAAACTGAGGTCCAGAAACAGTAAGTGTCACAGCCTGTGGATTAGGCAGTTAGTGGCAGGACCAGGACCAGAATCTAGATTCCCGATCGGCGGTTCAACACACTTCCCATGAGACTCGGCTCTCTGCCCTGCGAAGCGTAATGTGCCACTTGGCACCTACCAGCTAAATTCTTTTTAAAATATGCCCAAACACCCCTATCATAGCCAGGAAATTCACAATACCCTTTTAAATAGTATCTATGGGCACATGTTTTTTCCAAGTACAGACTATCAAGAATACTGCTTTCACCTCAGAAGCAGCAGCAGTCAAAATAAAGCAGGAGAATAATCAAAGAGCTAATAAGGACTTCAGGCTGTCCCCTTGTATTTTGTCTTGATGATCATCAGTTTCAAAGAGACACCCTCTCTCCTACCCCCCAGACGCACACACTCAAGACTAAACAGCAATATTCCATAAAAAGACCAGATCTAGCCAGTGTTATTATCTGTCTGACATTTGGGTTATTCTTGTGAGTAACTCATAAAGTAATGTGGGTGTCTGTGATTATTTGAGTACACATGGCAAACCATAATTGGTAAAAAAAATAATAAAAGACATTTTTCCGTGACAAAAATACTGTATTGCATGACAACATGGCAGGGTGACAGCACTCAGTGGACCGCAATACTTTCTCCCTTTACAAAAAAGTAAAAACAACACAAAATTTTTTAAAGTAAAGAGCTTCCTTTTCAGTAACCCCCATAGTTCATATTTAAATTAGTTATGAAAGATTAAAAGGTTTTGAGAGCTGACAGTAAGCCACTAGCATTTTTCCCCTAAATCCCTGTCATATATCAATTTATAATTCAGCCTTTTGATACAGAGCAGAAATGTGGCGAAAGATGCAAGTCCGTATTTCTTTCTACAATTGAAATGCAGTTTTTGACAATTTTTAGTATTTTTTTAGAACATGACTGTTCATCAAGTAAAAATTTTAACTTCATCACCACTATCCCCATTTTGTAACATGAGTCAGATCTAATGCAAATTCTCCTTATGACCGAGCAGATAAAAATCTGAGACTGATCAGTACAAGTTGTGTGCTAGGGTCTTAATCGAAAACCGATTCCCTTCTATCCTATTGATACCTCCCATCACCACGGGCTGCGTAAATGATAAGCAATAAGGGGCAATATTCTAGCTGCCGTTGCTCCAAGAAGCCAAACAGCAGGTTAAAAATTATTCTGAAAGTTATTTAAAGGAGCTCACGAAAGAAGCATATTCCAGACTCATAGACAGAAACCCATTCAAGCAGAGAGCAGTGTGAGTGGAGGAGGATGTCTAAACGCTCCGATCTCCTGAAACTCTCTTCAGCAAGGACAGTTAGGGACTGTGGAGGAACTCACCCACTCGGAAGTTCGTGGCCGTCAGGGTGTCGGCAGCATGACCATTCTCACTAATGAGAGTGGTGGTGTTCCCCTTCTCACAGCTGTTCTGACAGCTGCCCTTGGTGCAGGTCACTTTACAGATGCTCGGAGTAAAGACCACCTTGATGCGGCCAGTGTGGTTACTCACTAGGAGCGGAGGCAGGGAGAAAAAGAACAACAAACACATCAGCTTAGTATCCATGAACGTGCCTTGGAAGGTTTAAAAAAAAAAAAAAAAAGGAAAAAAGAAAGGAAAGGAGAGGGGGAACGAGAGAGCCCACAACCCGACAGGTTTAAGGAAAGAGGGAAGCCTTTAGTTCTCGCTGCTCTGTATCCAGTGGTGTCTCTGAAACAGGAGTAGGAAGCTTAGCAAACAGAACTCTGGGATGCACTCCAAAACCACATTTGAAGTCGAGTCACTGGAGTGGGATTACTAACCACAATGCTGCACTTTATTCACGGGCAGACAAAGAGCAATACGGAGGGCACGACATGAAAAGAGCCAACCCTGACAGGCAGATGTAATGCAAAGAGGTTGGCCATGCACCTCGTGGTGAATAAACTCTTGTGTCCTCAACTTGCATACTTTCCCTGTTTCTCCACTTATTAAGTCACTATTTGCAGTCCGACCCCTGGAAATGTTTTAGGCATGCGGCATGTCTGAAAACATCTGTCTCAAATCTCCTGGCACTCTTAGCTGAAGTGATCAAATCCTGTGACGCAGCTGTGGGAGCCCATTTCTTTTTCACAACTCTGGGGCGTTATTTCTCCATATTAATTTATGCAACCTGTATTTTGTTTTACTGTCAACAGGGTCCGTCTAAGAAACAGGGAGGCCAGGTCACGAGGCTCAAGGGTTGCCTCTGTGCGAGGAGCATCCTGGAGCCCTCGCTGCTGCCCTTCACAGGCCACCTCAAGCAGGTATTTCCTGCATCCACGTGGCCCTCTCCTTAAAACCAGATGCTATAACCTGACTGCACAGCAGAGGCAGCAGAGTATCACAAAATGGGCACTGATCTCAAAGCCAGACTCACTTATAATCCTGGCTCAGCCGTGTGACTTTGGACATGTCATTTCACCTTTTCTACAAAACATGAGAGAATTGCCACTGATGTTCTAACTAATTCTAATTTTCAATGTCTCCATCAGGAGTCAGCAAACTGTGGCCCGGGGATGAAATCTGGCCCACTACCTGCTTTTACAAATAAAGTTTTATTGGAACACAGCCACACTTCCTCCTTTACATAATATCTATGGCTGCTTTTGTACTGCAATAGCAGAGCTGCAGAGAATGTGTGAGCTCACCCAGAACTGCCCTTTATGGCCAAGTCCCAAACTAGACTCGATGGCAAAGTGCAATACAGAAACTCCAGTCTGGCTTCTACATCTATGATATGCCCCCACCCACGTCCTTCCTCTTTCCAGGAGCCTAGGCAGAAAGCAAAGACGGCAGCAGCAGCTGGAGACAGATGGTTCATCTCTGAGACTAAGAGTGGTAGGAAGTAGTGCCCGTCCTATTGCCACTGTCTTACCTTAGTGGCCAAAGGAGAGACCAGCTCTGGGTCAGCCTTTCTGTGGCCATCCCCTGACTACCAGAAGCAATTCTGCCCCTATAAACTGCCTTGGTCTGACCAAGATTATATTTTCAGGAAATCATCTCCAAGAGGCCTCTACAGGTCCTCAACAAAATAAACTGTGGTCATATCTGATCTTGGAAACAAAAAAAAAACCTTAACAACAACAACATTAGCACTTCAAAGCTGGAACTGGGGCCCAAAGGTCCTCTGACACAACGTTTATTTAAACATCTCTAGTGACAGGGAGCTCATTACCCACTGAGATTGCACATTCTAGTTATAAGCTGTTCCTGGCAAGTTCTCTTTCTTCCTGAGCTCAAGCGTGGCAGTTGCACCCATTAATCCTGACCCCGCTCCCCATGGTCTCACAATCTAACAATGCCTCTTCCACATGATAGCCCTTCAACTACTCAAAGAGAACTACCAAGTAAGCAAAGAAAGCTCAGGTTAGCAGGAACTTGAAGAGGTCAGCTTGGGTTGGCCCTCTCATTTAACACAAGAAAACGATTCTTCCAGAAGAGAAATAGCCTCAGTTCTTTTCAAATGTTTTTCCAAGACGATTTCCCATTTTCATTCAGTGGTCCTAACACAAGAGATCAGGACACATAGTGTGAAGTAGGGAGATATCCTAGAGGCCAACCAGATCTTCCAGCACCTTGCAAGATGGCACCTAGAAACTTTTACTATAATGGGCCAAATAATAAATATTTTAAGGCTATAGGCCTGATAGACTCTGTTGGCAAGTATTTAACTCTGTTGTAGCAGCGGGGAAAGCAGACTGTCAAAAACAATATGTAAATGAATGGTTGTGGCTGTGTTCCAGTAAAACTTTATTTAAAGAAACAGTTTGCCAACCGCTGCTTTGAATGCTTATACAACATTTAAAATTTTTGAGTGTACCCAGAAATTTAAAAAACTACAATAGAATGTTAATTCCACAATCATGCAAAATTCATATAGCTCAACTTATTTTTTTTTACAGTAGCACACGCACTCACACCCACACACCCACAAACCAGCTCACACTCTAAACTGTCAGACCATGCTTACAAATTATCTTGAGAATACTTTGTGTATCTAAGTGTGTGGAGCCCATTTAAAAAAAATAGAGAGACAACATTGTCCCACTTCAAAAGAATATGAACTTCTATTTTTTCTGGCTCTTGGTACAATAATGAAATTAAAAATGGTGTGCCAACTATTTTGTCTTCTCTGGCATTAACTCATGGCACCAGCAGCTGCCATGCAGATGCTCAGACCGTCACCTAAATTATGCTCACTTAGGCGAAGAGAGACATCCAAAGAAAGCGAGCACTTAATCATTATTCCCATTTCACCTCTCAGCTACAGTAGTCACTTTATAGGCACTGGAGATTCTCCGGGTCTATTGTTTTTAAAAACTTATTCTATTTCTTTGCCAAAAAAATTTTTTTTGGCCTGGAATCATTTGGATTTTCAAAAGGCGGAGACAGTTTCATATAACTTAATTCTGATTTTTACAATGTTCACATCTTCCTGGAAGAAGACACATTTTATTCCATATTTCCCTTTGTGTTTTACTAACATTCTGCTATAAAGTAGTCTAATTCTAAAGCAGACACAATCTCAGCGGGTCCTCTTGTCTTCACAAAGCATTGATTTCTTCATTATAATTAGCTTTTGTTTTCCACATCAATCTCAAAATCTGTACTGAAAAATTCACAACTTCTTTTGACGTTACATGGTCATTTGTAGCTCTCATAAGATCTCTGTAAATATTAAATGGGTTAGAAAATACACTCTCCCATCCCCTTGTAAAATCATTCCTATGTATCTACTAGAGTATCATGTACAGTTTAACCTTCAAAGTACCCAAGAGTAAGGTAAACCGCTATGAGTTTCAAATTCCTCACATGTGACAAGCTCAAGATAATACCAATCACCGGTCAAGAGTTTAGTGGGAATTCACCAACAGACACAGTGACCTTTCCTCCAGAGACCCCTTGGCCTGTACGAGGCATCTTCCTCAAATGCTTCGAGTAAATTAATACTCAAGAACCCCACATGCCTGCATACAGGAGGCACCTAATAAATGCAGAATACATGAAGTGACCTCAAGGAAGACTGTCAAACCCCACGGAGATCATGGATTTGCAGGCTGCTGGAGGACATTCTGGTCTAAGGCCTTGCTTCAGCAGCGAGGAGACTGAAGACCATGGTGAAATTAGTGGTCAAAGACCATCTCTGGAGCGCTAATAGCTGATTAAGAATTACAATCTGGGGGGCTCCTGGATGGCTCAGTCGGTTAAGCCTCTGCTGTCGGCTCAGGTCATGATCCCAGGGTCCTGGGATCGAGCCCCATGTTGGGCTCCTGCTCAGCAGGGAGCCTGCTTCTCCCTCTGCCTCTCCCCGCCCCCCCCCCAGCTTGTGCTCTCTCTCTCACTCACTCTCTTGCAAATAAAAAAAAAAAAATTACAAATCTGGAAAGCAAAAGTCAGGCCACTCAGGAGTTAACAGGGAAAATTGCTGACAGAGCCTTCATGCTTGGTCTCTCTGATGAAAAAAATGTAATTTTTAGATCTCCGTAGGTAAATCAGCCCCAGAAATCTTAAGCAAGTGCTTTCAAATGTTGCATTTTAGAGGCCTTGGCTAGAAACATAGATTGCCTGGAGCCGTGTAGCACCACAATCGGGCCTCCTAGTCAGTCAGTCAGTCAGTCAAGACACTCAAGAGTCAACATCCTGTCTGCAGGTTCTGCCAGACCCTGTGCGAATTTAAACCTCCAAGAAAAGGCACTGGCAGATGGTTTAAAACAAACCACAGATATTCGGAGTGTATGGTGAATGGGATGGAAGTGAAGTCGATATCCTCCCAATAGGAAAAGCTTTCACTTCTGCTTCCCAATCACGCATGACAGAGAAAAACTCAAAAATGTGAAAATTGTTCTTGACAAATGGACTTCAGTGTGGAGAAGAGCCCAGCTGCCATCTTTCAGTCATTAGCCTAGGATGGGACCAAAAGTGAAGGCAGCCAAAGAAATAAATAGAACAAGTTCAAGACTCACATCAGATGTCATGCACAAATCGAGTCTCCTCCACATTCATCCAGAATGCTGGGACAGCACATCAGCGTTCATCCAACTTCAACAACAGGGACCAACTAGCACAGGCAATGTCCTCGGCAAAGGAGAAGCACCTCCTCTGTGGTTAAAAGCCATTACCCTGCCCATTGACTGAGGCTGCTTAAAGAGACTTCGGAGCTGATTCAATACACAGGTCACGTGAGAAACGGAGCAGAGAGCTCATTCTCCTGCTGCAGTCCACTGCTTGCCCGAAGGCCAAGAGTTCTTTGAAGGACAAATCATAAAAGTATTAAATAATGCTTAGAATAACAGGAGTTTATTGTTCTGCTCTCCAGCTTGCTTAACTCCTTACGGACTATTAAAATAATTCCCTCAGAATACTGTGTTCCTTGAGAAAGGTGCCATGCAAACAAGCTAGAATCAGATCTATTACTTCATCGGGTGGCTCCACTCCTGGAATACCTTCCGAGAGGGAAACTCAGATGAGATTTCTAGTTGTGATGTGAGTACCTCCTCAGATAAGACTCTACGAATTACATTCCAGTACCATTTCTTGAGGTTTTTTCCAAGTAGATGTAACTAAATGAAGAAGTAGAGGAAGAACCACATGCTGCACAGCTGATACACATTAAAGGAAGACCATGTGAATTTCCTCTCCACTCAATTCTCCATTAATATCCACTTAAGGCAACTGTGTCAGTTACTTATCTCTCTCACACCTATATCCAAAATTTCCTTTCCTTTTTATACATTTAAGGAGATAAACTCGTCTTTGCCTGTCTATGGGTCCAGTAAATCATTTCACGTAAGAGTAAGTTTCTGGATATATTCTGAATTCCTTACAGAATGGCCTACCGCTCATCAAAAAACAGGCATCAAGTGTACACCATGTTTGAAAATGTGAATATAGTCCCCAAAATATCCACTTGGGCAGAAATGCAGCAGCAACCTAGTCACACAATCTTATATTACCTCACTCCCTGATTCACTAAGAAAATAAAAGCTCTAAAGACCCAGATCACCAACTTACCCAGATCTGTAGCTGTCCTGCCTTCCCCCTGATGAAAGATGGGGTAATGGATCCCTTCCTTTCTTACAGACTCAAAGACTTGATCTCTTCTCATCTGCATTCACATGCAAACGCGTTGCACTCTTGCCCAAATATCAAGAATACCACTCCTTATTGTCTCCATTCTTCTCTACTGCAGGTCATGCTCTATTTCTCTGCTCTCCTTACAGCAAAATTCCTCAAAAGAGCTGCTCTACTGGCTGTCTCCGCTGCCTCCCCAACCATTCTCTTTGGAACCTGTTGCAGTTAAAGTTGTTGCTGTCCATACTTCACCAAAACTGCCCTTGTGAAGGTCACCAGGGTCTCCGCATTGCTAAATTCCATGGCAAATTCTCTGGGTCTTTCTTCCTCGAACACTCAGCCTCTCTGACACATAAGGACACTGCTTCATGATATGCTTTCACCACTGGGCTCCTAGGTCACTCTACTCTTTCATGGATCTCTCCTACCTTGCTGGCCACTGCTCCTCATTGGATATATTCTGAGCTCCTTACAGGATTGCCTACCGCTCAGGTAGGCATCTGGCGGAGGGCCCCAGAGCTCAGTCTGTAGCCTTCTCTTTTCTATACTGACTTCCTGGATGAGATCATCCTGTTCGATCTCATGGATTTAAAGACTATCTACAAACTATGTATAGAAAATGTCTAACTCTAGCCTGGACCACCTCTACCGTGTGTGTGTGTTCAACTAAGCAACCAACGGTCCAGTTGTTGATGGGCCTTTCCTAAGTAAATATCTAATGTCTAACAGACACCTCAAACAAAATCTATTCAAAATTAAGCTTTGATTCCTTCCTGTACCCACATACAAATTTGCTCTTCTTCAAGTCTTCCCTCATCTCAGAAATGGCAAGCCTATTCTTGGCTGGGGCAAGGGGCGCTGTCCATCTGAGACTCAATACAATAGCAAATCCTGTTAGCTCTCTTTCCAGAAGGTAACAATTTCTCACTACTTCCATGAAGAACACTCTGGTACAATCCACCATCATTTTCAGTCTGGATTATTTCAACAGTCTCCTAAACCCTGCTTTCACCTTTGCCCACCTGCAATTTATTCTCCCCACAGCACTCAGGGTACCTTTTCTAATTTATGTCCGTGAGATCGTAGCACTCCTCCTTTCCGTGGCTTCCCATCTCAATCAGAACAGAAGCCAAAGGTCTCACAATGGCCAAGAGGGGCGTCCACAGCTGCAGTCTCTGACCTCATCTCCCACAATCATCCTCAACCCATTCACTCTGGCTTCCGTGCTATACTGCGCATGCTTCTGTCCCAGGCCCTTGCACCTGCTGTTCCCTCCACCTAGAACACTCTTCCTCTGCTATATGCAGCTTCCTCCCTCACCTCCTTCAAGACTTCTCCAGAATGTCAGCTCATGAGGAGGCCTTTCCTAATGACCTTCATAAAACTGCAATAGCCCCACACATTACCTCTCTCCCATACCTTGCCATTTCCTATTTATTATAAACATACTTTATATATTTATATGTATATTTTATATATTTATATATACTTTATATACTTATATATACACTTTATATATTTATATGTATATATAAATAGTATATATAACTATACGTTTATATAATGTGTTTGATTATCATCCTGAGAACACAAACTTCATGACAGCAGGAATATATCTGGTCACTGTCCTATGCCCAACATGTTTCTCATAGTAAGTGCTCAAGAACAATAACAATGAACAAACTTCACTGAAAGAAATTAAACAAATAATATTTATCTATGGGTTAATTGCCAGTAGTGTTAAAATAGTAAAGAATACTTCTATTAAACCTTTAGCCCTAAAGCATACTTGCTGTATGCTGTATTTGTCAAAGAGAAATGTTTTAGCCATAAAAGTTTCAAATCAAGCAAAAACACAGTTGTTATGCAGGAAACCCTGCAGTCATTACAAAACACAGTTTTCCCAAAATCATTAAAACATTACCCAAAAATGGCCAATGACATAAAAAAGTGAAAATTTTCACTTAAACATGCCAATGAGAGAATAACTGAATAAACAGGAAGTAGAAATTTCTCAAACACTCTTTCAAAAGAAAAACAATTATTTGCTCCCAAAGTTTCACAACATATTATGCAGAAGTCAAACTGACACGTGATAGAAACCTCCTTTAATTTTGTAAATAAGAGTTACGATGACGTGTAAGGAGTTTTTAAACCCATTTTTTATTTACTAAGTATCCATTCCCTTTGTCAGGCAAAGAACTAGGAAATTGAAAACACTACTACCGAGATTCTGTGAGCCCGATATGAATTGCCACTGGGCCATAAAACCCACCCAATAACCCACCCATGTTGGGGGGCACCTGGGTGCTCAGTCAGTTAAATGTCAGACTCTTGGTTTCGCCTCAGGTCATGATCTCAGGGTCATGAGATCAAGCCCCATGTCAGGGCTCAGTACCAAGACTGCTTGAGATGCTCTTCCTTTCCCTCCCCTCTCTGTCCCTCCCCCTGCTCACACACCTGCATGCAATCTCTCTCACAAACAAATAAATAAAATCTTATGAAATACATGTTGCTTCCCAGCTCAGGGAGACTGGCCAAGAGACTAGCCAGAGATTCACCAACAAAGATGGTAGATTTCGTCCCAAATTTCCATATGTTTCAGGAGTCAGGTCTAATTTCCTATTTCATTCAGTCCTTGTTTTACCTCGACTCAAGACATAAACTCTCAGATTGTCACCTGTCACCTGTCACATTTTCTCAGCCTTCAATTTTGCCCTGCCAACCGGACTCCACTGCCCCAGGAGGACTCCCAACAACACACCTTGAGACCATGGACTTTGTCTTCATACTTCCTTTTTCTCCTTGGGGTTTCTACTCTTTAAATACCAACCATAAGTTCTCTTCTCTAAAAAATATTTGCTAAAAGATCCTATTTTTATCTGTGGAACAAAATCAAGTATGTTTGAAGTTGTAATATATTTTACAGTCAAAAGACTAATTTTTCCCCAATAAGCTGCTCACCTAGCAGGATGTGGTCCAGTGTTTGGGGAAAGAAATAACAGTCGGTACTAACAGTAGAAAACCAGCAAAACAAACCAATGACTTTTTGACATTTTCATATTTTGACCTTTTTTTGGTAAAATAATTTCTTTAACATCCCCTGAGGGGATTCAACCATCCAGACATATCTCAGCTAACAGTTAAGGAATACCCAGAAAAGTTCAGGACAGATTCCAGACTGCAGTCTAGGGAAAGACATGACCTGGCATCTCAGTCCTGGCATCCTGCAACTGCACCAGGCTGTTTCATAGAGGTTCCTTTGACATGATTTTAAAAACTGTCCTGTCTAGAACATACCTGGAAATCTCTGCTCCTAATCTTGAATACTGAGGAACCTACCATTGCCAATCTATCCAAAAAGGATGGTAGCATTTGAAATGCTGTGACACATCCCCGGTTTCCTGGGTGGCTCAGCTGGTTAAGCGTCTCTTGGTTTTGGCCCAGGTCATGAACTCATGGGTCATGAGATGGAGCCCTGCATCAGGCTCCCTGCTCAGTGGGGAGTCTACTTGAAGATTCTCTCCCTCTGCCCCTCTCCCCACTCATGCTCTTACACTCTCTCTCTCAAATAAATAAATCTTAAAAAGAGAGAGAGAGAGAAACACATCCCCAAGGTGATAGGACTTAACTCAGTTCATAACATAAAAAGAAGCAAAGAAAAAGGGGGGGGGGGAGGGACTCAATTCTGAATAGAGAATGTAAGGCACCACCCGGATCTACAATCCTGACAATTACAGGAACCATACTTGGGGAGGGTTGAGTGAGTTTGTCCAGGGAGTTGTTTTGTTTTTCTTTTTTGGCATCAACATTCAAGATGCTACTCCCTCGAAGAGTTTGTCTCCCAAGGGAGAAATACCATTTAAAAGATGCATTTTTTCATGTGAGTATCTCTACCTCCCTTAAAAAACCCTTGCTGGTCTTTGCAGCAGCACAGCTCGAGATCTCACACCCATCCACGGGAGGACAGTCTTCCTACAACTGATAAGAGAGGACTTCACTGCTGTCCCTGAACCCAGAGAACAAGGTGCAGAGCAGTGAACACTTATGTGTCTTCTAGCTCTAGGCCCCATACAATCTGGCTAACTGGCACAGTCCCCTTACAGAAAGCATGGGTTAGATATGCTTCACATGATTCGAATTTTCTGTGCCTTAATTTTGGAACAGAATTAGGTTTTATTTATCCCCACATTTGTTGTTTTTCCAAAGAGAAGTAAATGGAGGCATTTGTTATCAGTCTATCACTCATCATTTCCATAAATAACATCTGTTTGTTTGTATGTGGAGAAGCAAGTCTGACTGAAAAGACGGATTATCTACTGGGCTATTTGTTTACCAAGGAACAAATTTCATGACTTATCACAGGCTCGATTAAGTAGGGGCCACTTCTCCTGAGGGTCCTAGATTATATCTACCATATGCTTTGAGAATTAGGATTCCATATAATTTACATACTGGTAATGACAAATATTTTTGACAAATATTTTTTTTAAGATTTTATTTATTTATTAGACAGAGATAGAGACAGCCAATGAGAGAGGGAACACAAGCAGGGGGAGTGGGAGAGGAAGAAGCAGGCTCATAGCAGAGGAGCCTGATGTGGGGCTCGATCCCATAATGCCAGGATCACGCCCTGAGCTGAAGGCAGATGCTTAACCGCTGTGCCACCCAGGCGCCCCTTAACAAATATTTCTGACAACATCAAACTCCTTAAAAGAAAGTTGAGATCCTTTCCCATCTAAACCAAATCTAGCCTCATATCCTGCAGCATTCCATGCAGAGCCTGGGCATTAGCTGAACCAAACTGCCCAACGGTCCTCGCTCACATGCCTACTTGCTTCACACGGTTTTCTCCCTTAGAAAACCTTTCTTCATTTTTCTCCACCTTTCATCCTCTTGAACCAATCCACTTATCCCCTCCCTATACATTTTTCAGCAACCTAGGCATGCCAGTTTGGACAGTGCATCTCTCCATTTTCCCCTGGCTTTTAGCACATAAGTCTATTTATGTATATTTTCCTACTTTACTAATCTTCTTTTGGCCTCAATCAAGCCCAAGAAAACAGTTTGTATTCTTTTCCTCCTTCTCTATTTGTAACAAACATCCCACCTGGTGGTTTTCCTTCTTTGGGAACAAGAAAAGATTATGTGGTGGGAGGGGAGTGCCATGGGAGAGAATGCAGGGGTAGGAAATGAAGAGAAGTGAATCAAGGGTAGTATGAATTCAGGCGAGGAATACATAGGCATTCCACTGTCTACTGCAAGGGCAAAGAAGCAACTTTTACTCAAACTAATAACTGGAAGTCACAAAACTTGAAAGGAGTTGAAAGCGATCAGGGTTCCATTACCTCTGTAAGGGGGCGTGGAAACTTCCCTCCTATGCTAAAGGCAGACACAAAGAAGAAAATGATCTATCACTGTACAAAATTTACATTCTGCCTGAAAGAAGAAAAAAAGCAAAACATAGGGCAGAGACTCTGGAGACCAAAATTTCCTGTGTCCTGTTGGGAACGAGCTGGCCTGGCCAGAAGCAGATACCTCACTGTGCCTCTCAGGAATTCCAATTCTGTCACAGAGGCAATAAAAATCTAGAGCAAACAGATACTATAATGTGAATGCATTTTATTTTAAGAAGCTCTAAGAAAGGTGAAGATATGAACGTTTTTGTAACCGCCAAAACAACTCTTAAGCTTGATGGATTCGGTTGAAAGAAAAAAATCTATTGAAGCAATTGGTTATACAGAAGAAAACTGGCATTTTTAAATCTCTGAATTGAGAATTATAGAATCAGAGGTATCCAAGCTTGCAGAATACAGATTCTGTCATTCACTTTTTGTTCTCTTCCCCACAGCACAAACTTCTCTCTGGCTCAGCTTTTAAATGACTCCATCAAATGGCCCCAACTACTCTCTCCAAGGAATTACTGCCAAATTCAATAGAACTCATCATTAGAAAAGATTTCAGCCTAAATATCCCTTTTCTCAAAGTCATATTATATCTAGCTTTTATTTATCATGTGATAAATAAAATTGCAAAATGATTAGTTGCCAATAAAAAATGAATTACTGATGTGTAATCACACATTGTAAATTTTCCAGCTTTCAGTTAATTCTTTTTAGGTTACTCATTCTCAACTTCCTCTCTCATCAAGATAGTGCCTCTCTTGTTGGACACTGTGATGGTTTTAATATCTATCCACAAATTCTTTTGAAATCTAATTCCCCTCTCCTTGAGCATGAGCTGGTCTTAGCAACTCATGTCTAAAGAACAGAATAAAACAGAAGTGATGGTTTCAACTTCAGACACTGGGTCACAAAAGGCACTGCAGCTTCTGTCTTGGGCTCTCTCTCCAGTCACTCACTCTGGGGAAAAGCCAGCTCCCATGCCACGAGAATACTTAAGGAGCCCATGGAGAGGCCCACATGGCAGAGAACCAAAGTCTCCTGCTAAATGCCATGTGAGTGAGCCACCCTGAGAGCAAATCTTCCAGCCCCGGGCAAGCCTTCAGATGACTGCAGCCCCTACTGATACCCTGATTGCAACTTCATGACAGAATCTGAGCCAAAACCAATCAGCTAAGGTATTTCTGAATTTGTGAGGCACAGAAAGTATAAGATAATATTTGTTGTTTTAAACCACAAGGTTTGGGTTAATTTGTTACACAGTAAAGTATAAACACACACACACACACACGCACGCACGCACGCACGCACACTTCTCTGCTCTTCTTTTTCCCCAGATTCTGAGAACAGAGAAGTTGAATTTATGGACCTTTTTACATGTACAGAGCACTGTCTGCATGACTGATGGACTCATGAAACATGTACTGAGCCCCTAACTAAGCTACAGAGCTCACATGCACACCACAGTCATTTAAATGATACTCACACCCCTTCACAGGCTAGGAAACGATAGAGATGTTCATCAGAAACTTGACCAAGGTCATTTTGTGAGAAAACGGTAGAGCTGGGATTTCACCACGAGCCTTCGCTCTTTCCTCACTACCCAATGCCTCTCTTACACTTCCAATAAGCATTTTCTGAAAACTACAGGATACCCAAATACCTGGGAAGGCTGGAGCAAGGGAGGGAAAAAAGATTGAGCACATACTATGTGTTTGGCAGTATGTTAGGTTTCATACCCCTCACCTCATTTCATTCCTACAACAGATCTATGGAATAAGTGCTAAGAGATATATGTGACAGAGAAACTAATATTCAGAGGTTCGATGGAATAGAATACAGTGAAACATGTCACAGGCTCCACCCTCCAGGATTTTGCAAACTAGAGTAGGGGGAAAAAAGACACACAGAATAATGCTACCTGACCCATCCACCTCGTGAGACTGTGGCAGGACCATATGAAATAATCTGTATGGATATAATTCATAAGCTGTTAAACACTATGCAAACCCAAGAGGATATCATTACATGTGGTCAGCTCTTAGTGGAGCAACTGTTGAGGGAAAGCTCAAACTAGTGGTGACATTTACTCCATAATATATTATATAACAAAACCCACAAGAGCTTCTAAATTTTATCTCAAGATGTTTGTTTTACTATCATAACTATTATTTAAGACTCTAGAATAAAGTAAAGTTCCATTGTGGACTTTGATTCCTACATAATTTCAGATAAGATCTGTTTGCCTGACTTGGTTTGAAAGGTATCAAAATGGATGTCAACGAATAATAGAAACACATTGATTAGAATGGCTTATTTTGCATTGAATAATTAAGTTAAACAATTCTTACCAGAAACTCTAAGTTTAGATCATTTTTAAGTGATACTGTCATTAAAGCCCTACATATAATGATAAAGCCAGCGGATTTTTTTTTTAATGTCAAATTTGGCTTTGCATTCACTTAAAAATAACACATAAAGAGCTAGAGCAGCACTCTTTCTCTTCCACCTTTATTACTGAAGTATTGTTGAAACACAATGCTACATTCATTTCAGGTGTACAACGCAGTGATTCAACAACTGCAGACATTATACTGTGCCCATCACAAGCGTAGCTACCATCTGGCACCCTATCAGGTAAAGCAGATCTCTTCCCAATGAATAAGATTGGTTTTGGCAATTTTTAACTCATTATAGTTTGGGTTTCCTGATAAACTTACATGAATATACATGCAGGGTAAATCTTAAATAGTCAATACACTAGTATTATAATGTAACACATTGACTTCATGCATACCAGGCTCTTAGTACAGAGGCTGGCATACAGTAAGTACCAAATAGATGAGGAAAAAGAGGAAGATGGAATCTACATAGTGCCATTGGTGGGAACAAATGAGCTTATGTCCAAATTTCCTAATTACCTGATGTTCAGTGACAAGAATATAATTTCCAATACCTTCAGCAGGTTTTTAAAAATACATATTATATGCTCTTGAGGTATATTAAGGTGTGGTTTGGAAACTGGGATCTCTGACAAGAAACATTATGAATCACTTTCTCCACTAAGAGTCTTTTTTAAGCTTTAAAAAAGAGGCATCTAATTTTGCTCTCTTTCCATGTTCAAGACATGGCAGAGCGTGCCGGACAGGTATTTGCACACATACCCCACTGTGGTTTCCTGAAAACCCATACCAGAAAAAGAGGAATAGGAGGCATGGAGGGACTTCAGGGGTCTTATTGGAAAGGTTCCTGTCCATACTCACTAATGAACTGAAGCTGGACATTCTCCATTTGATGTGGGTAAGAATCCGGGAGCTGAAAACATTTCTATTAAAAATCCAAATGGGTACTGAGATATAAATTTGGTAACACCACAGGCCCTATGAAATCCCAGGCCAGGCAGAACAATTCTGAGGGCTCAATGGTCTTGGGGAACATAGGAAACTGACCCCGCTCACCTGTCTGTGCATCTGCCAATACCCCAAGCCTACTCAGGAATCAGAGAATAGAGACCAGACTAAAGGAGTGAAGAAGAGTAAAGCAGCTGGTTTTCCTTCTCTAAAAGACAGTCTTTGGTGCTCTGAGACATCAAGACATGCAGCTATTAAAAGGAAGAGTTCAAACGGAATGTGTGCCAGCTGGGGTCTCTGCCTACAATACAATGGGGGTGTGTCGCACACACTCTCAAGTGATGGGACTGTAAAGTAAGGCTGTGCGTGGCAAGACAGAAGATGCAAGTCACAAGACAATCCAGAATAGCCAGCCACATAGGCCAGACTTTATGGAGACTAGAATATACTTCAATAACTGGGAGGACGTTAAGAATCCATAGTACTTTCAGCAACCCATTATACGTTGCCCTATATCCAGAAAATGCTTTTCAGAAAATGCCGTTGAACTTCATTCTTGGACCCAACATTAACATGATAGAAAGCTTCTCCTGGCTGTTTCTGCTTCTACTTGGTATTCTACTTCTGTTCTAGTTGCTTACTGTTCAACTCTAACTTAAAAATTCCTTGAAAAATTCTGATTAATCTTACTTCATCAGTATCATCCCTCTTAGGAAATGCTCTTCTGTCAAGCCACCGTACAGCAGCTGGCCAAGTCAGATTGGTTTTCTTAGGTCAAATGCCTACCCATCTTCTAGTCCACTGTGGCAAGAAGATGGGGTCACCCAGAGTAGCATGTCTACCTATATGTATCCTGGCTGATTAAAACAATATCATCTGCTCCGAGACTAACAACTGTCCAGATTGTCTTAAAAAGTCAATATTCTGCCCTGCTAAGGTAATCTAAGGAAAGCAGAAGTCAAAAGAACTGGCTTGTCAGTAGACCAGATCCATGGGGTTTTCACGGTACAAGGAATAGTGGAACCATACAACTTAAAGCTCACAGCTGACACACTGTCACTCCACCCACACTCCATTAGTAAAAGCAAGTCGCAGAGCCAAGTTCAAAGTCAATGGGGTGGGACAGTCCACTATCCCCACAAGGAAGCCAGGGCAAGGAGGAGGAGGGAAGAAAGAATTACATGTAAATAAGATCTATATTTTTATTATTTATTCTGGGATGAAAAAAAAAAAGTCATGAAAAAAAGTTAAACAGGTCAGGGAAATATTAACAAAATATACGTGCCTCCCTCTCTCCCTGTAAAAACAAACGAAAGCACACTTAAAATCATGCTTTGTTTTTGTCAAATATCTACAAACACAAAGAAAAAGACATTTGGACCAGATAGCATCTACCTAACTGAATCACTAAAGGTGGGATAATATTTCTGAATGATGAGTAAAGGGGAAAAAAAAATCAAAAAATTCTCTTTGGGGAGGGTTACTCTGGAGCCCTCCAAAGTCAAGCAGAGCCTGCTTCAGCAGCTCTGTGAGGAACGTAAACTGAACGCGTGGGAGGAAGAGCTCCGCTTTCTTCGAGATCTGAGGCAGACAGCGGCAATTCGAGATGCACCTGCAGCCATTAAATGGCCTTCACGAAAACGAGCAGGACAGCTGCCTGGTGTGTGCGGTTCCAGGCATTGCTAACAGAGAGCACCCCGTCCCACGCAAGCAGCCCAGGGGCCACCCACCAAAGGGAACCACAACCACCGCCCTCCCACCTGCTGTCCAAATTCCTTTTCTTTCCCAAAGATTCTTTCTCTATGTCTGTTCCTAGGATACAGGGGTTTTGAAATAACTATGATGTTTTTCACAAGAGCAACCACTGCCTGTTTAAAGTTTTCATTTAGTTAAAAAGCCGGGAGCTTGGAAGAGCAAATGTGTGAAGCGCTGTTAGGGCTACATGAATTTTTTTTTTTAACAGATATTTACGAGATGGATAATGTAGGCAGCTGCAGAAAAATGACTTTAAATCACACACATATTTATATATGTGATTGAGCATGTATGTGTACATATGTATATACATACATCATACATACACATTTCATGGTTTAATGTTTTCCTGTCAGAAGAAGTCCTCAAATATAAACATATTGCAATCACCTCTTAGGGAAGAAAGGTTTTCCTCCCATTCCAGCCTTATACTTCCTCTGTACAGGAACACAGAACTTGGGCAACTGGGTTTCAGTAAAGATACATTTCAATTTCCCCAAGGGGCTAATACTAAGTAAGTATCAAAAAATCATGCAGAACTAAAATTGCAGAAAATTACAACACAAACTCTTTAAGGTCATAAAATGTAAGGGAGGTAGGGAGGTCTTTACCTCAAAGAGGGGAAGACAGACTCAGCACAAGGCAGTAATTTTCAATGCTAAGGGAACCCCTCTTTAAGGGGACTAACCTGAGTAAAAACAAATTCTATTTCAATTGCCTTTGTACAAAAATATTGCTAAGGAGATATTCCAATCTCATTTCTGTTGAATCAAAACTATCACTTCAACTTTCACAATGATTATTCCCTAGAAACTATTTTCTTATTCAGAAATAAAATCAAAGTAAAGCCCTCTGTTTCTGGCAGAGAAATCCACAGGCTGAGTACGGAGCAGCTCTTCTTTTTCAAACACAGATTTTCTCCTCCCAAAATGCTATTTTGTACTTTCCAGGCAACCTGTAAATTCATTCGTGGTATTTTCCCCCACCAGTATCACAGTTTGATCACAGAATATTCTGGAACCATACAGAATCTATTTCTCAATATCTTGAGCTTGGTCTCAACACCCAGAAATATCCTTGGATTACTTTGTTGATTTATTATGAAATCTTGGACCCTAGGGATTGAAAGCAATCTCTGGCACGAAAGGCTGCCCATTGGAGAATTTAGATTACATAACCCTTCACTCTAGGTTTTCCTCCACTGTTGTTTTTAATATTGCTGGATAAGCTTCCTGGAAGTGTTTATAATCAGTCTATGTCTACCACTTCCCAGCGATCTTCCACTGTGTGTAAGCGATAAAGAGGCAAAGAGAACACTCATGTTCGCCTACCTTCCTGGACTGGGATGCGAGCAGACAACTCCTGGGTAAAACATATCACCTGCCCTCACCATCCCCAACTGGGGCACAGTGGCCATGGCAAGACTGCACATGGAACTTTCTCTCCAGTAGGTAATACCCTGCTCTTCAGTGGAATATAGATTCTTAAAGGCATCAGCTCAGCAAAACCCTGGTCCTTTACCCACATTCACTGGAATGCTTTCTTGAGCATCCATTTGTACCAAGGAATGCTGTTGCTTTGCCGTCTAGGCTTTTAAGCCAACAAGGACTGTTCCAGAAATTACTGAAGAATAGGTGAAGTTCTTCTAGCCATCTATAGTGCTAACATCCACACTAACATATGGCTGGAAACTGGCTCAAGGTTCCTCATTCCCACACAAAGAGTGGTGTGGGTGACCGAACAGACCAATCAGGAACTTGATTTCATAAGGCAAAAAGCATGGAGCTTTACCATAATTCCTTCTTTAAAGCAGTCTTTTTTTCACACCTAGTATTTTAAATGCTAAATTGCTTCTTTGTTAGTTTTCATCAGCTTTTTATAAGATCTAGTTCCTGGCTGGTCCCACTTCCGCTACCACTTCGTACCCACTGGATTGGTGTGGGGCCAATCCCAAAGACATTTATTCGCACATGACCAAGCCAGGGGTGGTCTCCGTGCAGAGAAAGCTGTCAGGGCTGCATAACATGTGCCTGTGTCATTCTCCTTCCCCTGAAGTGCACACTCAGTCCATGGGCAGAGCTTGGCCCCAGTGAGGCTCCCATCAGTCAGTAACTGTCAGTGAGGGCATTGCAGACACCTGGCGTTGCCAGCACACACAATTTCTCCTTCTGCTCTTTGCTCTCTTCACACTCATATCCTAAAGTGAGGCTTGTGTGGTTCTCAGGACCAGACTCTTCTTTACCTGCATTTTCAAACTGCTCCTCCCCTAAAGATCTCCCGATCACAATTCATCCCATGCAGAATAATCTGGCTCTGATTTCCTTATCTCTAGCGATTTCATCTATATTTGTCTTTATCCAATTGCTAGTCCAGGGTTTCTCTCCTCTTCTGTGATGGGCCAATAGCTGGAGGATGAATTTGGTCTTTCTCCCTCACATCACCTTCTAGTGGGTGCTCTGAGCTATACCACAGCATCTCTCCCTGTGATGACTCAGACTGGCACTGGGCACCCAGACCCTCTTAGCAGTGTTCTTGTCTACCATCTTGAAGTGGCTGAGAAAAGCAGAACAGTCTCGGCCAAACACTGCCTGCCTCCTAACCTTCGGATTTGTTTTGCCTAAGAAAAAACCTTGTCAGCTCTGAGTCTTTGCAGAAGCACTGCCTTCCCACGGTGAGGACAACCGGGAAGTGCATGGTTTTACGGGTAATCTCTTTGCTGTACCAGTCTGCAACCACGTACAGTCTTCACTCCAAACACAGGAACTTACTTTTTCATGAGGAAGACATAACCAACAAACCCTGAGATGTTTCCATGTCTTGTTATGCTTCTTGATGTCACTGTGAACAAAGCCTGAGGGTTCATGCTAGCACACTCAACCACAGTGTCACTAGAAGTACACAGAGGAGGAGGTCTCGTGCTCAAGGGTCCATGCTCTTCTAACTGTGGGCTACAGTTAGGCCAGAACTGGGATGCAGGGGCTCAGTCAGCAAGGCTGCTGTTGTGAGAACAACAGCATCTTTGCCTCCCCCTCTCAGGCCTGAGACCTGGATGGCTGCTCTATCTTCAAATGGGGGAGCCAGGAATTCCAGGTAGCCTGTGACCAACAGCTGGGCAGTTGCTGAGCTGGCTGATCTATTGGAAGGATTGAGAGAAGTCAACAGAGACCACAGGATCCAGGGCTAAGGTGGTCCCAGTGCAGGCAGGATTACATTTTCTTCTCCCAAAAGGGGCCCAGTGGGGGCTGGGTACCTGCTTCCTGCACCGTGCTGGCTGCTTAGTCAAGCAGCAAGGTTACACTTACCACTGAAAGTAGTGAGCTTGTCCGAACTCCTGTAACGTAACAGGACCATGTGTCTGAAAGGCCAGTAATCCATCTCTCCCCCGTATTTCAGCCCATCAGAGGAAAAATGGGCAATTCTTTTAAGAGTCTGACTTGTATCTGCTTTTAAAACTTTAAAAAGGTAGTATGTAAAACAGGACATGTGTCTTCCTTGAAATTTAAAATTGAAAGGAAAAATTGAAAGGAAATTAAATTTTAAATTCAAATGAAATTAAAGAAAATTTAAATGAAATTAAACTAAAATTTTAGATGACTTTAAAACATAAATAATCTGTTTAAAAGATAAGTTAATCTTGATAGGAAAACAACTGGAATTGGCAATGGAAAATCTGATTTAGAGATGTTTAAATTTCTAAGTATTTACAAATACTAAAATATAATTAAAAAAAGAGACTAAGCAGCTGTATATTTAAGTCAGAGATTGCCCAGTCTTTTAGCTCTTAGGACTCTTTGCATAACCTGCAAACCATTTCAGTTACATGAATATTTCTGTTCATCCTAATGATCTCCTTTTTAAGAAAGTCTACCACTTTCTTAAGAAGCTCCCCAGTACCTATAACCCTGAAGATAAAAATGTCCTTCCACCACAGATTTTAGCAGAAATATTCTCTGCTTCTAACATCATCAAGCATCTCATGGTGTTTTTCCTACAACAGCAGATAGCCTGGTGTGGATACTCATTACCTTCAAGGCTGTCTTCTAGAGAGTTACGCCAAACTAATCTCTTTTTTGCATGAATTATTTGGGTTTGCCCCTGAACATATGCTATACTAAAAATCTTGACTTTTTTTATAAGATGATCTTTCAAATGCTATCAAGTCACTTTAACTGTTCTTTCTTTGGGTTAAAAATACTAAAATAAACACAATAGAATTTGGTTTATGTACTCGTTTTTTTCCTAGAAGTCACCAAGGAAGATACTGGATAAAGCAGACTCCCCAGCCCATACTATCCTTAGAGCGAGCCCAAGGAGCTCCATTCCTGGAGTTCATACTAAGCCTTTTGTAACAACCTATATGACTCAAACAAAACAAAACAAAACAAAACTTTAATTTTTTTAACATAACAGGGTTTTTATTTTAATTTTTTTATTAGCAAGATCTGGTTTTATTCTTTAAATGTTTTTTTTATTATATTATATTAGTCACCATACAGTACATCCCTGGTTTCTGATGTAAAGTTCGATGATTCATTAGTTGCATATAACACCCAGCGCGCCATGCAATACGTGCCCTCCTTACTACCCATCACCGGTCTATCCCATTCCCCCACCCCCCTCTCCTCTGAAGCCCTCAGTTTGTTTCTCTGAGAAACATAACAGGGTTTTTAATATATTCACAGATCTTACAACCCATGACTATCTAATTCCATAATACTTACCAACCCAAAAGAAACTCCTTAACCATAAACAATCACTGCCCATTCTCCCTCTCCTCAACCCCTAGCAATCACTAATCTACTTTCTGTCTGTATAGATTTGTCTATTCTGGACATTTCGCATAATGGAATTATATGTGATCTGAATCCTTTCGTGTCTGGATTCCTTCACTCCACATGTTTCCAAGGGTCATTCACACTGTGGCATGTATCACTATTCCATTCCTTCTTTATGGCTGAACAACCCGTTGTAAGATAGACCACATTTTGTTTATACATTCATCAGATGATAGACATTTTGGTTGTTCTCACTTTTTGGTTGTTATGAATAATGCTGCTACGAACATTTGTATACAAGTTTTTGTGTGAACATATGTTTTCAATTCTCTTGGATATATACCTAGAAGTGGAAACGCTGGGTCATATAGCCACTGTGTTTAACTTTGGGAGGACTTCAGGTGACAGCTTAATGTGATTCAGTCTAGCCAGATGGCAGTAACTGGTTCATCCAATAAAAATGTTATTTCTGTCAGTATTAAAAGGTTTTCCTTAAACAATTGGGAGTAACAGCCATTATTTTCCCAATTGCTGTGTGGCCTGTCACTCTAACATTAGAGGAAACTAGACTTATCAGACAAGAGTGGTCTCTCATGGTTCATACTTCTCTGGCTGCCTTCAAACTAGTGGAGATTTATCTGAGAACATGATGGTGAAGAGGCTGGGTTGCCAGGGACGGTGACAATGAAGGACAGCTGGTTATAGGCAGGGCTTCTTGGACAGCTTTTAATTCAAAGGCTATGAATTGGGCCTAGAGGCCCAAAATCTAGATGTTTTTCACACACTGAGAGACTGAAACTTAGATCAGCCCCTGGCAAACTTGACTACCCATGAGACTAACCTAGCCAATTTTTTTTTTTTTTTACAACCTGCCAGCTAAGACTGATTTTCACATTTTTAAATGGTCATACTTTTAACAGTTATGTAAGAACCTATATGTAACATCCTCACGATTACACACCTTGCCTCCCCAAGCTTGAAGTATTTACTATCAGATCCTTTAAGAGAAAGTTTACAGACCCTAATGTAGTCGATACTCACGCAAATTAAATTCTCTGAAGAGCAATGAGTAAAGCATAGCACCACTATTAATTTGTCACTAGAGACAGCCAGTAAGCAGCAAACCCCCAACACAAGATGTCAAGCAACCCGGGCAGTGACTCGGAAGGATGGTAAAGCACAGAACCAAAATAGGAAAAGCGGTATGTGCACAGTGGTTAGGAATGGTGCGCCAGGTCATCAAAACGCTGGGAAATCTACTAAAATGTTCATTCTTCACAGCAGAGAACAGCTCCCTAGCAACCTGATAGTTTGTTTCTCCCTATCTACTTTGCTTTATCTAGAGAGTGCTAGACATAACATATTAACACACTTTGCTTTACTGAACCCATCACACCCCGCCCTCACCACTGTCATCCTTTTCCTGCTTCTTCTGAACCATTTCTCTCTTGGCCTACCAGGCGTCAAAAGCAAATCCTTATTCACTTGGGCTTGTAGGCTATGTCTCCCCTATAATAAGGTAATTAATTTACACGATTCTCAGAGCTCTAGGTAAGCATCATTAATGCCGCTTGCATGATACTATTAAACCTACATTCATTACAGTAGACCACCTTTTTTTACCCAATTCAAAAGAGAAAACAACACTCCTCTTCTGCCAACCTCAATGTATCCTCTAGTCCCTAAAATTTCCCAAAAGTAACGACAGTGGACTGTTATGATGCTGGTCACGAAGTCTCTTCCCCAGACACATTATCCCTACCTGCTGGTAATATCTTCTGTTTTTCTCATGAGTCAGAATTATCTACTCCTAAAATTGGACCATAAAATTCTTCAGCAGAATGAGAGGTTCACTGGGTGTTATATGCAAACAATGAATCATGCAACACTACATCAAAAACTCATGAAGTACTGTATGGTGGCAAAGATAATAAAAAAAAAGAGAGAGAAGTGTTCATCTGTTTACATTTGAGCTCTTCTATAAAGATGAAATTAAAGAAACTGAAAGTTCCTGCTTTTCCTCAGACTTCTCTCACTGACTCTCTATCCCTTTCTGTTACATGTAAGGTTTCCTTGGGGGCTCCTTTCACCTAAGGCGAAGCTGGATGTGGGGAGACATTATTTAAGGTTCTTAGTATTACTCGTTCCTTCTTTCTAGTTTTAATCTTCCTATTGTTGTTCTTACTCAATTTTGCTATTTCCGTAACCTCATGGTCCTGCCAAATTACCTCTTTTTAAAACTTTCCCATTAGCCTTCCAGCTCTCAACAGAGTTCTGGGCTCAGCAAAAAATAGCTACATCTCCTTTCCTGGCCTTTCTATATGCCTATTTCAGTTAGTTCCTGGGCCTTTTTTTTTGAACAGCCACTAACTCCTGGGAAGTTTGATCAGAGAACCCCATCACTGTGATTATATGTTAGTCTGAATTACTTTACTGGCTCTCAGCTATGGAAAAACGTTAAACAGAACAATTGGGAAAATAATGGCTGTTACTCCCAATTGTTTAAGGAAAGCCTTTTAATACTGACAGAAATAACATTTTAAACAGAATGGGTGGGACATTTATGGACAATACAGATAAAGTTCTCTTCCTGTCTTTCTAAAACATAATTTCATCTTCCAGAAGACCCTTCAACAAAGGTCTGAGAGTAAAATACACACCCATCGTGGGACCTGTCATTCCAGTAACGAATCAACGACAAACCAAAACCAGTCTCGTCTCTAGTCTTAATACCAGTGATTCTTAGAGCACCTCTTCCTGATGCTTCCAAATAGTTCAAAATTCTCTTCCTTACCAGGTTGATTAGAAACTTCCAAAAACTCTCCTCCCATCACATTCTAATTCTGGAAAGCTTCTACGAAATCCCTGATCTATATAAAAACCCAAGGAAATAATAAGTACCTCTTTGGAGTTATTTTTTTAAATTAAGATTAGAAAAATATATAGCCAGGGATATTCACACAGAACAGGTTATGAAGCACTTACACCAAAGGGTCTTTAAAAACAAGATGGACACCTCTATTGTTCTGCAAATGACTTAGAAGCATCTTGCCTAAAGGACAAGGAGATCATCTCTAGGATTTCTCCTTTCTTCCCTCTTGAAAATCCCCAGAGCTTGCTGTCCTCGTGGGCCCGATCAACGTCATCTCATCGAACTACTGCTCTGGGGAATCCAGGATGCTCAGGTCACTGAGCAGAATTTTCCCAAAAGATAAAAAATGCAATGGACAAACCTTACATGAGATACTCTTTTTGTTAAGTCACCAATTCTAAGGGAAAAGTCCATCACTCTAGAATGGTGACCCCCTCAGGGAGGTGGGGGTGGGCCCGGGGAAGCAAACCCACACCGATACAGACATCTGAAGGGCCCAAGAGTAGTAAAAACTCTCTCTCTCTTTGCACTCTTTTTGGTGGTGAAAGACACTCCTTTCCAACCTAACAACTGGCATTCTGTTTCATTACTTGTGGCGCAGGCAATCCGTCAACCTGAGACAGGGCAGGAAGCTGCTGGAAGGAGTGCGTGCGTCTAGCTCTCGGCTCTGAATGGTCTGTGCCTCCCTCCAGAACGTTTCCTCCAGATGCGGCCAGCAGACACTGTGTAATACCTAAACCACAAATCATCACATTCCCCACCCTTGGAGCCAGGGCTTGTCCGTGAGCTTCCCACATAGCAAGATACTAACCACGCTGGCCACTGATAGCTCTTTACAAATTCAGACTAAAGCTGGCCACACCATCTGCTCCGTATACTAAAGAGGGGACCTCGTATCATAAAAATACCCACTGGAGGTGAACCTCAGAGAGTAATGCGGGGCATTTCAGACATTTCACAAGGCATGAATCCTGGCTAGCTTACTGAAGAAAATATTCTATCAATGTAAACATGTCGGGCATACAACTGTATCTAAGAGGAGAACAACCAGGTCTCAGAGATGGAGCCATCCTGCAGAAACAGAATGACAGGCAGGTCACTTCACATTCTTTGCCAATATCCAAGGAAACTGTCTTTCCTCAAAATAAAGAAAACGGGCTGCTGTCTGGCTGTCTGGTTATTTTGGGCACCAGGGTGGGTTTGTTGTGTCTGGGTTGTTTCTGTTGTTGTTGTGATTGTTTTTACGGCTCTTAAGTTTTATCTACTGTGACACATGAGAGCCTCTAACGCAAATGAAGTCGTTCCACACAACAGTACTGTAACTTAGAAAAATCACTGACGGGGTGGTACTCACACTGAAACGGTGCCGAGACTTGACCCTGCCCGTGTCTCGAAGGGAATGAGCCTTCAGTGGACTGCTCCCCCGAAATCACCTTCTGCACGGCAAAGTACTTGGGCTTGAGCACGTATTCCTGGGTCTGGCCGTGATGGATCATCACATTCTGTGAGGAAAGGGGTGTCACTCTGGGAAGAAACAGAGTGGGGACAGGGAAATTAATTATGGATTTTTAAAGCTAAGACAGGGAAAATAAGAAATTACATGTAGAAAGGAAATGGACTCCACACAAGGCTCCATTTTCCCTTCAGATACTGTAGTTGACCATTTATAACACAAGGAACTAACCACTTACACTTAGAAACCTTAACACAGGGCGCCTGGGTGTCTCAAGTCAGTGAAGCATCCGACTCTTGGCTTGGGCTCAGGTCGTGATCTTGGGGTTGTGAGACTAAGCCCCGCATCGGGCTCCACACTCAGTGCAGTCTGCCTGTCTCCCTCTCTCTCTTCCCCTGGCTCATGCTCTCTCTCTGTCTCTCTGTGTCTCTTTAAAATAAATAAAACTTTAGGGAGGGAGGGAAGGAGGGAAGGAGGGGGGGAAGGAAGGAAGGAAGGAAGGAAGGAAGGAAGGAAGGAAGGAAGGAAGGAAGGAAGGAAGGAAGGGAAGGAAAAGGAAGGAAGAAAGAAAGGAACCTTAACATAGGACTCTGCCTCTCTAGTCAAGACGCATAGGCTAAATAGGCCACCACAGGCGGATTCTCTCAGAGGATTCAGAGCACCGTTACCATAGCCTGTATGCAGAACACATGACATTTATATGTAAGAAAGACAATACACGAGCAGGTACGTATATTTGAAAATTGTATTTTGGGGCTCCTGGTGGCTCAGTCATTAAGGGTCTGCCTTTGGCTCAGGGAGTGATCCCAGGGTCCTGGGATCAAGCCCTGCATCGAGCTCCCTGCTGTGCTGGGAGCCTACCTCTTCCTCTCCCACTCCCCCTGCTCGTGTTCCCTCTCTCTCTGGCTGTCTCTCTCTCTCTCTCTCTCTCTCTCTGTCAAATAAATAAATAAATAATCTTTTTTAAAAATAATAAATAAATAAAAATAAAAAGTGCATTTCATATATACTGAGAAGTAGCCAGTATTGGAAATGGGAAGACGGGAAAGGAAGAAAGAGAAACAGAAAGGGGGCTATGCAAGAAATCCCCACCTTGATCAGTTATGCAAAATCCACTGTTCACAATTAGACCCTGAACAGTAAATGGTGGGAACTTCCTAATGACAGAAGGGAAGATGGGCAAGCTCTTTGAGCCTCACCTTCCTAACCTTTACCACAGAACCTCTGTGACTCCTAAAAAATCTGGACACACACAAAAACTGGCAAAAAAGAATTTTTATTTTTTTTTAATTTTTTTATTATATTATGTTAGTCACCATACAGTACACCCCTGGTTTCTGATGTAAAGTTTGATGATTCGTTAGTTGTGTATAACACCCAGCGCACCATGCAATACGTGCCCTCCTGACTACCCATCACCAGTCTATCCTATTCCCCCACCCCCTCCCCTCTGAAGCCCTCAGTTTGTTTCTCAGAGTCCATAGTCTCTCATGCTTCATTCCCCCTTCTGATTACCCCCCTTTCTTTATCCCTTTCTTCCCCTTATTACTCAGCTATTAGAAAGAATGATTTCTCAACATTTTCTGCAACATGGGACGGCTCTGGAGGAGATAATGCTAAGTGAAATAAGTCAAGCAGAGAAAGACAATTATCATATGATTTCTCTCATCTATGGAACATAAGAACTAGGAAGATCGGTAGGGGAAAAAAGAATTTTTAAAATTATCTTTTGAAATATAATTATGATAAGGAAGAAACATTCAATTTTTTCTAGTTAACATTTAAACATTTTATGCTGTATCTCATAATAATTAAAACTGTACTATTCTGGCCAAATGTTTTATAATAACTAGTTCCTAAGAATAATGACAATGGGAAGAATAACTCATTTCTTCAATGACACAAGTCAAGAACTCTGGGGACTCCTGAACACAATTGCTGTGTCTTCACCCTCTGGCCCAACCATTTTCTATGACAGTTCTCTTTTGTTACATGTAATGGAAACTGGTTTTTTTAAAGGAATTTTTAATTTTAATTCCAGTATAGTTAACATACAGTGTTATATTAGTTCTGGGTATTTTAACCAAACAATACAAAAACATTAATTCAAAGGGATACATGCACTCCTATGTTTATAGCAGCAAGAGCCAAGATATGGAAACAGCCCCAAGTGTCCATCGGTAGATGAATGGATAAAGAAGATGTCGTAATACATACACAATGGAATATTATTCAGCATGTAAACTTTAACAAGCTTTTGCCCAGATTTAATAATTCCCTGGGGAAGAGAACTAAAATCATTAGCTAAGCAAGACTAATAAATAATCAAACAATATAAAGAAGATACACCAACCAACTTCCAGAAAATGCTTAATTGCTGCCGAAACTAGTGGGACAGAGCATTTCAGCAGCAAACTGAGTCTATGGAAGGAGACCTCTCCAGTATAACCTTGAATTTTATCAAATGTGGCACATTAAAGCCATCTAAACCAGTCAAAATATTTCCAAAGTATGATACTTGAACCTAGGAATGGTTGACTGGGATATAATCACATTGATAAGGTACCCCAAAGCCCCAAAGATTGTCCCTAATGAGGGATTCTAAATGAGAGGAAGAAATGACACTGTGACAGGTGAGTATGAAAGGTCAATTGTCAAGCCATCCAAAACACCACCACACAGTGCCTCATCTAAAGCAGGAACAGTCCTGAATAAAGTTAGCCTATTCGACTGACTCTAACTGGAGCTGATGAATGAGCTATTCTGTGAGACAGGGCGTCCATGAGAAATGAAGGAAGAGTCTGGGATGAAGAGTGCTTCCCTCTTAGCCAGCCAGGGACCTCGAACCACCATTCTAAAACTTCAAGTTGCAGGAAAGCCTAGAAAAATCCACCCTGGGCCTGAGTTTTCCCAAACACAATTCCATGAAAGGGCACTCCCTCTATCACTAGACTAATGACTTAAATTACTAAAAGCCTAAGTAAGGCTTAACGTTGTAAACACTTTTGTTTTGATGATGTAAGTGTTGGTTTGAACTTTAAGTATGGTTGGGATTGAGTAGAAACTGTGACAGCTGGACACATCTGGTGGCGAGTGATAAGAACCGCAAGTATATCCATCAGCCTCTTGAAAACGGGAAGCCCTTCTTCTCATCTCTGGGGCAACTCGTTCCCCAGCTATGCTGTCATCCTGTCACTATGCTGCTAACACCTGCTGGCAGGTGAACTCCTGTTCACAAGAGGACAGCATTGTAGCTCTGACCATTGCCAGGTAGGATGGATTCAGGGGGGGCCGGGGTGGGTGGTCTGCCTCCTGGGCAAGGTCCTTCCCTCTCTCCCCTCTAAAGCAAGGAAGTGAGAGGCACCAAGAAATGAGCTGAAAGCATATATATGGGCTCCTTTTCCCTACAGCTAACTGGAAAGTAATGAACAAACAAGTAAGATGGGCTTACTAGGTCTCGAACTTGAACAACCAACCCTCAGCCATCACAGACTTAAGGGAATGAGCAATGAGTAAATGCCGGTGTAATGGTACTTAAGTCCTACTACAGTAGAACCATTCGCCAAGTCACCAACATACTGCAGATAGGGAGCTACACCTGAGTTGTGCTTCCCCTTTCTCCATCACCTTTCCTTTTCCCCCAATGCAAGCGTGTCAACACACAGGAATAGACTGAAGCCACTCTGCATGACAGCCCCACAGAGAAAGAAGCAAATCCATGGATGGTGGCACCACCAGGGGCAAATGGAGGAAACTGTGCAATCACTCATTTCACAAATACATGATTTGCATCCTCTTCTCTCTTCCTCCCTTCAAGGGTGGTGTTCATTTTTCCCTCTAATGTCACCATTCAGTTATTTCTACTCTGGAACACCGCTCAGCCTTACAAATATATATCCTCTTTAATTCTTCTCTTTTACCCAAGTATTTCAGAAATAATCGTTCTCCTTTCATTTCAATTGGGATTTTCTCTATTCTTCCCTCCTTCCAGGGTCGGGGTTGGGGGGAGGCTTAACTATCACTAGTGAATATCAGGTTTGTCAGAGCATTATAATTTTTTTAAAAAAGAGAACTAAAATATTTGAAAAAATTAAGTTAAGAATGAAAACTGTAGGACCTCTGGTTCAAAATGGTGTTTTTTAGGTACCTATATATCTCAACTTCCTCCAAAGATGCCCTTAAAATAAGAAATAAAAAAAGATTTAAATCCGAAGTTGACATTTGGCTGTTACACAACAGTATAGCCACACTAGTCATTAAAATATGGAAATATTCTGTTCTGATAAATAGCTGCTATCCCAAGGCCCTTAGTGCCCCTCCCCCTCCCTCCACCGGGCCCCCCCCCCAAGACATACATCCCTTCAATCCCGTAAATAAGGAGTTAACACTTGGCAGAGTTGGATCTCTAGGTCTCTGTTCCAGCATCCGTTCGGATTAGTCAATACCTGTGCCACACAGGGTACTAAATATGGTTTGTTGTACCCATTAATAAACACACGAGAGATATTTCAACAAATCTGTAAGATTCAAAGTGGATTGAGAAATGCTGACTGTTGTAGCAGCATGGAGGAAGCTGTGGCCTGAAAAATATTTTCCTAACTTCTTTTAGTTCAACCAGCAGTAAGAAGTCCATTTTACTTGGAGATCCAATTCACGTGTACATATGGGTCTGTGTTTTTATATAACTAAAACAAGTCTTATAAAACAATATTTACCCTTAGCATGTGTAGGACACTTTGAGATTTTGTCCTCTAATCTATTTTTTAAGTGACAGTCTTGAACCACTACATTGATTTCATGACTTCATGACTCCCTAATGGGTTGCAACCAGTAGGCTTAAGGGCACTGGTCATGAATCCCTCTGTGAGGGCACAGGCACAAAGGAGGAAACACAGAGGAGTTTTGGACCTGAAACCAAGTAAAGCAAAGGGTGATAAAAAGTAGGGCTGAACACTGGTGTCTTAACTAAAAATCATTATATAAAATATGGCAACTATCCTCCCCAACTCTAGCAAACAGAGCATCCAGACTTCTACCCTTCTCAGGGGGAAAAAAAAATTAGTACTCTTCTCTAAAAGAATGGAACTATGTTATATAAACCACAAAACTTACTGCTCCCCACTCCCAGAGTAAGACCTTCTCATCCTGGATTCCAGGTTCCCCTAGCTCAAAGACTTGTGTCCCATCTTTCCTCTAAAAAGACGCTTGCCAGGAAATCAGGAAGGCAGGGAGCTCCAGAAGAACGATCCCAGGGAGAAAAGGAATCACAAGAATGGAAAATACGACTGCAATTTTGGAGACACTTGACTATATGGTATAAATGCAACTGCTGGAAAGAAAAATGGAGACTACATTCAAATTTGATGCTAGGAACACTCTGCTTTAAGAAGCATGCATGAAAGAGAAGGAAAGATACAGAGAGAGAAATCCCAGCATTGAGTGGTACATCCATGAACAAAATATTACAAATGCTGTAACTCTCGGAAACAACTGCGTTACCAACTTTGGTGATATTAATATACAGAATTACCTAGAGAGGGTTGGAAGATCCTTGAAGAAGAGAAGAAGGGGAGGGAAGACTGGGAGAGGCACTGCCCTTACCTTATAAAATGCAAAGTCATCAGATAATATTCATGACCTTGATAGATGATGTTGAGAGAAGAAGAAATAGAAACATAAATGTGCTATTGGGGTGTACACGAGCTATGAAAATGAAATAATGATTTTGAGAGAAAGGATGGGGAGTAAGAGGTGAAGTAAATAAGCTAAATCTTCACCTCCTACAGCAGGAAGTATTTAGACAACATCTAAAAGGAACACATGAAGAAATGGCTGGGTGGAGCTAACTACCAGAAGGACTAATAGGACCTGAGGATTAAATGCAGGACAGATGGGGACAAAAGGAAAAGGACTCAAGTGACAATGAAGATTTCAAGCCTGGTTAACCGGACAGGTATTTTTGTTCAAGGCCAAGGGGAAAAGAAACAGCAAAGAAGCATGAGTTACAGCAGGCGGAAGAAAGGGTCAGTCTGTGAGGACGATAATTATGCTGGAGACAGAACGTGGAGCAAGTCTCTGAGGGACAATTAGGGAAAGCCTCCAAGATGAGGAAAAGTGATGTTCTCAGAGGAGCCAACTTCTTCAAAGGCAAAAATGTTTCAGGAAAAAAAGATCACAGAACCACATGGTCTGGAGGATATTCACACTTAAGGGTAGGAACATAGTGAGAAAATGGGGGGAAATTAGGAGAAAAACAAGAATAACGTGGGTCCAGAAATGATAAATGGAAGAGAGTTCCTAGGAGGAAAGGAGAGAGGACCATCTGCCAACTGCAGCAGAAAAAGCAGGGAATGAAATGAGGAAAGGCCTCGCCTGGGTTGGGGAGCTCACTGGTACCATCCACGGTGCGTTTTCAGTAGTGACAGGAGTGTGGCTGCCGCGGACTATACACTTGATAGGTGGTGTGCTGTGACACATGGACCAGACAGACAAGGAAAAAGAGGCTGGAGCTTAGGGGTATGGCTGGCCATCCGGAGACCTGAATCCGTGGAAACCTCTGTATCTTTATAAGCAGAGGGGAAACAATCGCATACAACTTCTTTCCTTAAAAGAAAGGATTAGTCACACACTGTTTACACTGCTGCCTTCATAGTGGCAATTTTTGGCACACATATGGACTAAACTTTTCCATATTTCTACTAGATTCATTATTTGACCTGTGGAACGGGTGGGAGGATCTGGCAGAACACAAGCCCCTTTCCACTTAAGGAAAGAGCTTTGGACCTCACAGAAGGAAACCCCCAACAGGCCATAAAATGTTTCCCACAGAAGGCCAGTCTAACACGATCCAAACCTTTCCCCTATGTGCAGCGTACTCAGGTTTATAACCAAGACTAAGAGAAACCAGAAGGGGAAGAAAACAGAGCTAGAGGAGGAAGCCACGAAGGGTCATCTCCAGATTTTCAGGGCCAGTTTCTCCTGACAAATCCAAGCAATCCTAGGTGCCTTGCATGGGTTCCAAGTTGTTCAGAAGCAGGGATACATGCTACTCAAGGAAAAGGTGGTGCACTCAAATACATGAGATGCCAGCTACGGTCTGATGCAGGAAACAGAGTTCTAGAGGCTGAGATGCACAGCAGGAAGGAACAAGAAAAAGTACGGCTAAGAAGAGGTCACAAGGCAGCATAACACACATGTAAAGGGAGACTTTTGTGGTGAGCCCATTCATATGGAATTATCTTTCAGACTCAAGGAAAGGTCATTAGGAGGTAAAAGGTTGCTGATGAAGAGATCAAAGGGCAGCACAGACAGACAGCACAGACAGACTGCCAGTAACAGGATAAGGGAGAGCCAGAGTATGCCAGAACACACACAGTGAAAGTAAAATGAAACAAGCAAACACGAAGTCTGGAGAACAGAAGGAAAGAAAAAAGTATCTGAAAAATCTAAGTGTAGGGAATAGACCAGTAGGGAATTGAGGAAATGAAATGAAAGAAGGTAGATATTGCCGGGGGGAGAGGGGATGTATGAAAAAGAAGTAAACTTTGGTGGCCATCATTAATAAACATGGAAAACACAACCAAGTATTTTGGAAACCAATTTTCTTTGGCAAGTGGTTCTTTTCCTGGGAATGATTTTGCCCCCAGGGGTATTTGGCAACATCAGAGACATTTTCAAATGTTACAACTCAGACGTAAGGTGCTCAATCCTGTGGCGAGAAGCCAGGGAGCTACTGAATGTCCTGTAACATACAGGACAGTCCTCCACAAGAAGCAATTATCAGGCCCCAAATGTCAGCAGGGCCAAAGCTGAAAAACCCTGTTCCCAACATGTGCTACTATCACCACACGATTTTCATAGACGTGAATAAAGAGCACATGGCCTGTGGGAATGGCAATGAAAAGCTCTAGAGGAGATAAAAACTGCACAACCTCCTTTGTGTTTTGTAAGCCCTATGAGGCCAGGGACATAGCCCTGTATTCACGTTGCCTGGCTGGCAAACTGCAAGGGGGGCTAGCCTATCACTGAATATGGTATGGAATAGCGATTAAAAAAATCATTTACTAGAAGCCCTTGCAGGAACAGTATAACACAGAGTTGGAAAGAACTTTTTGTTAAACTGCTTAGCATGGGAAGGGAGCATGCCATGAAGGGACAGTGGAAAGAGTTGCCAAACTGCTTTCTGAGGCGGGCGAGTCCAATCGACCATACGTGTTTAGTTATGCTAAGAAGGTCACATGTGTTCGGGGCTTGGCGTGAACTGTCAGGGTAACAGACAAAGCTGAGTGCTGCACCTACAATTTCCCACATCTGCCCTGGCTTCAAATGGTCCTCCACATCTTCTCTAAAGAAATGTCTAATTTGAGGTGTCTCACAATTGGCCCCCAAGAGGGAACCCATGTCTCCACACAGCCCTGGTTAGGAGATATTCTTCTGAACATGACTGCTACATGAAAACATCCCAGGAATTCTCAACCCATCTAATCCCAAGTTCCTAGAGGAGGGGAAAATATAATCAAAGAGCTGTAATGAAGAGGAAACTTTAAGAAGCAGGGGGGAAAAGGCCTCCTCTTGGAAAGTTTAATGAAATAATCCCAACACTTCGGAAATAAAAAATGAAGTTGGCTGAAATTAAGTGCTTGGGGGAAAAAAAAGGAAATGGCCTAAACAACTCAGTTAAAAACCAGAGCTTGCCAGACTGGTTAGAAAGCAAGACCCAACTACAAGCTGCCTACAACAAACCCACTTTAACTATAAAGACAGACATTTAAAAGCAAAAGAATGAGAAAAGATTTCACATGTCCACATGAACCAGAACAAAGCTGGAGTGGCTAGGACTATGTTAATAACAGGCGGAGTAGATTTCAGAGCAAAGAATATTACTAAGGATAAAAAGGATCATTTCATAAGGATAAAGGGTCAATTCATCAAGAGGACACAAGAATCCTAAACAGCTGTGCACTTGATAACAGAGCTTCAAAATATGTGAAGCAAAAACTGTTTAAAAAAAAAAACCCATGAGAAACATAATTTTGTTGTTTTAGTTCCTGTTTCAATACCCGTTTTAAAAACTGACGGAACAAGTACATGGAAAATCAGTAAGGATATAAAACACTTAACGCTATCAACCAACTTAACCTAATTGACATTCATAGAACACCCCACCCAACAACAGCTGAACACATGTTTTTCAAGTGCATACAGAGTATTTACCAAGATAGACCATAATTTGGGCATATAAAAAGTGTCAGTAATTTTTAAAGGATTTGAGTCATACAAACTATGTTCCCTGGCCATCGTGAAATTAAATCAGAAATCAGTAACAGAAAGATCTCTGGAAAATCCTCTAAATATTTGTAAATTATAGTTTAAAACCAAACTAGATTTGTGAACTTCAAAGCAACCAAAGGATTCACAGAACTAGAACTTTCCTAAAATTTGTATGGAACAGCAAAAGAGTCCAAATAGCCAAAACAACCTTGAAAAAGAAAAGCAAAGCTGGAGGCATCACAATTCTGAACTTCAAGTTATATCACAGAGTTGTAGTGATCAAGACAGTATGGTACTGGCACAAAAACAGACACAAAGATAATGGAACTGAATAGAAAACCCATAAATAAACACACAACTGCATGGTCAATTAATCTTCAACAAAGCAGGAAAGAATAGCCAATGGAAAAAAGACAGTCTCTTCATCTTCAACAAATGGTGTTGGGGAAAAAGGACAGCAACATGCAGAAGAATGACACTGGAACACCTTCTTACACCATACACAAAAATAAATCCAAAATGTATGAAAGACCTAAATGTACGACAGAAACCAACAAAATCCTAGAGGAGAACACAGGCTGTAACCTCTTTGACATCGGCCATAGCAGCTTCTTACTAGACATGTCTCCTGAGGCAAAGGAAACAAAAACAAAAACAAACTATTGGGACTTCATCAAAATAAAAAACTTCTGCACAGCAAAGGAAACAATCAACAAAACTAAAAGGCAACCTACAGAATGGGAGAAGATATTTGCAAATGACATATCTGATAAAAGTTTAGTATCCAAAATCTACAAAGAACTTATCAAACCCAACACCCAAAAACAAATAATCCGGTTAAAAAATGGGCAGAAGACATGAATATACTTGTTCCCAAAGACGACATACCAATGGCCAACAGACACATGAAAAGTTGCTCAACGTCACTGATCATCAAGGAAATACAAATAAAAATACAATGAGTTATTACCTCATACCTGTCAGAATGGCTAAAAATTAACAACACAAGAAACAACAGGTGTTGGTGAGGATGTAGAGAAAGGGGAACCCTCTTACACTATTGGTGGGAATGCAAACTGGTACAGCCACTCTGAAAACAGCATGGAGGTTCCTCATAAAGTTAAAAATAGAACTACCCTAAGATCCAGCAATTGTGCTACTAGGTAATTCGAAGGCATACATGCACCCCAATGTTTACAGATTATCTACAATAGCCAAATTATGTAAAAAGCCCAAATGTCCATTGAGTGATGAATATGGATAAAGAATATGTGGTATACTTATATACAATGGAATATTACTCAGCCGCAGAAAAGAATGAAATCTTGCCATTTGCAACAGTTGGAATGGAGCTAGAGAGTATTATGTTAAGTGAAATAAGTCAGTCCAAAAGACAAATATCATATGGTTTCATTCATATGTGGAGTTTAAGAAACAAAAGATCATGGGGGAGAAAAGAGAGAGGCAAACCAAGAAACAGACTCTTAGCTATAGAGAACAAACTGATGGTTACCAGAGGGAAGATGGGTGGGGGCTGAGTGACACAGGTGATGGGGATGAAAGAGTGTACTTGCTGTGATGAGCAGGTGTTATAGAGAAGTATCAAATCACTATGTTGTACACCTGAAACCAATATTACACTGTATGTTAACTAACTGGAATTTAAATAAAAACTTAAAAAGATGAACAAGTCTTGGGAAATCTAATATACACCATACATATAGTATGGTGGCTATAGTTAATACTATGATATTTAATAGTTTAAATTTCCTAAGAAGGTAGATTGCAAGTGTTCTCCCCACAATAAAAGGTAACTTGTGAAGTAATAAATGTTAATTAGCTTGATTGTGTAATTATTTCACAATATGTACACATATCAAACCATCCCATTATAGACCTATTAAATATGTACAATTTTTGTCAACTATAAAAAAAACAAAGGATCAAACAAGACATCAAAAGGAAGATTAAAAAATATTTTGAACTGAAAAATGAAAATACAACCTATACAAATTTATGGGGTGCTGCTAAACCACTATCAAGGAGTAAACGTGTAGGGCTAACTACCTGTATTAGAAGTGAAGGTCTCAAATCAATGACCTCAGCTTCCACACAGAGAAACTAGAAAAAAAACGAAATCCAAAATGGAGAGGAAAAAATAAAGGTCAGGGCAGAAATCAATGAAATACAGAAACGGAGAAAAATCACTAAACCCAAAAGCCGTCTGAGATCAGATAAAACTAGCTAGACTGGCTTAAAAAACAAAACAAAAGATGCAAATTCTCACTATCAGAAACGGGAAGGGGGATGTCACTATAGACCCAAAATGTCAAAAGATCTAACGGAATAATTTGAAGAAGCCCCCATTAGCCAAGGATGAAACAATTTTAGCACTGGTAAGAAAAAGTTATGATTTGAAATACTCCACACATGTTTAAATACATCCATTCATTTAAAAAAAAAAAAAAAAAGTCATAAGTCAAGACGCCTGGGTGGCTCAGTTAACATCTGACTGTTGATCTCAGGGTCATGAGTTTAAGCCCCGAGTTGTTTTAAAAAAAAAAAAAAAAGACAAAAAATTCTAACTCACCTTTGGAAAATGCTAGATAATCAACTCATTTCAAAACTGGTCAATGAAAGGGTAGAATCAAGCCTAGTATACCCTCACGTGATGGGTATTTTATATGTCAACGTGGAGGGTACTTTTGGATGAAATTAACACTTAAGTTACTGCACCACGTAAACAGATGACCCTTCATAATGTGGGTGAGTTGAAGGCCTCCCTAGCTAACAGCAAACTCTTAGCAGCAGGATCAACTTTACCTGCACACGGGTTCTCCTGGGTCTACACCTGCTGGCCCGCACCAAAGACCTGGACTCACCAGACCCCATAATCACATAAGCCAATTCCCCATCAATAAATCTCTTTATACATACACACATCCTTGCTGGTTCTGTTTCTCTGGAGAAGCCTAATATGCATACTACCTTCCCTATACAAACTGAACCCCAGCCAAATAACTGAGGAAGGGAAGTAAAAAAAGGAACGGAATTAAAACACGCTTGTTTGCAAGCCCTTATAGAACATAGGTGCTGATCATCAATGGCTGCTAACATCACAAAGAGAGACAACATGTTCCCCTTGAGGCAAGAGCAGCACCCTACTTATGAAGAAGTCCAATCAAAAATCAAACTTGAATCTGACCAAGCCTCTAGATCTATACACATTTATAGGAAATTTATTGGGGCAGAATACATGTTAGCATCACAGGGGTACAATCAACATAATCGATAGTTTCTTCAAGAAATTTCAAGTAAAAAGAGGGAAGATTAAAAGATTTTAGAAATATAAATCTATTACAAAGGATGAACATTGTTTTTGATCCTCGGGAACAAGTAGGAAGTATTTACGAAACATTTGCGGAAATATAGGTACTTGGATTTTTATTGATATTATTTGTTTTAGGTAGGCTAATAGTCTTGCAGCTACTTATTAAGGGCCCATATCTTTTACAGATACATGCTGAAACATTTATAGATTGATTTCTAAATAATCAGAGGCAGGCAGAGAAGTAGACTCAGTATAAACAAAACAACTAACTTTTTGAGTTGTTAAGCATCAAAACAGGTGCACGGATATTGTGAGGTTTTTTTTTATACTATGTTCTCTGTTATTTTTGTGTTTAAACTACTCTATAAGTTTACAAAATATAAATATTCTACAACAATTACCTTTTGTGATTTTTTTAACGTGCATCAAATCATGTATTTACAAGTACTCTGGAAAGGAGAAAAGACTCTATGAGTAAGATAGCAATATTACTTATTCACAAAAAGAAAAAAGGAGACCAATAAACAGTGAGAGGAAAAAAGGATGAAATAGGAAATTTCAGCAATGCATATCATCTCTTTCCTTCTATTGTTAATTATGGAAGCTGCACACTAATAAGGCAGATATCCACATTTGCCAAGAATGAGGTAACTATTTAACAGCCCTGAAAAACCCAGAAGACAAAAATCATCAAAACCTTGAACTCAATTAAGTTATTTAGCAAGTAACCATGGAAGGAAATATTGTTAATATCTAAAGTCCTTAGTTTTGTCAAAAATGAGCTGCCACATTTGGTCACTTGGGACAATGTCCCTGAATACAAACTAAAAAGGAACTGTAGTCATCTATTTATCTGAACTAAGAAAGGCCAGAGGAAACCTAACTAAATACAGTCCAAAAAAATTCCAAAATGTAAACAATAAGGCTTCTACCCTACTGGGGAACTGTCAACTGCAAGGCTTTTTAGTCAAATTTTAGGAACCAAATCCTGACTCTACTACTTACCATGGGAAGGAAGGGGAGAATCACCTCAATTTCCTCATTGTAATCTAAGGGTAATAACATCCACCTCATAAAGTTAACATGAAGACAAACACAAAATGTGATTTTTTTTTTTCTGAAATGCGTGGGAATACCTAGCACAACACCTGATACACCCACAAGGGTGTTCAATTCTTTCTTTCTTCTCCACCAGGGAAGGAGGACAAAAACAGAACTTCACCCCTCTGGTTATATTAGAGTTCATATTCAGAAATGACTCAAATGTACAGTTAAGAGAAAAGCAGCATTTGTTTCAAAGTTTTATAAGTAACTTTAGATTTTTTTTAAAAAAAAGACTGTGAGTTCGGAATTTACAGTGCCATTCAACAACCTTAAGGTCAGTTGTCCTTACTGACACACTTACAAAGGAAAGCCCTCCATATGTTTGCAATAGTCAAGGAACCCAGCACCACAGCTGCTATGAAATACAGTTTGGCAGTTTCTCAAAAAAACTAAACATAGAATTACTGTATGATGTAGCAATTCCGCTCCCAGGTATAAACCTAAAACAACTGAAGGCAAGGACTCAAACAGATAACTGTACACCCATGTTCACTGCAGCATCATTCATAGTAGTCAAAAAGGTAGAAACAACCCAAGATATGCCGTTCACATACGAATGGATCAACAAATTGTCATATACACACACGATGGAATATGATCCGACTCTACAAAGGAATGAGGTTCTGACACGTGCTATAATGTGGATGAACCTGGAAAATGTTATGCCAAGTGAAATAAGCCAGATTAAAAAGGACAAATTTTGTACCTTTTATGAGGTACCTAGAATAGGCAAATTTAGAGACACAGAGTAGAATGAATAGGCACAAGGGATGAGACTTTTGTTTAATAGGTACAAAGTTTCTGGTTTGGGGTGAGGAAAGTTTTGGGAACAGACAGTGATGATGGTTGTACGACGCTGTGAATGTAATTAATGCTAATGATTTTTACACTTAAAATGGTTAAAATGGCAAATTTTGTTATCTATGTTTTACTGCAATTAGGAAAAAAAAAAACTTACGTAATAAAGATCCCAGATCCATTACTAAAAAAAATAAAATAAAATAATAGCACTACAGTCAGAGAGGAAGGAAGAAGGCAGGTTTCTTAGCCTCTGACCTCCAGCCTCCAGTATTTCTGGATAATATAGCAGTAAGGCATCCATCTCAGCAAATTCCAGGTATGTTCTTGTCCCCTTTGGGCCAACTGTTTAAGACACCAATTCTATGTAATGACCAGGTATATGGTTCTGTCCCCCATATTATCACTTCAATCCTTTTTTCCTCCTGCTTTCTGACACTCTTCACTTGAGTAGCCACTCCTTGAACCCACTGAGATTTCAGCCTCTGCAGCCCTAACGCCTTACATTCTCCAGTGACCCTCCTCCTACAGCAATGAAGGAATTTAACATCCTGTTTGCCAGACATGGGAAATAACCTCTATCCACTTGCCTGGGAAGCCTTTCATACTTAATTGTGCTCATTCTCCAAATTCTTCTCCCCAGCATTGTTGTAGCTGTTGTATTTACATGATTTTTTTTAGTCAACTCTCCATCACGGACCCTAGTGGCAGCAAGAAGAGACATTCATGGTTTTTGGTTTTGGATGCTAACTTCATATATTCCCTCTCATTACCTGTAAACTTGGAAAAATAGAACAGATAGTAGGAACATGTCAAACAAAACTGTTCTTTCTCTATTTCCCCCTTCCTAATTACCAACATCTTTCTTACACTGAGCTCTTTCATAGGCATCTAGAGAGTGTCAAGGACAGATACAATGGGTACAAGGATCCAAGAGCTCACTTCTCCAGGGCAAGGTATTCACTGTGTTCAAGATGGACGAAGGATCAACAGCACTGAATCGGATTTGGTAAATTAAAATCATACTTCTGCCTGTGCCACTGATTCTGTGAGCCAAGCGTCAGATTACTATCTCAGTTTCCTCATCCATAAAGCAGAGGGGTCTATGCGACAACCTTCCAAGTTCCCCCAGCTCTGAAATTCAGTTATAAACACATCAACAACCCTAACTCCAAAACTATTCTCTAGTCACATTAAGAACTATTTCACATGGCATGTATTTGTTTTTAATGTAGTGTACCTTTAGGTATCTGTTCAAGTAGAAAGAGAATCTCACAGCATTTTATTTCCCCACATTCAAACTACATAAAAAAGAAAATTCTTTCAATTTTTAAGGTGAATGCAATAAACCCTGTTTTCCCCAAATGGTCTTGTTTTTTTCTATTACAATTGCTGCTAAACTAGGTCACCTAAGTAATAAATATTGAAAGCATTTAACCAAATTCAAACATCTGTTCCAATCCTCTTTTAGGGCTTGATCCAACAGAAACAAAATACCCACTGCCCTACAGAACCTGCAAGATCCACAATGCTGGAAAGGTTGGGGTTTTTCCTAAAACCAATATACCTGGTGAAAAAAATATGCCTATTTCAATATGTCTGGAGAGCAGTGAGTACAAAAGTATATGAGAAGCAGCAAAATCCAACCAAGTAAATCATGCCGCAATGGATCTTCCTGTGCTAAAACAAAAGAACTCATAAACTTCGGCTGGTAGGTATCCAACCGAAGGCCTGGCTTGGTAAGGTCTATTCAGAGAATGTGATGAAGGAAGTGCCTCTCCAACTCCCATATACACTAGGAGAGCTCTGCTCTGAGAGTAGCTGCCCCATTTTCCACTGGAATTTCTAAGCCAATAACTCAAATTTGACTTCGGGGAAAATTATATTGAGTTTAAGAAATAAAAATGGTTTGTATATAAAAAGACACTTTTATAGAAGTTATTAAACACAAGATTAGAAAAAGTATCTGCAAGGCACATAGAAAATAAGCGTATTAGATATAGAGATCTCTTTTAAATTAACGACAAAACTGGTAACCCAACAGGAATGAAACAAAACCTGGTAGGAAAATAGACAAGGGATATGAATGGGCAATTTACTGAAGAGTAAAAAGAAAAATTTAACTAGAAAGGGGGGGAGGGACAGAGAGAGAGGGAGAGAGAATCTTAAGCAGGCTCCACACCCAGCACCCAGCCTGACATGGGGCTCGATCTCATGATCCTGAGATCATAACGTGAGCCGAAATCAAGAGTCAGACCTTAACCGACTGAGCCACCCAGGTGCCCTGAAGAGTAAATCTCAAACACGGTTGCATCTCAACCACACCAGTGATACAAACTTAAAATTGCTTTTGACATCTACTTTGCTAATTTTTTCAAATTACCAAAATTTGGAAGAAAAAATGACAGAATTCCTGCTGACAGGAATATAAAGCAAAAGAGGATACTCTGAGGATCACTGGTAGAAATATGAACTGTCACAGAATTTGCAAATCAATCTAGAAAAACCTAAATTCAAAATGAGTATACCTATTGACCTAGTAATCACATTCTTTATGAATTACTTAAAGAAAATAAAAACCTAAGATGTAAGGGTATACTTGACATGTTTATTGAAACACTGTTTATAATAGCAAAAAAAAAAAAAATACTGGAAACAAACTGCCCATTAGCTGAAGAATCATGTAATAAATCAGAACATTTATAATACGGAATATTATAACAATTAAAAGGAGTTATATCTATGTTATGAAAGAGTTTCTATGATTTCTTTTAAGTGAGAAGATCATGATTCAGAAATATTTATGTATTATGTCTCTGTGGTTTATTAAGCAATTAAAAAAAAAAGCTACGCATGACTATATGGGCATAAGAAATACAGAAGACTGCCCTCCAGATTATTATTACTTATTTGTGGAAGGGAAGGGGTACTGTTCAAGTGGGGTAAGTTTTAACATGAACACTCCATCAGGCAGGTTTCGATCACCCAGTTACTCACAGAGTCTACCGAATTATGAATCTGTAGAATCTACAGACACATAGATTAGCTCTGGCTCTTGCTTCCGCAAGGACCAGGTTATCAGCACACTCCTCTCCCCTCTTACCCTCTCAGAGTCACCAAGTTAAAAAAAGTAACTCTCACTGGGGCGCCTGGGTGGCTCAGTCTGTTAAGTATCTGACTTTTGGTTTCAGCCCAGGTCATGATCTCAGGGTCGTGAGATTGAGCCCCATGTTGGGCTCCCAGCTGGGTGCAGAGTCTCAGAGTCTTCCTGGCATTCTTTCCCTCTTCTCCCTGCTCCTCTGCACCCACCCCGGGCTTGTACACACACACACACACACACACACACACACACACACACACACACACACACACGTGCTCTCTTTCTCCCTCTCAAATAAATAAATAAAATCTTAAAAACTCTCAGAAGTTAAACATTTTTAAGTTTTTATTTAAATTCCAGTTAGTTACCATACACATAATATGAGTTTCATGTGTACAAAATAGGGATTCAACACTTCATACAACACCTGCTGCTCATCACAAGTGTAATCAAACAGATCAATGAAACCAGGAGCTAGTTCTTTGAAAAAATTAAAATTTATTTTAATCTGCTCCTTGCAACTACTTCCTGTCCTTTTTAATATGTGATCAATCTATACCTGCTACCACCACTTCTTTCTCTTTCTTAATCTGACTTTCACATTATCTTCTAAATGCTTGCTCCCAAACAATCCTGTGAGCATGATCCTGTGAATACACAACACATTAAAATACTCTGAAAAGTGAGGAGTGGGGCACCTGGGTGGCTCAGTCGGGTAAGCGTCTGCCTTCGGCTCAGGTCATGATCTCAGCGTCCTGGGATTGAGCCCTGCATCAGGCTCCCTGCTCCTCGGGGAGCCTGCTTCTCCTTCTGCCTGCTGCTCTCCCTGCTTGTGCTCTCTCTCTCTTTCTCAGTCAAATAAATAAATAAATAATCTTTTTAAAAAAACCTCTGAAAAGTAAAGGCACCATAAAAATGCCATTGATACCTCATCCTTGCAAGAATAAACTTCACGGATCTCACTACCTTTGAAATCCTTATAGCACTTGGAATATATATAAAAATGTAAGACTTTAACATCTACATATATAATAAATCCCCACGCTATTATACTCAGTTCCCATCTGATATCATTTCCCTTCAGCCAGAAGAACTTCCCTTAGAATTTTTTGATGTACCAATCTACAGCAAATGGTCCCCATTTTCATTTTTCTGAAAATATCTTTATTTCATCTTCATTTGTGAGTTTTTCTTTGAGCATAAAATTCCAAGTAGATAACTGAATTTTCCAGCACTTGAAAACTGTTTCACCATTTTATAATCTCCGTTGTTCCCAATGAAGGTGACCCATCATTTATATCATTGTTCCACAGTATATATCTTATACTTTGTCTGCTTTCCCGATTATCTTTTATCTTTCATTTTCAGCTGTTTTACTCAGAAATGCCTTAGGTGTGGTTTTCTTTGTATTTACCTTGAGTCATTAGTTCTTCAAACCTCTTTCCTGCCACATGCTCTCTCTTCTTGCCTTCTGAGATTACAAATATATATGTATTATTTTATTTCAACAGTACTGAGACTTTCCCTTTTTGATTTCTCATTTTTCTCTTTTCTCCAGGTAGGGTAATTTCCTTTCATCTTTGATCTTCATCCTATTTCCACTTTCATGTTTCCTATGTTTCTATTAAAATTCCCCACCTATTGTTTCATTATGACATTTGAAGTTGAAAATATTTACAACAGCTGCTTTCAAAGTCCTAGTGCATGAATTCGAACATCTCAGTCATCTTGGGGTTGTTTTCTACCGACTGCTTCTTCTCTTGACGGAGTCATATTTCCTCTTTTTTTTCTCATGATTGGTATTATGGAAAGAATATTATGAATATTATGGTGTAGAGACTATCTTGTTCTGAAGAATTTTGGCCAGACAGTTACTTGGCTAGATTCAAACTCCAAATTCTATTTCCCTATGGTGTGCACTGGCTGGAACAACTCAGTTCCTTCAGCCTTCCAGCTTTTGCATTTCACTGGAAACTGTAGAGTCTCCCCCATGGATCAGCCAGGAATTTGGGCAGAGTCTATATACAGATGTTGGGGCTTCCCCTACTGTGGCTCCCTCCTTTCCTGGAAGTGTCTCACTTTGCAGTCACTCTGGCAGTCACAAATGCCATTCATCTCCTGACTCGAGTCAGTAACTGCCACTTTCGGCTCTAGGTCTAGCCACCTCACCCTGCACAGACTGGGGAATGCCTTCAGGCAACAACAAAACATATAAATGTTAACTTTACCCAAATGCAATTCACTGCTTTTAAGAATCAACATCTCTCCACTTCATCTACTTTCAACTGTTCTCTGGTATCGTCAAGTAATTGATGTTATATTTTACCAAGAGTTTATAAATGTTATCTGCAGGAAGCTTAGTCTGATAAAAAGCTTATCACTATCACTATCACTATCACCAGAATAAAAACCTTCCCCATCTATATTTTAAAAACATGCTTCTTTCAATCAAGATCACTAATATTTTACATGGATATGTTTAGTTTTTTTTTAAAGCACAGAATAGATATATTTCCTGTTAATTTTTAAGTAATCAGATTACCTAAGGAATGAAGATCTTAGTTTTCAGTTTCATAGCAACTATTTGCTTACATTAGTACAAAAGCATAGGGTAAAATTTGGAAACGATCACATGCATGTTTACATTTGGTAATGAAATTTATTTTTAAAGAGGAGAAAAAATATGTCCTCTTTAGAAAGGCAGACAGAGGTAGTTTTTTTCCATTTGGAAGACAGCATTACCTCGCACATTAGCTCAGAAAACCATGAGGTTTATTATCATGTGCAATGCAACTCAGGAAAGCAGTATGTTTGCCAAGGCCAGCAGGATTCATCACATTTCTGGCAACTGGGGAATTTGTAAAATCTAACTCACTGAACAATAAAATAACATCATTATGTGGTACTCACTGAGCACGACAAGCCAATTACAGTAAATGGCTTTATGTAATTCCCCAGACTGAATCTGCAATTCATGTGATAACGGTCTGGTATTCTACACTCTGCAAGAAGGCCAGTTATAACTTCATTGATGAAAAACAGTATTCAGACAGCTAAAAGAGACTTGGATATCATCTAGCCCAATCATGTCATTATACAGATGGGGACACTGAGGGCCAGAGTAATTAAGTAACTTACTCAAAATCAAAAAATTAACTCTCAACAATGGCAGAAACAAGTCTAGAGCCAACTGCTTATTCCAGTATTTTCCACTATTTGTCCTAGATCCAGAAAAAAAAAAAGAAATTAGCAAAACGGGGGCGCCTGGGTGGCACAGCGGTTAAGCGTCTGCCTTCGGCTCAGGGCGTGATCCTGGCGTTATGGGATCGAGCCCCACATCAGGCCCCTCTGCTATGAGCCTGCTTCTTCCTCTCCCACTCCCCCTGCTTGTGTTCCCTCTCTCGCTGGCTGTCTCTATGTCTGTCGAATAAATAAATAAAATCTTTAAAAAAAAAAAAAAAAGAAATTAGCAAAACGAATTTTTTTTTTACATATGAAAGATATAGAGGTAAAAAGTTTTAAGGGAGGAACAAACAAAACCTCCAAATTTTTACTCTCACTGCTTGGCGAGATTAGATATTTAACCTTCTTATGCCTTTTAAGAATCCAAACAGCAAAATACACTTACCCCCAAAAGAGTTGTCTTACAGAAATATCAATAAAAATAACTACAAATAGCTTGTAAACATGAATAACTGGAAAATTGTTGGTCATTAACTTACATCACTCACCCACTACCTTTTATCGCCAGAACCCATGCATCCCATTAAAATCTCTTTCCACATCTTTCAGTCCCACATTCAACTACCCATGTGGGGTCTGGGAAATGCTGAGTTCTAAATCTGCATTTCCACAAACGCCAAGTGATAGATCGCCATTGTTGTCACTTCTGTAACAGGGCTCTTCCATGGAGTTCCATGAGTTGCCTTCTAATAACTGCAGCTTCGTAATCATTTCTCAACAGAAATAATTGCATTTTTTTAAACCAAAACAAGAGTAACTGTGTGTGCATGCGTGTGTGTGTGTGTGTGTGTGTGTGTGTGTGTTTATTACACCAGTTGCCTGAGTTCTTAAGAAAGAAATCAAGAGAACAATTTGGAAACATTTACACTGGCAAACGCAGAGCCCATGAAGGTAAAACATTTTTAAAAGAATATTTTGAGCAGGCCTATCTTAGCTGCCAAAAAAAGAAAAAAAAAAAAAAACTGCCAAGAAACTGTTTCAAAATGCTTGGATTGTTCTGTCTTTTTTTTTTTTTTCCCTCCCAACTGTTTCCACCAGGCAGTAAATAAAATCCCAGAGTCCTTGGGCAACAGTCTATCTCCCTGAGTAGGAGGGAGACCAGGAGCAGAAGAATATGGAGGGGAAAGAAGGGGAAGCCAAAAACGTTTGCATTTAACCATCTTAACTGCTGTAAACCAAATATTTGATTTTGGTCACTTATTTCCCTTTGAAAATACATGCACATGAAACAAAGGTCTGATTCAAATATAGGAGGGACTGGTGAGAACGTTATGAGCAAAATGCTAGTTTGGTGAAAGGTGTGTTCCACTTAAGAGAATGTCTGCTGGAATGGGTGTGGGTACCATGTGATTTTCTAGTGCTTTGGATGCCCTGTGGGGTGGTCTCTTTCTCTAACCCCTTAGATTTCCTACCCTCCACCTATGACAGGAATCAAGGAAATATAAAATTAGAAGTGACTGACATCTTCCCACTAAGAAGGAGCAGCCCAGGTCTCGAAAGTAGCCCCAGCAGGTGGGTGGGATTTATACAAGAAAGGACAGAATGCACGAGCAGCAAACGGGCCCACAAAGGGGAAGAGAAAGGAGAAGAGTTTCAGAGTTTAGGGTCTTGGGAATGGGGGCTCTTCAGGGGTAATTCCTGTGTGCAGAGAGCAACAGTCATGGTGAGAGAAGATTGCAAGCTTTTCTGTGGCACTCAGGAGCTCATCAAATACTTGATGAAGTATTTAAACAAAAACTAAAGACAAATTACTTATGTTTCCCTATGGCTAAAACTCCACCCATGAAATATCTCTCTGCTATTTATTCCTCCATGGAAAATACTTTTATCCCGTTGTTTGTATGTAATATGGATGATGAGAGCATGGAGTCAAGAGTCAGAAGAAATAATCCAAAGTCTTAAAGTCCAGAGTTGTCAACACCTCCACTGTAATCCTAAGTTTTTTTTTTTTTTTTGCACTTCGAAACACAAGCAGTAAGGTTTGTGAATTTTACAAGTTCAAGTTCTTTTTTTTTTTTTTAAGCATATAGAAGTTTATTGACTACAACACAAGGGAGCAGAGGGTCAGGACAGCAGAGGAGAGGCTGTCTGCCTACAAGTTCAAATGCTATTAGACAAGACTATCTTTCCCATAAATTTGCTTAAAACAACAACAAAAAAACCTCCACATTATCCTGACATGCCATACACTGTGCGAGATCAAACCCAGTAAAGACTAGATCCTCTTCATGGGATAACTGGCAGATAGGTGGGCTTTGGATGAGGGGAATCTGAGTCCCACAGAATTGCACAACTAATTACGTATGTATGTATTTTTGTGTTTTGGGCAATTTAAGAGGTCAATAATTTCAAACACCCACACACCCACACACACTCATACACACCTGGTACTACTACTACCACTTCAGATAACCTGCTACTTTAAGTCCCTTACATTACAGATGAGAAACCTGAGGTGCACCAAGAATGACCTCTGTCCACAGTCACATAGCTAGAGGCTCCCCACGCCTGGCCACTGTGGTTTTGGGGAGCTAGGGGTGGCATGAGGACTTCCTTCTCATGGCATCAGGGGAAGCCCAATCAGGACATGTTGGAATAAACAATCACACTGCAAGTCAATATCCAAACAGCATCAAGGAAAGTTTGGAAAGCTTTCCCTGTCAGGGTTCTGGAAGCAGATTCAAAAACTAGACTGGAGATTGAAAAATCCAGACCTGTGGAGACACAGACGGGGCGGAGACTCAGAACACAGAGCTTCCTTCTGCTGCCAGTCAGGCTCCCGGGACCAGGGGCTCTTGCCACTTATTCCTATTTGTTTTCCTACTCTGCTTGTTACCTGGGTAAGAGCAATGGTTAGCTTCCACCTAGAAGCATCCACCTAGAAGCATCCATAAAAAAGATGAAGATAAGCTGGAAGTGGTGATGGGTGCAGAGACGTTCACAACAAACAGCCCGGTGTAAGAATCCTAGCTCCTCCAGCCACTGGCTGAGTCATCTAAGCAGTTCTTTCTGCCTCTGAGACTCCACTGCCTCATCAGTAATACCAGGAGCACCCAGAACACACATGGGCTCTGTTACTACTAGGAGAAACACAGTATCTGTCCCAAACGAGCTCACAGACCAGAGAGGAGGAGGAAGAATTAACTAGTTACCACCCCACAGGAGCTAAGTTCTACCACCAAGTGCCCAGGGAGGAGTCCCCACCTTCCCCATCACTGCCAACGGGATTCACGTATAATACACACGCATGGACAGGCACACAGTACAAACCTTAATTCATACGGCTTCCGGGACAAGGAGCCTCCATAAAAGGGCTGCTACCCAGAGGCGCAGCAATCCCAGACGAGGCACAGCCAGAGCCCCAGGTGGCATGCAGCGGTCTGTCTAGCCTGAAGACGGCAAGCTTGACTCAAGCAGGCTTCTCCTCAGCTCATGTGCTAAGCCCAGTCTGTACATCCACATTCTGCCCCAACAGCAAACAAGAGGGACCAAAACTGACTTCACAAGGTAATCAGCTTTGAACCCCACTTCTTCTACCAACAAGTCCCTTCCCTGTCCCTGCAGGTCTATAAGAAATGGTACTGAGTTACACTTCACTGATGCTTTGTTATCATTGCAATTGAGGGTTAAGGTCAGATTTCTCTCTAGTACTCCACTGGAAGTACCACCACCACCTTGACCCTTCCCTTCAAGACAGCAAAGACCATTAACAGTGTAGCTTGACCTATTCTGGCCCCACCATGCTTTAGTTATACAACTGTGAACAAGCCACTTAACCCTGCCTCCATTTCCTTACCTCTTCAAATGCAAGTCATAATAGTAGCTACCTAATGGCATTGCAATGAGGACAAAACAGTCATTCGTGAGTAGCGTTTTGCACTGTGCTCCATAAGTGTCACCCATTTTCACAACAAACTATAGTTGATAGAGCACTTGGGAGTTGAACACAATGTCGCAAGCATGAAACAGATTCCTCATATATCAGAATCCCTCTGGGGGAAGCATCAGACCACCCAAGACAATGCCTGTTACCCTACCAAGTGAGAAACTGATGTGTCAGGAAACACCCAGGAAAAGCGGTCAACTTTGAAGACAATGATAATAAACAAAGAATATCTTCAAAGTCTTTTCCCCTCCATATAACTCCTCAAACATGATACATTGCACAACATCTAAATAAGAAAACAAATAAAACAATGGAATTACCCGAATTTTCCAACTTTCTTCTCTTACCTTGGAAAGTCACAATATTCTTCCACGGGGGCGGGGGGAGGCGGTTCATGTAAAAAATATATATTCTTTTTCCAGATTTCAAATGTAGGTTTTTAAATATACACGAAGCACATAAGGTCCATCAAGTTTAGCTCAACCAACATCACCAAGTTGATCAAGTGCGTTTTGATCAAATATAATTTAATCAAACTTTTAACAAGTTAATAGTTCCAGTCTTCCATGGTGGTTCTAAACTGTATCAAACAGTATTGTTTGCTGAGCTAAGCAAGGATTCATTATCTATATGTTTATTCTACTGTTTGGGAAGCAAATAATTTTTTAAGATATACAAATATATTGATGAAAAAAATCCAATACTAACAGAAACTACTTTAGGTCTGGAATCTAAGTATCACAAATATTAAAAAATTCATTTACATGCTACGTATTAACAGACTTTAGTTAGTAAGAAATACCTGGTCCAACATAGGATACATACAGTGACAGATAACTTTTTATTTTGCTCAATGTTTTTTTGATTTTTTAAAAAGATTTTATTTATTTATTTGAGAGAGAGCACGAGCAGGAGGTAGGGGCAGAGGGAGAGGGAGAAGCAGACGCTAAGCAGGGAGCCTGATGGGGGGCTCAATCCCAGGACCCAGATCATGACTTGAGCTGACGGTAAACGCTTAACCAACTGAGCCACACAGGCGCCCCTATTTTCCTCAATATTTTAATATTATACTTTCATGACTGACTAGGACAGGGTTTCTTAACCTCAGCACTATTGATGCGTCTTGCCAGATAATTTTTTTTTAGTAGACTCCACGCCCAGCATGGAGCCCAAGGTGAGGTTTGAATTCATGACCCTGAGACCAAGACATGAGCTGAGATCAAGAGTCAGATACTTATCTAACTAAGCCACCCAGGCACCCCTATGCCAGATAATTCTTTACTGTGAGGGCCTGTCTTATACACAGTACAGTAGTTAGCAGCATCCCCAGCTTCTAGCCACAGAAGCCCACAGTGCCCTCCCCCAAGTCATGACAATCAGCCACATTTCCAATCATTGCCAGCTGTCCCTTGGCGGGGACAAGACTGCCATGGTTGAAAACCACTGACTTAAGACATGACTGTTTCCTTCTCAGTTTTATCTGGAAAACACACGAGATGAAGAAGCAATTATTCTATGCCATTACTCTGTAACAGGGGCGCTGCAACAAGTTCTTCATACGTCTTGTCCAATCTCATGATCCTCTTTGGTCCCCATTAAAGAAAGAAAGATACGGCCAAAGCAGTCTTTCAAGTCCTGAAGCCCAAATGTGCCCATTTTGTCATTCATTTATAATAGTTATTTTTTAATGAGGTATTATTTTAAATGCTACAGTCAAAGCACCATGATCACTATTAAGGAGCATACAAGGCTCTTCTTTTAATTTCCCTTGTCACCAATAAAAATCTACCCCATTTCTTGCCCCCTTTATACACCCATTCATTAAATCACTCAACAAATGCACATTAAGACTTCTTTGCACTGTCTGAGGCCAATGAATTTAGCAATGAACAAAACCGACAGAGTCCTTGCCTTCATGGAGCTCAGAGTCTACTGAGGTATTTCCAAACAGAATGTAACATGTGAAGGCATTGGCACAGGCAAATCGCCAATCTGCCTTAGCATTTCTGCTTCTAATTCCAATCTCCAGGAACTAACTGAAGATTTCTACTGTATCATTCGTTACAATGGAGGCAACTGCCTTAGCTATCCTACTTATAAAAGCTTTTATGCTTTATATGCCTGATATTACACAGGAATTTTATCAAAGTGAATGCCTGAAAACTGAAATTCACTATTTTTAATTTTTTTAAGACTTTATTTATGTATTTGAGAGAGAGAGAGAGAGAGAAGCAGAGGGAGAAGCAGACACCCTGGTGAGCAGGGAACCTGATGCAGGGCTCAGTCCCAGGACCCTGAGATCATGACCTGAGCCGAATGCAGATACTTCACCAACTAAGCCACCCAGGCGCCCCTAAAATTACTATTTTAACAACAAAAAATTTTAATTCATTTTGACTGTACTAAATAGAATTTTCTGTGTACCAGACAAAAATCACTCCAGGCCCTAAATCTGCACCCCTGCACCATACACTCTACCCACAAATCCCATCCAGTTTTTGAAGTTCTCTAACTTCATAAGGTAGTAATCAGAACATTATGGTACAGCTTATAAAGTTAATTCATTTCAATTCCTGCAAACTGGTGAAACCTACTTAAATTATTAAGGCAAAGAAAATTGCTTGGATAAATTCCATTGACAATTCAAAAACAAAACAACTTGTTTTTGTGGCCAGCTTTCTAAAAGATGATTTCAGACACTGTTACCATTTACATTCTGCTTTCTCCCATGCTTAACGTTGGGAGCAGGGTGGGGAATGGAGATGGTGGGTGATGGGCAGAAAGAGAATGAGAAATTTCTGACCAGAGATCGAATACTGATTTACTGTCATGTTATCTCAATTCCCTCATTTAGAAAATGCAGGCTAGTCCTTAAGACTACCTGGAAGAGCAAATGAAACCATCATTTTGGGCAGACTTTGAAAATGGGAAAAGTAAAATATCAGGGTAAAGGTAAAGAAACACAGCGTAAGTGAGACTGTCCAGAATCCAACATGACAGCAAAAAACTGGAGACCACAGAACTATCTCTAGGATAAAGTGCCCAGACAGATGAGTTTCTACACAAATAACCACAAGATGGGGACAGTCTCCCATTTAAAAAAAAAAAGTTGTTACTCCTTTTTCCTTTGCCACAAGTTAAAAGATGGAACGGGGCCCAATGAGACAAGGAAGTAAAAATCATTCCAGTCGCTGAGTCAACAGAAACTGTTCTTAATGCTTCTGATGAATTAAAAGATATTAACAATGACTATAAAGACAATTTTACTAAAAATAAAACTTAAAAGATTACATCATCAATTTCAAAGAAAGCCCAGAAGTAGGCAGTCAAACCCTCTCTTCCCTAACTATACTGAGAAGGTAAAAGAGAACAAGCCATCATGCTATCAAGGACTGATTCAAAGTTTCAGGCCTAAGAGAGGTCATCGTCCCCATGAGATCATAACCCTGGGGGTCTCAACATCAAGGTCTACCTATTTCCCATCATCAGCCTACTGCTACCATACTCCCCACAGTGAGTGCCAACTGACCATTCAACTTGGTGCCAGTCATTTCTGGTGAACCTGGCCCTCTGGCTCTGGGCCCCAGGTCCATCTCTCTGGACATGGGATTCCCTTAACTGGATACCCATCTTACAAGTCCAAGCCGACAGCCATTTCTTGATAAACTATCTGGTACCTCAGCTCCTCAAGACTAGAGTCCTGCTTACTCCTGCCATCACTGAGGAACTTCTCTGTACCTGATCTCTAAACAGTTGCCTCTAGGGAGTGCCCTCCCATGCTAATACAGTCCTGCTTCATAGTGCGCTAACACATGTAAAGCACTTAGAGCAACACCCGGCATGTCATCAGAACTAATGATAACCCAACGTTTGTCATTACTAGTGTTGCAACTCCTACATTTTCACCCCACCTGCTGGGATCTCATTACTCCAATGCACGGTGCTGTTTCAGACTCCCCATGTCCTGCGGATCCCACTTTCTGCCTGCCAGACCAGACCCAATTCCAGGTACAGCTGAGCCTGTCACCACCCAGGACCCACCACAGCCAGTGGTCAGGCCATGTCCATACAACATGGCACCCAGACATTTAAAATGTGGTTCATATTTTCAATATAGGATCGTGGGTAAGAACAGAGAATCTGGAGTCAGGTAAGAGGTTGGTTTGACTCCTGGCCTTGCTTCCTACTGACATATAATCATGTGCAATTGACTTTAGTACTCTAGACCTCAGTTTGCCATCTATAAAATGAGGATGCTAATAAATATTTGATAGGATTGGTTTAAGGCACAATGCTCGACACACAGTGAGTACTCAGCACCCCATAGCTGCTATAGCTATTCACATTAGTCCTAAGGCAAGGATGAACGTATTATTATATCTGAGGGGGAAACTATGATCAGGACCGAGAACCAGAATTCCACTTTTGGAAACCTGTCTTACAGATGAGATTTAGCAGGTGTGCATAGATGAGTCTGGAGAGAGTGATCAGGAGATGAGTTTACACAGTGTAGTAGCTTCCTAGGGCTGCCCTGACAAATCACCACAAACTGGGAGGCTTAAAACAATAGCAACACATTCTCTCACAGTTACCGAGTCCAAAACCGAGGTGCTGACAGGGCTGCCCTCCCTCCAAGTGCTCCAAGGGAGAATCCCTCCTTGCCTCTTGCTTCTGAGGCCTGGAGGCATTTCTTGGCATCCGGCTGTGCCACTCCATCTCTGCCTCCCTCTCCACACACGGCCTTCTCTTCCTCTCCCTCTGCTTTTTCCTTTTCTGTTCTGAGGACGTATGATTAAATGAGAGCCTACCTGCTTAACCCAGGATGATCTCATCTTAAGTTTCTTTTTTTTATATACTAATTTTTTATTATGTTATGTTAGTCACCATACAGCTCGTCTTAAGTTTCTTAAGTCAAATCCATCTGCAAACACTCTTTCCAAATAAGGTCACATTCACAGGTTGCAGGGATGAGGATGTGGGCTTTCCTTGCAGAGAGCAACCACGCCACACAGCAACAGGAAAGGCAGGAAGGCAGGGACAGCAGAGGTGCTTATCACAAAGAGACCTGGTCAGACCCACCGAGGAACACGGTAGAGTCCTCCCAGCTGTGGGAGGTGCTGAGCGGACCGATCGCAACAGGCACCTGAGGGCATCCTCGGCAACAGTGTATAGTAGAGCATTTGAAAAATGGGGGGACTACTTCAATGGGGGGAAATGTTTTTTAAAATGTGGGCCTGTTTGTGCATAGGTTTTTTAGGTGTTTTTTTTTTTTTTTTTTTTACAAGAATGAACAGGAAACTCTTCGGTGGCAACTTCTAGAGAGTGGAATGCAGTGAGGAGGGAGGCTGCCAGGGACAGTGACCCCTTTTATGTTACACTCTTCTGAACAGTTTGAGTTTCTATCTGCTTGCCTGTAGGATCTCCAGAATTCCCTAAATCCAGGTTATTACTATTACCCAGGACCCGCAAGCATCCCCTGCATGAACTGGCGCGGAAACAACAAGGATACAGACAGAAGCCTCAGAGACACCCTTGCTGGCAGCACCTTCCCAGCTCCCAGAGGCCTGTCTGCTCCGCGGTTCCCTGCACAACTTCAAAGCCTCTTTCTTCCTGTCTTCCCCTGAAGAGGCCTATCTGAACGACTTAGGTAATCCAACTCTGCTACAAATTTACAAAACATATATCCCTATCTGGGGGTGTGCAGAGGCACGCGCGCGTGCACACACACACACACACACACACACACCATGCTCTGATACATCTACGTACTACAGATATAGGTTCATCAAGTTTCACCAAGAAATTTTCCATCTTCATCCTATAAAAGCCTTCTTTGTCTCCTTTCTCAAGAGTCACAAAGAGCCTTGGAGATCCTCAGCTCACCCTCTCTGAATGGAATGAGAAAGCATTTTCAGACCTCAGATCCCTTCACCTGTAATGCAAATTTAATTAACACTCAGCAAGGTCTCCCCAGGTTAACGAACTATTTGCCTATCAGGGGAGCCTCCCAAGTACAAGTAGCTTCCTCTGTTTGAGTATCAAATCCCCTCTCAGGTCGAGAAGCCCTTTAGGAATTTCGGCTTCCTCCCTTTTACAGTGCATCAGGAGGTCAGGATAAGGTTTCCTTCTTCACTGACCTGCTGGAACTTCCTTCTTCAGTGACTGTTTCTTGCGCTCTCAAGTTCCCCTTTCGAATGGTGACATTCTGCACTACATCAGCCCTGCCCTGAGATCACATACAGATAAGAGTTCATACAACCCCTTTTGGAGAGAGATCCAGGAACTAAATAAAGCCTTGGCTGAGGCCCCCAGGACCTGAGTTTCTCACTGTGGCACAAGAGAAACGGACCGCGGCACAAGAAATCACAACCACCTCACCTGCTGAAGAGGCCACCCCAAGAGCCTCCTCCACAATGTCGCTGAATACCCAGACCCTTCCCTCTCCCACTTGCTGACACTGCTGTCAGGTGAAGCCCCCTAAAGCACACCCCTGATCGTGTATCACTTGGACTTCCTATTACCCCTCCCCCAAGGGAATCTAGACTCAAGTAGATTTCCAAGCCTCTCCTCAATATTGAGAACCATCCTACTGCAGGGGTGAGGGGAGGGGGCAATTAATATTTTGTGACCTGAACCATTTTTTCTCCTGGTATATCCCCCTTTTCTCTCCATTCAAACTAGGTCCTTATGTTCATCATCTTGGGAGAGGCATGTGGCTAGGAAAAAGCAGAACTAGCCTGCAAATGTTCCTGACTTTTATGTCCAAAAGCCCAAGCCCACAGACGGAAAGATGGCTCTCTCACGTAGAGCACGTAACCCAGCCAGAACTACCAAAGACGGTATTTCCAGAAACTAGAAAGAGACCTCATCAGGCAGAATAGAGAAAAGGCTGACTTCCGGATTCAGAAGCAGAGCTTCTAGGGAGGGAACAAGACTCCAACAAAGGTAGAGCATGGTGGTGGGTCTCAGCCATCAGCAGCCTCACAAGGATTCCCATGCAAAAGAGAATCGGAGGGCTTTAAGGACCAAGGCGTTTTAGGTTTCCGCAATAAATTATGTTAGCCAACAATGAGGAGCAGATGCCCGCATTCACTTGGCAAATTTAAGATTCCAGAAAAGTGATATAGGGCAGGGAGGCCTCAAAAAGGACTAAGGAGATGCTTCCCACAGCACAGTCAGAGATGAGCTTGAAAAGTAAGTGGAGTTATAATCAATAATACTTCAGCCACAGGTAAGTGTATGAATGGAGATGCATTCCTACTATGCTACCTTTCTGACTGCTCCCTTGTTTAGAACCAGTGCGGCAACAATCCCAAGCCTTTTTGACATTACACACCCTGAGATACCCGACCCCAGCATATGTGAACATGACAGTCCCTCTACTTTGAATGCCCTTCCCACATTTTATCCACTTACTCTTACCTATCCTTCAATGCCTAGCTCAATATCACTGTACATGCTTATGCACGTGTGTATATATAACATGTGTTGTGTTTATTCAGTGTGTCAACTACACAGGCTGTGTGTACACACCCATTTGGAAGCTTTAACCCAGAACATAATCTGTAAGGGCATCGAGCATATCCTTTTCTGCTGAAATACCAGTGCTGCAGACCAGACACCGTACCTCAATAACTATTCACCGAGGAAGAAAAGGAAGGAAGGAAGGACATGGATAAAAAAAAAGGAAATGACTGCTTTCGAAGGTTATTTCCAGTCAGTTAATTGAAACAAAATGCTCTTTAAAATGTTATATAAAATACGCAATATATAATAATGTAAACATATGGTCTTTTAAAGATTTTATATTAAAATAGAAATTCGAGTCTGTGTCCTGAACACAGATATTATAAAAAGAACCTGGATTTAAGTAGATGATGGACGAACAGATAAAGATGTGGAACTTTTCAATAGAATTTTGGAGATTTTTCAAGGGCTTTAGCAAATGCGGACATAGGTTCTACTTCAAAACTTGGCCTGTCTTCACCGTAACATAGCAATATCATTTTTTAAAATTATTTTTGCTAGTCATGATTAGGACTTCTTTTTCTTTTAAGATTTATTGATTTATTTTAGAGAGAGAGTGCACATGAGCAAGCAAGCAGGGAGAGGGGGCAGAGGGAGACAGAATTTCAAGCAGACTCCCCACTGAGCACAGAGCCCAATGCAGGGCAATCTCATGACCCTGAGATCATGACCTAAGCTGAAACCAAGAGTCAGGGGCTCAACTGACTAAGCCATCCAGGTGCCCCCATGATTAGGGCTTCTTTGGTCTAGATTCACAATGTAAAGAAAGGGTAGCATGTCAAAAAAAGAAAAAGCAGCAACATACGGATTTAAAAGAACATATGAAAAAGGCAGTCTGTTGGAAAATTAACTGCACTGCAAGTGATTAAAGCAAAAAAAAAAACAAAATCAAGTTTTCTAAGGAGCAAGAGAAGAGCTCACGGGGAGATTACGCACAACGTGGTCCCTTTGAGAGGCCCTAGGTGGCGCCAGCGGGCTAGAACAGCCTGGTTGCCCATAGAGGGACCTGGGACTAAAACTGGGAGGGGCAGGCTCCTCAGAACCAGAGAGCACATGGGCATTTCAAAAAGAAAACAAAAAACAAACAAAACAGGATCCTTCTTAGGTCAGATATTCACATAGGACATATTTCTATTACTATCACAAGCTTCACTCTCAAGATTCAGAGTTTTACCCAGTAGAAATGGAAAGGCTTCTGGGTGACCTGGTAGAAATGGAAAGGCTTCTCGGTGACCACGATTCATCTCACATGCATCCCTTCTATTAACACTGGAATTCTTTGAGCATCTTTGTTTTTAAATAAAACTTGGGAATAAGAATAATGCTTTCCCAAAAGCAAATAAACAAATGGAAGAAGTCTTAAAACACCCTTAGTAATTCTTTGGAGTACAAGTTGAGCTCAAGGAAAGAACTTTAATCCAGCAATGCAACAACTTTCCAAGTGGGTAGAAGAACTGTGGCCTGGCCATTGGATTATGAAGTGTATATGGGACATCGCTTAGCCATGAGATCTTTAGCCATGGCTGCATCCTCTTAAAATTCAGTTTACCTGCCTTAAGTAACAGGGAGCGATATCACCTTCCTAGCTCCACCACTTTACCTCCACCAGCAGAGAAGTAGAGACACAAATCTGTCACAAACCACTCATGCTCAAAATACTGACAATCCCAACGAGATACTCCTTTATCCCTTGTTGGCACACTGGCATAGAGGACCAGCCATGAATCATTTCAACAACTCAAAGAGGTTTAATTAGTTACTAGGAAATCAGAAAGCTTTGGTCACTTAACTCCAATATTTTAAGAGCTAAACAACATACACAATAACCCGGAAAAAAGGCTCCATGTCTAGAAAAATAAGCAAGCAAATTTATATTAATTAGGAAAAAAATGACCCTTTGAAGGATGTTTGCTAAAGCATTTCACTTTAAAGCACCTGGAAATGACTTTTTAGCAGAATACCATCATATTCTAAGCAATATGGATTAAATCACTTGCTTAGAGTATTAAATTTAATAACCCCCCATTGAAAAAAAAATAACACCCAGTAAAACAGGTAAATTGGTAACAGGCAGCTGGGTAACTTCAAAGTCAGATGTTGGTTCAAAGACACCTAAGGCCATTATAAAGGTACAATTTTACAGTCCATCATTCTTGCATCTTGCCAAGAAGGTTGGAAGGAATTTTTCATGAACATATTTCCAAGATAACTCTCATAGTTGAATACTGTCAAGTCCTTTGACAGGACCAAAAAATACATGTTTTTTGCAGATTTCTCAAAATAATCATTTAAAGTTGTACTAGTAACTTGACTGCATTTCAAATTTTGAAGTTTAAAAATTCACAATGCCAAGTTAATAAGTCAAAACACAGACCTAATGCTTGCTAGGAAGTTTTATCCCCCAAATATTTTCTACTCGTTCATATAACAAATCTCAATTATTCATAGGTCACAGAAAAACTACCATATGGGGATAATTCACATTATTTGAATCCAAGGTAATATTTGACATCCTAACCCATTCTGTGTAAGGGCAGCTTCCTAAGGAAATAGAATTGCAGGTTTTTCAGACATTTTAGAGATGTTCAGAAGTCCACTCTCACCAGCCCCCTCTTTTTACTTCAAATTCTACTGCGACAACATCCTTTTTGATACCTAAGCTCAGACTTGCTCCTCTCTCTCTCTATCTGCATCTTCTGCAGAGCTGAGAAGAAGTAACTGAATCAACAGAAGCTGCTGCAGGAAGAAGTGTCATGAAAAGAAATGGAAACTAGTGACAAGTAGTGCCAAGGAAGGAAGGGAAGGAGAAGGGAAGAGGAAAGGGAAGAAAAGGAGGAAAGGGAGGGAAAGGGAAGGAGAAAGGGAAAGGGAAGGGGGACGGAAAGGAGGAAAGGGAAGGGGAAAGGGAAGGGGAAAGAGAAAGGGAAGGAAAGGAGGAAAAGGAAGGGGAAAGGGAAATGGAAGAAAAGGAGGAAAGGGGAAGGGAAGGGGGAAGGGAAGGGGAAATGGAAAGGGAAGGAAAGGAGAAATGGGAAAGGGAAGGGGAGGGAAAGGAGGAAAGGGAAAAGGAAAAGAAAAAGAAAAAGAAATCATGGCAGCACTTGGGCTAATCAGACCTGGTTTGGAGCCAGATCTGTTCTCTGAATTTGGATGTTAATGAAGTACCAACTTGTCCAAATATTTAGTTCAGAATAACATACTGTATGTTAAATCTCCTTTTTAAAATTCTGTGAGATCAAATATAACTGACACCTCAGTTACCAGCTGCAGGTCATCTGCCTCTTGAGCGCAGCTCACAACGGGAAAACATGCACTGTTACTCCTCGACCACCAAAAACAAAAATCAGTGGCAACAACAACTTGTGTCTGTATCACTCGGCAAGTCACCCAGTACTTTCATATATCCTGCTTGAAAGACTGAACTCAGCTAAAATGGAAAACTGATGTTTTGGAGCAAATTTGGAGATTGTGTCAGATTTTATTATAACCAAACTTCCAAAAGCAGTTAATAAAAAAAAAAAAAAAGAAGAAGAAGGCAATATCAAGAACAACAAATGTAAAGTAAATTTCTTCAAACAGCTTGGCAGGTCTCGTAATACCCCCATTTTGGCCCAACAGGAAAACTGTAAAAAGGCGCCATTTCTTGTTTAAATGCAGTACTGAAAGGGCCCACAGAATTCAGTCAACTCCCACCGGTCATTTCTGAGATGATCATCAGAGCCTGAGTGCAGAGCAGCGCGCTGCAGTTCAGGAAGGGCTTGCTGACGTGGATCTGATGCACAACACAGAAACCCGCCATGATTCCAGTCAACGATGCACGAGAAAGGACAGGAAGGGGCGCCTGGGCAGCTCAGATGGTTAGGCGTCTGCCTTCGGCTCCAGTCATGATCTCCAGGTCCTGGGATCGACTGAGTCCCATGTCCGAGTCAGTTGTCCAAGTTGGGCTCCCAGCTCAGTGGGGAGCCTGTTTCTCCCTCCCCCTCTGCCTCTCCTCCTGCTTGTGCTCTGTCTCTCTCTCTAATGAATAAATAAAATCTTGAAAGAAAAGAAAAAAAGAAAGAAAAAGAAAAAAGAAAGAAAAAGAAAGAAGAAAGAAAAAGAAAGAAGAAAGAAGAAAGAAAGAAAGGAAGAAAGGAAGGAAGGAAGGAAGGAAGGAAGGAAGGAAGGAAGGAAGGAAGGAAGGAAGAAAGAAGAAAAGACTAGTGGTTAGAGCTTCTTTTCTGCCTGAAAAAACAGTTTCTACTATTTCTTCATTCTGGCTCTCCCCACTTTCTCATCTCCTATTCAGTCCTCAACCCACTGCAATTAGGGTATCTCCACAACACCAACAAAAGTGACATCACTGCCAGTCCCAATACCACATTTGGTTATGCTGTCCTCTCTGTGGAGGGTGACACTCATGACTCTCTCCCATCCAGGGCTGTCAATGGAGCAGATGACCAAATGTCTCTGAACACCCACTGTCTAGATAAATAATAGGAGGTGAGGCAGGCCATAGGACCGAATTTGGCCAGTGAGCTATGAAAGGAGTCATAGGGCTCAAGTCCTGAGAGCTAACACATGGTTCTCCTTAACCTTCCCTCTCCGTCATGGCAACCAGCAACATTTCAGACAGTGGCAGTTCCCTAAATCAAGCTCTGTCAGTTTAGGTTCCATAGTAAAAATGACAGGAAGAATTCCTAAATGACCTCAATGAACATGTCCCAGGGATGATTATGTGGGTGCAGAGCCCAAAGCAACCTGCAATGAATATCTGCATGAACAAGAAAGAAATCTTTGTTATTAAGCCCAAGATTATGAATTTTTTTAACCAAATCATAACCTAGCCTGTACTTGAATTCTTTCCTCCTTCTACTAGCTCATGAGACCACCCCCTTCTGATTCTGTACTTGCCTTTCCCACTGTTAAGTGCTGCACTGCCCATTCATCAGGTCACCTCTTGGATGCCGTGCTAGGCAGCCTCTAAGATGGTTCCCCCCTCCTGGGATTCAGGCTCTTATGTAATCCTCTCCCCTGAGTGTGAGGCACACAGAGTAATCATTTCTAGCAAATATGGCAAACTGAAGTCACTTCTGATTCTGAGATTAGGTTATGAAAAGACTGTAGCTTCCATCTTGCCCATCCTCCTGCTCATTCTAAAGGAAGCTAGCTACCTACCAAGTTGTGAGATGCTGTTTAGAGGGGCCCAAGCGGTGAGACACAAATGAGCTTAAACCAACAGCCAGCAGGGAACCAAGACCTACTCAAAATCACTTGAGTGACCTTGGAAGTGTATCCTTTCCCAAGTCAATCCTTCAGATAAAACCACAGCTCCAACCAACAACTTGACTACAGCCTTATAAGATCTTTAAACAGACTCCCAGGTAAGCTGCACCTGGAATCCTGACCCACAAAAACTATGAGATAATAATATGTTTATGGTTTTAAGTCATCATTTGGGACAATTTTGTTACACAGCAATAGCTAACTAATACAGGTTTAGGTGTTTCTTGGTCTCCCCTACTTTCCATTTGTAGGGCAGTTTTGTTATTTTCCATGGTATTAACTTCACATTGATCACTCCTAAATCTGTTTTGAGCAGAGACTCTTCTCAAATGCCCACCATATATTTTTGCCTAAAATGTTCACACATCTCTTCAACCTCTCAACAAATACCTCTGCTTTCTGCTCCCTATAATGCATATGTCAAATGGTGTCAAGACCTTCCATTTATCACCCAAGCCAATATCCTAAGAATCAGCCTTGACTTCTTCTCCTTATTCCCAACATTTAATTACCAAGCTTTACCAATTTGACTTCAGCTGGCCTCTGTCTACTAAGTCACTTTGACCTCTCTAAACAGCAGACCTAACTATGTCCCTCTCCCACTTACAAGATTTCAAAAATCTAGGCTACAAAACCCAAATCCCCAAGTCTGGAACCCAGAGCCCTTGAAGATGAGCCTGGTCTTCTAACAGTCCCTCCACTTCACAAACAGGTAACATCTATAGTCCTTGGAGCTCAGCTTGTTATGTCATGCTGCTGCAACTGCCCACCACCCCACCCTGATTCCCCTCCCTCACCCATCCACCCACCCCAGGATGTCAAGTCAACTCCTACCCAGCCTGCAAAACTACCCGGACATGACTTCCTCTGTGCAGCCCTCCCTGATCACATTCCCAAGAATAAATTATTCCTCTGTACTCCCAAATGACTGCACTTAGCAGATTGTATTCTAGTTACTTTTTCATAGACCTGTCTCCCTCTTTTGCACTTCTCATCTTCTGAGAACCCCCAGCATCTAGCCCAGAGCCCAGCCCATAGTAAGATATAACATACTGCAAGTAATGAATCATGGAACATTACATCAAAAACTAGGGATGTACTGTATGGTGACTAACATAACATAACAAAAAATTATTATTAAAAAAAACATACTGCACTAAACAGAATTGTATTAGATCAGAACACCCCTCGGTGTCTAACTCGGAGATCCGAAAATCGAAAATGTAAAAACCACCTTCAGCCTTTGTAGAAACCAGAATTTCCCACCGTGTGCTCGGGACCCCTCTGCCATCTCTTTTGCTGTCGTCCCTAAGCCATTGTCCCATCTTCCCTGTGCCCTAGCCTTAGAGTTCTTACATTTTCACTCAGAATGGGATGTTCCATGTGCCAGAGCACAAAACAATCCTGAGGTTTCTATTAAGGAAAAAAAAGGGGTCCTATTTCACCTCATTCCATTTTCAGTATTTTTAAAACCTGCCTAAGGGTCTTACTTAAGACATGTTAACACACCTCATTTGAAGTATCTTTAACTAGCCAGCCTTTGCTCCTATTATCTCTCTCGTTAGTCCTTTAATTGATTCATAATGGACAGATGTGAGGATAGGCAGTGGTCCTCAAATCTGGCCATAAAGAATTCTGGAAAAATACTCACTCTCCAGACTCTACCCACCTAGGAGGTGACCCCAGTCATGCGTATTTGCAGGCTAAGGAGTCCACAGGTGTTTCTGATGTATAGCAAAGATAAGAACCACTGCATGAGACAATCTCTCACTCAACCTAGTAATTGAAAAACAAGGAGATACCCTGAGAAATCAATACCCTGGGCCACGATCTTACAGCTACTGACCAACCCGGAGTTCTGATCTGGATCCCCCATACCACACTGCCTTCCCTACTGGGATGTGCTGTGAGCTAACACAATGGGCAAACACAGGAGCAAGGCCCCTCCCTTCAAGGGGCTGCTTGCACAGCATCTATAAATTAGAAGTGAAGGAGCCTGTTAGAACATGCCTCTTCCATGAGCTGAAAGAATAAAGAAGTAGGAGCTCCTTTTCTTGTAAATTAGGCGTGGTCCTCTGGCTTCTGGGAAGTTCCCACTGTGGGCTGGGAAGCTCTCAGCGTGGGCTAGCAAGTTTAGGCATTCTCTTGGCACAAAATCACTCCACAGTGAGGAAGTGTCCACACTCTGGTGAGCAACTGGGCAGGCATCACTTAAAGAGCTTCTTTGAGTGACTCCCAGCCACACTTGAAGTGAGGACCCATGGCCACCAGCCATGGCTAGCCACCCACCGCCGAACATCAGCTCTGAGGTTTCACCTTTCCAGACAGGCACGCTGCCCCAGTTTATTTTACCCTTTGCTTGGGGCCACAGTCACCTTTCCATGGCCCTCAGCAAACCATTGTTGGCAGAGAAACAACAAACAACTCCAGATGGAGAAATGACGAACTATTCCAACAAACTTTTCAAAGGAAAAAAAAAAAAAAGATATTTCTGAGTTTGTTTTTTGTGGGCAGCTGGAAAAAAAAATAAGTCTCCCAAATACCAACACCTCTCCAAAGAGGCTTCTTGCCAGGACCATGATGACTGGTGCTGAGAATGTGAGTTTTCGGTAGAGAGAATGTGACACATCACTTAGTCAAAGGCAAGCCCAGCCCTGGCTGAAAATCTTTGTCAGAACTAGGTTATGCTTTCCCTGTAAGAAGTTTAAAATGAGGGCAATGGTGAAGTCACACCAATGAGTCATTTTCCCACATACTATGCTCCCTTTCGACATGATCAATAGACCAAGTTCTCCGAGAGTCTGCTTTGGACTGTGGGCTGTATCCAGCACTTGGGAAGAGGGTTTGACATTCTCAGTCAGTCAGAAGCGCTATACCCACCCAGCCCCAAATAGCCCAGATAAATTAAAATTGCACAGAAGAGTAACGACAATGGGCATCTGTGGACAGGAAGGAGAAAAAGAGGAAACTGAGAGTTTCAAACATTGAAACTGCACCGTGGTCACTCTTGATCTGTTTGTTTTGTGAGCAAAAAAACTCGTCCGTCAGCAGAAGCCTGGGCCATGGGATCCTCAGTCTGTAAGCTTGAAAATAATCCCGACCCAGGACTTACAGACTGAGTGTGCAGGTAAACACACACATGCACACTCACCAGGGTTGTCAAAGGCACCAGGGTCACTGTTACCCACCTCCTTTCCCTCTTCTCCCCAGGGAAGCTTAAGGAAACATCCGGAACTCTGGGGTAGGCAGCTCCAACTCATCCAGTCCTTCAAGGAAATTACACCACCTTCCATACCAAAAGGGATTACCCAGAGGGAAGGGCAAGAATGGGTGCTGGATCTCTGACAGATTAGAGATGTGTTCCCTTGAACAGAAGGAGAAAGAGAGGCAGAGAGGGTGGGGGCCAAAGGAGTGGCAAGGAGGGATCCGTGCACGGAGCCACCAGGTCGTCCTCCCCACCCTCCTCCTCCTCTCAGTCCAAGCTCTCAGAAACCAGGCCTCAAGTGGGGCCATTTCTCAGGGTAGAAGGACACCTAACAGGTACAGGGAGAGGGAATCTCTAGCCTTGTTCTGTGCTCTGTCCTCTCCTAGACAACTTAATACTACGTAAGAACAAGAGTAAAGTTTAAGTGAGCTTCACGTCTAGAACAAAAGAACGTCAGCCTCAAACAACATTTCCCTTACCACTATTGGTTTTTTGACGTTGACCTTTATCAGGACACAAAAGCATTCATTCCCTGAATATGGATTCAGAATAAACAAACACATATAAATAAGAGGTTAGCAGAATTTTTCAGTTTAGGGCCACACAGGAAACATTTTAGTCTTTTGGGGCCAAGAAGGACTATCAAGGACATTATGGGTGTACTTTAAAAAAAGAAAAGCTTCCCACAGATGTTATTCTGACAAAATTCAAAACATAATAAAATACAATAATTTGTAATACAAGCCTTCTAACGTGAAGAATGATACTCTCTTTGGGAGATGACGTGTTGTTTATTTGGGGTTCAAAGTTAACATTCCCAATCATCAAAATCAACTGCAAATGTTTACCTGTTAATGCTGATCTGTGATGTGATTTTATGTATTTCAGCTCTGAAATTTCTTTTCACACATACATGTAATACTGATTCACGGGTATGATTTTAGTGAACTATATTCAGCACATGGATGGCATTTAAGAAATTCTATTAGATTCTTCTGATACTTTCCTTGTAGCACATCATATTGCAGATTCCAACTGAAATTAGGTGGAAGCCTCTCATTTGCACAGTTAAATGGATTTTGACAGAGGGAAATATCTTTTGTACTTGCATTGAGGTCTGAAAAGCACTGCTGGTATTTTTGGTTGAGCTAAGAAAAAATTAACCACTACAAACTGGTTTGAAAACAGTGATCTCATTTTTTTTCTTTTTTTCTTTTTTTTAAGATTTTATTTATGTATTTGTCAGAGAGAGCGTGCACAAGCAGGGGGAGTGGCAGGCAGAGGGAGAAGCAGGCACCCCACTGAGCAGGGAGCTCGATGAGGGACTCGATCCCAGATCATGACCTGAGCCAAAGGTCACAAGCCACCCACAGCTCTCATTTCCTATTTTAACTTGACAACACAGGAAGTACATAAAGCAGCTCGACATTGCTAGTGATTCAAACAATGTCAGTTATCTAAGTAACTACTGCAGTAGTACGTTTCACATGTAAGCATTGTTTTGAGTTGTAGTTTTATGTTAGCTCAGTAGCAAGTCTGCGACAAAAGCTCATTTCCAAAAGCTAATTTTGGTGTTTAGTATTAGTGGCTAAAGGCAGTCTTCCTGTTCAGAAGAATTTTCATCTTGGCCCTAAATTTTAAAAATTGACAAAACACACACACACTTTTACCAGTGCTAAGCCATCCAAGTGCTGTGTGGTAGGGCAAATGAGGATATTCAGCTTCTATCCCTGACAAAAATCCACAGAAATCACTGACTTAAGAGAACAAATTAAGTCTACCGTTGGCACCATTTGTTCAATAACAGAAGATAAATTCAAGTGTCTCCAAAGTATCTGGTGATAAAAATGATAATCATAGACTTTCAATACTCTATATTTTCATAAGCTCTGTAAATTTATCTGACTACGCCTTTTTCTGATCTACACATTTTTTTATGATTTTATGTTTAAGTAGTCTCCATACCCAACATGGGGCTCAAACTCACAACCCTGAGATCAAGAGTCACATGCTGTACGGACGGAGCCAGCCAAGTGCCCCTGAGCCACACATTTTTATCACCAGTCATAAACCATCTTGAATTCAGTACAGTCTGAAGTAGAATCTATGTTTTGTTTCCTTTCAAAATATTCCCTCCAGTATGCAGCTGTTTTATACAGACTGTTCATAGACACTAACTTTCCATCACTTCAAATTCTTCATTGATTCAAGTAAACAACAACTAAGCAGAGTTCGTATCTGTGGACTTACCAAGAACTAAGGAAAACCATTTTCCTCATTAGTTGTCTACTGACATCAAGCCCAATATTCTCAACTCCTAGAGAACACTTATAGTCTGAACAATTTTGTTTTCTCTTAATGTATTTCTTCAACTGCTACAATGAAACATGACTGCATTAATTCACCACCAATACTGGCTTTTCTGACTGGGCTAAGAAGCCACTTGAAAACTTACTTTGGGTGCAGCCTCACTTAATTTTAGGGGTCAGGGAGAGAAACTCTACCATAATGAGATATTTGGTTTTAAATCCTCATTTTTCACTGCTGCTTTCCTGTGAGTAGGGCACACTGTGTTGAGTGCTTGGTCTGCTGAAGGAGATGTCTACAGCATATTCTTTCCAGACAGTCTCATCACATAATCAACACAGTGCTTTGCCATCTCCTTGAATAACAAAGGGATATTGTGGCTGTAAAGGGATACACAGGGCACTCAAAACACTTGTTAAGTTACACCTATATCATGATTCGTAGCACACCAAACAGCGGCTCTATACAGCGGCTCCTCAACCTTGCTGTTATATTGAAAAAGCAGCTGTAGACACTATATAAACAAATGAGCAGGGGTGTGGTCCAAAAAAACTTGACTTAACGGCACTGAAGTTTGAATTTCATACAATCACATTATGTGTCACCAATTATTCTTCTTTCGATTTGTTTCAATCATTTAAAAATGCAAAAACCTTCTCAGCTTTTGTCCCAAAAACAAAGGCAGCTGGCCACTGATTGCCAACCTCTGATTTACATGAGATTTTATTCCATCAGCAGAGTGATACCACCCACTATCAGACTCTTACCTTTTCCATTTGAGGAAGTGGTCAGAAAGTAGAATGCCACTGGGTCTATGAAGGAGGAAGGGGGATGTCAACACAGAATGAAGAAAAGAGGAATTAGAGATGCCACAGATAAGCCTCGCCCATTTCATAGTTTTGCCTAGGTCAAGTCCATTTACCTTCAGAGAAGTCTCAGATGATGAATTTCCTGATATCTGATTACAGGTGTGATTTTTATGATGGTAACCACCACAATCTATGGACTGACAAGTGATGTCCCATGTAATGACCTTTGAGCTTTACATTTAACCCTCCCTATAACATGAAATAGGTGGGTACTATTCCTCAATCCACAAACTGAAGTTCAAACACGTTATGTGATTGCCCATCAGTCCTACTACTTGTAAAGAGCAGAGCAAGAATTTGAACTCATCTGTCTGATCCTTAACCACTACTCTAAACAGTTCAAGGTAAGGCACCTGGGCCATCACAGAAGTGAGCTTCTGAAAACAGCAAATGAGGCCAGGAAAAAAAAAAAAGGGGTCCTTTAGCAAATAACCACCCCTATCCCTGGGAAGGCTATTCTTTCTCACCAAGACTAAGGCTTACTATGGGCTCCTCAAGCAGACTCCCCATTGAGCACAGAGCCCAAAAGGGGGCTGGATCCCAGCACCCTGAGATCATGACCTGAGCCTAAGTCAAGAGCCAGATGCTCAACCAACTGATCCGTCCAGGCACCCCCAAAAAGGTATTTTTGAACATCTATAATGAAAAATACAAAATGCAAATAAATGTGGAGATATACCATGTTCATGGATTTGAAGAAAGAAAACTGTTAAGATGTCAGATATCCCAAATTTGATCAATAGCAGCAGTTTCCAAATTATTTTTCTCAGAACTCCTTGACACTCTTAAAAATAATGAGGGGAGAGAAACAAAAGAAAAAATGAACTTGTGGGACTTCATCAAGATAAAAAGTTTCTGCACAGCAAAGGAAACAGTCATGAAAACAAAGAGGTAACCCACAGAATGGGAGAAGATATTTGCAAATGAAACTACAGATAAAAGGCTGGTATCCAGGATCTATAAAGAACTTCTCAAACTCAATACATGAGAAACAAATAATCAAATCCAAAAATGGGCAGAAGATATGAAGACACTTTTCCAATGAATACATACAAATGGCTAACAGACACATGAAAAAATGTTCAAAATCATTAGCCATCAGGGAAATTCAAATCAAAATGACACTGAGATACCACCTTACCCCAGTTAGAATGGCAAAAATTGACAAGGCAAGAAACACCAAATGTTGGAGAGGATGTGGAGAAAGGGGATCCCTCTTACACTGTTGGTGGGAATGCAAGTTGGCACAGCCACTTTGGAAAACAGTGTGGAGGTCCCTTAAAAAATTAAAAATAGAGCTACCCTATGATCCAGCAATTGCACTACTGGGTATTTACCCCAAAGATACAGATGTAGTGAAGAGAAGGGCCATATGCACCCCAATGTTCATAGCAGCATTGTCCACAATAGCTAAACTGTGGAAGGAGCTGAGATGCCCTTCAACAGATGAATGGATAAAGAAGATGTGGACCATATATACAATGGAATATTACTCAGCCATCAGAAAGAATGATTACCCAACATTTGCAGCAACAAGGATGGGACAGGAGGAGATTATGTTAAGTGAAATAAGTCAAGCAGAGAAAGACAATTATCATATGGTTTCACTCATTTATGGAACATAAGAAATAGCAGGGAGATCGGTAGAAGAATGAGAAGAATGAAGGGGGGATAAACAGAAGGGGGAATGAACCACGAGAGATTATGGACTCTGGGAACTGAGGGCTTCAGAGGGGAGGGGGATGAGGGATTGGGATAGGTCAGTGATGGGTATTAAGGAGGGCACGTATTGCATGGAGCACTGGGTGTTATACACAAACAATGAATCATGGAACACTACATCAAAAACTAATGATGTACTGTATGGTGACTAACATAACATAATAAAAATTTTTTTAAAATAATAGGGGGATCCAAAAAGCTTTATGTGGATGATATCAAATTTACCATGAGAAATTTAAAACAAAATTATTTTATAATTCATTTAAAATTAATACTCATTAAACATTAACGATTTTTTTATGAAAATTCTTCCTTAAAAAGTAAAATTAGGAATACTGGCATTGTTTTTACATTTTTGCAAATATCTTTCATATCTAGAATAAACGACAGCTGGATTTTCCTATCTGCTTCTGCACTCAGTCTATTAAAGATCACACATTATATCATCTCTGAAAGACTATTGTACACTCTAAGGAAAATGACAGTGTGAAAGCAAGCAATGTCTTAGTAATTATTATTATGAAAATAGTCTGATCTGGTAAACACCAAGGATTCCAGCTTCAATACAATGCAAATCATAGTCCCACCATAATTCCTATTTTTCTTCAAAAAAAGTGACAAGCTGATTCTATAATTTATATGGAAATACAAAGGTCCTCCAAATATCACACATCAAAAAACAGTGTTGAAAATGAAGAACAAAATTGGAAAACTTACACAACTTTGTTTGAAGACTTACTTTTGAAGCTACAGTATTCAAGACAGTGTGGTTCTACCTTAAGGATCATCAAACAGATCAATAAAATAGACTAGAAACTACCAAATAGACTCATACAGACATAGCTGATTGATTTTTGATAGAAGACACCCCAAAGGAGGGAAAAAACCTTGAACAAATGATGCTGGAAAAACTGGATATTATATGGGGGGAAAATGAACCTGGATCCTTACCTCACGCTACACACAAATATTAACTCTTAGTTAACCACAGACCTAAATTTAAATATTAAAACTATAATGCTTCTAAAGAAATCATAGAAAAATATATAATTTGGGAATGGGCAAAGACTCATTAAATGGCACATAAATCAACCATGTAAAAACAGACAAATTAGGCCTCAAAATTACTATCTTCTGCTCATCCACAAACAGTAAGAAAATCAATAGACTAGCCACAGACTGGGAGAAAAAAAATGCATGGTGTGTGTAACAAAACTGATTGGTATCCAGGACAAAGAATTCCAACTCAGAGAAAAAAAACAATTAGTAAGTGTGCAAAAGACTGAACAGACCTTTCACAAGGAAAAATATACAGATGGCCAAAGTTTACGTTAAAAGCCTTTCACCATCATTAGTCATCAGGGAAATGCAAGTTAAAAACATAACGAGATACCACTACACACTAAGAAAAATTAATATTAAAGCAACCGACAATACCATATGTTGGTGTATATATGGAGCAAACAGAACTCTTCATTCCTTCTCTGCGGGAGAGTAAAATAGTAAAACCACTTTGGAAAAAGATCGTAACAGTGTCTTATAAAACTAAGCATATGCCTACCTTCCAACACAGAAATTCCACTCCTAGGTATTTACCCAACAGAATTGAAAGCATATGTCCACAGAAAGACTAACACAATGATGTTCATAGCAGCTTTATTCATAATAGACCCAAACTAGAAGCAGGTATTCATCAACAGATGAATGACTGAACAAATTGTGGTTTAATTGATACAATGGAATACTATGCAACAATAAAAAGGCATCAACTACTTATTCAGATGGCAATATTAGTGAATTTCCAAAGAAGTGCAGTGAGTAAAAGAAGCCGTAGAGAAGAGTGCACATTGTACAAATTCATTTATATGAAGTTTGTAAACAGGGAAAACTAACCTATGGTGAAAATATCAGAACAGTCAAGGTCTCTTGGACAGAGAGTAGGACTGAGTGGCAAAAGGCTGACAGAAGTCTTAGGCAGGGTTAAGTTCTCTATCTCAATTGAGTTTGGGTTCCAGGAGTATATACATTTCTCAAAATTCAAAGGGTACACACATAAGAATTGTTTATTTCAGTGCATGTACACTGGATACAAAAAAAAAAAATCTATAAGCAAATCCTGACCTCTAGTTAATAATATGCATGCTTAAGTGTTTATGAGTCAAATGTAGCACTAATATCTGCATATTAGTCTGAAACCGATCAAGTAGACAAAACAGATTTACAAATACACACTGAAGTATCACCATGAGATGCTCGGTTAGGAAAATAAAATCCTGGGGCGCCTGGGTAGCGCAGTCGTTAGGCGTCTGCCTTCGGCTCAGGGCGTTATCCCGGCGTTGCAGGATCGAGTCCCACATCGGGCTCCTCCACTGGGAGCCTGCTTCTTCCTCTCCCACTCCCCCTGTTGTGTTCCCTCTCTCGCTGGCTGTCTCTCTGTCACATAAATAAATAAAATCTTTAAAAAAAAAAAAAAGGAAAATAAAATCCTTCATAAATACAGACTAAATTATTCCATAATTACTTTCATCACCTTATCCTTCATTACCCCCTAAGTGAGAGGAACATGCCCCACTAACACCGGTTTCTCTATCTCGGACCAGGCAAAACACCCCTATGAAGTTCTATGATCTGTGTGATATAATCAAGTACAAGGCTACAGCTACTTTTGTTCAGATGTTTACAAGAGCCATTTCAGAAAACATTTTACGTTACGTCATTTTTAGTTTAAAAAAAAAAAAAGCTGCCAAACAATTGCAATAGCTATAAAACCTGAGTCTTAAAAGAATACAAACATGGTGCTTTTCATTTCAAAACCAGAAGCCTCTCTCACCCCCTCATTTTCTTTTGAATATGAAAATAACCCATTGTCTCTGATCGCTTTGCTTTTAAAGACCACAAATATTTTTATTTTAGCCATCATAAATGTATTTCTGCAAAAAAACACAAAAACCAAAAAACCCTAGAATTTTAAATTCAGTACAACCAATGGCATTTAAAAGCCACCCTTCCCCCCCCCCCCGGGCCTGCTCTTACCCATGCAGTGCATACCTTCGCCCCTTAAGACAATTTACACACAGCCCAAATTAAAATAAAAACCTTTATGGGCAAAATAATTATACCATTAAGTCTTGGATTTAAACGGTTCCCAGCAACAATCAAAAATAACATGTTACTAAAATCCATAGAAATCTACCCTGTACGCAAATAATTTCCTACAGTTATTAGAATCAAGTACCTTTGCGTGTTCCAGGACTCCAGTGATTTTTCAAGGGGGAAAATTAAACAAGGATCCCTATTACATGGTCATCTCTTCTCAGCCCACTTCTAACACCATTTCGGAACCCTAAATTCTCATCCCATCATGCACCGGCACGTAGACTTTAAATAATCCCGGGTGTCGGCCCTTGACCAGCACAAGGGTGAAGTATGTGGGAGTGAAATGGAGTCTGCTGTCCAAAATAGGCCTATGTGTACAGTCCAAAGTCAGCTTGCAAGAGAGGAGCTAAGAATTTCTGACGCTGCCTGAACCAACAATATCTAGAGACCTTGGATCTCTTATTCCAAACATCCCTTGCCTGTTTTCTTTCTGTTCTTAAGAACAGAGTGAAAGGCCACCAGAAGCCTAGAAATAGCCTGTCTTCATGTTTGCCACAGATGTACCTGAGGTCTTGAAGGCATTTCTCTGTTCTTTTAGGGTGGTGTCCAAATGATTCTCTAAAGTTCCCACTCCTTCCTTCTGTTTCGGTCGAAAAGCTTTTATGTGCTTAATTTATCGCTGCAGAGTTAGTTTCAAAAGCCCGCTGTAATTATATACTGAAAGGAACATTCTCTCCCTCTTGCAGTTGTCTTAGGATTTCTCAGATAACCTCTGTTTGGTACATGAATACCAATACTGAATCCTCTTCCACCTCTACGGGCCCAGACTTCCCAACCACATGCCTGTCCAATCTGAAGGCTAAGCGTGAGAGCCTGTGGCTCAGCTGCTTTCATCCTATAGAAGTTCTCCGTTTTGCACCTAGATTTCCCAGCTCAGCCATTACCCTGGGCACCATGGTCCTAGCAAGTCTGAACCCAAGAAAAGGAGTCCCTTTAAGGTGTTCGAAATTAGATCCCAAGGCTCCCTGAAGTTTCCATGTTCGTTCTGTTGATTTATGGGTCTCATTAGTGGGGAAGGCTGGAATAGCCCTCTTCTTTTCTCTGCTAGGGGCTTCAAAGCACTGTACGCTTGGTTACCCAAGTACATTAAAACTAATTTAAATCATCATCTTAAGCACCAGTGTGCTCAACAAACCAGAAAAGACGCCGGAATCCAAAATATATGGTCACATTTTATACTTACTAGGAGACAAAATAGCAAATCCATCAACATAATGGTATAGCTTTTTATGGGCGCAGGCAAAACACTTCTTAAATGTTGTACTACCTAATGCTGCCCTTTAAAAATTGAAATTCACATTATCCTCCTCCTCCTGTAAGGCCAAGTTAATTCAACAGTAATCACTCGTGAGGATAACACCAAGGGCAGTGAATGCATACGGCTGTGAAAATAAGATAAACACCTACATTTGTATAAACCACAGGTAAAATTAACAAGTTAATATCACTCATTTTCTATCCTCTCCTTGTAGCACTGTCATTTCAATGCATGCGTGCCATGTCACTTTCTGAGCATAAAAGGAAATGCTTCTTATCCTGCTACCTTTATACTAAAGCTGACTTTTTCAAAATAAAATAGGAGCAATTGAATTAGTACCAGTTAAACAGAACTTCTGACATCAAAGTATATCCAAAAAACCTGAAACATTGGTTTTCTGTGCTGAAAACCTTACCAAAATATGAAATTCAATAAATTTTTTAATGTGCTCTTGATACAAGCTATCAACTTCAAATACGAATGTCAAATAAGTAAAATTCATCCTCTAGCATATTTATCATTCTAGCAACTATGATCCTATTACCTGCAAAATGTTCCAGAGTATTCATTTTTGTAAAAGAAAAAAGAACAAGAGAAGACTAACTGCTTGATTCAATGGAAAGAACTAGGTTTGTAAGTCACTGAAACTGAATGTTAGACCTGGCTTTGTATAATGGCAAATCACTTAAATTTTGGAAGCTTTCGTTTCTCATTTATAAAATAAAAGAGGTAGGGTGGTTACTTCTAATTTCCTCTAAGCCCCTAAGAATCTATTATCAATGGTCTTTTGCAAGAATTAATCTCTTTGAGATAGCTTTTAATGCTAATTATATTCCTACATGCTTATTACTTTCATAAACATTGGCAAATTTCTATATACTTCCTTATAGATGGTTATTACTGGCCTACAAAGATCATAAAATGCTTCTCATGTAACAGTTACCACTTTGAGGAAGTGGAGAAGTCCCAATTTATCCAAGCTAAAGTAATTGGAAACATTCCTAGATTTCTTCTTATTCAAGAGTCAACCAGAAAGAGCTCTCAATGGCTAAAGGTGGAATAACTTGAACAATTATCATATAATCTAAAGAATAAAATAAGTATCTGGCTAAACTAATATAAATAAGGGACTGAATAATTAAATGAGGAGAAGGGGCAAGCACTCCCTACAAAAGAATGCGAAATAAAATACAAAGATAGCCCCCCATATTCACCCCCAGAGGTAAAGCTTAATTCCCCACCCCTTGTGTTTGGATGGTACTTAGAGACTTGTAGAAAAACAGTAATTTTCCAGTAGAAAAATGCAGGAGACACCACCTTAGCAAGTGGTCAAGATTATCACCAGTGAAGTCATGTTCCTGTCATATACCTCCTCATTTGAGGTGATGAGAAGGGTACTTCACCGTTGCAGTATTTTTCTCCCAAAGCCATAATTCCAATCCCACCATGAAAAAAAAACAACTGAATAAACCCAAGTTGAATGACATACTAAAAAATACTTTCAGAAGTGTCAAGGTTTATAAAAAATAAGAGAAGAATGAAAAAGTATTAACAGATTATAGAGTTTATTAAGGAGACGAGACAACCAAGTGCAAAGTGGTATCCTAGACTGGACTTGGAACACAAAAAGGACATTAATGGACAAACTAGTGAAATCAGAATAAAATCTATAGCTGAGTTAATAGCAGGATATCAGTGTTAATTTCTCAGTTGTGACAAATTTACCAAGGTTGCACAAGATGTTAACATTAAGAAAAACTCTTAATGAAAATTAATTCAAATCATCTTAAGCACCAGTGTGAAAGGAATATGGGGAGTCCCTGTATTATCCTTGCAAATTTTCTGTAAATCTAAAGTTATTCCAAAATAAAGCTTGTATAATATTAATAAATCAAATACTTGAGTCAAATTTACTACATGGTGACTCATACTCCATATTAACTCACTGAAATAAAATATGCCGATACTACATGGAATTTTGAAATATATCAAATAAACATTTGAGCACCTTGTGGATATTCCCAGAAGAAAAATCATTTTAAGAGATTCAGAATTTTTTTTTTTAAAGATTTTATTTATTTATGTGACAGAGAGACAGCCAGCGAGAGAGGGAACACAGCAGGGGGAGTGGGAGAGGAAGAAGCAGGCTCATAGCAGAGGAGCCCGATGTGGGACTCGATCCCGGTACGCCGGGATCACGCCCTGAGCCGAAGGCAGACGCTTTAACGACTGCGCTACCCAGGCGCCCCAGAGATTCAGAATTTTTAACTGTTTTTATGATAACTCATGATTTTGTGGAATTATAAAAAAAAAAAAGCCTCTCATTTTCCATAAAAGAAACACTGCCCTCCCATAGGCAAGAGGTATCTGCTAGGCATTTGGATGTCCCCGCCGCCCCCCACCCCTGTAACTTCAAGACCAAACTATAAAGGAGAGGACTGAGAAAAGAATACAGATGAGAGTAAACAAGTCAATCATCCTGTAGGGAACTGGGTCTTTCTGAAAGTCAAGTAAGGAAAGATAGCCCAGTTGAACCTCTTGTAGAAGTTGGGATTTCCCAGCGCACGAAGATACTGGCAATTATTTCCCAGTTGGGCATCTGCTTAGGCAGGGCACTGGGTGAGCTGCGCCCCTACTCCCCTGGCTGTGGGAACAGGAGAGAAGAAAACAAGCAACTGGGCAGAATGCAGTCAGAGACTCTAAGGCCACAGTACAATAACCTTTCTATGAGTCAAGGGCATGTCAAAGAAACAGAGTGGAGCAGTGACAACACACTGTGTTTGCCAGTGGGTTTTGGTTTTTTGTTTTTTTTTTTTTCCTTCCCGGGCCCATAGAGGGACTCCGTTTCCCAGCCTTCCTTGAATTTAGGTTTAGGACCACTGAGTTCTCCCCATGGGAATCTGAGTGACAGGCAAGTGATTATAGGTATATTAGATCTAAAAAGAGAGAGAGAGAGAGAGCGGCCATGAATCTCCAAGAGCTCTGTTTCTCCCTCCCTCCCTCTCCCCACCCTTTCTCCCTCTCTTGTGAACTCAGAAGTCAAAGAACCACAAGATGAAGAGTTACAAAATGGAATCCACTGGGCCTCTGATTCACTACTGGAGAAGAGCTGGCATATGAGTCACTGGACCGTGACATAAATACATTGAAATTGTTATCACAGCATAACTTAGTTTATCCCTAAAGATAATTAAGGATTAAGTTCTAATTAAAGACTAAAGATAGCTTGAGCTTTCTTGTGAGTGTCCTACCAAGAATGGTTGTCCATTGACATCACCAATGGACACGTGTCTCTTATGCTCATCCCTCCTCTCCGCCCCAGCCTCGAAAGAGTAGACCATGTACCAGTTCCTCCTTCCAGTCCCTCTAGCCCAACTGTAAGGAGGAACAAGTGGAAAGGTGGTAATTCAATAGGAGATTGGCATTTTAAAAGTGAAAGCAACCCAAAAATCATGGAATCCAAGATAACAGATTTTAACAAAGCAGTACTCTAAAATAACACTTAGGAGAAAAAAACATTTATTATTAATATCTCTTCAATAAACTAATTGCCTTCGCATCTCAGTTTCTGCTTTGTCCTACACCTTGGTCTTTCCCTTCTAGACAGCATAAGTTTACTGTCAAAAATATCTGCCAAATAGTAAATCAGGCTCTTGACCATGTCACATACTATTAGACACTAACAATTTGGGATTTTTTTAAACCCATTCTCCCAGATTTCAGTAAAAGGGGCTTTGTCAGTTTTCCCCATTCATTCTTTGAGAGACAGTGTTTAAACACATTTAAAGAATCTAATTTAATCTTAGCTAAATTACGAACATTAAAATTGGTTCACAAAGTGAACATTAGCAAACATCTCTTTCAAAGAACCAGCATCACTAAAAGTTTTCACCTCAAGTTCTCCCAAATACAACATGTGCATGTATTTGGTAACAGCAAATTTTGGCATAAGAGCTCATGCATATTTCCCGTATCAATGGTCCAACAACACGGCACCCCCAGAACGCTGCCCTGTTCCTGGCTGAAGTTTCGTGGCTCTTGACAGAAAAGAACTTGTAAGTCCTCCCCAGCCTGTCCACCTGACGCACAGACAGGAGACCAGGCTGCACCCCTGAAAAGCACTTGAGTAAAACTGGACTGAGACGTGCAAAGCTAACCCCGAGCTTTGTACACACATATGTTTAAAATTCACACAGCTTACGCAAACCATGGATTGGTATTCAAGTAAAACTTGAAAAGAGACTGTAGCCTTCAAAAAGGAAATGAAAATATGTGCCTAACTCCTCGGGTTCTACATTTCCTGAGGAGAGTTGATTTCTAGGATTGAGATGGTTGTAAGCGTCACAGACGGAACAAAATAGGGGAGCAGCACTCAACTGCCTTTTGGTTGCAAGGCATCAGCATGTCCAGGCCCTGTTGTAGGCTCTGCCCAGGCCAGGGCTGCAGACAGCAACCCCCTCCCGCCCCGCCCCTTGCAGCTCTGCACACATCACACAACTTGGCAACACAAGCTTTGGGAACCCAGGAGCAGCCTGGCAGGCAACCGAGGCATCACAAAACCCAGCTCTGAACGGTACCAATATTTCAGAGGCCCGTCTAGAGAAGTCCCCGTGTTCGCGAGGGCCGGACCACCCCAGTCCCAGTTCGCACGGGGCAGCTCCGTGACTGCTTCTCCAGGCTCACTTCTCGCTCGGCGACTAGCACTCCACAGCTTTTAACAGCACTTTTTACACCAGCCCCCACCCCCACCCCCACCACCTTCCCTCAGACTTGACCATAACACCATGACCGACGACCACGTTCATCTTCTATCTTCGGAAACCTCACCGAGAGGTCCACGGACTTACCCGAATTATAAAGCTGGTAGGGAACAAAATAGAAACCTGAAGCCGGGGGTTCCTTCCAAGCCTTGGGCCTCTCCCCGCAGCCCTGAGCTCTCTTCCACACCACCCTGAGCACGTCCAGGTGACAGAGACATCTGCATGACCTTATGTGGAGAGTAATCCCTCTTCCCTGAGTCACTGTCAAAAGGTAAAAAGTAGTAACTCTGTCCTGCTCTGCCTGGGGAAAAAAATGAGATTGCAGAGACTGTACACAGGTCACCTGCATGCTGGCTACCAAAAAAGTGCTCAAATCAGTTAACTATTATGTATTCTTTACAAATATACAGGACTCTGGGGCACCTGACTCAGTCGGTTGAGCATCTAACTCTTGGTTTCAGCCCGGGTCACGATCTCAGGATGGTGAGATGAAGTCCCACACCGGGCTTTGCCCTTGGCAGGGAGTCAGCTTGGGAACCTTTCTCTCCCTCCGTCCCTCCCCCAACTCGCATAAGCATGGTGCACATGCTCTCTCTCTCTCTCTCTAAATTAAATAACTAAATCTATTTAAAAATATACATATATAGAGAGGACTCCAGCTTTTTAAACATGGGGGTGGGAGGGGCGCCTCACTGGCTCAGTTGGTAGAGCATGCAGCTCTTGATCTCATGGTTGTGAGTTCAAGCCCCACGTTGGGCAGAGAGCTTACTTAAAAAAAAAAAAAAAAAATGGTGGGGGCGCCTGGGTGGCTCAGTCAGTTAAGCGGCTGCCTTTGGCTCAGGTCATGATCCCAGGGTCCTGGGATTGATCCCTAAATCAGGCTCCCTGCTCGGCAAGGAGCCTGCTTCTCCCTCTCCCTCTGCTTCTATTCTCCCTGCTTGTGTATGCTCTCTCTCTCTCTCTCTCTGTCAAATAAATAAATAAAATCTTAAAAAAAAAAAATGGTGGGTAGGAAAAGATCCTTAAGCCAGCCAGGCCCCCAAGCCCACAAACTAGCTGATCTCCAGGTTTCTTCTAACTTTGCTGTAACATTTCTGATTGATGTTCTAAAGCTGCACCAGCATTGCCTAATGAGTACTCAAAACATGGCTAATCCCAGTTGAGGTGTTGTAAGTATCAACCGTACACTGGTTTTAAAAACTTAGCATGGGGAAAAAAAAACAACAAAACCTCATTAATATTCTATATTGATTACATGATGAGATGGTATTTTGAATATTTGGGGTTAAATTATGTTATTGAATAATTTCATCTGCTTTACCTTTTAATACAGCTACCAGAAAATTTAAAATTATACATGCGGCTCACATTATATTGCTGTTGGACAGTGCTGTTCTAAAGACAGAATTCAGGATCAAAACCATTGCTGCCAGAGATGGAAACCAAAACAGGCCAGGCAGAACCTCTGCAAGGCATTTCCTCCCGTCCTCGGGCATGCCAGGTCCTCACGAGGAGGACACAGTCCTGCCTCCTTCAGTAGAACCCCACCCTCCCCACAGCCCAGCCCAGGCAGTACCCTCCAACCTGCAAATGAGCAGGGCGCCCCCACCCCCAATCTTCCAGAAAGGCTGCTAGCTCTTCTGCTGCTGGTGCTCCCACTCCAAGGCGGAAGAGACCCAAATCCCTACCCTACAACATCCCCTCGACCCCTCAGAGACCAGGATGATTTTGTAAGAGAGTTCCCAGAAGCTTTTCTTCTGTTGACCAATGGACTCCCAACCTTTAGAGTCGTGTCCCGTACCAAGGGAGGGGGGAGAAAAGACAACTTTAGTCTAACCCCCAATACATACATTCTACTGCATTAACACGTACATTTAAAACATACTTGAAAACATCAATTTAGAAGGTGGAGATAAAGATGAAATTAAGCATTGCAAAACGAATTCTGCTTCTCTTAATTCTTTTTGCTTTTACTAAAAACATGTCTTTCAGGGACTCTGCCACCTAATGCACTTCGTTATTTTTCCAAATCTTGGCTTAACACTTTGTGGTGGGATCAGACCTTTGAAATGCCTTAAGTACGGTGTATTTCAATATTTAGCTTCAGTATCTGCTCGAGGTTCAAAACAACACCTGACACAGACAGATGGATCCAAACAGCAGAACTGTTCTTAAAGTCTTATTCTCCAGTTTCAGTCTCCTATGCTAATTACCCAAAGGCTTCCTTACTAAAATTAGGAACTTTCCATTTCCCTGTCAGTCAGTTGGTCTTGCAAACTAATTGGAAAATGTTCTATTTTGACAAAAATCTTCACTGGGTTTGAAACCCTTTGTTGGCACAATTTTAGTTTAAGATTTTTAAGTATAACGAAAGGAGTTTACAGAACACCCAACTACAGTTTTCCCCAATGAAAATCATTTAACAATCGAAGTGTGTCCGTACTTATTTTACAGACATTCAACTTTGTAGCACAAGATGGTTAAAAGAAAAAGCTCACTTTCTTATTCTTAACTTATTCTCTCTACTTTGAAAGCAGATTATGTATGTTAGTTTTTAAAATATCCGTGGGGTAACGATACCACAGCCGAGTACCATTTAAAAGGCTAAAAGTTTTGAAATGCCTGCCTTTTCGAGAAAAATTCCTAATTCACATTCAACAACTCCTTTAGGTAATCTGCTCCCATTAGCTTCTGCAGCACCAGAAATTACAAGGATCCCTCCCCGTGCCATTATGATGTGCTGTAAGATTTTTTGGCTACTTAAGACACTGTAATCTGTCAACCTACTTAACTGGGTAGAGATAAACCTCCATCCGCGGAGCCAGCCTCCCTTCTCAGCAGAATGCACACTCTTCCCCTGAAATGCCTTGGGGCTCCAAACCCTGCTCCTGACCTTTGTGTACTAAAGGCACCAGGGGGCAATCTGTAGCTTGACTATTAGTAAAGCACAATTCCTATCTTCAGACAGAAGTAAATAGAAACACAATGTCTACTGTTTCCTTGCATCCCAGTGGAATGTCTTTTTTTTTTTTTAAGATTTTATTTATTTATTTGACAGAGATAGAGACAGCCAGCGAGAGAGGGAACACAAGCAGGGGGAGTGGGAGAGGAAGAAGCAGGCTCACAGCAGAAGAGTCTGATTGTGGGGCTCGATCCCATCACGCCAGGATCACGCCCTGAGCCGAAGGCAGCCGCTTAACCGCTGTGCCACCCAGGCGCCCCCCAGTGGGATGTCTTAACACAGGTCTGGAGTATGAGCACTTAGTCTGGAAAGTGCTGCTGTTGCCATCCATGTGCCAGGTCAAGATTTTCACTGTTACAACCACTTCGAACCCGGTTAACTTGTCGTCTTCTACTAGTAGAACCAACAAGACTGTTCTCCTCCAGGAGGAATCTGGAGGATCAGTACTGCACTCCAAAATCTTTTCCTGGTTCTGGCTCTGTCATTCCTGCCAGTACTTGGCTGTACTCTAAGGAATGGGTTCAATTACGGTCATACACCTCCTTCTACTAAATAAATGCTCTTCATCTCTTTCCACCAAGACGACCACTGGCCACCTGAAATCCTCAGCTGCTTCCGAATTCCTAATTGCTTTTTTTGTTCTCTTTACAACACCTCTCTGAATCTACCACTCCCAAATGATGCCTGGTAACAACACTACGGCTCTCAACTTATTCAGGGTTCATCCGTTGCAGTTTGTAAAAAAAAAAAAAAAAAAAAAATTGTTTTTTCCTTTAACAACTCTACTCAATAAGAGGTCAAGGCACTTTTCCTTCTGAACATTTGGAAAATTATTTTTTTTAACGGAGTAGAAATCTATACTTTGAACCCAGAGTCTATGCGTCCATAGAATCACCTGGCCCTCGTCCCCTTTCCTGCTCTACAACACACCTGGCCCTCCACCACCAGATACATTTTCCAAACCAGCATTTCATCTATGTTGCATTTTCAAACTCACTTGCATCTATTCCCCTAGAGGAATACTCCAGGTAAAGCATGTCAATCCAATTTCTCCTTATATTTCCTCCCCTTTTAGCCTATCAACTACTACCCATCCACCCACAGCTAATACCTGCCACCCCAGCCTGAGCTGCTCTCCCCTTGGACTGTTCTCATGTTCCATGGCCTGCTTAGAGGGCCCTTATCTTCTCAACAACATTTTATCCTTTTTTGTCTTCTCTAGTAGAGAGCATGGTACAGTGCATAAATTCAGCCCACCCTAGAAGTTGGGTTTATTTTTTATTAAACACTATAAATTTTTTTTATAATTATAGCTACATAATCAGGAACACACATTATCTGGGGTTTTAATAAGTGAAAAAAGTTTTTTCTTGGCCAATTGTTAATTATGTCAGGAAGGGAATCAAAGCTGCTTCTACAAAAGCAGAAAGGACTCTGGGCTCAATCCCACTACTTTAATGTACACCTAATTTCATCTGACGCAGAACTTCCTGCCATAATGTTTTCAAGCTGAGGCATGGAGTATTCGCATTGCCATCACCACAGCCAATTCGCCAAGCACTGCTCTCTAGAACAGAGATTCACTGCCTTTGGGGATTATATGCTCTCCTAGAGCCTCAAAGAGGCCATGTCACTATACCCCCTAAAAACACTCATACACATAACTGTGTGTAGATAATGCTGGGGGTGGGGAGGCGGGCGGGGGTCCAAAGCCCTGACGGCCTTGAACCTCAGTACAAGACAGCTGGTTGGTTCTTCTAGTGTCACAGGGCCCACAAGTCAGGTGACAAGCGGGAGCCCTTCAGCCTTACAGATTCCTTCCCAGAAACGCACATATAAGCCGATATATTTTTTAAAGAAAAAAAAAAAACTAATGTATCAGTGTAGATATTTAACATACATACCTATTGTCAATATCTAGACATAAATTAAAGCATCCTTACCCTTCCTAAAAGTATTCAATATCTGCTCACTCTAGGTTACAAAATAATTTGAGTTCACTCCCCAGTGGTAGCAACCTGCCATTAGTCTGGCCTCCCCCATTTCTGGATAGAAAAGGATGGACAGTTCTTCTTCTTGTTGTTCAACTGCTTTTTTCAGAGTAAACCATCGCTTTGGCATTTCTAACCCTCCCAGCTTCCACTGGCAACCAAACAAATCCCTGTTTTCCTTTTTAGACTGAAGATCAAAGTCCCTCCTGTGCTTTCTGGCTCTTTTCTCTTTCTCCCTTTTTTCTGTCCTCCTGTTTCAAAACCACACTGAGGAAAGCACATCCTCACCACTCCTGCCCCAGTCAGAACCAAAGTCCATCTCAGTTTTCCTTGGCAACCACTCCTAGAGCATCTTCTTTGAAGCACTTTTTAAACTGTTTATATCAAATGCACTGAAAACCTAATTAACAAATCCCTGAAAAGGAAGTTCTGTTAAAGGAAAAACAGAAGTCATAACAAGGAAGCAAGCAGCCCAATTAAAAACATGGGCAAAAGAACCAGACACTTCAAAGAAAATATACAGATGGCAAATAAACAGATGAAAAAAAAAAAAAAACGCTCAGCATGTTTAATCTAGAAAAATCCACATTAAAACCACAGTGAGCTACTGCTGTACATCTATTAGAAAGCACAAAGAAAACCTGACACTACTAAGTGCTGGTAAGGATGTGGAGCTCCTGGAACTTTCACGGACTACTGCAAAGAATACAAAATGGTGCACCACTGTGAAGAACAGTTTGGCAGCTGCTTAGAAAGTAAAGCGTACACCTGCCAGACGATCCTTGGCCAGCCACCATCAGAGAGTCCTCTAGCTGAAGAAATAGGCTAGACCCAGCGGAAATGGTAAACACGAAATTCTGAACGACTACCCACCAGCTGTGTGAAGTGGTACGGTGGTAAGGAGCTCATGATCACTTCTGAAGGTCAGACAGGTGTGGGCTCAAGGTCGGACTAGTCACTTCAGCTGGTAGGTACCACTAGTACAGTGTTACCATGGTAAACGTGCTGATATGCTTACAGATGGCAAATAGACGTGGTTCTGGGCGCCCCCCCCCAGGCAGCTCTGCCCAGTAACCTCCCCCAGACCTCCCTACAGTTCAGCACTAAAAACAATAACCCCCAGGACAGCATGCAACCTTGCCCCAACACTAGAGCTGGCTCTGTTCCAAATGCTCTGTGTCTCTGCTTTACAGTCAAGACCTGAACATTGCCCCTGTTACAACAGTGTGTCTGCAGAACACCTGACATGCGGTGAATGTGGTATGTGCTCAATAAATGCAGGCTCTCATCAGAGTTCTTGGGAAGCTTTTGGAACAAGAAATTGTATCTCACAATTCAAGGGAGGATTTGTCACTGGAGGTGAGAGGAAAAAAGTGTGGAGCTGAGAGAGAGCATGGGGGAAGTCAGCGGAGGGAGCAGTGAGGAAAGTGCCCCACAGGGTGCAGGAGGCATCAGCTGCAGAACAGTGCAGAACAGGGCTGAGCAAGTGGTAGATGTGCCCATATGATGGAGGGTCTTAACAAAGGGTTTAGGTTTGATGGAGAAGGAAATGGTAAATCATCTTCTCTCGACTCCCAGAGCACCTGCTGCAAAACCTCTCCCGTGATCTTTAGCACAAGGAAATAGTATTCCGTGTCTGTATGTATGTATATAGGTATGTATGCTGGCCTTCGACAGGACCCTGAGCTCCTTAACAGCAAGGAAAGGACTCTATTCCCAAAACACATGATGAGGAAGCACTCTCTAGAGCTGGAGTTCACAATACCCACTCCAAACTTCAGTCCACACCCATCCTCCAATCCCCTGTGAATTACCTCTGACTGACAGGCCCCCTCCTGCTTGCAGATCCTCAGGAACTACGGATTATGGCCTCCGGTAATCACTACTCATGTCACAAACCCAGGCATAGCCTTCAAGCAACCCAGGCTCATTTTCTTCCATGCCAAGAGATGAAAACTGTAGATCTCTGTCTCCTGCTCTATCTGGACTTCACCCGCCACTTCTGGACTCCAAAACATGTCCTGTTGGATCTCTTCTCTGATCTCTCCTTGAGAATAGAACAGAATAGAAAAGAATAGAGAATAAAAGAATAGAGCATTTCATATCTAAAAGGTCAAATTTAGGAGGAGTTAAGATGGCGGAGGAGTAGGGGACCCCTTTTTCAGCCGGTCCCCTGAGTCGAGCTGGATAGGTACCAGACCAGCCTGAACATCCACGGAATCAGCCTGAGACGCAGGAAGATACATCTGGATCTCTACAAATGAACATCTCCAGCGATGAGTATTGAGGTATGAAGCGGGGAGCCATGAAATTGCGCACAGATATCGGAAGATAAATGGAAGGAGGAGGGAGCCGCGGCATTCGGGCACCGGGAAGCGGTAGTCACCTGCACGGGGGAGTGGGCGGACTCTCGGACCAGCACCCTCGAGAGAGCAGACTGAGACCATGAGCCAGGGAATGCGCGACCAGACTGAAATGGAGCTCCAGTGCTCACTGGAACCAGACTGAGACCGGGAGCTCCGGGAGCGCGCAGGGCGGCTGGCGGCTGGCGGTGTTAGAAACACAAAGGACAGAGACGCGCTGGCCCTGGAAGTGAGGTCTGGGACTCCGGGTGTGAGGCGCACATCCCGGGATGCTGCAGGGTTGAGTAGCACCAACAGAAACAGAGTTAAAGTGGCCAGAACATCAGTGGAGAACGGGCTGCAATCTCTCTGTTCTGAGACAGAGGCTGAGATTCAGCCACTGCTGCTCTGACTCTCAGAAGAGGCACAGAAAACCGCCAGGGAAAGATGCCAGAGAACAAAAGCCTGGAAACACCGGCTCACAGCATGCCCATCCCCATCCCCCCTCGCAGGGGACACGGAGACTCTACCCAAACAGGGTTGCCTGAGTATCGGCATGGCAGGCCCCTCCCCCAGAAGGCAGGCTGAAAAATCAAGAAGCCCACATCCCTAAGATCCCTATAAAACAAGGGCGCACGGCCTGGGTCCTGGTCAATAATCCGGGCTCTGGACAACCCCGCACCCTCTCCTCATCAGAATGACGAGAAGGAGAAATCCCCCCCAACAAAGAAAAGACAATGAGTCTGTGGCCTCTGCCACAGAACTAATGGATATGGATATAACCAAATTATCAGAAATGGAATTCAGAGTAACAACGGTCAAGATGATGTGTAGACTTGAAAAAAGTATTAACGAAAATGGTAATGAGAATATAGAATCTCTAACGGCGGAAATGAGAGCGAACCTGGCAGAAATTAAAAATTCTATGAGCCAAATGCAGTCGAAACTAGAGGCTCTAACGGCCAGGGTGAATGAGGCAGAAGAACGTATCAGTGAATTGGAGGATGGATTAGTAGAAGAAAAAGCTAAAATAGAAACTGGACTCAAAAAAATCCACGCTCAGGAATGTAGGTTATGGGAGATTACTGACTCAATGAAACGTTCCAATGTCAGAATCATCGGCATCCTCCAGGGGGTGGAGAAAAACAGAGGTCTAGAAGACGTATTTGAACAAATTGTAGCTGAAAACTTCCCTAATCTAGCAAGGGAAACAAACATTCGTGTCCAAGAGGCAAAGAGGACCCCTCCCAAGCTCAACCACGACAAACCTATGCCACGTCACGTCATAGTCCAATTCGCAAATATTAGATCCAAGGATACAGTACTGAAAGCGGCCAGGGCAAAGAAATTTCTCACGTACCAAGGCAAATTATCAGAATTACGTCAGACCTGTCTACACAGACCTGGAATGAGAGAAAGGGTTGGGGGGGCATTTTTAAAGCTCTTTCAGAGAAAAACATGCAGCCAAGGATCCTTTACCCAGCAAGGCTGTCATTCAGAATGGATGGAGAAATAAAGACCTTCCAGAATCGCCCATCATTGACCAATTTTGTAACAACGAAACCAGCCCTAGAGGAGATATTAAGGGGGGTTCTATAAAAATAAAAAGGCCCCAAGAGTGATACAGAACAGAAAGTCACAATCTAAAGAAACAAAGACTTTATGGCAACATGGCATCATTAAAATCATATCTCTCAATATTCAGTCTCAGTGTAAATGGCCTAAATGCTCCCATAAATGCCACAGGGTTGCAGATTGGATAAGAAGAGAGGACCCATCCATTTGCTGTCTACAAGAGACTCATTTTGAACCTAAAGATACATTCAGACTGAAAGTAAAGGGATGGAATACCATCTTTCATGCCAAAGGACCTCAAAAGAAAGCTGGGGTAGCAATTCTCATATCAGACAGATTGGATTTTAAACTAAAGACTATAGTTAGAGACACAGAAGGGCACTATATTATTCTTAAAGGATGTATCCAACAAGTGGATATGACAACTATAAATATATATGCCCCCAACAGGGGAGCAGCAAGATACATAAGCCAACTCTTAACCAGAATAAAGAGACATATAGATAAAAATACGTTAATAGTAGGGGACCTCAACACTCCACTATCAGAAATAGACAAAGCACCCATGCAGAAAATCGACAAAGAAACAAGGGCTTTGAATGCCATACTCGATGAGTTGGACCTCATAGATATATACAGAACACTACACCCCAGAACCAAAGAATACTCATTCTATTCTAATGCCCATGGAACATTCTCAAGAATAGACCATGTTCTGGGACACAAAACAGGTCTCAACCGATACCAAAAGACTGAAATTATTCCCTGCATATTCTCAGACCACAGTGCTTTGAAACTGGAACTCAATCACAAGGAAAAATTTGGAAGAAACTCAAACACTTGGAGACTAAGAACCATCCTGCTCAAGAATGATTGGGTAAACCAGGAAATCAAAAATCAATTTAAACAATTTATGGAGACCAACGAGAATGAAAACACAATGGCCCAAAACCTATGGGATACTGCAAAGGCAGTCCTAAGGGGGAAATACATAGCCATCCAAGCCTCACTCAAAAGAATAGAAAAATCTAAAATGCAGTTTTTATATTCTCACCTCAAGAAGCTGGAACAGCAACAGAGGGACAGGCCTAATCCACGCACGAGGAAGCAGTTGACCAAGATTAGAGCAGAAATCAATGAATTAGAAACCAGGAGTACAGCAGAGCAGATCAACAGAACTAGAAGCTGGTTCTTTGAGAGAATTAATAAAATTGACAGATCACTGGCAAGACTTATCCAAAAGAATAGATTAGACCCAAATTAATAAAATTATGAATGGAAAAGGAAAGGTCACAACCAACACCAATGAAATTGGAAGGATTATTAGAAACTTTTATCAACAGCTTTATGCCAATAAATTAAGCAATCTGGAAGAGATGGAGGCCTTCCTGGAAACCTATAAACTACCAAGACTGAAACAGGAAGAAATTGATTTTTTAAACAGGCCAATTAATTATGAAGAGATTGAGTCAGTGATAAACAACCTTCCAAATAACAAAACTCCAGGCCCGGACGGTTTTCCTGGGGAATTCTACCAAACATTCAAAGAAGAAATAATACCTATTCTCCTAAAGCTATTTCAAAAAATAGAAACAGAAGGAAAGCTACCAAACTCATTCTATGAGGCCAATATTACCTTGATCCCCAAACCAGGCAAAGACCCCCTCAAAAAGGAGAATTACAGACCGATTTCCCTAATGAATATGGATGCCAAAATCCTCAACAAGATACTTGCTAATAGAATCCAACAGTTCATTAAAAGGATTATCCACCACGATCAAGTGGGATTCATACCTGGGATGCAAGCGTGGTTCAATATTCGCAAATCAATCAGCGTGATACATCATATCAACAAGAAAAGACTCAAGAACCATATGATCCTCTCAATCGATGCCGAAAAAGCATTTGACAAAATACAGTATCCTTTCCTGATTAAAACCCTTCAGAGTGTAGGAATAGAAGGTACATTTCTCAATCTCATAAAAGCCATCTATGAAAAGCCTACTGCAAATATTATTCTCAATGGGGAAAAGCTGGAAGCCTTTCCCTTAAGATCAGGAACACGACAAGGATGCCCACTCTCGCCACTATTATTCAACATAGTACTAGAAGTCCTTGCAACAGCAATCAGACGACAAAAAGGGATCAAAGGTATTCAAATCGGCAAAGAAGAAGTCAAAATGTCTCTCTTCGCAGACGACATGATACTCTATATGGAAAACCCAAAAGAAGCCACTCCCAAACTATTAGAAGTTATAGAGCAATTCAGTAACGTGGCGGGATACAAAATCAATGCTCAGAAATCAGTTGCATTTCTATACACGAATAACGAGAACGAAGAAAGAGAAATCAGGGAATCCATCCCATTTACAATAGCACCAAAAACCATACGTTACCTTGGAATTAACTTAACCAGAGACGTAAAGGACCTTTATTCTAGAAACTATAAATCACTCTTGAAAGACATTGAGGAAGACATAAAAAGATGGAAAGATATTCCATGCTCATGAATCGGAAGAATTAACATAGTTAAAATGTCCATGCTACCCAGAGCAATCTACACTTTCAATGCTATCCCGATCAAAATACCGAGAACGTTTTTCAAAGAACTGGAACAAATAGTCCTTAAATTTGTATGGAACCAGAAAAGACCCCGAATCTCCAAGGAACTGTTGAAAAGGAAAAACAAAGCTGGGGGCATCACCATGCCGGATTTCGAGCTGTACTACAAAGCTGTGATCACAAAGACAGCATGGTACTGGCACAAAAACAGACACATAGACCAATGGAACAGAATAGAGAGCCCAGAAATGGACCCTCGGCTCTTTGGGCAACTAATATTTGATAAAGCAGGAAAAAACATCCGGTGGGAAAAAGGCAGTCTCTTCAATAAATGGTGCTGGGAAAATTGGACAGCTACATGCAAAAGAATGAAACTTGACCACTCTCTCACACCATACACAAAAATAAACTCCAAATGGATGAAAGACCTCGATGTGAGACAGGAATCCATCAAAATTCTAGAGGAGAACATAGGCAACAACCTCTACGACATCGGCCAAAGCAACCTCTTTCATGACACATCCCCAAAGGCAAGAGAAACAAAAGATAAAATGAATTTATGGGACTTCATCAAGATTAAAATTTCTGCACATCCAAGGAAACAGTCAGAAAAACTAAGAGGCAGCCCACGGAATGGGAGAATATATTTGCAAATGACACTACAGATAAAGGACTGGTATCCAAGATCTAGAAAGAACTTCTCAAACTCAATACACGAGAAACAAATAAACAAATCAAAAAATGGGCAGAAGATATGAACAGACACTTTTCCAATGAAGACGTACAAATGGCTAACAGACACATGAAAAAATGTTCAAAATCATTAGCCATCAAGGAAATTCAAATCAAAACCACACTGAGATACCACCTTACGCCAGTTAGAATGGCAAAAATAGACAAGGCAAGAAACAACAATTGTTGGAGAGGATGTGGAGAAAGGGGATCCCTCCTACATTGTTGGTGGGAATGCAAGTTGGTACAGCCACTCTGGAAAACCGTGTGGAGGTCCCTTAAAAAGTTAAAAATTGAGCTACCCTATGATCCAGCCATTGCACTACTGGGTATTTACCCCAAAGATACAGACGTAGTGAAGAGAAGGGCCATATGCACCCCAATGTTCATAGCAGCAATGTCCACAATAGCTAAATCGTGGAAGGAGCCGAGATGCCCTGCAACAGATGACTGGATTAAGAAGTTGTGGTCCATATATACAATGGAATATTACTCAGCTATCAGAAAGAACGAGTTCTCAACATTTGCTACAACATGGACAGCACTGGAGGAGATAATGCTAAGTGAAATAAGTCAAGCAGAGAAAGACAACTATCATATGATTTCTCTCATCTATGGAACATAAGAACTAGGATGATCAGTAGGGGAAGAAAGGGATAAAGAAAGGGGGGGTAATCAGAAGGGGGAATGAAACATGAGAGACTACGGACTATGAGAAACAAACTGAGGACTTCAGAGGGGAGGGGGGTGGGGGAATGGGATAGACCGGTGATGGGTAGTAAGGAGGGCACGTATTGCATGGTGCACTGGGTGTTATACACAACTAATGAATCATCGAGCCTTACATCGGAAACCGGGGATGTACTGTATGGTGACTAACATAATATAATAAAAAATCATTTAAAAAAATAAATAAAGAAAGAAAGAAAGAAAGAAAAATTCAAAAATCATATGATTCTCTCAATAGATGCAGAAAAAGCATTTGACAAAATACAGCATCCTTTCCTGATTAAAACTCTTCAGAGTGTAGGGATAGAGGGTACATTCCTCAATCTCATAAAAACCGTCTATGAAAAGCCTACAGCAAATATCATTCTCAATGGGGAAAAGCTGGAAGCCTTTCCCTTAAGATCAGGAACACGACAAGGATGCCCACTCTCGCCACTATTATTCAACATAGTACTAGAAGTCCTTGCAACAGCAATCAGACAACAAAAAGGGATACAAGGTATCCAAATTGGCAAAAAAGAAGTCAAAATGTCTCTCTTCGCAGATGACATGATACTCTATATGGAAAACCCAAAAGAATCCACTCCCAAACTATTAGAAGTTATAGAGCAATTCAGTAAGGTGGTGGGATACAAAATCAATGCTCAGAAATCAGTTGCATTTCTATACACGAATAATGAGACTGAAGAAAGAGAAATTAGGGAATCCATCTCATTTACAATAGCACAAAAAACCATATGTTACCTTGGAATTAACATAACCAGAGATGTAAAGGATCTATATTCTAGAAACTATAAATCACTCTTGAAAGACATTGAGGAAGACACAAAAAGATGGAAAAATATTCCATGCTCGTGGATCGGAAGAATTAACATAGTTAAAATGTCCATGCTACCCAGAGCAATCTACACTTTCAGTGCTATCCCGATCAAAATACCGAGGACATTTTTCAAAGAACTGGAACAAATAGTCCTTAAATTTGTATGGAACCAGAAAAGGCCCCGAATCGCCAAGGAACTGTTGAAAAGGAAAAACAAAGCTGGGGGCATCACAATGCCGGATTTCGAGCTGTACTACAAAGCTGTGATCACAAAGACAGCATGGTACTGGCACAAAAGCAGACACATAGACCAATGGAACAGAATAGAGAACCCAGAAATGGACCCTCGGCTCTTTGGGCAACTAATCTTTGATAAAGCAGGAAAAAACATCCAGTGGAAAAAAGATAGTCTCTTCAATAAATGGTGCTAGGAAAATTGGACAGCTACATGCAAAAGAATGAAACTTGACCACTCTCTCACACCATACACAAAGATAAACTCCAAATGGATGAAAGACCTCTCTGTGAGATAAGAATCCATCAAAATCCTAGAGGAGAACATAGGCAGCAACTTCTATGACATCGGCCAAAGCAACCTTTTTCATGACACATCTCCAAAGGCAGAGAAACAAAAGATAAAATGAATTTGTGGGACTTCATCAAGATAAAAAGCTTCTGCACAGCCAAGGAAACAGTCAAAAAAACTAAGAGGCAGCCCACGGAATGGGAGAATATATTTGCAAATGATACTACAGATAAAAGACTGGTATCCAAGATCTAGAAAGAACTTCTCAAACTCAATACACGAGAAACAAATAAAGAAATCATAAAATGGGCAGAAGATATGAACAGACACTTTTCCAATGAAGACATACAAATGGCTAACAGACACATGAAAAAATGTTCAAAATCATTAGCCATCAGGGAAATTCAAATCAAAACCACACTGAGATACCACCTTACGCCAGTTAGAATGGCAAAAATAGACAAGGCAAGAAACAACAATTGTTGGAGAGGATGTGGAGAAAGGGGATCCCTCCTACATTGTTGGTGGGAATGCAAGTTGGTACAGCCACTCTGGAAAACCGTGTGGAGGTCCCTTAAAAAGTTAAAAATTGAGCTACCCTATGATCCAGCCATTGCACTACTGGGTATTTACCCCAAAGATACAGACGTAGTGAAGAGAAGGGCCATATGCACCCCAATGTTCATAGCAGCAATGTCCACAATAGCTAAATCGTGGAAGGAGCCGAGATGCCCTGCAACAGATGACTGGATTAAGAAGTTGTGGTCCATATATACAATGGAATATTACTCAGCTATCAGAAAGAACGAGTTCTCAACATTTGCTACAACATGGACAGCACTGGAGGAGATAATGCTAAGTGAAATAAGTCAAGCAGAGAAAGACAACTATCATATGATTTCTCTCATCTATGGAACATAAGAACTAGGATGATCAGTAGGGGAAGAAAGGGATAAAGAAAGGGGGGGTAATCAGAAGGGGGAATGAAACATGAGAGACTACGGACTATGAGAAACAAACTGAGGACTTCAGAGGGGAGGGGGGTGGGGGAATGGGATAGACCGGTGATGGGTAGTAAGGAGGGCACGTATTGCATGGTGCACTGGGTGTTATACACAACTAATGAATCATCGAGCCTTACATCGGAAACCGGGGATGTACTGTATGGTGACTAACATAATATAATAAAAAATCATTTAAAAAAATAAATAAAGAAAGAAAGAAAGAAAGAAAAATTCAAAAATCATATGATTCTCTCAATAGATGCAGAAAAAGCATTTGACAAAATACAGCATCCTTTCCTGATTAAAACTCTTCAGAGTGTAGGGATAGAGGGTACATTCCTCAATCTCATAAAAACCGTCTATGAAAAGCCTACAGCAAATATCATTCTCAATGGGGAAAAGCTGGAAGCCTTTCCCTTAAGATCAGGAACACGACAAGGATGCCCACTCTCGCCACTATTATTCAACATAGTACTAGAAGTCCTTGCAACAGCAATCAGACAACAAAAAGGGATACAAGGTATCCAAATTGGCAAAAAAGAAGTCAAAATGTCTCTCTTCGCAGATGACATGATACTCTATATGGAAAACCCAAAAGAATCCACTCCCAAACTATTAGAAGTTATAGAGCAATTCAGTAAGGTGGTGGGATACAAAATCAATGCTCAGAAATCAGTTGCATTTCTATACACGAATAATGAGACTGAAGAAAGAGAAATTAGGGAATCCATCTCATTTACAATAGCACAAAAAACCATATGTTACCTTGGAATTAACATAACCAGAGATGTAAAGGATCTATATTCTAGAAACTATAAATCACTCTTGAAAGACATTGAGGAAGACACAAAAAGATGGAAAAATATTCCATGCTCGTGGATCGGAAGAATTAACATAGTTAAAATGTCCATGCTACCCAGAGCAATCTACACTTTCAGTGCTATCCCGATCAAAATACCGAGGACATTTTTCAAAGAACTGGAACAAATAGTCCTTAAATTTGTATGGAACCAGAAAAGGCCCCGAATCGCCAAGGAACTGTTGAAAAGGAAAAACAAAGCTGGGGGCATCACAATGCCGGATTTCGAGCTGTACTACAAAGCTGTGATCACAAAGACAGCATGGTACTGGCACAAAAGCAGACACATAGACCAATGGAACAGAATAGAGAACCCAGAAATGGACCCTCGGCTCTTTGGGCAACTAATCTTTGATAAAGCAGGAAAAAACATCCAGTGGAAAAAAGATAGTCTCTTCAATAAATGGTGCTAGGAAAATTGGACAGCTACATGCAAAAGAATGAAACTTGACCACTCTCTCACACCATACACAAAGATAAACTCCAAATGGATGAAAGACCTCTCTGTGAGATAAGAATCCATCAAAATCCTAGAGGAGAACATAGGCAGCAACTTCTATGACATCGGCCAAAGCAACCTTTTTCATGACACATCTCCAAAGGCAGAGAAACAAAAGATAAAATGAATTTGTGGGACTTCATCAAGATAAAAAGCTTCTGCACAGCCAAGGAAACAGTCAAAAAAACTAAGAGGCAGCCCACGGAATGGGAGAATATATTTGCAAATGATACTACAGATAAAAGACTGGTATCCAAGATCTAGAAAGAACTTCTCAAACTCAATACACAAGAAACAAATAAAGAAATCATAAAATGGGCAGAAGATATGAACAGACACTTTTCCAATGAAGACATACAAATGGCTAACAGACACATGAAAAAATGTTCAAAATCATTAGCCATCAGGGAAATTCAAATCAAAACCACACTGAGATACCACCTTACGCCAGTTAGAATGGCAAAAATAGACAAGGCAAGAAACAACAATTGTTGGAGAGGATGTGGAGAAAGGGGATCCCTCCTACATTGTTGGTGGGAATGCAAGTTGGTACAGCCACTCTGGAAAACCGTGTGGAAGTCCCTTCAAAAGTTAAAAATTGAGCTCCCCTATGACCCAGCCATTGCACTACTGGGTATTTACCCCAAAGATACAGACGTAGTGAAGAGAAGGGCCTAAGCACCCCAATGTTCATAGCAGCATTGCCCACAATAGCTAAATCGTGGAAGGAGCCGAGATGCCCTTCAACAGATGACTGGATTAAGAAGTTGTGGTCCATATATATACAATGGAATATTACTCAGCTATCAGAAAGAACGATTTCTCAACATTTGCTGCAACATGGACGGCACTGGAGGAGATAATGCTAAGTGAAATAAGTCAAGCAGAGAAAGACAATTATCATATGGCTTCACTCATTTATGGAACATAAGAACTAGGAAGATCGGTAGGGGAAGAAAGAGATAAAGAAAAGGGGGTAATCGGAAGGGGGAATGAAGCATGAGAGACTATGGACTCTGAGAAACAAACTGAGGGCTTCAGAGGGGAGTGGGGTGGGGGAATGGGATAGGCTGGTGATGGGTAGTAAGGAGGGCACGTATTGCATGGTGCACTGGGTGTTATACGCAACTAATGAATCATTAAACTTTACATCAGAAACCAAGGATGTACTGTATGGTGACTAACATAATATAATAAAAAAACATTAAAATAAAAAAATAAATAAAAGGTCAAATTTAAGTAACCACGATCAGCCTTCCCTCACCCCAAGACCTGCCTTTCCAAACATATCACCCCAGGTTTGATACTGACATACTAAACTGATGGTTATCAAATTCCAACCCAGATTCCTGAAAAAGAAATAACACGGGACCAAAAAAAAAAAAAAAAAAAAAGTAATTTTATTCACTCCCTCAATTCAATTTAATTGCCTATGATTATATTATTATACCCCCCCCACAAACATAACATGTAATTTCTCAATGACTTAGACAAGTCTGGGATTAGAATTGGTCAGCCAAAGATATACTTGATCTCAATTTCGGTTAGGAAAGATGTTTTACTTGGTGTCCTGATATTTTTGGCAATGCTCTACAGGCTGCCAAGTTTACAGGTGGTCACTATAAGGGAAGACTCTAAAACATCTAAATCTAAATTAAAGGGATATAATTTAAACCCAGGAAAACAGCACAGTCAAATAGAGAAATTATTTCCCTAACTCTGCAGGTACGCTAATTCGGGAGCATTCGTGGCTTAAGAGAAAATATACCAATGGGGCTTCTACTCTCCCTTGTGACAGCACTTCTGTTTTTCTTTCTGCCACAGGAGTAGTAGCAACAAGGATGTCTCTGCCCTTTTCCTACCCCAAATTACTATCCCTCTCCTCCTCCCTTAAAATGAACAGAAGTTCAATTTTCTCTCAAACTCTAAATGAGAAAAGTAGGATTAGAATACATAAAAGCCGGGGTGCTTGGGTGGCTCAGTCGTTAAGTGTCTGACTTCGGCTCAGGACATGATTCCGGGGTCCTGGGATCAAGACCCTCATCGGGCTCCCTGCTCTGCTGGGAGCCTGCTTCTCCCTCTCCCACTCCCTCTGCTTGTGTTCCCTCTCTCCCTGCCTTCTCTCTCTGTCAAATAAATAAATACAATCTTTAAATAAAATCTTTAAAGCAACAACAACCCAGAAAAGTCAATTTAACCTCTGCATATACCCATCAGTACTCTCCATCATGTTTGTGAGAGCTGAAGAATGCCTACATGCAACTACTGAGCAAAATGAAGCAACAGGAGACAAGGTTTAACTACTAGGATGGACACAAAAAACACAGGGCAAGAACTAGAGGCGCAGCCCAGAGCACAGGTATCCCAGTCAGGGTGCCAAGGAACAGACACGGGGAAAAGCTACCCCAGAGTATCCTGCAGATCCCTCAGGCTCACTGGCCATTTAGTTGAAAGAGCTCCCCCAAAGCGAGGTTTTCGTAAGACTTCCCATGCTATAAATGACAAGGAAAAGAATGCATGAATCTCTCCAAAGACCTGGAGTCTAGTTATTCAACTGTGATATGAGCTCCTTGCAGCACAAGGAACTTTATGGCTTATCCCCCAAATATTAGGTTTCTAATTTCTCAGAATGAAAACTCTTTAAAATAAATTACTTCTGGAAAAACAGAGGGTTGGATGTCCAGAGAAAATCTGCCAGTTATCAAACAACTAAAATTGCTGGACAAAATATCCAACCATGGTTGAGCTGGCATGAGAGTCAGAGAAACTCTCGGAGGCCAGAACAACCAGAGAGCATGAATCCAGGGAAATGAGTTGGCACCAGCTCAGGAATTTGCCCTGGAGGGGCATCTGCCATTTCTGGATGCCTTGATTACAGGTTTCAATATGCTGCATGGGGCATAAGAACGAACCTGGTAACTGTACAAGGTAACAGATTCCACATAAGACCAAACAAATACTTTTAGTAAGTGAACCAGAGAAAACCACCCTACAGCGGGAACGTGAGGCTATGTGGCTGTCTCAGCTAGGGCTTTGGCTGAACATGAAAAATTTGGGTAACAACAGAAATAACCTCAGGTAAGAATGCCTCATGATGGGTCTACCTTTGTGCAAGTTTGGCAGTCAACTGAAAAATACCTGAGTGACCAAAACAAGAGCAACTTCAGTTTAGGGAAAAGTTGGCCTGGATGGGTAGTACTTCCAAGAACTTCTGAAAAGCAAACACAGCTGCCCTCGCTGTAGGGACATACCTGAAAACTGAGAGCTAAGGAATTCTAGAGATAAAAAACCAGTGGACATTTACTCACAATCAGAAACATAAAATGCACAAAGAAATAAGACAGAAATCAGTGCATGTGTGTGCACGCATGCACGCACGCACACACACACCAAACCGTAGGATCAGTCCTGTAACAACTGCCAATTATTCCACTGGGATTTTAAGGTACGGGATGTAAGTATACTTAATATGCACAGGGAAAACATTGAAATTATGACTGATAAAAGATTGATAAAGAATGGAGAGGTCTGAAAAACAAAAAGAACTTTTAGACATAAAAAAATAGTTAACATTTGAAATGGGGAACCTGACAGCAGAGCTCAGGAGAGAATTAGTGAACTGCAGGAAATGAACCTACAGAGGCGTCTGGGGGGCTCCATCGGTTAAGTGTCTGCCTTTGGCTCAGGTCATGGTCCTGGGGTCCTGGGATCGAGCCCCGCATCAGGCTCCCTGCTTGGTGGGAAGCCTGCTTCTCCCTCTCACACTCCCCTTGCTTGTGTTCCCTCTCTCGCTGTCTCTGTCAAATAAATAAATAAAATCTTTAAAAACAAAACAAAACAAACAAAAAAGAAATGAGCCCCAATATAGCACAGAGACAAGGAAACACAGGAGAGATTAGAATACGGGGAATACAAGGAGAAGGTATCATAGTTGTCTAATCACACTCGTAAAAGGAGGAACGTGGGAAGAGGCAAGAAGTCGAAGGAGAAAAAAAGGACTAAAAACTTCCCCAAAGTATAAACATGAATCCTCACAGGCAATCCTAATAAATTCCAAGCAAGACAAATTTTTAAAATCTAAACAGAAAAGTGAGTCCCCATAAAGGAACAAGAGTCAGACCGACCACCAGCTGATTCATCAACAGTTAACCAGGGCAGCCACAAGCCCGTGGCAAAATGGCTTCCAAATACTGAGAAAAAACTGACCAGCTACCATTGCACACCCTGAAGGATTTGATGGAATAAAAAGACCCTCACCACAGGAATTTCCAAAAGAGGCACTTTGAGAAAAACGGTCCCAGAGAGAATGCATAAAATGCAAGTAGGAATGGAAAACAAACCAAAAAAAGTGGCAAATACGTGTGACGATCTAAAATAAGCATGGACCATAGAAAGCTATGACAGATTATCTACGCTGTAGAATTGAAGTTTTTTGGTTTTGTTTTTGTTTTTTCCTTGAAAGCTTGTAAAATAATAGCACAGACCTCTGGAAGAAGGAATCAAAGTTTATGTCACCAAAGGCCTTATGTTGTTTGGTAGGAGGGTAAAAACATGGAATACCTTGGCCTTGGTTAATTTAAATACATGTTGATCTGAGGTAAACATCTGTGATAACCACTAAGAACAGAGTAGATCATACAAAGTAGTTTGTGGGGAGGGAGGAAGGAATGAGGAGAGGAAGACTAATCAATCTAAGAGAGCCATCCCCCCCCCAAAAAAAAGAAAGAAAAAGAAAAATTTTAGTACAAATAAAAAGTACAAAATGACACAATAAAAATTAGATCACCTTACATGGAAAATACCCAAGTAGTTTTATAAGCAAGCTCTACCAAACATCCGATCTTACACAAAATTTTCAAGAACAGACTGGGAAGGGAACACTCCCCAGCTCGTTCTATTATGCTAACATAACCTTAATAACAAAATCTTATCAAAGCAATGTGAGAAAGCAGATTTATATGCCAGTCTCACTCATGAATATTGATGCAAAATGAAAGCAATGACAGGTTTAAAGAAGACATCAGTGAAGTTTATTACACAAATGCAAGGTTGTTCCAACATTACCGAGTCTTTTAATCTCCACATTCAAGATAAAAGGAAACCATATGATCAAACCAACAGATCAAACCCAACACCTGTAACAGACGCTCTCAACAATCTAGCAATGAAGGGGCTGTCCTTAACTTGATAAGGGTATTTACAAAAAGACTACAGTAAATGTGGTCTCCAATGAAGAACAGCTAAGGGGACAGCCCTTTAAGGGACCACACCCACTATCCCTGCCTCTGTTTCACAATGAACTAAAGGCCCCAGCCAGTGCCACAAGGCACAAACATTACAGATGTGAAGATTGGGAAAAGAAAAGCATACTACATGATGTAATTCTCCGTACAAAACTCAAAATAGGGGCACCTGGGTGGGTTAGTCGGTTAAACGTCTGCCTTCAGCTCAGGTCATGGTCTCAGGGTCCTGGGATCACCGAACCCTGCATTGGGGTCCCTGCTCAGTGGGAAGCCTGCCTCTGCCTCTCCCTCAGCTTACGCTCTCTCACTCTCACTCTTATAAATAAATAAATAAATAAATAAATAAATAAATAAATAAATAAATAAATAAATAAATATCTTTTAAAAAGAACTCAGAATATCAGACAATGTATTAGGTAAGTTTAGCAAAGTTTCCGTGCATAGAAAAGTTAAAAATTGAGCTACCCTATGACCCAGCCATTGCACTACTGGGTGTTTACCCCAAAGATACAGACGTAGTGAAGAGAAGGGCCATATGCACCCCAATGTTCATAGCAGCATTGTCCACAATAGCTAAATCATGGAAGGAGCCGAGATGCCCTTCAACAGATGACTGGATTAAGAAGTTGTGGTCCATATATACAATGGAATATTACTCAGCTATCAGAAAGAACGAATTCTCAACATTTGCTGCAACGTGGACGGCACTGGAGGAGATAATGCTAAGTGAAATAAGTCAAGCAGAGAAAGATAATTGTCATATGATTTCTCTCATCTATGGAACATAAGAACTAGGAAGATCGGTAGGGGAAGAAAGCGATAAAGAAAGGGGGGTAATCAGAAGGGGAATGAAACAGGAGACACTATGGACTATGAGAAACAAACTGAGGGCCTCAGAGGGGAGGAGGGTGGGGGAATGGGATAGACTGGTGATGGGCAGTCAGGAGGGCACGTATTGCATGGTGCACTGGGTGTTATAAGCAACTAAAGAATCATCGAACTTTACATTGGAAACCAGGGATGTACTGTATGGTGACTAACATAATATAATAAAAAATCATTAAAAAAAAAAAAAAAAGAAAACCATGAAACCTCATTTCTACAGGAAACCATGTTTGAAAGATGAAATTTTACAAAAGATTCCATTACAACAGCAACCAGGAGTATTGGAGCAACAGATCTCATAAAAGATGTGCAAGATCTTCATGAAAACTATGAGAAAGTATTCAAAAACATTATAGATGACCTAAATAAAGTGGAGGGATATTACGTTCATGGATATAGGAACAGTATCAAACAAGATAGATATTATCAAAATTATATACTGGTTCAATGCAATTTCAGTCAAAATGCTAGCCAGGTTTTGTTGGGATTTTTTTTTTTAACTGACAAGCCAATTCTACAACTCTGTGGAAACATAGCTAAAAAATGAAGAGGGAGTATGTGCCTACCAAGACTTGTGATACAATTATAGTACTTAAGGTACTGGCTCAAGGATAGAGACCCTTGTACCAGGATAGAGAATCCAGAAACAGACTTGCACCTACTTAGAAGTGTGCATATGACAGCTATGGTATCAGTTTCTGGGCAAGGTTGGGGGGGGGTGGAATTAGTCAATAAATAGTACGTTAACCATATGGAAAATAAACAAAATCATGCCACACTCAATTCCAGGTGCATTAAACAAATGTGAAAGTAAAATAAGAATAGAAAACTACCTCAAGAACAATGTATTAGGGAAGGATTTATTTTTCTTTTGGGGGGCAGGGGGATGGGGGAATGAGGGGAGGGGTGTGGGGAGGGGCAGGGGGAGAAGGAGAGAGAGACTCCTCAGCAGGCTCCATCCAGGCCCAGTGCAGAGTCCAACACAGGGCTCAATCTCACAACCCTGAAATCATGACCTAAGCCGAAATCAAGAGTGAGACGCTTAACAGACTGAGCCACCCAGGCGCCCCATGGAAGGGTTTTTTTTTTTTAAAAAAACAAGATAACACAATGAAAGAAAAACATTGATGGGTTTACCCAAAATGAGTGGTTTTAAGCTTTGACAAGAGCTCACTACAAAGAGGTATGTCACCTCTCTCTTCCAGCCATCCGAGATGCCGAAAGGAAGGAGGGCTAAGCAGAAGAAGGTAGCCCTGGCTCCTGCTGTCATCAAGAAGCAGGAGGACAAGAAGGTGGCCAACCCGTTATTTGAGAAAAGGCCCAAGAATTCTGTCATCATACAGGACATCCAGCCCAAAAGGGACCTCACCCACTTCAACAAATGGCCCCCCGACATCCGGCTGCAGCGGCAGAGGGCTATTCTCCATAAACGTCTAAAAGCACCTCCCACGATTAACCAGTTCACCCAGGCCTTGCACCGCCTAACAGACCAGAGACAAGAGAAGCAGCAGAGATTGCTGACCCAGGCTGAGAAGAAAGGTGCCAGCAAAGGGGATGTCCCCACTAAGAGGCTGCCTGTCCTTCAAGCTGGGGTTAATACTGTCACCACCTTGGTGACCAGTGACAATGACAGATATAATGAGATTCGTGGTCACTGGAAAGGCAACATCTTGGGTCCAAAGTCAGTGGCTCACATCACCAAGTTGGGAAAGGCAAAGGCTAAAGAACTGGCCACCAAACTGGACCAAGTATACACTGAATTTTCTGCACATAAAATAAAAATTTCTATCAGCCAAAGTAAAAAAAAAAAAAGGCATTTCACATAGAGTGCGTTTTTTTTTTTTTTAAGATTTTATTTATTTATTTGACAGAGAGAGAGACAGCCAGCGAGAGAGGGAACACAAGCAGGGAGAGTGGGAGAGGAAGAAGCACGCTCCCAGCGGAGGAGCCCAATGTGGGGCTCGATCCCAGAACGCTGGGATCACGCCCTAAGCCAAAGGCAGACGCTTAACGACTGAGCCACCCAGGCACCCCTAGAGTGTGTGTTTTGAAAATATAAATCTCATGAAACAAAACTTACCCTTAACACTGGTTTTTTATTCTACTGTGTAAAACTCCTAAAAAGTTTTTATACACAAATGCTCATCACAACACTGCTGGAATAGCAAAACACTGGAAACTCAGAAGCCCTTCATCAGGAGAAAGGATATATAAATTGTGGTATATTCATATAATGGGACAAATAATGGGACACCATAAAAAGGAAAAACAGATGAAGCCCCACTATAAACCCTCAGAATCATCTTGGTTCTCAAAGCATGGTCCGAGACCAACAGCATTAGCATCACCTACAAGTTTGTTAACCAAACTCCCCTGCCCAGACCTACTGAATTGGAAACTAAGGTGGGACAGGCAGCAAGTCACGCTTTAGAAGTCGGGGTGGGGGGGTGGCTCGGTTAAGTGTCCGACCGTTGATCTCAGTTCAGATCTTGATCTCAGAGACATGAGTTCAAGCCCCACATTGGGCTCCATGCTGGGCCTGGAGCCTACTTTAAAAAAAAAAAAAAATCCTCCAGGTGAATCAGACAAACTCAAGTTTCACTATTACAGGTGAAGATCAGTAACACCTGGGCAAGAAAACTAGTCTCAGAAGAATATAAATAAGTTTACTGAAAAGTGAAAAACTGGCTAACTAAAATAAGTGTTAAGTACCGAAAAATATAATAAAGCTATTTTAAAAAGCAGAAAATGATAAATACAAGTTACTTTGTGGAAGAAAGAGGGTAAGTATGGAGAACGGTCACACCAAGAGCTTCCAACAATGACAGTTTTATTTCTTTAGTTAGGCAGTGGGTATGAGACTTCTAGTTTGTCATTACTATCCTTGATGCATGTGTTGTAGATTACAGTTTTTTGTATGTGATACTTTCTAAAAATTTTTTTAAAGTAGCACTGGAAAAAAGGAAAACTTGAGGACATATAAAAAATTATGAACATGAGTAGCATAGCCCCTATGAACTTGAGTCTTACAAAAGACACAGGAAAAATAAAATGCACAGCAGGTGCTGAATGTATGTAGACTACTAAACGCTTAAATGTTTACGATGATTCACATGCTTCTTCATTCTTCTGTTCCCTCAAATTTTTCCATAATGCATAACTATCCAAGAAGAAAGTTTTATAGAGAGAATATAACAGTTCACAAAATAATTCAGTGCCCACCTTACTATCGCTCCCATCTTTAAACTGAGTCTCTTTATCAGACACGAGATCCAAATCCTGACGAGACACACAGTACAGCCTAAGGAAAGACAATGGATTTCAATCCCAGGCTCAAAAAGGATTTTTCTTCTCTAATTTTCCAAAAATTCTTTCACGGAACTCCATTCAGTTTTGTTTATTTGTCAGACCTCCACATCAAGGTTTTCTAGTGATTTTTTTTTAAAGTGTTAGCAAAATAAGGTGTGTGTGTTAGTATTAAAACTGTACAACAAAACCTCTTACAAACCGTACAGGGATTGCCCCAAAACACTCATTTGTTTTTAATTTCTTTTCTCCACCAGCAATGTGGTGCTAAAATCACAGAGCATAAGGCGTTGCTCATAGGAGTTAATTCTTCTGCATGTGCAACAAGGGGAACCGAAGGATCGGCGTCAGCAATCCAAAGAAAGGCAATTACGCACAATGAGCAAAGGAGGTGGTTCGAGGTCACACTGCCAAGAAATGACATATTCCAGTGGATTCAAACCACCCTCTTCAAATTTTGGCATGCTGTGGTACAAAAATAAAACCGGAGTTCACTGAAAACAAAGCTTGCCACCTACTGCCCAATGGCATAATCGTAAAATTTCAAATCGTGTCCCCGTGTCTCAACTGAAATCCTTTTAGGAATTGATCGGCGTGGATGTTTGCATTTTCTGTATGTGTTCATTAGTTCTGCGTCTTTTTTAAAGAAAGACTATCAGCCCCAAAGTTTTTACACCGGACACTATTTTAAACACTTTACATAATCAACTCTAATCAATGTGCTTAAAACCAAAAACCAAAAAACAAAAAAAAAAACCACCCAACTTCCAAACTATCGTACATGTTGTGTATATAACAAATGGACCAAACTGCAGTTGAGTCTATGATGGTATCCAGACCAGGGAAGAATGCCTTTGAAGACATGCCAGCACTGTCCTATACTTCCACAGCCTGTCATCATTCTAGAGGATGTGAAAGACTAAATCCATTTTCAGATCTATGCAGACTTTAAAATGCAAACGTTAATAGTTTAACTGAGGCTTCTACACGCTTCCATCACACAATTTGAATAGCAGTCCAGCGAACCAAAAAGAAAAAACTCGCCCACAGGTTACCAATGCTTTGTCAACTCTAAACACTGAAGCTTTTAAAAATCTTCATTAATATTGATGAGCATTTCTATCGCTTCCATGTTTCTAGTATTCTTCTTCGTTTGAAGTTACTCTAAGAAAATCTGAGCAGTAAAAGCATTTTTAGCCTTTTTTTTCCGTAAGTACCAAACTTTCAAGTTTTGTCTCATTTTCCAACTCTGTGGATTTGTGTATCTGTGCCATTGTCCCCTCAAAAAGAAACTCAAAACGCTCATAGAAAAAAGTGAAACTCTGAATTTGGGGGGAAAATACTATTTGAGAGGAAGAGGTCCTGAAAAGCCCCATCACAGGTTGAACCCAGAGAGAGGAGGTGTAAGGGCTGCTCCCTGTGCTCTTCTTTCGCCCAGGAACCTGGGCAGATGTGCAATTCTTGGGAGCTTTATGCAAGCAGCCTCAGCACACCACAGTGATCACTCCCCTCTGAAATAAAGCCTTTTCAAGGCTCTGGCCAGCAAGAACGTGCCCATATGCAAAACAGCACCAACGTTTCTCAGTTGTCTGGGAACTACTATGAAGCAGACAGTAAAAAATAATTTGTTTTCAAGACAGATGGCACCATAATGTCGCACTAGTTCCTAGGGTGTGTTTTCTCCTTAAACACTAGAGGCAGCGTCTCCATACGAAAGGAAGCCTGTCCAGCTGCAGCCAGTTAAGCATTCAGATCCTGCTGCTTCTGTGAAATCTCTCTCTCTCTCTCTCTCTCTCTCTCTCTCTCTCACACACACACACACACACACACACTGCCCTTTTTTCCTGCGGCTGGCCTACCCCTTTCTTCAAAAACTCAACAGGAGCTACGAATTCATGCACTATTACTGCTGTGTGTTTCTGATCAAAAATCTCTTTCCCAGCTCTCATTTAATTGCCCACAACTGAAGCGGTTTGAGTTTGTAGGTGTGTTAGGGTTTGGCTCGGTCTTCCTGAGCACTATGTCTACAAGTCAGAAGTGGTGCCTGGTCTGATGATACAGCAAGCTAATCTTTTAATTTCAGGACTGTTGATGCAGAACTGGACTTTGATGGAACAGGTCAAATACCTGACTTAAGGCCAGTAAAGGGAATAACACTACATAGGCTTTGTCCTACAGAAATACAGCTCTCTAGGGGTGCCTGGGTGGCGCAGTCATTAAGCGTCTGCCTTTGGCTCAGGGTGTGATCCCGGCGTTATGGGATCGAGCCCCACATCAGGCTCCTCCGCTAGGAGCCTGCTTCTTCCTCTCCCACTCCCCCTGCTTGTGTTCCCTCTCTCGTTGGCTGTCTCTATCTCTGTCAAATAAATAAAATAAAAATCTTAAAGAAAAAAAAAAAGAAAGAAATACAGCTCTCTACTAAAAACACCAAAGTAATTACTCATCCTAGAAGTCGAAGAGGAAGAAAGACACAACAGGTACAGGTTATTTGCTGAAATTAAAAGAATATTTGCTTGAGTCCCACCACAGTACCTGGACAACAGTAAGGACTCAGTAAATATACGTGAGATTGAAGTCCCAAATCATTTCTTTTGGTTTCTTGCCAAAGACTCCCTAGGAAAGTTTGATCAAAAATCCTTATGGCTTTTCCCCCCCCCAAGTTTTTATTTAAATTCTAGTTAACATACAGTGTAATATTAGTTTCAGGTGTAGAATTTAGGGATTCATCACTTACATATAACACCTGGTGCTCATCACAAGTGCCCTCCTTACTCCCCCTCACCCATTTGGCCTATCCCCCTGCCCACCTCCCCTCCAGCAACCATCGGTTTGTTCTCCAGAGTTAAGAGTCTGTTTCTTGGTTTGCCTCTAAAGGAGGTTCATTTGTTTTGTTTCTTAAATTCCACATTTGAGTGAAATCATATGGTATTTTTCTCTGACTTATTTCACTTAGCATTATACTCTCTAGTTCCATCCATGTTATTGCAAATGGCGAGATTTCATTCTTTTTTATGGCTGAGTAATATTCCTCTGTGTGTGTGTGTGTGTGTGTGTGTGTGTGTGTGTGTGTACCACATCTTCTTTACCCACTCATCAGTCGAGGGACATTGGGCTCTTTCCATTATTTGACTATTGTTGATAATGCTGCTACAAACATGGGGTGCATGTATCCCTTCAAACTAGGAAAAAATCCTTATGCCTTAATGAACATCTTAAATTAATCTGAACATAAAGGTGATAAATACAAGTTATTTTTTTTTAAGAGAAGCACAGTATTTCTTCACGGGCTTTGGAAAATATTTCTGATTTTGTGAAAGACAATACTAGCATTACTATCGGGCAGCCTGGGGCTGGATTGCTTACTTCCCAGAGCAAATCAAAAACTTTCCTAGCAACCCCTAGGCCTCAATAGCTAAGTTAAACAACAAACATAAGTGAAGTCTGCAACAAAATTGATGATTTAACATTACACAATACATAATGAAATTTGTTCCAGATTTTAATCACTATTAATTCTTTTTATTACATTATTTTCGATAACAGCTGAGAATACAATCCAGCTAGAAACCAGATAATGCAATCCAACTGGAAAGCTATCTAGAGCTCACCGTCCTGTAGGCTGTTAGACACCTGTGTGTGCGCACATGCCCGAGTATCCAGGCTTGCTTTCAGTGATCAGTAATAACAACAGGAATGATGTGGGAGTTCAATCACCTCCTGGAGGAGGAATATTAGTGAGCTGAGCACTCCCTGAATAGCACAAAAACCACAGAGCAGATGCACAGAGATTTATAGTGGAAGGGGCAGAGAACACGCTATGGCAAAAGCCGTAGAGCCAACAAAGGTAAAGGTAGAAAACTGGAGTCTGATAACATCTGAAAAAGAAAAAAGAGACCTTGGCTTTTCTACAGAGCATGATGAATGGTCACCAAATGCATTCTGAAGACTGTTAGTTTGGTCAACACAGAAGAAACAGAATCTGCTTCTGATTACAGGACCATGAACTCGAATCCAGGGACAGAGCAGAAGAAGAAAACAGCAAGCTTTCGAAGACAACGCCCCATCTTCCATTCCTAAAGTGGCTAAGATGACAGGTTCTTTGACTTAACAAATCTAGAGAGAGAGAAACATGAGACTATACGTAACTCCTTAGCCTGCATAAAAAGGAAGAGTATGCTGGACCGCTAGTCTGCATCCCTTCTATTTTTAAAGGAAATTAGGGGTGCCTGGGTGGCTCAGACGTTAAGCGTCTGCCTTCGGCTCAGGTTCTGGTCCTGCGGTCCTGGGATCAGCCCCACATCAGGCTCTCTGCTCGGCAGGAGGCCTGCTTCTCCCCCTCCCCCTGCTTGTGTTCCTGCTCTCACTGTAGGTAGGTAGGTAGGTAGGTAGGTAAGTAGGTAGGTACGAAGGAAGGAAGGAAGGAAGGAAGGAAGGAAGGAAGGAAGGAAGGAAGGAAGGAAGGAAGGAAGGAAGGGAATTAGATTTCCTATCCAGAGATCTTTGTGAGAGGTAGGTGGGCTACAAGGCCGGCTCCCCCAGGAACCTTTCTCTCACCTGTGCATCAACCACCTGGGCCCTCCTCACATTTCCACAGTACTAGCCTGACTGGCTCCCCACAGGTAATCTTATTTTTCTTCAGGGGCATCTCTGCATTTCTCATAGCCCCACTTGAAGGCACTCTCCCCAACTGTCAAGGCCTTCCATAATCTGGATCGACCCACTCAATCTCACTTCCTATTGTTCTTCAATTCCCCCCAAATAGATCAATCTCCCACCTGTCGTATGGAAATCAAGACTCATTCCCACTGTATCTTCCATCCTGTCATATCCTTTATGTAAAGGCCAGCCTCTCCTTCACTTTCTAAGTCCTCCAGATTCTGGTAAGTCTTCCTTTACTCCAGTCCCTACTGATGGCCCCCTTCCTTATTCTCCACTAGAATCTGTAACAGGTACTACCCAATTTACCAGTCAATAAGGTATTACCCCATATCATAACTATCTTTCTAAGCATGTTAGCCTCCAGCTAGAATGCCTAGAACAGTACTTGGCATATGGTTGGCACTATTTGTTGACAGACTAAATTAAACAATTACAGTAAATTGAATTTTGTATTGCAGAGGTGGGCGGGGAGAACAGAGTTTCTATCTTCATTACGGTGAACCTGGGATAAGGCAGCTGGGTTAGAAATACACTAAGAACTATTCAAACTTAGAAAATTAAGACGGTTCAATAGTACCTACAGATTTATGTTTGTGTCAACCAACAAGCCTCTCATAGGACTGAAGAGTTCTGAAATATATTACCTGAGTCGTTGATTGTATTCTTGTCCTCCCAGGTGAGTGGGAATTCTCAAAAATTCAATTTTAAGAAGTTTCTTCCACCAAAAAAAAAGAAGAAGAAGAAGAAGAAGAAGAAGAAGAAGAAGAAGAAGAAGAAGAAGAAGAAGAAGTTGTTTCTTCCAAATCAGGGAATAAAAAGTTTAGTAGGTACTAATAACATTCTTTGCATATAAGCCCCCCCCCCACTTTAAGAGTTCTTGAAATGTTTCACAAAAAGGGGGAGGCCTGGGTGGCTCAGTTAAGCGTCTGCCTTTAGGTCCTGGGATCGAGCCTGTATTGGGCTCCCTGCTTGGAGAGGAGTCTGCTTCTCCCTCTGCCCCTCCCCCCACTCGTGTTCGCTCACGCTTGCTCTCTCTTTCAAATAAAATCTTTAAAACAAGTTTCACAAAGAGATCGTTAAAAAAAAAAAGCTCTTACAAATAAAAAAAAGAACATTTACAGACATTACATAAAATTCTATGTAAATAAAAATTTAAATTGCATAAAGAATCTTCACAGATTATTCATGTAAAAACACAAAGGGCTAATAAATGTTTGGAAACTGTTCAAACTCAATAAAAAATAAGAAAAACAAATTGAAATTAATCTGTGAGCAATGTGATAAAATCATACTCTGTAGGAATATTCAGAACCACTAATGCTTTACAGACTATCTTTCATCTGATTTTTTTTTTTAAGATTTTATTTATTTATTTGACAGAGACAGAGACAGCCAGCGAGAGAGGGAACACAAGCAGGGGGAGTGGGTGAGGAAGAAGCAGGCTCATAGCGGAGGAGCCTGATGTGGGGCTCAATCCCATAACACCGGGATCACGCTCTGAGCCAAAGGCAGACGCTTAACTGCTGTGCCACCCAGGTGCCCCTATCTTTCATCTGATTTATCAAAGTCTTATTTGATAGTGACCACATGTACTCTGTTCAAAATATTAAGCATCTGAAATGATCTAATACACACATCACTAAACTATTTATTCTCACATAAAAATCACCACTTTAAAAATTAATACAAAGCAACATGGCAACAAAGAAATTAATCAAGGAGATTGCAAAGGGTGTCAACCTTACATAAAGTATTTCTAATACACTAACTTCTCCAACTATTCACACTCACAAGTCACTTCTCACGTCATGAAGGCAATTCTGTTGTGAAATGCTTGCCTCATTTGTGGAAACGGGTTTTTTTAGGAATTCTTTTTTTCTCCTTCAAAATAGCTTCATGAAGCCAGAGATAAAGAGGAGCTACACCAACGTAAGAGGAACAGAAAGAGAGAGTTTTGTGGAGGGCCTAGAAGGTGAATGGTTGTTGTACTCCCTGCGTGAGGTATGGGAAACGGAAAGCATTTCCTTCCAAACTCCTCTTCTCAGAGTGAAGTGCATCCTAATCATCTCAAAATGTCTATGTCGTCTTCCTGTTGGAGTTAAGAACATCCTTCCTACAAATATAATTAGGAAGGATTAGCTGCTGCATCAAGAGGCTTTGAACAAATTAAGGAAGAATGATGTCTCACTTTAGACTCTGTCCATCAAATCTCCAAATACCAGCACTTGGCAAAACACCAACATCCGGCAAAGAATAAAGGCGGTGCGCTTCACAAGCAAGAACGGTGATGACTATGTCAAGAAAGCCCTGAGATGAGGGGCGCCTGGGTGGCTCAGTTGGTTGAGCATCTGTCTCTTGATTACAGTTCAAGTCATGATCCCAGGGTCGCGGGATCGAGTCCCATATGGGGCTCCCCCAGCCTGCTCAGTGTAGACTCTGCTCCCCCCACCCGCCGCCCCACTCATGCTCTATCTCTAATGTGAATAAATAAAATATTTTTAAAAAAAGAAAGCCATAGATGAGAATTTTTTAAAAGTAAGTTCTGTATCTGTGGCAGACAGTCCAATTACTTTTTAAGGATTTGAAAACAGCGTCTACACTGGTAACTTAAAACAGAGAAGCAGCTGTCACATTTTCTCCTTGAGAAAGGACACATTTTGGTAAGTGAACCTTGACTGTTTTGAAAATATACAACTTTTTTGCCAAACAACAGTGTTTCACTTGAAATTCATGAAACAACTCAAATTTTTCATCACTCCTCTATTTTTTTAGGTTTGGGGCTTCAAAAACACTGTGCAAATTTTTTTCATAAATTTTGATAGCAAAGAGTCAGACAATGGCATATGAAAAACAGCAAGGAGAGTGTAGACTAAGAAGAGGTCAGGTTCAAGTCCCAGCTCTGCTGCTCTCCACTCATGTGACTCTGGGCAAGACATTCATCCCTTTAAGTTATAAAATTTTATGATCTGTGCTGGATGAAGATGTTGGAAGATGGAAAAAAGATTGTACCTAATACATTCTTGTTCCATTTCCCATTACACTCAAATAACTCTCAAAAGGGACAAATAACCAGGATTAATTCTTTTCAAAGACACTGCTATCAATAAAATATTTCTTTGCATTTTGGTGAGAGTTAACTCCATGAATCACGTAACTCTGGAACCACAAGAAGTCTTAAATGAAAAATGATTTCAGTCTAAGTGAAAAATAGCTCTAAATGAAAAATAATTAAAGTTTGCCTGCCCCTCCCTGATTGCCTTTGAGAACTGAGCCCAATCTTCCATCAAGGTGCAAATCAATTAATATTTCATTAAATACTCTTGAGGACTAGGAAGTTCAAGCCCATAAAATGGATTTTCAGTGTCCATTTCAGTCATTTTCCCAAGAGACTGGCTGCCTGGTCTTAGCGGTCACTTTTCTGCTTGCTAATGTGCCTCCCAGCAGTCACTGGCATTCGAGAAAGTGCAAGGAGCAAGATGACCTGACACTGCAAAGTTCAAGAAGAGAAGATCCAGAGAACTAAACAGAGTCTGACCAAAGAAAAATCCCTGTAACGGTCAGAGATACACAGCAAGTGGGTCCTACTGTCACCTAGAAGCACCAGGAACGATGGGAGGCCAGGGCAGAACTGCTGCCCCAGAATGGGGTGGAGGATGACTGAGCCAACTTCTGCCTCCTCTCATCAGTGACTCATTAAACTGGGCTCTTCGGATTACTTTCAAGAAATTGAGGCAGCTTAGCCAATGGGTTACTATTTGCATTCTTGCATGGGAAAACCTCTGGACTCAGAGCCGTCATAGTATCACCTACCTTTATTCATTCACCGAGGAAGCATTGTGCCAAGAAGAGTAAATGACACAAATTGAAATTAATACAATGAAGGGAGGGGACGGGGAAATGGTGTATTGAGAGCATCTTGGAGGGAGTAACAGAGGTGTCAGGGAATGCTTCCCTGAGAAAACTGAAATCAGTAAAATGAGCAGGTGTTACCAGGGGAGAGGTGCAAGGGTGAGGGAGAAGGCCGACTGTAGACAGACAATGTGTTAGGAAGGAGCTGGACAGGGTTAAGGAGCTGCGTGGGACATGGTGACAGGCTGGTGCCCGTGCATGACAACAACCAGGGGATAGGGTACAAGGTGAGACCAGGGAGTCTGATGCCTGGGAGGGGAGAACTCATCTTTATCCTCAGAACACTGAGAAGCCACTGAAGCCACTTATGTAGAGCAGGGCAAGACAAGACTTACATTTTGAAAAGATCCCTCCAGTTGTGGACCAGACTTCATACTTGATAAAATCCCAAGCACCAGGCATACAGGGGACAGTCAGAGCCTTTCCACCCCACTCATGGGAAAATCCACCTAACTCTGGTGGGTATAGGAATATTCTCCAATCCACAATTTAATTTCATCCAGCCTTCCCGGTTCCTCCTGCTATCCTGCATAAACACACAAACATCTTTTCCAGAAATAGCAGTCCTGAAAAATGACAGACATTTTTTCCTGGATTAGTAAGATCTAGGGTTTCTTTTCTCCAGTGTTTAAGTAGACATTCTTTCCACTTAGAAGTTCCTGCCTCTAGTTTCTGCTAGGTCATCTCGAACACATTCGACAGATAAAAAGGTAAAAAATATACTCGACCTCGAGAACCACAGTGAAAACATACTACCCCTGTTTCCCATACACATTAACTTGTTTTTTTTATTTCCTTCTTATGCTTATTTTGTATAATGTGAGTTGTACTCGTCACCTCCCTCACATAGGACTTACATCTTATAGGTTCTTTACTCTGATCCCAGGCAACATGGGGGCAGAGAATGGCTATAAAAGCTTAGTCTTAAAATTTAGTCTACACATTGCTTGAACATAAACAAACTGTTAAGCCAAGGAAAACAAGGAAAGAGGATTTAGCGCAACCCTAGGGGCACCTTGGAAGGATTCACTGGCAGTATCTATGGAATGCCAGATATATCCAAATGAAAAGAAGAATTTTTACTGTAATCTACACAACACCCAAAGTTGGGCTCTAAAAATTATTCTCTGCTTTGGGATCAGCCATGCAGGCCAAGGCTAAAGCTCATGGGTCCCATGTGTCCGCCATGTTGCATTCTATCCTAACTGCTTATCAGTGGATTTGTGTGTGTTTCCACCCCAGCTCCATCATCAGTTTGCAGCAAGTTCTTGGACAACTAAATCATTGCGGTGCACAAATTTATTTTGACACAGAATAATGATATGGGAAATACGTCATCAGCCTCAAGGGCCCCATCGAATTGTGGAAGGAAGGGACATTCCTAGCCCTCTCCCCACTCCTCTCCATGTCTGCCCACCCCTTCCTAACTCCCCCCAAGAGCGCTGCAATCAGAGCCCCCAAGCCACTTGTCTACTGCTTGCGGCTGTTGTATGTCAAAAAGTAATTGTTTATGAGTGATGTTGACTTTTCAATCCCAAACTCCTCAAGGCTAAGGGCATAAGGAGAGCCAGGGACCCTCCCGCTGCCTGGACAGCTCTAGGCTCTTGATTTTCCCCTCTTCCAGCAGCCACAAGTGCCTGAGGGTGTTGGTCTCGAGATTTCAGAGAACACTGGGGGCACCACACTTTGGCCTTAAATCTACGTGAAGTGCATAAATCTAACTTTTATCAGAGTCATAAGGTCTGGCTATGTTATTAATTGAAGGGTGCTCTGATGATTATTTACTATACCTTGTGATTATGGCTTGCTCTTGAGTATCAGGAAGGTCACAAAAACAAGACTGGGTCCGTGAGAAAATACTCTGGAAGTCAGAATAATGGCTTTAGCATTATTACCAAAATAATTTTACCAAGCCCCTCAAAGATATCCACATCCAGAACATGTGAATATAAGGGTACTTGGCAAAGGGAAGTTAAAGTTGCAAATGAAATTAAAGCTGACCCAGAGATGGGGAAAGTTCTCCTGAATTACCCAGATGAGCCCAATATAATTACAGGTGTCCTTAAAAGTGGAAGAAGAAGGAAAAGGCAGATGAAAGAGAACTGGGACAGCATAAACACTCAGTAAATATTAGCTATCGTTATTAGTACACAACACCAAAATGGCAACCTGATTTCTAGCAATGAAACTGGAAAGCAAGCTCTATCCCAGCACTTGCCCTTTTTTATTGCACACTTAAGAGTTTCCAACTCCTTATGTACCTTTCACCAGAACTTAAACCCAGTCAGCTGCTGGTTCTATCTCAAAACTACTCTTGGCCAACCCTTCCTCATGGGACTCAGCAGGGTGCAGACAGAGCAATGCACAAGTGACCTCCCCTACCCTTCCCCTGCCTCCCCCACCCCCATCCCACAGTTCATTCTTCCTGCCACGTCCCACTCAGGAGAAAAGGTGCCCTGCTTCCAGTTCCTCAAACACTATCTCCCCCACCATTTTCCCTCTGTGCTGACAAAGAAAATAGTGCTGACCAACAGATGATACTAATATGATCACACTTTATACAATGGATTATGAAGTCCTTCTCAAACCTTGACATTGCTATGTCCCGCTGGGCATGGTTTTCTGATGAATTCACAAAGGTTGTCTTCTGGAATTCCCACCCATACCTACCTACACAGCATTATTCTTAAGAACCAAAAACTAGAAAAATTCCAAACATCCATCAAGAGCAGAATAAATGGACTGTGGTATATTCACATGATGAAATAGTCTCTCACACTGTACATGTGAACTCTAGCCACGCACAACCACATAGATGAATCTCAGACATAACAAGGAGTGAAAAAATATGCATTAAATGATTTGCTGATACATATGCTGTTGAAACACTGGATTTCTGGTGTTAGAAGTCAAGACAGCAGCTCCCTTTGGGAAGGAGGGAGAAGGCTGATCTAGGAACTAGGGGGCTTATGTGGTGCTGGCAATGTTCTACTCTGTGACGTGTATGGTACTTACAGGAGTGTGTTATCACCTTGGAATAATCACTAGGCTTAATGCACTTTTGATTTGTAGACTCTTCTATATATAATCTCAATGAAACTTCAATTTTTTAAGTTTAAAGTATGCATATAAAATGACAAAAGTAATCATTGGTTCAAATTATGAGTTCTCACCCATCCCTATGGTGTCATAAAATATACACTAAAATCCTCGGATGGAGTTCCCTTTCGTCGACTTTCTGCCAGTTTGTCTTTTTTTCCACATCATAAAGTAGGATCAAAGACCTTCATTGCATAGACATGTTGGGTAGATCAGATACAAGAGGAAAACTTTCAGGGCTTTACAAAGGCAAACAGCAGTATTCCAAGAGAAACAGGTAACTCCTTGCAACATAGGTAGGTATTCATGAGACAATACTCAGACAAGGATTTAGACCTTATTTTTTTTTCCTCTAGAAAAAACTCAAAAAATGTATTAAATATTTATCATAGCCCTTCTGTGTACCTATGGTGATAAAGAGATGAAAGACTGTGTAGTGAGTGTTATGATAATGGGGAGTAGAGGAAGCACAGAAGAGAGCACTGTGGGACAATCAGCAGGTGGGGGGTGAGGGTCGATACTGAGCAAGGTCCCCCCTCCAGGCCGAGAGATCATTTGGGGAAACTGCCCCCTCAAGTACCGACCATTTCCTTGACTTCTTTCATAAGTTCAGGTAAGATCCCAATCTCAATTATTATGCTACAAAAAGCTTAAAACTTCTCCCTAAAGTTTTAACTGTTGGTGTAGTTTTATAATGAGAGTTTTTTTTCCCCTTTCAGGGTAGGATGAAAAAGTCCAAATAAAGGGAATGAGCTTACATTTCATTGTTATTGTTGTTGCTGTTAGTTAGGAGAAAGTACTGGAAGGAACATTACACTAAGCCTCCTACTCTTGTAGATATCACAGAATATAATTTTTGGGTTTCTGTTTTTGTTTTAAGACTCACAACCACAGGGACAGGAAGGTAAGCACAGGGCAGAGATAAAGGACAGAGTAGCACCCTCTTCTCCACAGTACAGACATCACTCAGCGCTGCCTCCTATCCACTAACCCATGGTAAATGCAAAGTATTCAGTTCTTAAGAACTTTGAAAGTGGAACCCATCATCTCAATTTGGATTCTGAAGGGCTTTGCCTATATTTAGAAAATATCTGGCATACTATGAGCTCACTTGATAAATATAGAATGCATTTGAATTACTCCTGTCTTTTAAAAGAACATTTGCTCATTTGCTTCCTTTCTCTTCACCGCATCCCTGGGAAGAAGAGAATGAAGAAGAGGGAGAGTTAATGCCCTTAGATAAGTGCAGTCCCCTTCACCTGGATTGAGACAGGACAGGACTTTTCCAGGGAAACTAACCACCATTCTCTCTAACATCAGGACACCATAAGATGATTAAAATAGCCATCACCAGGGAAGAAAAAAGATGGGACACATGTGAGCTCCCTAGATAGATTTGACATCCATATCCTGAGTAAAACCAGACTTCCTTCTCAAACTCCAAGAGAGGAGACTGGGTACAGTGTCTCCCGCGAAAATGCTTCCTCCTCATACCGCACAGATAACAGCTCCCATTTGGCAAAGCAGTGGTCATTTGTACCAACCGTCTCTAATGACCAAAAACATTAGCAGCTAAAGAATGGCCCTCACGACCTCCACTTGTGGTTGCATGGTCAGTGCCTATAACACCCATCACGATTAACAAGGATTAAGACAGACATTTGACACAGGTCCAAAGAGTCTCAGCAAGCAGCGCCGAGGACTAGAGACAGACAAACTTTTATGGGACACTTCAGTATGTATGTGAATAATGATACTGACGGGTGATGAAAAAGCTCTGGAAAGCTGAACGGTTTTGAATTTTGCTCCTTTGTGGAGTCTCCCCACCATAACTTATAAGCATTAACACCTTTTTACATAGAGGACGAAAGACAGACCCTGGAGATGCACCTGTGACCGAACAGTGGCAATTCTTTGACAAATACATTGACAGCTGCTTGCAGATAACATCTACAGGATACAATCTGAGAGTAACCTGAAGTGTTATTATGGAATTTTCTAAGGACTCCAGTATTATAAAGTCAAGAAGAAGCTCAAAGAATCAGAAGTGGTGGCCAAAATTTGCATACAGGATGAGGAGGCATCATTTGGTCTTTTCTTTAGCTCACGGAGTAGCTGTGATGTGGCCTGCCGAAACTGGAAAAAAGAACACCGTAATAATGAATACCTTCCATGAAAAGCATGAATGAAACTACCACCTACAGCAGTGACTACGGCCAGAATGCCCTGGCCAGGGTCTTTCCAAACCAATACCTGACCAAGTGTCCAGCTGTGAACCACTGATACCCACTTGCTTCCAGTCCCTGACAGGGTACAGAGAATGATCCCAGCTACTCATCCATAAAGCTCTGTCAGAGACCATCCACTCACCAAGTATCAACCACTTCAAAGCCCTTGGCAATCCATGGTCTTAGCAAAGAAACCTTCAAAAACAGCAGAATGGAAAGACCTCCATATCCCCCCTTCCTCCCACAGTCCCAAGCTTGGATCATACCTGATCCTCTTTACCTTTGCCTCCCAAATTTCATGACATGCCAAGGTTTTTCATTTACAGTCACTGCTGAGTTCAAGTCCTTCCCTACACCTGTTACAGAGCCATCCTCCAATGACCTCCAGGGCTAATCCACTGCAGATACTATGGCCAGATTAATCTCCCAAGGCAGGAAAAAAAAAATCACAGCCTTCCTCCCACTTGAAATTTTCTTTTGGTTTGTTCAATTGTTGTTGTTACTCTTCATTACAGAAAACATCAAAAATCGAGTTCTATGAGAAACCTCCACGGATCCATCATCCAGCTTCAGTAATTATCCCCTCACGGCCAGTCTTACTACCTCTATCCCTCAAACCACTGAATAATTTCAATCAAAGCTCAGACAGCACGATTTCATCTGCAAATACTTTACTATCAAATACAGCCCCCCAAATCAACAATCATCCTTTTCTACCATTAAATTTCCAATCAATGTCAGCATTTTCACGATGCGCCCATACGTCATCATCTTTTTCTTTTATATACAATTTTTTAAAATCAGGATAGACATAGTCCAAACATTGTGATTCATTAGCATGTTTCTTAAGCCTCTTTTAAACTCTAGTTTCCCCCTGTATTCCTTTCTTTTTTTCTATTTTGCTTTGTCGTATCTTTTTGGAATTGTTTTTGTTAAAATCTTAAGTGTTTAACTTGGTTTTTTAACCAATCCTTAAAATCTTTTATTACCACTAACTAGTCTGCGTCTGTATCAAATTCCAATCAAATCATATCCTAAATGTGGTCTTTTTCAAATACATCCAAAAATTCTTTGATATTTGTCCCTTCAAGCAGAGCGGCTTAATTTCACTCCCTTTGAGGGCACATTCGACTCAGGGACTCACTTCTAATGAGCAGACTATGGCGGAAGTGAAGGTGTGTATTTTCAAGGCTGAAGACTACAAAGGCTCTGTGGCTTTCTCCTTGCTCTCTCCAGTGGGGGACTACTGGTCTTGGAGGAAGCCAGTGGCCATGCTGTGAGGACTCTCAGGCAGTTCTGCAGAGAGCTCCATGTTGAGAGGAAGTGAAGCCTCCTGCCAGCAGCCTTGGGAGTGAGTGAAGTTGTGGGTTCTCCAGCCCTAGTCGAGGTGCCCCTGCAGACTGTGACCTCATGACAGACACTGAGCCACAACTCCCACTAAGCCCCTCCTGGGTTCCTCACCTACAGAAACTGTCAGACAATAAATGTTTATTGCCTCAGGCTATGGAGTTTGGGGGTGATCTGTTACGCAGCAGTGGGTAACTGATACACCATGCTTTCTGACGTCACATCATTGCCATTCCTGGAAATGCCCTTATTATCCAGTTCTTTGTGTCCAAATTTAACCATTTTTTTCAAGTTTACCTTCTCCAGAGCCATCCCTAGACCCCCACTTCCTCAACACTCCAAAATCTGGAAACAATTGTTCCTTCCTTTGATTTCCTAAAGAACTCAGTAGCTGATCCTAAATCAAGCTAAAACTAATCTGGCTAAAGTAAAACCAATTCATCTACTGCTCACTTACATAAAACGTATAGTTTTAACATTACACTTTTACTAAAGTCACTGTTCCCGCAAACCTGCCAGGCACACACCCGTCTTCAGGGGTCATGCTCTCACTTCTTTCAGGCCTTTGTTTAAATGTCATCTTCTCAGTTGGGTCTTTCCTGACAGCCTGTTAAGACCACCAGAGCCCTCATGCCTTCCCACCCTGCACCCACCCAGCACTCCTAGCCCCACACTGCAATTTTCACCACAGCACTTGTCACAATGGTTTAATTATGTCCCTTCCATTGTCTCCCACTTTGCAGACCGTAAGCTCCAGGAAGGCAGACATTTTGTGTATTCGTTCATTCTATACCCTGTGCCCCTATAATGGTGCATACATGGTACACACAACGTGCTCAATCACAGCTTGGGGGATAAATGATCAAGACTGAAGGGCTTCATATGCCACATAATCAGGATAACACTAAATACACATTTTGATATTTTAGCTGTCTTTATGTCTACAAGCACCTTAATCAATCTCCTCCTTCAGTAGATAAAAATAAAACAAAACCTTAAAACCCCCTAAAGTAGGCAATCTTAAAAAAAGGTAACTTAAGAATTGTTACATCTCCCAAAAGTAGCCATTTTTGGTGTTCCTATCATAGGTGTTCTTTGGCGGTTTGATTAACCAGGGTTTGAGGTGATTAGATCATTACCTAAAATCATCTGTGGGCAACTGCACCCCTGCCTTTGAGTCCCTCACAAGTTAAAGCCCATCATCATTTCAAAACCTCCTTAAAAGCAGAACTGGATCTTGTACATCTTAGTATTCCTTGCCAGCGCCCAGCTAACAGGGGAACCTATAAAAGTTTATTAAGAGATTGTCAGAATTGTTAGTGCCTCAGACTATCTCATCTCCTTACCCAAAAGCACGCTGCAGGCACACCCACATACACACGCCCTGTAACAATGCCATGGTAAGAAGTGTCTTCATTCAGCAGATGAAGCCTCTGAAGCAAATTTATCTCCTGACTTATTTTTCCAAAGCCATGTTTGAGCTGAAACCTTAGCCACCTCTTTGACTCACAACATTCTTGTCTAAATTATACTGCTGCTACCAAAAAAAGAAAAAGTTCCTCCTTTATCTGACTTCTGACATATGGTTCTTACTAACAATCTATATATACACATGACAGAGGGTCAAATTGTAACAGTAGAGGGTGATATTCAAGATGAATGGTATCGCTTGTAAATTACTTCACAGTTTATGTAAGTAGTAATGCAAGAAAAAAATAATTGCAATGCACAGTAACCTGACTCTTGATTGCCAAGGCACGGTTCAACACGGAATTGTTCTTTGTTTTTAAGATTCAGAACAATGCTGGAAGAGAGCTGTCTAGCTAGGATAGCATCAAAGCTTTGTATCATTTCAAGGACACACAGTTACATTCACGTTCTGGCCCAAAAATGCACCACTATCTTTTAGAGAAAGGGTCAGCAAATTACAGCTCATAGCCCAAAGCTGGCCCACAGCCTGTTTTGGTATGACCCACAAGCTAAGAACTTTTATATTCTTACCTTTTTTTAATGGTGGAGAGGGGAAAAAAAAACCAAAAGAAGAATATTGGGTGACATGTGAAATTTATACACAATTCAAATTTCAGTGTCCGTCAATAAAGTTTTATTGGATCAGTCACACACGTTCGTTTATGCGTCATCCTGGCTGCTTTTGTGCTACAACAAAAGAGTTGAGAAGCTACAACAGAAACCATGTCTCACAAAGCTGAAAATATTTATTACCTGGCCCTTTACAGAAAAAGTTGTCGCCCTCTACTTCAGGGCATGGAGGCTGAATCCTAACTGCCTCTATTTAAAGCCTAACATTTGTTAATATTATTCACTTATTAAGTGTGTGACCTTGACCAAATTACATAACCACTCTGCAGCCTCAGTTTCCATATCTGTAAAATGGGGTTAATCACAGTACCACCTTATGGGGTCACTGTGAGTTGTAAATTAAGAATACAGGCAAAGCACTTGGAAGAGTCCCTGACATACAGTAAGCCGTGACTGCGGAATCACAGAAACTACCGATCCTTCTTGCTGCGGGTTGCAGGATGTGTTCTCCCACAGAAATGCGAGCAAAGTGGTTAGATTTCAAACTAGCCCCCCAAATCTAGTTACCATGGTAGAACTGAAGGACAAGAAGAAAGGAGAGAAAAATGAAAGAAAAACAGAAAGAAGAGCGGTGAGGAGGGAATAAGAAGAGAGAGGAAAAAGTATGAGGACCCCACTCAGCAGGGACAGTAGGTGGCCTACTCGAAGGGAAAGTATAAATTAGGGTAATTTCATCTATACTAGCAGATTAAATAACTTCTGTGGGCTGCCTGGATACTAATCACCATGTGGAAGCTGTCTCTAGGGGGGAAAAGTATTCCAAATTCCCAGCAAGTGACTTACAAATGAACCGCTGGGTCGAGCCCATTTTCAAGTGGAGAACTTCCTGTATTTTACATTCCTAGACAAATGACAAGTGAGAGTTGCAGTACATTCCGCATCTTGTTATCCATGTCGAGCAGCTAATTAAAAGGAAACAATGGGCGTCAGGATGCTGTGCAGCCGAGGAGCTGCTCCTCGGGCCGCTCAGAGAACGAAGGGATAAGCAGTCTTGTCCAGGAGTCCTCATTGTGTTCAGAATGGCACTTACTTCCAAACGCTAAGAAAAAACCAGGTTCCCATAAATAGAACACAAGCTCATTCACCAAAAATGGACGTGGGTGGCAACTGGGAGGTAAACATGGTGTTAATAGAAGAGACACTTAACCTGCTACCGAGGCTGAGAAACGCTCTTTCCCAGGGCTCCCGCTCCCTTGAATACCTTCTCTGTGCAGAGCAGAGTTCCTGTCATTTCCATGTATCTCTGCAAATTTCCTGGTTTCTCTTCTTAAATTATTTCAAAACTCGACACCTCCCCCCTCCCAAAAAGAAGAATTTTTTTACTCACAACTGGACCCCAAACAGCTACCTTTCTTATTCCCACCCCATCCTGATTCTCCTAGTCCTCTCTCATGCTTCGGTTTATACTTATGGTCAATCTTCCCTGCAGAGGCTAAACACGCATACCAAATATGTTTAAGAGACCTGATGTGTAAGCATAACATGTAAAACCTGAAGGAAAGAAAAGACATCATTACCCAAGTGATTTCAGCAAATTGTGCGGGAAAAGCAGAGTGACTGAAAGCAATGCATCCAGGACAATAATTAAGGTGCTCCTGAGTAGAGGCAAGCTGAAAACACTCACTGAGAATGAATCTGCTGGGAGAGTCCTACTGAAGGCTTCGGCTTGAGGGTCAAGGTCATCTGGGCCACGGGACTGACTCTTGGTAGACTGTCTGTCTTCTTCAATGAAGTGTGTTTTGCTGCTTGCTCAGGAGGGGCCCAGGAGGCAGCAGCCCCAGGACTCTGCCCTCCAAAGCCTGGTGACAAGGTGTCTTGGGCAGCTGTGGTCTCACAGGCTTTGCCCTTGGTCCCTGGTTTGCACACACAGAGTTGAGGCCGGAGACACATCCCTCCATTCTGGCACGGTGGGACACAGCTTGCTGCAGAAAGACAACAGAAGACATGACTTTGAAGAAAAGCATTGTAGACTTTACAAATTCTTCCAAAGCCTTCACATTAGCACCAGGATTCCGCCCCCCCAAAATGAAACTGTATTTAAAAACATGATAGAGGGGCACCTGGGTGGCCTGGTCCGTTAAGCATCCAACTCTTGGTTTTGGCTCAGGTCATGCTCTCAGGGCCGTGAGATCGAGCCCCGAGTCAGGCTCCACACTGGATGTGGAGCCTTCTTAAGGTTCTCCTTCTCTCTCCCTCTGCCCCTCCACACCCCACCGCTCACACTATCTCTAAAAAGTAAAAATAATAAAAAATAATTTTAAAAAATGATGGCAATAACAATGATGGCGATGATGATAGCCAATATTTATTAATGGCTTCTTAGGTGCCAGGGACTGTTCTAATGAGATATCAACAAATTTAATCTCCCAGCAACCGCTCTAAGTAGATGTTTTATTTTGCCTATTTTACTGATGAAGAAACAGACACAGGGGTTATGTAACTTGCCAAAGGTCACACAATTATGAGTAAATAGAAGAGCTGGGAATTGAATCCAAGTGAACTGGCTGCAACATCAATATTCTTAACCACTTTATTAAAGTGCCTCTCAGAAATGCATCAGAAACAAAGGAAAAACTTAAGAAAAGGCTTTGCCCTTCTTTTTAAACTGTGCTCTGTGGCTCAAGTTTAAATTTTAGGTATCCAAATAAGACTCGGCAAAAGAAAGCCCAAGTCCCATCTCAAACCCCAAAAAGCAGGACAGACGTCATCTAGCATAAGCTATCAGAGCGTGGAGTGCCTGAGAAATGTAGTTCAACCCACCTTTTTGTTTTTACAGGACAGAAGGATGCACAGATTGAGAAGCAGCCAATATGCACGTTTATAATTATGTTTTTAAAAGCCGGTGCCCTGGGGCGCCTGGGTGGCACAGTCGTTAAGCGTCTGCCTTCAGCTCAGGGCGTGATCCCGGCGTTCTGGGATCGAGCCCCGCATCAGGCTCCTCCGCTATGAGCCTGCTTCTTCCTCTCCCACTCCCCCTGCTGTGTTCCCTCTCTCACTGACTGTCAAGTAAATAAATAATCTTTAAAAAAAAAAAAAAAAAGCCGGTGCCCTGTACACCATTCCTAATGTTATAATGAATGGCAACCAAAAAGAAACGAGCTCTTTATCTCCTATTTGATAGGATGCATGTACTCTGAATCAACAGACTTGCAGCCAGAGTTTTAGTCGGCAGGGCTATGGGCCATGGGTAAGGTAAGTGGATTTCATCATAGGCAAGATACCAGAGGAGTTTAGAGAGTATGGACTTAAATTTTTTTAGGTTATATGATGTTATAGGCTGGCGGACAGGATTCCTTCAGTTTCTGCTTTATTTGTCCAAATGCATTGATTTACGCCCACTGATTTTGTTATCAGTCCACTTTTGACTTCAACTCTTGGTCCTCGGGCAGATTACACTACTAAATCTCCCATAAAATTCAATGCCAGATTCAGTCCATAAACATTTACAAAATAGATGAGGGATACGAACCAGAGGAGGCTCAGTTATGGATAAGCCAAATCACCAAGACCTAAAAGCCTTTCAACCTCCCGATCTTCTATAAAAGAGAGAAGACACTTCTCCCATCTTCCTACAATATGATTCCTGTTAGTTACAGCAACTAATGGTAAGAAATGACCGTCAAGTGTCAGAATACTAGGCTGACAAGTTTTCCAAAAGTGGGAAAGGATTCTTAAAAAGCAAAGAAAAATGCAGCCAGCTCCCTTGGTGACCCTGGGGTAAGTTATGTAACCTTGGTCTCTGCACCTGTACATGTTTGGGGCAGGAGGAGGGCAGTAACTGCTTTCTCTAAAATGGTCCCTAAGAGCTCTTACCAAATTAGGCTTCTAGAATTCAAAGCCCAAAACTATGCAGTTCCAGGGTTCAGGATTCTAATTTATCAGCATTTTCTTGGCCAACTGATGATCACTGGGTCCCTACTCGGCCATGGTTATTTATGGAATGTCACAGGAATGGAAATGGGCTCCACCCAGAGAGAACAGAAGTGGCCACGAGGGAGAACAGGACTGGGTTTTCAAAGCTGAGCCTGTGCCAGAGATCACCCCCCAGGCACTTTCATGTATACATTCTCTTCATGCTTTCAATTAGAAACATGTTTCATTTTAACATCTGAGAATGATTTCTACTTCTCCTCCCTCCCAAGGTGTACTGCAAACATCCCCTAAACTACCAGGGAGGCTGCACGGAGCAGGTTACAAAAGTTGGTACCTAGATAAGGGCCAATCATGAAATCTTCCAAAATACCACTGAGAACATACAAGAACCTGCCTTTAGGAGGACATGGATGGACCAGAAGTGTAAAAGGGTAGAGATTTTTTAACTCTTCAAATTTGGTATAATGTGTGTGGGAGGCAGGGAAAGAGTTTTAAACAAACTTACAAACATTTTCTACTGTAAGAGAAAGAACATGCTATCTAGTAGTATGACTGGATACACTATCACCCTTCTGCAGTAAATGTGGAAAGAACAATAAGGAGAATGAGTAGACACGTTCTCTTCCACCCACCCCAGGAAGGCTCTGGCGGCAGCTCTCTGAAGCACGAGACAGGACAGGCTGGCTTGACCTGGCACAGGGGGTTGAGGGGAAAAGAGTCCCTAATTCCCAAGATAAGCCCCTCACTGGACATGAAAAGAAAAGCAAAACTCATGTCCTGCAACCACATTTTATCAAGCCATTTTCCTCGGAAATTGGAGGAACCTCACCCTGTCGTGGTTCTCGCTTCCCAAAGCGTGGTGCCTGGACCAGCAGCAGCATTACGCAGAAGCACTTTAGAAATGCATGTTCTCGGGCCGCCCCAGGCCTGCTAAAGCTGAAACTGCAGCCCAACAGTGTGACTGCCCTCTAGATGAGTCAAATGCAGACTCGAGTTTGAAAACCACTGACATACAGTGTTTGTCAACTGGCACTCTTCCACCAGCAAATTTTTGAGGATTTTTTTTTTCCATTTCCACTACCATTAACATACAGTGTTATATTAGTTTCAGGTGTACAATACAGCAATTCAGCAATTCCATACATTAGGATTTATATTTTTATAATGGCAAATTTGATGTTTTCACACTATAGTTGCATTTATTGTATTGAATTCTTGCTGTGATAAATGTGTTTGTTTTATGTTGCTGCCCTTGTCTTTTTAATGCATAAAAAAAAATTTTTTAACTTTCCATGTGACCAAATTCCCAAGATGATTACGGGTCCCTTCCAAAGGTCTGTCACTATCTACTTCCAGTGTTAAAATTCGTAGGCGCTTATGACAAAACGGTTATTCTAACCAAGGCACTAAAGTATGTGGAATATTATAAATAAACGTTACAGAAGCACTTTAAAAATACTTTTCCACCAGTTGATTCTGCATTTGCCCAGCCAGAAGTGGTTCAACACAATGAGTAAACACAACATCAAGATCTTATCAGCGGGTTGGGCCTCGGTTCTCAGCCTTTGCTGCACATTAGAATCACCTGGGGAGCTTTTAAAACTCTCAAAACCCAAAGCTAACGCCAGACTCTGAATCAGAATCTCTGGGGGAAGGGCTCAGACATCAGTTCTGGTTTTTGCGTTTTGTTTTTTTAAAGTCTCCAGGTGATTGCAACGTGCAACCAAACTTGAACAAAATCCTAATCCAGACGTGCTGACAGACTGGGTTTCATAAAATGCATCTCTTTGGATTTTTCCTCCTTCATTCAAAAGCTTTCAGCACATGTTAGCTGCCTATGAGATATATTTAAGACCTCTACACCTGCCCCCAACCCCCTTTCCACCCTCATTGCCCCTGGCCCATCTGTGCAGAAGCCCGTCACGCCTTGTCTCTGCACACGGTGCCCTGTCCTGAAACACAGGCCCTTCAAGCTCTTGCTCATGGAAACCTCCTCCTTCTCTATGAAGGCCTTCCCAAATGCCTGCCCACCCCTACCATAATCTCTTCATCACCCAAACTCCCATCCCCTCTCACCATTCCTACCACAGTCCCCACGTACTGCCACACGTCATCAATCATCTCTCAGCAAGTTCTCTCATTTCTCAAACTACATTATCAACTGTTAATTGGCTCATGTGAAACTTTCTTAGCCTAGGACAGCAGCTGCAACTTCATCTTGGTCAACTAACTGGTGTGAAAGCAGGGCCACTCCTTTCCAAAGGATGCTGGGATTTGAGGACATCTGTAAAAGGAATATAATCAGTGGGCTCCTCGTCCATTACATCATAACATCTACACCTCCAGACTTCATCTGCATGTTGCATCTTTGATCAAATCTCCGATCCTTCAAAGATGTTTTTAAACAAAAATTAGTATTAAAATATACTCTGCTAATGTATAAGATCTGAGGTGACATTAAACAATATGCTGTTACAGGGGCCTGGGTGGCTCAGTCAGTTAAGTGTCTGCCTTCAGCTCGGGTCATGATCTCAGGGTCCTGGGATCAAGTCCCATGTTGGGCTCCCTGATCAGCGGGGAGTCTGCTTCTCCTTCTCCCTCTGCCCCTCCCCCCTATTTGGGCGCACATGCTCGTGCTCTCTCTCAAATAAAATCTTAAAAATAAATAAATATAAACAAACAATATGCTGTTAAAGAAACCATTTCAGAAACCCAGACTCGATGTGTTTCAGAAGGACTCTGAAGGGATATGACACTCTGAAACAAGCCAGTCAAGGACTAACAGAAAAGAACATCACAGTAGGAGCTGTGATAAGTTACTAAGCTTCCAGTGGAAAAGCAAGTTAAGGGGATGAGCCTCAGAAGTTCAAATGCAGGGGTGCCTGGGTGGCGCAGTCGTTAGGCATCTGCCTTCGCTCAGGGCGTGATCCCGGCGTTCTGGGATCGAGCCCCACATCAGGCTCCTCCACTGGGAGCCTGCTTCTTCCTCTCCCACTCCCCCTGCTTGTGTTCCCTCTCTCACTGGTTGTCTCTCTGTCAAATAAATAAATAAATAAAATCTTAAAAAAAAAAAAGTTCAAATGCAACAGAAACAAAAAAGAGCTTCTGTGAAATACATGCACACAGAGATACTTCCGAGATCTACAGACTGTCCCCTGGGCCTTCACCTGATCCTAAGCTGTACAGGCATAGGGCAGAACACCAGGAGGCCAGGACCTGGATGGTGCAAATTCCCAAGCCTTCCGCCACCAGAGTCAGGACATTTAGCGGAGTTCCCAGAATTAAACTCCTTTAAAGAGGACAGCAAGGGAGGTAGGTGGGATGGTGGGCTAGACAGATGATGGGTATTAAGACATTTGATGTGATGAGCACTGGGTATTGTACTTAAGTAATCGGTCACTGAATTCTACTTCAGAAACCAATATTGCACTGTAGTTTAACTAAAATTTAAATTAAAAAAAAAATAAAGAGGATAGCAAGATCTATCAATGTCAAAATCAGGCAAGAACAGTACACAAAAGAAAACTAACATACAAATCAGTTAAGAACACAGATACGAAATACCTAAATAAAATATTAATATTTTGGGGCGCCTGGGTAGCGCAGTCGTTAAGCGTCTGCCTTCGACTCAGGGCGTGATCCCGGTGTCCCGGGATCGAGTCCCACATTGGGCTTCTCTGCTGGGAGCCTGCTTCTTCCTCTCCCACTCCCCTGCTGTGTTCCCTCTCTCGCTGGCTGTCTCTCTGTCACATAAGTAAATAAAATCTTTAAAAAATATATTAATATTTCAAAAAGAGAAGACCAAGTAGAATTCCAAAAATATAGGATGGCTTTAATGTCAGCAAATCCGTCTATGGAATTCCCCATGTTAAAAAATTAAATGAGAACTTATCTCAGTGAATGCAGAAAACCTTCCAATAAAATTCATCACTACTCCTAATAACAAAAGAAACTGTTAGCTAACTAGGAATACAAGGGGATTTCCTTGTTCTGGTAAACAGTACCTCCACCAAATCCCACAACAAACAGCATACCAAAACCTACAGCAAATACTAGGAGGAAACTGTACAAGCATTCCTATCAAAGTTGGAAACATAGAGTCCAAATGCCCACAATAACAAATAGTGGACGTGGTATTGCAGGTTCCAGCCAACAGGACAAAAGAAGAAAAAGAAATAAAAGGTCTAAGGACCTAGAAGGAAGAGACAAGTTTATCATTATTTTCAATTTAAGTAAACGTCTATGTAAATAATCGAAAAGATTCTACAAACTACTGTAAGTGATAATGCGGAACTGGTTCAGAGAGAAACAGATCAATATGATGTAACATAAAGCTTAGAAACAGACTAAAACAGGGAATCTTGATGACTAACATAATATAATAAAAAAACATTAAAAAAAAGAATTAAAAAAAAACATGGAATCTTGCAACGTGATGGAGAAAACAAATCTGTAGGGAAACAACAGACTATTTAATGGTGTTGGGAAACAGACATTCATCTAAAAGAATTAAAATCTGAGCCCTATCCACATAAGAATATACATTTAAGATCTTTAAAAACTTTAGACAAAAATGGGACAATCTCTTCATGATCTGGGGTAAGGAAGAATTTCTCAAATCTGAAAGAGTAAGTAAAAATCAAAAAAGGATTGATGAACTTGATTATATCCAGAGAGAGAGAAAATTAAGCAGACTCTGTGCCCAGTCCAGAGCCCAATGTGGGACTCAATCTCACAACCCTGAGATTATGACCTGAGCGAAAATTAAGAGTCAGATACTTAACCAAGTAAGTCACCCAGGTGCCCCAAACCTGACTAGATCATAATTTAAAAGACACTATATAGGGGCGCCTGGGTGGCACAACGGTTAAGCGTCTGCCTTCGGCTCAGGGCGTGATCCCGGCATTTTGGGATCGAGCCCCACATCAGGCTCCTCTGCTAGGAGCCTGCTTCTTCCTCTCCCACTCCCCCTGCTTGTGTTCCCTCTCTCGCTGGCTGTCTCTCTCTCTGTCAAATAAATAAATAAAATCTTAAAAAAAAAAAAAAGACACTATATACAAAATTAAAAGACAAATGACAAAGAGAAGACTCTTGCAATAGCTTTAACAAAGAATTATAACCAGATATATCAAGAATTCCTAAAAATCAAAAGAAAAAAAAAACAGACAAAAGAGCTGAATTGGTTATTCACAAATGATGAAATGGGAGTGGCAAAAAATGTGAAAAGATATTCAATTATCTGAGAACTGCAAATCAAAACAACATTGAGATGCAGTTCTATAGCCAAGAAACTGGTGTAAGTCTGTTACCAGCCAGCGTTAGCAAAGATATAGGGAGATGGGAACTCTCAGAGACTGCTCGCAGGTTATTTTATACTCACCTCTGTGAAAAGCAATTTGGCAATATTTAGTAAGGTTCTAATGTGAAAACCTTAAGAGCTAGCAATTACACTTCTAGGCTGTCATGTACTCAAGGAATTTTCACTGTATACCAGGAACAGCTGGAAAATACTGGCATTGATAAACTGTGGTATATTCATGAAATGAAATACCATACAGCAGTTAAAATCATGATCCACAAGGGATCCTAAAAATAACATTTACCAAGAAAGTACATTACATGACGCTACTTTATGATACTGTTCTTTATATGATAATAACCGTCCATGCAATTTTTTAAATATATAAACTACAGGTCATTTTTATAGACATATGAAATCAACAAACGCATAAAAATGTACTAGATTCACACTAAATTCATGACAGTGATCACCTCTAGAACAATACTAGAGAAGAAAATAAATCACTCTACTGGAATTTTTTTCGTAAAGGAAAGATGGGTAGCAAATAGGATAACAAGCCTACCCATATTAGCTGTGCGTAACCCTCCGTACTTTTCTGAATATTGTCCTATTTTTCAAAATCAAAGTAAGTTTTAAAAAACAATGCCACAAAAGGCAATTAAGAATTGAAGGCAGTTAAAACCAGTTCCTTAAGCAGAGGGTGAAGGGGGGTGCTAAGGAGGATGAGGCAGGTCAGTGTCAGAAATTGCCCCCATGACAATGATGAACTCAAGTCTGCAAATCCTAGACTTGCAGAAAGCTGACATTAAGACATGGGTGAAAAGGATATACAACAAAATCTTACTCTATCCTGGAGGCCAGACCAGTCTTCTGAAAACACCTTTTCACCATCTGAAATCAATTCTCAAATTTTACCTAAAACAAATACTCTCCCATTTCTTCCACATTTGATTCCTACTCCAGTTGACAAGCTGATCCTAATGTTCTTTAAAAGTTCGATGATTATATTTTTAGGAAATAACCCATGCCCTGAAGCTCAACCTCTACTGCTTTTAATTCTAAAAAAGTAGCTCTTAGTTATATTTAAAACTTGTCCCAGCCCACACAGGGCTAACAGGGTGACTCTCTGCCCCTTGCTTTTCTCTCCAAACAAGTTGTAGCATGTCTACTGCGTGTGTCCCGCAGAGAAATGTGAGTCTAACTGTGTCTTCTGTGATCAGAGACAGCAGGTGAGAAATGGCTTTGCTGTGTGTGTCTTCACAGTAATTCCCAGCTGCCCTTTGAAGTTATTCAATAACACTAAGTGATATCAGATCACAAGAAACATAGCATGAGGTCACACATTTTAGTCTAACTCTGTCTGCTCCTTGCACCAAACCCAAATAAATGCTGTGCTTGCCTTGCAAATGTCTCCGGGTCAGCTTCCTCCAAATCCCTCAAGAATGAAAAATATTAGCATAACATCCCGATGCCTTTTCTATCCAGCCTCATGGAATAATGAAGAATTCCCCATCACCGAATTTTCTGCATAGGTGAACCAAGCACCAACATTATATACTAACCATTGTGGGTTTTAATCATTACGAACACCCACGTGAAGTACCTCAGGGGTGAGTGTGTGTGTGTGTGTGTGTGTGTGTGTTGTGCCCGCACGTGCGTGCATTCAGGTCCTTTTTCCAAGTCAGGCTGCCAAGTAGCACGGGCTTTCTCTCCACTCTTTCCTATTCTGTTGGCTTTTGTCATCTACTCTCAATCTCAAGTGACAACTTACCCAAGCAGACAGTCAGATGGCTGTGCAGTCAGCACAAATTACACAGAATACAAGTCACAAAGGTTGTGTGCAGAATTTCCTGGCTTTTTTCAGGAGTTTAATGCTTTTATGTCAAGTACTGAGCCGCCATCTGCCTAATTCCCCAGGAGCTGTGTTCTGGAAGGCTGAGATTCTGGAAGCCTGAGCTCAGCAGGAGTAGCTTGTTACTATGTGATTTAATTCAAAATAGGTGGTCAGCGGAGGCCAAGCACACTCCTCCCAATGCCATCAAGAACTGTGAAATCACTCATGGAATATAACGTAATTAAGTTGTAAGTCATGTAATGAAAAACTACCAGCAGTTTTGCTGGGTTCTGTTTCTGGTCTTATTACTGCCGTTTTATTAACGTTTCTTAACTTTTTTTTTTAAGTCAGTGAGAAAAGAAAAGAAAGCAACGTTTAAGATCTACAGTTTAGACTATGTAAACATTTAGTTTAAAATAGCAAAAGGAAGAGAAAAACCAGAAAAAGTTTTTCAGAAAATTCTCTTATATAGAAAGGATAAAAGGTGTCTTTAACAAATCATAGCCAAAATTGGGAGGGAAAAGAAAAGAGAGAGAGAGAGAGAGAGAAGGGAAAAAAGGACAGAAACAGACAATGAAGACAAAAGAAAATGCAATTAGTAAATAAACTTGTGGGGTAATGTCCAAATTAACTCATCAAAAGAAATACAAACAAAAATGGGGAGATACAATATTTCACTAGTTTTTTGGAAGTCATGTAAAAGTATTAATATAAAGTGCCACAAAGGTGGTAGTAAAATAAAACTAAGCCTTTTAGAATGCAGTTTAACAACAGGTTTCAAATATTTCAGTAGCCTCGTTTCTAGAAGTTTATTCTAATAGTCGAAAAAGGAAATAATTATGCACACACACAAATCAGCTGCCCACAGCAGGGTTATTTATGCCAATGAAAAATTCAAAAGAAGCTACAGGTTGAGTCAAGTATGGTATTACAACCACTCAAATTTAGAATTTTAATGTCGTGCTGTTAAGTTTTTTAAATATTGATACTGTGTATAAATGTTATATTGTTAGTTATTAACCACCTTCTCTAACAGTATAATTTTATTTTGTGCACTAATGCTAGTACATATGTATGATAAATACAAGTTTGTGACAAATCTTGAATTTTACGGACTGTAAAATATTATGCACATATAGAGTACGATTAAAATTGACATCTTTATAGTTCATTAGACTAAAGGCCACGTATTTCTAAGTAATAAATCTGTAATGTGTTTTAATCCCATCACATTATCCTTCTTCACTCATTCACACATTAAGACCCTCCCCCTTATAGGCTAGTGCTGTGCCAAGAACTGTGGATAAAAAGAGGGAGGGGACAAATCTTCTGTTCTCAAGGAGATCAGAGGCCAGTTACGAAAGACAAGTATTAAAAAAAAAAATGACTGTACAGTTATGTGCTGGAAAAAAAGGTATAGAAGGAATGAGAAATGAGGGGCCCTCATTAGGTAAAGGACAAATATGTTGATTTATTATATCCAGGGGACCACAAAGGATACAAAGAATTCTTCCAACAGTTTGTTTCCTGGAGGAACGAGAAAATCCCCCTGCCCAAGCTCCCCTACGGATAGAAGCAGATGAAGCTGGGCTTTGCAGTCTGAACCAACCCCACACCCTTGTTATGTGCCCCGGGGCCAGTTGCCAAGTTTGACTTGCACCTTCTTGGCCCTTCACTAAACCAAATACTGAGGGGCAATTCTGCATTCCACTCCGCACCAGGCACTGTCATATTCCCTGTGACTAGAATGGCACACTAGAACAATGTCATCTCTGCCCTGTGAAACTCATGACCCAGGCAGAAGACTGACAGGAGCAGCGATTATCACTATTATAAGCATATCGAAAAGGGCATGGTACACAGTTGGGGGCCCACCCATACGGGATTTAGGGTATTAGGAAAGACCTCCCTGAGATCATGAACTTAGGATCAGATCTGAAAGCTGAGAGAAGTAAGTAACATATAGGCCTGGCCCTGGAGTGTGGTGCCAAATGTTAGCAGGGAAACCTACCACAAAGCCATTAAGAAGCAGAATGAAGGGGGGTCTGGGTGGCCCAGTCGGTTAGGCATCCGACTCTTGGTTTCCACTCAGGTCATGATCGCAGGGTCCTGGGATCGAAACCCACATTGGGTTCTGCACTTGGCGGGTGTCTACTTGAGGATTCTCTCTCTGCCTCTCCCCTTCTCATTCTCCCTCTCTCTCTCTCAAATAAATAAATAAATCTTTTAAAAAAATAAAGATTTTAAAGAAGCAAAAAGAAATAGATTCTGCTGACTCCAGAACAACTTTCCATTAGAGATCAAGTTCAGCAGGGTGAGGAAGAATTACAAGATATTCTTAAATATATGTGTCCAGTACACCGATCCGGTGTGGTTTAATGTGACCAGCAGAGAGACGTTATCCTATAGGTCAGGAATAAACACTAATACCCATCATCCTCCGTGTAACTTCATACTCCTCTAACTGCACTAGTCAACTCAGTTAAGAGGTGGAAGAGAGGTGTGCAGTGAGACAAGCCAGCTGTCACGCTGCCAACAAGATTGTCCACAGGTACAGCAATCGGCCATACTTTAGGATTAAGACCTAGAAACACTCATGCCTGTTTGGTTTGTGTTTTTCTATTCCTAACCTAGGAAATTTGATACCCAAATATGTCCACTGCAGTATTACAATCACTATAGTAGTACAAAATAGAAACATCTCTACCCATAAAACAACAAATGGATAAAAGTCATGAAATGGGATAAGTCATTAAAAAACAATGTTTCAAAGACATTTTTAATGGCATGGATTAATGCTAATGATGTAAGGCCAAATTAAAAAATAAATACATAAAAACCTCCTACTGGCTCTAGAAGGCACTCCAGTCAGCCTTGCACCTCTCCCTATCCACTGAATTGGATCTTGTCAGAGTTGCCTGTGGCCTCTGTGCTACCAGTCTAGTGGGCTTTCTCCCTTCTTGGCCAAGAGCAGAACTGGCCATAGTGGATGAGTCCCTCCTTCCCCACTACCCCCTTCCCTTGGCTGAGATGTCACCCGCCGCCAGCCCCTCTCTCAGTCTCCCTCTGGCTCTTCCTTCCCTTCCTGACCTCTGCTGAAATTTCCCAAGGCTTGCTTGGTCCTTTGGACCCTTCTCCTGTTGATCTCATCCAGTCCCACAGCTTTGATTTCCACGTAGACTGTGGAAAGTTAGAGCTAGGCCTGGGCCTTCTACGTGAACTCCAGATTTCCATGTTCGACGGCTTCATCGGCAGCTCCCATGGAGATCTAACAGACTTCTCAAACTGAGCATAGCTTGAGTCCCCTCCCCCACCCCAACTCCACGACAGCCTCCTCCACAGCATTCGTCTCCTCAGAAGGCACTGCCGTTCACCAAGTTGCGCACCAAGTGCACTGACTTGCTGGGGCGGCTGTCACCAAGCACCACAAAGTGGGTAGTCTGAACAGCAGAAAGTCACCATCTCACAGTTCTGGAGATGGAAGTCAGAAATCAAGGTGGGGGAGGGTTTGGTTTCTTCTGAGGGGTGTGAGAGAATCCATCCCACTCCTTCTCCCCTTGCTCCTGGTAGTCTCAGGCATTCCCTGGCTTGTAGAAGCTGCTATCACTCTCCACGCCTTCACGTGTCCCCTTTCTGAGTGTCTGTGTCCCATTAGCCCTTTCATAAGGACACCAGTTATGCTGGATTAGCCATCCCCTCCACCCCAGTAGGACCTCTTCTTAACTACTTACATCTCCAAGGACAATTTTCTCAAAGAAGGTCACATTCTGGGAAACCGGAGGTTAGGACTTCAACAAAGGAACTGGAGCAGGGTAATATTTCAATGCGTAACACCCAATTGTCCTACTCTTTATCTCATACCACACATCCAATCCATCTCAAACCCAGTCAGCCCTACCTTTCAATACATCCGAAATGTAACCATTTCTCACCACATTCCCTCAAACCCTTCCTCCGATCACCTTGTCCCCTGCAGTCTGTGCTCACCAGGACAGCCAGAGGGATCCTGTTAGAACATCACCCCTCTGCTCCAAACCCTCCAGGTTTCCATCGCACCCATGCGAAGCCCTTACTGCCGCCTGTCCCACATCATTTCCTAGCACCCCTGGATCACCATACTCCCTGCACACTGGCTTCCTTGCTGGTCCCCACACCTGCTCCGCTGTAGGGCCCCTACCCAGAGTGCACCTCCCTGAAGATGTTCTTCCCCAGATAGTACAAGCTGCCTTCCTCACATCACTCAGCCTCGCTTGTGACCAGCTGCTCCCAAGCAACAGCCTCTGGGTTTATCTCTAGTCCCTTCCTCTGCCTCCTATTTCTTCAAAGCACTTATCCCTACCTGACATTTATCTATTTACTGTCTGTTCTCCCACTAAAACGTCAGCTCCACAGCAGGACAGATTATTGTAGTCACTACTTTTTTTTCCTTGGGCCTAGAATAAAGTCTAGGCTCATAGAAGATAATAAATAATTGCTGAATAAATGAACACATGAATGAAGGCTGGAAGAAAAACGTACCTAAATGCGAACATGAATTATTTACCTATGAGTGGCGAATTATATGTTATTTTGTTTATGCTACATTATACTTTCCAGATTTTCCAATCGCCTGTTGTTTTATAATATGGCAAAAATCAACAATACTTTTTTGAAAGGAAATGTTAATTCACTTAAGTGCTTGTTTAAACATGCTTAAATTTTTAAGGGCTGTAATTTCTACAATCTAAACAATATATGAGACACAGTACCATACACTAGACTTTATGGTAAATGTACTATATTGGAACCTACGTTTCTACTTTGAAACTTATTCTTAACATACTATGATTGGGTAATATGTCTCGTATTATTATTAACATGTTTAATCTGTTTGAAAAGCTGACTTCTTTTAATTTCATCAACCAAAAATGTTAAACAAGAGAAGCTTTTCTGAAAATCAGAGCAATAAAAAATAAGTTTTATAAGGCCAAAATGACTGACAACTTGAGAATGGAGTATCTGAAACTTAGTTTAAAATAAAGGGGAAAAAAAAAAGACTAAGACAGAAAAGATTACTTTGATTACAGAGTGTCACCTAGTGGTAAAGAAACCACCAAAGCCAGGCAGCCCAAACCAAGTCCCCTCTCAGATGGCAACTAGCTGTGTGCCTTTGGGCATGTTTCTATGACCTTTTTGGCATCTCAGTTTTCCCATCTGTGAAATGGGAATGATTTTTTTAAAAAAAGAGTTTCTATGTTGATTAAATGACTATATCCAAGCCACTTAAAACAGTGCCTGGTTCAGAGTAGTGCTAGACAGGTGTCAGCTATTAATATTATTACCCTCTGTACCAAATTCATCCCACATGTGCCCCAAAATAGCCTTCAAGGAAGTTTTTAAGAAACAGATCATATCTATATCTGGGATATAATTTTATTTCTACCGTTAGAATTTTACATTTACCTAAAACAAAAGAGCCTTTCACACTGAATTAAATATAAGCAACTTCCTTCTTTCTTTCTTTCTTTCTTTCTTTCTTTCTTTCTTTCTTTCTTCCTTCCTTCCTTCCTTCCTTCCTTCCTTCCTTCCTCACTTAATCATCCAGAGTAGAACTGCAATGGCAACAAAGTGACAGCCTCATTAAGCTAAAACACTATATACTTGTTCTCATATTTATAAACTAGTTTTCTTAAGTGAATGAAGAATCATGGCTACATGAGTGACACAGAGCCTTTAAAAATTACCATTTATTTTGACAGCATTCCTTAAGGTACATTAAGAGTATCATGTGACCGAGGACGGGAACACCCTGGTACACACACCCCAAGCCAGGCCAGAGCCTTTCCTCGCTAAAATAAAACCACTTGCAAATGTCACCGATGCCTGAGCATCACCGCAGAATGCAAACATCTGAGAGGCTCTGGACACGGCCCCTGCTACTGAGACCACAGTAATTAGGCTCTTACACCCTGAAGAGAACAGTTGAAGCCTCATTGTGCACTCTAAGGCCATTCCTCCAATGGAAGGAAGATGCACAGCAGATGATGTTATTTGCAAACAATTAGTCCTCCGGCTACTAGCTCTCTTATTGTGAAATGTGATAGAAGTTTTTCAGAATTGAAGCGGAGATAGAACCATAGACTCTGAGGGCTCATCAGCAAGCAGGTGAAAGGAGCAAGCATTAGTCTAAAGGCTCCTTTTACCCAGTGGGCCCCTTTCCGTTTGCATCTAAATTGTCTTTTAATTTAACTGATCTCTAAAATCTCTTGAATAATCTATAACCTCTGATCAGAAGTAAAAACTAGGTCATCAGTAAACACATTTAAATAATTTTTCAAAGCAAGGATTATCTTCCTTAGAAGCTGTCAACTTTAAATGAACTACTGCCTTCTAAAACACTATGCAAACTTATTAGGTAGACAATGACAACTGGGTGTTACTCTTCCCAAATTCTTAATGCTTTTGTTTTTCAGTACACAGTCACGGAAGGTTTTCAAGATTTAATCCAGGTAATTCTTTTTATTGTTCAAAATTTGCCATGAATAACCAGCTTATATTCACAGTAATTTTGTTTGCCTCTTTTTTTCTTACAAAGTGGAACTGCTAAAATTTCTAATCTATTCTGGAAAAATGTAACAGAAAATAAGGAAATTTTACACAACGATTCTGGAAGTACAGATTTTAATAAAGTCCTGAAAAATACAATCAGCATGATTTCTCACAACTGCCTGTTCAACAAATAGACTATGAAGTCATCTTCTTAAGCCACAATCCCCTAAAAACGGTGTATTCCTAGTACCCATTTTTTATATTTTTTCTCAGACTTCTTCCCATTGGAAGAATCTAATTTTCTTCGATTTCTTCCCTGCTCATACTGTGCTTAGCAGCAGGCTTCTGTGGAGTGGGAATGAGAAGAAAAAGAAAAAAGACTATTGTAGTTCTTTGTGGTAGATAGTCTCTAAAGGGAGCCCCCAAAAAATTCACCTCTCCTTAGTGGCAAATGCCACTACTCCCATCAAAAGGTGGATCTTATATTCCCTCCCCTTAAATCTGAGACGAGTCTATGACTGTTCCACCAAGGAAATGCCAAAGTACCCTTCTGAGACCTCTGAGCCCAAGCATTAAAAACACCAGGAAGCAACGCTTAGTACATCTTGGAACCCAGCCACCATGTTATCAGGAAGCCCAAGCAACCACATGGACCCATATGGAAGAAAACTGAGACCCCCAACCAACAGCCCCTGCTGAGATTTCAACCACAACAGCCAGCATCCAGTATCATCTCGCCAGCCGTGTGAGTATTCTACCTTGGAGGTAAAGCCACTCGCAAGCCACCCAAGTTGATGTCACATGACCCAGGAATGAGCTGTCCCTATTGAGCCCTGCCAAACTGCAAAACCATGAGTAAATAAATGTTTGTTTTAAGCCACTAAGTAGTAGGGTAGTTTGTCTTGCAAAAACACATTGCAGAAATAGTCTTCCCAAAGACGATTCACCATATTTCATTCCAGGGATTATGCTAATTCTACCACGCTCAATCACCCTGTATGAACACTTAAAACTGTGGCTGTTTGATCAAGTCCTCCAACGGAACACTAGCATAGATGTGATTAATAACCTCAGGAATCCTATGAAGCACGGAGAAAGCCCGGCACAGACCTCTGTATCTTTGCATTCTCAAGCACTGAACTGGATCAAATGCAAAGCCAGCTTTCTAATGAGTGCCTGACCAAGTTACCAGGCACAGAAAAAATACTCATCTTTGATAATAATTGCAACAACTGAATATTTTACAAATTTTGTTATACATATTTTACCATTTTATAAATAATGTAATATGCAAAAACAAAACAAAAAAACACTGAATTGTACAGTTTTTTAAAATATTTTATTTATTTTTGTGAGAGAGAGAGAGAAAGAGAGAGCACCTGCATGAGTGGGGAAGGGGGGGACGCAGAGGAAGAAACAGACTCCCCGCTGAGCAGGGAGTCCGATGTGGGACTCCCTCCCAGGACCCTGGAATCATGATCTGAGCTGAAGGCAGATGCTTAACCAACTAAGCCACCCAGGCACCCAAACTGTACACTTTAAATGGGTGAATTACATGGTATGTGAATTATATCTCGATAAAGTTGTGTAAACAAAATCACCATGCCCATATAAGAAAATACCATCAAATGGCTTGTAAAGCTCAAGGAAATCTAGGATAACAGATAAATGGCCCAGCTGTGGTCAAAGCTTAAGTCAGAGACTCAGAATAAGCAGGACCTCATCCAAGGATTAAAATTCCCCTACAATCTAAGTCAAGCACCTCCAATAAGAATCTCCACCCACCAAGAGCTCAGGTCATCTTTGAACAGTCTATCTTAAAAAGACTTTTCCTTGGGACGCCTGGGTGGCACAGTCGGTTAAGCATCTGACTCGGTTTCAGCTCAGGTCATGATCTCAGGGTCATGAGATCGAGCCCTACATCCATCTCCCCACTTAGCATGGAGTCTGCTTGAGTTTCTCCTCCCTCTGCCTCTGCCCCTCCTGCTCAAGCTCTCTCTCTCTCTCTCTCTCTCTCTGTCTCCCTCCAAAATGGATAATAAATCTTAAAACAAAACAAAGACTTTTCCTTCTATTGAGTTAAAACCCATCTACCCGTAGCTTCCATTCATTGACTCCTCTTTCCCCAGTATTTGAAGAAAGTTCTACCACACTGCCTATGGCTTCTTTCCTCCTGACTCCACATATTCATTCCTGCAGCTACTCCTCATGTGGGCACCATCTGTCTCAACTTCCTCCAGCACCTGGTTGCACAGCTCTGAGTGTATACAGCATGTCTCCCTACCCAAGAGTACAAGCTTTGCAGTCAGAATCCCTTGGTTTAAATCTGAGTCCCATCTCCTAGTAGCCACATGACCTTTAGCCAGTTATTTTACCCTTTTAAGCTTCAAGTTCCACATCTGTAAGATGGGGATAGTAGAAAGAAGTCTCATCTTTGGGGGAAGAACCAGGGTGGGACTGAGTATCTGAGATGAAAATCACAGGTAGCCAGGGGCACCTGGGTGGTTCAGTCGTTAAGCATCTACTTTCAGCTCAGGGCATGATTCCCAGGGTCCCGGGATCGAGCCCCGCATCAGACTCCTCCACTGGAAGCCTGCTTCTTCCTCTCCCACTCCCCCTGCGTATGTTTCCTCTCTCGCTAGCTGTCTCTCTGTCAAATAAATAAAATAAAATAAAATAAAATAAAAATAAAATAAAAGAAAAGAAAAGAAAAGAAAAGAAAAGAAAATCACAGGTAGTCAGAATTTCCCTTGTGTATCTATTTAGGATGGCCAACATACGATCTCTCCAAACATCTTCCCACATTTGAACAGGTCCACATTTCTTCATTTATACACAATCGCTCTCCCTCAGCCAAGCACGTGCATGTAACTCAAGCTTATAAGTGCATACATGATGCAAATGCACTATAAACTACACGCCTCGATGTTCATCAACTAGCACTATGTCTGGAACCCAAGAAGCTCCCCCAAATGCTTAGCTTTTATTATTCTATCTGTTGTGATTCTAGGAGGGAAGGCCAAAATCTCGGCTACGGTTCTCAGGCGGGCAGCCCAGGGCAGAACAGGACAGACCTACAAGGGGGACAGTGCCAAGGATTTTTTTTTTTTTTTTCCTAATGTCATGGCCAGGACCTCTTTTTCAGTTTTCAGTGATCTTCTACTTCCTTCAGTGGGCAAGATGAAGAGGGCTGGAAAACCCACAAGAGCACCCAGGAGAAGAGAGCCCAGTCCTACCCTTCCAGGGCCCCCCCACCCGGAGCCTATCAGCAGCTGTGTTCACACTGATCTGCAAGTACTGATCCAGGTTCCCAGACAGCTCGCACCCACATGCACACGCACAAAAGGAGAAGTGGTCCTGCTGACTCCGCCCCGCAGAACATTAAACACACACATCTATTCACCGCCCCACAGATGGCTGCCCTATCACCTGCACAAATGTAATTGCCTTATTAACTAAGCCTCTGTGTGTGTTCAGGACCAGTGAGTGGAGTCACCCAGGTGTACTGTTGAAAACTCAAATCTATTCCACCACACAGCGGAACCGCTACACAGTTAAGAAGCTTGAGGGCTTTTTTTTTTTTTTTTATTGTAACAATAATTATAGTCATCTGCCTGGACAAACCGTTCAACAACCAAAGGGGATTTCCCACCAGTGACGGGTGACAACCTCTCACCAGATGGCAGGGGGAGGACAACACTCTCAGGCATTGCACACCCAGCTCTGTGCCCAAGTCGGAGACTGGGGGGGAGGGGGGGATTCCTTAAAAAGACCATTAATAACACTTTTTCCTTTCACTACTTGTTTCAAGGAGGAGAAAATATTTGCATTTCTGATAACCTGTGTGAGGTGACAATTCGTCACTCTCGCCTGACTAAGCCGCAGGCAATGCAAAGCTATTGCCAGGTCCCTGTCACTGGCACAAGGGCTTCTGGCAGGATCCGTGTGGTGAGTGGCAAGGAACACACTGTGCAATTCACTTTCTGTAGAAACCACGTAGGAGACGGCTGTCAGCTTGGCGGCCAGACTGAATGAGCACATTCAGGACTGAGCCGTAATCCTCATTTACACTGAGCTCTTCCTTCCACTTACTGGTTACTCTTCAGGCAAGACATTTCCTCTAGTGGGGCTACCCAATGAAAAAATACATGCAGGAGAATTAGACCCCACCTGTACCAACATTATTTAATCTCAAGGCAGGGGCTGTAAGGGTGGTCCAAGGACTGGCAGCACGCATCACCTGGGATCTCACTAGAAATGCCCTGCCTCAGACACGTGGAACTCAGCAATCTGCTTCGCCAAGCACTCCAGGTGATTCTGACACACAAAAAGAGAGTCCCAGGCATGTTTGAGAGTCACTTGTCTTAAGGTACCATGAGATGTGCAACTGGCATCTCTGGGGTGACCAGCATTCCGTTAGCCGCAGAGGAGCATGGTACTGGGGACAAAAGGCAGTGTCTGGCAATCCTGTAATAGGAGTAGGGTCGTGGGCATTCAGCACAGTAAGCACCACGCGCCAAGTACAAGGCAGCTCAGGGACTGAAGGTCAAGTGACAGGAAGGCTGCCTGATGGGTCATACGGGACAGATGCTGTCCTCAACTGTGGCTCGAAGGGTACTCACATTGACAACTTCAGAGTGGTCTGCATCAATGGGCAGCTAAGACTCATTCTCTAGATGTTAGCAAAGGTTAAATCCTCTCAAGTGCAATTTTATACGGAAGCTTAATATATGAAACAGAAACCAGGGGTGTCTGAGCACCCCCCACACCTCACTTCTCCTCTCACCTCTCCCCCTGGGTAGCCCCTGACCTGCTTCGGTGGATACCCGAGGCTTTCTGAGTGCACTCTGAAAGGCAGAAGCTGCTTATTAAACATACTGATTCCTGAACCCCATGAGACCCACCGAACTAGAAGAGCTGGGGACCTGTGTTTTTCAGTTTCTCCAGATAATCCTGATGACCAAATAGAACCTTGGAGTGGTGTGAGTCTCAGAGGAGGGCGCTGAAGTTTTATACCAGAATCATTTGGGGGAGCGTGTTAACCCGCCAATTCCTGGGCCGTTCCCAAGCCCTACGGACATTGGCTCGCAGGAGCCCAGGAATCTGCACTGTTAGGGTGGTTCTTAAGAGCCTCAGGGGTGAGAAGCCCTCAATCTCTCACGCTCTTACCTAAAAATGTCAAGAGAACTTATTCCTGATCTCTTCGGGCAGGGGTCTTCCTGACCAGTCTCTGAGCCTTCGCCTCCGGAGCCTGGGTGTCCAGTCACATTCTGGGAGCAGGAAGGAGGCATGTGCTGGAACCCTGACTCCTGTTCATTCTTACCCCTTAAGTCTGAGAACAGGACTGCAGACAACTAGGTACCAATGAAATGGCTTTGACCAGTGGACCATGGTCTGCTCCACGAGAACCACCTGAGAAATCTTACAAACTAGATGTCTAGGCCCCACCCAACCTCACAGATTCTGCCTTAATTGCTTTGGGTGGGGGTAGGGCATTGGTATTTTTTAAAGGCCTCTTGGATGATAATGCACAATCAGGGGCACCTGGGTGGCTCAGTGGGTTGACCAACCGTCTCCTGGTTTTGGCTCAGGTCACGATCTCATGGGTCGTGGGACTGAGATCTGCTCAGGCTCCACACTGAGTGCAGAGTCTGCTTGAGGATTCTCCCCCGTCAAATAAATAAACATATATATATATATATATATATTTTTTTTTTTTTAATGCACAATCAGGGAAGAAAACCATGGTCTAGAGCAGGGCTTCTCAAATGTGACTATGCACAGATTTTATCAAAATGAAGATTTTGGTTCAGTTGGTGGAGGTGGAGCCTGAGGCCCTGTGTTTCCAACAGACTCACAGGTGATGCTGGTCCGTGGATCACATTTTGAGGAGCAAGGATCTCGTGGTTCTCAAACTTCAGAATCACCTGGAGGGCTTGTTAAAACAGACTACTCGACCTTCTTCCGTAATTTCTAATTCAATGTGTCTAGGGTGGGGCCCCAAATTTTGCATTTCTAACAAGTTCTCAGGTGATGCTTATGCTGATTGTCCAGAAACCACATTTGGAGAATCAGGAAGAAGACCATGGTTTTAAATATTAGTGTACATCAAAACAGTCTGGGGAACTTTCAAAAGCAGGTCACCAGGCCTAATCCACAGGAGTCCTGGGAAGGAGCCCAAAAATTACAGCTCGACAAGCTTCACAAAGGACTCACCTGTGTGGTCCACTAGGCCACAGACCACACTCGGGTCTAGAATTTGCATCTTGCGAATGCAATAAGCATTTCTGGAACTGATAGCAAACTTCACCGGAAGTCAGTCTAAACATCGCAAATGTACTTTGTCATAAAATGCCACCACTGCACACCTGAGACACTTTCTCAACAGCCGCTACCAGTCCACCGTAAGGAAAAAAGAACAAGGCCACTTGGAGCCAGAAAAGCTCCTAGTAACTGCTGAGTTCCCTGGGAGCCTTTTCTCTAGGGTTGTAAACCTAACCCATGGGGTTAGAAAAGACAATGCACGGAAGCTCTTCTTGGGAACAACATCTGTATGTGGAACGGAAAGCAACATAGCATGGTGGTTCATCACCATGTGTTAGATTCAGAAGACTCAGGTTAGGGTGCTGGCTAAACCCAAGAGGCTTCCATTCCCTCGTGAGGGGAAATGGTATCTCCTTTGGATGTTGTTGAGAGGAAGGAGATAATATCTGTAATGTACTTAGCGGAGGGCTGATAGTAAGATCACAAATACGTGATAATTCTGACGGCAGAAGCATAAAGTCTTAGAGTTGGAAGGGACTTGATGATTACTCTTCAGCCAATAAAGGAAACTCAGAGAGCAATAACCCAGCATCCCCTGGGCACCTGTAAGAAATGCCGTATGCCAGGGCCATCCCAGACCTTCTGGATCACAATCTGCATTTTAACACGACCTCTGGGACATTCCTATGCCCCTTAGTTTGAAAAGCACTGCCCTACACTAACCCCACTAGTGGTGACTTCTAGCGGTGGTTCTCAACCTTACCCATTTGAAATCGTCTACAGAGCTTTCAAAAAAACCACTCATGCAAGCGCTGGTTTTCTACACTACCTACCTGTAGACCCCCAGCAAGGATGGAGGGCAGGTTTTGTATGGTATGTTGATATTGATATGGATATAAAACATTGAACATAAAAAAAAATACTCATGTAAAGGTGCTACCCTCAGAGAATCTGATTCAACTAATATGGGAGGTAGCCCAAGAACTGGGATTTTTACAGTCTTCCCCAGATATTCCACTTGCAACAAAGATTGAGACCCACTAGTACAGAATAAGCGTGTAGGTTCTGGGGTCAAATAGATGGCTAAAATCCTCCTCCAGCACTCACTGGCTGTGTCACCGTGGGCAGGTTACCTTACCTATAATCTCTTTGGCCTTTCCTAATCTATAAAATTAGTATCATGTTTGTACCTGTCTCATAAAGACACTAAGAGGATAAAATGAGACATAATCCTTGGAACACATGCAGAATGGTGCCAAGCACACAGTCAGTTCTCAAGTAATGTTACCTATTGTTAACTTGAGCAGGTGGACATTAGCTTCTCTGAAAGATTTCCAATGACAAGGAGTTGTTTCATGTTAAGCACTTTCCTCTCTGGGACACTGGTTAGAAAGCTCTTCTAACAATCATGAGGGCATAGCAATAATCATTCAGGTCAGCCCTCTGCTCTTTGCCACAATCCAGCTCTCAAGCACTGTAGTTAGAGGGTCCCTGAATAACCCTGTCTGCCACACATACACACATTCCTCATTGAAGACCCCTGGGTCTGGGCCACCCCCTTAGGAATGTAGCCCCAAGGTCCTGGCCTGGGAAGAATGGGTTACTTCAAGCAACAGGTATGTTTAGCATCAGGCTGCAGGCTCTGCCTCTAATGAGCTCTGTGACCCTGGACCAGTCACCATGCTCTGGGCCTCAGTTTCCTCTCCATTATACAAGGGGCTCCCTGCGGTCCCTGCCAGTGCCACCCTTCTTGGGTTCCCTAGGGTCACAAAGGACCAAGTCATGTTTTTACTTCATGGTCTTCAATAGAACAAAAAAGGCAGCTTTCTTCCCACTGCCCACTCTGTACAGCCGTGTGATTTACATTTCTACAGTCTCTCAGTGATTAGCCAGTAAACGAAAATTTAACAATAGGCTTTCTCTAAAAGTCTTCTAAATATAGACACATTCTCTGGGAGAGCAGAGGATTTCCTGAAGGGTTTTTCTGAGGAAACTCACAGGCCTAAATAATAGACGGTGTTTGGATTGAACTTGTGTGTGGAGAGTGAGTGAGTGAGTGAGTGTGTGTGTGTGTTTGTGTGTGTGTGTAAAAACAATGTGACGATTGTGTTGGGTTTTCCCTGAGAACTCTTAAGACACGGGAATCATCTGTCAGACTGTCTCCGCCAATTTTGCTTTCACTGTGTCTCGAATTCATTCCTTTCTCTGCTTTTAAATGAGCCCCTTTTAGGCTCTGGCTCCTAGTGTGCCGGCCTGGACTGAGCTTCCCTGATGGTCAGCTCACCCCTCAGGCCCAGCCCCTCTCTCCACCTGGACCGCCTGCCAGATCCTCCACCACAGCGTGGCCAACACCCCCCACAGCCTCCTGGCCCTCCCTCCTTCCCCCACGAGAACCTGAAGTGACTTCTCTCCCTTCTTCCTTCTGCCCAAAACGTGAAATCTGATTCATCCTCCTCAATCCGTGTCTGTGCCTCCTCCTTCCTCATTTACACCTTCTTTGCTAACCTGGAGCACTGCCTCTGAGATGGTGTTCCCCAGCAAACTGCCCCACACCCCCACGGCAGAGTCTGTTCATGTCACCCCCAGCTCCTCGAAGCCTGTCCAATTCAGAAACCCTAACGGCTGCTCTTCACCGAGACGCTGCTACGTACCAGGCAGGTGCTGGATTCTTCACTTACATTTTGTGCACTCCCCTTTACAGTGGACACAGATGTCCACTGAGGGCTCAGCCGTCGAGGCTCTGGGACAATACCGGAGCTCAAATCTGGGTCTGTGCCCTTGCAATGGAATCATGGTGCTGCTGGATGAACAAGTGAGGTGGGGAATCAAGCTTCTCCCGGCTCTTGGCTCAACCTACCACTTCACCCCTTCCTCTCCAAGCATCCTATAATCTGAGCAAATAGAAACCCTCCCCTACCTGTGGACACAACTTCTGGTTTCTATCCCTGGGCTTTTGTTCACACTGGTCTCTGCCTGGAAGGCCCTACTCCCAGACTCAGCCTCTAAAAACACCCTACACCTTCCATTCCCTCCGGATCCTGCTCTGGAACTTTTCTAACACAGTTGAGTTTGAAGTCAATCTCTCTCCTTTGAACCCCTGTGGCACTTGGTTCCTGTCTTGTATCAATCCAGGTGCTTTTCAGGTCCATTTCACACTGTGGCAGACTCTCGAGTGGCAGGAACCAAGTCGTCTTTGTGTCCCCACAAAGCCTTCCACCCCAGTGCCCGCTAGGAGAGTGCTCCCCATACAACTGGTACTCAACAAATACTTGCAGTACTGAGCAGATGTTTCCAGATGCTATCAAGGAGAAGCTCAGAAAACACAAGAGTCATAAACTATATGTGATCCTCTTACCTCTTCCAATATCTTGAAGAATTCCTTATCCACACGAGGACTCTATATCACCTACAAGTAAAAACCAACTCTAGCAAATGAATGGAAGTTATAAGGAAGCATGTTTCAGCCCCACAAAAGCAGTTTCATTTTTCACAAAGTTGTCTGTAAAATAAAAGGAGTGAGCTTCCTGTCTCGAGGGAGATTCAAGTACAGGCTCATTGGCCTGCGCTGTAAGTGCCTGGAGGGTCCCTGGGTTGGAACAGGGATGGGGTAGCTGAATTAGATGTCTAACTTCCTAGAACATTTCCAAATAGGAGTCTAAGCCACCCTCTTCGTGCTCAGGACTCCCACTGAAGAGGACGAGCACACACCGCCATGTAACAACTAAGAACAGTTCCCTGAAACCTTACCCTATGTCACTCAGCCAAGCATCAATGTCACTTAACCCTCAAGTTGTGCAACAATAAAAAGTCAAAGAAGCCAATGAGTTCATCCTCTGATCCCAAACCCTTGTTTTTCTCATTTTCCTTTTATGTGTGATTTTAAAACATATTCCAGATCCACCAAAAGCCAGCTTAATATGTAGATAGTTGAGGTGGCAACCACTTTGGAAACTTTGATGAAGTTAAATGACACAACTATAAGTCAAGAAAGATTATTTATGTTATTAGAATCATAAAGGTTTGTCTGCAAGTAATAATGATAATGTGCAATGAACCAAAAGGTATGATTCGTGCAATCCTGGACACCTGAGGTCCGTTCAGAAAATGTATGGGCTTGAATCCTCTGTAGTTGCAGGTACTGATGTGGACAAATATTTAAAAAGAGAAGCTAAGATGAGGTCATCTTTTATAACTTTCAGTAACAAGTTCTGCAACAGGAGATAAAAAGTGAAATGAGTAACAATTTCAAGTGAAAAAAAATAAACGCTTTCTTCTTCCCAAGTCAAAATTTTGTCATCACACTTTCAAAAATCTGCTACAGCTATCTTTATTAACTGAGTAATCCCACTTCAAGCCAGGGGGAGTAGCCATAATAATCTCTGAAAATAAACGGTCGATCTGTGAGGGATAAACTGTCGCTATGAAGAATGAACAAAGGGCTCTGCTTCCCGAGAGAAAGGACAGCACCCGATAACCTCCAACAGTCCCAGGGGCGACTGACTTCTCTTACAGGCATCTGGACGTGTCACCCAAAAGCTTCATTTGTCTCCCATCCAGATGAAAACGCTGCACAGACAGGTAGGCTCCTAATACCAAAATGAGTCATAACATTTACTAATGAAACATAACTTGACCCACACAGCTGCTCTGCAATGCTGTGCTATGAATCAGACCAGGAAACCTGTGGCTCGCTCCCACACACACACCTCCATTTATGTAACTGTTTATAAAACAGTCCTCAAAAACGGTGTTCCAAAAGCCTGTATGAAAAGCATCCAAATCCATGAAAATGTGGCTGAGGACCCAGATATCAGTCTTCATATAAACATCTAAGGAAATAGTGGAGGATAAGATCACTCCAACCCAACAGTGTTAAGCTTTAGGAAACATTCCATCTAAGCGACATTTTTTATATGGAACTCCATTAGAACTTTATAGAAAGGGTACCGAAATCCCCCCCAAAAAAATGTATTTTTACATACCCTATACTTTGTCCCATATGATGTGATATAAATATTGACCCCTGGGTTGAAATTTGAGAATTAAATGTGAGCTCTAGAAGCAGTCCAGTCCCACGGAACCCCCGGAGATCATAACACCCCATAGACACAGGAGACTGTGAGTTAGCCAGCCAGACCTCTGCCGACTGCGTGTGAACAGAATACTGGCAAGCACAATACCTGTCGGATCGATACAGCAGCTCCCAAAATGGTAAAATGCAGGACTTACACTTGGGTATGATTATTCTTGCTTGGAAATTAGCAATAGGTAACACTTAACCTAATGCTATTTTTTTAACAACGGTTCCCACATTTCCATTTTGCACTGGGCCCTGTAAATGATGTAGCTGGTTTGGTCCTGATTTGATGATTCCAACCCCTGAATCCAGTGAGGCCTGAAGCCGGCATCAACTTTAGCACCCCCAGTTATCTGGCAATAAACAGCTTCTTTTCCTTTAGCCATTCTGTGTACCTTTCACTTAGAGCCAAAGGATCCTGCCTAAAATGACCTTCGGTCCATCATCTCTCCTACAGCATCCTACAGACACCCACTGCACTGGGCCCTGGCTGCCTCTAGGCCGGATCCTCTACGATCTACAATTCTTCCTTGTATTAGTTTCCTCTTACTGTCTAAGAAGTTATCCCCATCTCATAGAGTCTATGAGTCTGTAGTCTGGGCACAGAATAAGTGAGTCCCCTGTTTCAGGGTCTCAAGAGGCTACAATCAAGGTGTCGGCCGTGCTGCAGTCTCATCTGAGGTTCAACTGAGTAACACTCCAGTCCGAGATCTTCCAGGTTGTTGCCAGAACTCATCTCCTTGTGGATGTAGGACTGAGGGCTCCAGCTTCATCCTGCCTATCAGGGACAGACTGCCCCCAGTTTCCTGCCACGTGGCTCTCTCCACGGCAAGCCACAAGCACAACCGGAAGCTTACTTTTCCCAAGCCAGCAAGAAGTCTCTCACTCCAGTCGGCCAAGAAGGAGTCATATACAACATAACATAACCAAGGAGATGACATCCCATCACCTTTGCCTAGAAACAGAATACAATACTATTGACTAGAGGGGCGCCTGGGTGGCACAGCGGTTGGGCATCTGCCTTCGGCTCCGGGCGTGATCCCGGCATTATGGGATCGAGCCCCATGTCAGGCTCCTCCGCTATGAGCCTGCTTCTTCCTCTCCCACTCCCCCTGCTTGTGTTCCCTCTCTCGCTGGCTGTCTCTATCTCCGTCGAACAAATAAATAAAATCTTTAAAAAAAAAAAAAGAATACTATTGACTAGAAGCAAGTTATAATTCTGCCCACACTCGAGGGGAGGGAATTGGACCAAGGCTTATCTGCCACAATCCTAGGGTTGTGATCACCTTGGCCTTCCACTTGGGCTGTGAGCTCCACAGAGCAGTGTCCCAATTCTTAGCCCCCAGCACACTGCCTTCTACATAACGGGCTCTTCAAAGTTGTGAGTTGAAATAAAAAGCTGAGGCCAGCAGAAGATATAGACTTCAAAGGACATATACAAAGAGACAAATCAGCTATAAATACATAAGCAGTTATTTAAAACAAAGAAGAGAGAGAGCGTTTACCCACACTGAGACCAAAGGAGTGAGAACTAAGGATTTTAAAAATCCAGCAATTCCTCAAATTTGGGTCTTTTCAAAATGGGAATACCATTTTCTAAGACTGTGGCCTTGTCTACAGGATAAACATTTGGGTGCTTTATCCAAAGGAACATGCAGAAAATTTGCTCACATTGGGAAGAGAAGATAAAAGAATTACTTTGAACGAGGTAGAACTATTATCACAAAAACTGATGATTTAAATAAATAAGCCTTGCCCACCCCCCCCCCAAATCTTTCTACTTGGAAAGGAGATAGATCCTTTTTAGACCTAAATTTTCTTCAATATTCAGGTAAAGTATTTTGCATTCATTTATTTTGCAGGAAGAAAAAAATACATAACGGCAGAGGGAGGGGGACTCCCTATTTCACAGGAAAAGTAAAGCAACTCCGTCTTCAGCTCTTTCTACAAAGGATCCTAGTCTTATAACAGGCAATTCCTTTCCTAAAAACACATCTAATAAAAGTGTGGATCATTGCTGAAAGTCTTAACTGGGCTGTTTCCAAACATCTGATGCATTCCTTCAGCAACGTGCAGGACTGCGTCAGCCCGACCCCAAGGAATGGCCAAGCGGCACCGCCTCATCCCTTCTCTGTCTCCACTTCCTCATCCTCACACAAGAAAGCTCTGTCCCAGCCAACGCTGAGGGCATGCTCTGGACGAGAGCTTGCTCTTCGTTTCACTTTTGAACTATTTTGGAAACGAGAAATGGCACCTGGCTCCTGAACAAAATGTCCTGTTCACTCCTGCTCCTTTTATTAATGTTGTAATACCTTCCTCATCATTCCTGGCCTTTAACATCTTTCATTCCAGTATACCCCTTTCAACCCAGCATCCTCAAGCCTCAGTGTGGCTCAGTCACTAGGTGCTTGTGAAAACCAAAGTCACAGGGTCACCCCTGAGGGTTCCAGTTTGCTAAGGCGGGGGTGCGGCCCAACAACCTGATTTTGCTGCGCATCCCCCAGGGGATTGCAATGCACAAGGGTTCCAAGCACCACACCTTGACACATACAGCTATGAAGAATACGAAGAAGTGTGATTTAAGCGTCTTCCACAGTAAAGAACAGAAAAGAACTAAAAAGTCCCAAAGATACAAAACTCACATTCACTGAATGGCAAAATGACTCCCCTGGGTCCCCTCCATGAGCGTGCAGAATAGAATGTGACTGATGTGCATGGCTCAGATTACAAGGTGCCCATCTGAGACCAAGATCTGCTCCATGCCCTTGGGAAGGGGAAGAACAAGCTTCTAGTCCCCAAGGCCTGGAAACAAAGGGAACCAACTTCTCTGCACCCCTCCTCCGTCTATACATAATGAAAAGGAGGAGGGGCTGGGTGTATCTACAGCAGAGGTTCTCAAACCATAGCTGCCTCAGCATTGCCTAGAAGGCCCATTAAAACAGAGAGCTGGGGGCGGCTGGGTGGTTCAGTCGGTCAAGTGTCTGCCTTCAGCTCAGGTTGTGATCTCAAGGTCCAGGGATCGAGCCCCAGGTCAAACTCCCTGCTCAGCGGGGAGCCTGCTTCTCCTTCTCCATCTGTCCCTCACCTCCAATCGCACTGTCTTACTCACTTCTAGCTGAAATAAAAAAAATCTTAAACACACACACAGAGTGCTGGGCCCCACACCTACTTTCTGGTTCAGCGGGTCTAGGACAGGGCCTGAGAATCTGCATTTCCGACAAGTTCCCAGGTGCTTCTGCTGCTGCCCCAGGTTTAGGGACTTTGAGAACCACTATGTTTGCAAAGTACCAGTCAAGCAGTCTATACTACCAGATGGAACAGGGCAATTTTACCCAAGAAAGAGCCTCAAAGGCTCAAAAGTGAGCGTTAAGAATGGTTACACAGGAAGACCAGCTATAATATTCATTCTCTCCTACAAAATGACCTGCTTAATAGCAATCTCAGTAGCCACTGATTTAAATGAATTTCAGCTGGTCTTTCCCTCAGAAACAAATGTGACTTGTAATGCTTATTAATCAAGAAACCTTACTGAGGGTCTATTGTGCACACAGAACCACTGTGTAGGCCAACTTCCTAATGGATAAAAAGTAAACAAAAACAGGGTCCTTGCCTTTAATTTACTTATTGTCTGTATTATTTCACAAATTACTAAGAAAGTTTGGACTAACTTAACATAACCTTTTCACTATCACAGTTAAGAAAGAAAGAAACAGCTCTCTTGAAAGGATTCTTGTCTTTGCTTACACTCTACCTTCAGGAGGACAAAGCAAGTCACTTGGGGGGGGGGCACATAAAAGTGGGGATTTAGGTATTTTTGTTCATTTTCAAATCAACTTCCAGGCCATTTCCCCCAGAGACCATAAGCCTTCAGTAAATGGCCCCAACAATATAAAGATGTGAGACACAGATCTGTAATCATCAAAAACCCACTGTAATACACTAAGCCTTCTATTTTTCAAGACAAAAAATATACCAACACATTATAGAAAAAAATTTCACAAACTAAAAATTTTTCACTAAACAGCCAAAAAAACCCAACTTAATAATATCACCACATGTTTTGACAGCTCTTTAAAGCATTTTCATGAACCTCATTTTATTTTTTTTTTAAAGAATTTATTTATTTATTTGAGAGAGAGAGCGCACACGAGCAGGGTGAGGGGCAGAGGGAGAAGCAGACTCCCCGCTGAGCAAGGAGCCAGATGCGGGGCTCCATCCCAGGACTCCAGGATCATGACCTGAGCTGAAGGGAGACCCCCAGTGAACTGAGCCACCCAGGTGCCCCGAATCTCATTTTATTTGATATTTACTACAAAACGGGAGGTATAACCAATGGATGCTTTTAACTCCATTTACAAACCAGAATGAAATCACCCGGGGACAGTGAGTGACTGCCCCAAAGGCCCAGCAGAGGTGGCCTTTGCATCTACCTCAGGCTCGCCCCCAATTTGTGAAATTAGATGGGGTGGGGGGGTACATTGAACAAAACCTCAGAACAGCATTCAAGGGTATTCTAAAAATTGCATACTCTGAATTTAACACATCCTAGCTGCTCTCTGAATTTGCTGTGGTGGCCAGATTGCGATTATTAGGTGTTGTTTTCAAAGAATTTAACTTTTTTTTTTTTTTTTAGAACCATGTTTGGATCCCCACTAATTTGCCTTTTAACATAGCAGTGACCACAGGCTCTTCTTTTTTTAACCCTCAAGCTTTCATCCTAAATCTTGGCTGGTGGCTCTGGTGAACATGTTGCCTTTCGTCTCCCAGAGCTCGGCAGAGGCCCGGAGCTGCCATCAGCCCAGGGGCTGGGGTCTGGTGATCTGGGCACAGTGCAGGCGGTCAGGCTATGATGATCATTTGTGTCGCTGGCCTTGCATACTTCACTGTTCTCTATGTAGTTTTTCTGATCCATTAAAAAAAAAAATGCATCAATAAAAAAAAAATGAATGAATTTTCAATTTAAAGCATTCTTTGCCCATGCCTTCAAAGAAATGCTATAAAAAACGAAATCCTGTCTTGTATTTTATTCCTTAACAATAAAATCCACTTGCATTTACAAGTCCCCTGTGTGATTTATGGCCTTCCGCAGCCTACGAGACCTGACTGGGATCCAGCTCTCACTCCCTGATCACCTAGCACTCTGGCCCTCACCGACAACCCAACAAACTCACTTCTAAGTCCCTGCACCAAGCCAGATCTATTCCCTCCCAGGGCCTTTGTGCTAGCTGTTCTCCCCTCAGAACAACTATCTCCTCTGTGAAGATTCTCCCTTAATTCATCACCAAAATATATCCAGCCTTTAGTTCTTCCCTATGAAGAACTGATCCCATCAGTTTGGTAAAGCGAACCACATCAATCCCGGATTGGCAACACCTTCCTCAAAATCCATCTTCCCATCCATGAACCAAAATCATCTTTCCTCTGGTCCAGCAGAACCAACGGCACGGATTCAAAAACCATTCCATCCATCTTCTAATTTACAAAACACGGCATTTCGCAAACTGTTTACTTACATCCGTGCCAACAATATTACTCAAATGTGGTGCAGTGAGGGAGCCACGGGGAATAGGAGAGCTGGCCAAGAGCAGTATTCAGGGATCTAAAATTACAGGGAAAATCATACAACATTCATTTTACTTGGTCCCAAATCTCTATCAGATGATGTTGAGCAGAAAGATTCTAAAATTGGCAGGGAGAAAGGAAAAGTTGTCTTAAAGTTTGGGCCATGCCAGGGCAGACTTCAGAAAGAAAGCTGGAGGAAACAGAATAAGGTGGTGTGCCCTCGAAAAGCTGTGATAATAAGCAGTGTCTGGTGGGCAAGGAGAAGCACAAGGGCAAAGAAAACCAAATGGAAAGAGGTGCCAAAAGGTGAGAGTAAGCAAAGAAGAAAGGAAGGCGAATTCTCTAGATAGTGTTTAGAGGACAGTGTTTACCACACAACAACATCAGAGATGCTAGTTCAACCCTATTCAATTCAGTTAGCATTGGGACTACTGCAGGGAAGGGAGCCTGGGTGCTTAATGTGACACAAAGAAAATCCTGCTCCACACAGATGCGGAGATAGATGCCTCTCCCACCGGGTCCACCTATCCCCAGAGCCAAGAAAGAATGAAATCACAGTGCTCTGGGGCAAGGGAAGAGGGAGCCATCGTGTTCATCGGTGGACCTGAGAAACACAAACAGGGATGTGTAAAAGGCGGAGGCACCCAGGAGGGGGCGGGCGAGGGCGGAATGGAAACCCATGGGAGCTTGAATGTGGTTGGGCAGGAGTCTTGCTCTGCATGCACTTTTCCTATATTACTTCATGTGGTTTCCCATGAAGGTTCCCCAAGCCTCTGAATGGTGGTCCAGACCATTATTGTACCAGTTCTGTGCAAGGGATAACTTAGCCTCCCCCTCCTCCACCTCCCCAGTCTCACACTGAGAAAGTGTTTCACATCCAGACAGGAGCCCTATATCCTAACTCCAAAGACTGAACGTTTTCTTTTTTAAGAGAGGGATGGAGGAGACGAACAGAGGGAGATGGAGGGAGAGAGAATGTGAAGCAGGCTCCATGCTCAGATGTGGGGCTGGATCTCACGACCCCGAGATCATGACCTGAGCTGAAATCAAGAGTCAAACGTTCAACCGACTGAGCCACCCAGGTGCCCCCAAAGACTGAACTTCTAACCACTGACCTACACTGCCTTCTGGTTCAGGACAAAAAAAAAATACAGACCCAATAAGGGGAGAAAGAGGAGGAAGGCAAGAAAAGCAGGCAGGCAGGCTGGGGGGGGGGGGGGGGACTAGTAACAGGCAGCATTTCCTTCTTGTAACCACACTATCTTAGACACACAGACTCTTGGTATCCAATGCACTGTGCCCACATGAAATGTTTAATCCTTAATAAGCAAGGAAAATAGGTACACCTGAGCATAGACAAATACGTTCGGTTCTAATGTATTTTTCCGTAAGTACCAAAACATGGTGACTAATTTATGTCACGCTAACAAATTATGTACTATTTTCTCTCCACTAAAAAGACGGGAAACATCATTAGTAAAACACGCATTTAGAGCAAGATAAGACCACAGTCTCTCCCTTATCTATAAATCATTGTGCTTAATGACCACATTAGGGAGTTTTTAAAAACATGACCCCAATGAGTCGCTGCTGGATGTATTATTTACTATGTTTTTGTGTACTTGAAATATTTTATAATTAAAAATAGAATATTTAGTGGGAAAAAAACACGCAATGTGTTCCAAATGTTTAAACCTTTTAAAAACACTTTAAGTGCATCTATGTATCATTAACAATTCTGTGTATTTCCAACTCTTATAACAATGTACATATATTTATCACACATTCAACTAAAGAAAAACTGGATGAAATAAGCCTATACGCAGCAATCTCTGTATGTATTATTCAAAATTGAGCTAAACCAATATTCAGAGGGCTCTTGCCTTGAGGAATTTCTAAATTAGTAAGTGTTGGGCTTGGTCTTTTAAAGTCCCACACAAAGAGTCATAAATAATGCCCAGGAAAGGGTTCCTTCTGGATCACTGCTTCCCAAATGTGGACACCTTCATCAGCATCACCTGGGGTGCTTGTTAAAAACCCAAGAGATGCTGATTCAATAAAGCAGTTTAATAAACTCCTCCTGGGATCAGTTGCATATTCATATTTAAGAACGACCAATCCAGAATCTTTTTTTTTTTTTTAAGATCCACGTATTTATTTGAAAGACAGAGCATGAGCAGGAAAGGGAGAGAAAATCTCAAGCAGACTCCACACTTAGCGTGGAACCCAACACGGGGCTCGATCTCAGGACCCTGAGACCACAACCTGAGCCGAAACCAAGAGTAAGACACTTAACCACTGTGCCACCCAGGGCCCCAGTCTGGAATCTTTTAAAACAGACCACATAAACATGGCCACAGTCATAACCAAAATGCTCGGTGACCAGCCCCTTATCTCTCCCACTCCCTGGAGCAGCCAGAGCTCCTGCGTTAGGGAAGATGCCAAGATAGATCCACAGCCACAGACTTCATGGGAGGGACCCAGCTCAGCTTCTGCCCACCCATCCTTGCATCTTTGGGTCCTTGCTAGGGATGCCCCAAGTCCCCAGGGGTGACCCAGCTCTTGAGTAGCCCACCTCTCAAGCCCAGGTGCACAGGATCTTTGGGCTTACTTTAGGAGTTGACTGTATCTTCCCACTGCCCCCCAAATGTGTTGGAGTCCTGACCCCCAGTACCTTAGTATGTGACCTTATATAGACCCTATTTGGGGTCAGAGTCTTTACACAGGTAATCCAGTTACAATGAGGTCATTAGGGGAAGCCTGGTGTCCTGATAAAAAAGGGAAATTTGACACAAAAACAGACACACATAGAAGGAAGATGATATGGAGGGACACAGGGAGAAGAAGGCCTTCTACAAGTCAAGGAGAGAGGACTGGAAGAGACCCTTCCCTCATGGCCCCTGAAAGAACCAACCCTGTCCACACCTTGATTTTGGACTTCTAGTCTCCAGAACTCTGTGACAATAAAGTTCTGTTGTTCTAAGCCACCAGTTCATGGTACTTTGTTATGGTCAACCCTAGCAAACTCATACAGCTTGGGAATTCACAAAGTGAATTCAGGCAGTACAAGCCAATCCGTATCAGGGCTATCAGGAGGGGCCACAGCACTGGATGTCCAGGCAGCCCAGGGCAGTAGAAAGTACAAGGAATCAGGAGCCACAAGATCTGGGGTAGGGTCCAAGCAATGTCCCCCTGCCTGTAAAGGGGATAATAAATCATGCCTGTCTCTCCTACCCGCACAGGGTGTGAAGATCAAGAAAATGCTCCCCGAATGCTAGAAAGCATGTTGCAAGTTGTCCTCACCCCTCAGCAGCTCCTCAGTGTATGCTCTGATCCTGGTCAGTGTTAAGAGTGGTGACACAGCCCTAGCATTCCAGCTCCCCCGTTCATCACTAGGAAGGACTTGGAAACAAAATCTGCATTTCAGGAAAATTCAGTTCGAGCTCCCAAACATGTTTGAGTATGTTTGGAATATCCAAGACAACAAATAACAGGGTCAGAAACAGCAAACTCCCGAGGTTGCCAAAGGTCCTTTCAACAAGTCAGGCTTCCTAAGGGCCAAGGGTTCACTGGGCAGAGAAACACTTCAATAAGCCAGGCCAGGCAGGAGCAGGCGGTGTGTCCAGGCCGGCCCACGGGCTGGAGGAGGGCTTCACGATGAAGGTTTAAGTACTATCACAACACAGAATTTATGGTTCCTCAATGTTTGTTTTAACTAGTGTTGAGAACACATATTTGACCCAGGGTGAACTTGACCTCTGGGTCCCTCTCCCTTTGCCGGGCTGTCTGTGCCACATGACAAGATTTTCCAGCCGACCCTCCCACCCCTGCTCCCAGCAGCTGCCATGGTAAACCTCACCGCAGATCTACTGGCAAAGCAGCTGTCAATGGCCATAGCAGGCATACGAAAAATGTGTAATCACTCTGGGCCTGACTCCCAAGCTTGGCTAGCGCAACGTGGAGCCAAGCGGGACAGGAGACAGCCTGAAAAGTCCTCTTGGTCATCTGAACTCCAGCCACATTACTCCCTCCTAAAGGATGCCATCTACTCCATCTCTGAACACCAAGGATATACGTAGCAGTCTCCTCTGCATGTAATTATGGAACATTTCTAGGTTTGGTGTGCATGGGTGTGTGTGTGTGTTTTCCAAAGCAGTGTGGGCTGAATGCCAATGGAAAAGCAATGGAATATCGATTTTTCTGTTTCTTGCTAAGGAGAGAACAAGTCATTTGATGTGCCATGAGTTAAGTGAGTAAAAACAGACCCCGTATTCCCTGCAGCTGGCTGCATTTCTCCTCTATTCATAGAACCTGGCACATGGTAAAAGCTAAACAGATACCCGTTAAATAAATGAAGGAACCATCCATGCGTTTATGGAGGGGCTGCAGGGTGCCAGGCACCCTCGCGGGGCTCCTATCTGCCATCTTTCCTCTTCCGTCCTCCTCACTCTGCCAACCTGGCCTCACCCTCATCTTGCCTTCACTCTTTTATGTCCTCTGCTCCCAGTCCAGTCTCCTCTTTCAAGCTGAGCCCACTGGCTGTGTCTGTCTCTAGCCCGCATCTACCCCGAGACGGGGACAAAAAGACTGCAAGAACCAATAAGGGGTAGGTTCCGTTTGGACAGAGGAAAAAAATGCAAAAATGAAGGGAGGCAAACACAGTACAAATCAGAGATTTAATGCTCCACGTGGAAGACAGAGCCTCTAAACTACAAAGACCCTCCCTATGTTAACTCTTTGGAAAGAGAACAAATGTGCTACCATCTCTTTTGCCCAAAACAGATGATCACTATCAAAAGTCCTCAGTATTAATAACTGAAACGACATACCCTGCACTGTACTTTCAACTTCTAGAGATCCCCACACAAAGGATGTCTAGAAAGGCAGCATTAACATGCTGCGGGCACCTCTAGAAAGCGACTGGATGACTAGAGCCCCTAAAACCACCTTTGTGGACCCACAAATGCATTCCCTGCCATGGTCTAGGTCTGCTGCCTGCCTGTCTCACATCTGATTTGCAATGCAAGGCTCACTACATCTTCAGTCTTCAGAAGCATTTGCCTGTGGCACATTTAAATTTTCAATCAACTAAAAACAATGGAGTCTGGCTCCAAGAGCACCTTATTTTCTTCATTGGATTAAGTAAACTGAACAACATAAACACAACTGATCTCTTCGTACACAGAAACATTTTTTTGCCCCAATTGGACATGACCTATATAATAAACTAAAATTCTTTAGCTAACCCCCTTTCAATTATCCTCAAAATACGATGAAAATTAGGAGGCATGCTGGGTGGTACGTTTAAAATACACATTTTACATTGACGACTTTCTTAAGGGGGAATTTCATGTTTGTGTATTAAGTATAATCTAGCATGCTCAAGCTCAATTGTTCAATTCAGCAAAATAAGGAAGTGAGAGAGGAAAAAGACCACAAATCAATTTCTTTTGCAATCCAAAGTTCACTAGCACGTACTAAAGTAGTTACAGTCACAAAAATGGTGTCGGTATTTTTTCCATTTAATTTATGTATACCTTAGGGGAGTACTTTTTACCTCTAAACAGCAAGCTTTATCCAAAGAGAGCTAGAGACACAAATAGTCTAATACTTAGTCGCTTTTAAAGTTCTATTAAAATAAATCATTCAGAATAAACTGCTTTCTTTCTTCTTGGTAATCGAAGTGAGGACAGCATGGGAGTGACTGGCTTTTTCATTTATCCTCTGCCCTCCCATCTTTACTGAGGAATAATTGACAAAAAGTGTATATATTTACGATACATGACAATGTTGTGATATACATATAGGTTGTGAAGTAATTAGCACAATCAAGCTTATTAACATAACTATCACCTCACACAGGTAACATTGTTTAGGGAGTAGAACACTTTAAGATCTACCCTCTGAGCAAATTTCAAGTAGTATTGTTAAACTAGTCACACTGTCATCCCTTAGATCCCCAGAACTTATTCATCTTGTGTGACTGAAACTTTGCACCCCTTGACCACCATTTCCCCTGCCCCCCAAACCTAAACTACTTCAAAGCTATAATATACAAAGGGATCCTTATCTACATTATTTAAAAAGAAGACAATGATGACACCAGCTGGGGAGACACACGTAGGACAAAAAAGAAAACCAGGTAATAAGTAAATGAGTCAGGATTTGCTTGGCTGAATCCAATAAGAAATTAAGAATCTTTCTGGTTTCATCAAGGCTTTTATACCCTTTCTCTTTCACCTTGATACCTGGAATAATCCAACAAAGTGAGCAAGGTTTTAGCACAGTTATTTCTGGATGGGAAAATATAGGGTCAGAGAGGTCCAGTGAATCCCTAAAAGCCACACAGGATTTGAACTCAGGGCCAGGGGCTTTTCTAGTAGCACACTGCTCAACGACGGACACAAGTTTCACAGCATGAGCAGGAACCCCAGTCATCCCATCCACAGGCAGAAGGCTCCTTCATCTGTCTGGCTTTCCCACACACACGAAACAAATCTCCCATTGAAACATAATCACCTACTAGGTACATTACTTTGGGTTGGGCACTGGCCTCCCCAGCTTCACTTTTAATATTATTTCTGAAATGAGTCGTGATATAAGTTTCTAGCACTTGGGCCTGAATTAATTTGTCAGATTGGGCAGTATAGGAAGGCCAATTTTCTGAACGCTGAAAATCATCAAAAAAGAAAGTGATGTGCCATTGCTTAGACCCCGTGCTGTCCAAGGGCTAACTTCTAGGAACTGGAAAGAGAACTTGAACCAAAAGCCAGACAAATTTCTTGTAGGTACTGTGAGACTAAATCAATATAGCAACTTCCTCTGGGACCCTGCAGTAACAGTTCTGACCCAGAGCCTCCTGCAGCTTCTCTTTCAAGGTCACCAAAGGGCAACCCAGGTCAAACCGAGGCACAACCATGCCCTTGCCTCCCTCGCCTGGAGAAGCAGGAAGCCATGAAGTGGTTCCTCAAGATCCGGCTGCTCTCCTTTCTTTGGATCTTCTGAGACATCTTTGGAGCCCCAAATCCTCAGACAACCTTTTCAGAGAAGGCACTCGACTGCATTATTTGCCAAGCAAATGTCTTCAAGTCTTGGTGCATTCTAACAGGTATCAAGGAAGAGAACCCACCCACTGTCTATAAAATCCTGCTGTCTTTTCAATTTTTACACAGCAGCATCCCACCCATCTCCACGTTCTAGGGAAACCACACCCTATCAGGTTTTGAGCAAAAGGAGATACCGAAGGGAGGAAAGGGTGTGTAATTTGACTTGATTTCGTTGTAAATTCAAGAAAATGCTAGTGCGCTATTGTCAAGCGTAATCTAAGAAGTGAAAAATTAGGACAGTTTAAATGCCTACAATCCTGAGCATTTCTGATCTAGTGGTTTGAGTTCAATCATCAGGAGGATGACAGCGAGTTGTTCATATATGTCATTACTCCTTGATCACAGTTAAATCCTAACCCATCCAGACGTTCCTCTGTACAAAATCCAGGCCATTATGCCAAAGTCCTCCTGTTTCTTTCAAGGAGTGAAGGTATTTTTTTTAACAAGCAAGTTCACCAGAATGACTGTAAGAGAATTTTTTCCCAATATTTTAAAATCCAAACTATATTTTATTTTAAACATCTCATATTTAATCAGTCTTTTAAAATCCAAATGATACACAAGACAAACTGCTACATCTGACATAGTACATGCTGAATACCAACAGACGCCTACGCTTTGGATTCTAATCCACAACGTGTATAGGGCTTAAGCTCCATGCAGAGAATACCTAAGAATGCTACACTCTGAGTGGAAGATGTTTTAATTTCCAATTAGCAACAGAGTCAACGTGTCCAGCAGAGCCTTCACTGAATTCTTAACTTTACAATAATCAGGGAAATGTTTTCTGGTGTTCTCAAACCTGTATGTTCCAATAGTACATTTCTCTAAAACACTAGTATGATGTGTATTAACTAGAGAAGCACTGAAGAAAACCCAGTTCTGAAGAACAGCAAAGTGGTCACCTCCCGGGAAACAATCAGGCCTCAAGGATGGAGGATTCCTGTTGATGTTTTCAGGAAGCTTTAAAAACTGCTGATATTTTATTCCAGAACAGGGCCACCTACTACCCATTCCCCTTCCTCCATCAACTTAAAGTTTCTCATTTGTGCATATCCAGGTTGAGTTCATTGTACTTGTTTGGTACATAGCACATTCTCCACTGGGTATTTTTTCCTAGCTCCTGATCCACAGGTGTGACAGTGATTAATACTCAGCTGGGGGCAGGGGAATCCTGAATGCACGGCACAGTTCTGTACAATACATTGCCACACTGATACAATCGTTACTGTGACCCAACCCCTCATGGGTGGTAATGAAGCCTGCAGATAATGGGGTATACTGCATTGCAGACGTTAATTTCTCCAGGACAGCATTAGCCCCTTCATGTGATCCCTGTGGAATCCCCTCCCCCCCATGTGGACAGGCCCACTTTGCCCACCCTGCAGGGCCACAAGGAACATGGAAACTTACGTTTGGTGCACCTCTGGGAGCCAGGGGCCTTACTCCAGCCATGGCAGCACTGCCCTCCACAGACATTGACCCTAAAACAAAGCAAGATCTCTGAATCCAGCAGTAGCAACATTCTCTTCCAGAGAATTCAAGCTTCTAGGGGTCCCTGCAAGCCAGCCTCCTGCTTCCACATTCCTCTGGCTTCCAGAGAGGCCTAAGCCATCCTGAGGATGCCCAAGCCAGGTAGAAGGCTAAAGATCATGTATCAGGGGAGGACGGGAGAACCAAAATGCCTGCATAGCCTAGAGCTACACAGGAGGGGAGAACGAGGTCCACATAAATGATTTTCTTAACCCCCATTGTAGAACCAAATGTCTTTTGTCCATTATCTCACCCACAGTTTAAACTGAATCTGAGTTTTAGACAGAAGTGTCCAAACGGATGAGATCACAATGCCTGGAACTATCCGTGATGAAAAGAACCAAATAGCCTAAACAAACTTATCCCCCAAACCCCCAATCTGTGGTTAATGGGGAGGGGGGCAGGAAGGATGTCTATCAACTCCCAGTAACAGAAACCTTCCAACCAAAAATTCCGTCAATGCAGAGACACCCCCGCCCTGGGAAAGCAGACCCCACAGGTGCACAAGCTCAAGCCCACAATTGCTAGGATGCTGAAAAGTTTTAGGCCACCGAACAGGGGCTGATCTTTACAGCCAGCCCTCCCAAAACGTTTTTTGTTTCACTAGCTAGAAAAAATTTAAAACTGAGTTGCAAAGTTTAATTGATGCTGAGGGAGTGAGTTGTAGTGACTTCATGTGTACGCCCATCTTCTAGGAGTAGTTAGGTTCGCGAACAGGAGGTTACGCCCCAGGCAGAAATGCCTTTTGTGTTTACCCGCAGCTGAGAAACAATGCACTCGGAGTTTATCCTCAAAGTCCCTCGGCTGCCCGCACTCGGCTCTCCGCGCGGCGCGGGCGGGCGGGGAAGGAGGCAACCCCACCGCGCACTACGCCCGCGGCCGCGGCCGGGCTCCCAGGGGCCCCGACCCCGCTGGTCCCGGCGCGGGCGGCGCGCGCGCGGAGGGAAGGTGTGGGCTTACCCCTGCAGCTGCTGCTTCTGGGGAACCTGCAGCCTCGAGCCCCCGCCGCTCTGGCTCTCCGGCGGCACTTTGGAGCGCACGACTTGCCTGCCTTGTTTGGCGAACGGGGCGGCCGCCGGGTGCCCGCCCGGCTTGGGGTGGAGCTGCCCGCCGGGGGCCCCGGGCCGCGCCGGCTCAGGCGGCGGCGGCGGTGGCCGGAGCCCCTGGAGGGCCGCGCCGCCGGGCTGGCTCGTGCGGCGCGTCCGCTCCGAGGGGGCCCCCGGGGAGGCGCGGCTGGGGGCGCCGGCGCCAGCGGAGCTGCGGCTGTACCTGGCGTCGAGCGCGACGTTGAAAGTCCGCGGGCGCGGGGGCCCGCCCAGGGGCAAGGCGCCCGCCGCCAGGCCGGGGCCCGGGCGCACCACGTACGTGATCCTCCTCACCCGGCCGTGCGCCGACGACGCGAGCAGCCCTGCCCAGAGCAGCAGCCCCCACCTGAGCCAGGGCCCCGCCATCGCGGGCCCGAGCCGGCGCCCCCGGCGCCCGCCCCCGGCTGTGCGGCTTGCCCGGTGCGGCCGCCCGCGCGCGCTCCGGCTGCCCGAGAGTCCGGGAGGCGGGACGAGGAGAACTCGGTTGCAGCAGAGGAAGTTCTGCGGGCTGCCTAGCGGCCCCAGACCCCAGCCGAAAGCGGCGGGAGGAGGGGGCGGGCGTGGGGGGTGGGGTGGGGTGGGGAGCGGAGCCCGGGAGGGGAGGGGCGAGGGGAGCGGGCTGCGCAAGGTGAGGGTCGGCTCGCGCGGCCGCGGGTGCAGGGGGCGCCGCGCCGGGCCCGGGGCAGAGCGGGCGAGGGCGGGCGTTGAGCGCGCGGGACGCTCAGAGGCAGCCCCGGCTGCAAAGTCTTTAAAAAGTTGCTCTCGCCGTGGAACCGAGTGTCAGATCTGAACAGCCAATCTCCGGCAGACGTGACGTCAGGCAGTAAATCCTAATTGGGGAAAGCGTGAGATGAGCCCGAGAACGCGCCGCCACCCTCCACATCCACATAGATTGTTACTGTGGGGCGGCAAGGCAGAGGTCCCCGGTCCCGTGCCCTGGGGAAGGACAAAAGATTCGGCAGAGCCGCTGACTGGTCCTTTCCTTCTAGAAGCCCCACGGGATTCGTTTGATATTGTTTGGAAGGCATTTTCTTACCCATGTTTGCTCGGATACATGCTAGGTGTTGGATTAAAATACCAGATCCGGCCCTAGAAAGGACTGCTCCGGATGCGCCGAGCTGTCCATGACAAACCGTTTAGGTGGTTCTCTGAGATTGTAAACCCCGCGTGACTGTGTCTCAGTCTGCAGCTTCTGGTACCTTACTCCTAGTTTGGCGTGGACAAGAGTGCAGGGTGGGCAGCAGGGGGCGCCCGCGTGGACGCGGAAAACCGCGGCCAGAATAAACCCCAAAAGTAGCCCTGCTTTTGGTGAATAGGCGTTTAGGATAGGAATACAGACTTTAGGATCCATGACAACCCCAGGCCATTTAGTATTAAAAAAAAAAAAAAAAAAAAGCCAGCTCAGTTCCTTAGACCCCCATCTGAAAGGGAAGAATCACTCACTGCAGATGACCCAAAATCACATTAAGGGAAATGCAGAATGTTCCAGGGACAGTCCCTGGAGTTCATAGTGCTTTTTGGGGAAAACCGTGAAATAATGATATACTCTAGCATTTGAATTTAAAACAATGTCTCCAGTGGAATGCACAATTTTATTACATAAATGCACTAGAAAACCCATAGTCATAGCAGTCGAGTTTTTTAAAACTAAAACTAAAAATGAGACTTGGTTTCCAAGGCTTTGGTTCTTGTTCATATTTATTTGTGGCTAATCTGGTTCTGTTGTCTGCTGGCACTGGCGCGTAGACAACTGGTAGCAGGTAATGATAGTTTAAAAAGAATTAATGGAAAATAATGTAAAGTCCAAGAGAATTCATTAATCTCTTTTTTCTGTACATTGGAGAAAGACCTCCAATATTTGATTTGGCCTGAGCACAGTTTCATGTGAGAACACACTGTGAGAGCCACTGCCATAGATTAAATAGCATTGGGCTGGAGGGAGAGACCGCAATTCAGTCCTAACACTGAGGCTAATTAGCCAAAAGACCATAGGCAGTCCACCTCTCATCCCTGAACCTCCACTTCCTCCTCCATAACAGAAAAGTTGGATTAAAAGTACCTTCCAGGGGCGCCTGGGTGGCACAGCGGTTAAGCGTCTGCCTTCGGCTCAGGGCGTGATCCCAGCGTTATGGGATCGAGCCCCACATCAGGCTCCTCAGCTGTGAGCCTGCTTCTTCCTCTCCCACTCCCCCTGCTTGTGTTCCCTCTCTCGCTGGCTGTCTCTCTCTTTGTCGAATAAATAAATAAAATCTTAAAAAAAAAAAAAAAAAAGTACAGTTTAAAAAAAAAAAAAAGTACCTTCCAGCACTAACAGTCTGTGGCTCTAAGAACATCCGGGGTCCCTGTGGACAGGATCAGTGAGGTCATTCAAGGTCAGTCTCTGAGCCAAGCCAAAGAGAACCAGCTGAGACGCCTGAAGAAGGAGGGTGGGTCAAGAAACTGCCTTCCAGCATTGGGTTCTGTAAAAAGACACAATAGGAGCTAGTAAATATCCACCCAGTCCCTACTCAGGCAACCCTCTGCACAGACACAGTATCCCAAGGCACAACCCCTTTGTCTTGGAAAAACTTCCTATCTGGTTAGGGAGACAAGATGTAAATAAATGAAAGCTTTAAAAAAAAAAAAAAGATAAGTAACAACTGAATTAAGCAACACTTATAATAATAATAAAAACCTTCACAAGGCAGGATCTGGTTTGTATGAGGCCAGTGTCACAGTACTACCCATAATTCTTTTTTATCTCATGAAAAATTTACAATATAGAGGGAAAATACTTCCTACCTGCCATTCAAATCAGCCTACAGAGATTTTACCTCTCAAGTAGGGATTCTATAGCAGCAGTCGAAATGCACGGGGTGGGGGGGGAGTCTAGAAGCACTCACTCCATTCTGAAGAGGTAGGACAGAAGAAGAGAGGTGTCAGGCAGCAAAATCTCAGGAAAGAGTGAAGGCCAGAATCACCAGAGGACCAGATTTGAGTCTGCTGTTCTGGCTACACGGTTCTTCTGGGCCACTCAGGACCCAGACAGACGAACCAGTTTCCGTCAATATGAGGCAGCTGCCTGTAGAGGGCAGAGCCTGGACAGGGAGCCAGAGCTCTGGGCTCTATCACTGTGACTTTGCTTCCCCCCGGGAACTTGAACAAGTCATTTCACCTCTCTGAGCCTATTTCCGGAGGGCTTTGGGCTCAACCTGAAGTCCTCGCATTTGGGGAGAGCAGTGACCTTAATCATGCCCTATGGCTCTGCAGAAAAATGTTCTCTACTGTCAAAAAGATACAATGCAGTCTTTCTTTCTCTTGACCCAAAGGTGGGTATTTCAACCGATCTTCAGCCTGATTAAAAACTGTTTTATGATAGATTTGGATATATCATAGATCAATTCTGAAACATAACCACAGAAAGAATCTCTAGTGTGATTGTCAATCTCATCCCTGAAGGACCCACATACATGTTGGTATACGTGTGTGTATACACAACCATTAACAGGGTAATACACACATAGCGCATAAGTAAGCAGCTCCACTCTAGTCAGGAACACTAGCAAAGTCACATTTTCCACGTTGGTCTCTTGCTATCTACATAACTAGCAAGATGATCCTTGAAAAATATTCTGTGCGCTCATATGAGATGATTACTCATCTAAACACTCAACTCATTGTTATTCTGAAAGTGAAAGCCCAGTGCCTGTCAGGCATGGGGACCAGCCTTTGCCAATTCTAGACCCAGTTTAATGCCATGGTTTCTGAACCCACGCCCCCTAGGTTTCAAGGTCCATTTATGTTGGCAGCATGCAACTTCCTGGTTCAAAAAAAAAAAAAAAGTCTTTAAAGATCTCATAAAGTTTCTTGGACTTTAGATGGTTTTTACAAAACAATACTCAGATGAGCTAAGTGTAAATGAATCAGAAAAGAGGATTATGTTTCCCATAAAAACTCATGGGTTTGAGGATTAGGGGAAGAAAGGAAGGCTGGCAAATGCCAAACGCTTTAAAGCACTTTGAAACCATTAGTCAAACTCAAAATGCAGCCAGGTTCCCTCATCCTTACACTTTATGAGTTTTGTAATTGAAAATCTTTTCCTACATTTAGGATCAACTACAAATCAAATTTCGTGGCTGCCTGTGATCAGAAGTGCTTCCACCCATGTTTTCTTCCAGCCAAGGACTTCATGAAGCCCCTTTTAGTCCTCTTCTCATTGCATCGAGAAATTGTTAAAAAGAGAAAAGAGATCAACGGGAAGTCAGTTGGTCGAAGATAAAAGGAAGAGAAAGAAGGAGACAGAGACTGAGGACTGGACAAGTGAAGGAGCCCAGAAAACAGGAGAGAAAGAGTGTGAAGACAGGAAGAGGGGACACAGTGTAGGAGGGAGGAGCAGAGGTGGGCAGAGGAAAGGAAGAATGAGGAATGAATGGGGGAATGGAGGAGGGATCAATGAATGGGGAAGGGACTACACAGAGTAATGAGAGGAGGCAAAAAGGAAAAACTTACCAATGAATGTGGGTAGTGAAGCATTACACCTGGAACCCGTGGGCTAATTCTCTCAGGCTGCTCACTAGGATCCTGGCAGCTGAACATTGGCCAATTCTGACCTGAACATCAGCTTGTCCAGGTTTGGGCTAGAAGTAAACCTGTGACCCTAGAAGGTGCTAGCAGGCTGTGGCTGGCTGGTTGCCCACTCCTCACGTGAGGCAGGAGGTTCCCGAAGCCCCAGATGCTCCCACCCCAGCAGATGGCCAAGGACCGCAGCTTCAGCTCGGATGCCCACAATTGGGTCCTTCATTTGCTGTCTCCCTTGTTCTTTCAACCATCTCATCAAAAAGCAGGGGAGATGAGACATGTGTGACCTCTTCCACATTTAACTCAGCTTCCAGGAAAAGGCACATGAAGCTTTACAAATGAGGAATTACAGCAGAGACTCATCTGATGAAGATGTCAGTGTGTCTGCCAGCTGTGTGAGCAACATGGAGACGGGCCTGATTTGCAGAGAAAGATGAGACGCCCCTGGAATTGAGCAACAAACAGAATCGAGGTTTATCCCAGTGTTTCCTTTCCCTTTAAAGCTTCAGGTTTGAAGTTTAAACATCTTGAGTTGTCGCTCAATAAACATTTATTGAACCACCCTGGGGCCCTGAGCTAGCCTATGTGGACCCTTCCAGCAAAACCAAGGCAGACTTCCATTTCGGATGGAGACGTTAAAATAATGCCTGGTTGGATCGCAGCCCAGAGATGCCACTGGACCAGCGAGTGCCTTTGTGCCTGGCTGCGACAACAGACCCCGTCCACATGGAGCATGCAGTCGAATGGGGTCATCAGCCCTGAGACAAATAATTACAGGGGTGATGAGTACTGATAAAGGACTGTCGGAGTGAGAAATGAAACCCATAAGAGGAAACAAGGTCAGGGTAATGGGCTGCCTTCCTACAAATTTAGAAGAGGCAATCAATAAAACTCACTAAAAGTACAGTTTTGTGTGCACTAAATCTCCCTAATTATAATGGTCCCCTTCTCACTTGCCTTTATATAATTAAGGATGAGTATCGCACAATGGCAGCTTCTGAAGACGATGAAATGCCTCCCTACTGCTAACTAAACCTGTCTATTAATTCAGGTTTCACTGAAGGTTTTCATACCCATTTATTCAGAACATAAAACATGAAGCTACATAATAATTAAATAGGTATCAATACAATTGTACCCTTGTCATTCACAACCTCCAAGCCTCGCTGGGCCACTGGCAGGTCAACCTTCAAGGGAGCACAACCAAATTATGTTCTTCATCTCAAGGAGTTTGAATCTTGGAAAACACTTGGGTGTACAGGGAACTGAGGGGCACCTCTACAAAGCAGTCTATGAAACAATTGCCTTTTGACCACAAATAGATTCCCAATTACTTGCCTTGCACTTTGGTATCTCAGTTTTAAACACTCCTTTGACCTTCCATTCAGTCAAGGAACATTCCTAGTTTCCCTCCTTAAATTTACATTCCAAGATGCCCAGACACCTGCAAGGCTGGTGGAGTGCCAGGTGGGCAAACAGAGTAATGTTCTCTCTGCTCAGATACAACTATTTATAAATTGTGATCCAATTTTAAAGGGAAACTTCCTGCTCCACATCGGCTTCAGTGCTTCCCAGGTTGCTCAGTTGTTGGAATTGCTTCTCAATTTAAATTTCAGGACATGACTAATTATTATGTTTCTTGCCCTATTTAGAATTTTCACCCAGTGGCACTAGAACTGCCTGAGTTTAACACTTGATCCTAATTTTTTTCCATAATATTCTCTCTGCTTTCCATCAAATGGATGATCATATAGTGAATAAAGCAACCTAGAGGGGCGCCTGGGTGACTCAGTTGGTTAAGCCGCTGCTTGTGGCTCAGGTCCTGAGCCCAGAGCCCTGCGTTGGGCTCCCTGCCAGTGGGGAGCCTGCTTCTCTCTCTCTCCCTCTGCAGCTCCCCCTGCTTGTACACTTTCTCTCTCTCTTGCTTGCTTGCTCGCTTTCTCTCTCTCTTTCTGTAAGATAAATAAAATCTTTAAAAATAAAAAAAGCAACTTAGAAAAAAGAAGAAAACGAGATAAGTTATTATACCACCTCTCATACCAATTCCTAGCCAGTCTGTTTTCTCAGATCCAAGATTCTTCATAGATTGCCTCCTTCTCACTGTTTCAACCTCATCTTGGGCTACTCCCCCAAATGAACCTTGTGTTCCAACTACATTTATCTACCTATGTTTCTTCTTTCTTTAAAAAAAAAAAAAAAAGGTTCTGGTCTGCAGAAACGGGACACTCATACTCCTTCCTCTAGCCTCTGTTCCTGAAACACCCTCATCTGCTCAGCCAAGTCCTTCTCCTCCTTCAAAACAGAACTCAAGATCCTTTACTTCTGTGAAGCTCCAGGGACCATCGTAAACCTCACTTGATTCTCACTCCTAACCCTTAGGGCATCTATTGTCCATCCTGGGCAGTAAGCACAAAATACGTGCTTTGTAATAGATGTAGAACATTTCCTGCAGGGGAAGATTCTTTTTTTTTTTTTTTTTTTTTTCATTCTTGGTCCTACAAAGATATACCATGGTTAATTATTGTCGAGGTTTGGTTCTAATGTAGTGACTTTAGCTGTTTGCAGGCAGGGTTCTGCTGAGCAGTGGGGTTTGCCCAAACTTTCCCCCAACCTCAATTAAATTGCTCTATCCAAATGGAGCAGTGGGCCTCTATAGAAAGAGAAAGTTTCCTACCTCTGAATTAATGGTTTGGAAAGTTCTGTAGAAAGAATTTTGTCACATTTGTGTCTGCAAACTGTTACACTGCCAGAGATATATCATTAAAATAGTCAGTGTTTTTATAACTTCTCTTTTTTGTTGCCCTCTTGACTTGCCCTATTATTGGAGACCAAAACATACCCTGAGAATACAACCAGTAAAAACCCACAGAACACGGATGCACTGAGCAATACGCAGAAGTAACTCACACCACCGAAGAAACCCCAGCTCTGCAAGGCAAGGCCTGGCTTTCTAAACAGTGAGGGGAGACCAGTAAAACCAGCCCAGTGTCTGTGATTCCTCCAGGTTTCCAGGTTTTAAAGCCTAGGCTACTGCTGAGAGGGATCAGGTTACAACTGCCAGCGGCCCCAGAACTTTCCTCTTAACCCTTTCCAACCCACCAAATGGATGTTAGACTTCCACTTCACTTACTAGAAAGAGCGTCTTGGGTCTTGACACCCCCCCCAACCCCACCCGCCCCCAACCCATCTTCTTCCCAGCATCACAGTCACCAGTCAATGCCCACACTGACTTCTAGACCTCCACCTCATCCCTGGAGGCCTGTGTTGAGGGCAGAGATCTTGTGTGTCATATCCCCAGTGCCCAACACAGTGTGCAAGTCATAGTAAATGCTGGTAGAAGTGTTTGCTGAGTAAATGACTGACACCTGATTGCAGTGGGTGGTCCACAATAACAAGACTTTTTTTTTCATCATGAGCACAAACCTTGTCTAAGATCTGTAAGTTGTCAAGGATCTGGAGATCAACTCAGTCACTGACCCTTTCATTCGTTCGCTCACTAGACAATTTTGATGGCCAACGTTTTTTCAAATAACAAAAATGGGAAAAGGGCTTCAGAAATTTTTGTTTAGGGACCCAGTATTGCCGACTAGATTCAGGATTCTCTCTGAAAGTTGGGGGAATTAGTCAGTCCTTCTGCAGCTAAATGCTAGAAAACCACTGGCAGAAAACCTATATGAGCACGTAGAACAGCATCTGCAAGAATGTAAATACATAATCCTGGGTATTTGCATGCCAGGAAGGAATAGGATGTACGGTTAAGAGGACAAACCTTGGTGCCAAACAACCTGAGCTCAGTTCTCCCTTCGGCCTCTAAGTATGGGAATGAAATTGGGGGGCACAGGCCCATGTTCTGGGTGAATCTAGGAAGCAGCTGGCTGTGCTGAACTCTTGAATCCCCCTTGAACAATCACTTTGATGAGGGAATGTTTTTGAGTTACTCAGTGCTGTCCAGGGAACCACTTCTCAGCGGGAGGCAGTTGGACACAGATAATCTCAGCCTTAGATTCTAAGGCCATCAAGGCTGCCACTTTATTTTATCTCTTTATGGTTCAGCACACAGAGTAAGTTCTCAGTGATTGTGAAGTGTCCTGGTACTCAGCTCAGCCTCTACACGTTTACTGCCCTAACTTTTTCCAGTAGAAGGAAGGCATTCTGGAACAATGGAGCTTTCTCCAAGGGTTTGAGAGTCACAGATACCAAAACCTGATGAGTCCCTCGTGCTCTTCATCCAGTGGAGAGAGGTCATGGGGTCACTATTTCAAGCCCACCTGCCTGCAGAAGACAGAATCAGTCTAGGAGAGGATTAAAAACAGAGATGGAAGAGGAGACCTTAGTTTTACAAAGGGAGATGGTGGAAGGAAGTTAAGGGAGAGAATCCTTTGTATTCATTCACTGAGGACTTACAAAGGCCCATAAATGGCAGGGGAGGGTTCTGCACCTGCCATCACAGAAGGGGGTCATTCTACAGCCGGTTCCCTAACTAAAAAAACGGTTTTCCGTGATAAATAAACCATTACACATCTAAGCGTCTAATTTCTCATCTATAAAATGGAAATAGTACCTACCCAGGACTCAGCAAGCTTTTTCTCAAAAGGGTCAGATGGTAAATATCTTCAACATTGCAAGCCATACAGTCTCCACTAAAACAACTCAACTTTGCCATTATGGTGTGAGAGTAAAATAGACATTACACAAAGCAATGGGCATGGGTGGGCCATAGCTCACCATCGCCTCATCTAATTCCCTGGTCCAATGCATAGTGTGTTGTGAGGATTAAATGAGCTAATCCAAGTAACACTTTTTAGTACATCATATGGCAGGCCATTGGTCAATAAATATTAGCTATTATCAATGCTTGAATTTTAGATTCTCCCAGCTGTGTATGCTGCCTTTGCTCCCTTCAGTGAGTGGGGTACACCCCAGGGCTCCTCAGGAGATATTTCCAGCCTTCCTGTCTTGGGCATGTGGTGGGTGTCATAGGTTGGATTTTCTGAGAACCTGGAGATGCAGTTCAGTGTACAGGACATTCATTAAGGGGTGTTACTGAGAGCAACCTTTGTAGAAAGGAGAAGGAAGCAGGATTGAGCACAGGGAGAAGTCAAGTTGCCCAGCAGGCTGAGCTAAATCCACAGGGATCTCTGGAGCTAAAATGACCATTAGAGTTGTCCCACATTGGGTTAAAGTAGCTGGGCCTTGGTAACCTTACCTGCAACAGTCACTGCATGTGGTCTGCCCCAGGAAGTGGGTAGCCTTGGGTAAGGCAGCCCTGCAGCTCAGGTAGTCCTGGAGGGTCCAACAGGTGATACCTGTCTGCTGACAGCACTCCCAACAACTGGAAGGACACAGGTGGGAGGGGAAGGTATGACCAATTCTGACCATGAAGTATGCATAGAAATGACACAGTCACTTGCAGACCAAAGATTTAATTGTTGCTGCAAGACCCTTCAGAGCTTCTTCCCTCTGTAGTAACCAGCAATTTCAAGATGGTGGCTATTCCATCAGTCTGGGTCCTTGGGAACAACAGTGAACAGAATCCCCTATCAACCTAAAATGGAAATGCAGTGTAAGCAAGACTTAAATCTGAGTTGAATAGTTTAAAGTGAAGATGCCCTTAAAATCTTGAAAAATCAGGGAACTGTTTTGAAATCATCCTCATCTTGCTGGCACCATCATCATAGCTAACACTAACATTTATGCAATTTCACTAATTTAATGCTCACAACCTATGTACAACACAGGTAGTAGTATTACATTTATTTTTAGAGATGAAGAAATTGATGCTTAAATAGGTTCATTAACCTCCAGCTCACTGCCCATTTTTATAAATAAAGTTTTATTGGAACACAGCCATGCCCATTAATTACACAGTATGTAATTATGGCTGCTTTCCTGATACTGTGGCAGAATTGAGTAGTTGAGTACGGCCTGCAAATTCCTTTACAGAAAAAGTTTGGCCCCTCCCCTCCTCTCCCTACTCTATACAAGGCCTGGTTTCAGACCCAGGCTGTCTGACTCCAGAGACACGGTGCATACTTCAGATATAAGTAAATACTAGGTAGGCCTGGAACCTATAGGGGTGTTATAAAATTTTCCCATTTCCATTATTCTCACTGTACATGTTTTAATTTAAAATTTTCATGACATTTATTTCCAGCAACATGACAGACTCCGTATCCTAAAAATCCTCCCCTGAAAAACACCTATAAAATGCTGGATAAAATGAATAGCCAACTTGGCAAGAAATTACGGTATATCCTCAGAGGTGAGAAATGAAGTAGAAGCCAGAATCCACAAAGAGCTGGTAAATGCTCACTCAATCAGGCCTTAAGGCCCCAAGATCCCTGAGGGCCTTTGCTTTCTTTGGGGGGGCGGTGGCAAGGACAGCAAGGCAGTAAAGTATCAGCATAAAGACTTTAGAATAGTCCCCCAAAACCCACACTTCCAGGAAAAGAGTGGTCTAGAAAGTATTTTCCCTGCAAAGGAGGTCAGCAAAGAGAAGCTTTATGTCTCAGCTTTGATTTTGGTTGGAAGAAAAGAAGTTCCTTATCCCCCACCCCAGTCCCCCCCCCCACCCAAAGGTAATAACCATAAACCTAGGCCTCAAACTGTGATTCAAATTCACTCTACTTGCCTATTGCAAAACTATTTTAAGCCAAAGAAACTAATTTAAAATAGTCCTGGATTACTAGTTCCCAGGTACTTGGCAAAGTAAACACAAATAGAAGGAATATTCTCTCAAGTTAAGTCTCACAAAATTCTCACAGATAACGCTCCAACAAAAATGAGCTCCCAGTAAAAAATCACAAGACTACTCACAGAGCAAGACCTCATGAGAGGGAGTTAGCAGGAACGTTAAGCACCAGAATCAGAGACACAAGGTCTTCAGATGTTAGAATTATCATGTGTAGCAGGGCTTGGCAAACTTTTTTTCCAACAGGCCAGGTAGTATATATTTTAGGCTTTCCAAGCTATACAGTCTCTATCAAAAAGACTCAATTTAAAAGCAAAAACAAAATAAAAAAATTTAAAAAGACTCAACTTTGCTATCCTTGCTTGAAAGCAGACACAGGCAGTATGTAAATTAATGGGTTTAGCTGTGTTCTAATAAAACTTAATTTACAAAGATAGTATGCCAGATTCGGCCAGCAGGTCATAGCTTATAAAATATGTTTCACACGATGTGATGAGTACTGGGTATTATATAAGACTATGAATCACTGCCCTCTACCTCAGAAACCAATCATACATTACATATTAATTAATTCAATTTAAATTAAAAAATAAAAAATAAGTATGTTTTCAATTTTTTTAATTTAATATATAAGCAAAAATAAAATACTATCATAAATATCAAGGCAGATTCTTAATTTCTAGAAATAGAAGATGTAGTTGAAATTTTAAGATTCAATATATGAGTTAACTAACAGATTAGAAAAACTAAAAACATAATTAGTAAGTTGAAAGAGGGATATGGCAAAATTACTTAGGATATAATACAGAGAGACAAAGAGGAGGAAATTATGCAAGAGAGGTTAATAGATGTGGAATTCTAAGTAGGAAAAAAATGGGAGAGAGAATATTCAAGAATTTTCATGGATCCCTAAATTAAGGACACACAAAATACTGAAAAAAATATTTATAGCCAGAGTCATCCTGGTGAAATTGCCAAATGTTAAAGGGAAATTGAATAGTTTAAAAAGAGCCCAAACAAGACAGCTTACCTGCTTGGGGCACCTGGGTGGCCGAGTCTTTAAGCGTCTGCCTTCGGCTCAGGACGTGATTCCGGCGTTATGGGATCGAGCCCCACATCAGGCTCCTCCACTATGAGCCTGCTTCTTCCTCTCCCACTCCCCTTGCTTGTGTTCCCTCTCTCGCTGGCTGTCTCTATCTCTGTCAAATAAATAAAATCTTTAAAAAAAAAAAAAAAGACAGCTTACCTGCTTGATGTTTGATTTCTCATGAACAATTAACAGACACCAAAATACTGTAAGATAATGTCTTACAGGTGCTGATAGAAAGAATGGTCAATCTACAATTGCATATCCAGCAAAATTTATGTTTGAAGAATGAGGACCAAATAGAGATGGGTTTAGATGAACAAAAGCTAAGATAATTTATTATCAACAGACTCTTAGCAAAGGAAATACTTAGAAGGATATACTTTAGGCAAAAGGAAAAGGACCACGGAAGGGAAATGTGAGGTGTAAGAAGGATGGTGACAAAAGGAGCAAAGAAAATGGTGATTATGTGGATAAACAGAAATAAACATCAACACTGTTGCAACACCGAATTTGTGAAGTTAAAAAAGTTGGGGGAGGGGTTCCCCAATTTTTTTTTAATTAGTAGATACATAGTGTTCGTGAGTGTCCCTGTGTGCATGCATACACTCTACATATGATACATTTTGCAAAACATTTTTAATAGAAATAAAATACTGGACAATGATAGCCTATAAATTGGAAAGAGTTAAAGCACTAAGTTTTAGGAAGAGAGTAAATATAACAACCCTGCCCATTAAAAAATACAATAGACTCTAAGTTCCAAGCACTAGAGGAGGAAAAAGGTGGAATTAGAACTTCCTAAGACAAATAGAAAGCATGAAAAAGATAGTAAAAATAAACCCAAATACGTCAATGATCACAAAAGATAATAATGAATCAAACATCCTAGCTTAAGATTATTTTTTAAAAACCCAGCTATATTCTTCTTAAAGAAACACTTAAAACAGAAGTACCATAAACATTTGAAAGTAAAATTATTGAGAAAGCTCTATAAGGCAAACAAATTTTCCAGCAAACAAAAATGACTTTCTATTTGCTTTCCGGAGTAACCTTTGAATCCTCATAGAAAATGACGTTAAAATAAAGCAAAGAAAAGAAATTAAACGTGAAGAGAGAAATGAGAAAAAAAAAAAAAAACAGGTTCAGAGTTAATATTCTCTGACAAACCTAAAAATATGAAAAAATAGTTCCACTAGTGCTATCCCTGTGGAATTCAAGCAAGCATTAGTGGAAAACTGGGGTTTCGTAGTAAGTCAGAAATAAATGCAATCTGTCCACTATACTTCAACTAAACAATAAATTAATTTTTGAAATAAATGCAATTTGGGGCGCCTGGGTGGCTCAGTCGGTTAAACATCCAACCCTCCATTTTGTCTCAGATCATGATCTCAGAGTCCTGGGATCATGCTGGGCGTGGAGCCTGCTTAGGATCCCCCCACCCCACACCACCACTGAATCTAAATAAATGAATGCATGCATGCAAGTTATCACGACTCCAGTTTGGGCCAGATTTCCTGACTTATAAATGAAGTTTACAAAATACTCAGATAAAATTTCAAAGTAACTTGCATTTGAGATCAAGGATGATATAGCCACTTTTCATTGTATTAATAACTCTGAAATTTATGACAGATTATTCATTTAAATGTAAGGATTCTAGTAAAAATTATATAATAAACCATTTTGAAGTGAGAAGGGCTTTGAAAGTCAGGCACAAAAATAAATGTATGAAGGTAGAGTTGTTGAATCAAATTGAGAAAGATTAGGAGGAACCTAAATGAATAACATAGGAATGGTTAAAGGGTGAAGCATATGTAGAATAAAATGTTTTATAGCTATTTTAGTGGCATTGGGAAATACCTGTGCTATAATTAGTGAACAAAGTAATACACAAAACTCTAAATACAAAACGATCACAAACATATGTATTTAAATTTGTAAAATGCATCTAGAAACAGGATTGGGAGGAAAAACAACAACTTGAAAAGTGATAGGAAATGAATAATTTGTATTTTCTACTTTATACTTTATTTCTCAAGTTTTTACAATGAGCACTTTTATCATCGGAAAACAGAATAATTGTATTTTACATCTTTAATACTCTATTAGTATGTATGAATGAAAGAGCATGGGAAAAATGCACTCTGCAAAGAGAAAACATGGCAAGCCTTTAAGAGAATGTTTTAAGAGACAGGGAATTGCTGTATTTCTAATTTGTATGTAACTTGATATAAAGTCACTTCCTCACTGAGTTTCAAGAATGTGCAGCAACACCACACCCAGAGGTTGCTATGGCTACAGAGGTGAACCTGATTAGGCCAGCATTCACTGTGCTGCAGAGGTGAGGCAGGAGAAAGGATTGCAGGGCTCCCCTTTGTGCCTCTGTCTCTCCACCCCTAGCTCTCCCCTTTGCTCTCCCTTCCTCCCCACCTCTTAGCTACCCGACCCTGCCCTTCCCGACTCCCCTCCTCCACAGGGGGCCACACCTCCCTTACCATGTACCCCAGAAGGCAGGATCGGTTCCCCTCTTCACCCTTGGTGCCCAGGACCTGCCCATGGTAGGTGCCCAATAAATATTCTGCTGACCAAGTGAATGAATGAGTGCAATGAATGCATGCACAGCCTTTGTCTCTTTTGTGGGCTCCTCATCATCTGCCATTCTCCAACCAGGCTCAATTGCTTTTTCTTTTCTTCTGCACTTTTCCCCTGGCTGATCTGTCTTCCCTTTGCTTTCGCTAACACTCATAGGAAAATGAGCCCAACTTGACAAGTCTACCTCATCCCTTTCCTTACCTGTCCTTCCATCTGCTTTCACTTGGACCTAAGACATTCCTTATTCTCCTTACCAACTCATCCTGTTCTCCCCATTCTTCCTCCTAAGAGCTGCAACTCAGTTAACATCACCATCCTCTCAACATTCTGGATTAAACTGGAGGACCCTATTACTCTCTTGCAACCCTCGCTGATAAGTGCTGCTGTCTCTCTGGAGTAGCATCCCTTGCTTCTATCCCATTCCCGCCACCCCTGCTGTACTTCTCACCAAGATCCTTGCCAAACCCTGAAGAGTTTCCTGACTTTGAATCTACATGTCCCATGGCTGCTGGAAATGTTTTCTAAACTGCAGAATTCAGCAAGTTCCCACCTTGCCCAAAAGCTCCTGAAGTTTCCCACCACCTTCAGAAGAAAACCCAAGCCCACTGGCCCCTCCCAGTCTGATTTGGTCTCTTTCCTGCTCCATCTCCAGCCACTCATCCCCAGAGTCACCACCCTGCCATCTTCAAGGTCTTTCTCTCTCCTTCTGCCTCCCCATGCTTCTGGCGGTCAGCACCGCCTTCATGCCACCTCCGGGACTGCTCACATTTCTCTGCCTGACTGGATGCCATTCTCCCACCACTCTGCCTCTCAAATTGCCTGCCTCCTCCAAACCCAGATCAAGTGTCACCTCTGCTGAGAAGCTTTTTCCCAAACCCTGAGTCAGGATTAAGGGCGCCCTCCTCTGCGGTCAGATAGCATCTTGATTATCCCTCCATGAGAGCACAGCTCAAGGTTGTCAGCTGCAAGTGGCCAGACAGGGGAGACAGTGAGGTGCCCTCCAGAACCTGAGCGCAGAGATGGGGGGCTGCCCTCCCCCAGTGACAAAAGAGACTGCTAGGCTTACAGGAGCCACTCTTTCACTAGCAACAACTGTAGCTTTTAGCTGGTGATGTTAATGTAGCTGTAGAAAGGCTATGTTAACAGAAACGGGCTGTCAGAGTAGGGTGGGCACCAAAGCAGCATATTCTGGCATTTTCCCAACCTTCTCCAGGAAGGATGATGCTAATGGGTGGGAGGTAGGGGGAGGGGCAGTAGATTCCAGACACTGGAATGATGTTGTCGGGCCAGAGACAGGGCTGGTTTCTTCTTCTGGTGTCACCTTGACCCCCAGCTGTCCTGAGGGGGGAATTTCTGCAATCTAGTCATGCTCATTAGGAAAGCTCAAGAAAACCAGCCACACTTGGGTAAGTGCCACAGTATGCAGAAATGGCGGCCCCCTAGAAGCCAGTCCACTCCCTGAAAGGACTGTCCCTCACAGTATGCTTGTTTTTAGCCTGTCTGTCGGTCTTTGCTTTCGGTGCCTGTTGGCCCACCATGAACTCTGTTGTCATGACCAGGTAAACTGACAAAGTCCAGTTTCTGGACCTGCAAGGCTGAGGGCAGGTCCACCAATTGTGGCAAAGCCCTTGAGCAGCAGCCAGCCAACCAGCCATCTCTACCCCTCACCACCACTGTCACCCACAGCCAAGAATTAGAGTTAACTGGGCATGGCTGTATCTCTCCCACAAGAACAGGGGTTGATGAACTTTTTCTGTAGAGTTAGAGGCTCCTACAGTCAATATTTTAGACTATGTGGACCATAAGTCCTCTGTGGCAACTACTCAACTTTGCTGTTAGAGTGGGTGCTAAGACAGACGTAAAAAATATATAAGCAAATGCGTGTGTTTGATTCCAATTAAACATTATTTATAAAAATAGCCACTAAACCAGATTCAACCCACGGGCCATAGTTTGCCAAGCCCTGCTGCAGACTGTCAGGTGTTTTTTGGTTTGTTTTTAAAGATTTTATTTATTTATTGGAGAGAGAGTGGGGGGGGGAGGGTTGAAGGGCAGAGGGATAGAGAGAAGCAGACTCCCCACTGAGCAGGGAGCCCGATGTGGGGCTCAATCCCAGGGCCCTGGGATCATGACCTGAGCCAAAGGCAGACGCTTAACTGACTGAGCCACCCAGGTGCCCCTGTGAGGTTTTCTTTTCTTTTTTTTAAATTGAGATGTAACTCACATGACGTTTATATTAGGTTCAGATGTACAACATAATGATCGGATATTTGTATATACTGTGAATTGATCACCACAGCTAGTCTAGTTAACATCCATCACCACACAGTTGCAAACCTCTTATCTTGTGATGAGAGCTCTTAAGATCTCTTCTCTCAGCAACTTTCAAATACACGATGCAGGATTATTAACTACAGTCACCATGCCGTACATTACATCCCCATGACTTATTTATTTTATGACTGGAAGTTTGTACTTCTTGACCCCCTTCATCCATGTCGCCCACCCAGACTGTGAGTTCTCGATGGCAGCAACTGTGTGGTTCCCCTGGGGGGCCGCCCGGGCGTACATATATAGGACATGCTCACTGGGTCTGTGGAGTGGGGCTGAATGCCTTCCTCTTAGATCGCCCCCAGGCCTTTGTGTAGTGGTGAGTGCGGTGAACACAGAACCATGCTGTCTGAAGGAATCCTAGAGGGGCCTCCTCATCAGTGAAGAACTCCTTGGATAGTTTCCCTGACTCATGACACCTACTCACTTACACTCCTGGGGTGCCTCTGTTTTAGTACAATCACCTGTTTACCCACCTGATCGCTGCTGGGGCCTTCACTCTTGTGGTTGCTTCCAAGAGCTAATCAGTCAATGGTTGCCGTATAATTGATACTCTGGAGACAGAAGAGACAAACTGTTTACTGAAAGCACATGGTCGTCTTCTTGGCTGTAAACTCAGCTGTGAGGTCACCTGCCTTCTGCTGACCGAGATGGAGGCTACAGCCGGCACCTGAAGTGGGCAAACACACTCCTCTCACCTTGGGCAGTCAGATCTGGGGCATCTCACTGCAGCCTGGACCCTGACAAAGATGGAGGCTCAAAGGAGGCTGGGTGAGTTCTTTTAGGTACTCTGGAGCAGGCCTTAGGATGTAGAGCCTGGAAAGAGAGAACCTGTTTGGATTGTGAGCTCCTGAAGAACATCATCTTTTTTTTTTTTTTTAAAGATTTTATTTATTTATTTGACAGAGAGAGGGACAGCCAATGAGAGAGGGAACACAAGCAGGGGGAGTGGGAGAGGAAGAAGCAGGCTCCCAGAAGAGCATGGAGCCCGATGTGGGGCTCGATCCCAGAACCCTGGGATCACACCCTGAGCCAAAGGCAGACGCTTAATGACTGAGCCACCCAGGCGCCCCCATCATCTTTGAATCCTAAGCAGATTAAACAATACTTGGGACACGGCAGGTGCTCAATTAAACCCCATGGGTTGCCTCAGGAGGCATTTCTGTATCCTGGTTACCTGCAACTGTATCTGACCTACCTCTGACCTTGGCAGAGCCTTCAGTGATATCCTAACAGGAGGCGCACCAGATTCCAGAAAGTCTTGTCCGTAACACCAATTCTACAGCACTTCAAAATCTGCAAAGTGCTTTCATATGGCCTTTTTCTCTTTTCATCAAAACTGAAACCCTATAAGGTACAGGTACCTCAAATGTCCCCAGGCCTCACCAACTTGTGAGGTCCCCTTAAAGTGAACGCTCCATCAGTAGGACTCTAAGCCCTCAAGGGCTACCTGACTGCCCCACCTAATGTCTTCATTATCTACAACCTACCCCAGCAGCTTCTGGGTGTCCTCGAAGATATCACAGATTAGCTCATGAATAAGTGTGCAACACCCTTCTGCTCGTCCTTCCTCATGGTCACATGCCCACCGCCCACAAGCCACTTGAGAGCTGCACTTGGATGCTGATGTCTGCCCTGAGCCTTGGGCTGCCACACATTCTGGGTGGGATGGGGATGGTCATTTCTGCTCCACCTTCAGGTGAGGCTTTGTCATCTGGGCCCAAGGCTCTGCTCCACTCCAAATCCCATGCACTAGGCTGGGGGTAGGGGTCAGAAACAAGGAAACTTATACCCCAGAGGGGGATGAGGGCAAGGGACACAGATCCCATATTGACCTTCTATGGTCCTCCTGTTTCCTTGGCCTCCCACATTCAAGGACACCCAGAAACCACTCTGGCCTCTCTGGCCAAAAAGCAGAAAATCCTCATATATCTTGTCACATTCTTTCAAATGGCTCCCGGAAAGAGTCACTTGCACTTACATGTCACTTCTGCTAAGCCTCAGCCAGCCTTACTGTCTGGGTGTTGTCTTCCCCCTTGATGGTCAATATAATTAAAGTTTACATCTCATTTCAATAAGTGAATAGGAGAAATGGGGCTTAAACCCACCTGTTTGACTTTGAACCATTCCTCCTTTCACTTTTGGCAACTGAACAATTATCGCTCTATCTCATCTGCTCATTGAATAAGTTCGGGTCCATTGTCTACCCTTAGAAATGTCAGTGTTAAAGTCTAGCCCATTCCTGATTCCTCCTTCTTCTCCCCACGTGTGGTTATTTCGCAGCACCAAGAGGAGGGAGGGAGGGAGGGTCCTTGGCTCCAAGATAAAGTCACTGCCATAGGCAGCTAAAGCCACACAAGATTTTCTTTATAATTTTGGCAGAACCTTGTTGTTTTCTGCAGACATTTTAAGCAACGAGAAAAAGGATCATGATTGCACTGCATTTCCAAACAAGTGAAAGCTGCCTCTGTTTAGCTGATGCTTAGCCCTAGTCTCTAGGAAGTGGAAAATTTACAATAAAAGTAACTTGCCTCATCTTTCCATCCTCCTCACAATGCAGCCTCTGAACTTTGGAGCCACCACCAAGAGCCAGAGTGTAGAGAATTAAATAGAAAAAAGAAATGTAAACCACAGGAAATAAAGAGTTCATCACACAAAGTGTTACATTCAAGCCATTCTCTCAAATGTTTTGGATACTCTCAGTTTAGGGAAGCAAATCTGAAACAGAACAATTACATCACAAATGGAACATTTATATAGTTACTGGGATAGAAAAATGTTCAGCAAAGAGAAAGGCTGCACGGTTTCAATGAGATCCAGGTGGAGTGGCCCTTTCAGCAAACGTCTACACACCAGCCCATAAAAATGATGGAAAAGGCATAAGAATAAAAGCAACCAAGTGCCAGGTGCTCATCCTGACTAAACCCACATCCTCTCCGAGCGCGTCCTTTCCAGCTGCTTCTATGGCCCACTCTCCCTCTCTCCCAAGGGCTTGAATCTCTCTTGCACCTTCTGGGGGTCCTCCTTCCTTCCCCAACCCACCAGACAACCAGAGTCTCTCCTGGCCGAGGGCTGGAGAGGGCAGCAGGGAGAACAAAATGATCAATATGAATAGTAACAACAACTTCTGGAGCCCTTGTTAAGCACCAAGCACTGCCTTGCATGTCTTGCACGGATGGTCTCACGTCATCACAACAGCCCTAGATGGTGAGTTTTTTTTTATTTTATTTTTGTATTATGTTCAGTTAGCCACTGTATAGTACATCACTAGTCTTTGATGTAGTGTTCAATGATTCATTACTTGCATATAACACCCAGTGCTCATCACAACTCGTGCCCTCCTTAATACCCATCATCCAGCTACCCCATGCCCCACCCCTCTCCCCTCTGAAACCCTCAGATTGTTTCCCTGAGTTCTAGAATTGTTCCCATTTTATAGCTGAGGAAAACCAGCCCTAGAAAGGTTCAATATCTTGCCCAGCATCTCACAGCTAGTTAGTGGCAGAAGCAACCCTCAAACTCAATCTGACTCCAAAGTTAATCACCCTAACCAGTAGCCTACACATCTCCCCACAAGAGCTATTAATTAGAGGTACTATTTAATGTACTTATTTACCTTCCCCCAAAATAAATGCAAAAATTTGATGTTATTTTATCCATTTTATAGAAGGAAACATTGACACATGCGGTGAGCATATACTCTATGTGTGTGTAAACAGGTGTGTGCTTCATAGGATTCTTACCCATTTCTTACACATAGGGACTCTGAGATTCAGAATGATCTCCTAGTTGGAAAGTGGCAAAATTTGCATTTAGAACCCAAGTCTGGGGGCTTCTGGGTGGCTCAGTTGGTTAAGCGTCTGCCTTTGGCTCGGGTCATGATGCCAGGGTCCTGGGATGGAGCCCCACATCATTGGGCTCCATGTTCAGTGGGGAGTCTGCTTCTCCCTCTCCCTCTGCCCCCCTTCATTCTCTTGCTTGCTCTCTCTCTCTCCCTCCCTCTCTCAAATGAATAAGAAAAACAATTAAAAAAAAAAGAACCCAAGTCTGTGTCAACTGCACACCCCCCACAGCCTACAAATGGGCCGTTTCACAAGCCTCCACATGCGGTCCGTAAGTCTATGCCATGTGCCAGGTGTCCGGCATCAGGTACTGTGCAGGAGGCCAGGTGGGAAAAGCATGGATGCAGAGACAGCAGCCTGGGGGGGGGGGGTGATGGACATGTGGGTGGAGGCAGTGGGGGTATAGGCCACAGGCCTGGCAACTTGGAGACTAAGCAGCTCGCTTCCATGCATTCCTGGGGGGAAGGCATCAGGGCAGGCAGGGCAGGAAGTGGTATGTGTATAGGTGGGACACAATCCTAGCAGGAAGAGGGGAGGCCATGTTAGAGTAGGATGGAGAAGGACTTTCCTCCCAGCCCCAGGGAGCCAGAAGCACAGTTTGCTTTATGCGCTGGAAAGGAGGGCAGAGGAGGCCAAACCGTGCAGGTCACTCCCCTGCCAAAACCAGCTATCCCTCCTCCAGTCCCACCTCCTTCCTCGAATCTCCCCTTCACCCAAGCACAGCCCCTTCCCCTACTCCAGGAACAAAGGGAAAGCTGCTTTTTGGGCCACCAAGAGCTGCACGGCGATCTGCGTGGGGCCACCTGTCCAAACTGTGCTCCCTGTCTATACTTCTAGTATGGTTCTTGGTCATAATCACACCGTCTGATGAAGACCTTACATCTTCTTCTCCCTGCCCATTTGCACAGGCTGTGTTCTGTTTTTGTTCCTGGGGTGAGGGGGGTCCCCAACAACTTTGGCTGCCATCAGAGGAACAGGCAAAATCCCAGAGGAACTTCCCATACACAAGATTCTTAGCAAAAACGGATGAAGAAGAATGGAATACGAAGAACTCAGAGGGAAAGTCTCATCAAGGAGATGGGATCAAGGGTGAGAAGAACAGGGCGACTGGGAGAAATCACCGGACCAGGTCAATCGGTACCTTATCCCCAATTCCTAGCTAAAGATAGAAACTCCTCAGGAAAAGCCCTTGCGTGCTAAAATAACTCTGACTTTGATTCACAACAGATGAAATGCAAAGAAAGAGAACTTGGAATGTTCCCATAAGCATGGCCATCCTCACAGAGGTGAGCTGCGACACCTGCCCAAAATGTAGCAGAGGCAGGAAGTAGACCGTGCAAGAGAAACAGGGAGAAGCAACCATATATAGGAACAAGGGATGAAAAAAGACGGCCTGATCCTGTACAGAAAAACACTGGATAAGAGGAGAAGCAGGGGGGCGCCTGGGTGGCACAGCGATTAAGCGTCTGCCTTTGGCTCAGGGCGTGATCCCGGCGTTGTGGGATCGAGCCCCACATCAGGCTCCTCCGCTATGAGCCTGCTTCTTCCTCTCCCACTCCCCCTGCTTGTGTTCCCTCTCTCACTGGCTGTCTCTTCTCTGTCGAATAAACAAATAAAATCTTAAAAAAAAAAAAAAAAAAAAAAGAGGAGAAGCAGGGCAGAATTACAGCCAAAATATAAACAAGAGTCCTTCTAGGGTGTTTACAGAGGATGGCCCAGGCAAGGATGAGGCTTTCTGAAAGCCAGCTATACAACTGCAAGCCAGCAATCATGCCAACAGGGACTTGAGCTATCTTTATGTCCGTTGGAAGTCACATTTTGCCAAAATAGGGTTGCTTATAAAATTTTTTACATTCCTCACTAACAATTCCAGCTCTCAGATTGAAGGAGAAACTGCCATTCTGGATATGATTTTAACCAATGAGAACAACCTGTTTTCTGTACAGAAATTATAGGGACCCTGGGAGAACATGACCATGTCCCATTTGGGAGTCCATAATAGCAAGGAAGGGGAACATTACATAAATTCTAAGGCGATGTAATAATGAACAATTCCAGGGAAAAGGAAAAGGATAAGTAAATTCCTGAGCCAGTGTGGTCCCGCAGAAAGTTTCTCATGAACTCATGTTTTTTAAAGGATATGTTCACAGAAGATAATAAAGACACATACCCAAGAACAACATAAAAAATAAAGGTTTTTCAGGAAGGCTAAATCCTCAGCTAAGGGGAAATGCAAGAAACAAGAGAGATTTCACCAGAGAAACATGAGAAAAGGTGTTTGTTCCATGAAAAGCTCAGTTCAGAGAGAGAGAGAATGGGGTGAGAGAAGAAGAAGTAAGGAGGGCAGGAAGGAGGAAAGGAAAGAGAAAGAGGTGGAGGTGAGAACAAAAGGAGAAGATAAAAGAAGGAAATGAGAAAAACAAGGAAGTGACACGTTCAAGGTGATGATGTAATGTTAACAGGTGACAAAAAATCCAAATTACCAAATACTCAGCACAACGAGAACAGATTCTGAACTCTCAATGTGGGGCAAAGGAGACCATGCGGTCTCCCACACAAAGTAAATTAGGGAAAAAGAAAAATCTAATAAGCAATTTCAAGTCTCTAAGTCCAGACAAATTCTATTCCAGAGTGTAAAAAGAATTAGAAAATAAAACCTCAGAGCCACTGAAGGTAAGTTTGAGAAATCATGGAGAATGGGAAAGATGCCAGAAATCTTGGGAAATGTTCTATTTCGTAATATGTTGGGGGGTAAAAAACAGACCCTGAAAATGAAAGATCCATAAGCTGGATGTGCTTCCATCCAAGGAAGGTGAGCCCAAAAGGACTCTGTGGGTCAGAACATAACTTTTTTTTTTTTTTTTTTATGAGGGCTGTTGTCAAACTAGGGTCTTCCGAAAGAGTGATCATCGTGATGAGAAGTGGCAGCCGCACCATACGAGGGAGGTTGAGAGGGGTATGCAGCACAGAAATCAGAGAAGACTAAGAAAGGTAGCAAAGATTTGAAATGTGATCCTGTCCAAGGATCTGTAGATTCATTTTGCGCTGCCTTAGAAAACAGAACTAGAACCAACAGTAAAAATTTTAAATAGGTGGATTTTTCCTTAACTTTCAAAAATATTTCTGTTCATTCATTCATTCCACAAGTGTTTATTGAGCACCAACTTTGTGCCAGTGCTAAGCACTGAGGATATGTGAAAAATGGAAACTATTAAAGTATTTTCAAAACACTGTATCATCCGGCTCAAGAAAAATTATATAGTTCCTACCCTCCTTGGACTTAGGGTCTTTTGGAGGAAAACCAATGATAGGCAAAACAAGGAACATAATTATAGGTCATAACAAAAGCCAAGAAGGAAATAATAGGGGATGGACAGGGAGTAACAGTGAGTCCCTACTTGCAAGATGGTGTTAGGGAAAAAAACTTCTCTGAAGAGGTAACATCTGTGCTGACATCCATATGACAAGGGTGGGGTCCTGTGAAAACTTTGGGGCAGAGAGAACAGTGGGTTCCTGAGACTAGAAAAAGCTTGACTCCTTCCCAGAACTGAAGGGAGCCTGGCTGGGAAATGTGGTGCTCAGGAGAGAGGAAAAGCTGAGATTGTGAGGTAAGGCTGGAGACCGCGGCAACACTCAGGGAACAAGATGCTGCCATCGTAAGGAACTGAAGATGCATTCTGAGAGATAAGGACAGCCACTGAAAGTTTCAAATAGGAAAAGTCACAAGATCTGCCCGGTGTTGATGTTTTGGTCATAATTCCAGTAGTGCTGTGGTGAGGGGGTCAGCCTAGACCCGGGGCGGGGGGGAGCAGAGAGAGCCTCGAAGAGTGGCTGCAGCATTTAGATGAGGCACGAGTATGAACTGAGGGTGCGGCGTCGAGCTGGAAAGAAGTCCATTAAAAAATGTTTTGAGGTAAAGGAGACAGAATTTACTGATGGATCCAAAATGGAGTTTGAAGACCAATGGCTAGAATGATCTAAGAACAGACTCGAATGGCAGGTATTGAATGGCCACAGGAGAGGATGGCGCAGAGTGGGGACCTGGAAGTGGGCTGACAGGAAGGACTAGAAAGACTACAACTGTATTTGATTCAATGATGACAACAGAACAGAACTCCTATGAAGGTACCTGCTTCCTGCTGCAAGTCTATCAAAGCTCCAGAAAACAGGTTTCAGTGTGCCACCAGTTAGAATCTCCCATCACAAGCAGCAATAAATCATTTCCATGGGAACAGACAGTGCTCCCTGGAAAAACACCACCAATACCAGCGAAACTGAATGTAAACTTTGCCATACATATATGTATATCTAGGTATAATATATGCTTCTAGCTTATAAAATTATAGACTTCTGCTCACAAATTAAAATATAGAAGGCGCCTATGCTTTCAAAGCACATAATATACATTGATACCCACCCGACGCAAATACCATAAATGTTACTAAAGGCAGCACAAACATCCTCGTTACAGCATCAGGAGAAACTCTCTCTTGAAAAGAGAGGTTTTTGACATTTAATAACCTGAAGAGTTTTTCATGTCAGAATGGATCTCCAAAAATGAATCCTCTCATCCCTCTCTTACTCCACATAATCCCACCTTCCACCCACGGAAACATCTCTGACTTCAAGTGTCATAAATATTGGAGACGAACAGCAGTGTCCATGAGAATTCGATTGGGGCAAAGATGCTTTTCTAGAATATATCAATCTTTAAACGATAACCAGGACCAAACCACAGATAATTGTTGAGACGAGATCCACTGTGTGGTCAGCCATTTACGCTGCATCCAATGCCCGGCAACAGCGACAGCATCAGGGTTTCAACTCCAAATCACAAACAGCTTGGCCTCAGCCACGCCACTCAAGCTATCTATAGTTAGGCCACCTAACGAATCACTAACTGAATTAAGTGCCTGTGGGAACCTCACCCTGCATGCTTTCCTCAACATTAAATTCATTTGACATTTAATTTTCTTTGTTAGAAAGGAAAAAAAAAGGAAGAAAGCAAGCTGCAATGTGGGTCAGCAGGTGTGAGTTTGCATGTTTCTGGTTCAGGGGCCCAGACTGCGGTTTCAACTCCAATGGGGTGTTTTGTCTAGCTGTCTGAGCTGTAACGTGTATTGTCCTACAAACAATTTGTCACACCACAAGAGCTGCATATTTGGGGACAGAGATAGCTGATACCATATGGCAAAATGAGCTGCCCTTGTCAATTATTATCCGTGGTGGCAGGTAATTTCTTAGACGAGACGTCATGAACTCATCAGAACTGCGTGTCTATTGAGTGCTGGGTGATAACCTCTACCAGGCACAAAGACATGCCTGTTAAAAACCACAAAGTAGAAATGGTTAGAGAGCTTTCACGCAGTAGCAACTTCTGGATGGTTCTTGGGAGAAAACAATGCTTGAAAAAGAAAGATTTTACTACCAGATGCAGGTTTTGGCATAGATCTCCTTAATGATGTTAGGATAGGTCTTAAAAATATCTACTTCTGATTTTTTCCCCATTCCACATTGGCTTTATCCAGCTGTACTGGGGAACTGTCTTCTTAGAAAAGTGCACAATGTAAAAGATAATGGAATCCACCCGTTGAACAAAATGGTGCAAAACAGCACGGTGTCAGTTAAGCATGCTCTCCTAGGAAGGATTCAGTTCAATCGGAAGCAGGCAGGCCTGTGGAGAGCTTCTCTTTTTAAACATCATCCTATTGGCCTTCTGCTCATGAGCTCCTAAGTATATGTGAGCGAGAAGCCCAGGCAAAAATATGGGCCTACTGATGTGGAGAAGCAAGAGAAAGCAGAAAAATAACCGGGAGGAGATGGTGCTGGGACCAGAAAGAAAAGTCTAGAAATGTGGAGGGGCAAGTTGAGAAACGTTTTTTTAAATAATCAAGAAGAGATTCAGAGAATGTAAAAGGGAAAGATGGAAGAAAAACAGCCCGGGCCCCTCTGGGAGCTCTCTTTTCCTGAGTCATAAAACCCTTCTGGTTTCCCTTGTCTGGAATCACTGTCCACAGTGCTAGAAACAATGTGTTCTTCTTTTCAGTTTCGAGAAGACAACCACAAAAACAACTTTAGGGTAGTTTTCGCCCAGAGAAAAGAACATTTTCCTTACACCAGATTAATTAGGATATCAGGGAAACGGCTGTCCACAAGGGGAGGAAAGCAGCGGTAACAATTGTTCCCGAGACTTTCAGTCCTGGATGCCTGCATGGCAGCTTTCCATAGCAATGGTTAAAAATGTGTCCGCTTTTGTTGATAATATTGTAATACACGTACCATGGTGAGCATTTTTCATGTATCTAATTGTTGCCTCACTATGCTGTATGCCTGAAACTCATTTATTAGATGTCAACTATGCCTCAACTAAATTTCTAAAAATTAAAAAGAAATGTGAAGAAGATGTCTGCTTTAGAATTGATTTAATTGCACAAATCTGTATTGAATATTTATGACAGCCTTCCTGCACATTCACAGGACTACATGGCCTCGGCAGATTTTCTAAGGCAGTGCGGGCACTTTGATCTTCTGGGGGCTCTGACATCTGTTCTTGTCGTCTAAACATTCATATGCTCCTAGCAAGGCTCATAGCAAGACCACGGAGCAGCAATCTGAGGCCTCAAAACTTGTCCAAAGCGAACAGAGCTGAGATTTACACTTATGGAGACAACAGCATCTCACTAATGCAAGCCAAGAGGCGATCAACCCATTTGAATTATAAACTATTGTATGTGCTGTAGAAGAGAGAATATTGTTTTAGAAATAAATCCTACATTTCTCAGACTTATTGGCCCTTGAGTGCTGTGTTATAGCCCAGGTTATGATGGCTCTTTGCCCCCACATGGGACTTTAGCTACCGCTTCCTCGAAGCTTCTCCCCAGTTAGCAAAGGGGCGCTTCTTCTAAGAGTTTCACAGTTTCATCCCTTACATTGAGATCTTTTTTTTTTTAAAGATTTTATTTATTTATTCGACAGAGATAGAGACAGCCAGCGAGAGAGGGAACACAAGCAGGGGGAGTGAGAGAGGAAGAAGCAGGCTCATAGCGGAGGAGCCTGATGTGGGGCTCGATCCCAGAACGCCGGGATCACGCCCTGAGCCGAAGGCAGACGCTTAACCGCTGTGCCACCCAGGCGCCCCTACATTGAGATCTTTGATCCACTTTGAATTTTCATGTATGGTGCGAATTAGGGTTCCAGGTTCTTTTGTTTGTGTGTAGACAAGCAGTTGTCCCAGCCCCTTTTGTTGAGAAAACTATTCTTTCCCCATTGAATGATCTTGACACTCTGTTTGAAAATCAACTAGCCATAGATGTCTGAGTTTATTTCCGGAATCTCGGTTCTATTCCATCGGCCCATATGCCTACCCCATGCCAGTACTACACGAGCTTGCTTACCGTAGTTTTGTGGTAAATTTTGAAATCAGGGATTATGCGTCTCCAACTTTGTTCTTTTTCAAGACCATTTTGGCTATTCTGGGTTAAAAATTTTTTAATCTATCTTCCATCCACATTGTGAAACTGCACTCTTAGAGATACCCCCTAAAGAGAAGCAAAGACAGAAAACAATAATGTTTTAAAACCTTTACCTTTATGCTCTCACTTCTCTGACTTAGCTATACTACTTGGTCTTAAAATACAAAAGGATCTTTCTCTTTCTCTTCATTTCACTTCAGTATCCCCATGGACTTGTACAATATTTCTCTATTTGTAAAACCCAGAATCCATGTCCATATAAACATGATAAAAGACACCTATAGTCCCTTTCTGCCAATGTCCTGCTTCCTGGGCAAATTCTGTGATGATTCCAAGGGATTCTAATACCTTAGAGTCTCATATTTTCTCATAAAGAACAAGTTTAGTCCTTTGGTCAATTATTTCCACTTGGGTTAATGTCTGTAAGAAGTTTAACTCCTTCTGGAGGACTAAAATGAATAGCAAACAACAGTTGCAAAGTGAAAGCAATAAGAAAATCAGGTGCTTTCTTTTTTAAGAGTCCGAGGCAATGTACGTTTCTGAAAATTAATTAGCTGTTTTTTATTTGAAGCCAATTAGAAATAAAGTTCACAAGCTAGCCTTCACAGGTAAAACGTGGTATGGCCACAGACCCTGGAAACAATGGGTGTGCTTGACTTCGGTGCTCTGTGGAACACGACAAAATAGAAACATGTGCTTTTCTCTATGAACTGATCCTGCAGTCAATACTCCTGCCCTTTTTGTTTCTAGTATAGTCATATACTTATAAATGTATAATATAACAAGGGTGTTCAAGAATGTCACAGAAGAGCAGTCGGCAGTACTTCTGATCTGCTATCACGGCACACGAAGCACTGGGTTGCTTTCTGAAAGTTAGAAGTTTAACAGCTATATTGGGGGCAGTAGAATCCCTTCTAAGGGCCTCTTCTGCTTTAATTGGCTTTCTCAGAACATGCCGGAAGACCCTCATAATAGCAGCCACACAGGAGTGACATACAAGCCCAGGCAAACCTGCTGCTTCAACTCCTCCCTAAATCTTTCCATCCTTGAGTGCAGACCTTCTCCATTCAAGGAAGAAATCAAGTTCTGCACGCAAGGCCCGCATTTAAGGAGGCTCTGAATTTGGACTCCTTTATTCCTTGATCCTCCCCACCACAGAAACAGCTCTTGAGAAATTCTCAGAGATGGAAATAACATCAGCGGAGGAACGTCAGTTGGGAGAGACTGTTCAGTGTAAGACAGAAAACACTGAGAGACCACAAATCTATAAACCCATAGCCGCATGGGACAATTGCATGGGAGAAAATGTATCACGGCCTTAGTTTATAAATATATTCTTCAAATACCAAGCCAAGGGCAAATAGACTAGCATGTGCTGGGGGAATTTAATATTATTACCTAATCCGTGAGAGTAAAAAAATAGTCAACAGTGTTGTAGTTGCTACCCCAGTTGTAAGGTTAGGACAGATTTAGAGGGAAAAAAAAAGAGTATATTTTTAGATTCTGTTTCACAGGATATCCAATAATATGGCAAACTTTGGGATCAGATCTGATGACAATAATACTGGCCATGAGAAAGCAGCAGGTGGTGTGATGCTAAACATGTTTTGGGTGTGTCTAATTATTAAGATATTCTGGAATAGCAAGGAAAGGTCAATAGAGGTACTGACCACATACTGGCTCACGGTAACTGTGTAGACCTTGGTTTGCTGCTTTGTGGCCATTTCAACTTTTCTGCCTGAATTTTTTTTTTTAAAGATGCTCTTTCTTCCTCCCAGCTTTAACCACATCACAGTGCTTCCTTCCACTGTAGGGGTGGGGTTCTCAGAGAAGGGAGCTCCTCCAGGCTTCACCCTTATCCCCCATTGGCTTCAGCCTGACATTCCACCTGTGAAATTTTTCCTCAGGGGTTTGCCTTTCTGAATCCTTTTGAAAATCACCCTCCTTGTAACAAAGTCAAAGGAGACCAGCCAACCAGCCCGCTTGGGAACAACCTCCAACTGTGGATGGCAAGCAGGACGGGGCCCAAAATAGCAGACAATGCTTCATCTCCACAGAGGAACATCGGCCTGAAATGCCCATAACACCACAGGAAGTTTTTACGTGAAACATAAATCAGAAGCTTCCCAACCACCACCACAGATCTGCTCTGATGTCACACAGAGAAAGTTCTAGGACTTCTCTCTGAACCACTGACATATGATGATGGGGGGTTAAATGACAGGGAAGGTCTAGAGCTGTGCTGTCCAATGTAGCTGCCTTTCCACACGTGGCTGCTGAACCCTTGAGATGGGGCCAGTGTGACTGAAGCACTGAGTTTTACATTTTATATCATTTCAATGAACTTTAAATTTTAAAATGGAACTAGTGTAAAACATCTTTCTGCTAAACATAACTTAGTTGTTTCAGTAGGACTACACTCAACTGTTGTATCATGTCATAATATTACTGTTACGGTATACACGTCAGCATATATATTATTTCCAGTATGTATTAATAATTTTTAAAATATTGATTACATATTGAAATAATATTTTTGACATATTAAATAAAATCCACTATTAAAATTAATTTCACCTCTTTCTTCTTACTTTCTTAATGTGGCTGCTACAAAGTCTTACATTGCAGAAGTGGCTAGCGTTATATTTTTACTGGATGGTGCTCGTCTAGTAGACAAGTGAAGATCTTCAAATGCAGGACCAGCAAGGCTGTGGTCCTTGCTGGAGAAGAAGAGTTTGGGACAGGGGTTATAGATCCCATTATTTCTTTGGTTCTTGTCCAAGGGTTTAATTTCTTTCCAACAACTGTGAAAACTGAAAATGCTTAACGTTTGAATTTTTTATTGTGCAACAATAATGTGTAAAATGTTCCTATTTTGCCAACTGGCCCTCTGCCCCTAAAATAAATTCTTCAACTAGGGAATAGAATAACTTTTGTGCACAGAGGTCTCAGGCAGCATTGCTGGTCCCACAGCCCCAGAGTCTTGGGAGAACTTGGGAGTCACAGCACAGTGCACAAAGCCATATGGGCCAGCGCTGTCTGCAGACTGAATAAGTCACCCCTGGCTGAGGCTGGCGCTACAATTTTTCAAACGTGTGGATGTCACCATGATTAATAAAATGTTAAGTTCATTTTAAGGTGTTACTGAGTTCAGAGTTGTTAAGGGGTCATTATCATGATATATTTTCTCAGTCGAAAGAATCTAAAAGTCAGCTGCTCACACCTGGGGCCTGTGGAGGGTTGAGTCTTTGCTAGCTTATCTGGTGCCCGTGTGTAAATTAGAGCCAGACATGCCACGGATTTCAGCCCTGACTCATCCCCAGGGTATGACCTGCAGAACGATATGCTGCAGCCCTGATATATTTTTATATTCAAAAAATTCTTTACATTTGAGAAGGCTTAACTGTATCCTGAAGAATACCCAACAACCAGCAAATAAGAAATGGATGCTCCATCTCCAAGGAGCCCTGCCCTTGCCCTTGTCCTGGGCCAGGGCTCATGCCTTCCCTCTGGAGACTGGTGAGGTAAGCTTCTGGACCTGGCCGGGTCTCAGGGCCAGGGTGGGCCCACAGTGGCACTATGGCATCCATCCCCATGGGGACCGTAGTTCCATGGACCAAAAGGTTCTGCAAGGAGCAAAGTTGGAAGGAAACTGGAATCAGGATCCTTTGACCTTGGAATTCATAGTGGAATAAAAAACATGCTATTTCTTCCAAATGCATTCGAATTTATTTAAATTTAGACCAGGGTTTCTTAACCTTGGCATTACTGACATTTTGGTAATTCTTAGTTGCATTATTGGATGTTGAGCAGAATCCCTGGCCTTGACCCATGAGATGCCAGTAGCACTCCCCTCTCAGCTGTGACCATCGAAAATGCTTCCAGTCATTACCACACGTCCCCTCGAGGGTAAACTTGCCCCCGTGAAAAACCACAGATTTAGAGTAGCAAAACACCATTTGTGACATCGGCTTCTTTTTATACTTTACATACTACCACTGCAAGCACGTGGACGTTGCAATCGGACATAACTGAATTCAAATTCTTGACCCACATGTTACTAGCTGTGTGACCCAGAAGAAGTTGCTTAACATCTCTGTACTTCAATGTCCTCACCTGTAATGGGGCAGTAACTCTGCTGTCCTCACAGAGAGGTTGTAAGGATTAACAAAACAAAGCTCCTGGGGCGCCTGGGAGGCTCAGTTGGTTAAGCGCCCCACACATGATTTCGGTTCAGGTCCTGAAAGCAGGGTGGTGAGATTGAGCCCTGCGTGGGGCTCTGTGCTCAGTGGGGAGTCTCCCTGCGATTCTCTCTCCCTCTGCCCTTCCCCCCCCACTCTCAAATAAATCTTGAAAAAAAGTAAGATAAAGCTCCTAACAGGTGGTCAATGAAGAGCAGCTAGAACACTTCGAAGCCCCCTTTCGCACTGGTCGAATCCCAGATATCCATAGACTCACCCCAACATCGAGGCTGCTTCTGGTCTCGGCGTTCGTGAAGCAGCTAAGGACCCAGCCCCTTAAACCAGAGTACAGGGTTCACACTCCAGGCACGATCCGGAAGGGGAGGGGCTAAACCTCTGAAGCCACAGTTTTCTCATCCGTTTAAAAAAGAGAGGGGGGTGGCGCCTGGGTGGCTGGGTCGGGTAAGCATCCCACTCTTGATGTCAGCTCAGGTCATGGTCTCAGCGTCGCGGGATGGCGCCCCGCGTCCAGCTCCGTGCTGGGCATGGAGCCAGCTGAGGATTCTCTCTCCCTCTGCCCCTCCCCCACCACCGCACATGCACGCTCTCTTTCTCTCTCTCTCTCAAAATAAAAAATAATAAAGAAAAAATAATTTTAAAAAAGTAGAGAGGAGAGAGAGAATGCCTCCCTCTCGGGGGCGTCAAGCGGTTGAAGTGACAGGTGCAGAGGCTGGGCTCATTAAGGATTATCAGGTGCTGCTAGCCTGCCGGTGAACCCAGGTAAAAGCAAAGGAAGATGTTTCAGAAAATGGCGACAAAACCGCAGTCTTTCTCACCCTCCCTACCCCGCCCCACCTCACCCCACCTTAAGGAAACTCTCTGGAACTCCGAAACCCTCACACCTCACACCTCATTTTGTGATCACCTCAGTTCCTCCTGGATACCTCTTGGAAATTATCTTCCTGTTTCTGGGAAGTTCTCCTCAGTCTCCCCCCCCCCCCCCCCCCCCCCCCCGCTGAGCTGTTATCAGGTCCACCGTGATGACCCTGAGGCTCTCCCTGTGGTGGAGCCAGAGTCTCCTTCACGCGGCGGTCGGGCTGGAGCGCCTCCCCTCACCAACATGGCAGCCTGCGATTGCGCACCAGCGTCTCTGTGGGGCTTCAGGGTCCCCACCTGTGAAATGGGGCAGCCCGAGCATCCCTTTCTCCAGGTTTTTGAGTCACTAGGGACTGCAAGTGCTCCTCATTTGTACTGTTCTGGACATTTCTCTATCATTGTAATTCCACCTCACTTTAAAATAAACCTGCTTCTTTTTCTAAACCATAAACTCCCTTAGGTCAAGGACTCTATCCTATAGATATTTATATCCCACGTCATAGTCGCTGCCACCAGGCAAGTCCTCAGTAAACACGTGTTGAAGGATTGAGTGGGGGAGAGTGGGGTACGCGATCACTTTAAACGTTCTGTGACAGGGTGGGATTTTCTTCCCTCCTCACCCTCCTCTTACCTCTACCCCCACTCCCATCCTCTGCTGGGAAAATATCCTCTGTAAGAAGAAGCAGAGATAGAAATTCTATTCATGTAATAACTCACGGAGCCTGTGCAGAAAAGAAGTTCATATTTGCAAGATAAACATGATTTGATCTGCGGGAATTTGGTTCCTTTGGGAAGAACCCAAAGTATCTGATGCTGTCCCTTCAGGCTGAATATATGTGGCTGAGGACAGAGAGCCCTGGGAAGGGTGGGTCCAAAGGCAGAGGGGACTGTGAGGGATAGGGCCACAGAGAGAAGGGAAATCCAATTTAGCCTCCAGTGTGGACTCCAATAGGGGGTGGCAGCACCCTGATGGAAATGGAAACAAGTACCTGGCAGCATCCTCTGGCTCTGTGAGTCTTCATTCATAAGCACCTAAGAGTAAGAGTTTTCTTTCTGGAAATCACTATGCCTGGAGCCTCCCACCCTCACTCCCAACAAAATGACCTAAGTAAGAGATTGCAGTCAGAAAACAAAGTTGGTATTGTGGTTTAACTGCTGTAGTTCAGAACTACCAAGGTGTCCTTTTGGGTTATATATAGAATGATGGTTTTATTGAGACTTTCCAGTCTATGAGACCTCAGTTACAACCCTACTGGCACGATTTATAGCCAGGTCAAAACTCAGATGCCTAGGTTCCAGTCTCCTCCCCACTTGCAAAAATGAGAACGTTTATAATTTTACTGGAGGTCAACTAGATGAACCAAAGCTTCATGGTGTTGTGACAAAGAGAGCAAAGAAACAGAACTTACCATGAACTCTGCCGATAATTTGCGGTGTGACCTTGGTAAAGTCCCAACACTTCCAGACTTCAATTTTCTAAACATGTTCAATGGAACTCTCATTACTCACAGGGATATTGTAGAGATAACATAAGATGTGATACTAAAAACATATCAAATTGGGTAGGTGCTATGCACATTTCGAGATACTTCTGCTACCAGTTGGCTAAATAACTCATGTGTGAAGGCTCCTATTCATTCAGTGTCTAACTGGCAGTTGTATTGGTGGAGAGCCAAGGGCAGGGGAGGAGGCATGGGAGTGGGCAAGAGGAGAAAATATGAAAATGAGAACAGTATGTTCTCTTGCCCCAAGGATCCCCTCTCCCGGGAGAGATACAAGCACATACTACACTAAGTTTCAGGCAGAAAGAGTTGAACACCAGAGTAAACAGACGAAGTGTTTCTGGAGGGCCGCTTGCTTCTCACCACGCCCATCACCGCCATTCACAACTGGCAAATACTGAACTCTTGGGAAGCCAGTGGAGGTACATGGATTTGAGGTAGTAAACTCTACTCACTAGTTTCTCTTTGGATGTAAGTCGAATCCAAAGTTAGACTAGTTAAGTGAGATGGTTTTGCAGCTATTTGGAGAACACTATGGTCAGTAGATCAAATTCAGAAAAAAACAAAAAACAAAACAAAAATACAGAAAACCCATTTGTCAAGCAGAGATGAAAGTGAGTGGCAGCAAGTCCATCAGGGATGAAGGAGGCACTCCCCAGTGGCTTTCAGCAACACTTTTGCAGGCTGGACTCGGACACGTACATGAATAGAAAAATACAGAATGTGTTCATGGGCTGGAGCCAAAGGGACCAAAAAAAGGCCATTTGGGAGAATGCCTGCAGCTTTTTCCAAAATAGTCTGAGCTCCCCTCTGAGGCTCAAAGAAGATCATGGAGAAAGTGAGTCTCATTTTCTCCACCTCAGCACTCCCTGAGCCTCAACAGCATCCACAGTCCTTGGGACTAACCCAAAGCTTCAATGGAGGGAGAGGTGAAAGACTTCCCCTCATCTGCCCACAAACACTTGTCACACCCCAGTCATCTCAGATCCACAGCTTCTCACTATCTCCCAGTGATCAGAAGATGACTCCAAGCTTGGACATTTTGGTTGGGAACATCTATTCCCTAGCCTCCCTGAGTTTTCCTTTGCTCCGTTTCAACTTTTCATTTCCATCTGGTCTCCAATGCTTGCCCTAAAGCATGCTCCCTCTCGGGTGTGCTCAGGACCATTTATAGATGGAAGTCCTACGCGTCCCTTGATTGTCTGTCAGTCAAGCTATCAGCAGGAACTGAGACGTCATAAATGTCCACTGTGGGAATAAAGCTGAACACATATATAGTTCTTCTCAGCATTCCTTCAGTTATTTTAAGGAAACACCCTTTTGCTCTAAAGTAGTACATCAGCTGGGACCCAGCCTTCCACACTGCTTTGGAAGCATGCCCCATGGGTCTATGTCATTGTCTTCCTCCTTCTCATGTATATCGCTTATTCCATGGTACTTACCTCTAGAAGAACATCTAGAAAACTGGTAGTGGTTGCACATGCACACCCAAACCCCAGACTCTTAATTCAGAGAAGGATTCTCCCCTAGAACCACCCTGGCATTTTAGCAAACTAGGGTTCTAGGTTTGCAGGCACTGGGAGAAGAACCTGGAAGTGACCCATGAGTACTGACCACACTCCAGACTCACTCAGCCTCTGCAAGGCCAGTGAAGAGTACAAATGGCAGTTCACAAAGCCTGTGTCTAGAATGTTTAAAAATACAAATCAGGGGCGCCTGGGTGGCACAGCGGTTAAGCGTCTGCCTTCGGCTCAGGGCGTGATCCCGGCGTTGTGGGATCGAGCCCCACATCAGGCTGTTTCGCTATGAGCCTGCTTCTTCCTCTCCCACTCCCCCTGCTTGTGTTCCCTCTCTCACTGGCTGTCTCTCTCTGTCAAATAAATAAATAAAATCTTTTAAAAAAAAAATAAAATAAAAATACAAATCAAGATAACACGATATTGAGTAAAATATGTTCTCTCCTCCTACCTTGACCAACAGACCTTCACAATGACATGAAAGCCCTATTTGAATTTAGAAAATGTGGATTCCCTATGTTTCGTCAGAGAACTCTGAGAGAGGGTGTAGAGAGCTATCCACAGCCCCTGACCCCTGGCTATTCCCTCCCTCCCTCTCTTCCCACCTCCTTACCAGCATGTTCGAGAGCTCACATTCACATGTGGACACTCTGACCCATGCCTTCCTCAACTATAAAGAGCTGCCCCTTGGCGACCCTCAGGCCTAGGATTAGCTCAGCAACAGCACTACATGCCCTTGGATAGGCAGATGAGAGAAAGAGGACTGGGCAGGCACTGGAAGCTGGCTTGCCATCACTTGTGCAGGGAATTTGGGGTTCTAGATACCCAGATCATGAACGAGAAACTGTGCTTCTCTGGTGAAGAGCTACCTTTGGTTGTTTTTTAAAAATGTCCACTCTACTATGGACCAATACTTTTATAAAATACAACTAAAATGTTTGAGAAGTATCACATTGCCATCGAAAGTATGGAACATTTACTCTTACTTTCTGTATTTAGCTCACCATGGACCAGTAGTAAACAGACCATGCTTTGTGTACCACCAACTAGAAGCTGAACACGGGTGAACCAGGGTTCTATGCTGTTATCTCAAATCACCATAAATGTAGTGGCTTACTACAACAGATATTTATTATTTGGTAGTTTCCAAGGGGCAAGAGTCTACGCATGGCTTAACTTAGTCTTCTGCTCAGGATCTCACCAGGCTGCAGTCAACTTGTCAATCAGGGTTGGGGTCTCATCTGAGGCTCAGGGTCCTCTTCCAAGCTCACTGGTTGTTGGAAGAATTCAGTTCCTTGGGGCTGTAGAACTTGTGGCAACTTGCTTATTCGAGGCCAGAAGGAAAATTTCTCTTTTTAGGAAGGGCTAGTCCCCTTTTTAAGGGATTTCACCTGATTAGGTCAGGCCCACCCAGGAAGTCTTTTGATTGACTTATAGTCAACTGATTAGAAGCTATAATTACATCTCCTAAATCCCTTCACTCTTGCCATATAATGTAGCCTAATCAAATAAAAAATAAAAAAAATAATGTAGCCTAATCACATGAATGACATCTGTCATATTAATAGGTCTTGCTGCATTCAAGGAGAGAGGAAGATAGGGGATAGGAATTTGGGTACCATCTTAGATTTCCTCCTACCACAGTGAACTTAAGGTGGTACGTCCTTTTGTCTCTGGGACTCTTCCCCTTATGGAGACAGGAAGGCCAGAGTATGACCTTCAAAAGCTCAGGGCCAGGGCAGGGGCTCCCCATGACCCAGTTGCACCTTCCACAATAGTTTCAGATTAGAATTGTACCAACATCCCCTTCAAAAGCCCAGACAGCAATGCTGAAAGACACTCCTCCCAAGGACTATTTGGTTGCTTTCCTTTCAATATTTCTTGCTTCTCTATAATCACAGAAGTTGTCTATGAACACAACAGTATTTTCACAGCTGTATTAAATCCATATTTCATAATTCTGGAGTTGCCAACATTTGGTTGCTTGGAGATTAACATTATCAATAAGAATTGCAGAGCTCTAATTCCATCTCTATCAGAGGCTGAGAATTCATTTGAGCTCCTTGTTCACATCACTGTGTCTTCCTAGAGATTACTGCAGGATCAGCCTATGAGCATCATTCTGATTCAATACATGGTGATACGCTGTACATGGCATGAGAGTCTAATGCAAAATGACTGGTTTATTAAACAAGCTAACAGGAGGTTATACACTCAAGTGAATTTTGGCCTTCAGTGTAATACTTTTAGAAGACCATACCCTTACACTAATGAGGCTGCCATTGCACAAATATTTTTAGGAGTTCCTCTTTGGGAATAATCTTCAAAAGCCTGCGGCATACCCTATTTAATAATCCAGGGGTAATAAATCTTCATCCATTGATAGTGAATTTGATTTCAGGGAAGAACCAATGTCATTTAGATCCAAAGGTCATGATCAATTTGTTAGCGATCTGACTGGATTATAAAAACAACGTACATATAAAAGTGCTTTTTCCAAGTTGCTCAAACTATTTGCTAACGCACTTCCAAAGTATTACGTACGATGACCAAATTATTGTGAATATGACCACAGCCTACCAAAGTGATTTCTTTGAATAATTTAAGACTACTGCTTTACAAATTATAAAGGGGCTATCACATACATATCTACGAAATAGAGAGTGGAAATATTTTTTAAGTCTAATGGTCATTAAATTTAAAAAATCAGGGCTTACAGAACGCGTTTTCAAAGATCTCACAGTTGGTAAATGGCAGAAGCAAGATTCAAGTTCAGATCTTCAAACCCCAAATCCAGGGATCTTATCATTAAACCAGGAAGATAGATACAGATAGTGTGTGAGTTCCCACTGTCCCCAATCATGCCCATGGCAGATCTTGATAGTAGATGAAAGCACCCTTTCCTACTGAGCTAGAGCCAGCTCTTCAGGGCACCAAACCAATGAAATGGTGTTGATACTCCACTTATTTGTCTTTTTGCATTATACCCTGTTGAAGAAGACAGCACTTATTTGAATGTACAGTTTCCTGTATGTTTCTTTAAAAATTAGCCACATAATATGTTCGTTAATGACTTTGGCATTGGCTCTTGGTGTTTGTTCCAGGCCTTGAAACCTTAGGATTGTTTGGGGCATAGTAAATCCAGGTGTTTTCATTCATTTATATTCCTCTTTAGAGACCCTCGAGAGTTACAGCAGACCACCAACACAAACAAACATATCCATGAAGATGTTCTTGCTTCCCCAAGTTGTCTAAATGCGTCTCCAGTTGGCTTACTGAGGAGCCACAGCCCAACGTGAAATGAATACCTTCTGAAATGGAGTAACTACCTGGCTTCTGGCAATTTTAGGCTGCTCTGATTCCACGTGTACCCATTTGTTTAAATTAGGTTATTTTGTTTTTAAATTTGGGTTGAGTAAAGCAATCTGATAGCTTTTTGATAGTCTTACTCAGATCTCAATTGAGGCTGATTTGCATTTTCCAACTGCCAACCACTTATTTTGACTGCAGGCTTCTAACAAATTAGTGGTTTTCAAAGGGCGCCTGGGGACTCCTGATCCGAATCATTTGGAAAATTTTTTAGTACCCTAGATATTGTCTGGTGTCTGATGGCATTTCTTAAGAATATGAATTTTTCACAAGTTCCCTGGATGATTTAAGATTATTCAAGAACACTGCAGGTTCTACTTCCTACTAAAATGTAGACAATTATAAAAGACCGTTGCTTTTGCCAAAGGAAAATTTATATCTATATCTACACCTGTATCTGTGTCTTTAATTCTTTAAAGCTAGTGAACAGTGAAGAGCTGTGGACACAAAGAAGGGTAAATGAACTAACTTCCTGAGAATACTGGACACAGAAAAAAAAAAGCATTGGAGAATGTGAAGACAAGTCACTATAAATGATCTAACGAGAAGTACAGAGAAATTAAAAAAATATAAAAGGGGTGCCTGAGGGGCGCCTGGGTGGCTCAGTCGTTAAGCATCTGCGTTGGCTCAGGGCGTGATCCCGGCAGTCTGGGATCGAGCTCCGCATCAGGCTCCTCCGCTGGGACCCTGCTTCTTCCTCTCCCACTCCCCCTGTTTGTGTTCCCTCTCTCACTGGCTGTCTCTCTGTCAAATAAATAAATAAAATCTTAAAAAAAAGAAAGGGGGGGCGCCTGGGGGGCTCAGTCGGTTAAGCCCCTGACTCTTGATTTCGGCTCAGGTCATGATCTCAGAGTCGTGGGATCGAGCCCTGCATTGGGCCCTGTGCTTGGCACAGAGTCTGCTTGAGATTCTCTCCCGCTGCCCCTGCCCCTCCCCCTGCTCTCACAAAGGTGCACTCACACTCTCTCTCCCTGTCTCTCTAAAATAAATAAATAAATAAATAAATAAATAAATAAATAAATAAATAAATAAATAAATCTTTTTTTAAAAAAGGAAAAGAAATAATTGAATCTGGAAGATAATGGAAAATCACCATTAAAGTGCTGAACAATAAATAAATAAATAAATAAATAAGTATCAGCCTAGAATTCTACATCCAGTGAAAATATACTTCAAAGTAGGGAAGAAATAAAGACATTTTCAAACAAGTAAAATCTGAGAAGATGTATTACCAACAGATCCACAGTATAATAAATGGTCCCTTGTGTTTACGTCACTAGTCTCCAGAGACTTTTGTGAATTAAAGGGAAGTTATGCCAGATGGAAGCTTGAATCTACAGGAAGGAATGAAAAGCACTGGAAAAAGTAAATATGTCAAATATGTCAGTAAATAGAAAAGACTATTTTTCACTTTTTCAATTTCTAAAAGATGTTTGAATGTTTAGATAAAAATAATCGCAAGTATTGTGGGGTTCATAACATATGGAGAAGTACAACATGTAGAAAACAGTGCTAAGGAATGAAGGGGTAAAATGGAATTAAAGTGTTTTAAGGTTATTACTTTGCCCATGAAGTGCTATAATTATTCAATGTAGACAATGATACAGTAAAGTTACATATTGAAGACACTAGAGCCACCATTTAAAAAAACAGAAGCAGAGTTAAGATCGAGTAGAGCAGATAAAAGGAATATAAAAATAATAATCAGGGGCACCTGGGTGGCTTAACGGGTTAAGTGTTTGACTCTTGATCTCAGCTCGGGTCTTGATCTAAGGGTCATGAGTTTAAGCCCCGCATTGCGCTCCACGCTGGGTGTAAAGCCTACTTAAAATAATAATACTAATAATAAATCAGTCTAACAGAAGGTAGGAAAGAAGAAACAAAGAATATGTGAGACAAAAAAGCGTCTGACTCTTGGTTTTGGCTCAGGTCATGATCTCGCTGTCATCAGATTGAGCCCCACATCGGGCTCCGTGCTCAGCATGGAATCTGCTTCAGATTCTCTCTCCCTCTTCCTCTGCTTCTCCTCCATTCACATGCTCTCTCTCTCTCTCAAATAAAGAAAGAAAATCTTAAAAAAAAACTTTATAAAATAAAAGGCACGGAGAATAGATATAGAATTATAGTGACTTTGGCCAAGCTCCTAACACCATATCTGACACCATGAGGAAGGAACAGACACTGTCTTATTTAATCCTCAAAATGGGATACCTTTTTATTATCTCCATTTTACTAATAAGGAAACGGAAAAATTCAGAACTTCGTAGTAGTAGCGAGGACAATAAATAGCACGTTCTGAGAACTACAGTTCCACGTATTTGAGATGTATTAGCTCGTTATATCGTCGTTGCAACCTGACAAAGCAATTTTCTATTTGCTCCATTTTACAGAAAAAGAAACTGAAAAACAGAAAGGATTCCACAGGGTTGGCATTCAAACCCAGGTCTTTGTCTCCCTCCCACTTTTTCTCCAGTTGCCTCTTAACTAGCAAATTAAAAACCACTACATTACTCATTCTTTTGGCAAATATTTGAGAACCTACTATATGCTGTTTATTGGTTTAGGCACTGCTGGTCCAGTAGTAGATAACACAAAATCCAGGCCCTCAAGGTGCTTAGAGCACATAAATATAAGTCAACGTTATTGTGTTAACATGGAAAGTGTACATCTCTACCTAGAGTAGCCTCTTTCATTTACAACCACTTTTGAGAAGACGTTTTGTCCGCAAGGCAATATGCCAATAGTAATCTATGGAGGACAGTATTATCTTCCCTCGATTTGCTGGCTGTCTTGTCCCAGAAGTCAGGAAATAGCGACTGCAGGTAGATGTGTCCTCCTAAGAACTGGAGTTGTCCTTTCCACAGTGACACATCTCTTTCTTACTTTTATCACACCTCTCAGCCTGTTCAGCCTCAACTGTCCTCAGTGGCACTGCTTTCAACACCTCCTGACTGAGAAGAGTCAGTTTCTGGGATGCCCTGATCAAGGCCCCAAAGCTGGGGTGAAACACAGCACGAGATACGGTTGTGAATGGACGTGAGGCTCAGGACTGCTGCTGGATGAAGCCAACACAGAGAAGAGGAGAAATCCAGAAAGCCTCAGAGAGTGGAGCCGGCGGTCCGTGTGTGTCGGGTGGAGCATGCCTACTTCAGGACTTGTTATGCAAGGGCATGAATCCCCTCAGGGCTTCAGCTGTCCTCAGTGGGGTCTGTGGTTACTTGCAGCTAAAAGCATCCTCACAAGACAGCATCGCAAAGGCCTCTTTGTTATTAAGAACATGTATGCCTGGGAATCTTTGCTATAAACCACCCCATTTCCCAGAGGTACTAGCCAAGGAATTCTCCCACAAACCAATGAAATTCTCAGTCTTTGTGGTCAAATGCCCTCTGTCTGCCCTCTTCTTTCCTTAGCTTTATTCCCTTAGACAACTACTCAAAGACACTTGGTACATTGAAATCACTCTAGCATTACCAAAAGCTATGCGATGCTGATTGGAGACACTTGAAGAGAAATAAAGCTTTGAACTAAAGCATGTTTCCTAGTGTTATTGAACAACACAAAAATAGGACCTACTTAGCCATATACCCCCACTGTGTTATTCATCGTCTGGCTGCTTCGGTGAGTGCCAAAGTGCTTTTGGGGGCCTCCTGAGCACTTCTTTCCTTTCCACTCCTTTCCTTGATTGCATTCAAAAGAACTAAAAACAAACAAGGCATTTAATTACTAAGGGTTATTCATTATTTTGTTCAAAGCCTAAAAGCTCGAAAGAATCAGAACAATTTATTTTCTGAATTCACTCATCACAGTTTCCAAACCGGCCAACATGGGCCAATCTTTAGGACTTATTGAAAATGTTCTTTCACTGTAATGAAAGGGCTGTATTACCCCCGGACCAATGGCCTGAGATGAGCCTGTGGGCTGCATGCCACAATCAAATCTGTGTCAAAAGATGTACAGAGAAGACTGCTTGGGAGTTTGGGAGCAACTTTATTCTAGGAAGGCCAGTCAATTCCAAATTAACGTAATGTTGAAATAGCCTTTGCCTACAACAGAAAGATGATCTCTCCTGCTTTGTCAATTCCAGAAATTGCATTTATTCATTTTTGTCATAGTAGGCCCAGAAAAGTACAGAGAATAATAAAACCAACACTTACCTAGTAACCACAGTGATTTAACAGATGCGATATTTTGCCATATTTCTGTCACGTATAAACATCATGATGGGGATCTCTATTTGACCAATGGAATGAACTGTTAAGTTAAACCGATAGTCCCACTTCCATGTTTCTCTTTAAGGGACATTTACAATTAAAACCTTTCACTTCTGAGTCTTTTGCAACCACGATTTCCAAACAGAAGAGACAGGTTCCAGAAGAGACCATAAATATTTCAAATAGGACTTCAATAGAGCTTTGCTCCTGCCTGAAGGTGGGCTAGAGCTGGCAATGAGTCTGTGTGGACATGAATATGGGACATTTAGGAGAGATGAACATCCTGGAACCAGGAGAGTGGCTAGCTCTGAAGATCGCCTTCGGGGAGACTGAAAGTCTCAAGTTACTTTTACTTTATTGATTTCCTTTAATGTAAACATATTCCGAGATTTCATTTTATAAGCATCTCCATTTTAATAACATCCATACACAATTTGAACGGCAGAAGTTCAGTAACTTAACTCCTCTCAGTCCCCCTATGTCGCTGACATGCACTGTCACATCTAGCCGTTATGGGGCTTGAACGACTTTCCTTTCTTCCAAATAAGAACATAATAAAGTTCCCCTCAGCTCCCATGCCAGCCATATAGGCCTGGAATGTCTTTTTAGAGCACTGACAGATTTTTGTAGCTTTTCCCTAGTTTACAACCCTCCTAGAATAAAAGCAGAGTTCAAAACGGGGTTAAGCACAACATGTTAACAGATACAGACATACTTACCAAGAGCTGTCTCAGGAAGAATCTACATCCCCAGGCAGGAAGACAGCAGACGATTGCTTCTTCATCTCACTTTAAAGCAAAGTCATGTATTTTTCCCTCTTAATGCTTAAGCATCCTATCTGGGTAAAGCTGAAGAAATAAAAAATTAAAAAATTAGTTCTGGAAAGAGATTGTCAAGATGGTTACACAAAATTGTAAGTGAACTTAGTGCCACCGAATTGGACACCTGAGAATGATTAAAAGGGGCAGTGTTATGTTTCACTACAGTGACAATTTTTTTGAAATTAGAAATCACAAAATATTTAAAGAATAGCTGAATAACAGGTCAAATGAAATTGTAAAAAACTAACCTTTTATCCTGTCTTTTGGGCAAACAGAAAGACTTCCAAAGTTGACAAGATACAAGTCCAGGTAGAGTTTACAAGTATCAGGTGTAGTTCTATTTCTTAAACACCCTGTGGATTGAAGTCCACTCATGCTTTTTGCTTTCTAAACAAGGAAAAGAGCAGGATATCTTATGATTAAAACTATAAGCAATTCCAAATTTAAAATATGGTTTTACTCTGCTTCTGGATAGGACCCTCTCTGCTGTTTCTCCTCTCCAGACATCCTCAATATCAGTCATCTGGTCACCTAAGTTCATGTGGCATTATTTGACATTACAAAAATACAATTTGGCAGTGCCTGGGTGGCACAGTCAGTTAAGTGTCTGACTCTTGGTTTCGACTCAGGTCATGATCTCAGGGTCCTGAGGTCAAGCCCCTCCTCGGGCTCCACGCTCAGCACAGAGTCCACCTGGGATTCTCTCATCCCTCCCCACCGTGCACGCGCACTCTACTTCCCTCTCTAAAATAAATAAATAAATCTTTCAAAAAATACAATTTTAATCTGTGTTAGGTCATACTTGTTTACTTTGCTATGCTGTTTCTATGGGCACCTTGTAAAGATCAGGTTACTGTGGAAAAGCCCTAACAAATCTGTGCATGGATTTTGTTAAACATTTAGCATGTTTCCCAAAATCCACTAGTGAAGGACTCAAGAAAGGTAATAAGGTGATCCAGTTCATTTTATTATAATGACCTGTCGCCTGGGAAATGTGCACCTTGTATGCCCCAGAAATATCTGACTATAACCAAATAGAAAAACAAGCCTTTAGAATTTCTCCCTGACATGGCCTTAGTTTACAACCAGCCAGTATATGATGAAAGTTTATGCTCCTTTTCCACATAAGTTATTTTTCCAAATGAAAATTGTTCCCAGCTGCTCTGACCCAGATGTGTTGGCAGCCCATGCTGTGAGGGCCATTTTACAGGTGATGAAGCCCTCAGACAATAAAGTTTACACAACTTGTATACAGCTGGTCTCCAATGCAACATTGGACTTCTAACACCAGCCCCGCCCCCACTCCCCAAAAAAGGTAGTGATTTCCTGACACTTCACTTGTGGCACAGTTAAAAGTGGATTTCAGTGTTATAGACCCAACCAAATTTATGTAGGCCCCAGGCTTATGAAGCAAGAGTAAGATAAATTACCTAGCTTTCCCCTTCTTCTCAAGAATTCAGTCTGCTTTAGCTAAAAATAGCTCCGGACCAGTAAGAAAATGATCAGAAATTGTCTCTGGGATTTGGCTTCCAGGAGAGGTAAGTCATGATATCCAAATGGGCCCCCTGAGTTGCCATTCATCTTGTACCTTTACACTGTCCTGTTCTAGACTGTACCAACTTCACTCGCTCCTTCACACTAAAATGAAATGTCGTTTTTCTGATGTAGAAGTTGATAAAATTAGTGCAATATTATGTTTCATTGGGAAGTCATAGGACAACCAAAGCAGTTGACGGTGATCAGGGTGACTATATGTCCAGGCTTTTCTAGGACGGTGCCAGGAGGTTTAATATATATCAGATGCTTCATTTTATTTTTTTAATTTTTCTTTATTTTTTATTTTTTTAAAGATTTTATTTATTTATTTGACAGAGAGAGAGACAGCCAGCAAGAGAGGGAACACAAGCAGGGGGATGGGAGAGGAAGAAGCAGGCTCCCAGCAGAGGAGCCCGATGCGGGGCTCGATCCCAGGACCCTGGAATCACGCCCTGAGCCGAAGGCAGACGCTTAACGACTGAGCCACCCAGGTGCCCCCAGATGCTTCATTTTAAAAAACGTTATTAATAATACTGGAAGCAAACACACTGGGTGGACTTAGTCCGGCACTTGGCAGTCTCAGCCTCTACCAGTCTTGAACACTAGTGTTGAGACACAAGGGCAATAAACTGAGATCTCACTTTTTCTCCTGGTGAATTCGGAACGATGACCAGCTATACCTTTTCTCTTTCCCTAACCATTTCCTGGTAGGGGACAGCTAGCACTGCCTTTGGAGGACAGCTTGATGAAATGCAGTGGTCCAGCCACCAGTTCCTCGGGACTCAGTGGTGGTGAGCAATGCCCCTGCCTGCCACCCCTCACTCGTCCCTGCTGTGGGCTGGGGGGCGCACACACCAGCAGGGGCAGTGGGAAATGTGGGGAAGCCCGGGGTAGGTGTAAACGGGACACGGGCAGGAAATGCAAGCTGAGCAGCCGGGTCACAGAGCACAGACTGCTGGTGAATGCTCTCGCGTGCAGCGGTTTGTCACTCACCGTACGGTGCATTTACAGCAATTATTTATTCCACTGTTGGGTAACATCTTTTCCTTTTGCAATACACTCTTGGGGCAGCAATCAGCTTGGAAAGATCAAAGCACATGTTTGGGGAAAAATTAAAATATTAACATTGTAGATAAATGAATAACTTGCATAAAATACTGACCTCCTGATTCTGTGGGGATATCATCGTGAAAACCAGCAAACACAATTTTGCTGAAGAAACATCAGCTCTGACTTCCAAAGTGAGTGGCTATGGAGACGGTGCACAGAGATCACAATCTCACACCAGTGGCTGCACAGGTGTGTTTTCCGACATTCTGTGCCGCTGAGCTTTTATGTAGATGCGATGACCGTTCCTCTAAACTAACTTCCCTCCTTTTCAATCCCAGGGTTTCTTGTGCCTGACTGAACAATGACGTATTAGCTGCTAATGAGTCGCCATCAGCAGAAGTAGTGCTACGTAAACAGTGAAATGACTCAAGGTTTCTATCAGGGTCGTCAGATACTTCCAATGAGAAATTAATTCTATTAATGGTTCATTTTTTTAAAAAACCTAATTCAGGGAATAAAATTAAACCTTTGGAAAGTTCATTCTGTCAAAGGTGAAAAATCTGACATTATTCTTCTTGCTATTATAAATCCAGTTTAAAAGTTCATCACTGGGGGCGCCTGGGTGGCTCAGTTGGTTAAGTGTCTGCCTTCCGTTCAGGTCATGATCCCAGGGACCTGGGATCGAGCCCTGTGTTGGGCTCCCTGCTCAGTGGGGAGCCTGCTTCTCCCTCTTCCTCTGCCACGTCCCTGCCTGTGCTTTCTCTCTCTCAAATAAATAAAATCTTAAAAAAAAAAGAAAAAGAAAAAGAAAAGTTCATCATTGAAGGGAAACTTCGTTTTTGAGGTGGTGTATTTTGATGGCCAGAGAATCCTGGTAGACACAGTATTCTTACTAACAGAAGAACCTGAGGAGCAGAAATGTACTTGGACTGGGTGCTGGAACATATACAATTAGTACTTCTGTCCAAACAAGCTGTGGTGTCTCCCAAGGGAAATGGAAGCTAAGTTGTCAAATGTTACACAGACGCAAAGTAACTGGATCACAAAATTCTCCTTCTTGCCTACCAAATGACTTAGAATATCTGAGTCTTTACGATAAATGATTTTCTTAAAATCACCCTAAGCGTCTTACAACGTTGGGTTGCACTTTCCTCAAAATCATCTGGAAGTCTTCAAAGTATTGAGTAAATGGAATTTCTTTCTTTCTTCTTCTTTTTTTTTAATCCAGCTTTTGAGCTTGAAGTTTTTGGAAAATTGCAATTATTGAAAACCAAGACAAACCAGCAGGACCTGCTACATAATTTGCGGGGCCCAAGCGCAAAATGAAAATGCTTGTTAAAAAATTAAGAATTTTCGGATAGCAATAGCAGAGCAGTCAGCCAAGTGTGGAGGCCTTCTGAGCACTAGGTTCTGTGTGACTGCACAAGTCACAAGCCCACGAAGCCAGCTTTGCAAACAGGAAGACATTGAAACGTATCCCGCAGAAGTGGGGGGTAGGGCACAAGGAGTGCTCTAATGCAATATTTTGAAATTCTATAATTGTGCCCTAGATGATCTCAACCTGTGAGAAGAACATTTTGATGGAGCTCCTATTTTTATTTGGATAAATTTAAATTCTGTCCCAGAACAGAATGTAATTGAGAGGCCTACAATTTTGAATCATCTAAATTTGGTGAACCATTCAAAAGAATCATACATAGAGACAATTTCTTCAAAAAGTTGTATTATAAAAATATTTGCCAAAAAAAAAAAAAAAAGGAACTCTGAATGAAGGCCAGAATTACCTGAGCAAATATTTGGACCAAATTATTTACACTTCTCAATATTTTAAAAAATTAGAATTGAGAATAGCCTTTGTTTAGCAGGATTGCTCTTGCCCCCGTAAAGAAAATATTTTCTCAGTTAATATATTATGAGCTAGACAGAAGTCAATGTTAAGTATCAGCAATTTCAAATTTCTTAAGCCCTAAATGCAGACAATTTTGTAGAAAAAGTTAAAAATAATGAAACTATTTAAAAATACATTCTACAGGGAGGCCTGGGTGGTTCAGTCCATTGTGCATCCGACTCTTTTGATTTTGGCTCAGGTCATGATCTCAGGGTCATGGGATCGAGCCCCACGTCGGGCTTGCGCTCAGTGCAGAATCTGTTTGAGATTCTCTCTCCCTCTCTCTCTGCCCCTCCCCACCACTCGAGGGAGCTCTGTAAATACATGCATACATACATCAAGGCTTTAAAAATATATTCTGCAAAAAAAATACCATGACAGATAAGTTAAGAAATGGATTAAAGTACATAAATATGTATCAAGAAAAATTTTTCTGCTGAAAATTTTTTTAATGTTCAGATCAATATAGAGAAAATTTTCAAATTTGCTTTAATGGACACAGATACATGTTCTTTCATTTCTTCAAGAGAATCTTGAGGAGTCCCTGAATACAACCATTCTACAGGTCCACCAATGTAAGAAACCAATCTGTTGGTAAGTAAACGCTTCAGAAAGTTACCATTCTAATTATTTTTATGCCCCCCTTTGCTGTCGAGGTATCTTGATCTGGTGACATATTACATCGTTCCCCTACTCGTGATGATCGTGGCCACCATGTGTTAAGCACTTGAGGTGAGCTGACACTTTGCAGGCATGAGCTCATCCAATCTATAAAACAAGCCTACAACAGGCCATGCGGGATCAACCACCGTAACTGCGGAGAAAACTGGGCCTTCAGGTGGTTTGGCCACTTCTCTAGGGTCATGGAGCTGGGAAAAGATCTGAGCCCCGGCCTCCTCTGACTCCCAGACTGTGCACATCCAGACATCCGTTAGACGAGTTCACCACAGACTCTGATTTAAGAGGACCTTTGCCCAGTAAGTTTCCAGGAAGGAACCCAGATCTCGGATGTAACTGTCCAAACGCAGGTGTCTCTAAAAAGGATGAATGTGGGGAGCTCATCAGCACTACTAGTTCCTATCTTCACTTTCTGGCCCCGCTAATAAGGAGTCAAACAAAAGGCCCTTCAGTCTCCAACACTTGGCAATCACTAACTGTATCTGTGCAAGCCCTGTGAGCCACCAAAGGGAAATCGGATCTGGCTCCCTGCCCCCTAGATCTTTCCCTTGAGCCAGGAAAGGGGTGACATTGGCCACGTCAGTCCCCTGGGGCACAGGCCTTCACATCGCCCAATCCTGCGGGGGCTCTCCTAAGCAGAGCTTCATTCTTGGGCCCTCCAGGCCACCGACCTGCCTTCCCCTCTTCTTCCTCCTCCATGCGGAGTAGGCCACAGCTGTCTGGAAGCCCCTGGTTTGGAAAGAGGCAGAGAGAGAGAGAGAGAGAGAGACAGAGACACAGAGAGAGCAAGAGAGAGTAGTGGAGGACAGTGACCCCAGGGTTGGGCTTAACCCTTCCCAGCTCTGCAGAGTGTGAGGACTTGGACTCTTGTCACAGATTGAAATTTTCTAGATCAGTCTCTACTGTGTGTTAGTGGAGACACTTCCCCCAAGATACCCAGCATGGATGTTAGAGAAAGACAAAAGGTATTTATCAAGTCTGGCAGAAAAATCCCCTTGATTGATGAAAATTCTTCATGATTTCATTTCACTATTACTGTGGGCAGTGAGCTGTGTCTTTATTTAAAACAAAGGCAAAAAGTTGCTTGGGTAACTGGCCAGAGAACTTTGCTCCAAAGAGACTTCACAAATTAGGAAAACTCATGAAAACTCATTTTAGTTTTTCACCCCAAAACTTACGGTGTTGCACCAAATAGATGTGCTTTACCTTAACATATGTGATCTATCCCTCACAAAAGGGGACACATATCATGACGTTTATAGCCCAGAGCACACTAATCAAGTTGAGATAAGAACCATCAGGATCTTAATCCACAACCACTGAGTATTCAGAACCATACTGTGCTACTTAGGTGGGTGCTTTCAAAATCCCATTATTTATTCTATCTGAGTGGCTGTGCAGAGAGAAAAGGCACAAAATGGAATCTTTCTAGCTGGAGACTCGGTCTCTCTTCTTTGGTCTCCACAGGCCTTTGCTCAGCCAGGCTTCCAGCTAGTACTACACAAACACAAGTACTTGTGATATCACGGATAGCAGCCTGTCCTCGGCAGGCTGAGAGGGATTTCTTGAAAAGGCATTAAAAGTCTGCCTCCAGGGGCGCCTGGGTGGCGCAGTCGTTAAGCATCTGCCTTCGGCTCAGGTCAGGGCGTGATCCCGGTGCTCTGGGATCGAGCCCCACATCAGGCTCCTATGCTGGGAGCCTGCTTCTTCCTCTCCCACTCCCCCTGCTTGTGTTCCCTCTCTCGCTGGCTGTCTCTGTCTCTGTCGAATAAATAAATAAAATCTTAAAAAAAAAAAAAAAGTCTGCCTCCAAAACTCACCTGAAACTAATCTTCACATAGGGTGGCAAGGTACAAGATGGGGTTCTTTTGTGGGGAAGGCAAAGAGAATTTTAAGAAACTCCCTGTAGCACCTATAAAGAAGATTAAGATCCATTGCTTTTCTCTCTCTTCCAAATGAGCTCTTCCTGAAAATGTAAAGAGATCCCCTTCAATGGCCTAAAGCAGAAAAAGAAACAGCTTTTTCTGGAGTTATCAAGACATTCACATATGCCTGGGTCTAATGAGGCTAAAGGGGGAGGTGGTGAAAAACCTATGACTGTCTCCCCGTCTGATGTCCCCTTCCTCAGAGCCATAATAATAGAGCAGGAGATGCTGTGAGTCACTGCCCAGATTCCCCAGCAGGGCCGAGGCTCACTGTTAGGTGACCGTTAGCTGCTGAAGGCTCACAGCTGGGCCTGTCCCCGGGCCTTGCCCTCGACCCCCAAGATTACCCCCTCCCTAAGAGCAGCCACCGACAGCGACTGGTCCGCGCAGGGGTGCACAGGCCTGGCCACCCCAGCTCTCTGCAGGATCATCTAGCACCTCGTGTCACCCTGCATGGTAGTTCAACTTCTCCCTCTGTCCCACCTTGTGTGTCCCAGCTAGCTTGTCAGTGTGACCCCTTGAGCATTCCCTGTAAACTTCCTGCCTGCAGACTTCCATCTCAGTCTTCCCGGGTCACCCGACCTGCGACACTGACCATGGACAGGGCACCTGTGACCAACACATCAGGCACTTCCTACACTTTGCGTCTAACCCATGCAGCACGTCTACCAAGTGGCTATTATTAGCTTCATTTTATAGATGATAAAACTCAGGCTCAGAGATATGGTGTGCCTTGCCTATAATCACACAGCGAGTGAGCCACAATTCAACATTTATAGGCAGGACTTCAACCTTACATTGCATACAATTCACTATGTGCATGACGCTATACCAGGGTCCCAGTGGTTCTGATATTTTTATAGAGGGTAAGTTTCATTAAAATAAAAACTGCATTTTAAAGATGAATGGAGAACATCTATAAAGGGGTAACATGAGGGAGTATAAATAAATAAGAATAAGTAAGAGGTGTCATTTGGTTAATAGCACTGTACTAATGTCAGTTCCCTGGCTGGGATAACAGACTCTGGTCATATCATGTGTTATCACTGGAGGATGCTGGGGGACACGTACAGAGGAACATACGCACTGTACCATTTCTGCACCTTCTTGTGAGTCTAAATTTTGAAATAATATGTTTAAAAATTTCTAAAGTAAAAAAAAGAATGAAACATAAGAGATTCTGATGTCTTAAGAAAAACGCTCCTCAAAAGGCGAATTTAAAAGGTAAATTAGGGAATCCATCCCATTTACAATAGCACCAAAAATCATACGTTACCTTGGAATTAACTTAACCAGAGACGTAAAGGATCTATATTCTAGAAACTACAAATCACTCTTAAAAGACATTGAAGAAGACACAAAAAGATGGAAAAATATTCCATGCTCATGGATCGGAAGAATTAACATAGTTAAAATGTCCATGCTACCCAGAGCAATCTACACTTTCAATGCTATCCCGATCAAAATACCAATGACATTTTTCAAAGAACTGGAACAAACAGCCCTTAAATTTGTGTGGAACCAGAAAAGGCCCCGAATCGCCAAGGAATTGTTGAAAAGGAAAAACAAAGTTGGGGGCATCACAATGCCGGATTTCGAGCTGTACTACAAAGCTGTGATCACAAAGACAGCATGGTACTGGCACAAAAACAGACACATAGACCAATGGAACAGAATAGAGAACCCAGAAATGGACCCTTGGCTCTTTGGGCAACTAATCTTTGACAAAGCAGGAAAAAACATCCAGTGGAAAAAAGACAGTCTCTTCAATAAATGGTGCTGGGAAAATTGGACAGCTATATGCAAAAGAATGAAATTTGACCACTCTCTCATACCATACACAAAGATAAACTCCAAATGGATGAAAGACCTCGATGTGAGATAGGAATCCATCAAAATCCTAGAGGAGAACATAGGCAGCAACCTCTACGACATCGGCCAAAGCAACCTTTTTCATGACACATCTCCAAAGGTAAGAGAAACAAAAGATAAAATGAACTTGTGGGACACCATCAAGATAAAAAGCTTCTGCACAGCCAAGGAAACAGTCAGAAAAACTAAGAGGCAGCCCACGGAATGGGAGAATATATTTGCAAATGACACTACAGATAAAAGTCTGGTATCCAAGATCTACAAAAAACTTCTCAAACTCAATACACGAGAAACAAATAAATCAAAAAATGGGCAGAAGATAGGAACAGACACTTTTCCAATGAAGACATACAAATGGCTAACAGACACATGAAAAAATGTTCAAAATCATTAGCCATCAGGGAAATTCAAATCAAAACCACGCTAAGATACCACCTTACGCCAGTTAGAATGGCAAAAATTGACAAGGCAAGAAACAATTGTTGGAGAGGATGTGGAGAAAGGGGGTCCCTCCTACATTGTTGGTGGGAATGCAAGTTGGTACAGCCACTCTGGAAAACAGCGTGGAGGTCCCTTAAAAAGTTAAAAATTGAGCTACCCTATGACCCAGCCATTGCACTACTGGGTATTTACCCCAAAGATACAGACGTAGTGAAGAAAAGGGCCATATGCACTTAGCAGCATTGTCCACAATAGCTAAATCGTGAAAGGAGCCGAGATGCCCTTCAACAGATGACTGGATTAAGCAGCATTGTCCACAATAGCTAAATCGTGAAAGGAGCCGAGATGCCCTTCAACAGATGACTGGATTAAGAAGTTGTGGTCCATTTATACAATGGAATATTACTCAGCTATCAAAAAGAACGATTTCTCAACATTTGCTGCAACATGGACGGCACTGGAGGAGATAATGCTAAGTGAAATAAGTCAAGCAGAGAAAGACAATTATCATATGGTTTCTCTCATCTATGGAACATAAGAACTAGGAAGATCAGTAGGAGAAGAAAGGGATAAAGAAAGGGGGGTAATCAGAAGGGGGAATGAAGCATGAGAGACTATGGACTCTGAGAAACAAACTGAGGGCTTCAGAGGGGAGAGGGGTGGGGGAATGGGATAGGCTGGTGATGGGTGGTGGGGAGGGCACGTATTGCATGGTGCACTGGGTGTTATACGCAACTAATGAATCATCGAACTTTACATCAAAAACCAGGGATGTACCGTATGGTGACTAACATAATATAATAAAAAAATATTTAAAAAAATAAAAAAATAATAAAAAGTATTTCAGAATAATTGCTAAAGAGTGATATTAATCAGCTCTCAATAAGAAAGTAATATAAATACTTTCCTATGATCCACTGAGGGCTGAGAGAGTCTTCCTCCCCTTTGAACTAATGATGTGAGATTAGGGCAGGCCCTAAGATTCTTTCCTAATTGGGGCTTCAAAAAAAACAAGCTGCTAGACCATAAACCGTCTCCCCTTAAAGAGTGGAAGAGAATGCTCTTATGACACCTCTTTTCACAAGGAATTCTAGGCAGAAGCAAGGGTGTGACCACAGGGTCCTGCAATGTTTGCCTGTCCATAACCGTTCTCTCCAGCCCTCCTGGGGGCAAGCCTCCCCACATTCACCTGGTGTTAGCCTCCCACCATTAGAACCCAAATCCCCCCTGGACCCTAAACGAAGGGACCACCCAACCAGCAGATGCTGTCTCCATAAGGCTGTGGTACACAGGGCAGTCGTCCTGGAAGTCAGCTCAGCTCCTTCCCAGTGAACTCTGTCCAATACAGAGTGGCCTTTGGTGTGTGTGCGGGGGGTGGGTTGAGGTACATGATGAGACCTGGAGGGGAGGAGCTCATGAGTGGGTTAAAACTCATGCTGGGAGTAAAATGGTCACAACCTGGAGAGGGGGAGGCACAGGTAAAGAGAGGCATGAAAGATCATGGCCCAACCCCATTCATTACTGTCTCCTGTCATCTCATGAGAAGAGCCTTAAGTCGCAGGGAGCTGTTTTGCTCATGGTGGCATTTCCATGTTTTCTGAAATTCTAATTTTTACTTGAAAGTCCAAATCTTATTTTTGGCAACAAGTACCGACAGTTATTTTCTTTGACATGGCAAGCTCTCTTAATTCGTTTTCAAGAAAATTTCTGCCAGCCACCCAAGGCTGAATAATCACTTGCTCCTTCAAGTAAAATGGTGCTCCGTGGACAAAGCAGCTCATTCACCTTGGAGCGTGTGTGCACAAGGGTCCTTCCTTGAGACAGCCCTCCTGCTCCCGTGCCCTCAAGAAGCGCCTAAGGTGTACTTCCCATCTGGTCACACAGAGATTTTAAAGTACAGGCCTACACAGGTCACAAATTAACAATTTTTACTGCCTACTCAAAGGCATTCTTAAGTGAACCTGGCTTTTTTATGAGAACGTGATGATGAAGAATCCAGTGTCTAGTCCTACAGTTTGGTGTCCTTGCCTTGACCTGTCTGACCTATTTCACTTAGCACGATGCCTTCGAGGTTCATCCACGTCGTCACAAACAGCAAGTTTTCCTTAGGTTGTTTCCATATCTTGGCTGTTATAAATAATGCTGCAGTGAACAGAGGCGTGCAGATATCTTTGCAAGTTAGTATTTTTGTTCTCTTCAAATAAATACCTAACAGTGGAATTGCTGGATCATGCGGTAGTTCTATTTTCAATTTTTTGAGAAACCTCCATACTGTCTTCCAGAGTGGCTGCTCTAATTTACATCCCCACCAGCAGCACACAAGGGTTCCCTCTTCTCCACGTTCTCGCCAACACAGGCTGTTTCTTGTCTTGTTGATACTAGCCGTTCAAACAGGTGGTAGGTGATGTCTCATTGTGGTTTTGATTTGCATTTCCCCGATGATGAGTGAGGTTGAGCTTTTTTTCATGTGTCTGTTAGCCATCTGCATGTCTTTTTTGGAAAAATGTCTGATCAGATCTTCTGCCCACATTCTAATCAAATTGTTTCTTTTTCTGCTACTTCATAGACTTTGAATAGTAGTCCCTTATCATACATACGATTTGCAAATATTTCCTCCCATTCAGTAGGTTACCTTTTCATTTTGTTGATGTTATTATTATTATTATTATTATTATTATTATTATTATTATTATTATCATCCCCTTTTAAAGATGAAGAAACTAGTACTGAAGATGAAGACATTAAGTAACATATGCCAGATACCATAGCTAGTCAGTGACATAGCCAGGACCAAGCACAGATGGCCTGACTCCTGAACCTGCTAGAGATAATATCTGTTCCAGTTTGGGAAATCCCAACTGGCCCACCTCAGTCACATGCCCACCTCAGGGACCAGATGCCCACCTCCACTGGGGACGGCTCAATCATGAAGGACCATACAACTATACTACACAGCAGGAGAATGAATGATCTACAACAATACTCCACAATACGGATGATGGTTCTTCCTGACATAACCTTGGACAAAGGCAGACCCCAAAGAGCATATCCCATAGGTTCCATTTAAATAAAGTTCAAAAACAAGCAAAATAATTATGTGCTATTATAAGCCAGGGTTGTAGTCACCATTCTGGGGGTAGTTAGTGACCAAAGATAGGGGGAGGGGCGGGGGAGGATGAGAACATTCTGTTTCTTGATTGGTCAGACTTTGTAAAGCTCATTAAGCCAGACACTTGTGCACTGTTCTGCAAAAATATTTTTCACTTTTATTAACTTTAAATTTTTATTAAGTCTTTTGTGAAAAAAAAAGAAAAGAAAACTAGGACAAAAGATCCACAAAGGAGGTTTATTTCACCAGAGTGGCAAATGGGCCTCTCGGATTGAATAAAGGATTTATGCCCCAATCCTAATGGATAGCTGGAATAATAGTGAAAACCCAAGTCTGAAGGGGCATCGTGTTTCGAATGGTTTTAATGAACATTTGTTCAGGTTTCACTCATTAGCATTAGAAAGCAAAAGAAGGGTCCAGAACACAGAAGCGCCCTGTGCATGTGCCAGCTTTTTCCAATTAGGCCAACTGGGAGGGCTGCGTGGGCTCCACCCGCCTGTTGCCACCTTGGGGATGGCTGGGCGCTCAGCAGAGCAGGCTGAAGGTTCGGAGCACCAAGCCTTCCTATAGCTGCGATATTCCTGGGAGCTTCGCTGTGTTTTGTAGGTTATAGATGGTTTCTCAACCTTTTAAACCACGCCCCCTTCTTTAAGAGATGTAAATATCTCACATGTCCCTTTAATGTTATTTGAAATTTCAAAATTAATTAAATATTATGACAAAAAGCAAAGCAAAGCCACAGGACAAAGTACTGCTTTGTTTTCAAGCTGCCTGTGCAGACCCCATGAAGCCCCAGAGCATGGGTTCCGACCCTCCCCTTTCCTCCCCTTGCCCCCTTGAGAAGCCTCGGTTTATAAATTACAAGCCTTTTCATTTCCTCCAAGGTTTTTGATGAGAGATTTGGGGATGCGGCCACCAGGTGGACGCGGCACTCAGCATTTACAAGCTCGTGGTGTGGCTTCCCAGAGGGATGAGGGACTAAGAAGCAGACGTACCTGCTTTGCTTCTAATAAAACCCACAACTCCTTACTTATTAAATAAGCATCATTTAATAGCAAAAGCTTATATTTATTGGGTGCTTCCCATGTGCCACACACCACGTTGCATCACTCAATTCTTACCACAGCCCCAGGGGAGGGGGCATCAGCACCTCTCCTTTGTGGCTGAGGAAACCTAGACTCCGAGAGATCCTGGGCCTGCCCGAGGAAGAGGACGATCTGGAACATGGGTCCCAGTCGGGCTGGCCCCAAGATCCATGCCCGATTAAGAGGCCACGAACTATTTGGTAGAGCCAGGATTCAGCCCTTGCTATTCAACTGCAGAAGCCCCATGTGTGCACCTCCAATTATGAGAGTAATGAGTGATTGCTTGGACCCAACTTCTGATCACTGGGTGGGAGCAATGGGTGAAAATGATGCCAAGAGGGAACTCACTATGAGGGGAAAGGAGTACCAGCTGAGTGACCTCTGACCCTAGTCCTATGCCAGGACTTTTATTGTCCAGGGATGACCTGTGACAGGGACTCATACAGTAGGGCCTCTGAGCAGTGCATTAGCAACCAGCGAGAGTGCCAACCAAATAGGGACCAAGACCCCATCCTGGAGGGGGAGCCATCTGCTGTCCCTTCCCCTCCAACCCTGAGAAGCTGCTCCTGTCCAACAGGGCCTCATAGCCACACCACGCAAAGCCATGGGCTTCCGTGCATATCCCATGTGACAGTGAGGCTGATCCGCCAGCAACTGCATGGGCTGAACTGTGGGATGATGCTCTGGCCACAGACAACAGTGGGCGTGGGCCGTGCAGGGGGACCGGAAGCCCCCCTGTGCAGAGCAGTGCCCAGGCCTTCTCCAGGCTCAAGGGAGCTCTGGCTTCAGAGGTGACACTAGGAGGCTGTCCCAGGAGAGGAAACAAGGATGTAAAGGTGGCTCAAGTTAGTAGATGGCGGTTGAGAATCCTACAGAGAAATAGGACCTTCTTTGTGGCCTAAGATAAAGAAGGGAGATAAACAATTCCCCTATGTTTGTAAGTGGATTTGGCTTATGCACCTCCTTTTCCACTCCGGGAGGAGAAGCTCAAAGCCAGTTCTTCCAGGGCAGGGCTCTCTGCTGCCAGAGGGCTGGCACAAAGCTCGAGCTGGTCTCCCCATAAATGAAGGGCCTCGGGAAGTAACAGCGAATGAGCTGGCAGCACTCCTCAGAGTCATGAAGGCCATCAACCCACCTGGGCCAACCTCAAATGTGGCATTACCTGCTTTCCCGCCACCATTATGGTCACTGAGCCACCAACACCATCTTGCAGTTAACTCCATTCCTTCCGAGGCTGCAGACTGACTCCAGAACACTGGGCCAGGATGGGCTTGAGGACCTGCTGCCTCTGGACAGTGTTCTGTCCTTCCTTGACTTCTCCTCCTTTATATCCCAAACACAGAAGGGAAGCTTCCATAATGATGAAGAGATCTACTACTTGAAACTAGGGCAGGTGCGGAATTGTCTCGAAGGGCTGCTCACACCTGAGCATACTCTCCTTTGTGACTTCTAGAGCCATAAAGGCTGCTCACACACCCTCCTGGGAGGAAGGCCACAGTCTGGACGGGTCAAGTGAGTACCTAAAACCACACACAATCTCAACCACATGCCAGCTTCTTGCCACACTTAGAAGATTTAAAGAAATAAATGTACTTGGAAACCATGGGGTTCTCACAGATTTTGAGCACTTGTAAATCATTTCCTAAAACTAGCAAATATGAGTTACTCTAGCTCTTTGTTCCTCAAAACGTGGGCCTCGGACCAAGAGTCTGAGCCTCACCTGGGAACTTGTTAGAAGCGCAGAATCTCAGGCCCCGCCCAGACTTGCAGATTCAGAATCTGCATTTTTACAAGATCCCCAAGTGGTCTGTGTACACATTAAAGTTTGAGAAGTGTGGCTCTAACTCACCCAGAGTCCTTTTTTCCTGGCCAGAGTGTTTTGCTGGACTCCTGCCACACACATTGTCAGATGCCAGAACTCTCCCCACGTGGCCACAGCCTTCCAAGGACAATCCTTCCCCTCTCGCACAGAGGCCTGACTGGTTCCTTCCAAGTTCCTTGCATTCCTCTTGTTCACCCCATACCCTCAGGCCCAGCCCCAGTCTACTCGTGACACCACATCAGCTGTTCTGATCATGCTTCCCTACCTGAATACTCAGATTCACCCCACCACCTCCTAGGTGATGTCCCATCTCTCTGGTGTAAGATTCATGGATCGATTTATCATTCTCTCTTCATTTCATTGTACACCCCTTCCATGCCCTCAACTCCATTACCCTTTGCAGATTTCTGCTCATATGTTTTACAGGCCTTCCACACTCTGTAATTTATCTCCACTACTCCAAAGCTTTGGTGTCCTTCAACCCTGGCTGGAATATTTCCTCTGGGAAGCCTTTCCAGCTCAACATAATTGCCTTCCCTGAATTCCCCCATCAGTATTTTCTGCCTTGTCACACTTGTCTCTCTCTACCTTCTATTAATGCTATTGGTATACACGCCTTCTGTCCCCTGCTAAGTGTGAATGCTTTTAAAAGCAAATCATCATTTGCTCCTAAAAAATATGTGAAGACACAGCTAAGATGATCAAACAGTCAAACCTCAAACACGGAACATACAATTCAATACCCCCTGGTTTCCCTTATTTATATATTTATAAGAATGTCAAAGATTATGACCATATTTAATATATAGTTAATACTTGGCCTTTATGGAAAACTTCAAAATTTCTTTCCATGGAGCTATATTGGAAAATCTAAACCATCTGATCCCTGAAGAGACATCCAATAGATGGTAATTGAATAACGAGCATATGGGAACACATTCCTTTTCCTTGGTAGAGTGCCGTGTTAATCCTTAGGTCTCCACTCTACATAAGCTAAACATTGACTTTTGAGAAGAGGTAAGCATGTGATTTGAGACTAACAGCTCAATGCAAGCAGGAATTAAGAAGAGAAGTTCCAACCTCAAGAAGACCACGGATGGGGCTGGAAGGCACTGAGGCTGGTTTCCCTGCGTGGCTGGTGCAATCCCTGGGTTGCTGTGTAGTCACACATGTTCCCATCAGACCTCAGAAGTGAATGTGCTGACTGAAGGCTCCTCTTCCCAGACTGATTAAAGCTCTGCCAACGTCTAAGCTGCCACTGAAAACTCAGGCAATTTACAAGCAGTGGAGTGTGTTCTGACAGAGGAAGGAGGAACACTGACCAGATTCAGCTGCAAGGCGAAGTGGGGGGAGGGGAAAATGGGGGAAAGGCCATTGTAGCGTTCTCTGATTTGGGCTCAATTTGCCTTTGCGATTTAAAATCAACGCTATTTTACCATGACCCTGGAGAGGAGACTTTTGTTTTGGAGCTCTATGACACAGTTACCTCTGCAAAGAGAGGAAGCTTCTAAGCCTGGGACGGCTAGGGCTCGGGTCTGTTCTCTCAGAACTGGGCTGAGCCTGGTTCCTAACTTTGGGGAAGACTAAGTAAGATGGATCATTACCCATACCTTATAAATATCTTGGAACATGGGGCTGCCTGATCAGCTTGAACACTCCTGTGGAAAACTTAGAAGACCACAGTTAGTCCACAAGGGTTAGTAGACCAAAATACCAGATTTTCGAAATCACTAAAATCTTAATAAAATAATGAAGTGGAAAGTATTTGTTTTATCGTTTTTCTTTTTAAAGAAGATTCTTAAGATGCTAACTTCTCTTTTGAAACAATGTTGTAAAGCTTTAGTCTTATCTTAGCAGTAGATCTCCTGGGAAAAGCCAATAAACAGAACGCCTTCAATATTTTGTCATTGGAAATTCAGCTAGAAAAACAAAACTCAAGCAGTTTTAGTGTTTGGTCACTGAATAGACTCTGGTTTTGATTATAAACACCAGCCGTTTCAAAGATCTGTTTCTAGATGCCAAACGTATCCAGAGCTGGGGCCAGGCGACCTTGCGGAGGGTGCTCTAAGAAGTGAGGGTGAGCAAAGCACCGCGTGCATCCTACCCGTAACCAGCTACTAGCAGTGGAGGTTCTGGTTAATTAGCAAGGAACTGTTTCCATTAAAACCTTAATGGAATTCAAATCAGCTAAATTAACAGCCAGAGGAACAGCCACCATTAAATTACATTCCACTGTTTCCAATTAAGTTGGAAGCCTTGGGTGCGGTAACCACCAACATTACAAATTAGGAATCTTTGCCAAAAATGAACTCCTTCAATTTTTCTCAGACCATCAACAACCTTTGCTAATAGAATTAGCTCACCGAAAGTGTGCAGAGAGATGGAGTTAAGCAAGCCACTTAAAAGTATTATTCATTGAAACGTTTCATGCCAAAGGCTGTGCGAGGTACAGGTAACACCTGAAATGCAAGCCTCAGATGGGAGACCACCATGTAAGAAGAAAGCCGTGTCTCTTGTTTATGGTTTCCATTCCCAACACACTTGAGGAATCGCTGGCCTGCTGAAATCCAAGAAAAGAACCATCACACTGGCTAACCACATTGAACCCTTTGGCTCCTCTGCCACTGTTGGTAGCTTTGGGTGACTGAGGTCAAAATAACTATGATGTCAATATTTATAAAGTAGCTTCCAAAGACTCTTATGTGCTCCGATCTCTAAGAGAAGCATAATTTTTAGGGAAAAGGATAGAATCTTTGTTCTGTAGTAAATATAGTTCGAGTTAGGAGGCTGTCAACAGACCACACTGCAGAACTAATTTGTGATTTTAGGGGCTCTGGGAAGGCTCTGATGCCCCCAAGCCCATTCCTTTCCTGCTGGTATGTGTCCAAAATTGTGCCATTATAGATTCATGGCTTTGGACTGAGATCCTTACTAACAACCCCCCGCCCCCTTGAAGGGAGACACTGGATCACTGTCTATGAAGGACTTAAACAGGCCTGGTACTAAGCAAACTTAACAAGGAAGTGAGGTAACTTTCTTACTCCAACCTTGCTGTCCAGCCTGTCGCACCCATCCTTCAGTCAACTTCCGTTCTTCCTACCTTGAGTCCTAAGGCTTTGAAATAATCTCCTTTTATCACAACATTAAATATCACATCTCCCAAGTCCTGGATTTATACTAAGACGTAAATGATTGCTATAAACTTAGTGTGTTACTGCCTCAAGGGGATTTGTACTTACTAAGATTCAAAGCCTGAACACAGAAGAGCTCCAGCCAAAGGAGTTTCAGGAAGCAATCAGGTGCATGCCAAAAACTGTCTGCTCTTTTGATCTATCATCAGATTTTGCACAAGGTAGATTTTGGTGGCTGGTCTCCAAAGATGATCCCAACGAACATCTAGTATTCTCTTCGATGTAGTCCCACAGGGCTCGCCTGCAATTTGGAAGAGTGTGAAGAATTGGCAATCATTCTTATTTAAGTATTTGGTAGAATTCACCAGAGAAGCCATCTAGGCCTGGGCTTTCATTTGTGGGAAATGTGTTGTTGTTGTTGTTGTTGTTGTTGTTATTGTTGTTATTACTAATTCAATCTCTTTATTATAATCACATAAGCCAATTCCATATAATGAATTTATGTATGTGGTGACTATATATTACACAAATATAACTTTATTATTATTATTTGTTTGTTTGAAAGAGAGAGAGAGCGCAGAAAGAGAAGGAGAGGGAGAGAAGCAGACTCCCCACGGAGCATGGAGCCCAATGCCAGGCTCGATCCCACAACCCAGAGATCATGACCTGAGCTAAAATCAAGAGTTGGACACTTAACCGACTGAGTCACTCAGGCACCTCAATATTACACACATATATGTATATGTCATATATAATATACATTACATATGTATAATACATATGTATATACACATATGTCATAGATACATCTATGTATACATATACAATGTATAATATATATTACACATCTGACTGGTTCTGCTTCTCTGAAAAAAACAGTCTAGGAATCAGAAGTGACATTCTGAATCAAACATTAAGATGGCCTGGCAGCTTTCACAACTGCACTTTTAGGAGTCCTGAGCTACCATATGAGAAACCACAAGGTGAAGAAGAGGACTTGATGGCACACAGAGAGCGAGCGAGACCCTGACATGATGGTGTCCCAGTTGAGCCTCCAGATGACTCTGGCCTTCGCTGACATCTAATGGAAACCACGTGAGATGCTCCAAGGGAAACCAGCAGAAGACCCGCCTCCCTGAGCCCAGTCAACACAGAATCATGAGAGACAATGAAACAGCTGTCATTAGATAGCAAGGAAAACAACAAAAAACCAGCATGAAGTACCATTATAATCACTGGAGCCACGTTTACATTTTTGCTCTTTACTGCTTGCATCTCAGACTTTCCATTCAGGATAACTTTCCTTTTGCTATCAAGTATATTCTTTAGAATTTTTTTTTTAGCATGTATCTGCTAGGAGCAAACTACTGTTTTTGTTTGTCTGAAAATGTGTTTATTTCACCATCATTCTTAAAAGATATTTTCACTGGGTACAGAATTCTAAGTTGGCAGTTGTTTTCCTTCGGGACATTTTAGGTTTCATTTCACTGTTTTCTGGCTTCTGTTGTTCCAATTAAGAAGTCAAGTATTACTCATTAATAAGCAATCTGTCTTTTTTCTCTAGCTTCTTATATGACTTTCTATTTGTTTGATTTTCTGTACCTCTGATGATGTGTCTTGTGTGAATTTGTTATTATTGTTGCTTTTCCTTGCTCCATTGATTTATCTTATTATTTATTATTTTATTTTTTATTATTTATATTATTACTTATTATTAATATTTGTTTATCTATCTTAGGGTTTATTTGGCTTCTTGAATCTCCTGCTGTCTTTCTAGGACTTTTTAGTATCTGTTAAACCTTTTCCCTTAACCCTGTATAATAATAACAGTACGGTATTGGCACAGAAATAGGCAAATAGACCAATGGAATAGATAAAAAGACAAAATAAACTCACAATTATGTCTGTTGAAATATAATTGAAGTGATAAAACAGGATAGTGGGAAAATGATGAACTTTTTAAAAAATGGGGAAACTGGGTATCCGTATTGGAAAAAAAATAAATTTAAAGACTCATCTCACATACAACAATGCATTCCAAATAGCCTAAAAAATACTTCCAGAAACTAATAAAGGAGAGTATCTTCCCATTATGTCACATTAGAAAATACAACAGATCGATCTGTTTCATTTTAGGAGATACTAATTTTTTTCACTTGGATAATATCTGGTGTCTATCAGAGCACTCCATTTTAAAAGTATTTTTATTTTTTTAAGGATTTAAAAAACTATTGCTAAGCAATTGTGTGCCTGTATTATTTTAGAAAATACATACAGAGGGGACAATTGTTATTTTGCCTGCCCAGCATCCATTCCTCTTCGTCTGGTAACAGAAGCCTGAATGCTTTTGGAGAACCTCCCGCCTCAGACCCCGTATTTCAACGGCATTAACTCTACCCTCATCTCCAGGGGTGAGCAACCTGAACATCATTTTCTTCTGTTACAATTCAGAGATGAGACTGTGACCCAAGTAAATCAGATAGGCACTTTTTTAATTAAAAAAAAAAAAAACACCTTTTATGGGGTACTTACAATATGCGCAGCCCTGTTCTGAACACTTTACAAGTATTCACACCTTTCGTATTTGTGATCCCACAGGGAGGGCGGTGCTTCATCAACCACTGTACAGATACAGGAGCGAGGGTCTGATACGCATTCATTGACAGCATACTGCTGCAAGGGACAGAACTGGATTTTGCACCTGGGCGATGTGGGGTGAGACTCCATGCTCCCAACCACTCTACAACACACCTGTTCCATGGGAGCACCTGGAAAAGAGGCATTCTCTCTCCCACTGTGAACATGTGCCTGGGGCTGGAATGTTGCAGTAAACATGGCAGATAATGGAAGCCATCTTACCAGCAGGTGGTTAAAACCCATCTGAGATTGGAGGCAGCATAAAGGAAGAAGGAGGAGGGAAGAGGTCCTATGACCCCCATGAGCCCCTGCATCCAGACATACATGAAAGTTTACCCCTGGACTTCAGAGTTCATGTACCTTCCCCACTGACCATGTGAACACACAAACTTTTCCTTTCCTTAAACAAGCTTATTTGGGTTTTCTGTATCTTGCAACTGGAAGTCTCACTCCCAATAGAATCAGTAAAGGACCTGAGTTATTTTTTTAAATTATTCTGGTTGAATAGACTGCATCCTACTTAATTGTGGCTCAATTCTGGGACTGAACCATCCGGGTCATGGCTTTAAAAACATTACAATAACTTCATGAGCAACCTGTTCAAGACACACACTGGCTGGCTTTCATCCTGATGGAAAAAGCCCTACAAGGAAATACGTGTCTTACATACTGAGATGGACATTTGCACGTAGGAAGTTTACTGGGCAGTGCTCTCTGAAGCAACACCTCTTAGGGAGTGAGGAAGCAGGAGGGGGCAGATGCTGAGGTTGAACACTGAGACAGTCCCAAGAAAGGCCCCTGCAGATCCCTCTGAAGCCCTGGAGCTGGGATACCTTCAGAATTGCCCTGAACCGAGGTGCAAGCACTGCACTTTGAACCCTTGCATCAGGCCATTCTGGGAGAGGTGTAACTTTGGTCCCTCAGTCATGGCAGTCTTAGGAGGGAACCCAGCTGTGAGGCCCCAGCAGCCAATCCCCTCAGCAGTGAATGCTTGGCTGGGAAGGGGGATCCGGACATGCCCTGCAGCCTCCATTACAGTCCTTACTTGTTTTACAGCCTGATTCAGATTCTTGTCTTTCCAGCTGCCAAGTCCTAATCATCCCCACTGCACATCCCTGTTACCACCACTGTCAGGTTGGGGGTCCATACTGGGAAAGTTAAGGCCCTGTCCCTGGGTCCAGCTACAACTGCAAATAAGCTTTCATCCCACTCATGCCTAGAGCTCCTCATGCAAGATATACTGTACCAAGTAAAAAGGTGCAGCTACTACAGACAGTTTACTGCCCCTCACATTTCCCAGGTAGCCAACTAAGAAAGGGATCATGCTGGGTAGAAACTTACAAAATGATGAGAGCAAAAATCTTTACGGGAATCTTTCCAGCTATACCAAGCGCAAATAAACAGAAAGTGTTTTTACGCTTTGCCAACTAGCTCAGACAGAATTTAAGAAGGAAAAGTTATTAGTTAAGGTTGAAAGGAAATTGGCAAGAAATACATATGGCTGGAGGCATCTTCGGTCAAGAGTAGTACTCAGTGTCCTCTGAATTAGCATACCTATGCTCCAGAGTGACCCTGTCCCTCACTCTTTCCCAGCCCTACTCTGACCTGTGTTCCATTTCTTTCTTCTTTGTCCCCCAGCTCTGCATACTTAGAATTTGGCATCTGGCTTAGTGCCATGCTGGGTATCTGTGGGTATTTGCTCGGTCCTTCCTTCCAGGGATCTCTTCCCCTCTCCACTGCAACCACTGAGGGATGGGCTGCCTGCCTTCGGGGGTGTGCCCTTGATCTAGCCCTTCTCCAGAATATTTTGGCTTGGAACCGAGGAAAAAGAGGCAACTCCTCTTTACTCCCTTTCCTAAAACCAGGCCTTCTCAAGGGTTATGTGTTCTGCTATGTGAAAAAATAAAAAACAAAAATCCAAAGCCAACACACAGAGAAAGGGGGAGGGGAAGCGTGCTGGTGGTATACCACCCTTGGGTGGCAGGGCCCTCAGCCCAACCACAGCCTTGCCCCACTGGAGACTGGTTATGTGAACGCCACATCTGCCCCTTTGCCCAGGCTAGCCAGGGGTGGATTTCCATCTTCAGAGTTCTAATACATTGTAGATCCATAAAAGTAGGTGGAGCTTTGAGAGGATACCTGGTGTAGCCCCTGACTCCAGGCAAGAGGGTCCTTAAAATGAGGAAGGTGGCAATTATTCTTAAGCCTCCCCAAGGAAAGAAGGCCCACTCTTTCTTCCATGGGCTTTACTCAATAGTTCATTAACCTTAAAACTGAATATGTCTTTATTCTTCTTTGGCCACCATGCCTTTCAAAATCTTCCTCACTAGAATTCTCCATCACCTCGGTCACCAGGTAGGCTCACGAAGCACCACTACACCCTGGCGGGCTCTTGTTCGCACGGCCCAGAGGCTGAATCTGCTCCTCGTGTTCCCTCCCCAGAACTGAATCCTTGGGATCTTCCCACAGAAGACATTCTAATTCAATGCCACCCCAAGGTGGACCCTCATGGGAAACCAGCAAAAAAATCATTTAATTACCTGGCAGTAGGAAACAGATTGGCACTGTTTGTATAAGCAACCTCTTTTCCTTAAATACAGAGATTTCATTGTCCTGTGGCTTTCTTCCTAACACATTTAAACGTTCTACATAAAACCTAATTCCATGCTTTCTTTTCATACCAGGTTTTTCTTCTTCCTCTTCTTCCTCTTCTTCTTCTTCTTCTTGGGATCTCTTTGGATCCTTTAATCTTTCTCAAAATGGAGAGCCCTAACCTCAAAATGATATGTGGGTAAGGCCTTGCAAGGGAGTGAGGACTTATTTCTCAACCTCTGTATGACAGGCCATTAATACATCCAAGTACCAAGCTTGAGTTTAAAATAACATGGTGACCTTTCCTTCTACTCTGCTAGGACTTTCTAAGTCAAAATATGTAGCCCAGGGCTCCCCGACAATCTCTCAGGATATGGGTACCTCCTTGTCCATAAAATGGACATCACAGCCACTCGCCCACACCCTATACAGTTCTCATGTGTCCCACGCTATGACAGGGCTCGGGCTCGAACTGAAAATGCTGCCATTCTTCTGGAGGCCCACCTAGGCCCAGACCTCCTCCAGGGCCTTTTTGTTTTTTGAGGAAATATACTCAGAGCCTCTGATGGCTCCCTCATTCTTTGGGGACTAGCTAGAGATGAAAGAGACCTGTTTGGGCAGCTGTGATCCCAGAGACATTAATTCATAATTTCCTTCAGTTGAGCATTTTTGATACATTTTTGAGTATCCTTTCTGTGCTAAGACTAGGCCCTTCCTTGCTTCAGGGAAGGAAAATTTGGGGAACATTAGTGAGATTCAGGTTTCCACAATCCTCCCATCTCCTATGCCCCTACCAGTTTTCTCCACCCCTGGGGATGAGGAGGCTCACAGCTGTCAAGGAACGAAAGAAGGCTCAGCTGGGAAGACTGAGAGTAGCCTTTGGCTTAGGCAGCAACCTGATAATTATAGGAACTGATCTTGGTAAATGTAGTCCGCAGAGAATCAGGGGTGGTTTTAGCCTGTTTGTTTGCTCCAACAAGCTCCTGGTTGGTTAAAAACGCCCAAGGCCTGTGAGGATGTGACAACTATTAACAAAGGTTCCCAACAAAGCCCTTTAGGGACACAGGAGAGAAGAACAACGTGACCAGTGACATTCTCAACCTCCCCAACACTCTTGGTACAGAAGGGCTGGGAGAAATGCAATCTATTTTAGGGGCTTTGTCAATGACTTAAAAAATAATAATAATACATTGGATTTCCACTTAGATTATGTATCTAAAGAGTTCCTGAGTGGGTGCGATTATGAAACTGCTGGTAGCACACAGGCTGGAAGTCAGTGTGGGATGACTGGCCCTGGGAATTGGGAACTCCTTCTCCTTCCTCACTCTGCCCCTTGCTACTGCTGCCGCCAAGATCTGTGAGCCCTCGTCATTTATTATGTTGAGTTTTCTATATTTGGAAACACTTTGGGGGAAAATTTTCCACACTTAGGAAGTCATTAACCCTGAGTCTCTAACACATGCATTCCTCCGTGCCCTCACTTCATGCACTGAAAGGTTTATTGTTGAGAATGTTCATTCTGGACGCAGTGGAACTAAGGCGACAGAGGGACACCCCCTCCCCAGAGGCTCTGGTCCCTGGGGTGGGAAGAGAGTGAAACGCAGACCGAAGGGAGTTCCTTAAGTTCCTGCTGCAAGTGGTAGGCTCTGCCCCTCTTACGGGTCATTTGTTGTGACTTGTGGAAAGAGAGATGGAGGCGGGCTGCTGTTTCAGAGTTGGGTAAGTGTCCTCTGTGCTTCTACAGCTAGGAGTTGCTCAGGCTCTGAAAGGTTTCTGTCCTTCTCTCCCTCATGCTGGGAAGGAGCAAGTCACACGAGCCACTCATACAAGCAAGTCAAAAGGAATTATATAAATGACAATTTCTTACTTATTCTCCTGACAAAAGAAAAGCATTAATTTCAGGAAAATACAGACAAGAAAAGGCATCTTAAAGAAATGACTGCTGAGACCTAATTAAGGCCTACATCTTCTCCAGCCTTCACCTGCAGAAGGATAGTACTGGCAGTCATCACTTCCTGAGAGCTCAGGCGCTGGCCTGGGCGGCTCCCATCCATCCTTCCACACGCTCCCTGCCAGTCCACTGGTCACTTGGTGGGGTCCCCAACATGGGATATGGACGGTGTGGGCTCCAGAGTCAGGCCCCATGCTGCTGTGCGATCACCCACACGCTATGTGATCCCCAGCAGGCCGGTGAGGGCCTCTGGGGCCACACCTGTCAAATGTGGGCAATGGCTTGTCCACAGGATTCCATGAGTCATACATGTAAAATGTTTACTGCTTGTTCCCTGTGAGTGCCCAGCTCAGTGGAGTCATCGATTGTCTCCTTTTTAGAGATACGGAAACGTGTTTGGAGAAGTCTGACACTTGGCCGAGGTCCCACAAGTATTAAGTTATTAAGTGACAAAGCCAGGCGTGAAACTCCAAATCTCTTCTGACTCCAGGTCCTTTATGATACCACATGCGTGTGTGCGTGCGTGTATGTCTGTGTCTCTGTGTGTGTCTATGTGTCTGCAAGAGAGAGAGAGAGAAGGGAAAAGAGATTCCCTCCCCCCACTGACTCTACTGCAGACATCTTTAGGTTACTGTATGGTAGATACACCAGCGCCCGGATGTGCCCTGGACCTGGTCTGAGTCAGTGGCCAGAAGCCTGTCTGGCTTCAGTCAGAGCTGTGCTGCTCAAGCTCTAAATCCACTGGAATTCCCCGGGGTTTTGTTGTGCAGACTCTGAGTCAGGAGGTCAGGGTGGGGCCTGTGACTCTGCATTTCTTTTTTCTTTTAAGATTTTATTTATTTATTTGAGACACAGAGAGAGAGCACAAGCAGGGGGAGCAGGCAGAAGGAGAGGGAGAAGCAGACTCCCCAGTGAGCAGGGAGCCCAATGTAGGGCTGGGATCGTGACCTGAGCAGAAGGCAGACGCTTCACTGACTGAGCTGCCCAGGCGCCCCAGACTCTGTGTTTCTAACACATCCCCAAGTGATGCTGGTCGCTGCTGGTCTGGGACCCCCACTGCACCAGCAGGTTTTTGAGAATGTTGGCCAGTGAATGTGCCTTATCCTGCCCCTTCCTCCTGCTGACTCTTTACACCGGTCACCTCCAATCTCCCCTCACACCCTGAGTCTGAAATTCTGAGTCCCTCTATGTCACTCAGGGCAATGTCAGAGCTCCTGAGGAGGGTTCCCTGCTGAAGCAGGGGTGGGCCCACCTGGGAGCACTCAGTTCCAGTGTTTCCAGTCCAATTTCAACCCTGGGGACTCCGCACCAACGCTCCTGGACTTCCACTGACTCACATTGTCTGAGACACGTCAGGGAGCACACTTGTGTTTATGGATTCCAAAGAAAGCAAGTCTGTACTCTGTGCCCAGGACTGGGGGTGGCAAGAAGCATGGTGGCTGTGGGAGGCACAGCGTGGTGAAGGACTCATCTACCTTCCACAAGGAGGCCTGGAGGCTCTCAGCCCGTCATGCAGAACCCTCTGCAGGCCTGATGTCAGCGACTGCTGCACAGATCACGACTCCCCCCGGTTTTCCATCTGGCACCATCTGCAAGCTCATCCCTCAGACAGGACATCCTTCAGAACGTAAAGTGGAAGGGACACCTGACACCTCCACAGGAGTCCCAGGTAGGGTCAGAGAGTATGACAGACACACAAGGAACACTGGGTGTGGCAATCCGTATGGGTCACGTGAGTGGAACAATCCCAGCCGCCTCAACCTCAGACATAAAGGAAAATTCTGTCTTAAAAAGGTCTCAGTGTGATTTTTCCATGATGTGACCCGCTTTTCAATCCGTTGTTTATCCCAGCAGACAGCAGGTAGGTCGAGACAGAGTAATAAGTGTGGGGAGCGCCACCCTCGGAATGAGGAGTCTGTCTCTTCCCTTTCTTCCTCAGGACACACTTGGTCCCCAGCAGGTGATATCTGTTGGCGATGGCTGAGTTCCCTGCTATTTGCACCATTTTAGAATTAGCTCCCTGTCTACTGGGAATTTTCCAGGCTGACATAAATCTCCAAGCCTCATGCTAGCCTCCAACTCACTGCTACCTCAATTAGAACCAGTGAAATATTTGGAAATTCCCATGGCCTTGGCCAAGACCTTAATGGGGTGAGTTTTAAAAAGTTCTGGATTCCCTTCTTTCCATGCCAGCCAAAAGCACATTTCCCCGGGCACCGCACCACATCCCCCTCAAAATATAACCCCCCCCCGGACTGCGGGTCCCTGTAAGCCTGCCTAGTTGGGCCCCAAACTTAGCATGAGAATACTCAGTGCCCCAAAATAAGCCGAGCAGGAAGGTCATTTATGAAAGCTCCACCTGCCCGTGTTGGGGAAACTTCCTGTTATCAGATATCTGAGAACGGGGTCAGGTCTGGTCCCTCCAGCCCTCGTGATCAAGACACTGACTCAGAGCCAGAAATCTGACTGCCGGGGCAGAGCCTGCCGGAATAGCAAGTTGGGGTTCAGGTCAGGTCTGGCCTCCTCACTGTGTGACCTCTCTGAGCCAGTGCTTCTTTAAAATGAGGCTAGCAATACTGCTCCAACCTATTCTCACGGGTTATTGTGACAGTAACGTAACATGTTTCAAAGTGACTAGAAAGCAGTGAAGTGTTATTCCGTGCATAAAATCTGGGCTTATTGTGGAGACTAAGTTCAAGGAGACTACATATACACATACGCACACTGCGGTGTCTTGGGAAATGTTTACCAACTGGCTTTCTAGAGAGGAAAATGCCCTGATTTTTAGCATTTGCCAACTTCCCTGGTGTAAATATCCCCAGCATGGCTGACCTCAGAGCAGCCGGTGTGACGCCACTGAATGTCCAGCTGAGAGGAAATGGGCCTGTGTGCTGTGCTGGCCTACTCAGGACACAGAAGGCTCCATTTATGTATCTCATCCCCTACAATGTGAGGCATTTAGCCTAGTGCCCGGAAAACAGGGGCGCTGACCTCCTCTCCCACTCATCATTTCACAAGACACAGGTTCTCGGGTGCGGAAATGGCGGCCCCACCCCATCTGCCGAATCAGAATTGTGCAAGGTGTATGTCCTTAAAGCTCCGGGGTGATTCTGACGCACAGCTCTGATGAGGAAGCCCAGCACGGGGGCTGCAAACTCCAGTGACCACATCCTGGTTTGGTTCGTATCCCCCTTTCCAGACAGCATGACCCACTGGATGCTTCTCTAAATGAAGTGAAAGCAGCTCATTATCTGTAACCAGATTGACCCAGGAAGAGGTCAGACGTGCAGAGAAGTGTGAGAAAGAGGCCCTCGCCTACTGCTATTTGCACCAGGTTTCTCCCCACTGCTCTCCACTCCTCCGCACGTCACCCCTACTGACCTGTGTTTCTTGGAAGGCCACCCACATGCATGCCCCAGTCCCATCACTCATTCTGGCTTTGCTGAGTCCTTTCTCAGTCCTGTGGGGCCGGCACCCACTCGCTCCACTTCCGAGTGACTCCCTGCAGACCCTCGGGTCCCAGGGCCCTTGCCTTCTCCCCTTACCGAGAGCCACCGGGCCAGACGCACTCAGCTCAGGCAAGGAGTGGAGGGCGTGAGTGTGCATGTGTGTGTGTGCGTGTGTGTGTGTGTGTGTGTGTGTGTGCCTGTCGCATGCCCCCCCCTCCACCGTGCCCTCTTCATCCGGTAGCTCTGTCCCTAGGAGAGCATACAGTCCTCAGTGAAGGTTCTTTGAATAAAGGAAAATAAGTTACAGAGACGGCATGACAGGAAGGGAGGAGAGGAAGGCATTCCAGGTGAATTAATTACTCTGGGAAAGACCCAAAGTCATCGGCGCTTCCTTGGCCTGAGTACAAGAGCAAGGGAAAACTGATTTTCATGCCAAAAATGTTCACATCCCCATCCATCACTGAATATGTGTTCCGCCCATTTTTATGTTCTCTCTCAATGCTGCCAATATAAACTACCAACTCCCTTGTCTTTCTCAAGGTAAAGCTGGAGAAAAATGAGACAGTGGTGTTCTCCTAGAACGGAACAAAAATGTCCAGATCACCTGTCTGAGGTAACAAACACAATGACAGGCTGTTCTCAGCCCAGACAGACGAGACTACGTATAACACTTGCACTTGCCTTGAGAAGGGCGCCCCCTACTTATGCCCAGGGTTCTCGCAGGAAAACCCAACCTGGGGGCGCCTGGGTGGCTCAGTCGGTTAGGTGACTTCGGCTCAGGTCATGATGGGGGGGGGGGAGCCTTGGGATTAAGCCCCGCATAGGGCTCCTTGCTCAGCAGGGAACCTGCTTCTCCCTCTCCCTCTGCGTGCCGCTCCCCCTGCTTGCGCGCTCTCTGTGTGTCAAATAAATAAATAAAATCTTTAAAAAAAAAAAAAAAAGGAAAATTCAACCTGATGACTGAGCTCCTGAACTGAAAATTAATGTTCTTCTTATACATGCAGAACAAGTGTGACTTCCCTGATTGTTCTCTTCAATTAAATTTTTTTCTTATCATAAAATTAGAATGTGTCTAAGAGAAATTAGCAAATAAAGTTAAGCACACACGTACACAAAATTGTAACCATGAGGTGATGGAGGGGTTAACTAACCCCAGTGCAGAGTCATCTTGCCACAGACACACGAATCCAAAGGTCATTCTGCACACCCCAAGCCCGCACAAGGCCATATACCAATCATATCCCAACAAAGCAGGGATGACTTCCCTGATTTAAAGGAATAGAGGGAGGCGATTCACATTTATGAAGCACCTAATAGAGCCTTTATAAGACAGTATGCTTGGCACAGAAGTACTAACCCACACACAGCCTTGTGAAGAATATCTTTTCACCTCATTTTACGGATGAGGTAACCACACACAGAGCCTTAGGAAATGCACCGAAGGCCACACAATCGATGAGCAACGGAGTCAAATCTACCGCCAAGTCTGCGTGGCTGTGGCCACGGACGGAGATATCAGCTGTAGCTGTTACTGCGACCACTTTACCGTGGCCCTCCGCAGTGAATCCTAGGAAGGGTCATCAAGACCACAAAAGGAGGCAAACCCGCCTCCTCCTCCTCCCTTTGAATGGCCCTTTAGGGAGGTGAAGTACAAGGAGAGAGGAAGGGAGGAACAGTATTCGAGGCAGGGAAGAGATAACCAGTGACCCGACAAGAATTGTTAGCTCACAGCAATCAGGTCTTAGGTCTAGGGGCTTAAGACGCTCAGAGGAATGATGTTTGTTCTTTAAAAAAAACCACCAGCAGCAACAAAAGATTAGAGGCAAGAAATGACTGTTAAATTACAACGGAAGGTATGGCATGTGCTGGCCACTGGCCTTACAGTCCTTGGGTTCCCCTAGTCCCCACGAATCAGGCCCTGGGGGCCTCACCTCACCTCTGCCCCCACCACCCTGAGCTAAGGTCCTGGAAGGAAGGGAGTGTGCCTTATTCATCTTAGAACTCTCAGGACATGGCAGAGAGTTGCTGGCAGAGAGGGAGTGTTCAAAAAACAAATCTGTTGACTTGCACTTTCTGTTTTTCCACCTTTATTCCCAGGGTGACCTTTCAGAATCTGTCAGCACTCCTGCCTAGGCTTCCTTGTGCCTCTCAGCTGAGTGTCCCTCCCCAGCTTGTGCAGCCACGCGTAACAGGGTTTTAGTGCTCAGAAATGGTACTAAGAGAACCTATGTTCTGAGTCAGACTACACACTCTTTAGGGCCAGAGCAGACGGTTAGCGAGTCTTGTACCCTAAGCACTAGCGCAGTACCTGATTCAGGTTATGCTTATTACACATTCAATAACCAGGATGGGCTCTGGCAAAGGTTGGTGGAAAAAATGAGTCCCTAACATCTGAAATCTTTAAATACGGTCTCTGCCACTTTAAGCAGAAGGGCCCATAATGACAAGGTGGTGTCAAACATGGTTATAAACATGGTTCTTCACACAGTGTAGGTGCCTTAGCTCCTAACTGTGGGATTTGTGTATTTGGGGAGTTGAGTATCCATTCAGAGCATCATGAGATGAAAGCATCTGGAATCACTGGTGACAAAATAAGGGGCTGGATGTAGACTAGTTAGCATGGTAAACTCACAGCCTTACCAAGGGCAAACCAAACATGCTGCCATCACTGTGAGGTGAGCTCGAAATGGGCAGGGATCCCACAGATGCATGAACAGGCTGCTTCCAAGTCTCCTGCCCAAAGCACCGCATTACAGAAAGCTGGAGCTGGAAGCTACAACATACATTTCTTTACTACAGGAGACTTCGACCCTCTCACGTCCATGGGGACTCTTCGTGAGGGGACAGGCACACCTAGTCTCCCAACCTTGTCTAGCCAGAGAGCCCTTCCTTAGCAGCACTTCTATGAACTCCCTCTTGGGAAGGCAGCATGACATCCCAGTCCGCCTTTTGTCACACTCAACCTCACACGCATTGGAAGACCACCTCCTCTCCCTCTCCATGCCCAAGGTGACGCTCTAGGTGTGGGAAGGGCCACGCAGAGAGGGATGGACAGTCTCTGCCCTCAGGGAGATTTTAGTCTCGCACAGGAGATCAGAGACCAGATGGAAAGCAAACCAGGATGAAGGTCAGCACATGAGAAGCACCTGAAGCAAGGCCAAAGTGGTATGGGGAGAGTGAAGAGACAGGGCTCTGGGTTTAGGGGTAGGTGTGTGATCTTAGAGAAGCCCCATGGAAGAGTTAGGCCTTCCACAGGCAGACATGAGGTGGTGGAGGGAGGAGGGCACTCTGAAGGGCAGGAGGAGAGAAGACAGACATGGGAAGGGATGGACCACAGTGTGGGAAGGGTGACAAGGAGCGGTATAATGGGGAGAAAGCCTGGGAAGGTCGTTTGGGGTCACATTATGGGAGTTTGCATTTCCTGGAGTGTTCCACAAGGTATTTAAGCAGAGGAATGACACAACTAGAGCCACATTTTAGACCATAAAGGCTTCTGAGCGCTTGCCCTTATATGATCTTGTAAGATCTATGAGATCTTATATGATTAGTTTATAGATAACTCTCTAAAGAGATGACGGATTTCAACACAGTACAGGGTATAACTGTATGTCAGCCTACCATCTTAGAAATAGCAATGGAAACATTTCCCAAAGTGAATATTAAGTGAATATTTATGTTATGGAAAGAAAAATGACAGGTAAAATCTACTGTATTAGTTACCTCTTGCTACATAACAAATTGCTAACGTAAAGCACACATTGCTTATTTGACAGTTTTTGTGAGACCGGAGTTCAGGGACAGCTGAGCCAGTTCCTACTCTAGTGTCTCTCATCAAACTGAAATTAGGGAGTTGGCCAGAGTCTCATCTGAAGGCTCAACTGAAGAATGATCTGCTTCTAAGCTCAAGTGCCTCTAAGCTCAAGTGTTTGAACTGTTTCTGGAGGGTTGTTGGACCGAACAGCTTCCTCGGCTCCCTTACTTCCTTCAGGGCTTTTCCAAGTGTTGCCCTGAGGCCACCCTCAGTCCCTGACCACACAGACCTCTCCAACATGGCAGCCTGCTATATCAAAGCCAGCAAGGGACAGAGGCTGCTAAAGGTAGGAGCCACTACCTTATGTAACCTAATTATGGAAGGGACATCCTTCAATGTTGCCAATATTTTATATGTTAGGAGAACTAATTATTGAAAGGAAGGAGATTACAGAAGCCATGACTACTGGGAGGCAGAGATCACTGGGGGACTTCTTCGAGGCAGCATGCCTCATACATAGGTCACTACATTCCTAGCACAGAGTAAACTTATGGAAACTCATAACATCTTACTAACTATACCCCAAATGAACCTATAGGACTTGGAATCAGTGGCAGAAGACATTTAATTCGGTGGAAGTTTACAGTCAAGAATAAAGAAGCCTGTGTCAATCACTGTTCCCTTTCCAAGTCAGGACTGTACTGTAAGAACAATCATGGAGAAGAGAGAGTGAACCCCTTACCTCAGTGGACCCCTCTCACTATCGGCCGTGTCTCTGTCCTCAGGACGAAGCTCAGCCAGTCCGCTTCCATGCAAGTCTTCAGACTCACGCAGGCACTGGAAAAGGAAAGACACTCTTTTGTTCTGTGCAGATGAAATAAGATACTCTTCGTTCTGTCTGGGTCAGACCCCTGTCTAGGATTGTCTCTTTCGCCGAAAGAATGTACCAGCTACATTCCTAAAGATGAGAAACCAAATGCTGTCAGGGCTGATTTGTGATTCTTGTGATTCTCAGAGGAAGAAAGGAAAGAGAAGGGAGGGTTTATCGGGATACGTGTAACAGTTAAGAGGACAGTAGGATTGGCCGGGTCAGGAGATGGCTAATAAAACACAGCGTCTTTGATCTGTAGGTCACCAGTTTATTTAGGGCTGCCCTGAGACATTCCCTTAAAATATGCCTTTTTGGAGTTCTTCCAGAGAAACTTAAAACCTTAGGGTTATCATTTTTTTTTTCTGTAGTGTGCTGGGTTTTGATTTATCATTCCCTATCAAGCTGTGGATGAGATTTCACTTTTATTTATTCAAAACCCATCCAGGCACACATAAGTGCTCTCCCTGAAAGCAGTGGTGTGGGGATCCTGTCAAGATACGACTATCAGGACTCCTATTACAGCTTTGGGGGAAATCACCACCCCAGCCAGAGCTGTGAAGTGGGTCGTCTCAAGGCCTTGCTTATTCAACTTGGCCATCAGACATCAACAGGGACTTTTTCCATCATACTGTGGAGCCCACAGGAAATGCCACAGGATATTAAACATGTCAACAGCATGCTTTTCAAGAGGAAATGTGAGAAGCTGGCTTTGGTCAACAAGATGGCCACACTCTATCAATGACTCAAAACTGGCCAGGTTCCCTTATGTTAGTACCACACTATTTATCCAGAGAGCAATATGGGACGAAAGGCACAGGATCTTAACTGTGTGAGACAAAAGAAATAAAGCATTTAGAGTATAGTGTCAAAGTATCCACATTTTTGTCTTAGGGTAAAACCACAGGAGAGCTGTAAAATGTTATATTTTGTTTAAGGTGTTTGTGAGTGGGGGATGGTAGTTTAAGTTACATGGGGTAAGTTTCAGTTTGTGATGCCAAATTTTGCCTCAAAGAGCAGTATGCTTTCTCTAAAGTCAGTTTTATGATTTGCAAGCAAAAGGAGTCAGGGCTGCTCAAAAAGGGAAAGGCCGAAGAAGTAGAAAAGTACAAAGATCCAGAGAGGAAAAGCAAACACTCAGGTTCACATTAGGGGGCTTGCACCGCTCCTAATATTTTAAAGCTTTTTACTGTGAACTGTAATGCACATTCAAAATGTATAAAACAAAAATGTATAACTCAATGATTTGGCAAACAAACCACGTTTACCATGACCCAGATTAATAAAAGATATTGCCAACTCCCCAGAAGTCCTTCACACACCCTCCCGGTCATCATCCCTGCGTACTGCGTACCCACAAGAGTAACCACCGTCTCTCGTGGTATTCACTGCCTTGCTTCCCTTCGCAGTTTTAACACCCCAGCATGGATCACTAAGTTTTATAGTTTAATTTCATCTGCCTTTTCAATTGTATATTATATACATGGAAATATGCCACATGCATTTTTTCCCCTCACATCTGGCTTCCTTTGCTCAGCAATATGTTTGAGAGATTCACCCGTGTTGTTGTTGTGGTTTAGGACAGTACATTCACTGTCACTGATGCATACAATTCCACTGCATGGCTTCCCTGCCATATATGCTGCCATTCACTGTGGCTGGATATTTGGATCGGTTCCACTTGGGGGCTATTACGGATAATCTGCTATAAGCATTCTTGTAGGAGAGTCTGGGTGCACGGATGCACACGTGTGCTTGTACATACGCACATTCACCTAGGAGTAACACTGTTGGGTCACAGGATATGTTCATCTTCGAAGTCAGCAGATATCGCTCAACCGTTTTCCACAGTGTCAGTATCAATTTATACCGTTATCAACGACGTGTAAGAGCTGCCGTTACTCCACATCCTCACGGATGCGCAAAGTCATTTCAGCATTAGCCATTTTGTTGAGGATGTAGTCATCTAGATCATCGCGACCCTAACTTGCATTTCTCTGAGCACTGAGTCTGAGCATATATTTGTAGTTTTATCGGATGTTTGGTTATCCTTTTTTGTGAAGTGCCTCGTTTTTTACTTGTTTTTCTTTTTTTTTTTTTAAAGATTTTATTTATTTATTTGACAGAGATAGAGATAGCCAGCGAGAGAGGGAACACAAGCAGGGGGAGTGGGAGAGGAAGAAGCAGGCTCACAGCGGAGAAGCCTGATGTGGGGCTCGATCCCATAACGCCGGGATCACGCCCTGAGCCGAAGGCAGACACTTAACCGCTGTGCCACCCAGGCGCCCCTACTTGTTTTTCTTAATAGTTTCTATTAATATTCTGAATACACATCCTTTTCCAGTTACATGCATTGCAAATATTTACACTCACCTTTTAGCTTTCAAGCTCCTTGTCAAGTCTTTTGATGAACAGTGCTTTTAATGTTAATGTAGTTCAAAATTGTTTTTAAATTTCCCATGAAGTTAGTGCTTTTTGTGTCCCAAGGGACACTTTACTAAAATCCCCAATGTCGTGAAAATATTCTCTTATATTATCTTCTAGAAGCTCTAATTATTTCACATTTAGGTCTACAATTCACTTAGAATTAATTCCAAGGAAAAAAAAAGAATTGATTTTTGCTCAGTTGGTTAAGCAACTGCCTTCGGCTCAGGTCGTGATCCTGGAGTCCCGGGATCAAGTCCCACATCGGGGGATCAAGTCCCCGCTCATCAGGGAGCCTGCTTCTCCTTCTGCCCCTCCCCCCCATGTGTGTTCTCTCTCATTCTCTTTCTCTCAAATAAATAAAATCTTTAAAAAATAAAATATAAATAAATATAAAAATATAAAAAATAAAAGGCAAATATCTGTAGAGGTTTTAAAAAAAAATCACCAGACTTAAAAATATATATATACTAGAGAACTCAATGAACCCAGCTAGGGCTTGAATCCAAGTAATTAATCACTCTCTCCTGTCCTCTCTGGACTGATTTTGAAACCAACTGAGGTATACACTCTGAACTCCAACAGATGGAAATCAAAGTGTCCGTTTTATTTTTTTGATGTGTTATCACATGTGAGCCCGCAGATACTTTGCCTGCGCTGTAGCTCTTGGCCAGATCCAGAAAGGGAGAGTTTGGACCTGCAGAGCAGATACCTACCTCAACCCAGAACTACTGCCCCATTCGGAAGAACAGGGGGAGACAGGTCAGCTCTCAGACAAGCCTGGGCCTTGACTCCAGAGTGCTAATGGGGAGAGCGTGGGTGGAAAGAGAGCACTCCCTTTTGTTGGGAAGGTCTTGAGAGAGAGAGACAGACAGACAGACCGGGAGAGTCAGGCTTGCCTAGTTCCTTCCGTCTCTCTTCCGGCACTGGATTAAATGCAGAGTAAACAGAAGCTAAATTGTTCCTGCTATTCTTTTCCGTCATAGCATGCTGACTAGAAATTCTCTCTCTTCTAGGGAAAATGAGAGAGACGGGAAGAAGTGTATCTGACACCACTTTCCCATCAGCGTCACCCATAAAGCCAGGCAAGAGAGGCCTCTGTCCTGGGCCTTTTGCTTTAAAAGGTCCCTCTCTCGTCATTGTCCTCCAGACACCCCTTGCTCACAGGACCAAGGGGACATACCCTCCTAGAGCCTATACCTCTAGGCTTTAGACCTCACCCTTTAGACCACACTCAGGTACCTGAGACCTCAGAATCCCCTGCTCAAAAGCCCAAAGCCTACAGCGGGGGTGGCATGGCCTTACCCCAGGTCCATACTCCCAAGTGCAGAGTGGCCTCTGGTCCACGCACTCCAAGGTCTGCAGGGTGGCATTATGACCGTCTCTGGGTGGCATGACAGGCTGGGTGTGCACCCCTTTGCACAGGAGGCCCTTGCAGAGAAGGGGGGCTGAGAGAGGGCCAGCTCTTCCTGAACCACCCTCTTCTGCTTTGGAATTCCAAGTTTTAAGAAATCTAAATTAAAATACGCCCTTCCAAGTCACTATATAGGAATATCTATTAAGACCCAAAACATAAAACAAATTTTCACAGTTTCTTAGCTTGATTTACAACTTTTAAATATTTAGATACGTGGTACGTGGGCCTCCGTTTGTACTCTGGCTCTGAGTCCCACCAGGTTGAAGGCAGGCCTACTTCCATGTGCTTTATTAGAAAGCTTAAATTTTTTTAACGCCTATCTCTTTCTTTCGCACACATACACACATCTGCAGAAAAATGTTGACACGGTTATTTTCTACAGGGGTGGGGATTTGGGTGATTCAATATTTTTCTTATTTGTATTTTCTAATTTTTTCACAATGAACATGGGATGGAACACTTGCGTAATTTATTAATGGGGAAGGTCAACATGAATCAGGGCACACCCACCCCAAAAAATAACCCCAATCTTATGGTCAGGGGACTCAACCAAGTCTGTAAAGCACACTCCAGTTCTGTGGCAGATACACATGTTTTGTGAATAAGAATTGTGGAGGTACAAGCAGGTTTTCTGGCCAGACAGCTATAAAAATACCAAGACGGCTTTATCAACACTGGCACCAGACATCCTAGAGGCCAAACTGATTTTGGTCAGCAGTGCAACGAAGGGCACTCACAAGGCTGGAAAAACTTCAGCAGCATTGTCTCTCAAACCACGGGGTTATGACCCCCACGGGGATTATGGAAACCGGAGCCAAGTGGCTGGATGCCCCCATCCAGGGACTCCAACGGTCCCTGGGACCCACAAGACCATCCACAATGCCCCTTTCTCTTGATCATAACAAGAACTAGTTGTGCACAGTTGCTCACAAAATACTTCACACGCAGCATCTGCTACGATCCCCACAGCAATTCTGTCTGGTCTGTAGGGTGGCGGTTTGTATTTTACAGCTGGGGAAAGTGAGGCCCAAAGTGGTTTCTGGGGCTCAGGTATGGTCATGGCTAGGAAGTGGTGAGGCTGGAACTTCCCTCCAGGACTGGTCACACTGACTTACCTGGTCAGTCGATGCCTCGGGTCATCCTTTTTCACCTGCTCCTGTCTATCATCTTTTTGCTTTCCTTCTCCCAGCACCGGTCCAACTGGAGAACTGCTGATGATATAAAACTCGACCACTTCATAAAAATCCATCACATTCTCTGCTTCTTCCCTTCCCCCATCCACACGTGCAGCCCAGAAACACAGGGAGGCTGATACCAAATGAAGACACTGAGAATACGACACATCAGTGTCATGACCCAGCAGCACTGAATGTCATCAAGCTCCTGACTGAGGAACAGAAAAGATGGTGTCAATGCTTATTATCAATGGTTTCTAAGACACTCTGACATGTATTTCTATTAAATTTTTTCATTTTCAAAGCACTTCTACAGGGCACCTGGGTGGCTCAGTCAGTTAAGCATCTGCCTTCAGCTCAGGTCATGATCTCAGGGTCCTGGGATCGAGCCCTACATTGGGCTCCCTGCTCAATGAGGAGTTTGCTTCTCCCTCTGCCTTTGCCCCTCCCCCCATTCTCTAATAACAAATAAAATCTTAAAAAAAAAAAAAAGCAGTTTTACATGCGTCTTCCGATCAATCTTGTTATAACATCTCTGTCTGTGGATGCTGACAGGCTACTACAGAGTGCTTAAGGGCTTCCTCAAGCCCCAGAGCAACACAGGCTTTGAGCAGCACTCCTCTATGAGCAGCAGTAATAACTTCAGCACGTCCACAGTTACTGATGTTCATGTGAGCCCTCAGTCTGGAAAAAGTTAGCAATGCATGGGTTAGCTCCTTAACAACATTACCATGATTTACTTCCTCCCACCCCTTTCTGGCAATAACACCACCAAAGATTCAAATATGGCTGATCCTTACCGTTCAGAAGACCTCTTTAATACTATCAGTTTTCCGCCTGAAAGTCCTTGGCAGGAGTCCCTTTCCATAGATCACGATGTTGGCTCAGGGCCGAGAGATGGTGTGGTTGACTCACAGGTCACTGCAGTTTATAAGAAGTCAGAATAATAAAAAGGAAGACAGGTCTGACATCACTGGCAAGGGAAAAATGTTAGCGTTGTGCTAAGTGAACTAATTAGAGCTAGCTCTGAATGATGTGGGAGAGGTAAAACCCTGTCGAACAAAGCCCAGCCCAAGGAAAAGGTCCACAGAAAAAGTCCAACCACTCTACTGAGTCTGCAAAGCTCAAAATTGACATTAACTTGTTATTTATCCCAAAGCCAAAGGAAAAAAACAAAATCTGCTCAAGCAAACCCTTTATTCATCACTTTACTAACCAGGGTGAAAGAGAAAGTGCTTTATGATAAAGTAATGAGAACACACAATGGGCACACGCACGCACACACACAAATGTACACACAATTGGTTTTAAATTGGCTTTGCTACAAGCTGTATATCCAGGGTAAAAAGTACCTCTTTGTCCACTTAAGCTACTGCAATTTAAAAAAATAAAAGAAAAAATTTCAAGATAAGCTTGGCTTTATAATTCATTTGGTGAAAACCTAAATGCAGCTACAATCATTATTAGGCCCTGGTCTGTGAAAGACTCTATAGGAGTTAAAAGCAAGCCAGCACTACCTTTAGCCCATAGGGATTACTCTTTTATTAGTATAGTCTTGGGATTAGTGGAAATGTCTGTCTAATGAATGCAGCTACTATATTTGAGCACATGCCTGAATAAGCTACTTGTTGATTGAAACCTATCTATTTATAAGCACTTCTGCACGTTGTGAAAAATCCATCTGTATCACCACAGCATGGCGCCCACCGTTTGAATAAAGGCTCTTTGCCATTTCACTATAGGGCCTGTCGAACGAACAGGCAGAAAGGAAGTGTGTTGCATCTACTTAACAGGCTTTATTCCTCACTCTTGGCCTGTAAAGTAGAGTTACCTTATCTAAACAGTGATTTAGATTGATGTGGATGTTATAAAAACAGAAGTGGAAAAAAGTACTTTTCATGAGACTCACCCAGGGTTTTAACTTAGTAGATTTACCACAGTTTGCATAAACGGTCACAAAGAGCCCAAACTAGCCCTACCTTTGCTTATGTCACAGTCTTTGAGTGGCGTCTGGAACGTAGGTGAATTTACTTACTACATCTACCCAGGATCATTTCTTCCTTAAATTTCTGCTTACGAATAGCACACTGATAGCAGGTCCAATAGAAACAAGTACAGCATGAAGAATAGCCTTGAGATACAAATAAATCAATGCTCTCAATGTTTGGGGTCCTCCTTACCATACTGAGGCTCCATCTGAGGAAAGGCCAAGCACTCACCCTAAAAAGGAACCTCCAAGTCCAACCCGGGATTCTATAGCTGTGAGCACCCCCCCCCCCCTTGCCGGCGCTTGACACATGCCCCATGGCTCTGCTTCCCAGACTCAGCAACCACTCCCTAAGCTTCCTGAGCTCGAGGTTTGGGTATAGAGAAGATATTTCTTATTCCATTGGGGCTTAACTCCTCTGCAGTTAGGGCCCCCATGTACTATGCGGCTTCTTTGGAAAGCTTCACTAAAGGGGAAAAAAAAGACTATAATAATCTTAACAGACCACAGGCTATTAAGAACTGAGATTTCACAGAATTTCTCTCCTTGAAGAACTTTATAAACAATGACAGGCAAACATTCCAGGCATCCCATTGTGATAAAGAGAAGACAGAAATCAGCAGACCACTGGAAGCTTTTGCTAGCCCCAACATAGCAAGTAGAGAGAGTTCTGGCTATTTCTCTTTCTAGAGTCTGTGAGCTTTAGTTTCCCGCAGACCTACATAGTGCATCGTGAGAGCTCCATAACTTGTAGCTATTGGCATGATTATTTATGCTATGGGAACTCAATAAATATTAAAGAATCACATCTTATATATTCTAGCTGATGATGCACAAGAGTAATGCCAAAAACAAAAGTAGTGATACTCGAAAAGCAAAGTTGAAATTGATAAAAGATAAGATGTCTGGAAAAAGCAAACATTTAAATCATAATATAGCAATATGAAGCATCAAAGATCCTACAGCCAGCGAAATACAGCACTTTAAAGATGCTGTGTTACTGTCTCCGCAGCTGGGTTGAAAGTGCTCTAAGAGATGTTAAAAGCTCGATGAAAGGTGCTATTACCACCACACTCCCTTTACAGATGAAGAAATTAAGTACCTGAGTGTTAAGTATTAAGTGTTAGGAGGTAGTGGAGATGAGATTTTGATCAAACCCCAACTTTTCCTCCTTTACCATAGTACCTCCCCAAACACCTTCTTCAATTATGTTAAACATTCACATAAGGAAGATTATTAAGCATAATTAACAGAGCTATGTCTTTAAAAGAAGACATTTAACAGTACTCTCTTTTGTGAGATCATTCCAAGATAAAAGAGGGTATAGGGCATCACCCTGGACAATTTGATTCAACATAGCATTTGAGAATAGGCCTGGAAGGAGACGATCCTTTTGTGACTTGGTTTGTGACAACTCAACTCACTCATGTCTTTCTACCTTGAAGCCAAAGGAAAACAAACTGAGAACTAAACTTCTAATACTTGGAAACTCTTCTTCAATCTTCCATTTGATTTCTGAAATCTTTGTCCTTCAAAGTATTTGTCTATCCATTTTCTATTGGGGATCACAGCTGGGTACTGAGTTCATCTTAAAACCACACTCTATCCATCCGTCCATCCACCCACTCCATCCATCCATCCATCCATCCATCCATTCATCCATCTATGCATCTATGCACCCACTTCATCCATCCGTCCATCCATGCACCCACTTCATCCAACCATCCGTCCACCCATCCATCCATTTACCCACCTACTCTCCAACAGCTTCCACAAAAGATTTGAGTGGACATTTACGTTAACTCAGGCTACTAGCTCACTTTACTGGTCTTTCTTATAGTTACTATGTCTCCTCTAAAAGAAACTGCTTTGGGGCAGACACCAACTTTTTTTTTAGACTAGCGTACTAGAAAAGAGAAGCAAGTGGTTAAGGAAAGGAAAAGCACGGGTAAGCATTTATAACTAAAATTCATCCATGAAAGTTTTTAAAGACTGTTTTTTTAACATTCAGAATACCTGCATATGTGGAGTATGCATTTTTAAATTTCCAATGGCAGCTGAAACTCACAAAGAAGCCAGAGGTAGAAACTACTCACATTTTACAAATAAGAACATGGATAAAAAGCAAGGGTCAAATGACTGATGCACAGGACCCAAAATTCAGCAACCCAAGCCAGGACTGAGAATTCCTCACTATGACTTTTGTAGTAAGATTATTAAGCTCAGCTGCTGCTTTCAGTATTTGTTTCCACAGACATTACTAAGAAAGCATTTGACTTTGGCATTTTTGTAATACGGCACGATTTATGGCCGTCTTCACTCATAATCACCTTATTAAACGACCATCTTTAGGGCTGGCAATCTGCAAAATGAGGAGGGTCAGCCTGGTTAGTAGTGCTGAATTGCTCAATCAAAATTTGGGTTATGTCATTTTTTTTTCTTGCATTTTCTTGATTTAGAAGCTAAAGTATACCCACATTTCTAATTTAGCCAAGCCTCTATCTTTCCGACACAACTACAAAATCTCAAGAAGGAAAAAGATTTCCATCATTCAAACTACCCTTTTATCACTTTTGGATAATAATGCAGCCAATCTAATGATTCCACAAACTTGTAGTGTGCGATTTTTTTTTCCTGTTACAGACTAAGTCTTTCCAAAGGATGATCTAATTCATTTTAGGCTGAGAGAGAATAAACCCTATGTTAAAAAGAAAACTACAATTTTTTTTGCTCTTTGTGACGAAATACAGAATGATATACTGAATTCAGCTGCAACTAAGCCTAAAGAAACAGGGAACTTTTAATTAATGTACTTCAGAAAGTCCAAACGTGGAAAAAATCACAAAAGAAAAATTTTAGCCATTAAAGAGAAATTTATTTTAAAAAATCAATTATGTTTCAGATACACAGGTAAAAGAGAAATTCAGAAGGTGAAACCTCCTTTTCCAGAAACTGTTCCCGGGATGGTCAGTACTGGTTTCGAAACTGGTTGCTTAGGCCTTGTAGCTCTATGACAACGGCGTCCATAGCTGCTGTTTCATCAGCTAACTCCCTGGAAATTTCTCCACTTGCCACATCTGTAAAAAGTTGCTGCAACATAAAGAACAAAGCAGAACTATCAAAACAATGACAATCTCTTTAAAATAAAATAGGTACAGAGGGCAGAATTAAAATTCGCTGTATCTAATAATACCACATGGTAGTAGCTATGGTTAATGTTTGTTCTGTTCACCATCCTGGAAATGCACAAGCCACAAAATTAAACCAGGCATCAGACAACAGGCCTGAACTTGTAAATTGAAATGAGCTCTGCTCTTCAAAATGGTTGCCCTGGGGGCACCTGGGTGGCTCAGTCATTAAGCATCTGCCTTCGCTTGGGTCATGATCCCAGCGTTCTGGGATCGAGCCCCGCATCGGGTTCCTTGCTCAGCAGGAAGCCTGCTTCTTCCTCTCCCACTTCCCCTGCTTGTGTTCCCTCTCTCGCTGCCCGTCAAATAAATAAATACAATCTTTGAAGAAAAAAAAAAAGTTGCCCTGAACACTGGTTATTCATTTTTTTTTTAAAGATTTTATTTATTTATGTCAGATAGAGAGAGAAAGAATGCACAAGCAGGGCAAGTAGCAGGCAGAGGGAGAGGCAGGCTCCCTGCTGAGCAAGGACCCCCCCCCCATGTGGGACTCGATCCCAGGACCCGGGGATCACCTGAGTCAAAGGCAGATGCTTAACCGACTGAGCCACCCGGGCATCCCCTGGTTATTCATTTTAATGTCCTACAATGGTTTCAGGATGAATTGACATTTTTCATCCAAACAAAACAAATCTATTCGTTGTATATACATGCAAAATGAATATATTTTACATTCAAGCTCATACAAATCATATCCCTTCATGCTAATTATTTGAAAATTAATTATGGCTTAGGACTCAGAGGCCACAAAGATTATCAAGATTTGGAAAGAGCAAAGAAGCCCACCATATTAAAATAAAAATAAATGTGCCCTATTCCTGTAAAAGAAATTGCCTTGGGAGGCACAATGCAACATACTTTGATAATGCCACCACAGCTGAGACGTTCTGGAGAGCCTCTCTATTTGGAACTGCCTGCTGAGCCAGGATAGACGCCCAAGAAAATAAGCTTCAGGATTTTACGACCACCGTGTGTGTGTGTGTGTGTGTGTGTGTGTGTGTGTGTTGATCTGAAATGTAATTTACTCAACATACTATCTATCTTTTTCTTTTTTAAAAATTTTACTTATTTCTTATTATGTTTTTATTTTGGAGAGAGAGCACATGTGTGAGAGTAGGGGTGAGGCAGAGGGAAAGAATCTCAAGCAGACTCCATGCTGAGTGTGGAGTCCGACAGAGGGCTCGAACCCAGGACCCTAAGATCATGACCTGAGCTGAAATCAAGTCAGTCGCTTAACTGACTGAGCCACCCAGGTGCCCCACTATCTATCTTTTTCATCAGACCTGACTAGATGACTTGTTTACCATTACCATATGACTGTTTACTATCACCATTGATGACAGCACCTGACAAGTGTTCTCAGGGTTATTCTAAAAAGGGAGTCCTGGAGATGTTTTGAGTGATGGCATAATCACTGGGACAAGCTTAAGAGTTTCACACAGTGATTTCTGGAGCCAAGAGCATTCACCTGAATGCAGGACTTCATCGATGTTTATAAAGATCTGTCACATTACCGTGTAGTCACACCGTACACAGCATTTCCTAAGAGAATGACCTAAGAACTGCTGCAGTGTGATCAGTAGAGAAAACACCTTTTAGAAAAATAACCTGGACTCACATAGCGAATTACAGTGCTTGCGAATCATCATGAATCTGCGTCACTCCCCTATGAACTAAAGAGGAAGGAAAGAGAAACTGAGGCTTAGAAAGAATGGATTATTTGCTGAGGATCCCAAAGCATGTAAGTGGTAAAATCTGTCCTGTCTCCAGGCTCTCCAGAGTTTTCTCCAACAGCCCTTAAGCCCTTTGCAGCAAATCTGCAGTGACATTGTGCTGAGGGGCAAGGAGTTGCTCTGGGTGGGGGTGGGGGAGGAAGGGGAGGGCATGGACTGGATGATGTCAGGTGAGTCTCTAGGCTCTAGGAGTTTATTTCTATGAAATCCCTGGTCTGGCAAGAAAAGATCAGAGATTGGTACAAACCAAACTTACTATGAGCTGTTTACTAGAGCTATCTTATTTCATTTTCAACATTAAAAGTGTTCTAAAAAAAGTGTTTTGGGGACTGCAATTCAGCTGAGCAAACCCAATTTGTTTAAAAAAAAATAGGAAAGGCATACGATCTACTACAAAATCAGAGACTCCCAAATATTCTAGCAAAACGGGCTTTCAAAGGAGGCATCAGGAGGAAAATTTTCCTGGCTGGGATCTAATGAGAACAAAATCTAAGCATAGATGATGTTCTGAGGCCTCATTTTCAATGTCTGGGAATCTTCCACAAAAGGGAGGATGGGCAGTACGTGCAAAGACAAGACTATTTAAGTTTGCAGGTACAAATCTATGTAAAATGAATAACTTAAAAGAAAAAGCTTTGCACAGAGATGAGGGAACTAGTAGAGTATCTCCTGAGGAAATAAACAATCATGGGGAGGTTAGTGATCTAACCAAAACTAGGAAACCTAGCTCCCAATTTGAGAAGAGAAGTCAGAGGAAAAGCTTGCTACCTTGACTTTCTTTGAGAGCTCATGCAGCTTTCCGAGAGATACAAAATTCTGAAGTTATCCTACCAAGCCAGGAGGAAATACAGTTCTTCCTGGTAGATTCTAGAAACTGGGTTCCAGCTTGCAGATTAAAAGGGATAGTAAAACAAGTTAGTAATCTGAAGAGGCAAAAATGATGCCCTCATCTGAAAAGATCAAGCAATTAATAAAATGGCATACATACTCTGGGAAGGTTTTTACATGTGTCCAGAAGTGACATTCACTGTCTGCAGCCTTGCTCTCAGAAGTATTAGAATTCATTTACAGCCCAAGATTAAATAGTGAAGGCAAGCAAAAATGAGAAAAGAAAGCACCAAATTGTGTTAGAAATTGTATTCCTTGGAGCACCTGGGTGGCTCAGTCGGTTGGGCGTCTGCCTTCGGCTCAGGTCATGATCCAGGATCCTGGGATCAAGCCCCAAGTCGGGCTTCCCTGCTCTGCTGGGACCCTGCTTCTCCCTCTCCCTGCTCATGCTTTCTCTCTCTCTCTCTCTCAAATAAATAAATAATTTTTTTTAAAAAAGAAAAAAGAAAAGAAATTATGTTCCTTTACCATTTGCTTCCAGAGGTGGAATCCCCACCTGGCTGCATGGATCTCCCAGGCTCCGCCCCATACCTGACCTGCCTCAGGTAGACACTCCGAGTCTGGGCTCCAAACCAGTTCCCTCGGGGATACTCGGGCATCCCCAACCCAGCGCTAGCTCACGTGGTGGCATTTGTAGATGGACGGCAAATGTTTTAGTTGTCAAATCTGAGCCACTCACCTACCTTAATCTTTGTGAAATCCATATACTACCTACTTAATATTTGTCTCTAAATCAACTTTTTAAACTTAGATAAAAGTCTTTTTTTTAGAGGAAACATTACTGAAAATGAAAAATAAGCGATGATATTCATGAAAATGTAGGTCTGAGGTGCTAGTTAAACTTTTTCTAACATGTACCAAAATAAATATACGTTAAAATCAAAAGTTCAGCCAAGTGCTATCAGTGGCATATACGCCACACTTTGGACAAAGTGACAATAAGAAGAAGAGCATTGTTTTAATTTAAATTCAAGAAAGCAGTAGGGCTGGATTATAAATATTAATTTCAAAGACTCCTGAGTTACCCGTGTGAAGGGTGGTCTAGCCACTGGGCCGATAACACCCCCACCAGGACAACTGACCACCTGGGGGCTGATACCTAAAACGTAATGTGGGCCGAAAATCACCGATGTAAAAGAAGACTTAAGAGCAGTCAGCTCATGCTAGAGACGCTTTTTCCTATGACACTTGGAATTAATTCACATTTCACTCTCACCTTTGCTTTAGATAACAAGCCTTGTAAATTGAGTCGAACAGAAGAAAGCACCTGTACAGCCTCCTGGGGGCTGGATTTGTTTTTACTGTGTTTTATAGCCACTGAAACATAAATACGGGAGAAAACATGAATTAAACCCTCGTAATGATAATTTACAAGTACAAGAAACAATGACTTAATTAGGATTTTATAGTACAGACTTTAGAAATATTCCCGCATGGAAAGTTTTTGTTTTGGCAAAAGGACAATTATATGCATAATTCCCCCCATTATCCTTCTTAACACTTATTGCTAAAAGGAGAATTTGGAGGGAAATGGGTGATTTTTGGTAAGTTACAGATCATCGGGAAGAGACCCTAAACACACACACACACACACACACACACACACACACGTGAAATTAGGCAAAAAGAGACTAAATCTCACTGAACACAAGGGGCCACGGAGGGCAAAACCAGGTGTAGCACACCTTCAGTGTAGCCTCCCGGAGCGCCGGGGCCCTAACAGGGACTCACAGTTGCCCATGACAGCAGCCTGGGTAAGTGACACCCAGGTATTTACAGCTCAATTCTAACTGCATTTTCCTACTCGGGGCTTCCTGCCCAACCTGGCAGAAGTGACGTCAACAACCGAGGTGCTTGCATTCAGTGAAGGCGACCACACCCGGGCTCTCAGGTTGCTGAGATGGGCCTGGCATCAGCAGGGGGTGGGAGAGAATGAAGTCACTCACGGGTGACCACTCCGCCTTCAGCATGCCGGGGGGGGGGGGGGGTGTCCCATCTTCTGAAAATGTGAAGTTATCAAGAGGGCATAATCCCCCTTAGCAGAAGGCCTGGCTGTTGATGATTTATAAGAACAAGTGAAGAGCTCTGTAAAAATACAACACCTGATACCTCTCCACCGATTTGTTTTTGGTTTTGTTCTTCTAAATTATGCTTGCCACAATTGTCCACAATAGCTAAATTGTGGAAGGAGCCAAAATGCCCTTCAACAGACGAATGGATAAAGAAGATGTGGTCCATATATACAAAGGAATATTACTCAGCCATCGAAAAGAACGATTTCTCAACATTTGCTGCAACATGGACGGGACTGGAGGAGATTATGCTAAGTGAAATAAGTCAAGCAGAGAAAGACAATTATCATACGGTTTCACTCATTTATGGAACATAAGAAATAGGAAGATCGGTAGGAGAAGGAAGGGAAGAATGAAGGGGGGGTAAACAGAAGGGGGAATGAACCATGAGAGACTATGGACTCTGGGAAACAAACTGAGAGCTTCAGAGGGGAGGGGGGTGGGGGATTGGGATAGGCCAGTGATGGGTATTAAGGAGGGCACGTATTGCATGGTGCACTGGGTGTTATATGCAAGTAATGAATCATGAAACATTACATCAAAAACTAGGGATGTACTGTATGGTGACTAACATAACATAATAAAAATTATTATAAAAAAATAAATAAAATAAATTATGCTTGCCACAAAGCAGACCGATAGCCAGATCCTAGTTTAAAACTACACTAAACAGTGCAACAATGGAAGTCTCTTAGTGCCCTAGATCTTAGACCAGGAATGGAAAATAGGTGTTTCTCTTGCATGCAAACTCTCGTCAACTGGCGGGGATTGCCTGTGCTGGCAAAATCGTTTTATCATTATTATCTTCCATTGCTGGTGAGAACCAAGTTTGACATTCTCATTTCAAAATGATTATTAGATTTTGACATTTCTCAGCAAAGGGTTGAAACAATGCATGGTAATCAACAACATGCAACTCATTTTCAAAGGGCACAGTCAACCTGGAGATAGTGAAGATTATGATGTCTGTGTCCCTTTGGAGAAGAAAGTTGTAACTACCATGGGTGAGGTAGTTAAATGGGCTGTTAAATATCTAGGAACATATCAGAAACAGTTGTGATTCTTTTTTTAAATCCTATTTTCATTCTGGGGAAAAAAACAGAGCAAAAATACAAAACCACTATTAGATCCCTTGCTCATTCTCATTTCCAAAAGGCACATATTGCATGGTGCACTGGGTGTTATACGCAACTAATGAATCATCGAACTTTACATCAGAAACCAGGGATGTACTGTATGGTGACTAACATGATATAATAAAAAAAATTAAAATAAAAAAAATAAAATAAAATATTGAGCACACACACACAAAAAAGCACTAGAGACAAAGATAAGAGTTCTAGAAAGACAGAGAAATAAAATGCTGTTTCAAATCATCAGGAAATCCAAGACAGCAGTGCTTCCTCCAGGCAAACTATAGTTAAAATGCATAACTATTATTTTGAAAGTCCTGGATGGCAAAGAAGGAACCAGCTTTTGCCCACCCTTTCCCAGAAAACAATAGCAGAAACTGGAAATGAATAGCCCCCAGACAATACAAATGGATACACAATAGCAACACTGTTACAGAAAGGTCTCAAGCCCTATGTAGAGACACTGCAGGGTCTTATCAAGCCTTCCAAAGTACATGGTTACTCTTAAAAATAGCAACCCAAAAGGGAGTAAGTCATGGGGAGATGTGTGTGTGTGCGGAGATTTTTTTTTTTTTAATGTTCTATTTCCTTTTTCAGAATTGAGCAAGGCGGACAACAGTGCCGGGGAGAAAAATTTTAAAAAGAGAATATATAACAACTGAGCACTGGTCTACAAAAACAACAAAGAAAAGGTAAAGATTTATCTTCGTAAATCTAAAATATCACCAGAAACTAAAACTGAGCATCCACTCAAAGATGCTTAAAATGTTGTAGGAACACCAACGCCTAATTCATTAAAGACAGATGGAACTTAAAAGAACAGAAGCTTGTTTTTCTCCCAGTGTTGCCCTGATGAAAAAACGGTGCCCAAAATAGCTTAAAAACAACTTCAAGACACAAAATGAAGATTTTCTTCCTGCAGTACTTATTTCTTTAACCTGCGCATTTATATTTGACGGGTTTAAACAGCATCACTTAGTGATTACACAAAATATCTTGGCTTTGGCTGTTACGAAGCTAGCTGTACACAGAACTGTTTAGGTTTGGCAATCTCAAGTAGATAAGATAAATTCTTCCAAGGAGATTGCACCTTGCTATAATTATGTACATAATACACCTGGGAATGGGTCTCCTCAAACATGGTACTATATCCATCAAAGCCAAAGGCATCAGGACTGAATTCCATCTGAGCCCACCCAACATGAGGCCAGCACAAGCCACGTGAACTGCAGCCACATTCCATGGGACTATCAGCAATGACCTCCACCTCGTCTACTCTGAATTTCAGCTGGACAGAGTTCAGCATGTCTCCCTGATCTGTCAAGGGGTAGGCGGCCCAGATAATTGGATATTTATATTCTTTTTGTCAGTGATATCAATGACCATAAGTAGAATTATCAACTACTAAACCCATTTCTAAACAGTCTGAATGTTCTGTGACTTCTTTAGAGACACGTTAAACTTTACTCTTGTTCTTCATTTTTCTCTTTTTAGTTTTGAATGCCTTATCAGACAGCTCAGCTCCTCTACCCCAGAAGGAACAGGATTGGGGTGAGGAGGTCAGGGATTCACATTTCAACCATGTGCAAGATACTCTTAAGTGTTTAAATATGTTTTCATTTATTCTTCGTAACAAGAAGGTAGGCATTACCCCCATTTTACTGATGAGGGAACTAAGGCTCAGAGGAGTTAAGTCATTTACCCAGCACCACCTAGCAAGTACGTGGCAGGGCTGGTCCTGGAGTCTCCTGATCTCAAAGGTCTGCCCTCTTTATGGTCCCTGTTGGCTCCCCAATTACTGTAATTATTAGTTGCCAAAGAAGTTAGAGGAGGACTTTAGGAAAGGTTCATAGTCTCTGTGACTCAGTTCTTAACACTGTGGCTTCATTATTTTATTTGAACTGCATTCCCAGGGCATCACACATCCATATTCAATTCTAAATATAAAAATGCATTATTAAATTTAACTGGTATAGTTTTCATTAATGCAAATAATGAAAAGGGGCCTTTATCTGGAATATACCCAATAGGCATGCAACCTTGTATGTAAAGTTATCTCTTCCCTCAAATATCACCCACTGAATTTCCCAAAGGTAGGGATGGGATTATATTTTTTATTTCTTTTGCATATGCCATAGCTCTTTTACATTGCTATGTTCTCCAATAATCTATGTGTGTTTGAGAAAAAATATTTTCATTTATAAAGGAAGACTATCAGTCAGGAAATGTTAACAGATTTCCTTAATACTACACAATCAACACAAACAGACTCTGTGTGCGTGCAGGTTAGACACAGCTGGAAAGGTACTTCACGTCTCCTAATACCTGTCACTTATGCCAACGGTATCTAAGCCTCTAGCCTTCCTACCACTCCAGCCTCTATTTGCTCCTATTGCTCCAAAGTGCTTACCACCTAGTAGCTGGTCTTATAAAGATTTGCTGCATGAAATATGACAATTTCCATATAACAAAATACTCTGAACTTATTTGTAATGGAACTTCACTTTTGACAAATTCTTTTTCAGTAAAAATACATTAAACCGTGGCAGGGATATCAAGCGTTACATCGAATACCATGTGCGAGTCCTAAGGCTCTCTGCACCACTTCCTTAAATGATGTTATATCTCTCTCCCAACAACTGGACTGTGTGTCACACTTGTATGCCTTAGAGAGACACTGGAACGCCTGAGGACAGAAAAAGAACAATGTTCAGAAAAACAAGTAGAATTCGCATTTCAAACTCTGTTTCCTGGAAGTCATGTGGAACTAATTCCAACTTGAAAGACGAGCATCTGTGTTATGCAGCACGGTCTTTATTATTCTCATCAAAGAAGGGGTACAGATGCACACCCAACAGCAACAAGCAATTAAAAGCAATCAGATGGATTTATCTGGACAGAGATACTTCCCTCCAAACAGAAAAAGAGAGATGCCAGATTTGAAAATCTAGAAGAAGGGCACACACCTTTCCTCAGCATCTGTAGCCATCAGCTTACAAGCCCGGTTTAGAGAAAGAGGCATGAACTTGGCGACACCTACAGAATTACCGACAGGCGTGATACTCACAAAAGTTTAAAACACTCTTTCACGGCCCCATCCTCGCAGATTCTTGAGGGAGAAGTCACAGATCAGAGAATTCCGACGACCCGATTCCAGATATACAAGAGCACGTAATTCAAGAAGAAATGGAAGGACAGAAAGTGGGAGTGTGTGGTGCGTGCGTGTGCATATGTGTTCTCTGGGCTGACAAGCTGGGCGGACTGAGGGAGGAGAGGTGGCCAGGAATCCCACAGACTAGCTGTACTGCAGCGAATTCCAAACTCGCTCAAGGAGTACATTTGATTTGTTGTGGACGTTTTGAAAAAAACAGAAAACAATTATTTTAGCCTTGGAAACTCTGGGGGCTCCTCTGAGTTCTAAGATAAGAGGCCAAAGGCATAACTTGGGTGTAACTGGTGTTCTAATGCACTTCCGAGAAAGGGACAGGGTAACCTCTGTAAAGCATTTAAAAGCTCTCCTCCAATGTTCTTATCTAGCGCCTTTTTTTTTTTTCCTTCCATGGCCCCTATCTCAGATCTAAACCTTCTTTTGTCCCTGGACCCCATCTACCTGAGTCTTTAGCAAGGAGCCTGAAGAAAGGGCTGAGGGTAAATAATGTGAACAGCGGCTTGCTGCAACCCTGGGTTGCGGAAAGAGGCAGGAGACCCTTTTGCAGGAAATAGAGAAAAATTATGCAAGAAAAATTCATGGAAAGAAAAAAGAAAATGAACGCTTACAAGTCTTAACCTGCCCGCAATTCAAAGTGCTTATGGTAAAGATTCTGAATCCAAATGGAAAACCTGAGCTTATCAATCTTCCCTTTCAAGCTATTTAACTCTTCCTCCAAACATCAAGGAAGCAGATCCACTACACATAATTCAAACAAAAGGCAAGCACCCAGGAGGACTGAAAGAGGACTTACCTTTTCATTTTCATCAGGCTTTTCACTCTGCCCATTTCCATACACTTCAGCATACAGCCTCCAGATTTCTCCATCATTCGTCACTCTTGAAGTCACTCTGCCAAGTAACTCCTGCAGCTTTCCTTTGAGGCCAGTTGCAACATCCCCACTTCGATCAGTCATCCCATCCACTACTGCCCTGACCAGAATTTTAAGGACCTTAAAAAATCCACAGAACAAACTGGTAAGCTACAAACATCAAGTAACAAAAAATAAAGGGCTCCCATCACCATCATCAATGACAGTGATGGTGAAAAACCTTGAGACCTGATGGAACATCACCTTTACATTTTTTAAAAATAAACATCAAGTCATCTGTGAAGAGAGACATTTTGACTTCTTCTTTGCTGATTTGGATACCTTTGATCCCGTTTTGTTGTCTGATTGCTGTTGCAAGGACTTCTAGTACTATGTTGAATAATAGTGGCGAGAGTGGGCATCCATGTTGTGTTCCTGATCTTAAGGGAAAGGCTTCCAGCTTTTCCCCATTGAGAATGATATCTGCTGTAGGCTTTTCATAGATGGTTTTCATGAAATTGAGGAATGTACCCTCTATCCCTACACTCTGAAGTGTTTTAATCAGAAAAGGATGGTGTATTTTGTCAAATGCTTTTTCTGCATCTATTGAGAGGATCATATGGTTCTTGACTCTTTTCTTGTTGATATAATCTATCACACTGATCGATTTGCGAATGTTGAACCACCCTTGCATCCCAGGGATGAATCCCACTTGGTCATGATGGATAATCCTTTTACTGTACTGTTGGATCCGATTAGCTAGGATCTTGTTGAGAATTTTGGCGTCCATATTCATCAGGGATATCGGTCTGTAATTTTCCTTTTTGATGGGGTCTTTGCCTGGTTTGGGGATCAAGGTAATACTGGCCTCATAGAATGAGTTTGGTAGTTTTCCTTCTGTTTCTATTTTTTGAAACAACTTCAGGAGAATAGGTATTATCTCTTCTTTGAATTTTTGGTAGAATTCCCCAGGGAATCCGTCAGGCCCTGGACTCTTGTTTTTCGGGAGGTTTTTGATCACTGCTTCAATCTCTTTATAATTAATCGGTCTGTTTAAACAATCAATTTCTTCCTGTTTCAGTCTTGGTAGTTTATAGGTTTCCAGGAAAGCATCCATTTCTTCCAGGTTGTTTAATTTATTGGCATAAAGCTGTTGATAAAAGTTTCTAATGATCCTTCCTCTTTCATTGGTGTTGGTTGTGACCTCTCCCTTTTCATTCACAATTTTATTAATTTGGGTCCTTTCTCTATTCTTTTCAATAAATGGTGCTGGGAAAATTGGACAGCTACATGCAAAAGAATGAAACTTGACCACTCTCTCACACCATACACAAAGATAAACTCCAAATGGATGAAAGACCTCGATGTGAGACAGGAATCCATCAAAATCCTAGAGGAGAACATAGGCAGCAACCTCTACGACATCGGCCAATGCAACTTTTTTCATGACACATCTCCAAAGGCAAGAGAAACAAAAGAAAAAATGAACTTGTGGGACTTCATCAAGATAAAAAGCTTCTGCATAGCCAAGGAAACAGTCAAAAAAACTAAGAGGCAGCCCACGGAATGGGAGAAGATATTTGCAAATGACACTACAGATAAAAGACTGGTATCTAAGTTCTACAAAGAACTTCTCAAACTCAATACACAAGAAACAAATAAACAAATCAAAAAATGGGCAGAAGATAGGAACAGACACTTTTCCAATGAAGACATACAAATGGCTAACAGACACATGAAAAAATGTTCAAAATCATTAGCCATCAGGGAAATTCAAATCAAAACCACATTGAGATACCACCTTTTGCCAGTTAGAATGGCAAAAATTGACAAGGCAGAAACAACAAATGTTGGAGAAGATGTGGAGAAAGGGGATCCCTCCTACATTGTTGGTGGGAATGCAAGTTGGTACAGCCACTCTGGAAAACAGTATGGAGGTCCCTTAAAAAGTTAAAAATTGAGCTACCCTATGATCCAGCAATCGCACTACTGGGTATTTACCCCAAAGATACAGATGTAGTAAAGAGAAGGGCTATATGCACCCCAATGTTCATAGCAGCATTGTCTACAATAGCTAAATCGTGCAAGGAGCCGAGATGCCCTTCAACAGACGAATGGATAAAGAAGATGTGGTCCATATATACAAAGGAATATTACTCAGCTATCAAAAAGAACGATTTCTCAACATTTGCTGCAACATGGACGGGACTGGAGGAGATAATGCTAAGTGAAATAAGTCAAGCAGAGAAAGACAATTATCATATGGTTTCACTCATTTATAGAACATAAGAAGTAGGAAGATCGGTAGGAGAAGAAAGGGAAGAAGAAAGGGGGCTAAACAGAGGGGGAATGAACCATGAGAGACTATGGACTCTGGGAAACCAACTGAGGGCTTCAGAGGGGAGGGGGGTGGGGGAATGGGATAGGCTGGTGATGGGTATTAAGGAGGGCACATATTGCATGGTGCACTGGGTGTTATACGCAAGTAATGAATCATGGAACTTTACATCAAAAACTAGGGATGTACTGTATGGTGACTAACATAATAAAAAAAATTATTATTATTATAAAAAAATTAATAAACATCAAGCCATCCTGAACCACTCTCTAGAATCACATGCTGATTCACATGGGCTTCCTTTTAAGGCTCCTTGGAGGCTTCTTCTTTTACAGGCTTGATGCTTCTCTCTTCTCATTCTGAGTGCTATCTCTGAATGATGATTGACACCTGTAGCTTTTAGGAATGTAAGCTCAGACTCATGGCCCTAATTACATACAGCAATAAAAGTGGAGAAGAGAACATTCAATTGTGTTTTTTCTTTCTTGTTTGGACAAGAACCTTATCTCTGCTTGTAAATTCACATTACAACCACATGTGTAGTTTTAATTCTTAAAATAATAAAATTCTTATTACAATCTCACTCAGGGTTTTAAATCTAAAAGTAACAATGCAGAAGAAATTGCATGAATATGCACTACAGTCAAGTGATCATTCTTTAAACATTTCAAGGATTAATACGTTTTAAAAGGGATGGTCTATTAAAATAGTTACTATCAAGTACAAATAAACCATGCTAAATTAGTAAAATACTTTGCTTTCTCTGCAATCTGACAATTGACCCAACATCCCATCCTCTCACTTTACCTATAGGAGGATACGGGGGAGAGAAAACTTTTAGCTTTCTTGCCAATAAAAATGGAGAGTGGGAGCGCAGGTGTTTGAGAGGGGAAAAGTTGGAGAAGAGTGTGTGTGTATTTGGTGGTGTGTGAAGGGAACAGAAACATAAGAGGTTAGGAGGTGGCATGTCTATGTGAACAGGGGCAGGTAGGGTGAAGGGAACTTTAGACAGGAAGATACCAAAGCCTCTACACAATTCATGCTGATGTCACGAGAAGAGAGTGGGACCTTGAACAGGAATGGAAGAATGACAAATGTCTGCATACTCTCTGTTTGTTAAATGGCCAGTTGAATGAGCTTAGAAGAAAGTTCTATAAGGATGAACAGATAATAGAAGTCATTCATGACCATGGCAGATACTGCCTAAAGAGATTCTGCTGGCTAAGAATCAGATTACAGATAGAATCCTGAGGAACACTACACTTAAGGGAAGGTAAACAGGGGTCTATGCATAAGCAACAGGGGTAAACAGGGTCTATGCATAAGAAGGAGTGCTCAGAAAGATGGGATAAAGTGATGTCATGGAAACCAAGGAAGGAGGAAGTAACAAGAAGAGCACAGCTATAAAAGTTTAGGGCTGGCACTCTGGAAAACAGTGTGGAGGTCCCTTAAAAAGTTAAAAATTGAGCTACCCTATGATCCAGCCATTGCACTACTGGGTATTTACCCCAAAGATACAGATGTAGTGAAGAGAAGGGCCATATGCACCCCAATGTTCATAGCAGCAATGTCCACAATAGCTAAATCGTGGAAGGAGCCGAGATGCCCTTCAACAGACGACTGGATTAAGAAGTTGTGGTCCATATATACAATGGAATATTACTCAGCTATCAGAAAGAACGAGTTCTCAACATTTGCTACAACATGGACAGCACTGGAGGAGATAATGCTAAGTGAAATAAGTCAAGCAGAGAAAGACAACTATCATATGATTTCTCTCATCTATGGAACATAAGAACTAGGATGATCGGTAGGGGAAGAAAGGGATAAAGAAAGGGGGGGTATTCAGAAGGGGGAATGAAACATGAGAGACTATGGACTATGAGAAACAAACTGAGGACTTCAGAGGGGAGGGGGGTGGGGGAATGGGATAGACCGGTGATGGGTAGTAAGGAGGGCACGTATTGCATGGTGCACTGGGTGTTATACACAACTAATGAATCATCGAGCCTTACATCGGAAACCAGGGATGTACTGTATGGTGACTAACATAATATAATAAAAAATCATTAAAAAAAAAAAGTTTAGGGCTGGAAGACTCCACTGGATTTAGCAATTACAAAGGGTTAGTGACTGTATCCAGAAAAAAGGCAGAAGAAAGGCAGGAGACATTATGACTTCAGGCGAGAGGCTTACAAAGAGAGAGAAAAACATGAAAACCAAGACAATTACTAACATTATAAAAAACAAAAAGCAAAAAAAGGGCCTAATCATAGCAGCCTGTTAGGCTGTTAACAGTAGACTCTTAATAGAGAACATTCGTTTAACCAAAAAATGTAATGTAAATATCCTGGGAAGATAAGAAACAGAAGTAGCACTTGGGGTGCCTGGGTAGCTCAGTCAGTTCAGCATCCGACTCTTGGTTTTGGCTCAGGTCACGATCACAGGGTCATGAGATCGAGCCCCACATCATCAAGCTCCACGCTTAGCTCTCTCCCTCTCCCTCCCCATCCCCCTCTGCTCCTCTCCACCTCTTGTGCTCTCAAATAAATAAATAAATATAAATAAATAAATAAATAAATAAATAAATAAATAAACAAACAATATCCTTTTAAACAAAGAAAGAGAAGTAGCAGAGGTGTTGATATAAGGGAGTTAAGTCCTTGCTTACTATAATAGTGAACAGATAATACCTAAATTTGGTTAATAAAAGTAGCAGTATATATTTATATTATGAAATATGGAAATGTGCAAATGGCAAAAGAAACACTAAATACTATATACTAAATACTATACACTCCTTTAAGGAACAGGATCTTTAGGACTAGAAAGGGGTAGAACAGGAAATTGCTGTATTTTGTTATAAGCCTTTGACTACTATTTAAGTTGTATATATGTATGTATCATTTTCATAAAATAAAAATTTGTAACTTGTAACTTGTCCAAGTCACACACCTGGGGAAGGTGGAGCTGGATTTGAACCCACAGTCCAGGTCCTGGATCTTGCGCTCAAGCATTCATGTGTTCATTTACGAGGCACAGTTCCTTATTCCTGTTATTTCTTCCTTTCTAATAATAGATTCTTTTATACTGGAAAAATTCCTCATTTATGACATATGTATACTAATGACTGTGATCATTTCATTATCATTTCTTTACCAAATCCTGAATGGATCAAAACCAAACAGGTTTTTGTAGTTTTATTATTATTATTTTTTTTTACTTCCCCAAGACATCAGAGTTAATAAAAAAAAAAAAGGAAAAATAAAATTCCCAAACACAAGCACTACTAACATTGCAGTGATTTTCTTCTAATTTTTTACTATCTGTAAATTTTTAAATATTATGTAAACGGTCTTATCTTCCCCGTTTCACTTAACATTATGTCACAGAATTTTTTCATGTTTTCATATACTGTTTAAAATAGACCATTTTAGGGGCGCCTGGGTGGCACAGCAGTTAGGCGTCTGCCTTCGGCTCAGGGCGTGATCCTGGCGTTATGGGATCGAGCCCCACATCAGGCTCCTCCGCTGTGAGCCTGCTTCTTCCTCTCCCACTCCCCCTGCTTGTGTTCCCTCTCTCGCTGGCTGTCTCTATCTCTGTCGAATAAATAAATAAAATCTTAAAAAAATAAAATAAAATAGACCATTTTAATAGATTCAAAATATTCCACTGGGTTGACAGACTGTAGTCTATTTAACAATTTCCCTGCAGTCAGATAGAGGCTGCTTCCATGTGCTGCCACTGTTGTTATTATTATTATAAATACCACTTCAATGCGTATCTTTGTGCCCAAAGTTTTTTTCTACACTGAAGCTTTCCTTAGGTTAGATTTCCAAAACAGGAGCACCTGGCTGGCTCAGTCAGTGGCGCATGCGACTCTTGATCTCAGGGTTGTGAGTTCGAGCCCCACCTTGGTGTAGAGGTTACTTAAAAAAACAGAAAATTGTAAAAAAAAAAAAAAAAAAAAAAGAATTCCAGAAACAGAATTATGGAATCAAGGGAATAAACATTTTAGGATTCTGGCAGTGAGTCTGATACTTTCTAAAAGGGCTAAATCGAATTAGATGCCTATCAGTAGTATATGAAAATGTGTCATTTCATTGCATAGTATCAGTACTGAGCACATCATTATTTTTTAAATCTTTGATACTTTGTTCTACTAAAGGTATATGCAGCTATTATTTTGAACTTTATTTCTTTTATTATTTAGTGCACTTAAATCTCCTTTCAAATGTTTGCTGAGTAAACATACTTCCTTTTAAAGATACTTAAATGTTTTCTTAATTTGTATTGAACTCATTTGTTTCCAATGTGGAAACAGCTCTACTGTTAATCTTTGTTATGGAAATAACAGAATCCACAAGCTGATGAACTGATCCACTGCTGGCTCCTCCTTCTGAACCCAACAGCACACACACATGGCTTGAGAAAGGAGAGAGTTGATGAACCCGAGGCAGAAGCAGCAAACACATGAGAAACCATGGGAGACAGAAACTGGCTGCGGGCGAAGGGCAGCCAAGAGTGGAAGAGTGCCAGGTGCCAGTCCCCACAGGTGGGCGTGCCATCAGCACGGGACATGGCCACACAGCAGTGCCGGCCCAGGGCAAGCCAGGGACCTGCGGGTGCAGCTGGGCAGAGGCCCCGGCCGCCTGGCTGGCCCTCCACCTGCCAAGGTTAACGTTAGAGGGCTACTCAGGAACACGGGCACAGGAGGAAAGCGGCACCCAGCAGAGAAGAGGGAGGTTTCTTGAAGAGCCAGACCACCTACTGGTGGTGGGAGGGGGCCGTGGTGAAGTGCACCCGAGGGGTTACATTCCCCTAGGGCCCAGACTCTTGTGGAAGGGCACTGCTTCGGCCCTCCCACCAGCATGTATTACCAGTGGAAAGGCAAAATCCCCAGGGTGAGTATGAGCCAATCGAGAAAAAAGAAGACATCAGAGAAGTGCAGCCATAACGAAATAAACAAAATGAACAGCCTACATGAGAAAGATTTAAAGGGTCATGTGGAAGAAAACTTGTTACCTTGCTTTCATAATACATACTCTCAGGAGGAGAGGAAGGAAAACCAAGGTGACAGTGAGACCCCAGGGGTAGCAGCACATATGGGGAAGAAGTCAGAGGGAGGGCTGAGCCTGGAGGGGCTGTCACCAACAGGGGAAAGGTGCCAAGGAGATGAGGAAGCCACAGGTAAGAAGTGCGAAATTCTGGAAGCCCAGTGAAGGAAGCATTTCGAGGAGGAAGGGATCCGTGGTGTTAGACTCTGCCGACAGGCTGAAGAACTTGAGGACTGAAGAATGTGCCCTGGAAGCTCCAGGAGGGACCTTGCCCACAGCGCAGGTCAGTAGACAGGGGGAGCTCACCGGCATGAGCTCCAACGCGGCAGGGAGGAGGGGAAGCGGAGGCCATGGGGGAAGACGCTTCTCCTCCGAGCTACAGAGCCGCAGAGAGATGGGGTGGTGGCTGGGGAGGAAGTGAGTGTGCACAAATTACTCACGCGCACGGCTGGAAGACACAGAGGATGTTCACAAACCAGAGCAACAGATAAACGCATTTGTAGCATTTTCCCATTTGTAAAGGAGCACAAGTTATAGAGGTATATTTTAATCCACAGTGATCCTAAGGGAGGGCCAACTAGCCTTTTTATCTGAAAACTAATCCTAACAGTCTACTCCAAAGACGATTCTTTAGTCTGTGTTTACTTTCCTGGGGTTCAGGACACCCATGTGGTAATCTAATGAGAATTCAGAACCCTCTTTCCAGAATGTGCATATCCACATACACAAGTCTTTTTCACAGTGTTGCAAGCCATACCACAATCTCCTAAAGCCTAACAATGGATCCTTCTTAGAAATCCTACTTTGTGAGAGAGAGAGAGAGAGACCAAGACTCTTCAACTACAGAGTACAAACTGATGGTCACCAGAGGGGAGATGGGGGGAGAGGGGGGAAATAGGTGATGGGGATGGAGGAGGGCACTTGTTGTGATGAGCACTGGGTGCTGTGTGAAGTGCTGAGTCACTATATTGTACACCTGAAACTAATGTAACACTGTATGTTAACTATACTGGACTTAAAACTTAAAAAAAAAAAAAAGAAATCCTAGTTTGTCCACCATGGCATGGGATTTCGGTCTTCTTCTCTCAATATTGCATATGACCGAGTTCTATTTGAAAAGCTTTATTAGTTTTCTATCAACTCCCTCCCTATTCTTACTATCTCCTTTGTCACTTCCAGATGTTCAAACACCTGGCATCATCTGCTAAAGGCAAGGCCTTTACATGATGAGTAGCGGTCTCTCTGGCCTCCTGTTGGTGTAGCTCTGTGCACGTCATCTCTGCCATCACAACCGCTACCACTGAGGTGCTGCTGTGTGTTGGGTCACCGCCCGGCCTTTACCGACCCCACTATTCTCGAAGGCCGTGCTTTCCCCCTGGAAAGGAGCATAACAGTTGTGGTGGGTCAGCTGTGGTGAATCTGCATCCTCCCCAAATTCATATCTAAACAGAACTCACAATGTGATCTTATTTCAAACAGATATAATTTGCAGATACAATTAGTTAAGATGAAGTTTTACCAGGGTTAGGGTTGTTGGAGGAGGAGGAGGAGGAGGAGGAGGAGCCACCAGCATCCAGAGGAAGCCAGGAAAGACTGCTCGCCACAGTCTTCAGAGGAAGCACGGCCTGGCCGACACCTTGATTTCGGACTTCAAGCCTCCAGAACCGAGTGGTGAGAACACACTTCTGTTGTATGAAGACACCAAGTCTGTGGTAACTTGTTAGAGCAGCCGCAGGAGACTAATCCAGGAGTGTCAGGTAGAAAGACCCAGACGACACTGAAATCACTGAGACAGTCTCTCCCCAGGGCACTTACCCGGCTTCTCCTAATCCTCTTCCAGGTTCAGTTCAGGAAGCACTAAATGAATGGCTGTCACATCACAGCCTATCCCTTCTAGGGATGGTGACCTCGGGCACCCCACTCCGATGGCATTCTTTCCCCAAGTGGAGAAGTTTCAAACATCAAATCTCTCAGTTTTCCTTCCTGGGGTATGGCTTTTGTGTCATGACTGAAAATAGTTTCTCCAACCCCAAGCTCATAAAATATATTTGCCATACTTTCTTTTCTTTCAGTGCCTTTATGGTTTTAATTTTTTCAGTGATGATGAAGATGATGATGATGATGAAAGCAGCCACACTTAGAACACCTGTACGTGCCAAGCACTGTTCCAAGCCCTTTCCAGAGATCAACTCATATACTCCTCACAACAGTCCTTGGGAGGCAGATACTATTTTCATCCCCATCTTACGACAGTGAGGCACAAAGTGATTAAGTTCCCCAAGGCCATAAAGCTGGTGACTGCCAGAGGTGGGCTGCAAGCCCGGACCGTCTAAGTCCAGAAACTACGCTCAGATCTACAACGTAATCCTGTCTCTCAAAGCACTCCAATTTAAATATATGGTCCACTTGAATTTATTTTGGTATAAGCAGTGAAGCAGAGCTTTAGTATTTTATCCCAAATGCTTGGCCAACTATTCCGATACATATTGAATATTCTATTTTTACCCTACAGACTTAAAATGTCATCTTTATCATGGACCACATTCTCGTACTTACTTGAGTCTGTTTCTGAATCCTCTGTCCTGTCACATTTCATTCCCGTAGCAGATGTTAACTCTTTATATAATAAGGGTATTATTAGCTTTTTATCTTTCCTATTTGTTACAAATATTCTATCACATACTTTTTAAATGTGGTCACAAAAATTCTTTCAAGTTTTCTTTTATTGCTTTAAAGTTCAAAGATTTGGGAAGTATCCACTTCTATTCCTGATATTTTTTATGAGATGAAACAATATTTTGCATATAGTTAGTCCATTTGGAATTCATTTGATGTATCATAAAATAAACTAAGTATATTTTTTAAGGCTGATGCTTAGAGGGATTTCATTCTCATCAATAGAAACAGGTCTGTAGTTCCTCACAGCCCCCCCAAACCAACGCCATTGCCACAGATGCCCTGCAATGACCTCTTAATCCCTCGCCCACGTGTCTCATTCACTGAGGTGATGCAGAACTTTCGTTCTCTATCCTGAGCCTCCTTCTCACCTCCATCCCGGACCGTGCCTAGGGGAGGCAGCAGCAAAGAATGACTGTGGGGAGCCACCTCCAGCCCCTGAAGAGAGCTCACGTTTCCTCACGTGGAGGAACGGTGATTCCGACGTACATGCTGAAGATTCCCCACAAAGAGAAAGGCCGAACTGTCCCCATCCCTAACACTAACCTTGGAATCCTTGGCCAGGTCTCACCAAAATCTTGGCGGAAAGCACAAGGTGTTGGCCCTTTGAATTCTGGAGGTCTTCAAAGCAGGAAGGAATGGGATTGCCTGAGGGCCAGTTACAAAAACTTCCAGGAGGGCGCCAGGCCAGGAGTGAAGCCATTTTCCGCCTCCTGGCTTGGCGGCCTCCCTGCTCCACTTGGAGCTCTTTACAGAACTTGCTCTGTTTCCTGGCCTGATAACCCTGACCCTTGGCTTCCCCAGACCTCGGTTATCACAGCGAGGTAGGGAGTTTAATATTTGCTTTTTCATTTCTTCAGGGAAAAAAAAAAGAAACGTCTTCGATTGTGGAAAAGGCGTGCCCAGGCTTTCAGGTTAAAAAGACTAGACTTTAGGCTTCAAGTCTTGGCTCTACTACCCCTTGCTCACTCTGAAACATCAGCCTTATTAATTCACCTTGCTGAGCCACAGACTCAGCAATCAAATGGAAATAATACTGACCTTACAGATTTAATTCGTGTAAGATACACCCATCCCCTCCCATCTTTTCCTTCAGGTAACACCTAGCACCACTCGCTCCAGGACTGCAGTGTGGCTGGCAGCCTGCCCCACTGCATGTCAACACCGCCTCCCCTCTCCCAAAGAAGATACCAAATTGAAATCCACACAAAGAACAACATCAATATAAAAGAACACGCAGCGTATGATTCTCTGTATATGACATTTAAGAAAAAGCAAAATTGAATGATGGTGCCAGAATCAGAAAGCAGTTGCCTGGCTTGGGGAGAAAAGGTGGTAGTACAATGGACCAGAGAGGGGTCTAAGAGGACTTCCTGTGATGAAAATGTACCGTATCTGTTTTGGGTGTTGGCTATATAAGAACATAGAATGATCCAAACACATCCAAACACATCAACTAACCCTTAATATCTATACATTTTAATATATGTAAATTATGCCTCAATTTTTAAAAACTTTGTCATATATAGTTCACATACTCACTAATATAATGTAGAAATGTTTTTTTTTTTTAAAGATTTTATTTATTTATTCGACAGAGATAGAGACAGCCAGCGAGAGAGGGAACACAAGCAGGGGGAGTGGGAGAGGAAGTAGCAGGCTCACAGCAGAGGAGCCTGATGTGGGGCTCGATCCCATAACACCAGGATCACGCCCTGAGCCGAAGGCAGACGCTTAACGGCTGTGCCACCCAGGGCCCCTGGTTTTTTTTTTTTTTTTTAACATTAACTTTCTCACAGACTTTAAGACATGACACAAAGGAGAAAAACAGGCATACCTAAATGTGATTCCTGTCTTTGGCTCTCACTAGCTACATGGCTGGTCAAAGTATATAAGCTCCCTATGTTTCACATTCATCCATGGTAAAATGAGAAATATTTAGTATCCAACTGAAAATACTGAATGCCCTATAAAAGATAACCCATGGTAAGTGCCAGAAACCCATGGCAAGCACTTAATGTATGTTAATCCCCTTCCCTTCCTCTTCCATTTATAAATAGCAAATGGGGTGTAATACTGCAATACTTAAATTCTTTTCCTGAAATGATTGCCCTTGTCATCAAAGGAGGAGGAGAAGGCGGAAGGGTGGGGGGAGAAGAAAAAGAAAAAAAGAAAAAAACTAACAAATCAACATTAGAATTTACCCTGAGGAAAGAAGCATGGCTATACACAAGCATTTATCTACAAAGATACTCACGGCATTATTCACAATAGTAAATACCCAGAAAATTGAACAGAGACTACGCAAGAATATGAAATTTTGTTTTATGGTAACTAAAACATGAATATAAATATATGCTATGATAAAAAAGCATTCCTGAGTTTTACTAGTCTATGCATTAGTCAAAATTATGACACAGAAAAAGGAGAGAGTGATACAGATAGTACTCCTTTTATTACAAATACTGAAAAATACAGACTAGTTTGTAGCTAACTTACTCTGTATCTGTAGTAAAAGGAGTATAAATTGACACATGTACACACATATAACAGAAACAATTAAAATGACAATCACATTTATAAAGAAGTAGAAAAAAATAAATTTTTAAAGCAAACTAAAATAGAATGAGGTCAGGTAGTCAAACATAAGAATATCAGAATTTTTTTGAAAGACACCTGTTGCCAAACTTGTAGCGTCAAATTAAGTAAAATTTTTTTAGCCAAGATAAAAATATTCCAGACATCCTACCAATTGTCTTAGTCCACACTAATTGTAATCAAGCATGATGAAAGACAGAAATAATTCCATGAGCTAAATATGACCAAGCCCATCACTAGCCATCAAGACTTTCCTTCCACGATGATTACATCACTGCAGAGCGATTCTCCCCACACCTGCCAGACACTAACCACTGCCATCAGCATTCTAAGATGCTTGTGAGGAGAGCTATTAACAGGGCCTGACACATTCTCTCACTGTGGCTATTTCTCCATTATAAAGTGCTACAGATGATCATTTGGCTTGAGCAAGTTGCTGGTTATCTAGATGTTATGTTCTCAGTAATATTTCTCCAAATTCAAATGTAAAAATTAAGCTAAGAGCCTATTAGGCTCTTAGCAAAAGTGCTATTCAAAGTGCTCTGTTTACAAGCACTATTTCTCACAAGAATGGTTCCTGGGGCTTCTGTGTGTGGCAGTGGGGCTACAGGAGGGAAATCCCAAGGACCCCAAAGCTGTCCTTAATTGTTTCTAAAAACACTGAACTTTTATAGAAACTAATTTCAAACTCACTCAAATACTCATGTGCAGATGAAATACTGTACAAAAGGTATGTTTCATATTTTAAATTTGAGGAACAAAGGAAGAATTACAGGAAAACTAGATTAAATTCCTAGCTGGCTATAAATTGTTTAAAACTTATTTTCATCCCAGTATACTTAACATACAGTGTTACATAGTTTCAGGTGTACATTATAGGGGTTCAACAGCTCCGCATATTACAGTGCTCATCACAGTTAAGTGTTCTTTTAATCCCCTTCCTCTATTTCACCCATCCCTGACACCTCCCCACTGGTAACCATCAGTTTGGTTCTCTGTAGTTAAGAGTCTGTTTTTTTGGTTTGTCTCTTTTTTTTCCTTTGTTCACTTGTTTTGTTTCCTAAATTCCGCATATGAGTGAAAATGATATGGTATTTGTTTTTCTCTGACTGGCTTACTTCACTTAGCATTGTACTCTCTAGGTCCATCCACGTTTTTGCAAATGGCAAGATTTCATTCTTTTTTATGGCTGAATAGTATTCCTGTGTGTGTGTGTGTGTGTGTGTGTGTGTGCACACATGCGTGCACATATGCCACATCTTCTTTACCCATTCATCTATCGATGGGCACTTGGGTTGCTTCCCTAACTTGGCTATTGTAAATAATGCTGCAATAAACATTGCTGTATCTATCCCTTGAATCAGTGTTTTCATATTCTTTGGGGTAAATACCCAGTAGTGCAAAAACTGGATTGCAGGGAAGTTCTATTTTTAACTTTTTGAAGAACCTCCATACTGTTTTCCAGAGTGGCTGTACCAGTTTGCATTCCCACCGACTGTGCACGATGGTTCTTTCTTCTCTGAATCCTTGCCAACACTTGTTTAGCTGGCCATAAGTTTAAACTAAATCCTAGTAATTTTCTCTAGAAAACCAAAAAATTGTCACATAAGTTCAGGATTAGAATTTTAAATGGGAATCAAAACATGATATTTCCATGGGTAGAAATTTCTCATGACTAGATTCGCTGGAAGGAGTGAAAAGCTCCATGAACACCAAAATACATTTGAAAATTTTAAGATAAAAGTTCAATCAAAGCATCCCAATTCACATTAGAAGTTTTGGGTTTTTAAGACTTTTTTTTCCCTTTTCTGAAAAATGCTCGAAATGCACCTCTTTGTATTAGAACTAAGGTTGGATAAACTGAAAGAAAAAAGTAATCCTTTGTTAGAGAATCATTCTTTACATTAATTAAGCTTCGCTTCCTCTCTAGCTCTTCATTAAAAACTTAAGAAAAATACATTTTTACTTCAAAATGAATTGTATTGACTGAGAATTGCCCAGAATTCCCTAGAATAAAAACTATTGTGTGAGTCTCTCTGTTCTTTCTCAGGGAAGGCTACTGAAAGATTTCTAAGCATGTGTTCTTACAATTCCAATGAACTGGATTCAGTATACAACATGCCGAATCAACAACTGAAAGTTTTATCTTTAGAATCAACTAAACACAGGTTATTTTTGCCAGAGTTTTCTCCTTGATATCTGCCACTGCGACTACCGATATATTATTCTAAATATCACCTCTCTTCCCATGCAGTTACAGATACTCAAATACAGCAGTATTATTCTAGACATGTGTAAGAATTTTTTCCACCCTGAGAGAGAAGGAGACTCCTAAACTGGGAACAGTAGGGACAGGAAGAAAACTTAAGTAAGATTCTCAATACATTTCCAGCTAATTTAATTACAAGAGACTGGAATGGTCAAGGCTGAACCTATTTTACTCTAAATCATCATCTTCAGTAAAGCAACTGTTCCATTTGTCTTGCTTTTCTTTTGGAATACAGGTCTTTCAGGTACGAGATATCTGGATGATCTGGCATACTTGATAGACCTAAGTCAACTGAAATCAGCAATATCTTGGTGACTTTATAACTCTATATGATGTGGAAATAACAGCTTTTCAGAACAATCTTTGAAGAGTTATTTTGACAGCATTAGTTTCCTTAAAACACAGGGGAAGATACATACATATGTTTCAGAGTCCAAAATAGCTTATGAATGTCCAAATCTATCCAGAAAGCCATTGTGAGAACTGAGTTAATACACGTCAAGTGCTTACAATAGTGTCTGGCACACAGCAAGCCCTCAATAAATGTTAGTTATTATGACTACCACGCCCCACTTTGACCTGCTTTATGTGCCCTGAGAAGCACGGGAGAATAAGTAGAGATAAAAAAGAAAAGACGCGCCCCCCCCTTGATGCTCATGTACCATAACCAGCCAAGTCCATCTCTCATGGAAGAGGGCCCCACACCTAGCCAGGTGGGGTCCTTATATAAAAACAACTCCAAGGGTGCCAACCATAGAAGGATGATCAGGATTTTCTCACGAAAATCCAAAAAGCCAGTCTGGTAAGTCAATTATTACTAATCCTTAGCAGATTTGAAGGACAGCCGTGAGTTAAAATAGGGATTCGGAGGGGAAATCCCACGCCCATCAGAAAGAAAAGCAGATCAGTTAGAAACCGGGGACACAAGATAGAAGATTAATGGGAGCAGACTGACCAAGGAGCCAATTCTAAGACACTTCAGGCGGACATGACATCCCCAGCAGCAACACTAGCAGGATGACAACTTGGGAGAATCAATCCTTCTAGTCTTATCAGGCACAAGGGGGGCTTCACACTCCTTTCTGATGCACGTGTGCTTTATTCAGCCGAGCCTACAGGCCTTTTCTAGGGTCCCTTCCTGCTCTGATGGTTTGTAATTCTAAAGAATGCTGGAATTGAGCCAGCGGTGGTGTCTAAATGAGGGGTGCTGGATTTTAATGTTTTATGCACATTTTTAAAATGTGAAAAAGAACCCAGAATTTATTTCAAGTATAAAATGGAATAAACTACCAATATAAACTATTTACTTTCTTCCTGAGACTTTAGGAACAGGCTTCAGAATGCTTTCTAGTAAAAAAGGATCTTTTTAAAAATTACAGTTGAAGTAAACAGGAGATAAGCACTTTGGAATCTCTAACCCATCCTCAGTGGTTTGGTAACATACCAAGATCTGTTCAGAGCCTCATCAGTACCCTTTGTCCACAGGCCAAGTATAAAGGAGAAAGAACTGCCCCCACAGAGAATTTCAGCTCTGTTTACAGGACTGGCAGGAAACACGCAAATAGATTTGCTAGGGCTCCTCTCTTTTCTAGGATGTAAAATTCGACTATGCCTCCATTCACATTTTACTTGATCGTTATGCTATAGAATTCAAGGCCCTTCTTTCTATAATGAAAGATCAATGTATAATATTTAGAAAGGACAGAAGAGTAAAAGAAAAGGAAAGCTGATTCGAAGTGGTCAACGTATGTCCTGGAAGTAGGTATTATCTTTCTATTCGAAGCCAAAGATCTTTCAAGTGAATGGCCGAGAACCTGAGCCTTGAAGTAATGTGACCAGTCACATGGCTGAGCTTCCAAGACTATGCATACAGGTTGAGGGCTGGGGCTATATGACAGGGCCCAAATAAGGTAAATTCTGGAACAGCTGGAGTACAGATAATAGGATATAAAAACATTAAGGTATTATCATATATTAGATGTTATTTTTGTTTTTTCATAATTTCAACTACATCATTTTAAATAACATGTGCTGATTAATGCAAATAAAGTGTTATATTTTCAAGCCCCCTAAGTTTGTAACCCATAGGCTTCTGCACAGCCTTGTCTTTGAACAATCTTCAACCACAGTTCAACCACAAGATGACAAACACAATGGCTTCAAGCCTCCCATACTTTCTGAAAGGATCTAATACTTTTTGTATGGTGTTAAACTTAACCATTCTGATGTCATCTCACCAAGAGGACCATGTCACTAAACACTGAAAAGAAAATGTTAGTCTTCATTTCTATATTGTTCCAAACATCTGAAAGTATGAAGTAAATGCTTGTTCAGTGAGTGAATAAATGAGTATGGGACTTACTCCAGCTATTACATTGAGATAACCAAAGCAATAAATCACACAAATATCATTCTATTTCGTTTCTGCAAGCTGAAAGTATGTACATAAACCACATATCAAATATTCCTAACTGAGTCACAATAACATTCAGTCTATGACTGCACTAACATATCTGACATTGGAATGCCAGAATATGTAATGAAGAATATTCAACTAGAGAAAAAAATGCCCGTTCTATATATCACATGTGCTTAACAAAATTTTCCTGTGTGTAGTCAAGGAAACAGTTTATATCACTCAGATGATTCTGGTCACCAGTGTGTGTGCATGCATGCACACGTACACACATGCGTGCAGGGCTGGGGGATTCCCCACACTACCAACTCAATTCTGACACTATTTACTGAGAGAGAGCATCAGACCCCACAGACTGAGGCCTCAGTCCTATAACACTGCCAGTTCCTCTTCCTCCCCACTCCAGATGCCAGTTACAAGTCCAGGTTATCACTTGTGCTTTATAGATTGTAGGTTCTAAACCCCACCCTTTGGGTCTGATTAAGTTGCTAGAGCAGTAAATTCACAGAACTCCAAGTTCATTTGACTTACTAGATCACTGGTTTATTATGAAAAGACGTAACTCAGGAACAGCCAGATAGAAGAGGCGCATAAGGCAAAGTATATGGGAAAGGACATGGTGCTTCCATGCTCTCTTGGGGTGAGCATTCTCCCTGCACCTCCATGTGTTCATCAACCCAGAAGCTCTTCAAACCCTATTGGGTTTTCAAGGAAGCTCAACTACATAGACATGACATTAAATCACCGGCCACTGGTGATGGAGTTCAATCTCTAGACCCTCTCCCTTCCCAGAAGGTCATGGGGGGAGAGGAGTGGAGGTTATGGGAATCAAAGTTCCAACCCTCTAATCACATGGTTGACTCCCTGGCAACCATCCCCATCCTTAGGTGCTTTCCAAAAATCACCCCATTAACACAATAAAAGACACCTTTACAGTTGTCTTCGCTTAGGAAATTCTGAAGGTTTTTGGAGCCCTGTGCCAGAAACCAGAATCAAAACCAAATGCATATTTAGTCAATATCACAATCATATAATCAAGCATTAACATCAATCACAAGTTGAAAAAACAAAATATGAATATCTTACCTGAACATCTTTGTATTTGTCTCGTAAGTCCAAGAGCCGGTGATAAGCTTTAATGGCTTCTGAAAATTCCCCAACATCAGTGCTAGTGAGAATGTAGTTTTCCCAGATCTGCCAATGTTCATAGTTGCACTTGAGGGCTTCTTGTAAAGTTCTAAAAGCTTTTACTCTATTGAAGGTCAGATTTTAAAGAGAATAATAATGAATAGTCATAGCTAAAGAAACCATAGCTTCAGGTATAAAATACTAATATGAACTTCCTGCCAGTCCTTAGTCATTCATGTTAATAAATAGAATTTGAGACCCAAGCAACCCCAGACCACCTCAAATTTCCCTACAAATTTTTTTAAGATTTAAAAGGAGCTTATATGAGACTGATGAATCACTGAACTCTACCTTTGAAACTAATAATACACTATATGCTAAGTAATTGAATTTAAATTAAAAATTAGTAAATTAAATTTAAAAAATAATAATTTTAAAGGTGTAAGAAATTGCAAAAAACAGGTAGTAATGAAACAAGGACAGGGATATATAAATAAAAACCAACTGGAAATTTTGGAATTGAAAGAGGCATTTAAACAAATAAAACCTTAATAGGAGACAAAAAATTATGGGGCGCCTGGGTGGCACAGCGGTTAAGCGTCTGCCTTCAGCTCAGGGCGTGATCCCGGCGTTACGGGATCGAGCCCCACATCAGGCTCTTCAGCTATGAGCCTGCTTCTTTCTCTCCCACTCCCCCTGCTTGTGTTCCCTCTCTCGCTGGCTGTCTCTAACTCTGTTGAATAAATAAATAAAATCTTTAAAAAAAAAAAATTAGACTGCACGCAAGGAGAGAACTGATAAACTAGAAAGCAATAGTGAGAAATCCACAGGGAATTCAGATTCAAAATTAAAGAGTAACAAAGAGAGGAAAGTATGAGAGGTAAAGCTCAAACATACATTTGATAGACATGCCACAGTAAACAGATGCAGAAAATGTCAGGACAAGGTATTTGAAAAGAAAAGCTGAGCATTTCCCACAACTGAACAAAGAGCTAAATTCTATGATCAAAAGTATATTTTTGTATCAAATATTATAAATAAGATAAACCAACACCTAGGTATATTGTATGAAATTGCAAAACATAAAGATAATCCTAAAACCTACAAAAGAATGACAATGAGAATAGCAGATACTTCATTAGCAACAAAAGATACAGAAGACAACAGAACAGTACATGTAAAGCACTGCATGAAAATAACTATCACACCTAAAATTTTATAACCAGCTAAACTTCCCACTCAAGAGTAAATGTGAAGTCAAACACTTTCAGAAGACTAAGAAAGTTTGCCAACTATTGAAGGACCCTCCTCTCTCGCAAAAATAAAAGGGAATTCAGACAGAAAGAAAGGGATACAATAAGTGATCAATGGTGAGAACAGAAATTGATGAAATACATCATTACATTTAACTAAATACTGAGAACAAAAATTACTAGTTGTTTGTGTAAAAAAAAAAAAGTAGACCATATTCTCTGAAATTAAGTAAGAAATCAACAGTAAATAGCCAAAAAAAGAGAGAAAAATATGCCTGGAAAGTTAAAGATGCATTATTTAAAAAAAAAAAAAAAGGAAATCACAGTGAGAGAAAAAGAGACTCATCTTAGGAAATACAAAATATTTAGAACTCAATGAAAATACCATATGTCACCATCTGCAAGATATAGCTGAAGCAGTATTTATAGAGGGAAATCTGTGATCTTAAATGCATTTATTACAAAAAAATGACAATAAATTAGTGAAAAAATTCAACTTAACACTGTAGAAAAATACCAAATAAAATTAAGAAAGAAGAAAATAATAGATTAAATATAAAGAAAGAATAGAAATGATTAACAAAACCAAAAGCTGGCTCTTTGAAAATAAATGAAACAGACAAATGTGTAACTAAATTTCATTTAGAATAAAAGAAAATGGCACAAATAAGATCAGTAATTTTTTTTAAATCATAAGAGAATGCTATGAACAAATTATACAAATGAGCTAAAGAAATAGAAAGCGAAATAAATCAAGTAAAATTAAAACAAAGCCAGGCAGTTTTACAGAAAATGTACACCAAACCATCAAGGAATGCTTGTCTTATACAGGCCACTTCAGAAAAAAAGACTATTAAAAACTTAACACCAACAAGGAAATCAACAGAACTACATGTCACCTTTTCTATAAGTTAAAAATCTCAGCAAACAAAAAGACGCTTAATGTTTTACTCCCCTGTCTGGATAAGATTATAGCTCCTTTAAGGATCATATATATTTTACTAGACAATTACAGTAACCTTCTTCAAATGTATGCTATCAGTCTCCTTTTCCAAAGCCATTTTGAGTTTGTTAATTTACAACTACAAGGTCTACCTCCGTTTCCTTGCTGGGCCCCACAGTGTTTCAACAAGGAAGCTCCTCCTCCATGACTTTAAGGCAAATTTTGGAGGGGATAATAGAGATTGTTTTGGTCATTCCAGCCCATTGCTCTGAGAATCACTCCCTGAAGCATTTAATCAATTTCTAATATACCTATGGTACCAATCACAATAACATCCTTATAATGAAGTCCTTTTTGTCTTCTCATTAGCAGCCAATTCACTGCAGTTTAATTTTTTATTCTCTACATTAAACAATTTACCTAAAGTTGTTATGGAATGTACTGATTCACTTATCCCTTGGTCCACCACCTTTTAGAGTTAAAAATGAAGGTACCCTTGCTGTAACCCTTCTTCAAATTCACCTTAAATTGTTGTGGGAGTGTGTCTGTGTGTGTGCGCGCACACTTCTTCCCTTTCGTGGTTCCACTCTCTATGCCCACCTCCCATGTAAGAGCAACTGCCTTCAGCAGTGGTCTCCCATCCGCATGGGGGTGGGTGAGGTCAGCCTGTTGGAAAAGATCTTGACAGGCAGCAACCTAGGCTGGAGGATTATCCTTTGTCCTACGTGTCCTCTCATCCTCTGACCACAATCTCCTGGCCTCAAAGTTTTTGCTATGAATTCCTTTTTCATAAGTGTGGCTTCTTCATACGGATCTTCAGTTCAGGATTCACTTATCAAGCCCACAATAGCTGTGACACTATGCTACAAAAGTTACAGAGAAAGATGGAAGATTTTCCCAAAGGACTGGCAGGGATGTGATGCTAGGGGATCAGATGAAATAGCAAAAGGGGCATGTTAGTGAAGAACCCTAGAAGAGCAAAGGGACAGATGAGATCATTTAAAGGATCCCTTTTAGGCACGGATAGGATTCTTTTGAGAGGAGCGGTCATAATTTACCCCTGGAGTAACAATCTCATGAGTCAAAAATGAGCTATGTCTGGAACAGCAGCAAAGAAAGGAAAGAGCAGAAAGGCAAGAATAAAGCAGTGATTCACCTTCGACTTTACAACCCCACTTTTACATAAAAACCTATTCATGGAGCTGCAGGAAGACAAGAAAGTGCCAAAAAGAAGTTGAACAATGTGCAGGACCCCCTACGAGAGAAAGTGGAATTCTCAGGGTTAATGGGCTGGAAAACAAGGTAGAGTATCAAGAGCCTCACTACATACAAAATTATCCGGGTTACCAGAAAAACCCACTGAGATCACTCTACAACCATGACAGGGATTTCCCCTGCCCCTTGCTTTAAACCAAAAGGTCCCTAGGGAATTTTAACACAAGCAGTTGCAATCAAGAACATAATATTATTTTCCAAAGAGTGCAGTAGAAAAAACAGTACTTTATTTATGTAGTTTGTCATCCAAGAGCAGCAGAAGTATTTCAGTGTAATGTAGATTTAATGATATCTTCAGAAGTATCTTGTGAATCCACAAAGAAAAATTCAATTAGGCTTGAAAATAAGGCCAAATGAAAATGGAAACAGATCCATCCTTTCCTTCATTTGCTAAAACTCTGGCAATAGCAATCCTTGTCTCGTCCCTCTCCTTGGCTTTCCATGACCGGTCCATAAGGCCAGTTGGTTGTCCCCTTTATAAATTGGCATCTGCCCTTCTTTTTCCAGGCTAGTTATCTCCTGCCTGCACTGTTACAACAGCTGTCTCCTGACTGGGTTCCCAGCCCCAGTTTCCTCTCCAGTCTGTCTCACACTGCCACCAGATAAATCTTCTCCAAAAGCTTCTTTCTTCATGAAATTGCCCCCACTGAACGCTCTGGCGTCTTACTGCTAACAGGATAGTCTCAGCTTGTTCGTCAGATCATCAGAACACACTGCAATTTGACTCCAACCTTCTCTCTCCCTATGGACCTCACTATAATCTATAGCTGGTGTAGTTTACTTGCTCTGCATATGATCACATTCCCCTCGCTTGAGAGGCTTTCCTCTGTCCCCTCTACCCATTCTTCAAATTTCAGCTTGAGTCCAGCATTCTTCCAGAAGCATTCCTGAACAAGGACCATAATCCTTCTCTCTTCTGAGACCCACACAGAGTGTCTGGCATAGAATGAGTGCTCTACAAATACCACCTATTGTTGCCATAGCTTTCCTTGTATTTCCTACCTGATATTTACCACATACTACTTCTAATGCTAATCAATTTTTAAAATAATACAGCCTGATATTTTATTTTTTAAATCCACAATTCCTGAAGACATTGGTTCATATTTATATTTCTCAATAATACCAAGTACACAGCAAGCAATCAATAAGAATCTATCAATTGAGTTGACCAACTAAAGGCATGCCTTGTCTTATCGTGTAATGGAATTTAGGATGCAAAACTTCAGTACCAAATAAAGATTCCAGATGATATTACTTATTTTATTACAGAGTAAATGTTTTCGAAAAATAAACTACATTTAGATTTCAAATGGCTACAGTAAGTAATTCTAACTCAAAGGTGTGGATGGGCAAGGGGAAAAGGAGTAAACACACTAGGTTCGGTGGAAGAAAATCTTGTTTGTTTTGGAAACTGAGTTCTTCACATTTGCTTGATGTACTTACTTTTGTTTTAATCGGATATAGGAAGTTGATAAATTGTTCCAAGCTTCAGCATTCTGAAATGATAGAGAACTCAGTCATAGACTATTCTCATTTAAGTAAAATAATTGCTACCACCCAAAGTATAACATATTTTTCTAGTCTAGGAGATGCTCTTTACAATCATAATTTTCAATAAGGTATGTTCAAGGTGTATGAGAAAATTAAATAATTTAAATTTAACTTTTATAATTTAAAACAAAAATAGTCAACAAACTGGCATAACTATTATAGCACTAATTTGCAATTTAGCTAAGATTTTATTTCCAAATTTAGATTTCCAAAGTAATTGGACAATCTGCAATATAATTTACACAATATATAGATTTATTACAAACCCAAGGTGATACAGAATATTGTTTTTCATATCTTAAAAGCCTTTGCTATTTTACCATCATCCTTCATCAGATAGGAGAATAAAGGAGTATGTGTTCTCCAGTGTTATTTCTAAGTATTTCATCAATCAAACATATTTCTCTACCTATTCCTCTGTGCAATGACAAAAATAAATTACAGTCATTACATAAATGTTGAACGATATGAATTATGTTTGTTCCTCTTTGTTCAGCTCTTTATAAAATACAGAGTATATAGTTTTCAAGTTCATATGTATGATTTACAAATTAAGTGGCAATGGATCTCTGCTTGCAGACATAGCACAGTTAGTACCAGACTAGCCTTATCACCATAAAAAGCTACAAACTGGGGCATCTGGGTGGCTCAGTCGGTTAAGCGTCTGTCTTCGGCTCAGGTCATGATCCCAGAGTCCTGGGATCGAGTCCCGCATCAGGCTACCTGCTCAGCAAGGAGTCTGCTTCTCCCTCTGCCCTTCCCCCCTGCTCTTGCTCATGCATGCACTCTCTCTTTCTCTCTCTCTCTCTCAAAAAAATAAAATCTTAAAAAAAACAAAGCCAAAAATTGGACAAAACTTAGGGAACTGTTTTTGAAAAGTCAGACAACAAGCAGCATGGGGCTGTGACCCTTGAGAGAAGGTAAACTGAGATGTCTCAACAATCTACCTATATTTCCATCTAGAGGCACTTTCAGGGCTCAGCAGAGAGAGGTAGAAATCAAACGAAGCTCAGCAAGTCTTACTGGGATTAAGAAAGAGATCAGAGTTCAGGGCTCAAAAGTTGGCCAGAACTTGCAGCGCAAAAGCAAACAAACAAACAAACACAAAACCAAGGAAGTGAGACCTGTGCAGAGAATAAGCTCCAGAAACCTCAATAAGCATCTCCTTGAGTCCCTGGCTATACACGTTCAGGGCAAAACTTCTTGAGGCCAGACAGAGAACAACTACCAGAGAGCCGTGAGCTGATTGGAAATTTTGGAGGTCACACAATGCTAGGAGCTCTTCAAGTTCCAACCAACCAGAGTGGAGAACTCTTACTGTTCACAAATGGTATTAAGTTCAACCACCAAAAGTTTATACTGTAAAAGAAGGGTGATTACAAATCTAGAATAAGAACAATGTAGGACCCACCCTAACACAGTTCAAAATAAAACTGATCCACAAGTAAATTAGCCAAATGCCAAAATAAAACTCTACCTTCCTTAAGGGAAAACAACAAAACCCAGAAATTCAACAACATGGCATCCACGATGTGTAGGATACAATAAAAAATATTGGAAGACATGCAAACGAACAGGAAAATTCGTCCATAACCAAAGAAAAAGTTAGTTAATAGAAACAGACACAGAAATGAAAGAGATGTTGGAATGAGCATACAAGGACTTGAAAACAGTTGTTATAAATACAAAGATTTGGAGAAAACATGAACATAATACGGGAACAACTTGGGAATCTCAGTAGAAACATGAAAACTATAAAAAGGACCAAATGAAAGTTTTTGAACTAAAAAAATACATTATCTGAAATGATGTGTAGATTTTTCTAAATTGAGAAATAATATTAGGTTATTTTCAGGTGAATAACATAATGATTCGATGTATGTCTATAGTGTGAAATGATCACAACAGTAAGTTTAATCAACATCTGCCACCACATGGAGTGTGATGAGTTTAATGAATAGATTTAACAGCAGACTGGACATAAATGTAAGAGCTAAAACAAAACTCTTAGAAGAAAAGACAGGGGTAAATATTCATGACCTTAAATTTGGTAATGGATTCTTAGATATGACACCAAAGACATGAGCAACAAAAGAAAAAACAGGTAAGCTGGACCTCATCAAAGCTAAAAACTGTGGTACTTCAAAAGATACTATCAAGAAAGCGAAAAACAATTTAGAGAATGGGAGACAAAATTTCAAATCATATATTCAACATGAGCACTTCTATTTAGGATGTATAAAGAAACTCCTACAGCTCAACATAAAAGGCAACTAACCCAATTTAAAAATGGGCAAAGGATGACAATAAACATTTCTCCAAAGATGGGACACAAATGGCCAATAAGCACATGGAAAGATGGCCAACATTGCTAGCCATCAGGGCAATGGAAAATGAAACCATCTCCTTGGATGGCTAGAATCAACAAGACAGGTAATAACAAGTGCTGACAAAGATGCTGAGAAACTGGAACCCCACACATTTGCTGGTAGGGATGTAAAATGGTGATTCAGAAGGCAGTCTGGCAGTTTCTCAGAATTGTGAACACAGAGCTAACATACCCAGTAACTCTACTAGTAGGTACATACCCAAGAGAAACAGAAACGTATGTCCACACAAAAACTTGTAAATGACTGTTCATAGCAACCTAATTAATCAGAGCCAAAAAGCAGAAATAATCTAAATGTCCATCAACTGATGAACAAATAAGTAACGTGTGATACGCCCACATAAAAGAATATTATTTGACCATAAAAAGGAACTAAGTACTGATACATGCAACAACACGGATGAACTGTGAAAACACTGATCTAAGTGAAAGAAGCCACAAAAGACCACATAGCATATGATTCCATTTATATGAAAGGTCCAGACTAGGCAAATCTAGAGACAGAATGTACATTAGTGGCTGCCTGGGGCAGGAGGCGGAGGGTGGGGAGTGGAAGGTGTTTGGAAGAAATGAGGAGTAACTGCTAATGAGTACAGGGGGGGTTCTTTTTATGATAATAAAAATGTTCTAACACTGACTATGGCGATGGTTACACAATTCTGAATATACTAAAAAATCACTGAATTGCACCCTTTAAATGGAGGAACTATATGGTATGTGAATTATCATCTCAGTAAAACTATTAAATATTACAAGACTGTGAACGAAAAGAACTTTCTAAGAATGCAATTAACATAGGCAGCACATGTTACTGAATAACAAAATAGATGTGACATTCTGCTATATACTTCAGTTAAGCATAATTTTAATTAAAAAACTGTTGTATCAAAATTATTTCCATGAATAACTTAGCTATTATAAGAAGAAACTTATTTCTAGATTTATAAGTCATTTACCTTAAGGTAATGACCTGTCAAAGGCATACTTTCTTCCAATGCAAAAGGAACTGTTGTTCTTGTAACATAAATAGAAAATTGGAATATTTTGCCTTCTTTAACCTGTTTTTTTTTTTTTTTTGAGACAGAACACTTAAGATGAGATCTACCCTCTCTACAAATTTTCAAGTACACAACACAGTACTGTTAACCACAGGCTCCGTGTCGTGAAGCAGATCTCTAGAACGTACTCATCTTGTATAACTGAAACTATACACCCACAGGAATTGCTATTCTGAACTACAGTACAATCCAAGTAACTTAGAGAATACTGAAGAGCTGTGAGAAGGAAAGCAGACTGAACAAACTCACGTCGGGTTCGAGAGTCACACAACGCTGAAATGCCTTCGCTGAACCTCCATAGTCTTCCAAGGCCAAATAGGCACAGCCAAGAGAAAACCACACCCCCAGCTGCAAAGACAAAAGGTCAGCGTCATTCCAACACAGAGGGACATCTACAGGATATTTGTTTTTACACTTTACATTCGTTTCCATGTAGGAAATTGAGTGGTAGAGATGAATTTTTTCATACAATTTTTAAAGCTAAAACAACACCAAAAGCATGTGCAGTATCACCGCACGTCTTTTGCTGAGAAAGACCATTCTTTGGGTTAACCAAAGACCATGAATGCCATCCAGAGCTCTGGTATAAACCCTGATACTATGAACGTGGGATTAATCTAACCTTTTTATTGAGTATCAACTATGTTAAAAGTATACAAGCGCGGGGCACCTGGGTGGCACAGCGGTTAAGCGTCTGCCTTCAGCTCAGGGGTGATCCCGGCTTTATGGGATCGAGCCCCACATCAGGCTCCTCCACTATGAGCCTGCTTCTTCCTCTCCCACTACTCCTGCTTGTGTTCCCTCTCTCGCTGGCTGTCTCTATCGCTGTCAAATAAATAAATAAAATCTTTAAAAGAAAAAGTATACAAAGCATCAGCAAATTCACGACTGATAAATGTACGACAAACTTGAGAAGAAGAAAAACTCTCGCTTTCATCTTCAAGTTAAACCACAAACAATTCTGCAGTTTAACCAAGAGCAACTCATGTATCTGCTTAGGCACGCCTGAAAATAATTTGGAGAAAGCAGGCTGAGAATCTGGATTACCAAATAGTCGTTCAAAATGGAAAGCCTGACCGGAGTCAGTAAGATGTGCTAGCGGAGAGATTTAGAAAAAACAGGTGAATTAGGAAGTAGCTATTGAAATTACAACAGAATTCTTCATATCACAGTGTTCCCTTAAAATTCAATAGCCTCTATCAAAAGGAAGATAAAACTGATAAAAATTCAATGAAATTAGTCAGAAATGCAGCTGTTGGGAGTCAAGTTTGCTTTCCTTTCGGATACAGTTAGTAAAGGCAGCAGGAGAACGCAGCTGACTTGCTGACTGACTCCCAGGACAAAGGGAGGGAGCCCGTGGACAGGTCTGGTAGCACCCTTCGGGGTGGGAAAGGAAGTGAGGTGCTCTGTTATCTGCTGTATCCTTCCGGAGGCAGCGCAGGAGGCGCAGGAGGCGGCCCATACACCCCTCCTCCCCCAGCCATTTCCACAAAAACCTGTTCCGTATGGCTCCTTGAGGCCTGAATGGTTTTTAAGCAGATAAAGATTTTTAGCCGATAATTAGAGATAAGGCTTAGAAAGCAAACATCCTTGGGCAATTTAACACTTTGCCTTGAATTCACAAGAGGCTATAAATAACTGCTATCGGGAGCCTTTATGGAGAACAGATTTTGTTAGAGGGATAGGTACTGGCTGAAAAGGGGTGGGTGTGTGTTTGGGGAGGAGGGGAGACACTAGAGATATCAGGTTGAAGCAGAGTTAGAAGTTCACTTTTTTGCATCAAGGGACTACCAGCAACTGAAACGTGACCTCCTTACACCTTCCTTCTGTCAATTATTTACAGAATTGAGAGACCAAACCCCGCTCACTGATGATGCATTCTGAGCTGGCCTAAAGTCTGATGCTAACTTATAAACAACATATAAAACAAGCTCTCTAACGTCTAACTAAGGTGCAAGCTTCAACATCTGTGTGTTATATTTCATCAGACACAAGGTACACCTTTTTGTCACCATTTAACATCTCTGAAATAGATCTGATGGCTTGTCAGAGTTTATTGGAGGCATTTTATTTTTTATACAAGGGGGCACTTAAAATAATGTGCCTGTTACAACTGATGGCATCTTATGTCCAATGAATTGTGGTCACAAGTTTACTTGGAAGGAGGGATCCCTCACTCTGGGACTAAAGCAAGAACAATGAGAACTGCCCTCAAAGTTCTCAAAATGCATGTGTCGTGCTTGATTTCTGCAAACAAACTTCACACAAAACTATTTCACATGTGTTATTAAAAAAAAGAGAAAGCAAGTGTAAATCCAAGATGTAAATAAACAGCTTTATTTTTCAATCCACCTGTAAAGACAAAGGTTACAAATGTCAAAATTTAGCAATTACTCATAGCTCTAAGACAAGCTGGTGATGAGATTACTATTTACCTTTAAGATTTTGAAACGAGTCAATGTTTTGTACCCAGTGTCTTAAAACCAAAATAAATTTAATGAAAATCAGGTAGATGACTTAATTTGATATATAGCATTATGGTTCTCTCTCTCTCTCTTTTTTTTTTTTTTTTACTCTTGGTCATTTGTCTTGTTTTAATAATTTGCATCTGAAGGGAAATTCTAGGATCATTAACTGCTAGTAGATTTCCATCTGTTGATAAGATATAATTACATAGGAGATGACTTTTGCATACACCCTAGTCTTTGAAATCAAGAAATGGCTTTTTAAAAAACAAACTCTAAGATCTTCTAATTGCTTGTAGCTGACCCACTAAACCATAAATCATGCATTCGTACCTTGCTTTTCTGTTGAGGTCCTCAGAATTTGGAGGACTAAGGAGAATTATTTGGTGCCTCTTTCACCTTTTTCATTTTAGACTATTACTTAAACTATTACTAACAACAGTGACTGGCGTCTGGATTCAGGTCATGCTCTTAAGAACAGAACATCATAAGAGAAAAAAATCAAAAGCCTCAAAAAAACTTCTCAGATGATTCCCCAAATTAAAATCGTATATGCCTGAGTACCAAAGACCTCTGCCTTCCAGTCCAGCGCAATCACGTGGGGATACACTGTTAGCCTCATCACATTTTCTAGAAGCCACATTTAAAAAGTAAAAAGGAACAGGTGAAATTAATTTTAGTGACATTTTATTTAACTCTATAAATTGAAATAGTCTCATTTCAACATGTTATCAATATACAGAATTATTGAAATATTTTATACTTATTGTTTTCACACCAAGTCTTTGAAATCTGTTATGTATCCTGCATTGATGGCACATCTCAGTTTTGACTTCAGCCACGTTTCAAGTGTGTTCAACTGCCACACTGGTTAGTGACCACCATATTGGCAGCACAGTTCTGCACTGTTTCTTCAAAACATTGACAAAGACCCCTGCATACCTTGCATCCCTCCCTTCTTTCTTCAGGAAAGATCTAGCTCCTCAGGACACGTGGCTGGCTCAGTCTGTGCAGCATGTGACTCTTGATCTTGGGGTTGTGACTTTGAGCCCCACGATGGGTATAGAGATTACTTAAAAATATAACCTTTAAAAAAAAATCAAGCACCTCTCCCTTAGGCTCCTACCTTTCACATGCTATAGTCCCTCCTATTCCTCTCTACACAACAGCTATTAGAATATTAGCACTTAACGAGCATGTACTATGGGTGCCAAGAACGGATACCAGGAGCTTTCCATACATTACCTCATTTCTTCTTCACAAGGGCCTGACAAGGTAGTAAATATCACCCTCATTAGAGAGATGATGAGAGGTCACAGAGTAAGTCAGTGATAGAGGAGAGACCTGACCCCATCAATGGGATTGTAGAGCCCATGTCTTCTCCACATGGCCACAATGCCTCCCACTGTACCATTCTGCCCACATAAAGCCAAGATCTATGGCAATACCATCCTTGTCACCAATACAGCAGAGAGGAATAAAAGAACACAGTCAACATGGGCTGGGAAAACCCAGGAGATCAATTTTTTAAGAACTGGAGTCTATCTACCCCTGCAAAGCTCTCCCAGTTAGGCAAGTGGACAGAGATGAAGCACAAGAATGGATGACCATGTTTAGTTGGAGCGAACAGCTGAAAGGCAAACCTCTTATCAAAGGGACTGGGCAAGAATGGAGAAAGATTATCCTCTGACAGAGAGGCTCTGGTTGAGATATCTGTAGGGCTCATTCCAGTGCAAACTGTGAAGACAGGCTAAGTATAGGCAGAGCAATGATCTTTAGAAGCTGACAGTCTAGCTTTTTTCTCTGAGGGAGCCAATACCGAAACACAAAAGCAGGCCAACTACTCATTTTGAATGTGATGACATATGCACTTAAAGAATGGTTTTAAATTATTTTTAAAATAATTAACAAAGAACAAGAATGGTTGAGAATGAGGTTTCTCTCTGATTCCCCTCACAAAGCCCCATAGAGAAACAGTGGAATAGAGGGGAAGATGGGTGAGTGGGATTCAAGAGGCTCTGAGTAACTTAACCTCTGAGTCTCAGTCACTCAATTGTCAAATGGGGATTTGATTAAGCAAAAATTCCAAGGCTTCTTCACACCCAAGATTCTGAAAACCCAGAGGTGACTGGGTTCAAAGGTACATTAGTGCCATCTAGTGGCAAAGTAAGTACCCTGATGATACAAACAGGAGAAGCAGCAGGTTTGAGGAGCTAGGATGGGGAATCAATTCAATTAGAAGCCTTAGAAATCAATTCCGAAAGAGGCGGAGAGGAAAAGCAAGGCATAGAAAGGAAGTAATTTGCCTAAAGCCACACAACAGTTACCGGTTCCTGGTTCCTGTTGTGCATAAGGTGTGATGAAGATAGAAAGCACAACATGTATTAACCTCAATAATTAAAAGAGAAATTAAACCATTAAAAAAATTTAAACAGCTTGCTAAAGGCTAACATACACTATGCACAACTAGGCAATGGGCATGGATTATTTTTACAATTAAAAAGTTAATTTTTACAAGAGTCTTAAAGCACATCTGCAATAGGTATCATTTGCTTATATATTACAATTTTCTTTCTTAAATGATTTCTACTACTACTCAAATTTCCTTCCTCCTTGAAGTTTCTGCAGAAGGAATGACAGGCAGCTTCACACTTTTGCTAATTTTCCTCTGAAATGTGATCTCTGTTTGAACTGTTCTGATATCACATATAATGTTCAACACATTAGAATGAATCCTAAAGGCCGTGTTGCACTCTCCATCCCCTCTTCTCACATCCCTGACTCATTCCCATGACCCCAAATGCAGATAAGTTGTTGAATGTGGTTTCCTTAAACAGGAAATGACCCAAGACAAATCCAAGAGCGATACCAATGTTCTTTGGTAACAGCTTTTCCTGAACTGATGCTTGGGGGCTCATATTCTTTTAAAATTCTTTCATGACCAAATTTCTCATTTACCAAATATGCAGTTCTCCTTCCTAAGGAAACACAAGTCCTCAGCTGCCAGCCTCTCTCTCTCTCTAAAGGAAGTTTCCTCTATTTCAGTGTCTTGTTTAAACTACAGGATCAACTAAACTTTACACAGACTTTTTCTCTTTTACTAGACAGGTTATTAATTGTTTAATGCCCTCTTATTCCTTTCCTTGACTCGGTTACCACTGGTTCTTACATTTGCCCACTCTTTCCAGAGAATACAAAACATGAGGTAGTACAGGCGTTCACATGTCTTATGCATGTGAGAGAGACTCTCCTGCTGGATGTATCGCCCTATTTCTAGGCTACAGATAACGGGGCAATGACAATTTCCTTCCACTATTATTACAACATGGCAATAGGGAGGAGAGATAAAGCCCACAATGTACCATCTGTGACTGAGAACTTACTGTGGGCCTGGAAACATCTAGACACTGTGCATACATTGGCTCTAATGTCCCCAGCAGCACGCTGAGACAGGTATTATAACCTCCACTTTACAAGTAAGGAAATTGAAGCTCAGAAAGACGAGGTGAGGGGCGCCTGGGTGGCTCATTCGTTAAGCGTCTGCCTTCGGCTCAGGGCGTGATCCCGGAGTCCTGGGATCTAGCCCCACATCAGGCTCCTCAGCTGTGAGCCTGCTTCTTCCTCTCCCACTCCCCCTGTTTGTGTTCCCTCTCTCGCTGATTGTCTCTCTGTCAAATAAATAAAATCTTTAAAAAAAGAAAGAAAGAAAGAAAGAAGAGAGAGAGAAAGAAAGAAAGAAAGAAAGAAAGAAAGAAAGAAAGAAAGAGAAAGAAAGAAAGACAGACGAGGTGACTGACCTACATTATGTTCCTTGCAGCTGCTAGGATTTGGAATCAGGTTAGGGGCGGCAAGGCTTCTGTCCCCCCACCACCACCCTAGAGTCCCAGCTACAGCCCAGATGTCAACGGCAGTGCTCGTGTTTCCTGGCAGTCATGCAAGTGAGACTTTAAGAGTTTCATTTTTTATTGCTTACCAGTATGAGAAAGGAAGAACAAAAAGGAAAGAATCTCTTTTTTCTCTACATATTATTCACATATGTTCATTCTGTCTTCTCCATCGGAATGTAAGCTCCAACTCCTCGAGTCTTTCCACCACGGCTAATACCAGTTCACAACAGAAACTCTTTAACTCCCTTTCCAATAAAAACCACTTTCTTCTTTCAAAAACTACGATGATGTTGAAAATTAACTACTACAGATCAAGGATGAGCACAAGTTCCCAAGATAATTAACAATTCTGAGTACTGTGTCACAGAAGTGTGGTCTTCTGTATAGAATGGGCTGGGAAAGGCTGCCTCAGATCCTCTAAAATTCCCCGGTCCTGCAGAGACACTCGCTGTTATGTGCTTGATTATTCCAAAACACCGAAGTTGTAACTTCTCTTTGCTCTGATGAAAACCCCAGTGGTTCTTCATTAAAGGAAGAAAAAAATTCAAATGTGACATTTTTGTGTTCAAAGCTTTCCATAACTTTTTTTTAAAAAGATCTTATTTATTTAATTTGAGAGAGAGAGAGAAAGAGAAAAAGAGAAAGAGACAGAACGTGAATAGAGGGAGGGGCAGAGGGAGAATCTCAAGCAGATTCTGTGCTGAGCATGGGGCCCAATGAGGGGCTCCATCTCACAACCCTGAGACCATGCCCTGAGCCAAAACCAAGAGTTGGAAGCTAAACTTACTGAGACACCCACACGCCCCATATAACTTCTAACTAGACCTCAACCAAATTCACCACTACTGCCTAACATAAGACAATGTCCTCCAGAGGCAAAAAAGGAAGAGGTTAAGAGTAAGCACTCTGGAACCAGAAAGTCCAGGTTCAAATCCCAGCTCCACCCACCATAAACTGTGGGAACTGGTGCAAATTACTTAACCTTCTGTTTCCTTATCTGTAAAATGAGGGTAAAAACAGTAAGTACCTCAAGGATTGTGCTGAGGTTTAAAAATATATGCAAAATGCTTAGGCTAGTACCTGGTACCTAGTAAATACTCGATGTTAACTGCTATTATTGTTATTATTATTATTATTATTATTATAACTGAATAAAAAATAAACAGTGAAAAACAACAGTTATCAAGAAATCTTTGTTGGCTACCTGGTTGGTTTTTCATCTGCTAGTTTCCTCTCCTGAAACATGTTTTCCCAACTTATGTTTCCCATCCAAATCCCAACCATTCTTCCTAGTTCAGAACATCAGCATCAGGCCTGTACTGACCGTTCATATCCTCATTCACACTGCCATCACTAGGCATCCAAAGCATGCTGTCTATTTACGCTACTCCCTGACCACATACAAAGTTATTTCTGCCTCCTCTCCTCATTTAGCCCACAGAAACCACAGGAGGTCAAAAGGCCATGTCTTAACACAATTCTTCCGTATCCCCCTCAATACCTCAAAATGGTTTACGCTTACATTCTAGCTTAGACCATAGAAGATGCTTAATAAATAGAAACTGCCATTATAATAGTAATGCTCTCATCTTCTTTCCAGTCTCATTAGAAATATTATTCCTTTCCCAAAGCTAACACCTTCATCTCTTCTCCTCATTTCACTCTTCCCTCAAATGATCTTTCCTAGTTATACAACATTCAATCTCTCCGCCATCCACTGGATTCACTTTCTCCTTTATCCACTGCTCTCAACTGCATAAAGGTCTCTGGTTATCTTGCCAGATTTACCTGCCTCTCCTGCCCCTTGTACATGACATTTGACTCTCATCTCTTTGACATGCGCCCAATATGAACAGTCTATACGTGTTTTATCCTTTTCCTCACGTGCCACCCACTCTAAACCCCCTGAAGCTGGTTCTGAAGGTCATTAGTGAGCTCCAAATCCAGTGACCTCTTCTTGGCCCTCTCTGGACATCATCACTACCTGTGACATTACTCACTAACACCTGTTGTTCCTTTAGTTTCCATGAATCCCTACCCCTCTCACCAAGACTCTGGTGTATTTTCTTTGAAGCTTTTTTCACCAGTGCTATTTCTTCTGCCTTCCTCCAACTGCTGCTCAAAGGTCAGGATTTTGCTCAGTGTTGTCTTCCAAGATTTTCTGTAAAGAATTCACTCACTTGCATGGCTTCATCTTTCTTCCACAAAAAAGCCCCAAATCTGCAAGCTTAATTCTGGCCTTCCTACTGGGCTCGGGCTCTTATGTCCAATGGACGATCAGCCGTCTCTGCCTAGATACAGCGACATGCCTTCGTACCCAATATCCAAAATCACATCACCTCTTCCTGTAAAAGATATTTTCCCTTCTTTTGAATTCTCTATATTTTATCAACAGAGACATCTTCCTTTTTCATCAGACAATTGAGAAAACTGGCATCCTCTCAGATTCCAAGCTCTCCCTCTATCCTGCCCATCCAAATGAGTAAGTCCCAGAAGATTTTCCTTTGTAATGAGGCTTCAACCTGTTCTATCCTTCCACCCTCGCTGCTAAAGCCACGGCCCGCTCATCGATAACATTCATTCCTTATTTAAACTTCCTATAATACCACTGTTGTCGTATCCCTCTTTTATTCAAAACCACAACAGACTTCCATATCTACAGGGTTGGACAATCCTGAAGAAGGGTTTGTATATAGGTCCCTTCCCGGACTAGTTCTACCCATATCACTCCCTGGCGGAAACTCTCCACTCTCCACAGATAGGATGACACAGCCGAATTCATTCCCACATCCGTGTCTGTACATGGTAGGTTCTCGATAATGCTAAGTTAGGCAGCCACACAACATTTTTGAAAGTGAAACAGAGCATCAAAAAAATAATTAAAGTTACATATCTAAAAAAATTCCTTATTTATTGACCAACAAATTGTTGAGCAACAAATTGGTTTTACTATATCAGGGGACCAATGAAACTGTTCTATTCAAAATTGAGAAATAAAAACATATTAAAGTAAAAATATTTAAACACTGATTATCTGAACATTTAAATATAACAAAAGGAACATTAATCAAGCTATACATTTACAGCATTTGTACATTTCTTGTAATATATTACAGAATTAAAATTACTTAAATTTTATCAGTGGATATTTATAAACTTTAATCATTTCCTTAATCATACCTAATCTAATACCATGTCATTGCTGTTTTTCTGATTAATTCCTTTTCTGGATATGATCTTAGTACTTACAATTTTCTCATAAAATTACCTGTCTACTCCAATGTTGTTCTTTATTGTTAATTATCATATTTATTATTAATACAATTAAAATTGCCAAAACTTTGACTCACTCTTATCTGTAGGTCATAATGATTTTAGTTGAGAAAATATTCTTTATAAATACAGCGAGGAAAAATTAAAAATAGAACTATTATATGACCCAGCAAATTCGACTCTGGGGTATCTATCTGAGGGATTAAAGAGGTATCTGCACCCTTGTGTTCACTGCAGCATTATTCACAATAGCCAAGGTACATAAACAATCTCATTGCTTGTGAATAGACTAATGGATAAAGAAAATGTGGACAAACACACATGCATGCATACACACACACAAATGTCATCCAGCCATAAAAGAGAAGGAAATCCTGCCTTTTGTGATAACATGGATGCACTCTGAGTGCTACATGAAGTCAGTCAGACAGAGAAAGACAAATACTATATGTTCTCACTTGTATGTGGAATCTAAAAAAGCTGAACTCTAGAAACAGAATGGTGGTTGCCAGGGGCTAGGAGGGTAGGGGAAATGGGGAGACACTGGTCCAAGGGGACAAGCTTTCAGTTATTATAAGATGAATAAGTTCTGGGTTCCTAGCATTCTAGTATGGTGATTATAGTTAACAAGACTGTATCATATACTTGAAAGTTGCCAAGAGAGTAGGTTTTAAATATTATCAACACACACACACACACACACACACACACGTAATTATGTAGGGTGACAGAGTATTTAACTAATGCTACAGTGATGAGCATTTTGCAATATATACAAGTATCAATCATGTTGTATACCTTCAATTTACATCATGTAATATGTCAATTATGTTTCAATAAAGCTGGAAAAAAATTTCAATGCACTGAGATAACTGGTAAACTCAGAGCAACTACTGCTAAACAGAGGATATTCTTAATACTAATCTTGTTAATACTGAAACTTTTAAGTATTTCTCTTAGGAACTGTCTTTTGGCCTCCATTTAGAGTGCCTTTCTTCAATTTTTTTTTTTAAGTAGGACCCTGAGATCAAGACCTGAGCTGAGATCAAGAGTCAGACGCTTAACCAACTGAGCCACCCAGGTGCTCTGAACAAATATTTTTAATAAGACACAAATAAGTTGTCTCTATTTATGATTCTAAGTTTCACCAAATCTAGAGACTGCTAAACTATAGGCCTAATTCCAGTACAGAATATAAATTTATTCAATTAAAATCAGAAGCTCAATAAAAGTTTCCTGCAGGGGCACCTGGGTGGCTCAGTTGGTTGTGTCCAACTCTTTTGATTTCAGCTCAGGTCATGATCTCAGGATTGTGGGATCAAGTCTGGCATCAGGCTCCATGCTGGGCGTGGAGTCTGCTTGGTATTCTCTCTCTCTCTCCCCCTCTGCCCCTCCCTGCTCCCTCTCTTAAAAAAAAAAAGTTTCCTACAAATTATTATTGATGGTTTAAGTACAATAGTATTATGGTTACTTTTTAAAAAAAAAAGATTATTTATTTATTTACTTACTTATTTGGGGGGGGGAGGGAGAGCACGAGAAGAGGGGAGTGGCAGAGTGAGAGGGAGAAGCAGGCTCCCCACTGAGCAGGGAGCCCAATGTGGGTCTTGATCAGGACCCTGAAATCATGACCTCAGCTGAAGGCAGGGACTTAACTGACTGAACCACCCAGGTGCCCCATTATGGTCATTTTTCAAAGTCATTTCTTCAGAGTTATATATGCAAACATTTAAAAATTAAATGATTTGATACACTGGATTTGTTTCAGAATAATATGGGGCAGAGTTAGGGAAATATTGATGAAATAAGATCAGCCATAAGTTAGTAATTACTGAAGCTGGTTGATGCATGTGGGAAGGGGCTCATTATAGTAAGTCTCTCTGCTATTGCGCATATTTTATATAATTGAAATTTGTTTAATAAAAGGTTACAAAGAAAAGACTCCTCCCAAGTGGATTGGATGATACTGAATTAGACCCCCAAAATTCAAATGTTTAAACTCACCCCCCCCTTGTGACTATACTTGGAGATAGGACCTTTAAGGAAATAAGATTAAATGAGGTCATAGGGGTGGGGCCCTAATCTGATAGGACTGGTGTCCTTCTACAGTCACACAGAGGAAAAGTCCTGCCACCCAAAAGCCAGGAAGAGAGACCTCACCAGAAACCAACCCTGAAGGTACCCTGATCTTGTACTGTCACCTTCTGGAATTGTGAGAAAATAAATCTGTCATTTAAACCACCCAGCCTGTAGTAATTTGTTATGGCAGCCCTAGCAGACTAATACTGAAAGATATTCAAAAGTATAATTTTATATTGCAAAATTAAATCCTGTCTATCATTTGAGCTCTCAATATTCCTTCTTATGGAAAATTTCAATGTCTCCCTATTTGAAAGTGCTGCCTTCAATAATTACAATCTGCTAAAAACTTTTTTAAAAAGCTGAAGTTTTTTGGAACTCCGTTAATTGAATACATAAAAGATTTCCAATTGGTTTTGAACACAATGCAGCCAAAATGCAAAAGACTTCTTCTTAAAAAGTTCATATCCTGTAGGACACTTAAATTGATTTATAAAATAATTCTTCAAAACTCCTTTTTACAGGAGTTAAAAAAACATTTTTAAAGTCCACCTGATGATGGGCAGAAACAGAAAAGTATACACTGCCACACGATACAATTTTTTTTTTTTTAAAGATTTTATTTATTTATGAGAGACAGCCAGCGAGAGAGGGAACACAGCAGGGGAGTGGGAGAGGAAGAAGCAGGCTCCCAGCCGAGGAGCCTGATGTGGGACTCGATCCCGGAACGCCGGGATCACGCCCTGAGCCGAAGGCAGACGCCCAACGACTGCGCTACCCAGGCGCCCCAACACGATACAATTTTTAATTCAACATCAGACGTGTCACAAGAATCTTATAATTCAATTACCCTAACAGTGTGTATGAAAATATTTGTAAATGAAAACAGCCAGCTTTTATATCCATTAGAAGCCTGTTTGGTCCACATTATGTCCACCACTACAGCCAAATTCAAGTACATTCACACTCCACAGGTTTTCTTAATCCAGAAAGAGCATTCTCTTTACCATGTTGCCATGTTTCACCAAAATTTATAACCTTACTATCACCACTAAAAGAAATACTTTTATCTGCTATGTTAAACTTGTTAATTAAATTTACAGCAGCATTCAGAATGTCAGATGTTTTACCTTTCAGAAAATGAATTTCCAAAAATGTTATTTTGAATCCACAACTGGGTGAAAGAAATTAAACCATTATGAGAACAGAATTAACGACTTTTCTATTTGAAGCATCTGATGTCACTGATACTAAACTGGTAAATTCAACTGGTACTGAACTAGTTCTGCTAAACGAGCTAGCACATTAACACCTATGATCTCAACTTTTCAAACACGTACAAGAAAATATGGTATGGACCAATCTGGTAAACCATTTGTGCTCATTTTCATTTGCTCTAGATAAAGTCAAGTCTCACAGAATGACATGAAAATGCATCTCCTATGGCCATATATTAAATCGTCATCTTTGGACATGACTTCTTTAAAAAAAAACAAAACTACAACTTTTGACATAAATGCTAATGTTTCTTCAACAGACTTAGGTCTTCTGGTTTTCACGTAGTCAGTGATACTGCCATGGTCCCTGAGGTGGAGGGTAAATGTCAATTACATTTTGTGCAAGTTCATTAGCTATCTTGACAAATGAGAACTGAGTTCCTTACTGTCCTCTAAAAACACACTTTTTTGGTTTGTTTGCTTTTTGAAAATGAACGCTGCCAAAGGGTTTATTATAAACTATAAAAAGTTACCAAGCAACATAATACAAAAATAGTGGTATATTTAGGCCATACAATAAGTGAGCAAACCGCTGTAGCAAGAGAATTCAGACTGTTCCCCATGTGCTTTATTTATGGTAGGCTTGCTCTGCTCTGCTCCCCATACAGCTAGCCTACGATTCCCCACACTTCTCACTAATCCTGCCAACTGGTAGTCAGGCAATGCCATGCCTTGTGCGGGCTGCGGCTTGGCACAAATGTCTGATATAGACCAGGGGGCTTATAAAGACATTGGCCCCAGGATTTCTCCTACCGCTACCCAGGACCTGAAGCAGAGCAGGCTGTAACAGCAAGCATCCTGCATGCTGTCCTTGAAAGCGTAATGTTAGCAAGCTGTGTCAGGAAAGGGTTGGAAAAAAAGAGACAGGCTGTTCCTGGTCATTGTTCAGATTTTAGCACTGTATGCGGGAGCTCTGTCCACTGCACAGGCACTAAATATAATACTAGATGAGACTATGGCAGAAGATGGAAGCACAAAGTGGACGCCTGTGAAAACGCACTGCAACTGCTTTTTATGCAACAATTAATAATACTTCATTTAGAAATGAAAAATCTTGAGACAAACACTAAACGGGATGGGTTACCAGGATAACAAGCATAAACCATTTATGCTTAATGAACAAACATAAGCCATTTATGTTTAATGAACACTCAAATCCATGGCTTTCTTCATGCTCTTCTCCCTGGGAAGTCAGTTCGCCCTCTGAATGTCTACTCACCTTCCACCGTGTGGGGCACATCTGCACTAACACTCCTGCCCCATCTCCAGCATGGCCTTCCCTGACCCTGTCAGTCCGTGGCGACCGCCCACCTCCTCTCAACGATAGCCCTTCCGCCCATTACACTGCAGTAATATCATATAACCTTACAAAGGTGGGTGACCGGTTCAATGAGGAGGAGAGAGTTCAGGAAAATAAAAGGGGGGTAGGGACAAAAGAAAAGAAATATACTGTGTGTGCTGAGAGAAGGCAGAAAAAATAATAGGAAGTGATACTTTCCTTTTTCAGAGCTACACATGCTGGTTTGATATCTGAGCAATTTCCTTGTTTTTACTTTTTACATAAGGTTAGGGGACAATGGGAATAATAAGTAGACATAAGGATTTCTGTTTTACTTCTGGTCCTGAGACTGTGAGATCCTGCTTGGGAGGTTTGGCTAACACTTCCTCCCACTTTCTTCAGCTTCCAACAGCCCACAAACTCAAGTCTAAGGATGAATTTTCATCATTTCAGAAGTTGCTTGGAGAATGAGACAGGCAGGTATGAGTGGATAACAGCCGGCAATCTCTAAAGCACACATGGAAATGGTACACGCATCTTCTGGTTCTCTAACAAATGCACCGCAGACAGCCCATTTGCTTTGCAGACCCTCCCTGATATAAAACCAAACACTCCTATTTTTATACCAATGTGGTTTCAGAAAATCATTGCAATGCACAAAAGCCATTCAAGTATCACTGTCATTTTGCCTAAATTTTGTTATTAAACCTAACTGTTTGGAAATGTCTGAAAGAAGAGAATACGTTTCTTCAAATTCCTTTTTCTATTACATTCCATTCTTCTACTTTCCTTCTATTCCGGGACTTAAAGGAGACGACAGCATGTAGGAGCTCCTTCTTCAAAGACAGTTCAAACTTGGATCCCAGGTTCTAAGGTCTGTGCGTCCAAGTTTGCATCTTGTAGTAGTTCCATACAAGTGTAGCATCAAATGCCTGCATATTTGGGCATGGCTCGCAGCCTGCCTCAATTGGATCCATATGACAAGCTACAAAATATCCCCACATAACATCTGTTTGTATTGTGATGCTGCTTTGAGCAACTGTCATTTCTTTGTCTTGCTAAGTAATTAATTCCAAATTATATAAGAGACCATCAAGCCCTGTCAAGTCCTCCCTTGCAGATTCCCTCATATCCATCCCGTTTTCCTCTTGCCCCTGCCACACTGATAATCGTCACGCTAGACTAGTGCTGGCCCCCCAAACCTGTCTGCATCTAGTATCTCACACGGCCACAGTGCGGCCAGGACACCAAGCCTAAATTACCTCCATGCAGACCACATTCCTTGATTCAAAACAAAGCCAAACACAAATCAGCCCTTCAGTGGCTCCCTATCTGCCAAATAAAAAGTCAAAGAGCTTAGCCTCACATTTAAGACCCTTTATAATCTGGCTCCAGTCCAGGTTTCCCAATGGAACCGCCCTATTTCTTTTTACTCCCAAACCAGCCTTTTCACTACTCCTCCGTTTCCCCAGCACGCATGCGCGCACGCACGCGCGCGCCCGCACACACACACCCCTTCTCCTTCTGTTTCCAGGGCTTTGCTCATACCGTCCACCTGCATGGATGCCTCACCACTGCCCTCCCCTTGGCCTATTCATGTACTATCCTTCGAAGCCAAATGCAACATTCTATTTTCACTATCTATCATCCTATCTCTACTATCTCTTTGACCTCTACATAACTACTGCTTTACAAATAACTCACTTGGTGTTTCTTTGATGCCTCGTACTCTTGGCTAGTTTGCTTATGGTCACTTCACTAGATTGTACCAGAGGGTATAAACCAGCCTCTCTGGTGATCTGCTGCTACTGTTTCGTCCTCTGACTTGATGCTATGTGCACGCAAACAATTAGTATATATATATGATTGACTAACTGGTTAAAGATATTATGTATTTGCTCACTCAACAAATATTTATTGAATCCCAATATGTGCTAGGCACTATTACAGGCACTGGGAAAGTATAAACGAACCACACAGATTAAAAACTCTTGCCTTCATAGGACTTACATTCTAGAGAAGGAGAAATAGAATTCTTTTTTTCAAAGTAAGCTGTAAAAATATTAGAAGGTGCTAAGTGCTCTGGAGAAAAAGCAGGGAAAGAAAGTAAGCGGTATAAGGTAGAGGTGGAAAGTGGGCTATGATTTTACATAGAATGATCGTGGAAGGCCTCTCTGAACAAGTGACTTTTGAGCAATGACTTAAATGAGACAATGGAGTGAGGTATGCAGATTTCTGGAAGAACATTCTGGGCAGAGGGAAAGCAAGTACTAAAACCCTGAGGCAGGAATGTGCCTAGAATATTCAGGGAAGAACAAAGAGGCTAATGTGGGGTGAGTGGGGTGGGGGGAATGGGAAGAGCTAGGCTGAGAGAAGCCCTGTCGGTCTTTCAGGGATCTGGGCTGTGATCACTAGGGAACACAGAAGAGGAATGACACATGTGACCCATATCTGAAAGGATCCACTTGGATGGTCATTGAGAATAGGCAGATGGGAATACAGACAGAGGCAGGAAGACCAGTCAGAGTAATTTGGGATGGGGATGACCCCGGGGACAAAAGTCTTTAGGATGGGGAGAACAGTATCTTAGACACTGGAGATATTAAATTGGAGTAACGCATGGGGAGACTGAGGGAGTAGTCAGACACAGGGGTCTAGAGTTCAGGGGAGAAAATGAGGCTGAAACCCTCGATGGGGAGTTGTCGGTATATAGACGGTATCAAACCTATGGGAGCAGATGAAATCCAGGGAGCCAGTGTAGACAGAGATAAGATCCAAGGACTAAGCCTAGGAACCCGCTAAGACTGAGAAGGAGGAGCCGGTGAGGCAGGAGGAAAACAAGGAAAATGTGAATGCCAGTCCGTTGGGAAGAGACCTTGTGCTTGAGAGAGTAATCCATGTTCATGAGAAACATGGCACTGATTTAACTTAGACTACAGAGGCTAAGGGAGGGAGTTTATTTTCTCACTCCTTAGGGCAGCTGTGGTTAGGCAAATTTTAGGCAGGGGTACTAAGATAAACAAGGATAGGATACAATTTTCCTAAAAGTAAAAGTAAAATTATGACAACACAATATTGAGTTCTATTTTCTACTGGGACCAAAAAAAAAAAAAAAAAAAGCCAAGTGATAAAATAGTGCAGGGTTTGTCAATCTTGGCACTGCTGACATTTTAAGCCAGGCAATTCTTTATCGTGGGGGGTTATCCTGTGCATTATGGGATGTGTAGCAGCAGCCCACTAGATGGCAGTAGGAGACCCCTTCACACCAACCCCCCCACCCCCACCCCAGTGCCAAAAGCCCCTGCAGGGCAAAATCCGCCCCACCTGACAGCCACTGAGTTAGAGCAAACTGTCAATAAAAACCAACTCTAAGTATACTTTAAACATCCTTGCTGCTGAATGCACCTGTTCATTTCCACTGACAATCTAATTTCTGCTAACAATCTCTTCCCCAGATTTCTCACCAGCCAGCTGATTTGGAAGGTTCTCACTATATTCATTACTCAGAGTGAAGAAAGCAAGCAATAGGCTCAACAATGTACTGGTAATTTTCCTCAGTATAACAGATATGCCCCAAGTCTACCCAGTTCAAACATGACCATCTCTGCCCACACTTGTTCACAGCAGCACTATTCTTGATAGCCGCGAGGCAGAAGCGACCCGGTGTTCAACCACGGACAGAGAAACAAACAGCGGTATACCCGTAACAATGGACTATTACTCAGCCATAAAAAGAAAGGAAATTCTGACACACGCTACAACATCGACATTATGCGACATTATGCTGGCAGAATATGCTAGTCACAAAGAGACAAATACTGTTACGACTCTACTCATCTGAGGTACTTATAGTAGTCAAATTCATAGAGAGAGAAAGTAGGATAGTTGCCAGGGACTAAAGAAAGGGGAGAAGAGGGAGCTGCCATTCAATGCGTACAGTTTTACTTTTGCAGGATAAAAAAAGGTGTTAGAGATGGCGGGTAGTGATAGCTGCACGACAGTGAGAATGCACTTAACGCTACGGAACGGTATACTTACAAATGGTAAAGATGGGCAATTTTATGTTATGTGCTTTTTACCACTTTTTTTTTTTTTTTTAAAGCATACAGGCTCTGGGGTCAGACTGTCTTGAGTTCAAAATCTGGCAAAATGCCTAGCAAGCTATCTGGCTCATAGTAAGTGCTCAGTAAACATTAAGAGTTAATTACAAATTAGTACATTAACCAGAATTCTACCAAGTTGGTGTGCATGTCTGTCAGGACCCATGGTTGACAGTAACGTGCGCATTTAGTGAAACAGGAAAGCAGTCATAAAGAAGTATGGTTTAAAAAAATAAGGACTGTTTCTGAGAATAAAATCATTTTACCAAATGAGTATCATTAAGCACAAAGTAAGGTCAATTTCTTTCCCCTCAAAATTAGGTCCTCTCCTGTGGATTTGTCTTGCCATTTATTTTAAAGATCCAGACTCTTTCTGTATTATTTTTTCAAACCTTAAAATTTTTTTTAAACATTTGAAAGTATTTGTGCATATATATATATATATATGTATATGACTTTTTCTTAAATGATCAATCATCCATTCTAGATGTTACCCTGTTTATATGAGCTTTGCTTCCATTATTGATTTCCACAGTCTCCCCTGCCCAGTCCTACAGGGGCTGTAATTCGGACTCCCGTTCATTTCCTCCTAACATATCTGCTGAAAATGCAAGCTAATTTGCATAGCTGCATGTGTATTAAGGACAGTTAAAGGAAAGAAATAACAAAATAAAACAGAGAAGTTAATAACAGAAACACAACAGAAAGTGCTTAACGTTTTTGGTGACGAGCAAGAAGCAGTGGCCAACAGAGGCTCCCTTCTCAGCTTGCGAAGACAAGCTCACCAGGCAGGTACTCATTCGGAAAGAAACCAACGCAAAGAAAAACGTAGTGCCCAGGGTGGATGGGGCTTTCTCCATTGTCTCACCTGCATGGGATTGATCTTCACCGAGCGCTCAAAGCACTCCACGCATTCTCTGAACTCCTTGTTCCGCAGATGAAGGAGGCCTTTGGAGCGCTGGGCCCGAGCACTGCGGTGGCAGGAGAGCTCCCAGGCCCGGTCATAGCAAGAGTGGTCTCGAAGGACGTCTCCAAGCAAGCAGTATAAACTCGGCGTTTCTTTTTTCTCCAGCTCTTGCCTAAGGATTTCTTCTGCCTAGAAATAACAACAGAAATAACTGAATTGCTTATAGTGACAAATGGCTATTTTTTTGTTTTTTAGCACATAGACATCTTTATCCCACAGGATCCAAATGTTTATTTTCAAAGTCTGAGATGACCCGCTTATTTCATGCATCTGAGACGCAGGCTGAATAAGAGAAAACCAACAGAAAACAAATCCAGTACAGGGGAAAGAGAGGAACAAGAAGAAAGAGGCGAATGCTACTTTATTGGGGTCTGGAATCCTACAGGAAAGAAAGGTACCAAGGAGAAGCTTACTCCACAATGTTGGGAGGACTCACTGAGCTCCCCATTTGCTGCCACTCCAGTTGTCACCACTGGGACTGTGAGAGAGGCATCTTTAGTTCGCCTCTACGCAACAGCAATGAAAAGTAGGTTTTCCCGTTTTTATTTTATTTTATTTATTTATTTATTGTCTGTCTGTTTTGTTTTTCCTTTTTTAAAATGGCATGCTCAGGGAGCCTGGGATTGCTGAAACATTTATAAAAGAAGGAGGGAGGTACAACTTCATAGTCATTGTTTTTTCTCATAGATAAAACTTGCCAACATGAGGCCTCTCTGCTTCCGAACGGTCCATTCACTCTAGAAATTAAAGACCATCCTCCGTGCACTGCACAAGCTTGGGTACGATTCGCAAAGGTCCACAATTCAGATTCACCTCATCAGCTAGGCTAATTCTGGACTTGTTACCCCTCCCCTGACACACACCCCTTCCCCCTTGTTTCTGATCGGTTTCAACAGCATGTTAGCAGCTCTACTTTCCCTCCTCACACACAAACACCTTCCTAACAACAGCAGTGGAGTCACCAAAGATGCCAACACAGCCACGGCCACAATGGATGTAGACAGCCAGGAAGCCATCCTATCGTAGCTAACGTGATATTTCAGACTCCTTAATTTACATAGCTGGCAATCGTAAACTCTATAGAGTTGATTTGCTGTAGGTTACACAAAGCTAGAATTCTTAAGCAGTCCAATGTTTACAAAATCTTTTTAAAAGACAGTTGTATATTGTACTGTATGTTAACTAAAATTTAAAAAAAAAGACGGTTGTGTTCTAAAAGTGTCTTTGGATGTTGGCTCCTCTGCATTTCTGCAGTTTATGTAGGATTTTTAGGCTTAGTCTGAAAATGGAACCAGAATTTATAAAATAGTTTCTAAGGAAAATGAGTTTTTTAAATCCCAAATAGCCAAAATACACATGAAATTTTCAAATAAAATCCATGTAATTCCTCTGTAATAGACGATACAATAGTTACTACTGTATCTAACTCTATGTAAGGTCATCTATATAATTACCCAACACATGTATACTTACATATATGCCCATAGTATCCAACCAAATTATGGGTAGAAGCCTGGAGCCACAGCAGGATTTTTGCTGAAATGATCTTACAGTGTAACTGAGGGCATTTCTCTGGGCGATACGGCATTGAAACTTGATACCCACACCCTCCCAGAAATTCTGAAGCTACCCCTGCAGAAAATGAAAATTTGTGACTAGTTAATGTGATCTAGTTGGATCTGAAGACATGAGGAGCCAGCGATCACGAAAGGGTTTAACACTGGTAGTCCGTGATATCCAGTGAGGAAAGCATTTCTTAAATTATCACCTGTGGGAACTTACAAGAAAGCACCTACCTAATGTAAGCCTTCTGTGAATTAAGTTATAGGACACTGAGGATATCAGACTGTGAGGTGGGTTGGCTGCTTGTAAGTTCACCGAACAGCTCAAAGAAAGAAAATGACATCCAGTATTTTAATCCTCAAGGTCAGAGAACCAAGGAATGTCTATGATTGCCTAAAGGAATTTCTTTTGCCCTGAACCTGCCAACCTAGTACAGCCAAAACGCAGATGCAGACATTGCTCCTGCATGATTGCTCAATGACAATATAGGACCAAGTCAGCTTCACGAGGTCTGTGTGCAAGTTAAGGCACGTGATTGGGTTAATCAAATGTTTTAGTCATTCATTTTTCTTCCTCTATTGCCTTTTAGCTACACGTCATTTGATTATTTTTGAGTGACCGCTCTGGCGCTAATCATGCACGTCTTCACTCTGTCAAAGTTCATTCAGAGCTAATACTGTTTCACCTCACATTTCTCACGTCACAAGTGGCTCAGTCAAGCCCTTCCTAAATTTCTGTTCCATAGAAACAATGAAAGAGAAGTAAGGGATTGCTGCTGTTTTCAGTCACTTAGTTTTGATGTGGTTTGGTTCACAGCCACAGTAACTGCAATGGTTGTTTGAAACACAAGGGCTACTCTGGTACCACTGACTTCACCTGGGTCAGGAGAAGGGGGCATTGATCATGAAAGAGAAAGACCCAAGAATTTAACGAAGGACATTTGCAATGAGTCAGATAACAGAAATCTCCAAACCCTACTGAGTTTCCTATGCCAGAGACGCGATCCTCCCCTATCTGCTAAGACTCGTGCTACTTTGCTTAAAGACAACAGAAGGAATGACTACACCTTAGGGAGATACCCAGCGAGAGAATGCCAATTCTCCTCATACCTGGCCCCTTCCATCCCTCATTGCCTCCATACACATAAGACTTATACACAAAGAGAACCACAAGAGTTCATTACTTTCCAGAGGGAAAAATCTTGGACCATGTGGAAAAAGAGATTCCAAGGGTAACAGACCATAGACAAACTGTGGATCACGATTTTAATCAATTTAGGTACTCATCAGAAATTTCTGGTTCACAGGGCTAACTCAAGCAGCTGAGGATGGTCCTAAATTATTTGCTCAATTGCCTGACTTAAAACCTGGACTCAAATGTGGCCAAAACTAAGTTGAGATGCCAGAAATTCCTTGGTGTGATGTGAAGGAAAGAATCCAACAACTTAGGAAGAAAAGGCTTTTGTTAATTTATTATTTACAACCTGTTCACCCATCCCAATGACCTCCAAGAGGGCCCAGGGGATACTCCTTTCATCTTGGCTTTGAGAAATACATTGTATATGGGAATATTAGCATTCCTGAAAAGTGCTATATAGTAGATGTTCCGTGTAAGCTGATGGAAAAACTTGGAGGTCCTTCAGTTGAAATGAGCTTCCCAATTTTAGTGGGAATTACTAGAACTCAAGGTAATAGAGACTAGCTGACAGCACTTAATCCCTGGAAGCAAGATGAGCATTGTTACTTGCAACAGTCATAGCCAGAGTAGTCTAATAGTGCAATAAGAATGGATCTTAGGTTGTGGCTGACTGACAAGAAGCCTTAGGACCAAATTATATGTATAGCCAACTACGTCCAAACTTGATCTATAGAACATTAAAAAAAAAAAAAAATCTATGTTTGGAGACCAGATGTCTGACCCGAGTCACCATTCTAAAACACTGTTTCTCACCCAGTTCCTATCCTTGAGTCATTTCACAGAGTCAGAGCCTCTTAAAAAAAAAATTAGGAGAGAGGAAGGAAGGAAGGAAGGAAGGAAGGAAGGAAGGAAGGAAGGAAGGAAGGAAGGAAGGGGCAAGCCAATACTGGTGAGGAAGGACCCTGCTATAATATAACTATCATATACCATAATTCTTCCCTTGTCTTCCACAAAGACATAAACTTTAATATTTACCAGGTAATTCTTTCCTGGGGGAAAAGAAATACCTGTCTTATCAGTGTTGGTAAGTTCTTAGTTAATGCTAATCCTCTGGGACCCAGAACATCATCATGATGAGTTACTGGGTTTATGGGAGTCAGTAGATCCCATAGTAGGCCCAGTAAGTCATATGTACCTCCATGTCAACTTGCTTCAGTTGAATCTGTTTCCCCAAATCCCTTTCCCTTCCGATTTTGCACTACAGTTGGTCAGGGGGGAATTTGTTGGGCATCTGAAAGGCAGAAGAAAAGCAACAGCCTTTACTCTTGGAAGGTGGTCATGATTAAGTACGGTGTCACACAAGATGCAGAGATGTCCTGCAGATCCCAGCTTGTACTTTGCTCTATGTATCTAGCTTGTGCTTCTGACTGTAGACCCCGCCAACCAATAGCAGCCCCAGGACCACCATGAGACATTTCACTGGGGACCCACAGGGCTGGCAGCTACAAACAGACGACGCTTTCCACAGATCTCTTCACAAGTTCCTCTCTCATGCTCCCATTTCAATGGCTGGAAGGACTCGGCTTCTCAGATTCCCTGGTGAGTTCTGACTTATCCACTGTGCCAGTGCTTCAAGTGGACTGGGAAATGATTTCTTTCCCTGATCTTTCTACTTCCTCTTCCACACCTTCATTTCTCCAGCTCTTCCCACATTTGTGTAAGATCTAATTCCTTTAGTAAGCCCCTTGATGACATCCCAAAACTACTCAAAGTGGCCCTGCTTCCATCAACAAAACCTGAATGATACAATTTTTTTCATCTTTTGCCTTTTAAACCTCTTATGTGTCCTGCCATTTGATAATGATTTACAGATTAGTTTTTATCCAACAGGCATTAAATGCATTATCTCACTTAATCCCTGTAGTAAGTCTGAGAGGTAGATATTAAGATGTCCCTTTTTAATATAAAGAAATAGAAGTTTAGATTCCTTGGTCAACTGGTCATCCCCAAACCAAGAGATACTAAGTTGAAAAATGGGACCTTAATTTCAGGCTCCATACTTTTCCTATATTCCACAGGTAGGTATAAGCAAAAATGGTGGTCTAAGAACCTCTGAAAATTCCCTACTCCATAAAAGCAACAAGAAAACTGGCAAAAAGTTTTAGAATCAACTTTTTCATAATCCTGGAAATTAACCAAAAGCTTGAAATAATCCAGAGAATGTTATTTAAAAAAAAAAAAATGATGATATCTTGGTAAGAACAACAAGCTTTGTGTAATTTTAACTTGCACCACTCCTATTCCATTTCTCCAACTCTGCAGTAGCCTTGAAAACCAACAGCAGGAAATGGTGGTGATAATGACCTGGCAGCCACCAGAGGGAACAGAGTGGGTTTAGAGCAACTCTCAAGTCTCATTTCCAAAAAATTGTCATTATCCGACCTGGCTGGTGGTTGCCTGGAAGAATCCACTTGCAAGGCTGTCTGTAATTGAACCGACCTCTGAGTTTGCCCAGTGAAAAGCCCTCTAAAAACCAATTACAACTGGTTGATTTTGTAGCTGTCTGAAGTGTTAAATAACATGTGGGACAAACAACAGGCTAACCAAAAAACTTAAAAGTGAAAAAAGGGAGTGAGATACACATAATGGCTTTGAAAGGCTCCAACGTAGCATGATCAGGAAAGACCCAGGAAGGCCCTAAGCTCTCACCTCAATCTGACCTCGAGGCTTTGCACCAGCAGTCAGTGAAAGTGACAAGTGTTAACTGCCCACCTCAGTGTTGGAAGCATGTTCCAACACACACACACACACACACACACACACACACACACACACACAGAGCCCAACAGCAAAGACTGGGACACTTGTTGCTTCAGGCATTCAAGGAATTTTCTGTCCAACCCGTTAGCTGACCATTAAGCTGACCAACCTGAGACTTCAGTGGCTGCACAAGACAAAGAATAGAGATTTTACAGAATTAGTCAAGAAATATCACTAAACAAACAAACAAAAATCACAAACAGCAATAACAACCTGATTTCCAGAGTTGCCACACTACATTATTTAAAATGCCCAATTTTCAACAACAAATTACAAAAATAAGCAAAGAAGCAAGAAGGTATGGCCATTACATAAGAAAAAAGAAGGAATCGATAGAAACTCACTGAGATGCCCAGATGATGGGCTTAACAGGCACTTAAAACATACTATTTTAAATGATCCCTAGTACAAGGACTAAGAAAATAACTTAAAAAAAAAAGTAGTGGGGCTGGGCTGGCTCAGTCACTACAGCATGCAACTCTTGACCTTGGGGTTGTGAGTTCAAGCCCCACATTGGATGTAGAGATTACTTAAAAATAAAATCTAGGAAAAAAAAAAAAAAGTAAAAATGACAAGGGAATTAAAATGGCACACTGGAAAATATCCATTTAGCCAAAAAGAAGACAGTAATAGGGAAAGAGAAATACATAAAACATATAGAAAATAACAAAATGACTAATAAACATCCTATATTATCAGTAATTAAATTAAATGTAAAAGGATTAAACACAACAGTCAAAGGCAGAGATTGGCAGAAAGGATAACAAAAAAATGACCCAAACAAATGCTGTCAACAAGAGACACACTTCAGATTCATCCACACAAAAAGGCTGAAAACCAAAGACAGAGAGAGAGAGAACGAAAGAAAGAAAAGGAAAGGAAAGAAAAGGAAAGGAAAGGAAAGGAAAGGAAAGGAAAGGAAAGGAAAGGAAAGGAAAGAAAAAGAAAGGAATGGAGGGGCAGGGAGGGAAGGAGGAAAGTTCCGAAGAAGGAAGGAAGGAAGGAAGATCAGGTACACAATAACCAAAAGAGGGCTGGACTGGCTGCATTAATATTAGACAAAACTTACCTTAAGACAAAAATTGTTAATAGAACAAAGAAAGGATATTTTAATGATAAACATTCAATCTATCAAGAAGACATAATCAAAAGTATATATTCACCTAACACAGAGCCCCAAATTACATGAAGCAAAAACTGACATATCTAAAGGGAGAAATATACAATTCATCAATAATATTTGAAGACTTCACTTTCCAACTTTGGATAAAAGATAGAACAACTATACAGAAGATAGAAATAGAAGACTTGAACAATGCTATAAACCAACTAAGCCTAAAAGACACCTAAATAACACTCCACCCAACAGCAGTGTAACACAACACACAGAACACTCTCCAGGATATACCACATGTTAGACTGTAAAACAAGTCTCAGTGAATTTGAAAGCACTGAAGTCATACTTAGTATGTTCTCCAATTATGATGGGTTGAAATCAGAAATCAAAAACAAAAAGAAATTTAGGAAATTAACAAATTCATGGAAATTAAATAATACAGTCCTAAATAACCAACAGGTCAAAAAAGAAATCACTGGGAAATTAAAAACACTTTGAGATAAATGAAAACAACGTAATATGCCAAAAGTTATAGGAAGCAGTGAAAACAGTGTTTAGAGGGAAATTACAGCTATAAATGCCTATTTGGAAAAAGAGAAAAGATCTCAAAGCAATCATGTAATCTTTCACCATAAAAAACTAGGGGGAAAAAAAAAAGTAAACCCAACCCAAAGAAGCAGAAGGAAGGAAATAATAAAGATTAGTGTAAATAAATAAACCAAAAGTTGGTTCTTTGGACTGAAATTACTAAAGTCAGAAATGAAAGATGAGAAATTACCACCAACCTCATAGAAATAAAAAGGATTATAAGGGAGTACTATACTCCACAGGTGTCCTATATAAAAAACAGGATCCAAGATTCAGAACATCAAGTCATACCCTTTAAACACCTGCATGATCTAAAGCTACCATTCTACAAATATTTATTCTACTTCTAACTGCACTGTAATATAGACCATAAAGATCACCAGAGTCCAAAGACATACAACACAGACCTGGCGTTGGCAACCTTGCAAAGAAGACAAATACACAAATGAAAGATTAAATAATAATCAGGAAAACCTTCACATTTGGGAACGATACGATACTGAGGATTTCAAATACTTCCTTCACCAGCTCATATCCATCTAAGCTCTTAAAAGAATGAGGAACAGAGAGAGTGGGTGATGTGCAACTTCTTGTTACCAAACAATATCGATTCTGGGTATTTTATTCACCATGACATGGGTCTGCAGGGCCAGAATGGGGCAGCTTCCTGAAGAAGTTAAGAAACACAAGAGCAGCGATCTTGCTTGGTCTAAACTGGCCTCTTCTTTCCTCAAATTCCTATCCCACATTTTTTTGTTAGATAAGTGAGTTCTTTCTCCTTGAGATCTTATACCTCTTCATCCTGCCAACAGAACGATCTTTCCCAAGGGCAAAGCTTGTAGGCAATGTATTTCCTTTCTTCAGTTAGTCACCCTGCATTCCTCAGTCTTCTTCCTCACTCTCTCCAAAATGCTCTATATGCTCCTCCCCCTCCACTTAGCCACTCAATTTATGTAATTTATTATCAAATAAAGAACTATAAAAGACATGCCCAGTGAACATAAATAAACCACAAGGGCTTATAATATCCCTTTTGCAATACCAAAATGTGGGTGGCCAGAAATCTCCACAGAATGCAAAAGGTTTGATATTTCTGGCTATGGGCTGCTACTTCCCTACGGGAAAATAGAGATGCACGTTTTTAAAGAATACAAGAAATTTGTCATCTAAATATCTATTAGAAAGGATAAAACAGGGCACCTGAGTGGCTCAGTCACTTAAGTGTCTGATTCTTTTTTTTTTTTAAGATTTTATTTATTTATTTGACAGAGAGAGAGAGACAGCCAGCGAGAGAGAGGGAACACAAGCAGGGGGAATGGGAGAGGAAAAAGCAGGCTCCCAGCGGAGGAGCCTGATATGGGGCTCGATCCCAGAATGGCGGGATCACGCCCTGGGCTGAAGGCAGACGCTTAACAACTGAGCCACCCAGGCGCCCCTGATTCTTGATTTCTGCTCGGGTCTTGATTTCAGGGTTGTGAGTTCGGGCCCCATGCTGGACTCCACACTAGGCATGGAGGCTACTTAAGAAAAAAAAAAAAAAAAAGAATAAAACTACATTCCCAAACACAAAAACACATACTTAAATGGGCAACTGGCTACAATTAAACTGGGTTGCTTGTGAGAATCCTGTGAGCTGCAAACCCCAAAGACTATTCCTCTACCCAAATATACATACATATCTAGGCTGTTACAAAATCTGTTTTATTCTGGAATTGCAAACAACTAATTATTATTCTTAATACAATTTTGTGGCAATAACTATACACAGCGAATCTCGGTATAAAATGACATCAGCCGAGGCTCAAGTAGAGCCTACAGTTATGGCTGAACTAACGTTCCACTTGCTGATAACTGCACTGGTAACCCACTCTGCTTCGAACAAGAGTCCCCACACTCAAATGCCCATAGATTCTTGCCAATCATAGAGATTATGAAGCAGGCTGGGGAGTGAGCCCATAAAAGATGGAGCCCTGCTGAAGTCCAGCCAGGTAGCACAATAATGTGGGAATTTGGCCTCATGTTTCCACATTGTTTGATTCTTTAAGAGAAGCCAAACAAAATACGTCTTGCAATGTCAGATTTAGACTATTAAACTTCCACCCTACAGTAGCCCTCAACTGCGCTTTTTCCTGCCCAGCATCCCTGCGAGCACTTAGGTGCCTTTAGTCAGAAAGGCACTTCAAATGCTAGTTCTGCTTATAAACTGTATGACTGTGAGCACGTTAACTAATATCTTGAGAGTTTGTTTTTTACTTGTACGTTACCTACAAGAACGAGATGTGAAATGTACCTAGCTTTTTGTCAGGCATACAGTAAGGCCTAACCTAATGTTTGTGTTCTTTCTCAACTCCCTCTATTGGAAAACCAGATTAGAAAGTAAGATGCTTGAGTTTTCACTGCTAGGAAGAGAGAAGTGCACAGAAACAGCTTCTAGGGACGTTAAAATTTTCTGTAAATAATCACGTTGGTCAACTGTGTATAGTTGCTCCCACAGAAGAATTGTTGTCAACTGCTGAATAAGTGATTATGTAACTGGGTTGAGAGGACTAGAGGAAGTGAGGTCAAAGGGGAAAACTTCTGATGATTACAAAATTAAAGTTAAATTTTTCCACATAAGCTAATTTCAACCAAACATCAGTTTTGTTATGAAAATGTGCAGAATCATAGGAGGAGATCCTAGCGATCTCAGCAAAAAAGCCTATACAAGGTACAAAGTGAGTGGACTACTGCTTTAGAGAAGGACAGCGGAGGGAGAAATATTTAAACTCTCAATACGATGTCCAGATAGAATTCGGAAGCTGTACAATATTCCATCTTAACACCTGCTCTATCTTACTCAAATATTCTATTCATGTGGATCTGTACTATCAGGCTATAAGCTTCTTGGAGGTAAGTTCTGTCTCTCACTCCTCTTTGGTATACCATTGCCCAGCACACAGTAGGTACTCTATAAATGCTGGATAAGTTCGACTGAAATTCACACTAAGTCACAAAGGGCTACTGGTGTTTCCTAAGGGGCTTCAGATTCTAAATAAAGACATAAAAGATTCTTCCCACTGGGAACAACGGGAGAACTCCTTTAGGGGATGTGATCCGGCTGACATCAATACTGAGGATGACTAAGTTAGGACATATCTAATAACAAGTTAGTTCTAGTGAACAGAGAGGTCAAACAGCAGAATGTGAATTTCACAGCCCTTATAACCCAAGTGGTTACACCTAGGAAATGGTCGCACCTAGGAAATGACTCTTGTTGGGAATAAAAGCACTAAGAAACAAAACCGATGCTCCCATATGGGTAAAAGTGAAGCTCAATCTCTGGTCAAAAAGGAGATAAAACAGTTCAGGACAACTACTCATCCTCCAGTCAGAGCAATTATCACAGCAAAGTGCCCTTGTTGGCGGTGATTTATGCCTTGATTTTGTGAATGAGCGAAAGGCATTAATAATTCGAATGTGTGACAAGTGTGGCCTGGCCTTCATCTGACGTGACACCTGCTCAGTAGAGAGCGACCACAAACTAGCAGAGCAGCAACAAGAAGCAGCCCTCCTGTCAAAGAACGAAGGGGGAAAACAAGCTCTAGACCCAGATACGGTGCGAACTGTAACAAGCATGTTTGAGGACTGCAGAAATGATAGCAGTAGGCTTAATGGCTAGAGGCTTGTTCCAAAGGGATGGAAAAAAGGCAGGCTAAGAATTTAAGGCCACACTAGTAGTCAGATTTGGCCACTTGACAATAGCTTTAGGCTTAAAAAAGTGTGTTTGTATGATTGTGTGCATACAACTCAAGCCACTTTGGGCGTAGTTTATTCCAGTCTTCTCCCTGGTAGCAGAGAGTGAAAATGGATTCTGATGTTCCCTATTATAGTGGCTGGCTCTAAAGACAGAGAAAATGGGGGTGCCCGGGTGGCTCAGTTGGTTAAGCATCTGACTCTTGATTTCAGCTTAGGTCATGATCTCAGGGTCATGAGATCCAGCTCCACACTGGGTGTGGAGCCTGCTTAAGATTTTCTCTCCCCTCTCCTAGCAGAAAGGTAGTTTGCTCCTACTCTAAATTCTTGTCCTATGAACAGCAACTGAGAGGTGAAAAGTGCAGAACATTTCATCCTACCCCAGCAGGTCACCCCCAGCTAGACTTCTTCTGTGTGATGGTGCCTAGTCCCGTTCACTCTATCACTGAGCCAAGTGCTCACTAATTGCCTTTTACATTTATGTGTGTGACAACATCATGCTCTGGCTTGATTTTCCAAAGGGAACTTGCCAGCATAAATACTCCAGGTCCAAGATAAAACAGACTAATTAAAAACAGGCCTAGTTAAGTGTAGAACAATGGAGTTAAGATGGCGGAGGAGTAGGGGACCCCTTTTTCAGCCGGTCCCCTGAGTCAAGTTGGAGAGGTACCAGAACAGCCTGAACATCCACGGAATCAGCCTGAGACGCAGGAAGATACATCTGGATCTCTACAAATGAACATCTCCAGCGCTGAGTATTGAGGTACGAAGCAGGGAGCCGTGAAACCACGCAGATATCGGAAGATAAATGGAAGGGGGAGGGAGCCGCCACATTCGGGTGCCAGGAAGCGGTAGCCACCTGCACGGGGGAGCGGGGGGAGCGGGTGGAATCGAGGACCGGCACCCGCGAGAGAGCAGACTGAGACCATGAGCCAGGAACGCGCACCACCTGACTGAGGGCCGGAGCTTTGGAGCGCACGGGGGGGCGGCTGGCGGCAGGCGGCGTTAGAAACACAAAGGACAGAGACGCGCCGGCCCTGGAAGTGAGGGCTGGGACGCCAGGTGTGGGGTGCACATCCCGGGATGCTGCAGGGTTGAGCAGCACCAACAGAAACAGAGTTAAAGTGGCCAGAACATCAGTGGAGAACGGTCCGCGATCCCTCTGTTCTGAGACAGAGGCTGAGATTCGGCCACTGCTGCTCTGACTCTCAGAAGAGGCACAGCAAACCGCCAGAGAAAGCCGCCAGAGAACAAAAGCCTAGAAATACCGGCTTCCAGTGTGCCCGTTCCCATCCCCCCTCGCAGGGGACATGGAGACTCTACCCAAACAGGGTTGCCTGAGTATCGGCGCGGCAGGCTCCTCCCCCAGAAGGCAGGCTGAAAAATCAAGAAGCCCACATCCCTAAGATCCCTATAAAACAAGGGCACAAGGCCTGGGTCCCGGTCAATAATTTGGGCTCTGGACAACCCCACAACTTCTCCTCATCAGAATGACGAGAAGGAGAAATCCCCCAGCAAAGAAAAGACAATGAGTCTGTGGCCTCTGCCACAGAACTAATGGATGTGGATATAACCAAATTATCAGAAATGGAATTCAGAGTAACAATGGTCAAGATGATGTGTAGACTTGAAAAAAGTATTAACGAAATGGTAATGAGAATATTGAATCTCTAAGGGCGGAAATGAGAGTGAACCTGGCAGAAATTAAAAATTCTATGAGCCAAATGCAGTCAATACTAGAGGCTCTGAAAGTCAGGGTGAATGAGGCAGAAGAATGTATCAGCGAATTGGAGGATGTGTTAGAAGAGAAAACTAAAATAGAATCTGGACTTAAAAAAATCCACGCTCATGAATGTAGGTTACGGGAGATTACTGACTCAATGAAACGTTCCAATGTCAGAATCATCGGCATCCCCGAGAGGGTGGAGAAAAACAGAGGTCTAGAAGACATATTTGAACAAATTGTAGCTGAGAACATCCCTAATCTAGCAAGGGAAACAAACATCCGTGTCCAAGAGGCAGAGACGACTCCTCCCAAGCTCAACCACGACAAACCTATGCCACGTCACGTCATAGTGCAGTTCACAAATATTAGCTCCAAGGATACAGTATTGAAAGTGGCCAGGGCAAAGAAATTTCTCATGTACCAAGGCAAAAGTTATCAGAATTACGTCATACCTGTCTACACAGACCTGGAATGAGAGAAAGGGTGGGGGGGGGGGGGCATTTTTAAAGCTCCTTCAGAGAAAAACATGCAGCCAAGGATCCTTTATCCAGCAAGGCTGTCATTCAGAATGGATGGAGAAATAAAGACCTTCCAGAATCGCCAGTCATTGACCAATTTCGTAACCACAAAACCAGCCCTACAGGAGATAATAAGGGGGGTTTTATAAAGGTAAAAAGCCCCCAAGAGTGATACAGAACAGAAAGTCACAATCGATAGAAACAAAGACTTTATGGCAACATGGCATCATTAAAATCATATCTCTCAATATTCAGTCTCAATGTAAATGGCCTAAATGCTCCCATAAATGCCACAGGGTTGCAGATTGGATAAAAAGACAGGACCCATCCATTTGCTGTCTACAAGAGACTCATTTTGAACCTAAAGATACATTCAGACTGAAAGTAAAGGAATGGAATACCATCTTTCATGCCAATGGACCTCAAAAGAAAGCTGGGGTAGCAATTCTCATATCAGACAGACTGGATTTTAAACTTAAGACTATAGTTAGAGACACAGAAGGGCACTATATTATTCTTAAAGGATGTATCCAACAAGTGGCTATGACAATTATAAATATATATGCCCCCAACAGGGGAGCAGCAAGATACACAAGCCAACTCTTAACCAGAATAAAAAGACATATAGATAAAAATACGTTAATAGTAGGGGACTTCAACACTCCACTATCAGAAACAGAACACCCAAGAAAAAATCGACAAAGAAACAAGGGCTTTGAATGTCATACTCGACGAGTTGGACCTCATAGATATATATAGAACACTACAGCCCAGAACGAAAGAATACTCATTCTATTCTAATGCCCATGGAACATTCTCAAGAATAGACCATGTTCTGGGACACAAAACAGGTCTCAACTGATACCAAAAGACTGAAATTATTCCCTGCGTATTCTCAGACCACAATGCTTTGAAATTGGAACTCAATCACAAGGAAAAATTTGGAAGAAACTCAAACACTTGGAGACTAAGAACCATCCTGCTCAGGAATGATTCAATAAACCAGGAAATCAAAAATCAATTTAAACAATTTATGGAGACCAACGAGAATGAAAACACAATGGTCCAAAACCTATGGACGTTACGTTGGAATTAACTTAACCAGAGACGTAAAGCCAGTCTTAAGGGGGAAATACATAGCTGTCCAAGCCTCACTCAAAAGAACAGAAAAATCTAAAATGCAGTTTTTATATTTTCACCTCAAGAAGCTGGAACAGCAACAGAGGGACAGGCCTGATCCACGCATGAGGAAGCAGTTGACCAAGATTACAGCAGAAATCAATGAATTAGAAACCAGAAGTACAGTAGAGCAGATCAACAGGACTAGAAGCTGGTTCTTTGAGAGAATCAATAAAATTGACAGACCACTGGCAAGACTTATCCAAAAGAATAGAGAAAGGACCCAAATTAATAAAATTATGAATGAAAAAGGAGAGGTCACAACCAACACCGATGAAATTGGAAGGATTATTAGAAACTTTTATCAACAGCTTTATGCCAATAAATTAAGCAATCTGGAAGAGATGGGGGCCTTCCTGGAAACCTATAAACTACCAAGACTGAAACAGGAAGAAATTGATTTCTTAAACAGGCCAATTAATTATGAAGAGATTGAGTCAGTGATAAACAACCTTCCAAATAACAAAACTCCAGGCCCGGATGGTTTTCCTGGGGAATTCTACCAAACATTCAAAGAAGAAATAATACCTATTCTCCTAAAGCTATTTCAAAAAATAGAAACAGAAGGAAAGCTAACAAACTCATTCTATGAGGCCAATATTACCTTGATCCCCAAACCAGGCAAAGACCCCCCCAAAAAGGAGAATTATAGACCGATTTCCCTAATGAATATGGACGCCAAAATCCTCAACAAGATCCTGGATAACAGAATCCAACAGTACATTAAAAGGATTATCCATCATGACCAAGTGGGATTCATCCCTGGGATGCAAGGGTGGTTCACCATTCACAAATCTATCAGTGTCTTAGATTTTATCCAGAAAGAAAAATTCAAAAATCATATGATTCTCTCAATAGATGCAGAAAAAGCATTAGACAAAATACAGCATCCTTTCCTGATTAAAACCCTGCAGAGTGTAGGGATAGAGGTACATTCCTCAATCTCATAAAAAACATCTATGAAAAGCCTACAGCAAATATCATTCTCAATGGGGAAAAGCTGGAAGCCTTTCCCTTAAGATCAGGAACTCAACAAGGATGCCCACTCTCGCCACTATTATTCAACATAGTACTAGAAGTCCTTGCAACAGCAATCAGACAACAAAAAGGGATAAAAGGTATCCAAATAGGCAAAAAAGAAGTCAAAATGTCTCTCTTTGCAGATGACATGATACTCTATATGGAAAACCAAAAAGAATCCACTCCCAAACTATGAGAAGTTATAGAGCAATTCAGTAAGGTGGCGGGATACAAAATCAATGCTCAGAAATCAGTTGCATTTCTATACACGAACAATGAGACTGAAGAAAGAGAAATTAGGGAATCCATCCCATTTACAATAGCACCAAAAACCATACGTTACCTTGGAATTAACTTAACCAGAGATGTAAAGGATCTATATTCCAGACACTATAAATCACTCTTGAAAGACATTGAGGAAGACATAAAAAGATGGAAAAATATTCCATGCTCATGGATCAGAAGAATTAACATAGTTAAAATGTCCATGCTACCCAGAGCAATCTACACTTTCAATGCTATCCCGATCAAAATACCAATGACATTTTTCAAAGAACTGGAACAAATAGTCCTTAAATTTGTGTGGAACCAGAAAAGGCCCCGAATCGCCAAGGAATTGTTGAAAAGGAAAAACAAAGCTGGGGGCATCACACTGCCGGATTTCGAGCTGTACTACAAAGCTGTGATCACAAAGACAGCATGGTACGGGCACAAAACAGACACATAGACCAATGGAACAGAATAGAGAACCCAGAAATGGACCCTCGGCTCTTTGGGCAACTAATCTTTGATAAAGCAGGAAAAAACATCCAGTGGAAAAAAGACAGTCTCTTCAATAAACGGTGCTGGGAAAATTGGACAGCTACATGCAAAAGAATGGAACTTGACCACTCTCTCACACCATACACAAAGATAAACTCCAAATGGATGAAAGACCTCGACGTGAGACAGGGATCCATCAAAATCCTAGAGGAGAACATAGGCAGCAACCTCTACGTCATCGGCCAGAGCAACCTTTTTCATGACACATCTCCAGAGGCAAGAGAAACAAAAGATAAAATGAACTTGTGGGACACCATCAAGATACAAAGCTTCTGCACAGCCAAGGAAATGGTCAAAAAAACTAAGAGGCCGCCCACAGAATGGGAGAAGATATTTGCAAATGATGCTACAGATAAAAGACTGGTATCCAAGTTCTACAAAGAACTTCTCAAATTCAATACACAAGAAACAAACAAATCATAAAATGGGCAGAAGATATGAACACACTTTTCCAATGAGGACATACAAATGGCTAGCAGACACATGAAAAAATGTTCAAAATCATTAGCCATCAGGGAAATTCAAATCAAAACCACACTAAGATACCACCTTACACCAGTTAGAATGGCAAAAATTGACAAGGCAAGAAACAACAATTGCTGGAGAGGATGTGGAGAAAGGGGATCCCTCCTACATTGTTGGTGGGAATGCAAGTTGGTACAGCCACTCTGGAAAACAGTGTGGAGGTCCCTTCAAAAGTTAAAAATTGAGCTACCCTATGACCCAGCCATTGCACTACTGGGTATTTACCCCAAAGATACAGACGTAGTGAAGAGAAGAGCCATATGCACCCCAATGTTCACAGCAGCAGCGTCCACAATAGCTAAATCGTGGAAGGAGCCGAGATGCCCTTCAACAGATGACTGGATTAAGAAGTTGTGGTCCATATATACAATGGAATATTACTCAGCTATCAACAAGAACGAGTTCTCAACATTTGCTGCAACATGGACGGCAATGGAGGAGATAATGCTAAGTGAAATAAGTCAAGCAGAGAAAGACAATTATCATATGGCTTCACTCATTTATGAAACATAAGAACTAGGAAGATCAGTAGGGGAAGAAAGGGATAAAGAAAGGGGGGTAATCAGAAGGGGGAATGAAGCATGAGAGACTATGGACTCTGAGAAACAAACTGAGGGCTTCAGAGGGGAGGGGGTGGGGGAATGGGAGAGGGTGATGATGGGAAGTAAGGAGGGCACGTATTGCATGGTGCACTGGGTGTTATACGCAACTAATGAGTCATCGAACTTTACATCAGAAACCAGGGATGTACTGTATAGTGACTAACAAAATATAATAAAAAACCATGAAAAAGAAAGAAGAAAAAAAAAAGAAAACAAGTGTACACAATGCAGATACACAGAAAAAAAAAACCAGGCCTAGTTATCCAATTAGCTGCTCATCTCCTATTTGCATTACCAAGTTACAGAGTATATTCAGTTATTTTGCCCTTTTTTCTCATTCAGGTCGGCACAACAGGTTTTGGCTTATAAACTGAACATCTAATTTCTTTTTTAAGATTTATCCACTTGTTTGAGAGAGAGAGCATGAGTGGGAAGGGCAGAGGAGAGGGGGGAGACAATCTCAAGCAGACTCTGCACTGAGCACAGAGCCCAAAGAGCGGTTCAATCTAGCAACCCTGAGATCAAGACCTGAGTCAAAACCAAGAGTGGCCACTCAACTGACAGTGCCACCCAGGAGCCCCTGTAATATCTAATTTCCACGGGATTAACAACAGCCTCAGTGAGAGGCAGGTATGGAGAAGGAGTGCAGGCTTAAGAGAAAAGGAAGGCTAAGCTCAGATTCCAAAATCTGCCACTTATGAAGGCTAATCAGTAAAGTGGTAAAAACAATTCATACTTTGTATGTTGTTAGATTAAAGAGATTATTAGATTAACAGATTAAAATGGAGGGGAGAGATCTCATAATTAGTTTTCAGAGAGAGAATATATGGCAGGAGTTGGAGAAGTTTCTTTCACCACATATAAAGTCCAAAGGGAGTATCTACTTGGAGATTTGCTTCAATGCAATAACTATTTATAATGAAAGGCTACAGGTCATTCATTTAGCAAAGATTTTGAGGATTTACCATGTGCCAGGCCTGTGCTAGGTGTTGGGGAGACCTCTGTAAACACTATAGACACAAGTCTGGTTCTTAAACAGCTTACAGTTTAGTAAGTGAAGTAAACTAGCAAATGGGATATCAGAGTAGTGTTGGGTGCCATCGGAGCACAGGAAAACACCCCAAATCTGAGAGGGAGGGAGCAGGGAAAGGTCAGCGTGGGAAGTAATCACCAAGGAAAAACCTGAAGAATAAGTAGGAGTGAGCTAAGGAGGACAAGTTCTAGACAGACAATAGCACATACAAAGGTCCTGAGGTGAAGCAATGCTGCAAAGCAGTTTCAATCTGGAGGAACTTTGAGCACAACCTCAACGAGCAAGTACAAAGGGGGACGAAGCAGAGATAAAAGAGTAAGGGGATAACGCGATTAGCAATGTAAGCAGGAGTCAGATCATGAAGTGGTCTGTAAACCATCCATGCTAAAGAGCTTCCCCCTGGAGACAAAGGGAATTTACTGAAGAGTGGGAATGACCTGATCAGATTTATTTTTCAAGAAGATCACTCTGACTGCATTGTGGGAAAAGAGTTTGGAAAATCTTTCACATCATATAAAGAAACTATTTTATATTTTTTTAAAGATTTTATTTATCTCTTTGACAGAGAGAGAGAAAGAGAGCACAAGTAGGCAGAGCAGCAGGCAGAGGGAGAAGGAGAAGCAGGTTTCCCGCTGAGCAGAGAGCCCAGTGCGGGACTCATTCCAGGACCCTGAGATCATGACCTGAGCCAAAGTCAGACGCTTACCTGACGGAGCCACCCAGGTGCCCCTAAAGAAACTATTTTAAAAGAAACCTTCTCCAGAGTGCCTGGGTGGCTCAGTCGGTTAAGCATCTGAATCGTAGTTTTGGCTCAGGTCATGATCTCAGGGTTCTGGGATCCAGCTCGGAATTGGGCTCCATGCTCAGTGAGGAGTCTGCTTGATGATTCTCTCTTGTCCTCACTGTCTACCCCTCCCCCTAGCTCGCATGCTCTTGCTGTAAAATAAATAAATAAATCTCAAAAAAAGAAACCTTTCCCCTACCCCCCCCTCAAAACCCAAACCAACTGCTAAAAGAATCTCGACTATTTTAGAAATAAAACATTTACTTGTAACTTAAAGGAAAACTTTTTAAGAGCTTTTGGCTACAATGACCTGCAAACATAGCAAAATAAAAGATAAGGCTATTAATCTCAGGTAAGCCTTGTTTGCTAGGAACAAGAGAAGAAAAGAGAGGTCCTACCCCTTACCATTCCACTCCCTTTACACCCACCTCTTGCAGGCAGTTTATACCAGCTCAATCTTTGTCTTTCATTTAGGGACCAAATTTATGCACCAAAATAAGAATTTGTCCATAGGCTTGGGGAAACTGCTAGAAGTGTGCCAGATAACTTTAAAAAACTAAATACTAACAGATGAGAACCTGTTCTTATCCCAAGGTCAAGCAGAATTAATCTAAGCTATTTTGCCAGTGGTCATTAAACCATAAGAATTTCTGTAAGTAGCGTCTAAATTAGAAAGTCTGAGACCCTACAACAATACGGTGCAAGCACCAGAACACAATAATTAGAATTAGACACTTTCTCGAATTTGCCTTTTAAAAATAAATCATGCCATTAAGCACTAAATGCGAGGATTAAAATTTCACAAACTTCTAGTTAAATCAAATGTGGTGACAACTACTGGCACGTGACCAAATACTGAAAGAATCTCAGCTGTTTTAGAAATAAAACATTTGCTTCCAGCTTGAAGCAAAACTTTTTAGGGTCTATGGTTAAACTGATCTGCAAATATAGCATAAGAGTAACAGGTAAGAGAAGTCTTTTATGTGACAAATGAAATGCTAAGTCAACCTTTAAAATAAAAAATTGGGGGGATATTTGGCTGAAACTCACAAAAGACTTTAAGACAAAGTAAATGACTACACATTCCTAAAAATTAAGATATGTACATTTTCTAGAATAATTAGAAACATGGAATTTATCATTATCATAAGACAATGCTTACAAGATCATGTGCCAATTAAAAAAACACTAATACTGCAACTACTTTGGAGGACAGAGTCAAATCCGTTCTCTGAAAGGAATCGATTCCTTATTTTTTTTCTTCTGCAATTAGAGAAAGTCTCTGCTTTCCACACTTTCTAAAAATAATTACGTAAATTTAGTATTTCAAAACATGCTTGGGAACTTGGGATTCAACAACTTAATTATTTCAAAAATCACTATTTCCAAAACTACTGTGATTTTATATACAGTTCATTTATTTAGTGACCAGCATAAAGGCCTAGCATAGTGAAGAATGACACAATGCGAAACACATCAGACTGGGAATCAAGATACTCATTCACCCATTTATTCCTTCGTTAAACAGCTGAGTCCTGCTTTAGTGCCAGGCCTACAGACACTAAAAAAATATTTAAGTCCTCAAAGAAACATAATAATATATTTCATCAAATTTGGGACACTATCAATCATAAGACTAACTCTTAACTAATAAAGAAAAAATGCTTTCAATTAAATGATGACATAATGCCTTGAATGAATCACATCAGCCTCTTGTTACTTTGATATTTTTAAAACCTATTCAGAAAAATTTGGCAGTTTTTCCTGCCTTCAATTCATTGCTTGACATTTTAAATGGCAACCATTCCCCCCTCCCCCGTCTCTATACAAAACATGCCTTCACCTACTCAGGGGTGTCCTCCTTGCTTGGCTCCCATAAAGCACTTAGTTGATATTTTTGAAAAAAAGTAAATGAAATTGTGATGATTTCTCTAAAGGCCAATGTTGACTTCATGAATACCAAATATACATCTCTCTACTTTGTTTCGGTCCTTTTCTGTGTGTTCAATGACTTTTTGTTTCAATGCCAAATCATAATAAAATCTTTCTTGACGATATTCTAAAGAGCAATTAAATCCACCATATGTAGCAATGATATGGTACGTAACTCTATTGAAATGACGACACTAAACGTAACTGCAACTACGTGTAGACACGCACAGGCAATGACAATCTACCCAGATGGCCACCCGACAGCCAGCAACTGGAAGACGCCATCAAGTGTCAGACACATTCCAAATTCAGAGTGAGAAAAATGTGTCTTAGAATCACAGCGGTGAGAGCAGCCAACACCCATGTCGCACTGTGAGGAAAGGACCATTCTACCTACTTGACAGACGTTACATCATGAAAACCTGTACAGAGGTAGATTAAGTGCCTGCAGATGAGGAAACTGAGTCATGGGCAGAGGGGGGTGAGCGTGGGTAACTTGCCCAATACCACAAAGCTAGCACGTGGCCAGGCTAGCATTTGAATTCATATAGCCTGGGCTGAGAGGCTCTGCTGTGAACCCCTGGGCGGTGTGGCCTCTTGAGCTAATAATCAGTAACCGGCTTTGTGACCTGAGGCAAATCACCAGAGACTCCTTTCCTTATTTCAAAACAGAGGAAGTGGAACATATGATTACGGAGTTCTTTCCTGGGATGAAAATATTAAAATTCTATAATCTTCCACAGTAAAATTTTATTCCCATGCTGGTTTCTCCTTACGCTAATACAATGCAAACCCTCACTGCCATTAGTGATTACTGAAAGGAATGTAACTTTTACTACTAGTCTAAAATGAGACATACTTCGGGAGATATTTAAGAAACAGACACACACGTGCTTGTACCACTATTTCCTTTTTTTTAGGGTGATGGCAAAAGGTTGACTATGGAAATAAATGAGCCAATGTGTGGGTTTTACTCTGCTTGTCTACTATACTTATGATAGAAATTTAGTCATTTCAAAATTTAATCCAAAATTAACATATGACTTCAATGTGTCAGTTTCAACAGATACTCACAATGCAGAACTCCCTATTCTTTAAAAATTTTGTTCATTTATGGGGGGGGAACCAACAAATTAATAACAGATACGAATATTGCAACATTTTTCCTCTTGAGCCAGTTTAAGGCTGGAATTAAATATGCATTACACACTTGACAACTCTTCTGCCCTAAGGACGGTGGGGGCCACACCCTTTAGATTTCCTTCTACAGGCCCAGCCAGCTGCTCTCCGTCCTAGGTAACCTCCCTTAAGCCCCACAAACTCTGATCATCAGGCAACCCAGTGAGGCTTAAAATAATTCCTAACATTTCACTCTGAAGTTGTCCTCAGGAGGAGAGTTAGCAAAGGAAAAAGATCAAAATACGGAGTCTTCAACACTTTCATTATTCATTCCTAAACATCATACATCGTATCAGTTTTGGCTTGCTTTTCTCTTTACATATACACATACATGTATACACATAAAATTATTTGCCCCAACAAAAATCAGAGAAAACATTAAAAAGATTTCTGGGGGAAAAGTGAAAAAGAGAATATAAGTGAACTACTAGCAAAAATGGGCTTAGAAAAACAAAACAAGTGAGAAAGATGCCCCAAGACAGAAGGCTCTCATCAGTACACAGAATATTCCTTTACATACCTTTCCGTGCTGCCCTGCTCTCTCGTAACAAATGACAACATCTTCCCACATTTCTAGCTTCTCAAATATCTGAAGGGCTGAACTCGTGCATCCCAGCTCAAAGAGAAAGCCTGCAAGTTGGCGCTAGAAGAATCAAGTTAAAATAATGAACATTTCTTTATGTAAAGAGATTCCTCTTTCACTAGGCGGGTGCACTAACATGCCATTTTAAGGCTCTGCTTATGTAATAAATACATCATTTCTACAATTTGACCTCAACTAATTAGAAATCTGCAATGATTCAATACTTTCCTGTTTACTTTAGCAAGTTTCTTCATAGAGGGTAAGGAATTAAAACACTGTCATATAGGAACTTCCCAAAACACTCAATATATCCATTTTTTCCTAAGAACTCAGAAGAACTTAAAAGGCAAAATCAGTATTTCTTTCTTACGTAGAGATTCTGTGACCATCTCTGATTTGTAAAGCTGAGATCCAATAAATCAACTTAAAAAACTCTAGTTAGAATACCTCTGGTATCAAAAAGAGAAGTGTTGGCGGGGATGTGGAGAAGAGGGAACCCTCGTGCACTGTTGGTGGCAATGTCAATGGAAAACAGTATGAAGGCTCCTCAAAAAATAAATATGGACCTACTAAGTGAGCCAGCAATTCCACTTCTGGGCCTTTATTCAAAGAAAATGAAAATATTCACTTAAAAAAATATCTCCACCCACATGTTCATTATAGCATTATTTACAATAACTGACACATAGAAGCAGCCTAAGTGTCCATCAAGGGATGAATGGGTAAAGAAATTGTAGTGTGTGTGTACACACAACAGACACAACACACACACGCGCGTATGCGCACGAGTGGAATATTATTCAGCCACAAAAAAGAATGAAATCTTACCATCTGTGACAACACGGATGGACCTGCTGGGCATTATGCAAAGTGAAATAAATCAGACAGAGAAAAACAAATACAGTACGAATCTGACGTACATGAGGAATCTAAAAAAATCAAATTCATAGAAACAGAACAGACTGGTGGCTGCCCGAGGTTGAGGGGTGCTGGTGAGAGAAATGGATGAAGGTGGTCAAAAAATACAAATTTCCAGTTATAAGTAAGTTCTAAGGATGTCACGTACAGCATGCTGACTAGAGTTAACAATACTGTATTGTATATTTGAAAGATGTGAAGAAAATAGATCTTAAAAGCTCTCACCACAAGGAAAAAAATTGTAATTATGTGAGGAGATGGGTATTAACTAAATTCAATGTGGTGACCATTTCACAATATATGGATATATCAAATCATTATGTTGTATACCTAAAACTAATACAATGTTATGTGTCAGCTGTATCTCAAACTGGGAAAAAATGAAATTGAACCTCAAATAAACAAATAATAAAAACTTGAAGCAGTTGACATAAATGACAAAAATCTATGCATTAGCACTTGGGCACTTTATTAATGAAAGCATCTCTGGGTCTTTCTCACTCCCATCTACCTAGATTTATTTAGAACACATTCTAAAAAACTTAACTATTTTATTTCCCAGCCTTGGCAGATAAAAAAGGGGGCAAATTGTGATAAGGTTATTGAAAGTTAAACATATTAAAAAAGTAAATATATTGTGGTTTATAAGTGGTCCATCCTGCAGGAATGGAAAAAAATACTAAAAAGGTTTAAAAAGTGAGGTTCAGGACGCTTGGCTGGCTCAGTCAGTAGACCATGTGACTCTTGAGCTCAGGGTGATGAGTTCAAGCCCCACTCTGGGTGAAGAGCTTACTTTAAAAAAAAAAAGTGGGTGAAGTTCTTGAGTAATGCATGGTTTCATATTAGTGAGAACTGTGTTGTTTTCTCTTAAATACAATTTTACTGCTCTTTCAAAATTCAATACATATTTAAGAGTTAAGAAGCCAGTGGATGGAAAATCTAGGTTGACAAAATTAGAAAGTAAAATGAAATGTACCTGAAAGTTATAAGCTAATATATTTTAAAAAATAAGTAAAGGGAATGATCTAATTCTTCCATATGCCATGAATCAGGGGAACTTGGCTATTTTAAGATATTTGGACATTTTAAAAAACTGAATATCGCATATGGGAGCTGGAATAAATCTTAGTGCTCACACGGTAAGTAGTTTAATCTTTTCATTGAATAGACAAGGAAAGTTATGGCACCTAAGCTGTTAGGGTTAGCTAGAGGCAAAGACTGATTCTCTTTTTACAATAAACTATGCTACTACTTTTTGATCTTTAAAAATAATACATAAAGAAACGGTCATTCGCTACAATGAAAGAAAAAATGATTTAAATTGTTAATGAAACAGGATGTTTATCTAACTGCCTAAAGATCCTAAAATCCACAGCTTCCTAAACAGATAAGATAAACATTGTGCCTAAATTCTATTTGAAAAGTATTTAATTTTCCTAATGCTTCTATTCAGAAACAGACTGAAAGCTAAACCCTCAACATACATGCTTTGTTATAATAATAGCTCAGAATCTGAGATGTTTATCCATCACAAACTACATAGGACAAGGCACTTAATTTCATAGATCGGGGTCAAAAACATGCCAAAAAGTTCCAGCTGTTAACACCTTCTTGATAAAGAAGGCACTCCTTTTGAGATAATATAACAAAGCTTTTTATTTGCCTGTTATATCGAGACTCCTTCAATAAAGTGAATTCCAGTATGTAATAAATCCCCTACTTTACTCCGTGCTTAAGAATAGGACATACTCGAAGAAATCTAACAGTAGGGATTCAGCGTCACTGAATGGTGGGTTGGCACTTACAATTCTAAATCACTACCTATGTAATCCATGAGAGGACAGGAAGCTGGCTGAAATGACAAGTTACTAAATTATATAGAAATTTCTGCCCGTCACCATTTCACTCTACTAAACTTCTAAGTGCCATAGCTTCCTCATCTATAAAATGGGGATATTTCACACAATTGTTGCAATAAAGTAAGATAATGTGTGCAAAATGCAGAACAAAACGCATGCGTCATACTAAGCATGCAATAAAAGCTGGTTGTCATTAGCTCGCATAACTACAACCCAACGAAGAGACAAGGAAAGGAGGGAAACTAGACTAACAATTGGGAAACCAGAGATCTACTTCATGACCAGCTGTGTGATCAACACTGGAGAAGTGTAGTTCATTGCACTGGGCCTCAGTTTTCTTCTCTGTAATATTAAGAAACCAGACCAGGTGTCTAAGTCGCCTTCAGTGCTAAAATTTTACAAAATAGGGGAATGACACCCATAACACGGGCCTGAATCTCCATCCCAATAGGGAGCTTTCGGAGCTACACAGGTCTTCTTACATCCCAGAAAAAGAACAACGGTACCTCACCATACCGAGCAAGAAACAAATGCTTTAAGTTGTTTTTGTAAACAACTCGGTTAAAAGGTTCATTCTCAAGCAGAAGGTCCTAACGGGCTTTTAAAGTTATTTTGAAAATGAAAGCTTCTGTGGTTCTCCCACTACTTAATTTCAAGGATTCTAATTTAATCTTGTTTTAAATTCTTTTAAAAATGTTTTCAAAGTTTAATATCATTTTAGCCAAAAGAGCATTTTGAAGTAATTGGCAATCCCCAGCTAGATACTTTTATTCTATTTGAAAACTCGAACATAAATTGAAAAATCAGGTATTTATCTTTCAAAAGCAAAGTATTTTCCATACCCAATGACAAACAGCAACAAAAATACCTGAACAGCCCAGTGAGGGAGTACTTGACAGCAATAGAAAATCTTCAGACGTTCCAATACAGATGTAGTCTTGTCTTCAAATTGGTCTGCAAGAGCCTTAAGAGGACATATCATAATCAGAATCTATATGTGTAATAACTTTTTTTTAAAAAGATTTTATTTATCTATTTGACAGAGAGAGAGAACACAAGCAAGGGAGTGGCAGGCAGAGGGAGAAGGAGAAGCAGGCTTTCTGCTGAGCAGGGAGCCCGATATGAGGCTCAATCCCAGGACTCTGAGATCATGACCTGAGCTGGAGGCAGACGCATAACTGACTGAGCCACCCAGGTGCCTCTGTAATAACTTTTAATATTAATAAGGCTCTTACTGAAGAGTTATACAAATGGACATATAAACAATAAAGAACACAAGTCACTTTTTCTTTTAAAGATTTTTTATGTATTCATTTGAGAGCGAGAGAGAGCACACAAGCAGGGGGAGGGTCAGAGGGAGAGGCATAAGCAGACTCCCCACTGAGCGGGACACCGGATGCATGGCTTGATCCCAGGACCCTGGGATCATGACCTGAGCTGAAGGCAAACGCTTAACCTACTGAGCCACCCAGGTGTCCCCACAAGTCACTTTGATAAGGTGATGAAATGTGTGAATTTTTTCTTGAATTTCTTCAACCATTTAAAAAACTTTAAAATTAACCAACATTAACATAAACATGTACATTAAAAGCTTGTCCATAAAATAGTTTTTAAAACTAAGATTCCCTATAATGATTCATTCAAAGAACTAGCCTAAATTTACCAGGCTTTTTACTTTTTCTAAGAAAAACTGTTCTGTAGCCTATCTATCTCACAACCATAATTTACTTCGACAATGGCACTTGCTAATATAAATCAGAGAAAAGTTATATGCAGAACTTCATTTAGGACTATTTTCTCAGGAATAAAGTGAAAGCAAAAGGTGGGTCTATTTGGTCACAGAGAGCAAGTTTTCTTCCTCTTCAGCAATAGAGCTCTAAGGCAGGACGTTCACTCGTGCGAGACCATCCTTGAGATGCAGTGGTCAGCTACAAGGTGCACGCAATGAAGAAGCCCTCTGCTGTACTGAATTCCTACAATGAATAACTGATCTCCTAAAACTACACCAAGAAGCAGACCACTAAGACCAAGACAGTGGACTCTGAGAAAAGGTACCAAGGCCAACGGCAAAGTCAAAGGCTGGCACGATCCAGCAATCAAATTATCAGTCATCAAAAGAGCTCACATATTCAACATCAAAATGAACGCAGCTGCGCTCTGAGGTCCTAAGCAAATGCATGTACAACAGCCCCATTCCCACGATCACCTTCACCTGCCTCTTAATATGTTATTCAGTTTATCCTAAGTATATATATTTTGTCTGACACATACTTATACCTTCTCTCAACTATGAATTATCATGACCTTTTCTGCACAATGCAGTACTCAATTTTTCTTTCTTTCTTTCTTTTTTTTTTTTTTTTGCCAGTTGACTGGTTTTCACAAGCCTATCTTATGAGGATTTCACGGTAATGAGAGGTCAATGTTAATTTTCTGATGTCAATGCACATAGTGGGATCATGTAGGAGAAGGTCCTTGTATTTGAGGACAAGGAAGTACCATGTTGGCAACTTACTTTCCAATAATTTAGGATACCAAAAAACAGCTGCACTGTACTTAAAACTTTTCGGTAAGTTTGAAATTGTTTCAGATTTTTATGAAATGAATTTGTAAAATCGAAAACCTCAAAAAAAAGTAAGAGATAGCAAGTCTAACTTCCTCAGAAGAAAGAAAACAACGAAGAGTCTAACATATCCCAGTACAAACCCAAGACAAGGAGATCAGTTTCTAAGCAGGGAAACTGCTCCTAAATTGGAGGTTTTCTGTATTTTACTAGGTGGGAGATACATCTGTTAGCCTAAGAATATCCTGTAGAATGAGAAAATACTCATTACATCACTTCTTTGACAATCCAAGATGTTATTCAATCAAGTCCATCAGAACAAACTGAGACATAACCAGACTCTTAAACCATCTTGGTAAAAATATTTTTAAAGCTTTCTGGCCTTACTTCAGAGAAACTTAATAGTAAAAAGGTTGCATGCTTCTGCCCAAAGCTGTTTAGTTGTAGGAGAGAGAGAAGAAAAACTTCTAGCTGAATACATATGGTTATAATACATAAATAAAAGGTTCACTGAATTAATTCATCAAAAGGGGGCAAATTTTTCCTTTTATATCTATTTTCTTCTTAGAAAGAAAAAATAACCAATGCTTATTTAATAATAATAATAATAATAATAATAATAATAATAATAAAGGCCCAAATCAACATCACAACACCTACTTTTATGAAGTCCTAATTACACGAAAAACACTTTATTTTCAAACAAAACTCATGTTGCTTGCTGTAGGTGCTGCCTCTAGCTTAAATATAGCAAATGCTCAGTAAAAATTTCTTAATATATTAAGGATCAGATGATCTCAGAGTATCTAAGCATCTCTGATATTCTCAGATACTCCCCCAAATCACAAAGACCACAGGAGAGAGATCAAAAAACCAACATTATCTGAGCTGGATTCCGTGAATAAGCCCCTGCACAAGAACAGTCATGCTTCATAAGAACTTGATTAGGCCATAAGTATGTAACGATTATGACAGAATCTTAACCTATCTTCGCTCCTGCACAAAATGTACTTCTTCCTACTTTAAGCATGACAGCCACCTAAATAAGATCTACCTACCCATAAAATTAAGAACATTAAATTAGTATACAAAAGAAAGGGATGACGGGGTGCTGTAATTGCCTATATCCTCTACTGAAGTACTCTTTTCTATTTGCTAATTCACTACAAAGATAGGGACATCTCTAGATTTCTCCGAGCAGGATTTCTTTTAGCAACTCATTCTGAAATAATTCCATTATATCTAAACAAACTGGAGTCCTTTACAGGCATGGTAAATAATTCCACTGTATACAAATAGACTCAAGTGTTTTACAGGAGAAACCACGCTAGTAAGCATAAGTGACCTGGATTCTGTTCTAGGTTTATCTCCAAAAAGCAAGTTATTAAACCACAAAGGCATCCATCTGTGAAAGGATCTTTGCATTCAATGGGTATATGGCTTTATCAAAAGAGTACTTTGTCTCATTTCAAGCATTTGAGGTTTGTTAGCTAGTTATAGGCACCATCAACTGAATGCAAATTTCCTTAGAGGTAAACCAAATGCCCAGATAGTTTGGAAGACAATGGTAGGATGTTCAGCACCAGGAGATGGGAATGAAGGAAGGTGGTGCCCCAGTTACTACTGTGTGGATCTATGTGCATGAACACGGGCATAAAGAGTGCACTCCGTGAGAAATGGGCCCTTTGCAAGCTTTCATGTACTTCCAGAGATGTAGGTAACTGGTCTCTAACCCAGTGTCCTACCCTTGCACCGTTTTCTCTGTCTAGTTTCTAAATTCATGATTTTCACACCTGAAAGTCATAGGCACCTGGTGATAAGTTAAAACTGGTATGAGGAGATGATCTTTAAGGAATGATGGCAATGCCAAAAACAGACAAAGACAAGCAAATATACCCTAAATCAACCATTAAGAATTGGATCATTGAGAACTGAAAGCAAGTATTTATTCTCCAGGAGGGTGATGGAAGAGATGCGGATGAATGGAAGAGATGCGGATGAATGGAAAAGATGATGAGTAAGGAGTGAGGAATAGTCTAGGGCTCCGTCCAGAGGTGGGGAAGAGCCAAGTCACAGAAAATCCAGGTATAACTGCTGGGACACACCGACGATGACTTCATGATGTATATATTGTTAAGATATGATACTGTTATCAAGTTTTAAGGCTCCCTTTTAATGTCATTTTCTCCCCCAAATGCCACCTCAAAGCATTTAGACTTTGAGTGTCCTTTGAGAAAACGTACTCGTGCATACAGATTCCCTAACCTCATCTAAAAACCACTCTCAAACCTTTCAGGGGCCACAGTGCCACAGGTCAGGAGATATTTCTATGGAATAGGGAATAAAAGAATAAGACCACAGAAAGCAATGATGTCCCCTGTCTTTTCACAGATCCGTTTTCAGTAGAGAAAGAACTTCCACAAAAAACTAGGGAAGATCAAGCCTACATTTTAAAATTAGCACATGGAGAATGATTTAGTATAGAAGGACAATTCTGAACAAGGTCTGGTATGATTTAGACTTTATTTATGTGCTCATATCTAGAAGTATGGCACACATATCTTCAAAAGAACAGAGCTAGTCCCTAAGGACCGACCCTTTCACTGAAGGCTATTCATTCTTGCTAGCGTGATATCAAAGTGTTTATCGTATTTCTGAAGAGCCAAGTAGAAATTAGCCGATAATCTAAAAGGTATGATTGATCATATGCCAAATCACCTTGCTTTGTTGTACAATCTCTGTGCATGTGTGTGTGTATGTATGTGTATAAAGGAGGATTGGATTTATTATAAAAATATGTACTTAATCAAATATATCCAACAATTGGGCTGAATAGTTTCCTTTGACAGGAGTCTGCAGTCATTCAGCTATGATTTACAAATAGAGTAGTCAAGCTAACTGCAGCCTCAAACCCCCAAGTCCAAGAAAATTTCCAGTAAGATCAAAGGGAACGAGAATTAAACCTATTATAAATAGTACGTATCGACAACACCATTAAACCTATTGTTAGACCAACTTTACCTCATGTGTAGGAAACTGAAGCTCGGAGAAATAAAAATGACTTGCCCAAAGTCATAAAACTATGAAAAAAATAGGCTGCCTGATTCCAAAGACCAAGTTGACAGCTTCATTAAAACTGTACCTTATAAATACTAAGCAGAAAATTATCAGAGCTGTGAAAACAAAAAGCACCCTCTCAGTGGAAAAATATTCAGAACTACATAACTGGTTTTTTCCCCCCACCTAAATCCCATAACACAGAAGTCCGGGCATGGCCTGCTCAAGAACTTCACTTACTGCTTCCTGTTCTAGACACAGAAAAAGCCTTAGTGGGTGGGCTGGTAGAAACTAGGTCTACTAATGGGGGCTGGGAGAACCTAGATGTCTTTTTTTGATTCCAGACCAAAGAGATGAACATAAAAAGGCAGTAATCAAGAAAGTCCAGATAGCCACTTGGGAGCATTCCTCTTCGTCATAACTTAGATCAGCAGTTCTTAAACTATCTGGTTTCAGGATGACTTTCAACTCATAAATTATTAGGGACTCCAAAGTGCTTTTGTTTATGTGGGCTATAATCTATCAACACTTACCATATTAGAAATTACAACAAAGAAATATTTAAATATTTATTAATCCATTTTAAAATAAAATAATAGATGTACTATATTAACATAAATACAATGTTTTTAGGAAAAACAACTTTTTCAAGTCTTGAAAAAACTGACCATGTCTTACATTTTTGGACATCTCTTTAATGTCTCACATTTCAACAGATGACATCATATCTGCTTCTATTGTCAATCTGTGGCAATATGATATTTTGACTGAAGTCTAGGAAGAAAATTTGGCCTCATACAGCTATGTGGTTGGAAAAAGGAGGAGTATGTTAACAGCTTTGCAGTTAATTGTAGATATGATTCTTTGATACTACACCAAAATTCAACATGTGGTGGCTTCTTAGCATTACTTGCAATGTGGAATTTTAAATCCTATCGATGAACTTTTCTTTGTTACAGTAAAATCCACTGGTAAAAAAACAAACAAACAAACAAAAAAAAACCACTCACTGGTCTACCTTGAACCTTGAATGGATCTTTTACAGACGCTTGATTTTTTTTAACATCCTGTATTAGTCATTTGGAAAATGTACAGATCTTCCACATGTTGACATATTTGACATAATACTAAAAAATTATATGCCTTAATATCACCAACATCTCATGAGAAAACTCTCATCCAAATACCTGAAGTATTGGGAAACTGTCAAGTTCATAGTTGTAGATACAAGTTTCCCAAAACTCTCATTTTTTTTTCTTAAAAGCTCAAGATTTTATCATTGGTAACAAATTATTGTCACTTAACTCTCCTTGAAGTGATGAGCTCACTCCGTGGTTTGTATGTCTGAGAAAATTTCCGCCAGCTACCTAAGTTTGAATACCCCAAGTGTGTCAGCAGTTCTTTCAAGACAAGATAATGTTCCATGAGCAAAGCAGGCAGCTCAGCTGTTTCCTGAGATGACCACTGTACGTTAGCATGCGGCCCAAGTGTTTTCTAAGTACTTCCCATTTCATCACATAGAATATCAAAAAAGATACACTGTCAAGGGTAAAGATTTAATAATATAATATTTACCGCTTTATCAAAGGCAATTATAAATAACACTTTTTCTTTTTGAAATTACGAATGTGTGGCGGTGAAGCATATGATGACTGTCAGTGTGGTTTGGCGCACCCACCTTGATTCAGGTGAGGGGGTCAGCAGTTTGACCCTCCCACCCCACCACGGCTTCTACTGATTCAGTATGAACAGAGTGAAAAGGTAAGTAATATCCCAGTATTATTACAGAGAATATCCACAGGATATTCTGAAATGGTCTGGGGACCCCCAGGGTTCCACAAATCACCCTTTGAAAACTGCTGACTTAGAACTGTCAGATGCACTGTCTTGAATGCCGTCCCCACATCTGCCCACCTCCAATTTTCTCCCCAAACTTCTCCATGCTTAGTGTTTAAAGAAATACTTAAGGGGGCGCAGAGGGTGAGGAAGAGAGAAAATCTCAAGCAGGCTTCACGCCCAATGCGGAGCCTGATGCGGGGCTCGATCTCACAACCCTGAGATCATGACCTGAGCAGAAATCAAGAGTCCGACTGAGCCACCCATGCACCTCAGGAAATACTCAGAAGTTCTTTTTCATCATCTCATCTTTAAAAATTAGGAAATGAGAACACAAATCAGCCTGCAAGGATTATGAGAGCGCAAAGAATAACAAATATTTATAATTAAAACCTAAGTAGAAGTTTTAAACTCCTAGTATCAACTTTTCTAAAAAGGTTAAAGTGGTTAAGTTTAATGATAAATACACCCTACCTTCCTCAGTAGGTGTCAATGCAAAGCTCCTGTTTGTCAGAGCTCAACGTCAATGGGCCCCAGATTCTGTGACACTTAATAACACTCACATCTAAGGTTCCTCCTGGCACTCGCCCTCCTGTTAAATCACGACACTGGCCTCCAGGCCTCGGTAAATGCCCTTTTGGCCTCTGCTCTCCAAGTACAGGGCCTGAGACAGAAAAACATCTGGAGCTACTAAAGATTAACAGCCGACCTCTGCCTAAGGCCGTCTTTCTCAGAAGCGCTAATAATCACCACCCCCTCACACTGACCCCGAATCAGTCCCTCAGGGCTGGGCTGCAGAGCTATATTTTAACAAGCACCTCAGAAGTGGTTCACATGTTCAGGCAAGTTTGGGAAATGTTGCATAAGGCTGTTAGGATATGCACAGGGTGTTCTCCCAGGGAAAACTGATGTGTCCGTTCAGTCAACACAATCCGACTCCGTCTAGACAACTTAAATGTGTCCCCGCCTGGAATCTAACTGGAGTTATCATTTAGTGCCACCTTTGGAAGCGGGCGTCCTTTCTTCCATCCCTTTACTAAAGCTCCTTTGCTGTTACCTATTTTTTACATTTCTGTAACTTTCTAGAGTTTTTAATTTTTTTTTTACTATTAATAATAAAGTTCATTTTTATGCTGTATATCACTTGCCCCACTCTTTTATTCCACTCATCTATGAACTAATCATCACCTATTTTGTACCAAACTATTCTGATGAAACCCTTTTCCTGGTTTCAGCCTCAGGCCTCACAGCAGCTCCTTTGCTTGGCCTTGACGTGACAGAAGCCAATTCTCGCCCACCTGTGTGTTCTCTTCTCTCACAGCACCTCATCCTGAGAGTGAGCATTCCATTTCCTTCCCCCTTCACCTAAATTGCTGGCCTTGAGAGGCAGGGTTCTGCAACCCAAGCCTTCCTCACAAAAGCCTACATTCACTGTTTCCTGCCTTTGCTCATTCAATTCCTTTCCTCTAGATGATGCCAGTTCTCGCAACTTCCTTAGAACACGACAGCATGATAGATTAACTTGGAAAGCATGGACTTCAAAATCCAAGCGAGACCTGGTTTGAATTCCAGCTGAGCTATAAGACCTTAGATAGGTCATTAAAATTTCCATCCTTCATTTCCCTCATTAGTAAAAATGTAGATAATGCCTATATGCTAGGATTATTTAGCACCTGGCATATAAACGTTCAGTAAACAGTAGTAACTATACACAATTCTAAATAAACAGTAGTTAATCATAACCATTCCAACATATAAAAGCAGCAATAGTCACACGAGCAAATCCTAGTATACTTTTCAGTAACTTCCAAACGCTGCCAATGGTTACTAACGCAGGTGAAGTACAGACCTAGAATGGACGTGTTTTCATCTTTCAATTTTTAAGAAACTCAATGGCATGACTCAGTATATTAAATGATAAGCACTGTAATTATCCCAAAGTTTTCAATGTTCCAGGTAGTAATGACTGCTTTTAGTAAGTTACATGAAGGACCAGGCAATGTTTTCTCGTACCTACACTTTCCCTACTGTTAAGAGAGGATGATAATAGCAGTCAAGATTTACTGAGGGTTTACTATGTGTCAGGCTCTATTCCAAGCGTTTCACAAACATCAACTCATTTAATCCCTCAACATGTGTGTGAGGTAGGCCCCACTTACTGCTCCATTTGCTCTACAAAGAGAGGAGAAGCGAAGCACAAGGTTAGGGGGCTTAACCTTGGTTATAGTATATAATCTCTCTTCCTCTTGGATTGTGAGGCCTGTGGACAACGAAAGCTGGTGCTTTTCAGACAACAGACATTCTGATACTGAAGCAGGCAGCAAAAAGCAGAGATGGGAGAACGCGGGCGAGAAAAGACAGAAAGAGAAAGAGCTGATGATCGACTTGAGCCCCTGAATCCAGCTGTCACTGAGACTGGAATACCCCATGATTTCCCAGTCACAATGGCCAGTACATTTCCTTTCTTAGAGCCAGACTGAATGTGGTTTCTGCCCCTCACAATGAAAAGACTTCTTACTGAAACCTGTTCTTAAATTTTACTGAAGTAGAAGGGTAAAGGGTTTGAAAAGCTCTAAACTTCAATCTATCTTTATAAGCACCTTTGATTCAAGAGAAGAATGTGGAAAAATATTCCATGTTCATGGATCGGAAGAATTAACAGTGAAAATGTCCATGCTACCCAGAGCAATCTACACTTTCAATGCTATCCCGATCAAAATACCAATGACATTTTTCAAAGAACTGGAAAAAACAGCCCTTAAATTTGTGTGGAACCAGAAAAGGCCCCAAATCTCCAAGGAACTGTTGAAAAGCAAAAACAAAGCTGGGGGCATCACAATGCCGGATTTCGAGCTGTACTACAAAGCTGTGATCACAAAGACAGCATGGTACTGGCACAAAACAGACACACAGACCAATGGAACAGAATAGAGAACCCAGAAATGGACCCTCGGCTCTTTGGGCAACTAATCTTTGACAAAGCAGGAAAAAACATCCAGTGGAAAAAAGACAGTCTCTTCAATAAATGGTGCTGGGAAAATTGGACAGCTACATGCAAAAGAATGAAACTTGACCACTCTCTCACACCATACACAAAGATAAACTCCAAATGGATGAAAGACCTCGATGTGAGACAGGAATCCATCAAAATCCTAGAGGAGAACATAGGCAGCAACCTCTACGACATTGGCCACAGCAACCTTTTTCATGACACATCTCCAGAGGCAAGAGAAACAAAAGATAAAATGAACTTGTGGGACCTCATCAAGATAAAAAGCTTCTGCACAGCCAAGGAAACAGCCAAAAAAACTAAGAGGCAGCCCACGGAATGGGAGAATATATTTGCAAATGATACTACAGATAAAAGACTTGTATCCAGGGTGCCTGGGTGGCGCAGTCGTTAAGCGTCTGCCTTTGGCTCAGGGCGTGATCCCAGCGTTCTGGGATCGAGCCCCACATCAGGCTTCTCTTCTATGAGCCTGCTTCTTCCTCTCCCACTCCCCCTGCTTGTGTTCCCTCTCTTGCTGGCTGTCTCTGTCAAATAAATAAATAAAATCTTAAAAAAAAAAAAAAAAGACTGGTATCCAAGATCTACAAAGAACTTCTCAAACTCAATACGCGAGAAACAAATAAACAAATCATAAAATGGGCAGAAGATATAAACAGACACTTTTCCAATGAGGACGTACAAATGGCTAACAGACACATGAAAAAATGTTCAAAATCATTAGCCATCAGGGAAATTCAAATCAAAACCACACTAAGATACCACCTTACGCCAGTTAGAATGGCAAAAATTGACAAGGCAAGAAACACCAAATGTTGGAGAGGATGTGGAGAAAGGGGATCCCTCCTACATTGTTGATGGGAATGCAAGTTGGTACAGCCACTCTGGAAAACAGTGTGGAGGTCCCTTCAAAAGTTAAAAATTGAGCTACCCTATGATCCAGCCATTGCACTACTGGGTATTTACCCCAAAGATACAGATGTAGTGAAGAGAAGGGCCATATGCACCCCAATGTTCATAGCAGCATTGTCCACAATAGCTAAATCATGGAAGGAGCCGAGATGCCCTTCAACAGATGACTGGATTAAGAAGTTGTGGTCCATTTATACAATGGAATATTACTCAGCTATCAAAAAGAATGATTTCTCAACATTTGCTGCAACATGGACGGCACTGGAGGAGATAATGCTAAGTGAAATAAGTCAAGCAGAGAAAGACAATAATCATATGGTTTCACTCATTTATAGAACATAAGAAGTAGGAAGATCGGTAGGAGAAGAAAGGGATAAAGAAAGGGGAGGTAATCAGAAGGGGGAATGAAGCATGAGAGACTATGGACTCTGCGAACAAACTGAGGGCTTCAGAGGGGAGGGGCTGGGGGAATGGGATAGGCTGGTGATGGGTAGTAAGGAGGGCACGTATTGCATGGTGCACTGGGTGTTATACGCAAGTAATGAATCATGGAACTTTACATCAAAAACCAGGGATGTGGGGTGCCTGGGTGGCACAGCGGTCGAGTGTCTGCCTTCGGCTCAGGGCACGATCCCGGCGTTATGGGATCAAGCCCCACATCAGGCTCTTCTGCTATGAGCCTGCTTCTTCCTCTCCCACTCCCCCTGCTTGTGTTCCCTCTCTCGCTGGCTGTCTCTATTGCTGTCTAATAAATAAATAAAATCTTTAGAAAAAACAAAACAAAACCAGGGGTGTACTGTATGGTGACTAACATAATATAATAAAAAATATTATTATAATTAAAATAAATAAATAAATAATAAAAAATTAAATAAAAAAATCTTTTAAGAAAGAAAATAAATAAATAAAATAAATGTAAAAATCAAATGCAATTTCTCAAATTTTGAAGCCATACCCACTCCTTAGGCAAGCCCAGTACAGCCACAGACAGTGGGAATTACTAGACCATGTGCCCCACAAGGGCACACACTCTCCACTGACACAAAAAGTCACACATCAAGGTCAATACGAAGCCTACCAAGTACAATGCATGAGGATGTGTTTTTATGAAGATATATATATATATATATATATATATATATATATATATATATCCCAGAGCACATACATAGCCCGAGACACTAAAACATGAAAGAGAAGCCTTTATTGCAGAACAAATGACTCGCCTGTAATATAAAGAAAAAGCTTTGGTTTTTAGATATGTTGAGAAACACAGAGTGAACATATTTCTAGTTAATTAAGTGAATTCATGAACTCTAGTTCTCTTATCACTTCTAAAGACCTCAAAAAGTAGTGATTTATACATGTAATTCATCATTTTTTAGGAAACGCTGTAAGGAAAAAGTTACATTCCTTTATCTCTTTTCCCTCCCTTTCAAAAAATACAACCAACCAAATTGTGAATTACTACCTTCTGGGAACACTACGTTAACCTTTGTGATCACGGTGATTGCTCTGTTCCTGTTAGCTCTGGCCCTGAGCTGAAGATCTGGACTGGAATGATATTAGAAAGGCTGGTCTCTACAGCTCATGGATTTCTCAAGTGCCAGATGAAAATTTAATCTTTAATTTAGCCAATTCTCAAATTGTCCTGCTAATAAGTAGCTAATTCAAACATGATTTTTTTTCAAATTCAACATGCAGCAAACACCCACTGAATGCCTATTCTAAGAATACAAAAGTAAAAGAAACAGAAGACGTGAGCCCTCAAGAAGCTCACATTCTAGATGTGATGTTAGAAAGGCTTCCAAATAAAGTATAATATAATTTAATAAATGCTAAAATATAGCTTTGGAAACACAGTCCAGGGGTGCCTGGGTGGTTCAGTCAGTTAAGTGCCTGCCTTTGGCTCAGGTCATGATCTTGGGGTCCTGGGATCCAGCCCCGCAAGGGGCTCCCTGCTCAGCTTCTCCCTCTCCCTCTGCAGCTCCTCCTGCTTGTGCTCCTTATCTCTCTCTCTCTGTCAAATAAATAAATAAAATCTAAAAGAAAAGAAAAGAAAAGAGAAGAAAAGAAAAGAAAAAAGAAAAAACACAGTCCAGAAATAAACCGCACACATGTGGTCAGTTGATTTTTGATTTTTCAACGAAAGGACCAACCAGTTGGTGAGGAGAAAAAGTAAGAAGAGTTACAACAGTCTCAGTGAGAAATGAAGATATTAAAGTGGCATAATTCTCTCATTAGTTGTGGGATAAAATAACTTCAGCAATCCTTTTCTCACAAAACTCAGACTGAAGCTAAGATGGGTCAGAAGCCTGGGTCTGCTGGGGGACACCTTCCCCTCACGATCATTATTTGGCTGAGGGATGGGAGGTCCCAGGTGGGCATAAACTATCCCTCACCTCTGTGTCAATGCCAAGGGGAGTTTCCGGCACCCGATGCCATCCTATAAAGCTGGACATCATGCTGGGAAACTGGGGGGTACTAGGGAGCTCTTACCTGCATCTGAGAACATGCTTCCAGCTTAGTATAACTGAATACTATATCCTACAGTTGGGTCCCTTACCTTCTTTCTTGCAGTCATATCCCCATCTCTTTGAGAGAACCACACACTTACATAATTATTCTAAAGTTGAGGGGCGCCTGAATGGCTCAGTTGGTTGAGTGGCCAGCTCTTGATTTTGGCCCAGGTCATGATCTCAGGGTCCTGAGATGGAGCCCTGGGTCGGGCTCCTCGCTCAGGAGGGAGTCTGCTTGAAGATTCTCTCTCCCTCTCCCTCTGCCCCTTTCCCTGCTCACACACATGCATGCTCTCTCTCTCTAAAATAAATAAATCTTTTTAAAAAATAAATAAATAAGGTTGAGATGATCCACATAAGCTGGCCGTCTGCCCCAAACTACCGCCCTCCTACCAAATGCTCCTGATGACTACAGGCACAGGGCACTTCTGATGAGATGCCATGACCCAGGATCTGGCTTTGGTCTAGGAGTAGAAAGGGAGGCCCTGTGTTAACATATTTGATTCAGAGCTAATTCTGCATATTATCAACCTCATACACATTTTCTGAACTGTTAGGCCTTTTTTCTGACCCTGCTACCCCCTCCTTTAAACATTTTAACCTTGTTCTTGATGAAAAGGTGCCTCTTCTAAGCACTCGAAGCCTTTCGTATCTGTTGCAGTTTCTCTAAGTTCAGTGAGCTAAGAAAACCTCACAAATTGTTTAGTTCACCTGTTGGGTTATCACTCTGGGGAAGGTGACCCAATATTCTAGGCTATGACTTCTGTGACTTACTACCACTGGCTGATGCTTCAGACAAGCACTGAGAGAAGGTCCTCCTCATGGAGGGTCTCTATATCTCTTGTTACTGGCTCTTCACTTGGGATCTTGGCGCTGCTACCAGCTCCTCTGGATACCATCTCTGGCCCCTAGGCTGAAGCACACTGCTTGCTTGCACCATCTAGGGGATGCTGTCCAAATCTTACATGTCTTGTGGAGGAAAAGAATAAGGGAATAAAGCAACAGGATATATGGGGCCTATCTAAAAAGAGAAGCTTCTCTGTTATAACATCAATTACCTCAGATCCAGAGTTTAAGGCCCTAGGGGAAGGGGTAGAGAGAAGATTCTTGGCAATCCTAACGAAGCCTGCCAGTTAGACACACCCTGGCCAGGTGCGCAGTATGTAGTCAGTCCTTCCATTCCAGGGAAAGGCCTCTCAGACAAAGAAACTCATATAACCGCAGAAGCAGCTCACATTAACCGCTAATACAATGAACACTGGTGATCATCAGGAAGTTAAGGAAAAGCAATACCAAGAAAAGAAAGGCCAAGATGAACATATAAAATAATTTACTACTGAGGAGAGAGAATTCATGGAAAGAAGGGAATTTTTAAAATTCTAATTAACAATGTGAAAATAAATTAAATGAGATATCTCAGCAATATAAAAAGAAAAGGGTATTAGAAAAAACAATCACAAAAATACAATATTCCTAAAAATTAAAAATAATTGTCAAATATTATTTTTAATGAAATAAAGGGAATTAAGAGTAAACTAATCTTGATGAGCACTGAAAAAAAAGTGCATAGAACTGTTGAATCACTATATTATATACCTGAAAATAACTGTAAAAAGAGAGAGAGAAAGAAAAAAAAGAATTATCAAAATAAAAAATTACAAGGATAGACTGAATAATATTAGAAATTAGGCTAATGATCAAAACTAGAGATATAGAAAAAAAAAAGGTCAAAGAAATCTCCCACAACATCAAGCAAAACTACAAAAAAAAAAAAAAAAAAAACACCAAAAAAAGGTAAGAGTCATACAAGATAAATTCAGGTGGTCTCACATAAGTTTACTAGAATTCCAACGGCAGAACTGAACTAGAGAAAAAGGCTTTAAAAAAAATGGAGAGGTATAATTAAAGAAATAATGGAAGAAAATACCCTTTGTACATGGTAGAGCTGGAATCTGAAACCAGGTGGTATGACTCCAGAACCCATGCTCACATTCAGACATCCAGAATTCCAAGCATGGAGAGAAAATTCTAAAAATGTTCAAAAAGAGAAGAAAAATATCACTTAAAATGGAACAATAATGGGGTACCTGGGCAGCTCAGTCGGTTAAGCTGACTCTATTTCAGCTCAGGTCATGATCTCAGGGTCATGGGATCAAGCCCCATATTGGGCTCCTCACTCAGCAGGGAATCTGCTTGAGATTCTCTCTCTACCCCTCTACCCCTCCCCCTGCTTGCACTCTCTTTCTCTCTCAAATAAATAAATAAATCTTTTAAAAAATGGAACAATAATTAAACTGCCACACTTAGCAGTAAACTGGAATGCTGGAAGATACTAAAGAAATGATCTCATTTACAGTCCTACAGAAAGATTATTTTGAAACTAGAATTCTATACCCAACTCAACTAATAAATTCTGATGGAAAAATACATTCACAAAGACTCAAATTTTACCACCCATGTCCTTTAGATGAAAGTTACACAGGAAGTAACACAAAAAGACAAGGAAAACAAGGAATGTAACAACTGAGATCAAAGAAACAGTGGTAGCTATGACCTAAAATGAGTTAAAAAAAAAAAAAAAAAGCAAGAAAGGAACAAATGGAGAATCCCTGGACCCTGATTGCTGTGACACCCTTCGTCAATAGCAAAAGTTCAAAGACAAAGCATATGATTTTTTCTCCATAGGTACAATCACAGTATTTGGTTATATAATTAAAACACTCATATAATCATAATTATAATATTATAAAACTGATTTAAAATTTTAAAAATCAACATATGACTAAACACAGATGACATAAATTACAGACTAAAATCCAGAGTGACAATCCCTAACCATTGCAAAAAAAAAGGCATAAACATGAAAGAGGGAATGAGAAATGTACTGACTTACCCACAATTCATAGTGTGGAGGCAACAGATTCTATCTAAAGTTGATAAAACAAGGGGTGCCTGGGTGGCTCGGATGGTTAAACATCTGACTCTTGGTTTCAGCCCAGATTGTGCTCTCAAGGTCGTGAGATCAAGCCCCATGTCAGGCTCCACACTCAGCGTGGAGTCTGCTTAAGACTCTCTCTCCCTCTCCCTCTGCCTCCCACCCCCCTCTCAAATAAATAAATAAATCTTTAAAAAAAATTAAGTTGGAAAGCAAGAAAAGGAGTACAAGCATTTAAAGAAGTAATAGAAGTGTAACTATTTAAAGTTATAATGGAAACCACGAGAACAACAAAAAGAAACTGCTAAAAAGTGAGTTGGGAATTGGAGGAGAATTTACACCTTGCATTTGAGATCCTTCTGAGTAGACTTTTTTTTTACTATGTGTAGTGTGAAAGTTTCTAATATGCAGTTTAAAAATCAAAATACATTAATTAAAGGGCACCTTCAGAAATAGGTGATAGGTTCAATAAATTATAGCACCTCCATTTAACAGAGTGACATATGGCTGCTGGAATGAATGAGCTAGATCCACAGGTCCTGGCATGCAGAGCTGATCAGGCTGTTCTGTTATGAGGCAAAAAAGTATAAAGTAATATAGACTGCATGATCCCGCTGATGTTTAAGCATACTGGTTATTCATGCAGAGAAAGAAGTCTAGAAGGTTACAAATTGAGATTGGAAGGCAAGCAAGGTGGGGGAAAACAGTTTTTTACTTTCTGCTTCTCTACTGCTTACTTTTTATAATTAGCAGGTATTATTTCTATAATTAAAAGCAATTAAAAACAGTGACATAATTTTAAAAAAACAAAACATACTTTGCCACTACTAACCATGGACTTGGTCCAGGGGTTAGATATAATACCAGCAGTGTGATTTTCCCTCAGTATAAAAAATAATATGAAGGACCCCTTTATGAAATTATTCAAAAACAAGAGGCTCACTGTATAAATCCTGACATTATATTTCTGTGACCAGTTTTTCCCTAATTAAGGTTTTTGTTACGACATGCCTTTAATCATTACTAGAAATTAAACAGCCATGTAAAGAAAGGGCTATCAGCTTTTTTTTTTTAAGATTTATTCATTTTAGAGAGAGAGAAGGAGAGAGAATCTCAAGCACACTTCACACTGAGCCTGACATGGAGCTCGATCTCACAACCCTGAGATCACGACCTGAGTCGAAACCAAGAGTGGGACGCTTAACCGACTGAGCCACCCAGGTACCCCAGGATTCCCAGCTTTTAAGAGAAGTGTTTTAGCCTATATTGGAGTGATAATCTCCACAACAGTACCAAACGTCTTGTTCTGGACTCTTCTCCCTCCAGAATCAAATATGATGGAAAACATCTATACCATCAAAGCATGTATACAATTCCAGTATCAAGAACAGATGTTCTTGGAAAACTAAAACTCATTCAAAAATTGTTAAATCTCAATTAAGTACCACAGTAAAGAAAGTCAAATGTAGTACAAAGAGTGACAGAAAACTGCTCTAATCTCCAATTCCCAGTTCAATGCACTGTCCTCCCAGAAATTCAAAGGTGAAGGAAAAGATCCCTATTGGAAAATCATCCGCAGAGGCACAGCTACCTGAACAGGGGCAGACTGTCCTCATTTAAATTAACAGGGTTAAGAGATAACTGAGTAATTACAATTCATTAGCGAGATTATTTTAATAATGAACACAAAATCATCAGAAGCAGGGTATGAATAAGTACTGGAGAATATAATCTCGCTTTAATTCTTTGCTTCTGAATCATAACAACTCAAACAATGTTTCCATAAACACCATTTTTTCAGCATTAGCACCATCATCACAGCCCCAAACATGCAATCATTCAAGAACTCCAGCCTAGAAGAATTTTCATGAGATAAGGTGTTTTTAAAGGACTCTCCTCAATTTGGAGTTCTTTTTTCCTCTGTGGATCTTGTAACATTGGTTTATTTACCTTTCGGTGGGATGCAATATTCTCCTTTTAAGTTTGGCATGTCTCAGAAATCCCTCCCAAACCTGCCACCTTCAGGACCTGCCATCACATCATCACCGTGCAAGTTACAGTCCAGACCGTCAGTAACTAGCCAGGCCAGCTGAGTCGAGTCACCTGACCTCATCCCACCTGCACTTCCTCAACTCGTAATATGACAAGACCAAGCTCTTCCCTAAATAACTCCTTCTGGCTTATTTTTCTTTCAGCCTTAAGAGCTTATCATTTTATCACACTATAACAGTTGATGAAGGAAACAGATTTTCACAGAAACTAAAACAAAATTTCTCCTAAACATTGTTTTATACATACAGGTATTTGAAAAATCCTTTTCCTCTTATTCTTCGGGGACGCAGCAACTTCAACAAGCACAGTAATATCAAGCTCGGAATCAGAGAATTGGCAAGAGTTCAGGTGATGAGGTAAATGGCTCAACAAGGGGCAGAAAATTAGATAAATCCTGCATTCACCTTGTCACATGATCTGGCTAATTTCCAAAATTTCTGGGTTGAGGAGTGAAGTGATTTTCTCTGTGGTATCTCCCTGCAAAGGCAGAAATAATAAGTCCCTCATCCTGTTCTACAGGCAGAGAGGTACACAATTCTCTTCAGAATGCAGGATTTGGATGGCAAGACGGGGAGATACGAGATATACGAAGGCCAAGACAGGGCACAACGCGAGAGCATGGTGATGTGGCTCCTTCTTCAAATCTATTTTCCTCAAACACATCCGTTTGTTATTTGATGCCCAAAAACATAATGTACATAATTCAGAGAATAAAGCAGGTTTCCAATGACAAAGTTGTGCTATACACTTACAAATTTACCTCTACTTTATGAGTTTAACTGCCACGCCAAAAGAAAACTGAATGACGACTTAGTTATTTCACACGCCGACATGAATGTACCAGATAAATGCAAAGCAAATCACTTCTAACTCAGTATGCCCTTCATTAATAAATAAATGTAATCTAGTACTATTTGTATTAAGGCCAAACTTTGGCAAAGAAAACAAAAACCCATTTAAACTGTTTCCCAAAATAAAATTTAAAAAATTTATGTGTAGTCTCTTTAAACAAAAAACTATACACCCATTTTAATAAAATATGCATATGTGATCATTTTAACACTTCGGTTATTTCAACATTCTGCTTAGTGTGAAATGAGCTTTTAATAAATAAACTTCAATACCATAGGGCCAATTAGCATGAATAATTTAAAGTGCTGATCATGAAACCACACCTTCACCTTCCTTCTTGGCTTTACACCAGGCCCAGCTGCAGGGAGTGGGGTGTGCACGTGGCCCCCGGCTGTCAGCTGTCTCAGCGTCCCCCACAGCCACCCAGAGCACCTGGCCTGAGGTCTCGGCCCTTCCCAGGACCACCTATATCCAGTGGCGGGGAAGGGTAGGGAGAAAGTCAGGGGGACGCTCAGCATGGGAAACAGCCTGGGCTGTGTTGGGCCCGCACCTCCGTGTGACTTCTTCCTCAGCCCAATCCTGCTCCCTCCTATTTCTCTTAAAGTGGCACTGAACCCTGATCTCTGTCTCACGAATTTGGAGAAAACAACTTGTGACAATAACATAAAGGGCTCTGAGGTACGATGTGACTCGGTGAAAAGAAGTCAAATGGTTAAAACAATATGTGACAAACTGTAGAGCACATAGTAGGCCCTCAATAAATTCAAACAGTATGTAGGAAGAAAAGCAGAAGGACATGGTAACTGCATCGTATTTTGCAGACAGGGGGAGGGAGATGAAAAAGAGGAGGTGGAAAATAATTCCAAGACAAAGAATCTGGCCCTTAGAATGTAAGCTCCTGAAAGCTTACATGTTAATTATCTTAGCATACCCAGGGCCCAATACAGTACCTGGGACATACTAAGAATTCAATAAATGTTTGCTAACTGGGATGTTAGTAGCACTGACATTTATAATAACTTGGTAACCCTCTTGTGGTTTTGCCAAACTATGCTGACACAGATAAGTTCTGGAAAGGAACGTGGGATTTTTGTTTTCATGGATTTTTTGTTTGTTTGCTTTTTATCTGCATGGATTTTTTTTTTTTTAAGATTTATTTATTTATTTATTTATTTGACAGAGATAGAGACAGCCAGCGAGAGAGGGAACACAAGCAGGGGGAGTGGGAGAGGAAGAAGCAGGCTCACAGCAGAGGAGCCTGATGTGGGGCTCGATCCCATAACGCCGGGATCACGGCCTGAGCCAAAGGCAGACGCCCAACCGCTGTGCCACGCAGGCGCCCCTGGATTTTTTTTAAAAGGTTTTTTCACCTATTTATTTGAGAGACAGAGAATGAGCAAGTGAGAGAACACAAGCTGGAGGAGGGGCAGAGGGAGAGGGAGAAGCAGGCTCCCCACTGAGCAGAGAGCCCAATGCGGGCTCGATCCCAGAACCCTGGGATCATGACCTGAGCTGAAGGCAGTTGCATAACTGACTGAGCCTCCCAGGTGCCCCTATCTCATGGATTTTTGAATAAAAACTTCACTTAATCCAGATAAACATCTGCTTTTACCTGGCAACAACAGACTTTCGAATGCAGGGGAGCTATTTATTAAAAAACAACAACAACAACAAAACACTTTTAAAAAGCTCTTAAATCCCTCCTACATTGTTGGTGGGAATGCAAGTTGGTACAGCCACTCTGGAAAACAGTGTGGAGGTCCCTTAAAAAGTTAAAAATTGAGCTACCCTATGATCCAGCCATTGCACTACTGGGTATTTACCCCAAAGATATAGACGTAGTGAAGAGAAGGGCCATATGCACCCCAATGTTCATAGCAGCAGTGTCCACAATAGCTAAATCGTGGAAGGAACCGAGATGTCCTTCAACAGACGACTGGATTAAGAAGTTGTGGTCCATTTATACAATGGAATATTACTCAGCTATCAGAAAGAACGATTTCTCAACATCTGCTGCAACATGGACGGCACTGGAGGAGATAATGCTAAGTGAAATAAGTCAAGCAGAGGAAGACAATTATCATATGGTTTCTCTTATCTATGGAACATAAAAACTAGGAAGATCGGTAGGAGAAGAAAGGGATAAAGAAAGGGGGGTAATCAGAAGGGGGAATGAAGCATGAGAGACTATGGACTCTGAGAAACAAACTGAGGGCTTCAGAGGGGAGGAGGGTGGGGGAATGGGATAGACCGGTGATTGGTATTAAGGAGGGCACGTGTTGCATGGTGCACTGGGTGTTACACGCACGTAATGAATCATGGAACTTTACATCAAAAACCAGGGATGTACTGTATGGTGACTAACATAATATAATAAAAAATATTATTATAAAAATAAATAAATAAATAAAGACTGTTTTTAAAGTTCTCACATTGTTTAGTTTCCTGATACCTCTCTTTGAAAAATAATCTTATTCTGAACACTTTTTCCCTAAGAGTTTAAATTTAAGCAGCCATACAAAAAAAACAAGAGTTGTAAGTTTCACCATCTTTCATTTTACCTTCAGTTTCATTGAAGGTAATTTAACTGATTTCTCTAACTTAGAACAACTACGTAAATCATCTCTTGCATTTGTATTTCTATCCATACTAAGTCTGCTCCCAGTAATCAGGCCAATGAAAATAACCCCCAGCTGAGGTCTCTACTTCTATTCTCACCAATAAATGCTACCGTACTCTAAGACTCTCTTTCAACCTGACTTTTGCCATGTTACCCATAGTTCCTTTTACTCAGAGGAGAAAATCCACATTATTCTGTAGCCTTCTATGAGGGTTGACACCAGAACTAGAACAGTCAGCCCTTCCGACATTTTATCTCACGCTGCTCTCCAGCAGGAACCAGACTGACATGAAGCAGACTGAAGGACTCTGTATGCCACACACACCAAATGCATTCTCCCTAAGTCACCTCTTCCTCCTTCCTACCACCCAGCCTTGTAAAACGGTACCAAGTTATGCTTATGATTATTTGGTAAACCTGAACATATTTCACCCCGTATTTACATCTCATTATGTATTTCCTTCCAATGTTCCCAGTTAAAAAATCTAACTCAAGCCTCATTAAAATAAGAAACATCTAGACCTAGGACATGCTCCGACTCCCCCCCCCCCAACCACCATTCATCGTTTAGATGCTGGGCAGGAGCTGCCTATAGAACTGGAAACCAAACAACTAGCAGTGATAACATGGTACCTGCAGGCATACACATTCTTGCTTGTGTTCCCTCTCTCGCTGTCTCTGTTAAATGAATAAATAAAATCTTAAAAGAAAAAAAAGATTTTATTTTTAAGTAATCTCTACACCCAAGGTGGGGCTCAAACTCACAACCCCGAGATCAACAGTCGCATGCTCCATTGACTTGAGCCAACCAGGTGCGCCTGCAGGCATATACGTTCCTTTTTTTTTTTTTTTAAATTTTAGGCAGAAACTGAAAGGATGAAGCAGCTCAATGCTGTGCTTGCATCCTTTTGCTACAAAGGACATTATTAGGACTATTGATAAAACTTGACTGGGGTCTCATCAAGAAGGATGAATGGGAGTTCTTCACGTCATTTTTTCTTTTTTTTTTTTTTAAGAGAGGGAAAGAGAGATGGGGGGAGGGGAGAGGGAGAGAGAGACTCTTAAGCAGTCTCCATACCTCACGCGGAGCTTGACATAGGGCTTGATCCCACGACCCTGAGATCATGACCTGAGCCAAAATCAAGAATTGGCTGTTTAACCAACTGAGCCCCCCAGGCACCTCTCTTCACATCATTCCTACAACTAAGCTGTTCCAAAGCCAAAAATAAATTCTTAAAAATATCACTGTCATTGACTTCATGAAATCCTCCATCTTTTGCAACATTTTAAATTTCTCTTGGCAATCAATCTGCATCACAGGTTATTAGACAATCAGTGAAAGAGACTAAATGCTATTTAGTCAATGGACGAGAATAAACATTGGTATTAAATGGAGATGATGCCTGAATGCAGATTAATTTTAATTATTTTTGCATCAGGATGAATTCTATTTCTTTATACAATCTGTACCTGTGGAACCACATCTTGTTAACTCTTATATTGTCTCTTTTAATACTCATCACAAACCTACACTGTAAGTACTATTACTACCCTCTTTTGCAGATGATGAAAATGAAGCTTGGACGTATGATGTGATATAATATTTGGTCTCCATCCCTGCTTCCTGGCATGGAGCTTCTCAAACTCCCGTAACTTGCTGAGTGGTAGGGGCTAAAGCAGCATCTTTTGTTATTCATAATAAGCCCTTGCACCATTCTTCAGTTCATGATACTGAGGTGACTCCTGGAGGCTGGGGTCTAGTTGACACAGGAACCAGCCGTGGGATTAGAGGGGTGGAACTTTCAGCCACACTCCCAACCTCTGGGAAAGGGAGCAGGGCTGGGGATTAGGTTAATCATCAACGGCCAAGACTTAATCAATCATGCCTACATAATGAAACCTCCTTAAAAACCCTAAAACAAACAGACTTAGGGAGTTTCCAGGTTGGTGAATCGACCACATGCCAGGAGAGTGATGCACCCCAAACATCACAACGACAGAAGCTCCTGTGCTCAGGATGCTTCCAGACCCTCCCTATGTACCTCTTCACCTGGCTGTTCATCTGTATCCTTTATAATAAACCAGTAATAGTAAGTAAAGTTTCCCTGAATTCTGTGAGCCATTCTAGCAAATTATTGGACTCCAGGTAGGGGTCAGTAGAACCCCTGATTTACAGCCAGTCAGTCAGAACCAGACTTGAGGTTAGCATCTAAAGTAGAGGGCAGTCTTGCAGGGGTGGTTCAATATTCACAAATCAATCAAAATGATACTCTACATTAATGAAAGGATAAGATCCTCTCAATAGATGCAGAAAAAGCATTTGGCAAAATATAGCATCCATTCTTGATAAAAACCTTCAACAAAGTAGGTATAGATAGAATATACCTCAACATCATAAAGGCCATACATGAAAGACCCACAGCTAATATCATCCTCAATAGGGAAAAACTGAGAGCTTTTCCCTATGGTCAGGAACAGGACAGGGATGTCCACTCTCACCATTACTATTTAACATAGTACTGGAAGTCTTAGCCTCAGCAATGAGACAACAAAAAGAAATAAAAGGCATCCAAATCGGCAAGAAAGAAGTCAAACGTTCACTATTTGCAGACGACATGATACTCTATATAGAAAACCCTAAAGACTCCACCAAAAAATTGCCAGAACTAATACATGAATCCAGCAATGTTGCAGGATATAAAGTCAATGTACAGAAATCTGTTGCATTTCTATACACCAATAATGAAGCAACCGAAAAAGAAATCAAAGAATCTGTCTCATTTACAATTGCACCAAAAACCCTCAGACACCCAGGAATAAACCTAACGAAAGAGGTAAAAGATCTGTACTCTGAAAACTATAGAACACTTACAAAAGAAATTGAAGAGGACACAAAGAAATGGGAAAATATTCCACGCTCATGGACTGGAAGAACAAACAATGTTAAAATGTCTATACTACCCAAAGCAATCTACACATTTAATGCAATCCCTATCAAAACACCAACAGCATTTTTCACAGAGCTAGAAAAAACAATCCTAAAATTTATACAGAACCACAAAAGACCCCAAATAGCCAAGGCAATCCTGAAAAAGAAAAGCAAAGCTGGAAGCATCATGATTCTGGACTTCAAGCTCTATTACACAAAGCTGTACTCATCAGGGCAGTGGGGTACTGGCACAAAAACAGACACATAGATCACTGGAACATAATAGAGAACCCAAAAATGGGCCCACAACTATAGGGTCAACTCATCTTTGATAAAGCAGGGAAGAATATCCAATGGAAAAAAGACAGTCTCTTCAACAAATGATGCTGGGAAAACTGGACAGCAACATGCAGAAGAATGAAACTGGACCACTTTCTTACACCATACACAAAAATAAACTCAAAATGGATGGAAGATGTAAATGTGAGTCAGGAAACCATCAAAATCCTAGAGGAGAACACAGGCAGCAACCTCTTTGACCTTGGCCGTAGCAACTTCTTACTAAATACATCACCACAGGCAAGGGAAACAAAAGCAAAAATGAACTACTGGGACTTCATCAAGATAAAAACCTTCTGCACAGTGAAGGAAACAATCAACAAAACTAAAAACAACTGACAGAATGGGAGAAGATATTTGCAAATGACATATCTGATAAAGGGTTAGTATCTAAAATCTATAAAGAACTTATCAAACTCCACACTGAAAAAACAAATAATCTAATTAAGAAATGGACAGAAGACATGAACAGATACTTCTCCAAAGAAGACATCAGATGGCTAACGGACATATGAAAAGTTGCTCAACATCACTGATCGCCAGGGAAATACAAATCAAAACCATGATAACACCTCACACCTGTCAGAACAGCTAAAATTAACAACACAGGAAACAACAGTTACTGGCGAGGATGTGGAGAAAGAGGAACCCTCTTGCACTGTTGGTGGGAAAGCAAACTGGTTCAGCCACTCTGGAAAACTGTATGCAGATGCCTCAAAAAGTTAAAAATAGAACTATCCAATGATTCAGCAATTTCACTAGTAGGTATTTACCCAAAGGATACAAAAATACGGATTTGCTCCTCAATGTTTATGGCAGCATTATCAGTAATAGCCAAATTATGGAAAGAGCCCAAATGTCCATCGACAGATGGATAAAGGAGATGTGGTATATATATACAGTGGAATATTACTCATCATCAAAAAGAATGAAATCTTGCCATTTACAACAACATGCATGGAACTAGAGGGTACAATGCTACGTGAAGTAAGTCAGTTAGAGAAAGACAAACACCGTTATGATTTCACTCCCATGTGGAATTCAAGAAACAAAACAGATGAACAAAGGAGGGGGGGTAAAAGAGAGAGAGAGAGAGAGAGAGGAAAACAAACCATAAGAGACTCTTAACAACAGAAAACAAAGTGAGGCTTTCTGGGGGGAGGTGGGTGGAGGGTGGGCTACATGGGTGAAGGGTATTAAGGAGGGCCCTTGTTGTGTTGAGCAGTGGGTGTTGTATGTAAGTGATGAATCACTGAACGCTTTTTTTTTTTAATAATTTTTTATTATGTTATGTTAGTCACCATACACTACATCCCCAGTTTTTGATGCAATGTTCCATGATTCATTATTTGCATATAATACCCAGTGCTCCATGCAATACATGCCCTCCTTACTAGCCATCACTGGACTATCCCAATCCCCCAACCCCCTCCCCTCTGAAGCACTGAATCCTACTCCTGAAACCAATATTGTACTGTATGTTAACTAACTAGAATTGAAATAAAAATTTGAAAAAAAATAAATAACATTTCTGAAACTGACGCTTGTTAAAATTTATGGCATCTTAAAAAATAAAATAAAAATAAAGTAGAGGGCAGTCTTGTGGGTCTGAGTCCTTAACCTGTGGTGTCTGCTCTAAGCTTAGATAGTGTCAGAATTGAATTAAATTACAGGATACCCAGTTGATGTCCACAGGAAAGTGGAGAAATGCTTGGTGTGGAAAACCTACACGTGTGGTATCAGAAGTGTTGTGAACCGAGGGGCGCCTGGGTGGCACAGTGGTTAAGCGTCTGCTTTCAGCTCAGGGCGTGATCCTGGCATTGCGGGATCGAGCTCCACATCAGGCTCCTCCACTATGAGCCTGCTTCTTCCTCTCCCACTCCCCCTGCTTGTGTTCCCTCTCTCACTGGCTGTCTCTATCTCTGTCGAATAAATAAATAAAATCTTTAAAAAAAAAAAAAAGTGTTGTGAACCGAGGAACAGTTTTCCTTTACAGAGGTTAAATATTGTGGTCACAGAGCTACTAAGGGACCCAGATGGGCTCTGGAGCCAAACAAGTTCTAGAACCTACATTCTAAAAAATAACAAAATGAACAAAATGAAAAACATCTCATTATTTTATATTCACAACACATATATATGCTTATTTTTTTAAGATTTTATTTATTTATTTGAGAGAAAGAGAGAGAGAGTGCACATGAGGGGGCGGAGGGACAAGCAGACTCCCCGCTCAGTGGGGAGCCCACCCTGGGCTTAATCCCAGGACCCTGAACTCATGACCTGAGCCAAAGTCAGACGTTTAACCGACTGAGCCGTCCAGGCATCTCTACGCTTATTAACAGCAATAAAGAGTTAATCATTAGTTTTTGATGTAGTGTTCAATGATTCATTAGTTGCATAAAGACTTGGAAGAGTAACAGAAAGAGTGACAAAAACTGTCACATTAATTCTCACCTGTGTCTGCCTCATTGCCCGTTCCACTCGGCGTGTGCTTCCTCTCTCAAGTTTCGTCCGGAGGATCAAAGCTGATGTCTGAATAGCCCAAAACTTTGGTTGTGAAAGCAAGAACTGATAGAAGAGATTTAAAAAACAAACACAAAAAGAAGGCATAAGCTCGGTGATCCCACTCTGATTAGTACAAAATTAATTCTTTGAAAAATATCAGAATACAGCTGAATGCAGATATGAAAATCTTCTCAGCGAAAAATAATAAAACATGTGCTATCAAATATTTTTGTGAAGAATTTGTTCACTTGAGCAGTCATTCGTTCACTTAACCTAGTGGATCCAATCTATTGAATAAATCCCTTAAGGAATAAATCAAAATCTTTCCAGATAAGCAAAACAGTAGGCAGACTATATCACACCAGAAATTAATAAATCTTTTTGTCTCACAGGTTATAAAAAATGTGAGAAAATAAACTACCTCAAAATATCTTTCCCAAATTTGAAATAAATGTTTAAATATTACCCAAACTCAAACATAAAAACAAATCATTAGAAATGTGGTAACTTTTCACTTAAAATATATCCTAATTCATAGATGCAAGTGCAAATCAAACTTTAAGTACGTGGAATGCCCAAAAATTAAGTATTTGTTCACTTAAAGGCAAAAGACCTTCTTTTTTTCAACACGTATTACAGAAAACCATTCTAACATATCTGAGAATGCTTTCTGGCCTTGGTTAGGGTAGTGAGGCTCTGATTCAGTTAAAACGCTTTCCCAGGGGAGATATCTTAATAAAAACTGGTCTAAGACAAAAGCTCGAATATGCAAGGGCTAAGTCCTAACCGCAGAAAGGTATGACTGCCATGAGTTCAGAGAATATAGTAGAAACCATTGACTATGACCACACATGTAGTGGGGGGAAAAGTAAAAGTTCTGGGTGAGTAAAAACAGGCAAAATGTATGATGACGCAGTAGGGACCGCTTGGTGTAATGAACACAGTTTTTCCTCTCCGCTAACGACCTGGAATCCATACTGTTTCCCAGAGATCATTCACAACTCTAACATTCCGTCAAGATTGCTACGAAACAAGGGAAAATGCTCATTTGTCGGAAAGCTGACTATATCCTTGATCATTTGCTTGTTTCTAAAAGTCAGTGCAGAAAACACCCTACTTAATTAAGAGTCTAATTAATCACTCAAAACCTAGCTGTACATTAGAAGCGCTTGAGAAGCTTTTGGGGGGTTTTTTGTTGTTGTCGTTTTTTTTAGTAAATCAGATCCCTAAGAGTAGCATCTGGCAACTGTGTTTTTTAAAAGACTCCCAGGTAATTCTAAACCATAGCTACGTTTAAGACCTACGAGGCTAAACTAAAACAGTAAGCACCGAAAACCACAAAAACTCAATGCTAACAGCAGTTTTTGAGTGTTTGTACTCCAAGAATGACGGACTTCTTCACGGAGTGACTGCTGTTAAGATTTGCCAAGGACTGAATCATTTTAAACCCTTGTTTTATTATCAAAAAGTATATTCTTTAAAAAAAAAAAATTTTAAGTAGGCTTCACGCCCAGCATGGGGCTCAATGTGGGGCTTGAATTCAGGACCATGAGATCAAGTCCTGAGCCGAGATCAAGAGTCAGATGCTTAAACGACTGAGCCATCCAGGCGCCCCCACCAAAAAAATATATTCCTTATCAGAATTACAGAACAGAATGGGAACTGTATTATAACAAGTAATTTTTATAAGAAAGGTGCATTTATTTTACGGTAGTCCTATTAATAGTTGTTATCAACTTTGTGAAGGCAAATTTAAAACTGAGGCCTTGAATATTTATTTTTTGGAACGACTGTGTCAAATATTAAAGTCTAATTTGAAGGAGTTATAAAGTCACAATAAACACTGATCTAATTATTTTAAGAAATTGCGATAAACATTATAATGAAGGCAACTGAAATTGAAATCATGTAGAAACATGCAGTCTTAAGTTATAGAGTCCTAGGTACTTGCAGAAATTGATCTTGGAGTGAAAATCCTAGTTACTTAACTTATTCGAAGAACGTGTGTATGTGTGTGTTGTCAACGTTTCTGAACACGATTCACAAAACTTTATCAGCAAAAGTTAAATGTCTCCTAGAAGAGCTTTATTCAGAAATGTAAAGACAGAACTTATTTATGTGTTGTACGTTGTCCCCAGTTCCACTTTTTACTGTAGAGTAGATAACTGGTAAATTTTTCCTTTTTTTAGAATTCAATTCGTCAATATTATCTCTTGAATATAACTTGCATTTATGTTAACAGGAAAAAAAAGAACTACTAGGCTAAGATAATACAAGTATTTGTTTTTGGTCAAATTCATTTATCACTCCAAATTCTTACTAAGAGTTAGCAAGAGGGGAGCACCTGGGTGGCTCAGCCAGCTAAGTGCTGGCTCTTGGTTTGGGCTCAGGTCATGATCTCATGATTCTGGAATGAAGCCCCAAGGTCAGGGGAGAAGGGGTTCAGGAGGTCCGGGTCTGCACTCAGTGGGGAGTCTGTTTCTCCCTCTGCCCCTCCCCCTGCTTGTGCTCATACTCTCTTTCTCTCTTTCATATAATTAAAATCTTAAAAAAACAAAAGTTAACAGGAAGTCCTTCAATGGAGTATAAATTCTATCTCGGTCCCTACAAGTCCTCACTGTACCACCGTGTGAGTAACCTGCCTGGCCTCTATAAACATTTGAATTTTCAACCGTGGATCAAGCCAACCCCTTTACAATAACAAGGAAAATGAAGCACCAACAGGTTAAGCACTTGCTCTGTGTCACACCCTCATTAGTAGCAAAAGCGCATTCTGATACTTGGTCTCGTGATCCCCAGAACATCTTTACAGTGTTTTTTCAACACTTTCCCGAGATATGATTACCTCCTGGAAGGGATGATACCACCCAGGAAACTCTGGTAGAGCAATGTAAGCAGCAGACTCAGTAAAGAACGCTGGGAAACTGCTCTGCTAAGGGGAGCAGGAGTCAGCAAAGAGGGCTCGAATAAGGGAGGAGGAGAATCAATAAATGGGGTCTCACCAAAGTGTACTTGTTCATTAATTCACTTGAGCACCTACTCTGTACAAGGCCCTGTGCACAAGGCCCCAGGGACAAACTAGCAAGACAGACAAGATCCCCGCCCTCACGTAATTTACATTCTAATGCAATGTGGATTAGGTAATCTTGTCCTTGTATAACTGTGCAAATTAAAACATTATATCCCCTTAAAATAAACTTTACCAGATTAACCTATAGCTGTATCTTGTTAGCCTCCATTACCTAAAATATACACGAAAAATGGCTTTATCAACATAAGTAGGTGTATATGGCACTATAAAAAGATACATAAGGTAAAATACATTAAAGAACTATTTAAAACTCATAACACTGTTTGATCTCAAGAATTTCCAAAGGAAACAACTCTTTTCGTAAAGTAAATCTGCAAAGTGATTCTACTACCCACAATGGGTCGCATCACTGCCTTACTTTCTCTTCATCTGATTAAAGGGACTGTCTCTGTAACCTCGTGACAGGACGGAAGAGCGTGGAGGGAAGGGCTCTGTAGCACAGCGGAACATTCTCCAAGCCAGCCAGAGCTTGTGCAGAATCCCAGCTCCACCACATGAGATGATTCATTGCGTGACCTTGGGAAGTTACTTGACCTCCAAGGGTCTCTCACTTTGCTCCTCTCTAAAAACAGGAGTAACTACCTCTCACAGTTGTGAGGAGGATTAAGTATGAATTAGGTAAAACTTAACAAGCCTCTGAGAGTACCCACTGAACTGGCCCCCTCTGGATTTCCCCTCTTGTAATGCTTTCTCCGACCCCTAACAGAAAATCACCACCCAGAGTGAGCACATGTTGATGGCACTACCTCTGATAGGGTTCAGGACACACTATCCCCAAAATATTACCATATTTTGAACATTTTACGCCAAAGGAGTCTGAGGAAACAGCAGAAGCAGGAAGATAACTCCGACCTTCCCCCTGCCCCCTGTCCTGAAGGAGGTCATAAAACCCTGCTGTGAGGGGGTCCCTATACCCTATACCTGAGGAAAGCAGCATCCTTTACACCCACAGCTCACACTCTCTGACCTAGCATATTCCTCACGATGCCCACTCTTCATCAAACCAAGCATAAAAATACTCAGGTGTCTTCAGGTCTTTGTCTCCTTATGAAGCCTCCCAATGTTACCAAAAAAAATCTGTATTAAATTAATCTGTGTGCTTTCCTCGTGTTAATCCGTCAGGTTCATTTGCAGACCCAGCCCTAAGAAGACCCAGCCCGAAGAAAACTTGTCCTCCCCTACAGCTCCCAACCGCGCTGATGACCGGCCGGTCAGAGTTAAAGCCCAGCTTTAAGGTTTGCACACTAAACAGGGGAGCTATTCTCCTCTGAAAAACAATAAAATCGGACTGTTTTCTTCGCTGGCATGAGAACAAGAGTTTGCCTGAGACTCTTATGCGAAGGTCAAGCAAAGCATTCTCACTAAACACTGCGAGTAAAACGCAATCTGACAGACATTTGAAAAGCTTTACAAAAGGAACCGGCCGGATAATGGCATCACTGAAGAATGCATTTATCTCCTATCTGTTTGGCCGGGAGACTTGGGAAAGTCTTTTTAAAGGACGTAAATTCAGATAGGCTGTGTTTAATCTATTTTCAGAACACTGCTGCCCACAAGGTAAGTCAATCATAATTAGGTAAGAAAAAGAAAATTCAATGGGGGATATCTGCTCTAATGTTCTACCAACTTATGAAGAAAAGGCTATTTTTAAGAAATAGCCGATCTAATAGTTCAGCAAGCAAACCAACGGAGGGAGCACCAGCCTCACTACGCAGACGGCAGGCCAGCTGGTGAGGACTCAAGCGCGTCTGTCCGGAGTCACCACCGCATCCCCAGCCAGAGTTACTCTTAATTCCACTCAATTCAGGACCTGAGAACGACCACCCTACCGCCTCCTGCGGGCTCTGCCTGTCAGCTCACATGCCCCTCCGCGTGTCAGCTCACACGCCACCTCCTCAGAGAGCCTCTCTCAACCACCTTCCCTTAGTATCTCCATCTCTCCCCTGTGATTCTCCACTGCCGCATGCAGGTTGACTCCTGCCGCGCGGAGGCCCCGGCCATTCTGTTCCCTAGCACCTTCCGTACAGCCTGGGACACTGGAAGCATTCAGAGAGAACGAAAAGGCCAGAGGAGGGATTTTATGTTTGTCGTCATTTTCACAGGGGCAAAAGGGTATGTACAAAGATGCTTCGTCTGAAAAAGAAATGTAAATCAACAGTGACTGGCACTTACGAAAATCACCTGTTAACGTTTTTTTTTCTGACATTCCCTCAATAGATTTGGGAAAATAGTCTCCCCCAAGGACACAACACAGTAAATACTAATTGGGTATCATGAAATATTTTTATTACTATAATCCAGGTACACTGTGGCTTATATAGGCTTTTGTGAAGCAGCTCAGAAACTTAAACATTACTTTATGGTATATTTTTCTTTACAACAATAGGCTCAAATGCCAAATAAAATAAGCTTACAAGCTTTTTGAAAATAAGTCATTGCTAAATTGTGGCATATAACATATTTTTTAAGAAGAGGCGTGGCAAAGTGGAAAAATGCACTGAAAAAAGGGCTGGACTCTAGACCAGACTCTCCACCAATTAGCTGCGTAAGTCTTGAGAAAGGTATTAACCATTTTAGCCCTCCTCTTCCTCATCTATACAATGATGGGATTCGATCTGATAATCTCTAAAGTTGCTGTTAGCTAGAAAGTTTTAATAAAATTTCATTTGTTTTATAGCAAAGAATAATAAGGTTCCAAATAATTCATTATGATACTTTGTACAAATCTAAAAATTAAGGTGAATTCTTTCCTAAACTAGCTTGGGTCCCTCCACCTTCCCAGCCATTCTCTCTATGCCCTTAAATAAGTGGATTAACTTCTCTTGCACTAAGATGTGTCTTATCTATAAAGAGAAAAACAACTGGACTAAATGTGACCAAAGCTTATTCTACCTACAAAATTCTGTCATGATGAAGGGAAAATAATGACACGAATTCCCGAGTTCATCTTCGTTGAATTTTGGTTATTTTATATTTTTAATTAACATTAATTTGATTATAATTATTATAGACTTCATAGTCACCAAAAAACCCACACAGGTTATTAAAAGCCAATGAAAGTTCTTTACTGTCCAATATAAGAGAGAAATACTAGAGAACACTTAAACTTCTCAGATGCCAAAAATTAGTAAAATAAATGAAGATGTTCACAAATCCCACACGGGGATCCATCAGATCAGGAATAGTGAGGTGTCTTACCCAGACAAGGCTAAATAAGCACCCAGTTTCAGCTCTGGTCATGAGAAGCAGTGAGGGACTGAACATACAGTACCTAAACATAAGCTGATTAAATTTTGTACTAGCCTAGGAGTCTAGCTACCAGTTATTTATGTGAGCAAAAAACAAAACACATCAGGGATTAACAGATTGTGAATTTCTATTGACAGCTGTACGTTCATGGCAGTTATTTGACGATGTCTTTGTACATATGAGGAAATCTGGGCATTGAAAAAAGCATTCTCACATAAAAAAAAAAAACAGACAAAAAAGCATCCTCAAAAGACTAAACATAGGATTACACATGATTCAGCAAATTCATTCTTGGATATATGCCCAAAAGAAATAAAAAGAGGGATTTAAATAGATATTTACATACCAGTGTTCATGGCAGTGTTATTCACAATAGCTGAAAGGCAGAAACAACTCAAATATTCACTGACAGAAAAATGATAAACCAAATGGGGCATGTATGTGTGTGGGGGTCTATATATATAAATATAATTCAGCCCTAAAAAGGAAGGAGGTTCTGATACACACTACAGATGGATGAACCTTGAAGACCTTACGCTCATTGAAATAAGCCTGCACAAAAGGACAAATATTTTATGATTGCGTGAAGTACCCAGAAAACTGAAATGCACAGAAACAGAAAACAGAATGGTGGTTGTCATTCTAGGGAGAGGAGAGTCTAGGGAGCCAGTGTTTAATGGGTACCGAGTTTCAGTATGAGGTGATAAAAAAGCTCTGGAGATGGAAAGTGCTGATAATTACCTAACAGTGTAAACGTCTTTAATGTCACTGAATGATACACTTAAAAACTGTTAAAATGGAGGGGCCTGAGTGGTTCAGTCAGTTAAGCGTCCGACTCTTGTTTCCAGCTCAGGTCATGATCTCAGCGTCATGAGATTGAGCCTCGAGCTGGGCTCCATGCTGGGCGCAGAGCCTGCTTAAGATTCTCTTTCTCCCTCTCCCTCTGCCCCTCTCCCCACCTCTCTCTCTCTTTCTCTAAAAAAATTTTTGTTAAAATGATAAACTTTGTTATGAATATTTTATGACAACCTAAAAAGCATATATCTTAAAAAATCATTACTTACAAGGTCCTTAAAAAAAGCAATTTTACATTCAAGTTCAGTTTTGCTAAAGACTTAAAAAGAAAATATAAGATAAAAATATAACTAAGACCAAACTAGCTATTTCACTGCTTTTTTTTAAAGCCATGAATAATATTTTGGATGAAACATCCTATATGCATATTCAACATCTCCCAAATTTCCAAGTTTGTCTCCCAAAAGCTAGATTATTTTAGGGTATGAAAATATGTCTCTATATAATTAAGTTACAGTAAACACTATTTTTAATCATCTCAGTTCCTATTTCCTCCAAAGAACACATTTTTGAGGCTATCGAATTCAGTATGTTGTTAATTCTTATAATTTATATTTTATTTTTGATATCTCACTCATTTCTCAGAAATGTTCTATAAATTTTTGAATATTTTTATCTAAATCTGTCTCTAAATAAGAAATTACTGAAAAGCCAATAATGGGAGAGTCAGATTCTTGTTTTGAGGGAAACACAGTTACTACTCAACTGTAAAAGTCTGGACAAGTGTTTTTTTCTATTTAGGTTTTGATTTTAATGAAATGTTAGTAAGATAAAATGTTGTGTTCTCATCATGACCAAGTGCACTCCTTGATCCCCATCACCTATTTAATCCATACCCCCTCCACCTCCCCTCTGGTAACCACCAGTTTGTTCTCTATAGTTAAGAGTCTGTTTCTTGGTTTGCCTCTCTCTCTCTTTTTTCTCCTTTGCTCATTTGTTTTGTTTCTTAAATCCCACATATGAGCCAAATCATATGGTATGTGTCTTTCTCCAACTGACTCGTTTCAGTTAGCATAATACACTCTAGTTCTATCCATGTTTCTGCAAACGGCAATATTTCATTCTTTTTTATGGCTGAATAATATCCCATTGTATATATAATGCCACTTCTTTCTCTGTTCATCTATTGATATTGCTGCTTCCATATCTTGGCTACTGTAGATAATGCTGCTATGAACACTGGGGTGCATGTATTCCTTTGAATTAGTATTTTGATATTCTTTGGGTAAATAGTAGTGCGACTGCTGGATCATAGAGTAGTTCTATTTTTAACTTTTTGAAGAATCTCCATACTGTTTCCAGAGTGGCTATACCAGTTTGCATTCCCACCAACAGTGTGGAAAGGATTCCCGTTTCTCCGCATCCTCACCAACACTGGTCGTTTCCTGTGTTATTGGTTTTAGCCCTTCTGACAGGTGTGAGGCGATACCTCATTATAGTTTTGACTTGCATTTCCCTAATCATAAGTGATATTGAGCATCTTTTCATGTGTCTGCTGGCCATCTCTATGTCTTCTTTGGAAAAGTGTCGTTCATACCTTCTGCCCATTTTTAACTGCATATTTGTTTTCTGGGTGTTGAGTTTTATAAATTCTTTATATAGTTTGGATACTAACCCTTTATCGGATATGTCATTTGAAAAGAGCTTCTCCCATTCCATAGGTTGCCTTTTAGTTTTGTTGATTGTTTCCTTTGCTGTGCAGAAGCTTTTTACTTCGATGTAGTTCCAATAGTTTATTTTTGCTTTTGTTTCCCTTGCCTCAGTAGACCTATCTAGAAAGATGTTGTTGTGGCTGATGTCAGAGAAATTAGTGTCTGAGATTGCTTCTAGGATTTTTATGGTTTCAGGTCTCACATTTACATCTTTCATCCATTTTGAATTTATTTTTGTGTATGGTATAAGAAAGTGGTCCACTTTCATTCTTCTGCATGTTGCTGTCAATTTTCCCAACACCATTTGTTGAAGAGACTGTATTTTTCCCTTTGGATAGTCTTTCCTGCTCTGCCGAAGATTAAATGACCATATAGTTGTGGGTTCATTCTGGGTTTTCTACTCTGTTTCATTGATCTCTGTGTCCATTTCTGAACCAGTACCATACTGTCTTAATGACTACAGCTTTGTAATATAGCTTGAAGTCCAGAATCATGATGCCTCCAGCTTTGCTTCCTTTTTCAAGATTGCTTGGACTATTCAGTGTCTTTTATGGTTCCATACAAATTTTAGGATTGTTTGTTCTAGGTCTGTGAAAAATGCTGTTGATATTTTGATAGGGACTGCACTAAATGTGTAGATTGCTTTGGGTAGTATAGATATTTTAACAATATTTGTTCTTCCAATCCATGAGCATGGATTATCTTTCCATTTCTTTGTGTCCTCTTCAATTTCCTTCATCAATGTTTTATAGTTATCAGAGTACAGGTCTTTTACCTCTTTGGTTAGGTTTATTCCTAGGTACCTTATGGGTTTTGGTGTAATCATAAATGGAACTGTTTTCTAAATTTCTCTTTCTGCTGCTTCATTATTGGTATATAGAAATGCCACAGACTTCCATAGACTGATTTTATATCCTGCTACTTTACTGAGTTTATCAGTTCCAACAGTTTTTTGGTGGAGTCTTTCAGGTTTTCTATATAGAGTATCATGTCATCTGTAAATTGTGAAAGTTTTACTTCTTCCTTGCTGATTTGGATGCCTTGACAACAGTAGCTCTTAAGCAGGATTTTATTCATCCTCTAGGGGAGCAAGGTGCCACTTCTCTGAAGGCACAGAGTACGTCAACTCCCTTAAAAGGGAAATCACTCAAAACACAAATTAACCTGTGACCACTCCACCTAAGCTCTCTGGCAGTGCTCAACCTGCCAGTGCACATCGCACTCACCCTTACAAAGGCACTGATACCAGTTATCTTAAAGTCTAAAATGCCTAATCCTGGCTAGCTCTGTGCACTGGCAAACAGCAGCTGTGCACAGCAGTAAGCTATTCCCTTGTACAAATACTCAATTTATTAGAATTCTTCCCAAATAACACAAACCCAAGTAATGTCCCACTATGTTTAAACCACATCCTTGCAGACTTCGGGGTATCTGGTAGCTCCATCCTGGTATTTGGTGAAATATTAAGACAGCATTAACTTGAAAACGACTCGTTGCACAACACAGCATACCGTTCTATCTCTGTTGTACCACAGAACGCCTTACAATCAAAAATGTTACACTTACTTGTCTTTGTTAAGATAAACAAAAACATACAAAATCATCTAGATACATAGCAAAAATGTGTTGTGAAGGGCGCCTGGGTGGCTCAGCCGGTTAAGCTTCTGCCTTTGGCTCAGGTCACAGATCTCAAGGTCCTGGGATCCAGTCCCGCACTGGGCTCCCTGCTCAGCAGGAGGCCTGCTTCTCCCTCTGCCCCTCCTTCCACTCATGCTTGCTTGCTCGCTTACCCTCTCTCTCTCTAATAAATAATTAAAATCTTTTTTAAAAAAATATGTTGTGAGAATAAGCTGTGATTGATGCTTCTGAGCTTTTTGCAAGAAACTGTCACTTTTTTCACCTGGTCACGAGTGGGTCATCCTGCACCTTGATGCTTTCTAGCATTGATAGGCTTAAAGAAATAAATCAGATTAGTCCCAAGCAAAGAAATACACATGTAAGTTTGGAAGTTCATAATTTATCTTCACGTAGACTACATGGAAGAAAGATTCAAACACTTAAATCAACTTAATACATCCCTACAAGAAACTGGAATGAAATTATTAACAGAAAGGAATTATTTTATATAAGAAATTCTAGTTTGGTTAAAACGTGCTGAGAAAAAAAAAGTGCTGAGGAAAGGTGCTTTATTCATTTTCTTAAATATACTATTCTTTCAGAATATTGGAAATGACCACTGCAACTCATCTGACCATGAATGTAAATGCCCAATGTGACTCTTTCCATGTATTTTTCAGTTTGATGTAGTGAAGAAATGGCTACTGGAACCAATTTTTTTATTAAAACATTTCTATATATTATATAATATATATAAATGCACAATGAATTTTCACAGACTGAACAAACATATATAACCAGCACTCAGTTCAAGAAACATTACCAGCATCCTACTGTCCCCCTTGTTCTCTGTTCCAGTCATTTCTTGCCCCTCTGCAAAGGTAACCACGATCCTAAATTTGGTACAGAGATCAGTGTGCATGCTTTTCTACTTTATACAAATGTAATCGCAGAGTACTCTTTTGTATCTGATTTCTTCTGCTCAACATTCTGTTTGAAAGATTCATCCACATAGTTGGGCAGAGTTGTAGAATATTCATTTTATTGCTGTATAATATTCCATTATATAAAAATACAATTTATTTAACCATCATATCGCTAATGGGCATTTATGCAGTTCCCAATTTGGGGCTAATACCAATGTGCTGTGAACATTCTGGATGCGCTACCAGAATGTGCGGTTACGCACACTTTAGGACACGTTCTTTTGGTGAACACGTGCAAGTATTTTGTTGGGTATATACTTAGGAGTCAAATTGTGAGGTCATAGAGTATGAAAACAGTTAGCTCCCATAGTTCCTTCCAGTCTTCTAAAAGGTTATTCCACTCAACACTCTTACTAGAAATATTAGATAACTCTTGTTGCTTCACATCCTCACCACACTCAATACTGTCTGTTTTACATTTTAGCCACTCTTGTGGGTATGTAGTAGTACTGTATTATGGTTTTAGTGTGGATTTCTCTAATGACTAATAAAGCTGAGCCCCTTTCAATATGTTAATGGTCATTTAAATATCTCTTCATTAAGTCCCTATTGAAATCCTTTGCCTGTTTTTCTGTTGGGTTTTCAGAATTTTTCTTAATAATTTGTTAAGTTTATATTTTCTGAACACAGGTATTTTTTTTCTTGGAGGAGGGTAGTATTTATACTCTTGACAAACATTCATGTAACATATACAACGTGCTCGCAAGGCAGTGGTCTAAGTGCTTTACAAATATTAATGGTATCTTTTGATAAACAGAATTAATATTAATGGAGTCCAATTTATCATTTTTGTTTTATGGTTAGAGCTTTATTGTACTGTTTGTCCTAAGGTCTCAAAGACATTCTCCCATATTTTTTCCTCTAAAAGCTTTACAGTTTTGCTTTTCACTTTTATATATCCAGTCTGGAACTGATTTTTGTAAATACAGTATGATATACAGGTTAAGATAGTCTTCTCTACAGGGATATAAATCATCTAGTGCCATTTATCGAAAAGCCTACTCTTTTCCATTGTACTGCAATGCCAACTTTGTCATAAATCAGATGAACCGTGTATGTATGGATCTGTTTCTGGACTCTCTATTTGTTCTACTGGTTGGTTCATATTTTCTTACGTCAAAATGTCTTAATTCAGTGTTTCTCAAACTTTCAAGTGCCTAAGAATAACGCAGAGAAATTGTTAAAACACAGACTCTTTGGCCTCAACCCCAGAGATTCTGATTCAATAAGGGCTTGGGATGGAGCTGGACAAACTGCATTTCTAACAAGCTCCCAGGTGATGCTGCTGCTGCCAGTCCAAGGACCACAACATGATAAGCAATGATATAGTTAAACAATACGCTTTCATAACAGGGCTTGCTCTCTGGCAATGTATATATGCCACCTCAGTACTTCATGCCTGCCTTAGCTATTCTTAGCCCTTCACATTTCCATATGAATTTTAAAGTAAGCTTGAGTTCCACAAAACCATAAAACAACAGCAACAACTACAAAAACAAAAAATCAAACTTGGGATTCTGTTAGGGATTGCACTGGTTATATAGGTTAATTTGAAAAGACTGGAAATTTTATATATTGAGTCTTCCACGAACACAGCAGATACTCCCATTTATTTAAGTCTTCATTGCTTTCTCTTATAATGTCTTGTAGATTTTAGTATAGAGGCCTTGTACATGTTAAGATAGATTTATTTCTTGAAATTTCACATCTTTGACCTTTATTGTAGGTGCTACTTTTTTTCCCTTTGTAATATTTTCTTAAATTGTGGTAAAATACATATAACACAAAAATTATCACCTTAACCTTTTTTTGTTTTAAGTAGGATCCATACCCAGCATAGAGCCCAGCGCAGGGCGTGAACTCACAACCCTGAGATCAAGACCTGAGCTGAGATCAAGAGTCAGATGCTTAACTGACTGAGCCACCCAGGCGCCCCTCCATCCTTTTTTTTTTTTTTAAGATTTATTCATTTATTTGAGAGAAAGAGAGCACGTAAGCAGGACAAGGATAAAGGAGAGGGAGAGGGAGAATCCTTAAGCAGATTCCCCGCCAAGTGCAGAGCCCAACTTGGGGCTCGATCCCAGGATCCTGAGATCATAACCTGAGCAGAAATCCAGAGTCAGACACTTAACCAACTGAACCACCCAGGGGCCCCAAGGCAGCCCACCGCCTTCACCACTCTTTCAAGTGTATAGTTCAGTAAGTACATTTACATGGTTGTTCAACTAATCTCCAGGAATCTTTCCATCTTGCACCTGAAACCCTGTACCCATTAGACATCAACGCCCTAATACTCTCTGCCCCTGGCAACCACCATTCTACTTCTGTTTCTATGCATTTGACTATTCTAAGTATCTCAGGTAAGTGGAATCATACAGTTGTATATGCTATCTTTTTTTTAAGTCCATTATTTTTATTTAAAGTCTGCTAACTCAAGTAATTTGATGAAATATTGCTTCACGCAAGTATGACTGCTGACTAAAAATCCAGCTTAAAAAAGGGGGGGGGGGTACACCTGGTGGCCCAGTCAGTTAAGCGTCTGCCTTCAGCTCAGGTCTTGATCTCAGGGCCCTGGGATCGAGCCCCGCATCAGGCTCCTTGCTCAGCAGGGAAGCCTGCTTCTCCCTCTGCCTGCCGCTCCCCCAGCTTGTGCGCTCTCTCCCTCTCTCTCCCTCTCTCTCTGACAAATAAATAAATAAAATCTTTTAAAAAAGAAAAAAAAAAAGAATGTTGTGTCACTTGCAGCCATACACTTGTCTATGAGATGGAATTCTCACCACTTTCACACTACAGGGCAAAGCTCAGAAACCACCTAAATATAAGTGATAACATTTATGCAACTGTCTGAAGAAAAGTTCTCTCATTTCTCAACTCTCATTGACCAGAATCTATGAAAGGCAATTCACTGATGCAGTAAGCTTTCATAAGTGTACAATATTCATATACTCTATAATATTACTTATTAATAACATTACTTACTAATATTTATATCATAAATTTATAATATGTACTCTAAATATTATTACTATGAAAGTTGAAATAAACTCTAGTAATATCTCTCTTACTTATAGTTACGTTTTAGAAGTTAAAGAATCAATCCACTTCAGCAAGTGCTGACAAAAAGATACCTTGAGCAAAAGGAAGACTGCTCGGCACGCCTCTGCAGGAACTTATCACTTCAAGATACGCCACCTGGGCTGGTGCTCTGACTCGTAACTAAAAAAAGAACTGTAATAATCTAACATCTGAGCAAACTCAGTTAACTGAAATGAAATAGCCAATGAATACCACTGTAACCCACACTAAAAAGTAAATTTTAATATTATGATACGCTACATATGTAGGCATTATTTTATGTAGCTAACAATTCCAATACACGAAACATTGCCCTCATTCCCAGAGGAGCGGCAAAGAAAATTCTGTAACACTCTCAAAGAAAATCTGGAGTGTTGTTTCTATTAAAAACAAATTTTCTTTTCACTCTTATCACTGCACGTTTCCAATAACCTTCTTCCAGAGGTCACTGGGATCCTTTATATGACAGCCAGCCAGTCTGCTCCTTTAAAGGTGAAGGAAGGGGCTTTCAGATAGCTGCTTTTCCGCACATAAATCAAAGCCAACTCAAACCTACCTCTCTTTGTGTTTGGCTATACTCAAGCCAAATCAGATGATGCCTACCCAGGTCAGGCTGACCTTACAACACAAGGAACAAAGAAATACTATAAAAAGCAGAACTATTCCCCCTTCTTAATGAACTATTTAAAAAAGCATCCATTGTTAAAATCTGTATCAAATGACAATAAGTTTAAAATTCCCAATTTAAACTATAAATTATCCCCAGGAGAACTGCAGTCCAAATTCCCAGGCCTTGCTCGGCAGACCATTTAAAATCTGTCGGGAATCTGCTTTCCCCTAAGTCTCACTGTTGCCCTCACCAAATCCTCCAACCCAGCTAACTGAACCCTGTACAATCACACTTCCCCTTTGCTCTTGCTATCACTCCATCTAAACCCCATCTGTCTTTCAAGGCCTGATTCAAATCCTCCCTTAGTGAACAACGCCTTCTTTGCTCTGTCTTAAACATTTTCTTCTTTTCTGAGCAGTTAGGGGATTCATTTATCTGTGCTATCAATCTGAAGTTTAAACTGCCTGGTATTACCAATTACACTGCCCTAAGTTTATCTGATGTGAGCTAAATTAAAAATTCCACAAAGGCAAGTCCTATGTTTTATACCTTTATTTCTTCCACACTACCTAGGAGCATGCTTGGCAAATCCTGAGATTCCAAATCTCCTGTCATTACAACACTTTCAAAGCTCTGTCTCTGCTCTGCAGAAAGCAGACACCAGAGAGAGATCAAGCTGTTGGTCATCTGTCTGCCTCAAAATAAACAAATAAATAAATAAATTTTAAAAAGCCTTCTACATTCTGGAGATGCCGGTTCGCCAGCACTACCAGATGCACCTTTCACACCACGCTTAATGACTGAGCCACCCAACCGCCCCAAGATTCACTTTAAAATTAAAATGTATGCAGTCAGAACTGTTTATTCTTTAAAAAGGTTTATCAAATAAAATTTCAATGATCTTGCCATTGCTCAAAACAGTTTTTAGGCTTCATTTTTTTATTATCTGATATATAAAGAGGATTATAAGTAACTAAGTTTAAGTTATAAAGTATAATCATATAAACACCTGTGACTCTGGGACTAGTTTTTTTAACTTATTATATTTATAAATTCATCCATGTTGTTGCTTATAGCCATAGTTCATTTATTTTCACTTTACTGTTGTATATTTCATAACTGTGATATAAAACATCACAATATATCTATCCTTACCCTGTCAACAACATGTAGGTTGCTTCCAGTTTCTCTGCCATGATGCTATTATGAGACATTCACACATATGTCTACTGATGCAGATGCAAGAGTTTCTTAGGTATACTTCTAAGACTGCAATTTCTGAAACACCTGCTATACACAACTTCTTAGTGTTTTACAACCTCTCTCTTGTGTGGAAAAGCAAGGGCTGCATTTTTTCTATTCTGGTTTTTAATTTCAAATTATTTCTGGAGCACCTGGGTGGCTCTGTCAGCAAAGCATCTGACTCTTGATTTTGGCTCAGGTCATGATCTCAGGGTTGTGAGATCAAGCCCCCTGTTGTGCTCACACTGGGCATAGAGATGGCTCAAGGTTTTCTCTCCCTCTTCCTTTGCCCCTCCCCCACACGGCTCCTGCACATGCATACACATACTCTCACTCTCTTAAAAAAAAAAAATCTAAAAGTTACATTTCCCCTCCCAAATCATAAAAGTCTAATAACAAAAGTTTATAAGCTACCTTTTGATTATTGCATGCTTTATTTCTTTAAACATCCCATATATAGCTGGTCTACCTTATGAATCAGAAAACTGTTGTCTTTGTTGACTCTCAGTCATGATGGCTTGCCTTCTCTTCTCTCTGCTGATCTTTGTGAGCTCACTGCTCAGTTTTAATTAAGGACTGTTGATGTTTTCCTCCAGAGAAATTGCTTTCTGCTGCCACAGCAGCTGCATCATGAATTCAGGATTCCTTCAGACTTGCTTGAGGGTCTTGGCTTAGTAGAAAGTTCTTGAAAGTGCTAGTAGGTCAGTTAATTCCATCCCTCACAGCTGACTCTGATCTTTGATCACGGGAGCTTCTGGTCTCTGGTCCATGAGTCCCCCTTCTTTATGTCAACCTATGTGTTGGGTTTATTTTGTAATGCCTCCCTGTTTCCTTCGCTACTAAAGACAGTATGGGGCAAGACACAAGGAGGAAACCCAGTGAGAGACACAGGCAGGTTGAGAGAAATTTAACAGTGGTCTGAACACGTCCCAGAGAGCATGCTTTTATCTTCAACCCCAAATAAGAATGGTTAGCTAGCCATGAGGCAGTGATGGGCTTTGCTCGTTTTCTGTATAGTTTTGTGCCAGAGGATTTTTTCCTTTAACTTTTTATTTTCAGATTTATTTTTCTCCTTCAGAAAAATTTCAAGGGTAATACAAAGAATTCCTTTATACTCTTCAACCAAGTTAACTGTGCCACACAACCAAGAGTTTAATCTCCAGGCCTAATATAGATTCTACTAAAAAGGGCATTTACAGACTTAAAATAATTAAAGTCTAATTAGCTGTATTTTTATATCCATTAACACAAGAAGTTGCTTGAAATCCTGTATTCATACCTCACTGTGTTTTAGAAGATGTCAATTACCTATGCTATTGTTATACACAAGTTTTCCTGCCTCCTGAATTCTTAAGGTTTTACGTTCATCTTAGCTATCTTTCTGTTTGTTGTTTCTGGTGACTCTCAATCATAAGGGCGTATAATTCAACTCAAGACAACAATGACCTGTGTTAGATGCTAAAGGTCAAAATTACTGCAAGCGGAGCTCTAAACAGTATATTCCTCCATCTGAATTTGGAGTTCCTTTTGAACAGAGGTTTCCACTAATATTTGAGGAAAACTAGCCTGTTTTGCCTTTAAAAAAAAAAAGTAAACTTCATATTAAATGTGGATACTGAGCAACATCCTTTTCTTCTGCTACATTCTTTCCACTTCACACATCAGTCAGGCTGTATTTCATGTTATGCTTCTGAAATTGATGACAAGGACTAATCTACACTGAAATCAAAATCTATCTTCATAATCTCATCAATCTTAAATATTATAGCTCTAAATAACACCTATGCATTTTCCCTTTTAGGTTATTCTTAATGACTTTATTGAAATATAAGACACGTACAACAAAATAAACCCATATTTAGCGCAGAGTTTGCTGTTTTCGCAAATGTATACACCTATGTAACCACCATGAAAATCAAGATCTATAAATTTCTATCAGCCCAAAAAGTTCCCTGAAATCAATCTGTGATCTGTTCTCTGTCTTTATGATTTAGTTTTATCTACTCTAGAATTCCAACTAAATGGAGTCAGGCTTCTTTAACTCAAAATTAGGTTTTTCAGGTTCACCCACACTGCTGAGTGTATCAGCACTTCATTTTTTATCGCTTAGTATCATTTCTTTGGCTGGATGTACTGTAGTTTATCACTCACTTGTTGATGAACATTGGGTTTTTTCCAGTTTTAAGCTATAATGAATTAAACAGGTATGAACATTTGTATATATGTCTTTGTAGAGACATATATTTTCATTTCTCATAGATAAATACCTCGAGGTAGCACTGATGATTAATTCTATGAGAAAATACCAAACCGTGTTCCAAAGTGCTTGTACCATTTTGCATTACATTACGTTACAATGGATAAGAGTTCCAACTACCCCGCACAGTATTAAGTCTTTTAAGTGGTGTATAGTGGTGTCTTGTAGTTTTAAAATGCATTTTCCCAATGACTACTGGTATTAAGCACTGTTCATATTCTTGTTGGTCATTCATATATCTCTGGTGGAAGATCTGTTCAAATCTTTTCTCCATTTTTTTTTTCTAAGATTTTATTTATTTATTTGACAGAGAGAGAGACAGCCAGCGAGAGAGGGAACACATGCAGGGGGAGTGAGAGAGGAAGAAGCAGGCTCCCAGCAGAGGAGCCTGATTGTGGGGCTCGATCCCAGGACTCTGGGATCACGCCCTGAGCCGAAGGCAGATGCTTAACGACTGAGCCACCCAGGCGCCCCTTTTTCTCCATTTTTAATTGGTTTGTCCTATTATTATTGAGTTGAAAGAGGTCTTTATTTATTCTGAAAAAAAGTCCTTTGTGAGATGCATGTACTGTGAATATTTGCTCAGTCTATTCTTGTCTTTTCATTTTCGTAATGATGTCTTTCAAAAGGCAGATTTTAACTTTAATGCAGTCCAATATATCTTTTAATCCAGTTTCCCTATTATGGTTCATGTACTTAGTGTCCTAGCTGAAAATTGCTCATTACCCCAATGTTACACAATTTTTACCTTAAGGAAATGTAGGAGATTTAGGTCAATGACTGACTTTTATATATAAATTCCTTTGTGATTTCTTTATTGATCCACAGACTAAATATGTGGTTTAATTATTTGGTTTCCAAATATTTGGAATTTTTCTAGATATCTAATAGTTATTTATGTAAATTAATTCCACTGTGGAAAAAGAGTATATTCATACAATGTTCTTTTTTTTATTGAGACTTATTTAACTGGCCCAGTATATGGTCTTGCTGAACATACCACATGCACTTGAAAAAACCATGTATTCTGAATGTATTTTTCTATAAATATCAATTAGGTCAAGTTGGTTGATAGTATTATCCAAATTATCTATGTATTTACTCGGTGTTATTGTCTAGTTGTTCTATCAATTGCTGAGAGAGGAATATTAATATCTCCAAATATGATTGTGACATTGTCTATTTTGCATTTTAATTCTGTCAATTTTTGCTTCATATGTTGTGTGGCTGTTATTAGGCATTATACATTTATGATTGTTATGTCTTGCTGATAAATTTTCCCTTTATTATTATGAAATAGCCCTCTCTGTCTCTGGAAATATTCTTTGTAATGAAGCCCATTTCATTTGATATTAATTTAGCAAATCCAAACTTTTGATACTTAATGTTTGCATGGGATATTTTCTACCCATTTATTTTCAATCTGAGTCTTTATATTTAAAATACAACTCTTAGAACATACAGTTGTGTCTTGTTGTTGTTGTTTTTTTTTCCATTCTGACGATCTTTGACTCTTAGTTGGAGTAACCGTTAACATTTAATATAATTAGAGATATGGTTGAATGTATTTGTTATCCTATTGTACCGCCATTCCTGCCTTCATTTTGGGTTATTTGAATATATTTCAGATTGCCATTTTACCTTATCTTTGGAGTTTCAGCTAGATGCTTTTGCATTTTTTTTTTAATGATTTGTTTTATTGGGATATTGGGACACCTGGGTGGCTCAGTTGGTTGGGCATTTGCCTTTGATCATGATCCCAGGGTCCTGGGATTGAGTCCTGCGTCAGGCAAAGGGAGAAGCAGGCTCCCCACTGAGCAAGGAGCCCAATGTGGGGCTCAATCCCGGGACCCTGGGATCATGACCTGAGTCGAAGGCAGATGTTTAACCAACTGAGCCACCCAAGCGCCCCTGTGTTGAACCCTTTTATACTATCCCACATGGCCAAGTGGCTTGTTCATTATTTTTATGTTTCTTGCCTCTCTGTTCTTCATAGGCTTGCTTCTATTGATCTATCTTCACATTCTTTAACTCTTTCTTGTATCATCTCCATTCAATTGTAAATCCCATCCAGAGAATTTTTATTTTACATAATGTATGTTCAGTTTTAAGATTTCCCTGTGGTTCTTTATACTTTCCATTTTTCTCTACAAATACTTCCTTGTAACTATTAAGAACATTTTTCCTTTATGTCACAGTATAATTAAAGAAATTTCTTTAATCCTTGTCTGTTAATTCCAACATCTAGGTCATGTTGGAGTTGGTCTCCATTGACTGTCTTTTCTCTTATGAATTGCTCACATTTTCTTCATTCTTCATTTGCTGAACAATTTTGGATGATATCCTACATATCGTGAATGTTATACTCTTGGGTATGATTTTGGTTGTACTGTTACAAAGTGTTGGCTTTTTATGTTTTAACACATAACACATTTGACTGAACATGTACACATAGTCTCTTGGGTGGCTGCTCAGAATCTCATCTGAGCTCCTTTGTCCTTAGCTGAGCTGCTAAGAGTGTGCCCTACACATGTGTGGCTCAAGGGTGAGCCAGACTTAAACGTTTATATACAGAATGTAAGAATCCTCATCTGTGACTCTCTCCTTTATGAAATATTCTTCCTCACATTCCAGCAGCCATGGTAGCCCCAATCTCTGTCCTCAGAAAGACTGCTGAATTGCTTTCGGAGTTTTACCTTCCTTGCATGTAAGACACTGAGATTTAGCCACAGGATAGAAGCAAGAAAATCACCAATGTCATTCCCTTCTTCCAAGCAAAATATAAATCTCCAGAATCTTTCTGCATTTTGTCTATAGTTTGTCATTTTATCTGCAGAAGGATGGTTCCAATCAGAGCTTAATTGGCCATCACAGAAGCAGAAGTCTTCCAAATAAATTTTAGAATCAGCTTGTTGACTTCTGCAAAGAAAAAACGCCTACTGGGAATCTGATCACTATTAGATTTAACTTATAGCTCAATTTTGGGAGAACTGTCAATTCAACAATACTGAGTCTCCCAATCCATTAATATTGTAAATTTTCCATTTATTTAGATCTTCTTTAATTTCTCTCAGCATTATATCATTTTCAGTATACAGGTCTTACACTTCAGTTAAATTTATCACTAAACACGTGATATCTTATGCTACTCTAAATAGTTTTAAAATGTCTTTCCCAATTATTCATTGCTAGGAATATGTAAACACAACTGATTTTTTAAAAGACTTTATTTATTTATTTGAGAGACAGTGAGAGATTGAGAGAGAGAGCACATGAGAGAGAGCACGAGTTGGGGGGGCAGAGGGACATGGAGAAGCAGACTCCCAACTGAGCAGGGAGCCTGACATGGGGCTGAATCCCAGGACCCTGGGATCACGACCTGAGCTGAAGGCAGAAGATTAACCAACTGAGCCACTCAGGCACCCACAACTGATTTTTTTTTTTAATTGACCTTGTATTCTTTTCAGGCCTTTCCTATTACTTCCAGTAGCTTTCATGTCAATTCTTTAGGGTTACCTATGTATATAATTGTGTTATCTATGCATACTGATAGTTTTATATCTTCCTTTCCAATCCACGTACCTTTTGCATCTTCTTCATGTGTTTCTGCACTATCTGGGATTTCCAATTCAATGGAAAACTGAAGTGCCATTTTTCTGATCTTAAGAAGAGACTGTTTTTTGTCAATAATGATTTTAATTAGAGATTCTTCATTGATGTCCTTTACCAGGTTGACATTCCCTTCTACTCCTAGTTTACTAGGAATTAACAATATAATATATATACATACATACTTTATATTATAAAGTAAAATTATAATATAAAGTTTATTGAATTTTTTTAAAATGCTTTTCTGCTTCTACTAAGATAATCATTTGGCTTTTCCCTTTTACTATACTAATAAGATGAATTGCATTGATTGTTTCATGTTAATCCAATTTTGCACTCTTGAGACAAACACTATTTGGTCATGACTTATTATCCTTTTTTGCACTGCTGCTTCATATATTTTGTTTTTGTAGTTGCTTACAGTAAAAAGAAGTCAGTACCAGTGACTCCAACGTGACTCGAAGTAAACCCACAAATAAGTATTAACCTTAAGCCATGGTTAACAGTGAAGAAAGAAGTCTAGCAGTTACCAAAGTAGATGTGGTAAGAAAAGAGCCTTGATCCCACTAATCCCATTACTCATTCTGTCTATTTCTTAAGTAAGATATATACAAGGAACTCAAACTACAGTCCAAAAATATTTAATAATCCTCTGTTTAATAACAGTTAACCTATGAACTGATACAAAAAATACAGCATGCCTATCCCTTACTTCTTTAAAAGTTACCAACTTAAAATCCAGAGATCGCTACAATGTTCATTATCAATACATGCCTAGTAAATTAAAATGTACAAGTAACATTTTGAGAAACAAGTATTCAAACCAGAAAGAAAATCAAAATCCTGAACTACAACTGCTTAATATATGTCATCATGTAATGTTAACACAAACTATCGGAAGTATCCTGGCTATCCCGCAAAGTTCTATTGCCTATCTTAGAAAATTAAGAAATAAGTATGCCCTAAAAGAAAAACAGGCAATCACTTTAATCTGTAAAAATGGTTTGCAAACTATGTTATGTTCATAAGTAAGTGTTTACTAAATAGCTTTAAAATTAACAGCAGAAAGAGAAAATATATACAATATAATGTACAAATTCCAAAGGTCTTTTTCCTTTTTTCATTTACAGAGACCTTGGGGCTTCAGGCAGACACTCAGAAGGCAGGCTGCCAGTATCAATTCACACTTAAGCAAAACTTCTGCCAATGAAAACTGAAACACCTGTATGAATTAACTAAATTGTTCCCATTTTCAACAATGAAAGGAAATTAAAAGCATTACTGAATGTCACTGACTTGGCCCATCTGAAAGGAAATAACGTAGATAACAGCTAATTTTAAATTATCAAGCCGATACAACATAAATGGCTCTCTAAAACAATACGGGTTATTTTTACTATGAGTCATTCAGTTTTCCTGAAATGTGTGGATCAAATATCTCAGGAACAGCACTACATTATGACAACCTTAAAAAAATAAAGTATTCCTTTTATGATAAGCTTCTGACATTGCTGAATGAAAACATTCTCTCAACATATCTCACATACATTTCAACATGCTACACCAATAGGAAAACACTTCTAAAAACTTCTCCAAAAAAGATTTTTTACCATTTTAGTCAAGTTTAAGACAGTTCACTAAAACTGAACAAAATTCAGGAATAATGAGCCATTCATTTGTTTATTCAATATTTAACAAATACCCAGTAACTATGGTTCCCGTCCCTTCAAGTGCTTATAATCCACTGGCAGGAGTATGAAGACTTGTATTACTCTTGTTCTTCTATTAACAAAAGACACTTCCTAGTCTCAATAGTTGATACCCCCAGTTCCAGGCCACCACACCACGCCACAGAAGGGAAATGGCTGCCCAGCAGGAAAGAGTATGCTGTTTCTTTCTTCTCCACTCCCTTCTCTCCCACGTCTACAGCCAATTTCAAACAGGTCTTATCCAGTTAGGAATTCTTACTCCTTGAAAACAGAATGCTCTCCTACAAACCTGTGATCAGATGGCCCCACTCATCCCCTAATGCTACAGGTGCACCAGCTCTACCTACTCAAAGGTACTTTCAGGACATTCTCAAATTTGATCCTCAAATCAAGTTTTCAGGGCTGAGGAAGGGGCACATCCCCCACTTCCCTCATTACACAGAAGAAGAAAAAACAAGCAGTGATTCTTCACATCACATAACACTACTTAAATTATAAAACCAAGGGGAGCAATGCAGCATCAAGTTATAGGGCAGACATAAATCCTCTCCAGGGTTCAAGGATATCTCATTCATTCTCTTCTTCTGCATCCATTTATTGAGCAACAACTATGACTGAAGCATTGGAGCACTATCCTGGGCCTTGTAGAAGACCCAGAGAAGAAGAGCCCAGTCCCTGAAATGGGGAGTTTATAGTCTTGTGGGAGCAAGAAGACATATACATAAATAATATAAGCCCAAATATAATCCCTGTTAAAAGAAAGGCACAGAAAGGAGTTCAAGAGTTCAGAAGAAGGATAGCACCAGAAGTGTTTCCTTTTGCCTTAAATACTCTTTTGGAGTAATAGATAAAGGATATTTATATACAGGATATTCAATTATATAGGATATAAATTTCAATGGAATTCTTCATTGAGACGAGGGGCCACTTCTAATTCATCTTATTATCTGCTTCAGTATCATGTACAAAAAAGGGATATCAGGAAGGACCGATAAATGCAAGGATGAGCTGACAAGGGCTCATCTGGATTTTTCTAGTGTGGTCTGTATGCTTCCTCTGGGATCAACAAAAGATGGGGGTGGTGCAGATCACAAAGTATCCTTGGGGCTCCTAAAAGCTCTCCTCACGTGTAAGTTCCTTGTTCTACTTCTTATGAATTAAAGATTTCCTTGGAATTAAAAAACTCATCCCCTTAGAAGACTCAGGCCTGGCACTACACATCACTGTAATCAAACACCTTTCCTCCAAAGAGATCAGTCCTCAGGTCACTTCTGACTTGAACGAGAGTCAGAGGAGGACAGAGAGCAAAAAAAAGGATGTATTACAAAGCCCTTGGCGGAAAAGTATGAAACTCAAATTTATGACCTTCATTGCAAGTTGGGAGAGATGAGTTACCCACCCCAGAGGTTACCAGAGTTAATTACTTCAGAAGTACTTCATAGTAGAGAGGACTAAGAAGGGGGTGGGGGTGGGGCCCTGGGGTAGGGGATCGGAAAGGCAAATAATGAGAGACTAAGAGACTCAACTCTAGGAAACAAACGGTTGCTGGAGGGGAGGTGGATGGGGGGATGAGGTAACTGGGTGATGGCCATTAAGGAGGGCACTTGAAGTAATGAGTACTGGGTGTTGTATGCAACTGATGAATCACTAAATTCTACCTCTGAAACTAATAATACGGTGCATAATTTAAATTGAAAAAATTAAAAATAATTATAAAAAAGAAAAAATGAAAAAAAAGAAACGAGAAAAAAAGGAAAATTTTTTTAAAAAAGGAAGAAATACACCCCCACCAACCAGAAATGTTAAAAAAATTTAACTGCTTGAATATAGAATATTTTAGTGTCTTTTTAGGGTAACTATGGAGAATACATATACCTTGATAAACTGCTAAGACCAGTCCCAAGAAAATGTTATTACTGACGTCCTCCCCATGAGAGGCCAACAGCAACACTTCCTAGCACATGTTACATCCTGTTTACCCCAGTCATCAGAAGAAACCCAAGCATCCTGGTCACATTCGTCAACTAGGCCCTTGTCCCCACCCAGCTCTGTACTTTCCTACAGTAACTCAAACTCACCACCATGCCAGACCCTCCATATCCTTCACACTGAGATCCCCCCACACCTTGTCTAAAACAGCCATCCCCGTGCCATTTGTATTCCCTTACCCAGCTCTATATGTCTCCAGAGGACATCTGTTAAGTATATTATTTCTCTCTTGGTATACTGTGTATTGTCCCCACAAGAATGTAAATCGATGTAAACGCCAAGAGGGAAAAGACTCTGTTGACACTGTATCCCCAATGACTAGCACAATGCTTGACATAAATTCAGTATTCAATTGAGATTAGCTGAATAAATAGGAAATACAGAATAATTTCTTAAATTAATCTTTTAAAAAATGTTTAACACTTTATTTGTCAAATTCTTTATAGCACATGTAATGAATAAACAGGGACATTTCCACATAGTTACCTAAACACAGATATGCTACCATCAGAAACACCAAAGATTTCTAAGATCCTCAAGTGAGAAAATGAAACATGCACCCAGAGGACTCAAGGGATTAACATCCTACCGGCTCTAAAACCATAGGCAGGAAATAGTAACTTGAAAAATGTATATTACAATACAAAGTAAGCTAGCTTTTCTACCAGATAAAAATACTTCATTTTTGCCTTATCTGAAAAATAACAAGGAAAGAAAACATCAGAATTCTCTCTTGATTTTAACTATGATTAATAAAAATGTCTTTAAAAAAAAGTATCTTAAGCAACTTGTGCTCATCAAAGATGTGCGTTATCTTTTCATCCATAAGCTAAGAAGATACTGACTGATCCTTTGGTCTGTGACTTTTCTGTCCTTGAAAAGCCTTCTTTGAGCTCAAATCCTCACACATCTATTACTCGATCTTTCCTTTTCACTGCCATTCTTCGTGGACTGTGGTATTTATCAACTTTATTTTCTTATACCTCATTCCCTCCTTAATTCCCTGTGATGACGTGACTACACCATACTCCACCGAAACTGTCCTAGAGACAAGCAGCGCACTCCCGATTATCAGCACCCACAGCCTTTCTCAGCGCGGTTCTATAGTGCGGAACGCTAGCGAGCACCTCATGCTCCTGACACTGCCTCCTTCCTCGGCCTCTATAACCCACGCCCTCCTGCTTCTGGTCCTCACTCTCTGACATCCTCTTTCTGTCCCATCCATGTAGGCATCGCCCTCAGTTGTAGACGAAAGAGGCGCACACTATAGCGGCTCTGGAGTGAGGAGTCAGACTCATGCTCTGTCGCTTCATTTACTCATTGGACATTTATGGAGCACCTATTAGGCCCTGGGATCTAACAATGAACAAGAATTAGTTGGCCACTGCCCTCAAATCCAAGCAAGTACAAAGAAAAATGCTTATGCTTACATCAACAGCAAGATATATGCAGTTTGGAAACTAAACTGGAAACTAAATGGTGAGGTTTTTTTTCTCCTTAATTTCCTTAAGTGGCAGTGTCTCAATATGAGCAATCTGAGGCAAGAATAAATCAGAAGCAATAGAATGTGCAAGGAAAAACACGAAATGGAAAGGACAAGACATTACTCACTGATGTAAATGCCAGCAGCTCCTCTTCAGTTAACTTATGCACTGGGTTATTCTTTTGGAAATTTGTGCTTTAAATTAAAAAAAAAAAAAGTAAATTAATTCTAAAATGCATGTTGCAATTAATGAAATATAATTTTTAAAAAGGCAGCATAAACTTTATTTCAAAGTACATATTTTAATACTACTGCATTATATGCAAATGTAGATATGACTTCACCAAAGATAAGCATGACAATAAATAATGTAATAAGTAAGTAAGTAATAAAATGTACAAATAGGGGCACCTGGTTGGAGCATTCAGTTAAGGGGCCAACTCTTGGTTTCAGCTCAGGTCGTAATCTCTGGGTCGTGAGATCAAGTCTTGCATTGGGCTCCGCACTCAGTGCAGAGTCTACTTGGGTTTCTCTCTCCGTCGCCCTCTGCCCCTCCCCCACTCCCCCCCAAAATAAATAAATAAACAAAATCTTTTAAAAAACACTGGCAAAATGTGGTTGGTATACTAAATATCAACATATTTTACTAGGAGAAAGAAATCCAATCTGTGCCACTTCACAAAGAAAATGAAAAGAATTAACATGGCAACATCTCCTATTTATCAAACTCATGCCAAAAGAATTAAAATATTACTATTTTAACCATTAGGCAAAAATTAAGAGGTTGTCAAAGAGGCAGAGCAGTGGGAATTCTTAGACTCTGCTGATCCAAGTATAATTTGATAGGATGATTTTGTTAAACTATTTAGCACTACCCTGTAAAGTGAACCTTCATATATCCTTAGCTCAATAATTCCATAGAGCTCAGAGAAATTCCTGAACAGGTGTACCAGGAATCGTATACACAAATATCCATAGTAATATTGTGTATAACAGGAGAAAATCTTGAAATGATCCCAATATCCAAAAGGAGACTGATAAACTGAGAAATAGTCACCCAATGGAATGCTATAATCCCAAGTAAATTGTAGCTACATATAAAACATGAATGAACCATAAAAACATAATAATGAGAGAAAAAAACAATCACAGAACAATCACAGAAAACTATATAACAGTAAGATACCACTTTTATAAAGCTCAGAGAAAAACTCAAATGAAACAATTGACTTAGAAGTATAAAAACATGTGAGTAAATATATTTTTTTGAAAAGGCAAGAAAATGACAACTCGACTTCATGATAGTGGTTACCTTTTTTTTAAATTCAAGTATAATTAACATACCATGTTATATAAGTTTCAGGTACACAATATAATGATGCAACAATTCTATATATTTCTAAGTGCTCAACGTAAGTCTATTCTTAATCCCCTTCATTATTTTACCCACCCCCCCCCAACTCCCAACCCCCCCGGCAACCACCAGTTTGTTCTCTGTATTTAAGAGTCTGGTTTTTTGTCTTTTTTTCCCTAGCCCCACTGTTTCACCAATCCATCATCTACAAGAATTCACTTTCTCTGTGTTTCCTTCCTAAACTAACCCAGCCCACTACAATGTCCAAGTCACCTCTCCACAGGGATAATGGCCATGGGCATTAGGTCATGATCTCCAGGTCTTGGGATAGAGCCCCACAGCTAGCTCCCTGCTCAGCAGGGAGTCTGCTTCTCTCTCTGCTTCTCCCTCTGCCTCTCTCTGCTACTCGCATGCTCTCTCTCTCTCAAATGAATAAATAAAATCTTAGGGAAAAAAGAAAAAGAATTCTATCCTTTGGAACGTAAATATCCTCAAAGGTCAAAATAATCATTCTCAACTCTCCTAAATACTTTATTAAAAGTGTATTCCTAGCTAAGGCTAATCAAAGAAATTTTGCTTATGAAGGAAAGAGAAGGTGAAGTATACTAACTCAAAGGAGATACCTGAGATTCCTAATCTCTAACCCTTTACTTAGTTGCCCAGCAGAGAGCACTGGTGGTGTAGTGGTAATTGGCTGCCCCACTATTCTTGATCCTTGTAGCCATTATAAGATTCCCTATTCATCCAGAACTCCGGGCACCTCCTGGAATAAAGTTTTTCTCAACACAATAAAACCAATATGCAAAGTGTTCAAAGTAACCAAGTAAGTACTGACTTACCAGATTCCAAGGATAACGGCAAGCTCTTCAGCACACAGGTCAGGCATCTGGAACTGTTCACAATCTGCTAACTTTATCTCATTTAGAACAGTATCATCATTGAGCTCAAGATTCTGGTGCAATACAAAATAAAATATTTAGACCAAAAATTAAATCTGATTCATTCAACACACTGTATGCAACTGATTACTAAGGAGGGATCATTCACCTTTTTGTTTAAAGATTATACAATGTCTACATACGGTCAATAGGCTGTTTCCTGTAAAACACATATTTGGGGAAAATTTACTGGGTAGAAACGGAGGACATGCCATCTATACTTCAGGAATGCACTGACAATATCAATAATAGGGAATGACAGCTATCGTTCAGTGACCCCAGTATGTAAAAGCCCCTCTACTAATGCATCAGGATTTAAAATCAGATCTTTCTACTCTGCTCTAAATTCTAACCTAAAGTATCAATTCCCAACTCTTGTTTCTCAATAGGATCTAGAATAGCCAAAACAATTTGGAAAAGAATAAAATCTGAGAACTTCGGGGACTTGGACTACGAAGCCAAGACAGCGTGGTACTGGCATGAAGACAGACGTACAGATGAATGGACTAGAATAGTCCACAATTTTAGACCCACATATGGTCAACTGACTTTCAACAAAGGAAAGTTTCTTCAATATATGATTGTGGAACAACTGGTTAGCCATTTGGAAAAAAATGACCCTTCACCCTTCTCTCATACCATACACAAAAATTAAATCAAAATTGATCACAGACCTTAATGTAGAAGCTAATACTAAAAAACTTCTAGAAGAAATCACAGGAGAAAAGCTTTGCAACTCTGGGCTAGATAGGCAGTCCTTAATTAGGACACAAAATACCTGAACCAGCAGAGAAAAAACTTTTTAAATTGAACTTCATCAAATTAAAAACTTCTGTTCTTTGAAAACATTGTTAAGAAAATGAAGAGCCAAGCTACAGACTCAGAAAATATATTCATAAAACAAATATCTGAAAAGGGACTTGTATTCAGAATATGGAGAACTCTTACAACTCAGTAAGAAGATAAACAACCCAATATAAAAGCAGACAATAGATTTGTACAGGTACTTCATTAAAAAAGATAGACAACTGGCCAATAAGCACACAAAAAGATCCTTGACAACAGCAGTCAATAGGAAATGCTAATTAAAAGACTGACAATACTAAATGTTGACAAGGATCTACAACAATTAGAACTCTGACACATCGCTGGCAGAAATTTAAAATGATGTACAACCAAAGAAAATATTTTGCCAATTTCTTATAATAAAAACATACATTTACTATAGGAGCCATCAATTCCACTCTAAGTGGTTACCATGAGAAATGAAAACATGTATATTAATGTTCATAACTGTTTTATCTGTAATAGCCCAACACCAGAAACAACTCAAATGACTGTCGATAAACAAATAAAAGAAAAATTATACTATATCCACCCAATGGAATTCTAATCAGCAATAAAAAGGAACTATTGCCACATGTAATTATATAGGTAAATCTCAAAAACATCATGCTAAACAAAAGAAGCCAGATACAAAAAAGTACATACAAAATTCTAGAAAAGGCAAACTCTCTGTAGTCACAGAAAACAGATCCATGACTGTTTAGAGCTGGTGCACTGGGGGATTAACTGCAAATGGGCATGATGGAACTCTCTAGGCTAATGAAACATACATTGACTGTAATGGTTGCATATATATATATTCAGCTCAGGTCATGATTTTGGGGTCATGGGACTGAACCCTTCGATGGGCTCTGAGCTCAGTGCAGAGTCTGCTTGAGATTCTCTTTCTCCCTCTCCCTCGAATTCTCAAAAAATAAATAAATCCTTTTTAAAAAATGATTTGGGGCACCTGGGTGGCTCAGTCAGTTAAGTGTCTGAATCTTGATTTCAGTTCAGGTCATAATCTTGGGGTCGAGAGAAAGAGTCCCACATAAGGCTCCACACTCAGCGAAGAGTCTGCTTGAGATTCTTTCCCTCTCCCTCCGCCCCCCACCCCACTCTTGCTCACACTCTCAAATAAATCTTTAAAAGAAGTCGATTTTTAAAGAAATGAATTGTCAAAAAATAGTAAAACCACAATGAGATTATCTCTACACACCCCCTTAACACACTAGAATAGCAAAAATTAAGGAGACTGACACTATGAAGCATTTGCAACTGGCACTCTCATACACCAACCGCTGGAAATGTAAAACACCACAACCGCTTTGGAAAAGAGTTTGGCGATTGCTCATCAATTTAGAAACACACTGGGGTGCCTGAGTGGCTCAGTCGGTTGAGCGACCGACTCCTGATTTTGGCTCAGATGTTGATCTCAGGGTCATGAGATCGAGCCCCACATGGGGCTCTACACTGAGCATGTGCCTGCTTAAGGTTCCCTCTCCCTCTCCCTCTGCCCCTCCCCCCTACATGTGTTCTCTCTCTCTCTCATTCTCTAAGAAAAAAAATTATATGTCAATAAAAAAAAGAAAGAAAGAAAAAGAAAAAACATACTTACCACACAATCCAGCCATTCTAATCCTAGGTATTTACCCAAGAGAATTAAAAACATATGTTCACACAAAGACTTACACACAAATGTTTCAAGCAGCTTTATTCATAATAGCCAAAAATTAGAAACAGCTCAACTGTCCAACAGGTAAGTGGATAAACACACTGTCCACTAATGGACCTAAGTCTGCATGCATGGATGAGTGGATTAAGGAGATATGGCACATATAATGGAATATTATTCTGCCATAAAAAAACAAACAAACAAGGAAATCCTACCATTGGTGACAACTTGGATGGACCTTAAAGGTATGATGCTAGCTGAAGGAAGTCAGAGAAAGACACATACTGTATGATCTCACTTGTATATGGAATCTAAAAATATATATATATATATACACCAGACTTGTAGAAAAAGAGCTCAGACTTGTGGTTAGCAGAGGCAGAGTGTGGGGGGAGGGGGAACTGGAGGAAGGTGGTCAAAGGGTACAAACCTCCAGTTACAAGACGAATAAGCACTGGGGATGTGGTGTACGACATGATGACTGCAGCTACCACTGCTGGGTGACGGACAGGAAAGTTGTAAAGAGAATAGATCCCAAGAGTTCTCACCACAAGAAAAAAAAATTTCCCTCTTTTCTGTTTTTTTCTTTTTATCTATATGAGAAGATGGATGTTAGCTGAACCTACGGTGGTAAACTTTTCATAATATATGCAAATCAAACCATTATGCTGTATGCCTTAAACTTATACGGTGAGATATGTCCATTATTTCTCAATAAAACTGGAAAAAAAGAATTGCTAGAACTTAAAAAAAAATTATGCTAAGTGAAAGAAACCAGACACAAGAGAGTCATACTGTATGATTCCATTTTTTTGAAATTCTAGAAAAAGCAGCTCTAATCTGTGACAGAAAGCAGACCAGTGGGAGAGAAAGTGACTGACTGCGAAGGAGTATAAGTGACTTTTTGGTGTAATGGAAATGATTCTGTATTTTTATTATGATGGTGGTCGTTCCACGGGTCTATTTTTCAAAATTCAAACTGTACATTTAAAATAAAATAAGCACAACTTTAAATTTTTTTCTAATTCAATATAAGTAGCTAAAACTAGGAATTAAAAGGACCAGAAGGCTAGAAACTGCCTATGGCTAAGAGGTCAACCTCTTAACTGGTAACCTCTTAACTAGTAAGCAGTAAATTTGCCCAAAACACAGCCCAGAGCAACAGCTTTCCTTGTCTATCCTCAAATTCATCCTAACTGTAGGCCTAGCTCTATCTACAGTGTTTTAAGAAAGAGTACAGCAACCGCAACAAATTGCTCAGGAGAGGAACACAGAACCTTAGGGTGTTGCTCAAAATCCACTGAAAAAGCGGCTCTTCCTCCCAGAATGGGCACCAAAGGCCGGGCTGGCAGGTGCATGGCGCACCCTGGTGGCCATCGTTTTCAACGCAGGCCTTCCATAATTTAAAAAGCAGTACATATGTAATAGTCACATGTAAAAAAGTAAACTTTTAAAAATGATTTAACCTGATATATAAAAAATAATATTCTTATATGTGCCAACAGCAAATTATTGATTATATATTATACATTCTTTTTTTTCATACACAGTCCATGAAATCTAATGTGTCTTTTACACTTCACATCTCAAATTGCAAGAACCAACTTCCCAGTAATTAGCAATCACATGTGGTTGATGGCTACCATATTGGACCACGCAGCTCTACAGTATCCCAAAATTCTCATCATTTTACATTCTTATAGGGCTGCATTAAGCTACTTATCAATACGCAATGTTTTCTTTTGGTTTTTTGCTTTTTTTTAAAATTTCCTTTTAAAGACTTATTTATTTATTGAGAGACAGAGAGTGCATGTACAAGTGGGGGGAGGGGTGGAGAGAGAGAGTTTTCAAGCCAACTCCCCGCTAAGCACAGAGCCAGACTCAGCAGGCTCCATCTCATGACTCTGAGAACGTGACCTAAGCCAAAACCAAGAGTTGGACATTTAACTGACTGGGCTACACAGGCTCCCTTAAAGATTTTATTTTTAAGTAATCTCCACATCCAATATGGGACACAAACTTACAACCCCGAGATCGCGAGTCACATGCTCTACTGACTGAGCCAGCAAGGTGCCCCTAATACACAATGTTTAATAACACATCTGTACAAAAGCTTTAAAATCTAATCGGATCCTTTAACAAAGTGTGATGTGAGAAAAACAAATGAGGGAACTAAGAATATCATAACTGTCCCAGATTCTCACCCTAGGCTAGACAAAAAGGACGGAACAGGGACCCAAGTCTCCTGCCATCCCAGGATTCCTTCCCCTCCACCACCAAAGACCTGAGATATGTCAGTGTTGGCAGCATGGCATCATTTATTTGCCAGACACAAGCAAGTAATCAAAACAGTTTGGATCTTCATTCAAAATTCTCTCTGTTCCTATTCTGCTCTTTTGAAATTAAAATGGGTCAGCTGCAGTACCTACTTACCTGTTCTGCAAGTCCCAAACTTAAAATATTGTTCTACCTCAGTCCCACCTGGACCTCATAACATTCTACTGAATCAAGAAACTAGCACATAATTTATCTTCAATATGCGGCACACACCATATTTAGCATTAAGGTATATTTCTCATCAGTGATACTGATCATGTGTGCATTTGTGTTTTCTGTAAATACACAACTGAACAACTAAGAACAGAGACTGTCCTTTTTTTTAAGAGAGAGAGATAGAGCATGAGTGGGGGAGGAGCAGAGAGAAAGGGACAAGCAGACTCCACACCGAGCACGGAGCTGGATGCGGGACTCGATCCCACAACCCTGAGATCAAGAACTGAGCCAAAATCAAGAGTTAGATGCTTAACTGACTGAGCCACCCAGGCACCTCAAGAACAGAGACAAAGATCTTTCATTTGCACATTGGGGTTGCTCCTAACTGTTGGCTTATTAAACCCTGATCTCCAGTGGCTTGAGTCTATGTAACCTCCATTAATAACAGATTAAAAATCTAGGAAGGTCAAAAAGGGAAATCTGCTCCTCAGTGGCAATAAAGTTACCGTTTCCTCAATTCTAAGATACACATTTTCACACAGTAACATTTCTAATCAGGATATATTTTGTAATAACTAAAATTGATATAATACTGGTTCCTTTTCTTCCCCCAAGGATTGGGGGCACCTGGGTGGCTCAGTCAGTTAAGCATCTGCCTTCAGCTTAGGTCATGATCTCAGTGTCCTGGGATCGAGCCCGACTGAGCAGGGAGCCTGTTTTCCCCTCTCCCTCTCTTTGCCACTCTCTTGCTCTCTCTCGCTCTCTCTCAAATAATAGATAAAATCTTTTCTTAAAAAAAGATAGTATATTTTATAATCTAAAAGTGCCTCTGATATAAGAAATTAGGATATATAACTAATTAAATAAGCAATTGTCTTCCACCCATAAATATAAAGCTATTTCTATATAATCAATACCTACATCACATTATTTGTACCTTATACCTCTAAGTAGTAATTAATGAAAATCATAAGATTATCTGAATGTATTTTACTTTAAATATGAAAGATTCAATAAACTATATTAAATTGTATATAATTTTTTTTACATTCCTCATAATAGTCATCATATCCTATTTCTCATCCCAGGAGACAATTTTCAATAAGGGAACGCCATATAAAAGAACAATAAACAATGGATTACTGAATTAAATGTGTAGACTGCAGAATGGAATCTCTTTTCAACTGATGCTATATCGATGGCCTAAAAATCAGGTTTATGGCAGTTAATCTAAGAATTAGGGAGGGACCTGGGTTACATCAAAAGGCTTAGAAAACAAAAGGCTTAAAGAGGAGACTCCATACATGCAGGGAGGAAAGAAGAGAGGTGTGAGGCAGGTAGCAGCACCGTGTTCCCTGACCAGCATCAACACAGCAGTACAAACCCTCCTTTATGATGGCTCAACATACGTCAGGAAGTACAGGCAGCACCCTGTGCAGTCGTATCCCTGAGTTTCTACACCTCTCCCTTCCTTTCTTCCTTCCTTCTTCTCTTAGATTCAACAGTGGTTCCTCCCTGAAGTGAACTCAAAAGCAAACAAGAGAGTGCTTGGAACAAGCCCAGAAGTGTGCAGTATCTCATCAAAGGCCTTCCTTGGGACTCCTGACTGCTGTCACTCTTCCTTCTCATCCCTAGCCCTTCCTCTTGGCACTATTTTCAATACAGAAGAGAATTTTAGTGTTCCGTGTACCCAAGGTAAATTTGTTTATCGGCTCTGGAATGAAGGGTAGGGCTTCAAGGACAGTAACATCAGGCAAAGGACAACCAAAAACATTAGCTTGGCATCTCCGTAGTAAGAAAACATAAATGCTAACGACCTCTATGGAAGCAGATGGAAAGGCATCTAAGCAGGTAAACTGACCAAGAGCCATAAATTTAAGTTACAAGAAGGGAATGCATGGGGCACCTGGCTGGCTCAGTTAGTAGAACATGTAACTCCTGATCTCAGGGTTATACGTTTGAGCCCCCACTGGGTGTAGAGATTACTTAAGAATAAAATCTTAAAAAAATAAAAACAAAAACAAAGAGAAAGCATTAGCCAAGTCAAGAAAAACATACTAAGGCAGCAATCAGCCCAATAATGACAGTAACAAAGGATCAGAACACTGGTAAAAAGACATTCTTATCATCTGTTTATATATTTTGAAGAACCTAAGAAATTTCAAGTCTCTTAATATTCAAAAATATCCACAAAAGGCAAAAGTTAAGGCAACAAATACAGTAGCAGCTAGAAAAATCAGGCTCTACGCAGTCTGTCTTTTGAATTTTTTCAGAGAGTAATACATAACTGACTGCATTACTAACTCATATTACTGAAGTCTAAAAGAAAAACAACATTTTATCTCTACTTAAGGGTAAAAAAGGCTTAAACTCACATTGGTATGTCTGCGTATTTTCTAAAACCCCCAGCCACCATGAAAAAGCTCAAGAAGGAATAGAATGAAGCCTCTTCCCACCCCATTCAGTGTTTGTACAAAACTCACTACTGAACCTGTTAGATTTGGATAGTAATTTAAATAACTTACAATCCTACTCACCTTGGTTAAATGTTCCTGAGGAGTAGGTGCTGGACTGAATTCACAATGTGAAAATGCATCCCCTTCCCTTCTTACATCTAGAATAAGTTGTGCCACATAATTTTCCTGGAACCGTGTCCTTTTCCCCAAAGCACCTGAAAAACAACATATTAAATTGTACTTATCGATTTGTCAATCATATCTACTGTACAATCATGAAAAGTAGTAATTTCAGAGTACTTTAAAGTCTGTAAAGGTATTTTCTCCATGTCACATTAAAAAAAAAAAAGACCTGAGACTCAGTAATGATCTTAAAACTACTTATAAAATTATAAAGCCAGGGGCAGAAAACAAAAAATAAAAAAATAAATAAAATTATAAAGCCAATAAGCTATGGAGCCAGAACTCAAACCCAAGATTTATGCCACTAGATTACACATACTCACTTTTGCATCAAACTACCTCCTTCCCCCCAAATTTTCATAGGTGGAAGAAGTATCATCATCCTCATATAGCAAATGAAAAAACAGACGTTCCGATCTTAAGATCGGAAGGACTTGCTTAAGATCACAAGGACTCTCGGTCTCACAGCCAGAGCTTAAAGCCAGGGTCTCCAGGTTCTAAATCCCACAGTCTTTCTATTATTCTATCTGGCTTCTTAACACCCACATTTTTTCTATCTTGTATCTGAAATAACTTGCTACAGAATAGCTTTAATAGAAGCAACAGTCCTAATATCCACTCTCTGGCAAGCGTCAGATTACAAAGACCGTTGATTGTAAAGCCCAGTCTAAGAAGTCTGGATTTTATCCTGCAATGAGTCTGGCTCTAAATTATACATCAACCTTTTAAACATGCTACACAAAAACAGCTACTGAGATGGTCTAACACAGCTTACTTTTTTATAAAAGGGTTACAGTTGAATGGAAAAAAATAATAATCTGATTTTCATTTTATATTTGTACCACATTTGTATTTTTAAGTTTTTCACTCTTAACTTGGAAAAAAATATGAAGAACTAGCTAGTAAATATACCAGCATTAAAGCTGACTATACAGAATACTGTGCCATTAGTTTTTAAATAGCCCCAAAAAAGTTCCCGAGAGCCAAAACATTTAAAAACATAATCTCTGAAGCTAACCTCACAAGTTATATTATATAGAACTATATTTTCAAATACAGACAAGACTCCAACTTATATGGCCATTGTTCCAAAAGTTCTATGCTGGATATTTAATAATTTTCCCCATACAAACAACGTAACAAAAGATGGCTAAGATCCCAGACCAGGGCACAAAGTCATATTTAACTCGTAATATACTTGAAAGATTTGAATGACAAGACCAGCTCAATAAGAAGCACAGAATTTAGGGGTAAGAATAGACCTTAGAGATCACCTCGACCGAGTCCAGGAAGGACAAATAGGTTCAATCACGTCAATCCTCACACACACGGCCTGGAATGCCGACCTCAGGTTCAAGAGGTGTAAGTAGTGTGCTCGAACTGATAATATGGGACTTTCATTAACACAATCAATACTGAATGCCAATGATATTGTAACACCCCAGGGATAGAGCAAGACACAAAAAGCAATCAATGTTTCTTATTTTGTTGTGGGTTTTTTTTTTTTTCCTTTTTATTTATTTATTTGAGAGAGCGAGAGAGCACAGCAGGGAAAGCAGTGGAGGGAGAGGGAGAAGCAGACTCCCCACGGAGCAGGGAGCCCGATGCGGGACTTGATCCCAGGACTCGGATCCCGACCTGAGCAGACGGCAGACGCTTACCTGCCTGAGCCACCCACGCCCTGTTTCTTGTTTTGTATTCGGAAGAAATACAAAGGTTTTTGGAGAAATTCTGTACCTTACTTGTTCATTCAACAAGTATCTGAGTGCCAACAATATGCCAGCGTTCTAAGGCACTGAATATAAAACAGTCGAAAATTTCTGTTCTGAAGACAAAGCAGATGGAAGCCACAGGTGGGTATTTACAAGAAAGGGCAATGTAAAGAGGCCACAAAAAAAGTGGGAATCGGAGGAACTTTAAGAAACCCACACCCATAAACAAATGGTGAAAAGTTCATTTGTGGGGGCGCCTGGCTGGCTCAGTCAGTAGAGCATGCGACTTTTGATCTCAGGGGTTTGAGTTCAAGTCCCACATTGGGCACAGAGCTTACTTAAAAAAAAAAAGAGTTCATCTGTGTACTACCTGGCTGCTATATATATATATATATATCTCACTAACATGTGGCTAACCAGACTGGAAAATAAAGGGGAATCTCTAGGAATAAAGAAAATATTACATTTCAATTAAACTTATTCTAAAACTATGAATTCTTAAAATCTTTAAAACCGATTTTTATAAAGCAAAGAGCAGAACAGAAAAAAATCAAACACAATCAAATATAGCCAAACTGCCAATGTCTATATTAGTTTTATCATTAAAAAAATTAATCATCCACAAAAAGTAACAAGTCTTACCTGTCAAATCAATTTGTAATTTGCTGATGTCTTTAGCAATGTTGAACTGATCTTTTGCTTTTGTATATTCATAATAATATAAAAATATATATGCACACTCCAGATGGAACTGAATAGACAAATAGTGACCGGAAGCACCAACAAACAGATCCTCTAGTTTCATCACTGCAAGACATAAGATGAAACATTAAAAACTATGATGAAAATGAAAATCTATGATTAAGTAAAATGAGCAAATAAGTCAAATGTTGAGTCCACGGTACGTGAAGCATATATATTGCATAGTCCCTGCGCTTAAAGAATTTTAAACCTGGAAGATGAGGAACACAAGTACAATCGCCATTCAAGCCAGCATTCTCTGAGCACTCACATGTTCCAAGCACAAAGCTAAGGACATTACATACATCCCTCCTTTATTCCACACAATAATCCTAGGAAACGCAATTCATTAACCTGCTCTAATTTTAGAGCGCTTGTCTTAATTGTGCTATTAAAAACTATGGCGATACAAGGTGAAGATGCGAAGTACCAAATGAACCTACAAAGAGTTAAACACTACAAAAAATCTAATGCAGAGGTCAGTTTACAGCTTCCCTCATAAAGAATGTAAAAGTCTTCCTTTCAGAGGAGAAAGAGATACACAAAGATAAATATGACCATATGAATATCAAATATAGAATGAATATTGGTTTAGCAGTCAGATTCTGATTTCTCTAAATACCTGAGTTGAAAAGACAGGAGGATATTAACCTAACACAGTCTGAAATGAAATGATTGTCAAAATTAATTATATGTAATATGTAAGGCTAGGTAACGCACACCAAGCTGCAGGGGACGTCTACAGGTCCACCCGGTCCATACCTCTAATTATCCCTGACAAACTGTCTCTCACAAAAGCTTCTAGTAATGGGTGAGTCAGCATTTCACACAGCAGTCCACAAGAATTATTGCATAATGTGAGACTAACATAATACTGTACGTTAATTACACTGCAATTAAAAAGGAATTTTAAAAGACGTGAAAGAACTAATGCATAATAAATGAATAGAAAACGCACTTCCAGTGTCCCAAGATGGGAGAATCCGTTCTCTGCCATTCAAGCTGAAAGGGAAGGGAGACACACTGAATGCCTGCTCTGCCTGGCACGACGTATTTTACACATTGGGTTATCATTCTCACAACGATGTCTTTGAGGTTGACACTATCCCCATCTGATTCATTAGAAACTTGAATTCAGACAGCTTACCGACTAGTCACCTCAGCTGTTAAGTGGCAAAGCCAGAATCTGAATCGATGCTTACTGGGAAAATGGGGCTGAGGAAGGAGTTGGCAGAGGAAGAATACGTGTGTAGAAGTGACACTACACAACCCAATCCCCTTCATCACCCGGCTATCCGACAGAAACACTTACAGCTATGAAATAGATATCCTTTACTTTCGTCTGAACTGAAATTAAAATGAGTCTGAAAAAGAAAGCGCTTTTCTTGGACACCTGGTGGTTCAGTCAGTTAAGTATCCAACTCTTGATTCCAGCTCGGGTCTTGATCTAGGGTCATGAGTTCAAGCCTCACATTGGGCTCCATGCTAGGCAAGGAGCCTACTTAAAAAAAGAAAAAAAAAAGGTGTTTTTCTATATACTGTCAGCTCTTTAAGGAGATTCTCTGGACTCAGAATAAGTCAAGATGGACACGTCTTACTTCAAAAGCAGACAGGTATCTAAACATGAACTTCTCACAATGAAACGCCTTCAGTAGATCTCCTCCACATAAACCAAACTCAAGAAAAGCTAGAACTGATAATATTCAGTGCTCTTAGTGCTTTTATTTAACCTTCTTTCCCTTTGACTGCTCATTACGCCTGAGTGTCTAGCCATGTTTCTCAGAAATACAGTAACCTTCAATCATGTTAGCACGGTTCTCAAGTGACAGGATTCTTCTTAGTTGTTGATGACAGTAAAGTAAACTTCCCAAAAGGTTCTGGATACAAACATACATCAAGGGATGTGAAACTTGGCCAAGGTTTTTTAAAATCTCTCAATGAACACAGAAGGGCTGTTTCTGCATTTAAGTAGACTTCTGATGTGATAGCTCAGATAAGCCTAGGGAAGGCTATCTAACTTAAACTGTCCTAGTAACACATAAAAAAGTCCCATAAATCCTCAAAGTTGGTTCTCTGTGTCTATCTCCCCTCCTACGTACCTATCTGCATGGGTCTGTGTGTGTATGTGTTATAATTGGCTTTGAGCTGGCACTTATTTCTTCTACATTTTATGTGTTCAGAGTTCAAAGATTATTAAATAAAATACGAAGATAAGTCCTGATTTTTTTTTAAGAATTAATTTAATCTTTAAATTTCAACAGCATGTCAAATTACTTTTCCAATAAAAACGCCTTTAAAAACCTGGATTTAGGGGCACCTAAATCCACCTGGGTGGCTGAGTCGGTTAAGCATCTGACCCTTGGTTTCAGCTTAGGTCCTGATCTCAGGAGTGAGATCAAGCCTCACATCGGGCTCCACGCTTGGTGCAGAATCACTTGAGATTCTCTCTCCCTCTCCCCCCTCACTGATTCTCTCTCTCTCTAAAATAAATAAATAAATCTTATGGGGCGCCTGGGTGGCACAGCAGTTAAGCGTCTGCCTTCGGCTCAGGGCGTGATCCCGGCGTTATGGGATCGAGCCCCACATCAGGCTCCTCCGCTATGAGCCTGCTTCTTCCTCTCCCACTCCCCCTGCTTGTGTTCCCTCTCTCGCTTGCTGTCTCTATCTCTGTCGAATAAATAAAATCTTTAAAAATCAATCAATCAATCAATCAATCTTTTTTAAAAGTCTGGATTTAAAACGTTTAATACATAGTACAGGCCAGATAGGGCCCCAGGCACCCACTGGAGCCCATGGCTACAGCACTGAAGCCCTGGTGAGCGTGATAAGGGGAAGCCCTTTATTTATGTTTTTTCAAGATTTTATTCATGGCGCACCTGGGTGGCTCAGTCAGTTAAGCGTCTACCTTTACCTGAGGTCATGATCCCAGGATCCTGGGATCCAGCCCTGGGTGGGGCTCCCTGCTCAGTGGAGAGTCTGTTTCTCCCTCTCCCCCCACTCATGCTCTCTCTTTCTCTCTCTCAAATAAATGAAAGCTTAAAAAAATAAGATTTCATTCAAGTATTTATTTGAGATAGAGTGCACACACACATGCACAGGGCAGGGGGAGGCGGTGGAGACAAGGGGGAGGGACAGGGACAAGCTGACTCCGCGCTGAGCGTGGAGCCCAAAGTGGGGCTCAATCTCTCGACCCTGAGATCATTACCTGAGCCCAAACCAAGAGTCCTACACTTCAGCAACTGCGCCCCCCAGGTGCCGCTAGGGGAAGCCCTTTAAGCGCCTAGGAATTTTAGATGCTGAAAACATTCCCTATGCATGGGATTCAATGTTACATGGTTCATTAGGACCTGCTGTGGCTGGCCTTGGACATTTTTTGTTAACTAGTAGATTTAGATCATGTGATGTTGGAGTAGGAGGATTAACGTTGGTGACTTTAGGATGCAGGCTCCATCATAGGTATAATTACGCAAAGCTAAAAATCCAGGGAAGAACTGCCAGAGAAGGAATTAAAAATAAGATTTTATATGAAAGTACTCATGTTGATCCTGAAAGAAAACAAACCAAAGGCAACAGCAGCAAATGAGCAGAGCCTCAAGCACAGAAAACCCAAGCACAATTCATCGGAGTCAGTGTGAACAAAGCCGACATCAACTGTATTAAATGCTGTATGTACCAAAAGGCTTTCAATCAAGTAAATAAAGTCTGTGTAAAAATAAGTAAATAAATAATTAAATAAAATGTGTAATGTATTTTTATGTTAACAACTGTGCTGAGAACAAAGGAATCCACAGAGAACAAAAACTAAATGAAAACTGAACCTCAGGAATTAAGCATGTACTGACTCCATATCCTGCCCTAAAGCTAACTACCACAGCTTAGGGACCTGAGAATTTCATTTTTATGGCTGCAAAAAACACCAAAGACAAAAGACGAGGAGGCCTGGACCACCCAGAGTAGCCAATCTAGCACGAGACTCCATTTGAAGCTGAAACCCAAAGAACTGTATCTTCACTGAAGGTTAAAAGGAGGTAAGTCTGCCGTGCAGAAGAGGTCAGCAAGAAAAATGACACTAGAAGAAGGTGGAAAATATATCCTAAGAATTCATAATCATAAGCCAGCCTTCACAGATTTGTGACATCATGTCAAAACAGGAAAGTGTTAGCCAACTCAAACTCATTTCCTCTAAAAAAACCAAAAAAACAAAAACAACTTCTTTCCTCCCTGATCTCCATACTTCTCAAGCTGATTTCCTACTGCTGTCCCTCCAATGTTCCATCCTTCTCCTGCTTCTCTCCCCTTCTCAATGGTTTCCCCCTATTCCATCCTATGACTTTTTTTTTATGTTTTTTTATTATATTATGTTAGTCACCATACAGTACATCCCTGGTTTTTGATGTAAAGTTCGATGATTCATTAGTTGCGTATAACACCCAGTGCACCATGCAATACGTGCCCTTCTTACTACCCATCACCAGCCTATCCCATTCCTCCACCCCCTCCCATCCTATGACTTTTAATCAACATCTATTGAATTATTATAGATGCTTAGAATTGTGCTAGATCCTACAACAAGGTTTAAGCCCTGATCTTCCCTAATGAGAGGATGGGGGAGAAGAAGAGCTTAGAAGAGAAGACACATAATCATTATTCAATACACTGTTAATGTGATACGAGATTGTGTGACCATAAGTACCAAAGAGGGGAAATCCGTAAGGCTGGGATAGTTGAACAAAAGTTTTCAGAAGGACAGGCCTTGAAAGATGGGTAGAAATTTGGCTCCAATTCACTTCTAGACCATAAGGCTCACAAAAGAAGGTTCCGCACGGCTCCTGTTCACTGCTGTATGTGCACCACCTATCACTGCTGGTGCTCAACAAATATCCCAGGACTGCACAAGTACTCAAAAACCCTTTGATGGCTACTATCAAGATAAAGTCCAATGTCCCGGTGACCTAGCTCCTACCTACCTGTTCGACCTCATCACCTGACATCCCACCCACCCTCACTCTACTCTGGCTATTTGAAACTACCGGAATTCCCAAATGCACAGAGACGTTTCAAGTCTCTGTCTCCTTTTGTACATGTTATATGCCCTTTCCAACTTCACCCAATAAATTCTTACTCATTCTTCAAGAGTCCGTTCAAGCATGAGGCACTCTGTGAAGCCTTCTCTGATCTCTCAGGTTTAGACTAACCACATCCTTTGCTTCACTCCTTCCTCTTTATGCCCTTGTTTCTACTTGTATTTTTGCCCCTGCCTACTGCATTCATTGATATCCCTAGCACCTAGCACAGGGACTGAAACAGAGCAAGCATTCCAAAAACAATTTTTATTAAATACGAAATTGGGTACAAAATATAAAGTCAAAGGTAAAACTGGAAATCATTAAAGGCTATCCTAATCAAAAAAAGGTGACATGATGAAATTGGTGTCTAGAAAAAGTACCTCATACAGTACTGATGAGGGAGAAGGAACAAAGGCCAAGAAAGAGCCTGTAAGTCAGGTGCAAGCCTTCAGATGTGGAGTGATAGTGATGGCGGCCTTACGTAACTGGGGCGCTGGTCATACAGAAGGAGAGACCTACCCAGTCACTGTCCGCTGCTCAACAGCAGTCCTGTCCGATAGAACTTTCTCTGATGATGTACGTATTCTCTAGCTGCACTGTCCAAATTGTAGCCGTTGGCTACACATGGCTTTGGAGCACTTCAAATGTGGCTAGTGAAACTAAGGAACTGAATTTTTTATCTCATTTATGTTACTTTATTTAAATTCAAATAGTCACAGATAGCTAGTGGCTACTATATCGGGCAGCCCAGCTCTCCGGCTAGCAGTTGTCAGTGATAAAATCACAGCTTTTTTTAATTAATAAAAGGAAGCACTTGCAGCAATTATGGATCCTAACAATGGAATGCATTCTCTCTCAAAGTAATTTCGGAAAGTGCCCAAGGAAAGAGGAAATAACTCTTTTGGATACAATCTTCCAATGGATTCCAGCATTAGGATGAGTGGAAAGCTGGCCTAAGAAGAATCACATTATTCTATACCTGGAAAGGATTCAACGATCATTGTACACGGAAAGAATCCCTGGTTTGGAAGTCAGATGAGTTGCCTAAGGTCACACAGGGAGCCAGTGACAGAGTAGAAACTAAAAGCCAGATCTTAAAACACCATGTTCTGTTAACTGTCTTGATTGTGATCAGTTCAGAGGTGTATACATTTATAAAACGTCATCAACTGCACACTTTAAAATATGAGTAAATACTGCAGGTTAACTATACTTCAAAAAAGCTGTTTAAACACACACACACACACACACACACACACACACACACACACTATATGCATCACCCCACCACCCTCTGTCAACTCTTCAGCTCTATCCCATACAGTTATTGTGAGGAATAAACTAGTTAATGTATTGAAAGATGCAGGACAGTGCTTGGCATGGGGCTAGCACTATAGAAACATGAACTGCATTATCGTTATTAGATATCAGAATTCTGCCCTACTGACCAGTTGCAGAAATGTAATGGAAAGAAGAGTGGGCAGGATTTGGAGTTACAAACTCTAGATCACAGGTCTGGCTCTTGGGTAATCTGAGTCTCAGTTCTTTGTAAAATGAGTTAGTTAGTGGAACAAAATAATCTCTAAAGGGCCTTTCCAAACTAAAGATTTTGGACATGGCCTAGGATAAGAGTTGTAGGAATGGAAAAGGAGGCACATGGGACCCTTAGGGAAGAACTGATAAGATTAAGAACTGGCCAGATGCACAGTATGATGGAAAACAATGAGTCAACTATGAACACACGGTTTTGAGCTTTGGATGACTCAAGGTTTAAATAAAGAGAGGAGCATGTCAACCTAGTAGACGCATATTTATTATTTTAATAAATCAGTAGGTTCTCCATGGAAATGAATATTCATGACCTTCTGGATGCAAATGTCACCTAGTGCATTTAAAATGTATGCTAAAACCAAAATCCTTTTTTTTTTTTTTAAGATTTTATTTATTTATTCTACAGAGATAGAGACAGCCAGCGAGAGAGGGAACACAAGCAGGGGGAATGGCAGAGGAAGAAGCAGGCTCATAGCGGAGGAGCCTGATGTGGGGCTCGATCCCAGAACGCCGGGATCGCCCTGAGCCGAAGGCAGACGCTTAACCACTGTGCCACCCAGGCGCCCCCCAAAATCCCTTCTTATAAGATTATTTTAATGCTACATTAAAGTGAAATCCCTACAGATAATTATAATTAATCATATCCAGAATATTTAATAACATTCATTCTAAAGTATCAATTAAAAAAAAAAATCAGTGCGCTCATCAGTCACCAAGAGACTAATCTCTTGATCAGCTCTTTTTACATGGAAACAATCTAACCTAGAATCACAGAGTTGCCTGTAGATGTTACAGCAGAACTCTCGGACAAAGCATTTCGACCTGTCTTCCCTCAGACAGACTTCTTCATAAGCTCATCTTCAAACAGCGACACTGCAATATTACATTTCATGCACTACATGAAATGCATTTGCAGTATCGGCTCCCACAGTAAATGGCTGTGTGTGCCCCTAAGCAGTCTTTTAGAGAATCGTGGTTTCATTGGCGTGACATCCAAAAGAGTGCCTCAATCACACTGAGAAGCGCAGTCTGCAAGACTCTAACTTACTCCTTTCATAGATGTGATCAGTCCAGCAAAGTTATGCTGACATTCTGATGGGCTCTATTCCATTACATTGTACTGATGTCACATTCCTGGACAAAAATATAAAGATCGCAGTTGTTCATGAAATCCTCACTTTTGCTTCATGGACTAAAAAAAATCCTGCCAACTTTTTCATGATCCTTCAAGGGCAACATTTCAAATATAATATCCTTCTCTGGACACTGAGCAATATTTCAGCTATAACTGACTGCTTGGTCAACATTTGGGCCCAATCCCAGAATAAAACATTTTTTAAAATAAGACTTTATGAAATGTTGCAGTTTAAGACTATCTGCAGACCTACCTAAACATAGCCAAAATGGACCAATTTATGACTAGATAAAATGAAAAATGTCGTTGATTAGCCTAGAACAGCAACATAAAAAATGCTTAGTTGTAAGCAAAGCAAATGATATGCTGAAATATATTGCCGAAAAGAATCAAGACCACTTGGGGAATGAGTCACTTAAGCGTCATATTTTCCAGATCTTAGTTAACTCTTTCTGTTTGGAAACTTAATTTTACCCCATAGAATAGAATTCTCTCTAAAGCACACCATATTGTTCTTCCCTTTTAAAATGGCACTTAAAGATTATTTTTTTCTTTTCTTCATAATCAATTATAAACATTAGTCACTGAAATGTGGTAAAAATGCCATACATACTCTTGCTATGTGAAAGGAGTATGGGCTTTGGAAACACACACACCAGAGGTCAAACCCCTTCTCTGTAACTCAGAAGTTCGTTGAAGTTCGTTACCAAGCCCAAGTTCATCTGTAAGTGCTTCTTCACTACAAGAGAATCTGTTTTTGTTTTGCTTTGTGTTGCAACTTTTGCTAAGAATAATCATTCCAAAAGCCCAGGGAAACCAAGTGTCAAGGTACCCAAGATTTTTCCTCTTCAAAATGCTTCCCTAGGAAATGTGAAAGGCATCTGTAACAAAGGCAGTGGGGGGCACTAACAGAGGTGTGTGGTTTATACTTTAGATTTTAGGTACTTTTATATATGTATATTACATATAATAAAAAATAATATAAAATGTAAAAATGCCTCTCTACCTATTATCATCCATAGTAAAATGTATTTTCTGCCAAATGTTAAAAAACAAAGGCTTTCTTCATGTGCTCAAAGGACAGCAGATAAGTAATTTTCTACTCTGCATGTAATTTGGCACAATTTACTCCAACTGGAATCTGTTTCCTTTGAGGGTACATCTATGTAGTAACAAGCTAGACCAGAATACACTAGAGATGATGTTAGTTTATGCAGTAATAAATATTACTAAGCTAGGTAATTTGGTTGAAATTAATTTCTCAATCTTTTTTTGTTCTAAGAGAGAAATACATAAACATATGCTAATCTTAGATAAAATGAACATTTGTACATGATTCAAAAAGGGGAAGTAAGGAAAGTTAAGGATTTTTTTTAAATAAAGAAAGTTCACATTTGTTTCCAAAGAGGATTCTTAGATTAAAGAACAAAGAATATACTAAAATACTTCTAAGCAATTTGTGATAAAATCATGGTAACCTGTAGAGAACAAATCATTTTCTAAATAGGTAATATAAATGATAGTGAATACCTCTTTTAAAATTCAAAGGCAAAAAGAAATTCTATAATCTGACACCCTAATAATTTGTGATATTCCACACCCAGAAATAAAGGGGAAAAAAGAAACAACCTCAACCAGAAAGTTACTATTATTTGTCAAAAAGTAAATAAATAAACTAAAAAGGACTGCCTCAGCCGAGAAATTAGCCTGGAGCTGCATGACCTCATCCAACCAAATCTGCCCCATACCTTCCTCGATACAGTCTCCAGCAAGAGCAGAGAGCTGCGGGGAGCGCTCCTCCAGTAACTGCTGGTGAACACTCACACATCTCAAAGTCCACCACGGCAAGCTCTAGGGAAAGAAAGCACCATGTAAGCTGAAAATAAAAGACCCTCTAAAAAACATTTTTACATTAATTAAAATTAGTGTTTAGAATTTTTTTTAAATATTTTATTTATTTATTTGGCAGAGAGAGAGAGACAGCCAGCGAGAGAGGGAACACAAGCAGGGGGAGTGGGAGAGGAAGAAGCAGGCTTCCAGCCGAGGAGCCCGATGCGGGTTCAATCCCAGGACTCCGGGATCACGCCCTGAGCCAAAGGAAGATACTTAAGGACTGAGCCACCCAGGCGCCCCTAGAATTTTTTAACATCTGTGAAATTAAACTTATTCTTCAATAAACTTATCCGTCCACTGCTGTGTCCTTGGTAACAATACCCAAATCCGTTTCTCCCTCTTCCACAAGAATAACATGCCTCCTCCATCCCCTCAGAACCTATATTTTTAGCCACATGGGCTTCCTGATGCCTTTTAGAACTTAATATCTCCTTCTTTAAAATGTCTGCTGCTGTCATTATCCTCGTCCGCTGTGGCACCCCCTCAGCACCGCGATCCACACAGCAGCTCCTCCAAGAGAGCTCCAGCAAGAACCGCCAGGAGGCAGAGTGTGCAGTGGGGGGAGGGGGGAGGGCGGGATAATATTTCCCTCCTCTGAAATTCTAGCATATTATTTGTACTACATCCTTTGCAAACACATTCCCCTGCATTCATGGAGGTCAATCCTGGCTTTCAGTGTTGTCCACCATCCACCCAGTAAGATAAGAAGTCCTGTCCTGCACATCTCTATATGCTCCTCAAAGCAATATATTGCACAAACTACACTGTAAGAAATACCTTGGATTTAAATATTTCCCAAAACTAAGACAATCCCTTCCACATCCTTGTGAAACCGTCCCACGAAGCCTTCTCCCACGAGGGTTGCATACATTGGTCTCTCGCTTCTCTGAACTTCAACACTGTCCGTAGAAGTTAGCACCACATTGGATGGCTCTTGTGTTTCAAGAGTTTAACTCCACCTGACCCAAACATTTCTGAGGACAGAGACTGCACTGTCATACATCGTCTTGACTAATGCACAGTCTGAGAACACAGTAGGTTTTTCTCTATTGTCTGGTGCTGTTCTTACTTGATCACTATTAAAAAAAAAAAAAAAAAAAACGGGGTGGGGGTGCCTGGGTGGCTCAGTCAGTTAACCATCAGGTTATGATCCCAGGGTCCTGGGATCGAGTCCCACATCGGACTTTTTTTTTTTTTTTTTTTTTTGAGATTTTTATTTATTTATTTGACAGAGAGAGACAGCCAGCGAGAGAGGGAACACAAGCAGGGGGAGTGGGCGAGGAAGAAGCAGGCCTCCAATGGAGGAACCCGATGTGGGGCTCAATCCCAGAACGCCGGGACCACGCCCTGAGCCAAAGGCAGACGCTTAATGACTAAGCCACCCAGGCGCCCCCCACATCGGACTTTTTGCTCAGCGGGGAACTACTTCTCCCTCTCCTTCTGCCTACCACTCTCCCTGCTTGTGCTCTCTCTCTCTGTCAGATAAATAAATAAAATCTTTTAAAAAATAAGATAAAATAAAAAACTTGATCCTGGGACACCTGGATGGCTCAGTTGGTTAAGTGCCTGACTCTTGATTTTGGCTTAGGTCATGGATCACAGCGTTGTGACATGGAGCCCGATGATGGGCTCACACTGGGTGGTATTCTCTCTCTTCCTCTCCCTCTCCTCCCCCCCACCCTGCTCATGAGCGCTCTCTCTCTCTCTCACTCTTAAAGAAAAACACCTGGGGCACCTGGGTGGCTCAGTCGGTTAAGCATCCAACTCTTGGTTTCATCCCAGGTCATGATGTCAGGGTTGTGAGATGGAGGCCCACGTTGGGTTCCACGCTCAGTGCAGACTCTGTTTGAGAATCTCTCTCTCCCTTTCCCTCTGCCCTTCCTCCCGCTCACCTGCGATCTCTATCTCTAAATAAAAATAAATAAAATGTTTTTTTAAAAAAACTTGATCCTTATTTAAAAAACAAAACAAAACAGCAATGAGCCAATACAGAAGCACATACAGTAAAGAGCAAGTCTCTCTTCTGCTACCTCAGTGCCATTCTCCTCCCCCAGAAAAATCCATAACTGCTGCCAGCAACAAGCCACTCAGGTTTGGCAGCATACTCTTGCCTTTTCTAGGCACAGGAATTTAGAGCCAGTCAAAGAGACTGCCCTTTTAGGAAAACATACATCAGGGGTGCCTGGGAGGCTCGGCCAGTCAAGCATCTCACTCTTGGTTTCGGCTCAAGTCATCATCTCAGGGTCGTGGGAGCAAGCCCCACGTAAGGCTCCCCACTCAGCAGAGAGACTGCTTCCTCTCTCTCTCTCTGCCCCTCCCCCAACTCATGCACTCTCTCAAATAAATACATAAATCTTTAAAAAAAAAAAAGAAGAAAACACGTAACATCAGATGCTGAACCTTTAAACATCAGATCTATACATTACCTCTTAAGCCAAAGTCTTTATCTAGGGTGAGGAGGAGTGTGAAAAAAATAGAGAAAGCATAGCCTATTTTTCTTTCGGAAAATAAAAGTGCCCCTTTCTATTTGCCAAGAACTGCTTAATAGAAAATCTGAGGCATTAATAAAAAAGAAACTTAAAGCCTTGCTCTCGTTTCTAGATCCCGTCTCCTGATTTTAGCACTTATTACAGAATGTTCTGATTAGAAAGTCATGTTAGTTAATAACCTCCTAGAAGGCAGGAAGCATAAGTGTACTAAAAAGGCACCCAAAAAAAATTTGCCAGCTAATTCCATTTTGGGTTTTTTTTTCCCACTTATTATCCTCTTTTTTTTTTTTTTTTAATTTATTTCTCCTCATTTTAAAGATGAAGGAAGGGAGACTCAGAGGCCAGAGTCAGAGACTGGTTCAGATTGTGATTAAGCAGTGGAATCAGAACATAGATGCAGATTTTTTTTTTTAACTCTAAATCCTATGCATTTACAGTTTTGTAATGCTGATGAGAGTTTGGGCTCTTAAAATCCACTTTGTTATATAAATTGGAGATAAATAAATAACTGTATCCCACTCTCATTTTTCAGAGGAAAAAAATGGGGCCTAAAGATGTAAGGTGATATGAATAAGGCTCAAAAAACGATTCCTAACATAAGGTCTCTAGTAAATTAACCCACTCGATCCTAAACCTGAACATAACCATAACCTTAACCCTATCCTTGGCCATTTCTCTAACCCTGAGCTAAAATTTCATCTTTACACAACAACCTTAAAAATAGTTCCCTAAAGAACAATGAAGTTTTCTGCATTGAATCAATTTTGGGGACAGTTGGTAGAATATCTTCTCAGAGAAAATAATCACATTCCTAATAGAAAACTGACTTAGGACTTCAGATTGCTTAAGTCTTTCAACACAAAATGAAAGATATTATAATAATATTTCGTAGTTTGAAATGAAATATCCAGATAGCATTAAGAAATGAGTTGTATTTTTGTTTACCCTCATTTTAGACAAGTAGTACATAACACAATCTTAGCAAAAAAAAAAAAAAAAATCAGTATGTAAATAAGTTACTATTACGGGATTTTTTCCTCCTTCTGTGCCCACGGTTCTTGGTCACATCACTTTGAAAACGAGAGGTAGAACAGGCAGAGTGGTAGGCAGCAAAGCAAGGGTTATCAAGCGATAGTGGAGGGAAAGCGCAAAGCTCCCAAAAGGGGAGAGAACCCGAGAGGGCTGCCCTTATTTCATTTTTTTTTTTAAAGATTTTATTTTTAAGTAATCTCGACACCCAACATGGGGCTTGAACTCACAACCCCAAGATCAAGAGTCACACGGTCTACCAACCAAGCCAGCCAGGCGCCTACCGCTTTTAAAATAATTATAAATAAGGAAACTGATATTCCAGAGAAATTAACTAGCATAACGTCACATAGCTATTAAGCAGCTAAGCCAGACAAACTTTGGTCTGATTTCAAAGCCAAGACTCTTTTAACTCAACATTTATGTACTACTAACATCAGCCTATATACCACAGATTAGAGGATTGGGGGAAAATCGCCTTCTTTTACAGTTCCACAGAAATACTGTAATGAACAACTTGATAACATCCTTTACAAGTAAGCCTATTCAGAGCTAACTTAAAAGGTTAAAATTAACTTGGATAAGTAGAGGACACTTCTTTCATTTTAATTTCACTTGTCAAAGAGTCATTTTTATATCATCATTTAGAAAATGACATGTTAAAGATCCAAAGAAAAAAGAACTTTCATGTTTTCACTGAAAGGCAAGATTTCAGCACAAAGCGATCCTTGCATGGTGACATCTAACAAGAAAACAGGGTTATAAGCCCAGGTCAAAAGTTGTTTAGGATCTGCCAAGCAATTCAAACACCTTGTCTCTCCAACCCTACCAAGTACGACAATCACAATGAACAGCTCACATACCTACTTGTTCTCCTAAGTTGACAGTACATATATCTTTTTGTTAAAAAATTCTTAACAGGGGCACATGGGTAGCTCAGCCAGTTAAGCGTCTGACTCTTGATTTCGGCTCAGGGCATGATCTCAGGGTCGAGGGATTGAGCCCCGTGTCGGGGTCTGTGCTCAGAGTATAGTCAGCTTGTCCCTCTCCCTCTGCCCTCCTCCCTGCTTGCATGCACTCTATCTCGAAAATAAATAAATAAATAAAAGCTTCAAAAAATAATGCTTAACATATTGCTGATGAAAGGTTTCCACCAATAAAATTTAAAACTGTCTCACTCACTCATTAATGACTCTAGTCTCACTAGAAAAAAAAATAATGCCACTTGGAAGCCCTGTGTTTTGGTAATACTTTCTTTAGAGCCAAGTACTAGTCATTCTATAAGAGAGCATTTCATTCAGATCAACTCTGGAAAATTTTTTTAATTCAAGCTAACATGGCTAAAAAATCAAAGATAAGGCCTTATGTCTACTCTGACATATTGAAACCCCTTCTAATAAAACTCCTTCTAGTAAAAACAGATTCCAATTCCTCTGGCTTTCATGGCAGTCAGTGATAAAGGCAAAACTTGCCTTCTTACCTTTCCTTTGTGTAAACTGAAATACTTAGGAAAATAAGCCCTTACACAGTACAGACCAAATCTACATTCTGCCAGTTGAAAACTGTGTTTCTCAAAATTTTTCAACCAATACTTAGAAATTGGGAGGTTTCATATAAAATTTAGATTTATTATTTCTGGTAACATGGGTCAAGTTGCCACAATTAGAACAGGAGTCAGCTAGCTATAGTCTGCAGGCCAAATGCAACCACCCTGTTTTTGTACAGCCCAAGAACCAACAGTTTGTATATATTTTTTTAAGATTTTATTTATTTTTTTGAGAGGGAGAGTGAGCGAGTGAGAGAGAGAATACAAGCAGGGGGAGGACCAGAGGGAGAGGGAGCAGCAGACTCTCTGCTAAGCAGGGAGCCCAACGCAGGACTCGAAACCAGGACCCTGGGATCATGACCTGAGCCGAAGGCAGATGCTTAACCAACTGAGCCACCCAGGTGCTCCCAGTTTGTACATTTTTAAACCACCGAAAAAAACACAAAAGAATATTTTGTGACATGTGAAAAGTATATGATTCTTCATTTATAAAGAAACAATTTAACAGGGGCCCCTGGCTGGCTCAGTCCCTGAAGCGTCAGACGCTTGATTTGGGCTCAGGTCATGATCTCAGCATCCTGAGATCAAGCCCTGTACTGAGCTCCACACTCAGCAGGGAGTCTGCTTGAGATTCTCTCTCCCCTCTGCCCCTCCCCCTGCTCACATGCACGTGTGCACGCACATGCTCTCTCTAAATAAATAAATAATCTTTAAGAAATGATGTAACAGACATTCAACTAACGCTCTACTACATCCAACCGGAATAACGAACCAAGGTAGGATGTGAGCCAGGAAACAGTAATTAAGATCCACGGGGTAAGAGTACTGAACATTTATATTCACGCACACGTACACCTACATACGGTCTATATAATCCTTTAAAAGGGGCTCAATAAAATATCATTTTGTATTAGATGAATCTCACAAAGGGAGAACGTTTTTGTTTATTTTCATCAGATTTTAAAGTGAACTACCTAAAGAAGACTTAGAAGACACAGCAGAACACTGTCAGCATCACACCTGAAGTCGGATGCTACTCAGCACAGAAGTCGGCCCTGGGGGTGACCAACGGCCTTCTTTTCCCTCCTCACCTGAAGAGCTGTCAGTTTATGTCTTACATTCACCAGAATAACTCGTGCTAACAAGAGCAGCACAGGCTTTGCAGTCAGGCTGTAGACTGATTCACCATCTAGAATAAGCAGATTGAGAACAACTGCATCCAGTCCTTTGACCTGGAAAAAAAAAAAAAAGTAAGCCAAGATGACCTAATTTAACAAAATATTAATCTTTACAGGTCTTGTAGTAACCTATTTTCCAGTTCTTTCTGCTATGAAACAAACACATCAATCTATCACACAGCAACTGGCACCGGACAGAATCCTAACATTATAAATGCCCCCGGGGACCCACGAATGCCAGCCGCCCCAACACGCGGCCACCTCGATGCTTGCACTTTAGAGGAACAGTGAAAGCAAGAAAATGCCAGCATCGAAGAGGCTTCATTCTTTATAGATTTGCTTACAACACAAGAGCACCTCAATAAAAAGCATCCCTACATTAAAGTACGTACATTAAACACACTTCACTTATGCTTCATTAGCTGGCAATGTCGTTACAAACGGGTCTGCCCCATAATTCCTAAGCCAAACAGCCGACAAGGTCTGACATATCAAATGCTGAGTGGCCATATAACCATGGACCCGTGGGAACAGAAGGCTGAAAAAAAAAGGGATGCCTTTGAAAAGTCTGCTTCTTGGCTGAAGAGATTTTCTGCAATGGACAAGGCACCTGACTTTTCTTTTCTTTCACAGAGGGAGTGGGAGAAGCAGACTCCCCGCTGAGCAGGAGCCTGATGCAGGGCTCAATCCCAGGACCCCAGGATTGTGACGTGAGCTGAAGGCAGCCACTTAACCGACTAAGCCACCCAGGTGCCCCACCTGTGTTTTCTAAGATGTGTACGGTATAATTTTGACAGCTGCCACAAAACAGACAGCAGGAATGCTTACCCACTAGGAACATGGGCTCTACTGTCACAGACACAGGATAGTGTCCTTTTTCCACCTCTTATTAGTTTGTGGGTGTAGGTACATTTTTTAACTGACGTCTCATTAATTACCAAATGAAATAACAGAACCCACTCCTTCTAGGGTTCTTGTAAGGATTAAATTAAATAATCCAAATAATGCCAGTGCCTGGCTCAATATGTTGTTAAAGTACTCAATACGGCCAAGAAAGTAATAGCTATGGGTTCATCCACTGTCCTACCTTCTTCATCGAGAAGTATAATAGAGGAATAAAGACTTGACATGAAAGAGCACCAACAAACTGCAAAGAAAGCTTACCATTATCTACACTAGGGCATAGGAATTGTCTTTAATTTCAATAATTAAGAAACTATTTTGAGGGATGCCTGGTGGCTCAGTCGGTTAAATGACTGCTTTCGGCTCAGGCCATGATCTCAGGGTCCTGGGATCAAGTCCCACATCGGGCTCCTTGCTCAGGAGGGAGCCTGCTTCTCCCTCTCCCTCTGCCTGCTGCTCCGCCTGCCTGGGCACTCTCTCCGACAAATAAATAAATAAAATCTTTAAAAATAAAAAAAAAGAAAGAAAAAGAAACTATTTTGAAGTTATTACAACTACCTCAATTTTAGAAGGAAATAGATACAAATGTTAAGTGCAGCTGAAAATGACACAGAAGTCAGTGTCTGAACAGAGATTCCAGCCTGTTTTCCAACTCCCAACCAATGTTCTTCCTACCACGCCATGCCGCCCTCCGCACAGATCTCCTCCTGCCCCTGGGCAAGGCTCAGGACTACGCCAAGCATCAGCAAGGCTGCAAAGACAGGGCCAGGATCACGTCTGCCTTCTGACTGGGACCACTACCTTACAGTGGCGTGCGAATGACACAGAGACACCAGCAGAGGCCCCACGTACAGGAGACCCTCACTGTGAGTTCAGTCCGAGACACAATGAGCCCGAGGTGTCTTGTGAGTGCTCCAAGCGGAGATGCTCAACACACCAGTGGATATATTCACTTAAGAACTTCGGGAAAGAACCTGCCTAATGTGCCCAGACTATACCGGCAGCCTCATCGAGTTCTCTTCTCATACAGAGATGTCAAAATAAAGATTTAGCCACTGTTATTGCCCAAAGTCCAAACCAAACTGGTGAAGTACAAGAAGATATGACACACCTTAAGAATCCGGGGCACTTGGGTGACTCAGTTGGTTGGGTGGCCAGCTCCTGACTTCAGCTCAGGGCGTTATCTCAGGGTCATGAGATCGAGCCCCACATCAGGCTCCGTGCTCAGCAGGGAGTCTGCTTAAGGACTCTCTCTCTCTCTCTCCTTCTCCCTCTGCCCCTGCCCTGCTCGCTCGCTCTCTCTCTCTCTCAAATAAATAAATCTTAAAAAAAAAAAAAAAAAAAACCACCCATGGTCTAATCACTTTAAATGAGAAACACATCTAACTGTTCTAGCACAATTTAGAGCATTCTCTTCTAAATGAAATCCCTAGAGATGAAGTAACAAGTAATTTAGTCTACAAAAAAATTACACAAAGAGATAGCCCATGGTACACCACCTGGGTATCATTACCTCTGATACTGAAAGCCAGGGCTTGGTTACTAAACTTCCTACTCTTCAGTTCAAAATTCTCTGGAGACGGGTGCCACCTGGATGGCTGAGTACGTTAAGCGTCTGTTTCCTCATTTCAGCTCAGGTCATGATCTCAAGGTCGTGACATGGAGCCCTGCTGTCTGACTCCACACTCAGTGGGGAGTCTGCTTAGGCTTCTGTCTGTCCCGCTCACTCTGCCCCTCCCCCAGTCACACGTGTGCACACGCTCTCTCTCTCAAAGGTATAAATAATATCTTTTAAAAAAATTATCTGGAGATGGTATCAAGGCAAATAATAAATAAACAAGTGAATGTATGAATAGCCAAATAAATACGCTTCTCTTCCCAGTGCTACCTTGCATCATCATGAAAAAATGAAATGCTTTTCTGTCTTCTGCTTAAGTGAATCAGCCTCTGCCTACCCCCAAGATATAACACTGATATTCCAACTGAGTTCTAAATGTGCTTCCAGAAGTTTGGGGAAACGGTCCATTTTTAAAGAGGATTGTTTATATTTTCAATAAAAACAGAAAAAGCAAAGGTTATGATTCTTCAGAACAATTCCTCAGTCAAGACAGCATATGACATGTAAAAATATAAGTACTTATAACAGTAAAAAAAATTTCAACATCTGGAAGCCACAGATAAATTTACTATAAAACCAGATTACTAAGATCGACCTTTCTGTGTGAGAGGTGACCAATGTTGCTCAGACATGGACCTTCAGTGCTATTCCTCATTAAGACCATTTAGCACCAGATGTCAGTGTTAAAAATGACAAGGCCATAAGTTAAAGGCAGGAAAAATGAATTTGGCTTTGGTCACCATACTCCATGACCATAAAGTATATTCACAAATATTTGTGCTTCACAAAGCACAAAGAGCTAAGAAACACGAATCAGCGCAGGAAAACAACAATTAGAAAATACTGACGTGTTCAAAAACTTCAACTCGCCCTACCCTCCAAATTCTCAGATCGCTGATAAAGGGTATAAACTGAATATTCCTTTTAAAAACAAGCTGACAGGGACAGCTGGATGGCTCAGTCAGTTAAGTGTCTGACTTCGGCTCAGGTCATGGTCCCAGGATCCTAGGATCGAGTCCCGCATTGGGCTCCTTGCTCAGTGGGGAGTCTACTTCTCCCTCTGCCCCTGCTCGTGCTCTCTCTCTGACAAATAAATAAATAAAATCTTAAAAAAAAACTAACAACAAGATGACATTACCAAGAGCATTACTCTAGAGCATAGCAACTCCACTCACGGATATATATACCGCAGCAGAGCTTCCCAACTCTGAAGGGCTTACAAGGGTGTTAAAAGATCATCCTTGGGGCGCCTGGGTGGCATAGCGGTTAAGCGTCTGCCTTCGGCTCAGGGCGTGATCCCGCGTTATGGGATCGAGCCCCACATCAGGCTCCTCCGCTATGAGCCTGCTTCTTCCTTTCCCACTCCCCTTGCTTGTGTTCCCTCTCTCGCTGGCTGTCTCTCTTTCTGTCAAATAAATAAATAAAATCTTTAAAAAAAATAAAAAATAAAAAAAAATAAAAGATCATCCTCTCAGCCCTCATGGTGTCACCTACAGCCCGAAGGCCAGTAAAAACAGCTCCTCTGTTTAGCACACTACATCAGTCATTTCTTCAGTATGCTATACTTTGAAATTCTTGCAAACGATTTCCAGAAGATGTGTCCCTAATAGCATTGTATGTAATTTAATGAAGGGGGAAAAAAAAATAAAAAGTACCATACGGCTGTCAAGAGTAGAACAGACACACGCATGCTGGTACAGTCATACAACTGGAATACTATACAATAGTAAAAATGAATAATGGTATCCTTTCAAAAACATACCATTGAGCAAAGCAAGTCACAGAACAATGCATACAGTTTGTTTCATTTTATAAAAGTTCAAAAACTGGCAGAACTAAACCAGTATGTTTTCTAGCGTTACACAGGTGCTGAAACTATGAAGAAAAGCAATGGAATGGTTAACACAAAATTCATGGGACTGGCTCATGGAAGAGAGGGGCCAGGGACACCATCAGGAAAGCACATGTAGGGGACCTTCTAAGGCAGTATTTCCAACCCTTTCCAAGTCACGGCACACACAGAAGACGTTATTATTAGTAGTGCACAGCAGGGAACTAGCAAATGCTGCCGACCAGAACAGACCAGTTCAAAGGCTCTCCCCACCCCAGACCAGGCCCCACACAGACACTGAGATGGCAGAGGGGCTCCACATCTGGGGAACAGCAGTCAGGAAGCTCTGTTCTACAACGCTGCTAGTATTTCTCTCTCACGCTGGGTGGCGGGAACAAAGGAGTTTTATTATTTAAACTGCATACACTTCATATGCTTTTTGAATGTATAAGGTAGTTCTAATTTAAAAAAAAAAAAAAAAAAAACAACTAAAATCAAGGTCTCAAAGTTTCCTTACAATCTGCCCTGAATCCCATGAAGTCTGAACTTTCGATGCTTCTCCAGTAGGCTCAAAACATCCTGCTCCCACAAACACCACACTCTTCCCCATCTGAACTTCTGCTCATGTGACTGCACCCAGACTGCCTTTCCTGCTCCCCTCCACCTGCCCATTTCCTCAGCATCCTTCAGTTCAACTCATGGTCCACTCCCAATGACACTGTCTGACAAAATTCCCATTCCCCACATCTCTTGGTTAATTTCAACATTCTTACAGTCCAAATCTCTCATGTAACCTCTTTCTGTACTGCCGTGAATTGTTACCTGACTTTACAGGTGCTTCTCCACTAGTATAGTAGAAAGAGGGCTGGATCTGGACCCAGAAAATGTGGCTTCCAATTATCCAGCTCTAAGACCTCTGACAAGTTTCCTTCACCACTGGGAGCTTCCATCTTCTCATCTCTAGGATACTCAAATTGATAGAACACGTGAAGTAAGCACTTGCCCCACATATCTGTGCTCAGCAAACACTATGACTTTGACTATTTGGTGAATTTTTAACCTATACTACAGGGCTGAAAAGGCAGAAACTGTTTCATACACAATAACAGAAGGAGTGAGATGTTCCATATAAGCAAATTTCTGGACAACTGAAGCATATCTCTTTAAGTGACACAATCTTTGGGATTTTACTTTAATCACTTTGGATGAAAACCTCTGTAAAGTGCAGATTCAATTCCCTTCTTAGACATAAGATACAGAAGATCTTTTAAGCTTTCAATAATGATTTAGGGCCAGGATTATGAATTTCAATTATCTACTGCAACATAATATAGTGACTCACTACACTGACGTGTACAGAGCTAATTACTGTGGCTGTCAGATTATGGCTGCTTTTCTACTTCTCTTTCCACCCCCACCATCAGCTTTTTAAAAATATATTTTATTTATTTATTTATTTTTAAAGACTTATGTATTTGAGAGAGAGAGTATTTAAGCAGGAGAAGGGGCAGAGGGAGAGGGAGAGAATCTCAAGCAGACTCCATGCCCAGCAAAGAGCCCAACACCGGGCTCAATTTCATGACCCTGAGATCATGACCTGAGCTGAAACCAAGAGTCAGACTCTCAACCAACTGAGCCACCCAGGCGCCCCCATTTTATTTATTTTTTTAAGTAAGCTCTATGCCCAACGTGGGGCACAACCCTGAAATCAAGAGTTGCACACTCTACCAACTGAGCCAGCCAGGAGCCCCTCTACCATCAGATTACTAACACTTATCTCTAATTCCATTCCTGACAGTGGACCCTCTGGAATCACTTGAAAATCTGATTAATGACCAAGGATTCTTAGTACATTTTGTACAAGCTAGAAAGGCATATTTTTTTCCTACCTACTATTAACTCCAGTTTATAAAGACCAGTTCCTAAAGAAAAAAAAACACAATAATAACTATATATGACATTTCCAAGAAGCATACTTCACTGAATTGCTGGAACAAAATGGATGGCAAAAAATCCTGAGGTTGTAAATCAACGCGAGGCCCCGTCCAGTTACTCCGAACAAAAAGTTGTAAACCGCTTACACCAATTAGGAATATCAGCTGTTGTCTGCATATGAGAATAAAAAAACAAATATGAACCACTGTACGACCACAACCAATCTCATTTCAGTTTTACTAAGAAAAATGTAAAATATTAACCAACATTTATAGAGATTATCCAAGTACTACAAAACAAAATTTCTGAAATCTGAACAAGTTATGTCTCAATGTCCAATATTATAACCATAAGCCACATAAGGCTCTTTTAAATTTAATTACAATTAAATGAAATTTAAAATTCTGTCCCTCAGTTGTACTATCTATTTCAAGTGCTCAACAACCACATGTGACTAGTGGCTGCCATACCAGGGAGCACAAGTTGTCCAACAACGGCTAAAACCACTGTCTTACACTTATAAAGCACTATTAAATATATTCAGTCTGTTTCTCTATGAAAATTTCAAATAAAATTCTACCTTTCAATTGTGTCCAAATCTGTTGAGTAATCCAGGAATGTTACTATCTGCTTCTCCAGGTAGCTGTCAATCTTTTCTTCAGTCATCGTTGTTGAGTTAAAAATATTTTGAGTCAATGAATTTAAGAATATGGCCTCATAGTTCCCTTCTAGCAGCAATTGTAAGAAAGATCCACTCTCTGCAATATAAAAAATTAGTCTAATAACCCAAAAGACCAATCTTCTTCATACTGTAAAGGATAACACTATTAGGTAAGTCTATCACTTCAGTATGCAAAAAAAAAAAAAAAAAAAAGTATATCCTTAGAAAGCTTACTATACATTAATCACAAGCATTGAGCAAATTCCCATTATTCTATGAACATCACTTCTCCTACAATTAGCAGCTCATCCACACAATAAGCAGCAAAGTAGAAGTTAGACATAGGAATAATATTCCTCATTAGTAAATATTATCACCCTTCTGGGAATTCAAAAAGATTCCTATTGACAACAGAAAGTTTCCACAATCAGGGGTCTAAAATAGCCTTCTCCTACGCCCACCATTCTCTCTGAGAACAGCTGGTTCTCTCATTGTTCCCCTAATATCCCATGCACATTCCTACCTCCACACTTCTACACTGTGATTTCTCCTGCAGAGCTCTTCTCCACTTGTCTTACCCTTTAATCAAAATTCAGCTCATGTCTGACTTCTTCCACCAAACTTTTCCAGATCACCAGACTTCAAGAACTACCTCTCTCCTGAAGCACCTATTGGGTGTTCACACACACACACACACACACACACACACACACAAACACACACACCACTTAGATACTGTCCTAAATTGTTATTTTTCTTCCGGGTCCGGCCTAAATCTCACTACCAGATGTGCCTTTATCTCACATTTATCACTAGTAAATATGCTTTTAACACCTCCTTCTCCGGTAAATGTGTACTGTTCGCAAAAATTACATCTTTGCTGCCTCGTTTCAGCCTTTCTGCTTATCAACTGTGGAACCTGGAATAAATTACGGAAAACAATCTGTCTTTAAACGTCTTCACCTGCAAAATGGTATTAAACTTAGATCTATCTTAAACATCTGTTATAAGGATTAAATGACAATAAATGTTAAGGACTTAGAAAAGTAGCTGACACGGCCATCGTTGCTATCACTGAACCTAGGTGGTGAGAAGGTTGGGGTAAAGACAAGCACGGAGGCCAAAGGACCCCGCCCACCACATCAACGATGCAACAATCCAAAATCTTAAGGGATGACCTAGATTGCGGCAGAAAAACTAAACAAAACAAGGAGGAATGAGAATCCAGCGGGCACCACTCTCCCCTCACAGTCCAGACGCTGTTCTAAGTTCCTGGCAGGTTCGCCGTTCTCACCTGAACCGGCGACTCCCTCCTGCTTCCATTGCTGCCGCTCAGCCTCAGTGGGGAAGCCCCTCAAAACTGCCAGCTCCGGTATCCACTTCACCCTGGACATAGCTGCAGACAAAATGAGTTCTACGAGGGTCACACGGGAGTCAACAAAAAAAAGTGAAAGGAAGAGGGTCCAAAGATGCCGAAACCTAGTGGCGACAGTTCCCGTGAATACACCCACAGCCCTAGAAGTCCATGTGCAGACATCGTCACATGGACGCGGCCATGACAGCAGCGCGGGACACCCTGGGAAAAACACACGCAGCTCTGGTTTCCGCCTAGGAGGCCAACCCACGTCCTTAGTACTGAGCATGCCCAGTAGAGATGCCCCGCCCCGAGCATGGAAGGGGCGGGTGGGAGGGCGCGGTCGATCTCAGCCCCGCCCTAAAGGGGCGGTGCCAAGGGCTGTAGAAGACCTGAGGGGAGGTGGAGTCCCCTTGCATCACCCACTGAGGATTGAGATTAAAACTCAACTGGAAGCAGCCGTCTTGTCCTGCCAACAGGTAATAGGAATCTACGGCTTGGGTTCCTAAACATTTTTGGATCAGAGCCCTCCTGACTACCTAACCAGGGTACTTCATGCAAAATGCGTGTGGGCCCTTGCTACCGACATCCGGGTACCATTTCAGGAAGTTAGAGACCCTGTGAAGTGGGGTTGGCCAGCACAAGGACCACCTCCGCAGAGAATAGGTCTTTTTTATTAGAATGAATTAAAGTGTAAGGGAAGTTTTGGGGCGCCTGGATGGCTCCGTGGGAGGAGCATGCGACTCCTAAAGTGAGTTCAAGTCCCAGGTTGGGTGTAGGCATTACACACATACATGACTAAATAGAATAAATAAGTAACTTTTTAAAAAAGTATAAGGAAAGTAATCTGGTTTTGACGCTGCCACTATATGAATTATGACTGAGTGGGACCTGTGGCCCCGCAGCTGGTGCATGGAAGCTTGCGGCGGGTAGGCTGAGTCCAGAAACCTGCCACCCCTGCGGGCCTGCAGCTGAGCACCGAGCTGCGCCTCTTTCGCACGTCCTCTCTTCATAGCTGCGCTCCTGAGCCAAAACTGAGGCTCAGAGAGCCAGGCCTCCGCGGGGTGGGACTCTGCCCCCGTGGGCCTGAAGCCTGCACTGTGAGAATGCTGTGCACTAGTTAGGGTAACCCTGACCACGCCGCATTCTTGGAGAAATCAAGGGCAAGCGATCTCTGAAAGAGCCTAGCCCAGTGACGGCGGCAAGGAGGGAACTAAATTCTCAATTCACTTTCCTCCTCCCTAGACTGTGGAGGGAATGGTGCTCAGCCTCTGCCAGCAGAAGCCAAGGGAAGCCAGACGTGGGCTGAGTGGAGAAGAGCAGATGCCCTAGAATGTCTTCTCACTGAGAAGTAATGAAACGCTATTTGTGCAGGAAATGATAATCAGTGTGTCCTTTCGGTTTTTTAAAGCACAAAATCCAGCACTGTCTAAACATTTGACAGTTGTTAGAGCTATTAAAGCAGAAACACACTGGCGGCTCAACCAGGTTCTTCACTTGCCTGTAGAGCCACATTGTCCCATACACTGAACTTGGTGCTGTCTCTATAATTCAAGGTTTATTTTAAGTGAGATATGCTTGACAATGATAATAATTAAGTATATTCATCTCTCTTCAGGGAAATGGACTCTGAAATAAAAATGTGGGAGAAAAAAATGTGGTCTCAATTGAAAAAAAAACAAAAGCAAAAAATAAACCAAAAAATGGAGTGGATACTGAGCCAGTGAGTAGGATATGTCCGCTTTAGGATGAGTGCAGTGGCTTGGCTGGGCAGTCTGCTAGGAACCCTGATGTCACCACCTGTTAAGTCTTTTTTCTTGAGCTGGTCAGATTTTTCAGAGACTTTTTAAATTTCCTACCTGGACAGTGAGGGTCTGGTTGCCAGTGTTCCAGAGCCAAGCAGAGCAAGAAAGCCAGGAGTCTCAGCATTCAAGACCCAGTCTGGGGGCACCTGGGTGGCACAGCGGTTGAGCGTCTGCCTTCGGCTCAGGGCGTGATCCCGGCGTTCTGGGATCGAGCCCCACATCAGGCTCTTCTGCTATGAGCCTGCTTCTTCCTCTCCCACTCCCCCTGCTTGTGTTCCCTCTCTCGCTGGCTGTCTCTATCTTTGTTGAATGAATAAATAAATAAAATCTTAAAAAAAAAAAAAGACCCAGTCTGAATATCAGACCCTGTAGAGACCACGGCAGGGGGACTGGCGGGGAAGGAGTAGGCAGGGGTTCCGACTGACTGACTCATCTTTGCAGGAGTCCTCCTCGTTTCAGCCCTTCCTCTTCCCATCCCATAACCTTCAGTCCCAGGGATATCTAGCGCTCCCGGTTGCTGAGTTTTTCAGGGATTCTTCAGGCTACGTACAAGTTTGCCTTAGCTTTTCCCACTGCATTTGTAGGATTGGGCTTTCTCTGCTCAGCTACACCAGTTAGTAGCTCCCAAACAGGGCCGCTAGTCTCATTGTCTCTTTCCCTGTGGGTTATGTCTTAACTTTTTTCTTTACCATAGATTTAGTGGGTTTTGAAGAAGGAGAGATGGCATATATTCAACATGCCATATTTACTCTAGAACCTTAATCTGTATTGTAAATGATGCCTTTCTCCAAGTAGCTTCAGGTTTGATTTAGTTACGTGTTTTAACTAATCCTATCTCATATTTTTCTAAGTAGTAAAAAGGAGGCAGGATTGTAACCAGCATTTCATGACCCCTCAATCCTTTTTCATATTCATTAACAAATCTCATGTTTAATAATAATTTTTAAATGTTTGTAGCAGCCTTTTTAGTAATAGCCAAAAACTGGATACAACCCAAATGTCCATGCACAGATGAACAAATAAACAAATTGTGATATATTCATACAATGGAATAGTGTTCAGCTATAAAAATGAATAAACTATAGATACATATAATATATACAGATACCAAAGTAATTATGCTGAGTGAAATAAGCCAAGAAAACAGAGAACATAAAATATGAATCCATTTGTAAAAATCTAGAAAATGCAAACTAATCTCTAGTGACAGAAAACAGATCACTGGTTGCTGGGGGTTGAGGAAATGGAAAAGCAAGAGGAGGAAGGACATTTTGGGGAGTGAACAGATATGTTCACTCTCTGTGCTAATGGTTTAATGGGAATATACATATGGAAAAACAAACCGTTCAGTTAAAATATGTGCACTTTTTTCTATGTCAGTTATACCTCAATAACACTGTTTTTAAAAGACTGTCTCTTGTATAAAAGGTAAAATCTGATCTCCCAAGACTAATACTCAAAAGCCTTCACCTGACACACAGTTCTTTCTTCTCATCCCTCTGCAGGTCCTCTGCTCTTTCCAAGCACTGTGTCTCTCAGAACGAAGCCCCACAACCACCACTAACCCTCAAGAGAGTTAGCTGGGCCTTTGCCCTGCGGCAAATGAATCAACATGGATTGAGGATGTGAGATAAAGCAGGTATGGTATTAAACACCGTTAAATGGATATCTCACTTAACTCTTACAATAACTTTTTTTTTAGATTTTTATTTACTTATTTGAGAGAGAGAGAGAGAGAGAGAACAAGCAGGGGGAGCGGGGGCAGAGGGAGAAACGGACTCCCCGCTGAGCTGGGAGCCCAACATGGGGCTCAATCCCAGGACCTGGAGATCACGACCTGAGCCAAAGGCAGATGCTTAACCATCTGAGCCACCCAGGCGCCCTTAAGGCAAATATTATTAAGTCAATTTGTCAAATAAGGAAATTGAGAGGTAGGTACCTTGCCTAAAATTACACTAAGATTTGAACCTAGTCTGATCCTTAAAGCTCCATGCTCTCTACATCTGATGAACAAAGGATGAGAAGTATGTGACTGGTATGCAGGTCAGAGCAAGTAGATAAATCAATACGATAACTTCCTAGTGAACATACTGAAAACAGCCCTGGAACCAAGGTCAGTACAGATGCTGAAAATCCCCAGCAGCAAAGACTGGAGAAGCAGAGGACAGAAAGGATGTATGTGGATGAGATAGGAATGTGGGTAAGTCAAGTGGAGCAGGACGAGACAGCTAACCTCCTTAGTGAGAAGCAACCAGATCCTGCAAAGGTTTCCTTCTATGAAAACTGCCCTGGGGAGTGGGGACTGAAGCCAGGCAGCCCCGTGGTGTCCCCCTAGGCTTTCCTTTGACCTTGGGGCCCCCAGATGTTGACTTTAACCACTAGCACGCTTCCCCTGAAGGGTGTGTTGTTTGTCCCACAAAGCAAAATAAGATTCTTGCCTCGACAGGTCTTCATTCAGGTGAAAAACTATAAGGCTTTCAACAAGACTTCCCTAGATGCAGTATGGGTACAAAGGAGCCATAAATGTAGATACGGGAACAATGCCTCTGATTCACACAATCTGAGCTTGATCCAACCAGCCCTATATAGAGAGTGCCATCCCTCTCTCGACTCTAGAACTCTTCTGGCTGCTTAGAATCACGTAAGGGGAACTTGTGTTGTCAAACACACAAAATAAATCAAAGAATACATGAGGGTTCCTCTCATTCAAGATCCAAGGACACAGGGTGACCTTGAACCGCTGCCCTCTTGATTTAGGCTGCTTAGAAATGACAATTAACTTATTAAATTTCCCTCTTGGCATGAATGCAACAGATTCTTGCATAATTAAGGCCCTTTCTCAGTAGTGATGCTCATTTTTTACGATTTGTGTTCTATTTTTGGTTCTGGAGATACTCATGAAATAGAATTTTATTTATGACAGATATGGACAGTGGCTAGAAAACATTTCACAATTTTAAACAACTCAGCTGTACCATTTAAATGAGATATAATATGATACAAATTCTTCACATTAGCCATTAGATGACATCAAACAATAGAACTGTTGAATTTTGTTTGTATAAAAGATTGAATTAGGGGCGCCTGGGTGGCACAGTCATTAAGCATCTGCCTTTGGCTCAGGGCGTGATCCCAGCGTTCTGGGTTCGAGCCCCGCATCAGGCTCCTCCGCTGGGAGCCTGCTTCTTCCTCTCCCACTCCCCCTGCTTGTGTTCCCTCTCTCGCTGGCTGGCTCTGTCAAATAAATAAATAAAATCTTAAAAAAAAAAAAGATTGAATTAAATATTTTAAAAATTTAGCTTTCTTTAACCAGCACTGATTTAAAGTTTTGATAGTCATTTGTTATAGTTTGTATTTTGCTTTTAATTTTAGTAATTTTAGATGTTTTAGAAGAAAAAATAGAAAACATGAAACTTAACATTTACTTGAATTTGTATTTTTGATGAAAATACATTCAAACTTTATATACTTGGAATAAAATTACATTATATATTTTTAATTCTTTAGTTTATTGATGTTAATAGGACCAGGAAAAGGAAGAGACAAAGAATGCATTCTCTCTTCTAGAGTCTTCAAAGGGAGAATAGTCCTGCCAACTCCTTCATTTCACACTTTTGGTCTCCAAAACTGTGAGTGAATAAATTTGTTGTTTTAAGCCCCCTATTTGGTGGTAATTTCTTACAGCAGCCCTAGGAACTAACACAAGCATTAAAACATCATTAAGAGGGGCACCTGGGTGGCTCAGTCGTTAAGTGTCTGCCTTCAGCTCAGGTCATGATACCAGGGTCTGGGATGGAGCCCCGAGTCAGGCACTGCTCAGCAGGAAGCCTGCTTCTCCCTTTCCACTCCCCCTGCTTGTGTTCCCTCTTGCTGTCTCTGTCAAATAAATAAATAAAATCTTTAAAAAAATAATAAAGTAAAACATTATTAAAGATTTTGTAGAAACAAAGTCAACATTAATAAATTCTATGGAATAGATATATAATAATATGCTAATTATGTTTTATTTCATTACTTATGCAAACAATACTCACCAATCAATAGAATACTTCAACATGCCCAATAATTTAAATATTTTAATTATTTTGATGACTAGCACTTATTATAAAAACATAGTTCATGTCAGGGGAGGCACCTGGGTGGCTCAGCTGGTTAAGCATCCAGTTCTTGATTTTGGTTCAGGTCATGATCTCAGAGTTGTGAGATTGAGCCCCACTTCAGGCCCCACACTCAGTGTGGAGCCTGCTTGAGATGCTCTCTCTCCCTTTCCTTCTGCCTCTCCTCCCGCTCTAAATAAATAAATAAATAAAATCTTAAAAAAAGGGGGGGGGGTGATTAGGACATTCACAGACACAGAGAGACCATGTGAACACAGAAGGAGAAAACAGCCACCTACAAGCCCATGGAAAGAGGCCTCAGAAGAAACGAACCCTGCCAACACCTTGTTGGTGAAGCGTCTGTCCGTGGCACTGTGTTATGGCAACCTCAGCAAACTATACAGTAAGCAACACATTCAGCTTTGTCTTTTTCTGCGGGATGTCAAAGGGAGTATTCCATAGGGACTGTGTGGAAACACATGCCCAATAAGTCTCCACTCCAACCCAAGCTGGCCATGAGGTTGTTAAATGGATGATGGATCTGTGAAAAACCATGGATCCAACTTTGCAGTGGATTCCCTGTACAACATTCACAGAAGCACTCTCTCTCTGACCTATCAGTCTATGAAAGAAGGTCATTTTGTTAAGCTAAAGTCTAAGGTCAATGATTATTGGGTCATTGGTCATGGTCCTACAGTCTAGGACTAGTAGGCCTCCACTCAGTTGGAAAATTTGAGATATGGTTACCAAGCACACCCTGTGAACCTCACCAGCACCCTTCTTGGTATGTTAAAGGTTTGTCGGTGTCAAAGTCTAAACTGCTTCCTGGAAGAACTTCTACCTCTTATATAAAGCCACACCACAATCCGAACTCTTGAATTTTCCTTGGTAAATGAAAAAAATTAAACCCCCCCAAAAAAAAGAAAAAGGAAGAAGGAAAGAAAAGAAAAAAAACAAAACCGTCCTTTACTTAGACTAACAACGGCCACTATGGGAAGCTTTTGATAGAAAGAATAAATTATATGTTTAAAAGGCATTCTAAAAAAATTGGGAAACAAAACACGAAACAATAATAGTCAGCTTCTTTACTTGGAAAAGTGAGGCCAAAAAATAATTCTAACTCCAAGATAGTCTCAAAGTCTTTGTAACCTCTTGAATCTTATCCTCCTTGAGTTTCTCTTTTGTTTTACTCAGCTTTACCTGATATTCCAAATGAGCTCTTTTATCCCCTCAGAGTTTTCACAAAACACACACTCACTCTCTCTCTCTCTCTCTCTCTCCCTCCCCTAGATCCAACCAACTCTGTGAACGGTAGGGAACTGAATGTATGGATTCCTGAAAAATAAAGGTAGAGGTTAATGAAACTTAAGGTTCACCGCCCCTCCCAAGGTTCTAACAACGTAGCCACTTGATGCTTAACCAACTGAGCCACCCAGGTGCCCCGCCACTTGATCATAAGACTATGTAAAATTTACTGAAGTAACGGAAAGTAGATTGATTGCCTAGGGCGGGGGGTGGGAGATGGGGGGAGGAGAGGACAAGAGAAAAGGGGGTGAAAGATAAAGCTAAAATACACAAATTTTCTTCTACAGGAAAATGTTCTAAAATAGGCAGTGGCGGGCACCTGGGTGGCTCAGTCAGTTAAGCGTCTGACTCTTGATTTCAGCTCACGTCATGATCTCAGGGTGGTGGGATTGAGCCCCACGTCAGGCTCTGCACTCAGCGGGGAGTCTGCTTGAGATTCTCTCTCCTTCTCCCTCTGTTCTTTCCCCAGCTCATGCTCTCTCTCTAAAATAAATAAATCTTAAAAAAAATTTTTTTTGTAACTTCACAGTATTATGAAACCAGATAAACCCAAAGCCCTGCCATGCTCAGACCTCCTAGTCCAAGACTGCAGAGTCAGCGTGCCAGCTGGGGCCAGGCTCAAAGCGCCAGTCATCTGGTACCCCAGCTGCCTGCTCCAGCTGAGTCTATCTAGCTCTCCTCAAGGTCTGCAACTGGATTTGCGCCCATGTCTCAGTTGACCCGGTAGATATGTCTGTTTCCATCTTGGAACCTTTTGTTCTAACCAGTCTCACTACCTCCCAAGATTTGAGGCTTACGTTTCAGTGAAATATTATTCCAGCATCTACACAAGGTCATGCCAGAATACTAACTGTAAGTATGTATATTATTTGGTTTAAAAAAAATGCAACTGTAGACATTTGTCTACTCAAATAATCAGCTTTAGTTTAAGGAACAAATGGCCAGTGAGGACTGCCTGGCCAGAGGCCAGGCCTCACCTGAGCGGCTGAGCACAGTGCTGCCCGGGTCATGGTCCGGTCTGCTCCCAGTCGGCAATGGGCTAAGTACAGAAAGTGAGAGGAAGCAATGTGGCAAGCTGCAAGCTTTTTACCCTATTGTACAAAGTATCGGTCTCTAATAGAAAGGAGGTGGAACCAAAAACCTTCACCCTTCACCAGTTTAAGACACAGTAACTATAACATCTCACCCTCACCTATCTCATCCTGTATAAACCAAACTATAGGACATCAAAAAAATTTTATATTACTTTCTACATTTGTCTGGCTTTGACCATGCTGGTCTTAATGCTACAGTGATAACTAAGCGGTTTATTTGCAATTCTCTTTAAGATGGCTTCATAGTTGGTAGTTTTACAACTAGACCAATCATCTTTACTGTCTTAGTTCCATCCTTTTCCAAGGCTTTCATGCTTACCCTTCCCATCTCCCCACCATACCCCCAGCCCCCGCCCCAGGTACCTCAGCCAGTAAACATGCTTAAATTATTTTTATACCAAAAAATTTGTATTTCCCCTCTCTTTTTCTCTACCTCTTTGTTTGTTCTAGTTGATGACCTACCACCGGACTCTAGTGGGCTCTTAACTCAGCTCCTTGCCTCCCCGTAGTTGGTAGAATCATCTTCTAGAAACCGAGTATGACCAGGTTGCTCCCCTGCTCTCCATCACCCACAGGATGTTAAAGTTTCTTAACAAGACAGTCTTCCATGATCCAAGCCCTCCTATCTTTCTAACATTACAGCCTACATTTCCTGTGACTATCGAACTTTGTCTCTTACAAACCCATGCGCTATTGAGTTTTCCCCTTGTTCTCATGTCTGTAAGAACTTCTTTCTGCCTGGCTTCTTCTTTTTTTAAATGATTTATATTTTTTGAGAGAGAGCATGAGCAGGGTGAGGGGCAGAGAGGGGGGGAGAGAGAATCTCAGACTCTGTGCTGAGTGCAGAGCCCCACATAGGCCTTGATCTCACGACCCCGAGATCATTACCTGAACCAAAATCAGGAGTTGGACACAACCAACTGATCCATGCAGGCGCCCCTGCCTAACTTCTTTATCCTCTTCCTTCAAGACTCAGGATATCTTCCTTGAGGAAGCCTTTCATGACCACATCACCTCAATGCCCATTAACACTTTGCCTAAGCTAAGTGTTCCTCTGTGTTCCCAACAGTACCCTGTAAACTCTATCAGAGAACTTCTCAACTGTACCGACATTATGTTTCCATGTCTGTCATTCAACCCTCAAGTGCAGGAACCTGTACCTACTCTCAAAGTGAGCGCTCAAAGTCAGGATCCTAGACAGAACCATGTTAGTCAGTCTCAAATTTAGACTTTTAGGCTTGGGGTTTTGTTTTTTTAAGATTTTATTTATTTATTTGACAGAGAGAGTGAGCACAAGCAGGGGGAGCAGCAGGAAGAGAGAGAGGGAGAAGCAGGCTCCCTGCTGAGCAGGGAGCCCAATGTGGGCGCGATCCCAAGACCCTGGGATCATGACCTGAGCAGAAGGCAGATGCTTCACCGACTGAGCCACTCAGGCGCCCCTAGGTCTTGGTTTTTTAAAAACATGAATTGGACCTTATAGTACTGGTATTGTTACTTTCCTCTTATAAAAGCTTTCTGAAGACTAGTGGTGTGAATTGGAGAAAATAACCCAACCTTATTTCAAGGATTAAAAATAAAATCCTAAGTTGGAGGCAAACAATACACTTGATACAGTAGCTTTTATCATCCCTGACAGGACGCTGACAGACAAAAAAACCGAAAAGCCTAGAATACTGATGACTGTCCTTTTACTTCTTATTGCTGATCATTTTATACCTAGATTTTAGCTAGCATGTGTGGGGGTGACATTTAACCGACTCTTCTTTCTCTATTTTGTCATTCTTGGTGTATGTAGCTTACCACCCACCACACTGAACAGTGTGTGTTAGAACTTTTCATTTCCCCTCCTTTACCCATGCTTCTTAGGGAGCACTATATCTTGTATCTCAGACAGGATCATGCTCCCTAGTTCCCCTTTTCCTTCAGAGAGCAGCTCACTGTTCAGAATACAGCTTCTCCTGGTCAGCTCCAGATTCAAGGATCCCACACACCACTTCATTTTATATAAATACTGTCAAAAATCACCTTAGCTTTTCCTTTGTGATAACTGGTCTTTGAAAAATATCCTTTCCTTTCCCATGCTTAGGTCTTGAAAGTGTACAATTCTTTGTAGAAATAGCATTTCACACCATGGCAAACTGTTTTAGAAACAAGACATATTAATACACCTAAGTCTTTATTTATTTGGCTCTAAGAAGAATTTGCATGAAAATGAGCCTGTATGGCAGGTACAGAATGTCCTGTAACAGCACCAGAGAGATATCCTCTCTGCTCTACAGAGCCTCAATGTTTTAATACATACATGTGACTTCAGTAATAAAACCAGAGTCCAGGAAAAAAGGAGCCCTTTAGGAAAAAATCAGTTTAGAGTGACTTTTCAAATTGACCATTCCTTCTCATATACTTAAATTCAAATAACGGATACATTCACAGGCCCAAATGTTGGCATAGAATAAAATCATGTTCATTTATTTTTTCTGCATCTTAGAATTAGAAGGCATAAAATTAAATACGTTGAATGTAATAAATTCATCCATACAAGTGCAAGTCTCCAGCTATAATGCATTTTATGGCATATTTATCATTTAAAAAATGTACCAGTAAATCAAAAAAGAGGGAGTATGTCCATTTAACTTTTATTTAAGTGTATGTAGAAGGTCTTCAGAAATCAAAGATGAGCATGAAGATATGACCAAACATAAAATCTATCAAATTTAGTGAAAAGTTGCTGACTTTAAATAGTAGTTGTAATAATGACCAATATATATTCTTTGTTAACAACCCCTCACTCTACAGTAAAAAAAAAATAATAATAAAATAAACATTCAGTAAACATTCTTTCCTAAGGTAGTTTCCCTTATATATCAGTGATTTATCCATTTCTTTGTATACACAAATTTGTTGAACATACCAATCAGTGGTTCTCACAATTGAAAAATAAAAGCACAAAAAAGTTTACACTCTTGTACAAGTAAATAAAAGATCACCTTGAATTAAACTGGATCTCCTTAAGGGCATAGTATAGTTTCAGTTTCAATAACTATTACATAATTAGTTTCTTACATACAAATATTGACATATTTGGCTTGTGCTTCAAAGCCGTTGTGTCTGTGAAGTCCACGTCAATGCAGCTCATAATTTGAAGTCACTGGGGAGTTCTTTACTGCTGCTGGGTTTGACCTGATCATGCATTAGAGTCTCCTCAGCACCTGCCGCGGCACTGCACATCTCCGAGGCATCATCAGCATCAGGGTCCAAGCCTTCGGGACAGGGAAGTTTTAGCAGCTCTTCCCGGAGCTGAGCAGTGTGACGCTATACAGGGGAAAATAAGCGATACGACAATTACAAACCCTGATATTCTAACATAACATCATTTGAGGGAAAAACTGAGTTTAAAACAAAACCCAAATAGGCCTACAAATATTTATTAAGTACCTTCCTTATGTTAGCTACTCTAAGGAGCAGTGAACAAAATGGGCAAAAACCTCTAACCTCAAAATAACTGACGTTGCTGAAAAGCCCTGAGTAGCGTGGGCACAGCTCCTACCCAGGCCCCCTACCCTGGTAACAGAAACAGCATTACTAATGATTTATAAGATATCATTCACATATGGTACTCTTTTAAGTTAAAGAGAATAACCTCTTGACTTATAATACATCCTATCTCTGGCTAAATATTTTTGACAGGAAGTCCATAAATGAAAGTAAACCCACCATTATTTTACTGAGTGCAAACAAGTATTCATCAGGTACCAGGTCTTGTGTAGAACATGTGCAAAATGCTTCACACTAACAGTCTCACTTAATGCTCAGAAAAAACCTTAGAAACAATTTTATCATCCTATTTTTTTTCATAAGCAGGCCCCATGCCCAGTGTGCAGCCCAACACAGGGCTCAAACTCATGACCCTGAGATCAAGACCTGAGCTAAGAGCAAGAGTCAAACACTTAATCAACTGAGCCACCCCTGGTGCCCCCCCCACTTTTTTTTCTAATTTAAGCAAGTGAAAAAGAAGAACCAGAGAGATTATGTAATTTTGTATTCTACCATACTACCATTTAGAGAAAGATGTAGAGATGTTACCAGAGTTGTCTACAAATATTAAGTTTTGGTTTATATTTTTCCACTGGGAGAGACCTCAAGTATCACACCAGGCCTTTGAAAAATTGTTGTTGTCAATACCTGACTTTGAAAATTAACTAACCAACATTTATAGAAAAATTTTTACGTATGAGACACTGTGTTCAACACTGACAATATAAAAGCAATGAATAGAATAAGGAAGATATAATCTCTGACCTCATAGGGCCTAAATTTGGGTTAGAGGTCTAAGACCTATAAACAAAATAATAATAACTACACACTTGTAGCCATTTGTAAGGTTTCAAAATATATTAACACGCTGGTAACTCGTAATTTCTCTAGCCCCAATTTCCCTTCCACTATGGACAATAGGAGAAAACAATAACTAGGGAAGAAGAATGAAAAAAATTTGATGACTCCAAGGCCTTAGCTGAGGTGGGATCCTATGTCCTTACTGTGGAATTATTAAGCTAAGGCTGCATACTTTTCTCAAGTAGCACTCAGCAGCAAAGGTATAGTTAAAATGATATAAATTTGGGCTGATTCAGGGATAGAGATTTCCAGGCCAGAGCGACACAGAAATAACAGAATAAAAGAATGTGAGATATAAGCAAGACACCAACTGACATAACAAAGCCAAAGAAGGGTGGACTTTCATCACTAAGGTTTTGTTTAAAAGAAAGAGATATCTAAACACGGGTTTGAGGAAGATCAATTTGGTTATGGACTACAGAAAGAATTAGAAGGGGAGAACTAAGTCCAAAGAAGCTTGTCAAACAAACTTAAGCTGTGAGAACTGAAAAGAAATAATGCAGAGAGGGGAGGCAGCATCCCCCTGAAGGCAGCACTGATAAGACCTAGTACTGACCAAGTAAACTAGATGAAGGAGGAGTTGAATAATATCTGAAAATTTTAAGACAGAGAAAAATGATTTAAAATGAAAAATATGGGGCGCCTGGGTGGCTCAATCAGTTAAATAACTGACTCTTGATTTCGGCTCAGGTCATGATCTCAGGGTTGTGAGATCAAGCCCTGTGTTGGGCTCTGCACTGGGCATAGAGCCTGCTTAGGATTTATTCTCTCCCTCTCTAAAATAAGCAAGCAAGCAAACAAACAATAACAAATAAATAAATAAATAGCTTCCACACAGCAAAGGCAACAACCAACACAAGGAAAAGACAGCCTACTGAATGGGAAAAGACATTTGCAAATGACATATCCAATAAACGGTTAGTATCCAAAATATATAACGAACATATAGAAGCCAACACCAAACAAACAAACAATCCAATTAAAAAATGGGTAGAAGACATGAACAGACATGTCTCCAAAGAAGACATACAGATGGCCAACAGACACATGAAAAGATGCTCAATATCACTCATCATCAGGGAAATGCAAATCAAAACTACAAGATATCACCTCACACCTGTCAGAAGGGTTAAAATAAAAAACTCAAGAAATAACAAGTGTTGGTGAGGATGTGGAGAAAAAGGAACCCTCTTGCACTGTTGGTGGAAATGCAAACTGGTGCTACCATTATGGAAAACAGTATGAAGTTCCTCAAGAAATTAAAAATAGAACTACCCTATAATCCAGTAGTCACACTACACTGGGTATTTACTCCTCAAATATGAAAACACTAAATTCAAAGGGATATATGTACCCCTATGTTTACTGCAGCATTATTTATAAGAGCCAAATTATGGAGGTAGGCCAAGTGTCCACCAATAGATGAGTAGAAAAAGAAAATGCAGCATATGTAGACAATGGAATATTATTCAGGCATAAGAAAGAATGAAATCTTGCCATTTTCAACAACAGGGATGGAGCTAGAGAGTACAATGCTAACCGAAATAAGCCAGAGACAGATACCATATGAGTTCACTCTTGTGTGTAATTTAGGAAACAAAACAAACAATGGGGAGAAAAAAGGAACAAAGCAAAAAGAGACTCTTAACTACAGAGAACAGTTACCAGAGGGGAGGTGGGTGAGGGAATGGATGAAATAAGTAAAGGGGCTTAAGAGTACCCTTATCATATGAGCACTGAGTAATATATGGAATTGCTGAATCACTATATCGTACACCTGAAACTAACATAAGACTGTATGTTAACTACACTGGAATTAAAATTAAAATAAAATTTAAAAAGCCAAACTCATAAAAATTAGAGTAAAATGGTAGCTAGTGGGGGTGGGGGATGGGAAAATAGGAGAGATGTTGTTTAAGGGTACAAACTTGCAACTAGTTAACAAATAGGTCCTGGAGATCAAACGTGCAGAGCAGTTATTATAGACAACAATATCGTATTATAATCAATGTAGATTCTAGATCTTAATTGTTCTGACCACAAAAAGGAAATGATATCATGCAATGTGACAGAGGTGCTATGACTACAATGGTAATCACGTTACAGTATATAAAATGTATCAAGTCAACATGCTGTACATGTTATGTCAACTATAGCCCAATTTTAAAAAAAAAGAAAACTTGATAAGAGGGAAGAGAAGTTCTAATTTTAGACCTTCACCTTAAGTAATGACAGGGCACGGGGCGCCTGGGTGGCACAGCGGTTAAGCGTCTGCCTTCGGCTCAGGGCGTGATCCCAGTGATCTGGGATCGAGCCCCACATCAGGCTCTTCTGCTATGAGCCTGCTTCTTCCTCTCCCACTCCCCCTGCTTGTGTTCCCTCTCTCGCTGGCTGTCTCTCTCTCTCTGCCAAATAAATAAATAAAATCTTTAAAAAAAAAAAAAAAAAAAAAGTAATGACAGGGCATCCAAGTAAAAATGCCATAATATAATTCTGAGAAAGCAAAAACCAGGCAATAGTTGGAAAAGTCACTCTTTTTTTTAAGATTTTATTTATTTGACAGAGACAGCCAGCGAGGGAGGGAACACAAGCAGGGGGAGTGGGAGAGGAAGAAGCAGGCTCCTAGCGGAGGAGCCTGATGTGGGGCTCAATCCCAGAACGCTGGGATCACGCCCTGAGCCAAAGGCAGACGCTTAAGGACTGTGCCACCCAGGCGCCCCTGGAAAAGTCACTTTTAAAGAGAAAGTGGCCTTGGGACACCTGGGTGGCTCAGTCGGTGGAGCATACGACTCTTGATTTTAGGGTCCTGAGTTCAAGCGCCACGCTGTGTATGCAGATTGCTTTAAAAAAAATAAAATCTTAAAAAAAAAAAAAAGAATAAATGGCCTTTAAAGCAAAGAGCTAGACTTATGATCACTTGTAATGCATATAAACGTGGAATCACAGGTTGTACACCTGAAGTGAATATAAAATTTTATGTCAGCTACACTTAAAAAAAGAGAAAGATAGTATATGGCCAAAGTTAAGGATATAGATAAAACTGAGAGTAAAAGACTAAAATGGCCCTGAGGGCCAAAATTTAAGCCTTCAGGTATATAATCATTTAGACGGGGGAAGAAAAAATACACTAAAAGAGTTAAAGAGTATGAGAAGAGGAGGAACCACATGGTCTACAAATGAAAACTGGTAGAAAAGACAAAAATTTATTTTTTTTTTAATTTTATTTATTTGAGACAGAGAGAGACAGCAAGCATGAGTAGGGGGCAGAGGGAGAGGGAGAAGCAGGCTCCCTACCAAGCAGAGAGCCTGATGGGATCTCTGGGATCACAACCCGAGTTGAAGGCAGATGCCTGACCGACTGAGCCACCCAAGTGCCCCCAAAAGACATTTAGACCAGCGCAATGAGAGTCTTTTCTTCTTTAACTATTAAAAAAATAAATTTTTAACTTTTTTTTTAAAGTAAACTCTACCCCCAGCGTGAGGCTCAAACTCATGACCCTAAAATCAAGAGTCACATGCTCTTCCCACTGAGCCAGTCAGGAACCCTGAGTGAGTGTTTGAACACATAGAGGGTGTTAGAGAAGCTTAAACTGAAGTGATCTAAGTCAAGGCAGGTTTCCATAAAGTTAAATTTCAGCTGCAGCCGAATGGCAGGGAGCTAGCAAGAACAGGTGAAAATGAGAGTAAAGGCCTGGAAGGGAGAGCTGAGGGAGCAGAGAGGGGAGCCAGGGTCACTGGTGTGGAGAACTGGGAGCGGGGACCTTGGGCAGAATGAAAAGTAAACTGCAAAAGAGAAAAGGGAAAAGAATAAAAAAAGTCCTTCACAGAGCACACGCTGTTGTCAACATCCTTTCTAGGAAGTGTCAACTCATTGTCAAAATTAATGAACCTTTTCTACAGACTCTCGGATAGCAATTTAGGCCTCTGAACTTAAAATAAATGTTGTTTCTTTGAATCCTTCTGATTCCTTTACCATCTGGGGACTATGGCTCTGTCAATGAAGACACAACTCTTGCTTTAACGCTGCCGGTAGGGCTCCTGTTAGGAAGGCTGACTCACCTTGAGAGCGGCGGCGTGGTGGGACATAGTCCTGCCTACCCGCTTATCGCTGCTGTACTGCTGGATGTCCGCGATCCACTCCTCACACTGGGCCATGATCTCAACTCTTTTCAAGTAAAAGTGTTTGTGTATAACCTTCAGAAGGAAACAACCAAGGGAACAAAAGGGGTTCACGTCAGAATTTAAAAGAAGTGGCATGACAAATGAAATTTAAAAGACAATTGCAACGTTTTTGTCTCCAAAAAACTCAATTTAGTGAATTTTACATTAACAGGGAAGAATCAGGCTAATGACAACAGATGACACGTGTTGAAATGCCCAGCTTTACAGCAGAAAATAATGCCCCATAGCAACCAGACATTCAAATAGGTAATCCTATCGGCAAGAATAAAGACATCTATAATACAATATACTCACAAGGTGAGCACTGTAAATGAATAACCAGGAGAAAATAATTAGGAAAGTACTGACAAGAGAAAAACTGTCAAATTTTCTACCTTTAAAAGAGAACTCTACAAATACCTAAATAATTAGAGATATTCCAAATGTCAAAGATACTGACACAGAAATCAGAACAGAGCCCTAAAAATAGGCACTATTACTACTTTCTTAAATTTTATCTTCTGGTTAATTTATAGTTAAGATTGTTTTTTATAAAGTTAACTTTCCTTGTTTATTTGAGGGCGAGTGAGCATGCACGCAAGCAGGTGTTCCTGTGCGTGGGATGGAAGGTAGAGGCAGAGGGAGGGACAGGGAGAATCTTAAGCAGGCTCCGTGCTCAGTGCGAAGCCCCATGTGGGGCTCCACCTCCCAACCCTGAGATCGAAACCAAGAACTGGACGCTTAACTGACTGAGCCACCCAGGCGCTCCAAAGTTAACCTTCCTTGTAATAATTGTGGTTTGCATATGGAATTTTTAAAAATTCTCTTTGAAAATTTGGACAGAATTTCTTACTGTGTAAGCATGAGTCTACTTCTGACAAATTTAAGTTAGAAATTAGATCAATTTGGAAATACTATATCAATTAAAAAATACCATTCTGGGGGTGCCTGGGTGGCTCAGTAGGTTAAATATCTGCCTCCGGCTCAGTCCTGGTCTCAGGGTCCTGGGATCGAGCCCCGAGTTGGGCTCCCTGCTCACCGGGGGTCTGCTTCTCCCTCTCCATCTGCCCTTCCCTCTGCTCGTGCACTCTCTCTCTCCCCCAAATAAATAAAATCTTTTTTTTTTTTTTAAGATTTTATCCATTCATCTGTCAGAGAGAGCATAAGCAGGGTGAGTGGCAGGCAGAGGGAGAAGCAGGCTCCCCACTGAGCAGGGAGCCCGTCGTGGGACTCAATCCCAAGACCCTGGGATCATGACTTGAGCTGGAGGCAGATATCCAACCAAGGGGGAGCCACCCAGGAATCCCTAAATAAACAAAATCTTTAAAACAAAAACATTCTGTATTCTGGGTTAGCCACTATATTCCAATGACCTTATCTCCCCTAATGAAAAGGCAATAATACCAAAAGGTACTATTAGGAAAACATGGGAATGGATGTAAAACACCAGTAAGATCCTATTACATTTAACAATTACTGCATTTGATGCCTACAGGGATGCAAAAGTAAGACACAGCCTGACATGAAGAGTCATGACAACCACAGATAGGTGAGTGCATAGGTGTAAAAGGTAGTTAAAAAACAAAATGTATGGAATTGTTGGATCATTATATTGTATACCTGAAACCAGTAACACTGTATGTTAACTATACTGGAAATAAAGTGAAATGAAATAAAATAAAGAAAAAACAAACAAACAAAAGACAAAAGCAAAAACAAAACAAAAAACCCCAGGGAATTCAAAGAGTCACATCTAATTGGGAGAATCAGGAAAGCATTCATGGGCAAGGGGTGCCCCCTTTACTGTGAGCTAGGTTCTACAGGATGAGAAAGATTATTGTTTCAAATTATACTTACTTGCTTTTTGTAAAAGTCATCCCACCACTCTGAGTTCCTTGTGTTAAGTTTATTTTTCTTCCAGAAAAATTTTTTATGTGTGAACCAACAAAACTGAGTATAAATACTTACACGCTTATTTCAATACATCTTAAAAGTGAAGCTTAACATACACAGAAAAGTACACAAATTACATGTACAACTGGATGCATTTTCCCACAGTGCACACCAATGTAATCTCTACTCAGATGAGAAACAGAACATTACCAAGCATGCCAGAAGTCCCCTTTGTGCTACCTCTCACCATTAATCCTCACCCACAGGTATACACTATCCTGACTTCCTTTTTTCAAAAAAATGTTTATTTGAGTTAGAGAGCACGCACGAGTGCACGAGTGCACACACACAGCGGGCAGGGGCAGAGGGAGAAGGAAAGAGAAACAATCACAAGCAGATTTCCTGAGTGTGGACCCTGACGCAGGGCTCTATCTCATGACCTGAGCCGAAATCAAGAGTTGACACTTAATGGAATGAGTCACCCAGGCGCCCCTATCCTGACTTCCTTAAGCATGTTAGTTTTACTCATTTCTGAACTTTTTATAAAAGGAATCAAGAAATGTACTCGTTTATGCTTGGCCTCTTATGTTGTATATTGTATTTATGAATATTTGTCCACATTAACATGCAAAGCAGTTCATTCATTTATATTGCTGTATTCCATTTTATGGATATTCCATAATTTGCCCATTCATTCTGTTGATAGACAAGTGAACTGTTTCCAGTTTTTGACAGTTACAAATCATGTTATGAACATTCTCTATACCCAATTTCTAGGAAGCACATACCAAGTAGAGGAACTGCTAGTCATTCAGCATATATTCAGCTGATCAGATCCTGCTAAAGAGTTTTCCAAAGCAGCTATAATGACTTATATTTCCATCTGAAGTGCATCAGAGTTCCAGTTGCTGCACATCCTAACATTTGGTATCAAAAGTCTTTAAATTCGTAGATAGGCTGAAGAATAAGAAGAAAGGAGCCAGACAATACAGGGCCTTGTAGGCCATGGTAAGGACTTTGGGTTTTCTTCTTCATATAATGGGAAATCAATGGAGTAAGAGGATGAGATTATGTGTGGATAATCTCTGGAGAGGGACATGAGTGGAAGCAGGAAGACTGGTGAGGAAACTACTTCAAATATCCAAGCAAGAGGTAACAGTGGCTTGAAATAGGTTGGTCATGGCAAAGATGGTTTTAACCACCAAATTTTCATTATGTTTTGAAGGGTGGAGCCCAACAGGATTTGTCATTAGACTGAATGTGTTATGTCAGAAAGAGAATCAAGTCACAGGTGGTAAACGTTTGGGGCTTAGATGATGGTGCTTTTACTGAGAGAGGGAGGGAAGGAAGGAAGAATCAAGAGTTCAGTTTTAGTGTTAAGATGACTTCTGTATAATCTAGTGGACTTGTCAAGTAGTTTATATATTTGGATTCACTGTTCGAGTCTTAAGGGCACTGAAGAAATTCATGACACAAGAGGAGGAATATAGGTTTTTCAAGGGCAGGAACTGAGCTTCATTTATCCTTGAGTTCTGAGTACCTTAGTGCAGTGCCTAGTAACAGTTGACATTCGATATGGATGCAAATATAATATAAGTAACCCAAGCCTGGGATGCCTAGGTGGCTCAGTCGGTTAAGCGTCTGCCTTCAGCTCAGGTCATCATCCCAGGGTCCTGGGATCAAATCCCACATCAGGCTCCTTGCTCAGGGGGGAGTCTGCTTCTACTTCTGCCTGCCACTCCCCCTGCTTATGCGCTCTGACAGATAAATGAATAAAATCTTTAAAAAAAAAAAAAAAAAAGTAACCCAAGCCTGAAAAGGGATAGAATATGGTTCAGAGCACAAAGACATACATGTTTTTATTTTCTGTAATATCAGGAAAAGTGAATTCCCATGGCCTTTCAAGGTAAACTGCAAACTTTTGCAAAAATAAAACACTTAACTTTATCAAAGTGTGAATTCATTTAGTAATAATAAAAATGAAAGAAGAAATGCTCCTTTTACATTTCTTCAAAGCATATTCATCATCGCTATCTGATGATAAGGAGGGCTTCAGGTATGCTGCTACACAGAGGCCACAAGGAACTGCTTTGTTAGGGTAAAGATCAATTTGCTGGCATGTAAATATGCCAATTTTTCCTCTAACATGTTGAGTTTCTAGCATAATTTAAGAAAGTGATGATGAAGAGAGGCAATTTTTAAAAAGAAACATGTTTCACAATATAGTTAAAGTAAGATGTGATAAAGTTCTCTGGTATCACAGATGAGGAATATAATCATATTGCAATGCTTGGGTGGCTCAGTCGGTGAAGCGTCTGCCTTCAGCTCAGGTCATGATCCCAGGGTCCTGGGATGGAGCCCCACATCAGGCTCCTTGCTCAGCGGGGAGTGTGCTTCTCCCTCTGCCTCCTGCTCCCCCTGCTTGTGTGCTCGCTCTCTGACAAATAAAGAAAATTTTACAAACAAATAAAAGAATAAATCATCTTTTTAAGATTATGGAGATCAGACGGGATTGGGCACGTTTAGGGTGGTATGGCAGTAGACAAGAGGATTATGGAGAGGCAAATAACCACAGGAAGAGTCACTTTTCAGGATATGGTGAAATAAAAGCACTTGTGAATATCAAGACAGGTTTCAGAAACTTACTAAGTCTAACTTTTTCCTAAAGGAAAGAAAATGTCTTCTCTTCAATATTCACACATGGATATTAGTATAAAGGCAAAGTTTCTATTTGTAAGGCAACTTTAGAAAGTACCTTGACCTATTCTGATAAAAAATATTTCTCTGAGGGGCGCCTGGGTGGCACAGCGGTTAAGCGTCTGCCTTCAGCTCAGGGCATGATCCCTGCGTTCTGGGATCGAGCCCCACATCAGGCTCTTCCGCTATAAGCCTGCTTCTTCCTCTCCCACTCCCCCTGCTTGTGTTCCCTCTCTCACTGGCTGTCTCTATCTCTGTTGAATAAATAAATAAAATCTTTAAAAAAAAAAATTAAAATAAAAAAATAAAAAAAAAATTTCTCTGAGGACTACTTTGGTAACACAGTTCGCTAGTAGAATGGTAACTGTTAAAAATAAGAAGTTATAAAATTGTCCCAAAATATAGTCAGATGACTTTTAGGAAGTAGGTGGTTTTAAAATTCACCTCAATTATATTATTACTCATCTTTTATGATTAAAAAGTATAGTTAAGTTTAGTATACCACAGGCTGTCTAAATATAAAGGCAGATACAATACTGACAAACTATATTCTATGATGTTTTCTTTAATAAAGTATTTCATTAATTTTATCGAACATACCTCTTTAAAGCATGGTGAAGGGTTTCTGATTTGTTCTAGCATTGCCCACTTAACCGTTGCTTGTCTAATGTTTCCATCATATTCTCGAGAACTCTGTGTGCCACTGGGAGTGCCTCTAGACCGTTCATATCCTGGTTCATTAAAATAAGGCTCAGCTACTAATATAAGGGACTGAACAGACACCAACACCTGAGGAACAAAGAAATAAAGACAAGTTATAATGGGACATTTTTATTACCAGTAAACTGGTATCTTTTAATATGTACTTCCACATATTTTTATCACCATAAAATTGATGTTAATCATTAGGACACTGAAATACTATGTTATTAAAAGCAAAATTAAAATAGGTACAGTAATGGGGCACCTGGGTGGCTCAGTCGGGTTAAGTGTCTGCCTTTGGCCCAGGTCATGATTCTGGGGTCCTGAGAACTGAGACTTGCATCGATGCTCCCTGCTCAGCGGGTGCCTACTTCTCCCTTTGCCCACCCCCCCAACCCCCATTCGTGCTCGCACTCTCTCTCTCCCCCTCACAAAAATAAATACAAAAAAATCTTAAAAAGGTACAGTAAACTCATATAATATTTATCTTATATTTTATATTCTTGAATCCTTGAAAAAATAAAAAGAACTAAAGATATTTCCTGAAATTGCTAAAAAAAACATTTGTTTATAAACATCCCACACCAATTTAAACATTATTGTGCTCAAACTGTCCTCACTCTTAAAGAGCATAATGGTAACTATGAACTCTTAATAATACTCACTTGTAAGAAAAACGCAATCTTTATTTTTACTCCAAGGAAAATACTTTTTTTTTTTTTAAAGATTTTATTTATTTATTTGACAGAGACAGAGATAGCCAGCGAGAGAGGGAACACAAGCAGGGGGAGTGGGAGAGGAAGAAGCAGGCTCACAGCAGAGGAGCCTGATGTGGGGCTCGATCCCATAACGCCGGGATCACGCCCTGAGCCGAAGGCAGACGCCCAACCGCTGTGCCACCCAGGCGCCCCAGGAAAATACTTTTTAAAGGCATCCTGTGTTTGCCTTTTTAAAAGAATTTATTTATTTATTTACTTATTTATTTGAGAGAGAGAGCGCGTACAAGCCTGAGAAAGGGAAAGGGAAAGGGAGAGGGAGAATCTCAAGCATACTCTGCACCTAGCCTAGAGTCAGACGTGGTGCTCAATCTCATGACCCTGAGATCACGACCAGAGCTGAAACCAAGATTCAAATGCTTAACCAACTGCTCCACTCAGGTTCCCCTGCTTTTTAAAACATATACCACCTTGGAAGTATACAGATGCTACTTTATTTTTCTTCAGTGAACTCAGCTATGTAGGAGTCATAACATTCATTTAATGGAATCTTCTGGAGACTTGGATTATCTGACGTGTTTAGTCATTTTATTCATAGCACACTTTACTGTAACCATAAAACTGGGCATGAAAAAAAACAGTAGGGGCGCCTGGGTGGCACAGCGGTTAAGCGTCTGCCTTCAGCTCAGGGCGTGGTCCCGGCTTTATGGGATCGAGCCCCACATCAGGCTCCTCCGCTATGAGCCTGCTTCTTCCTCTCCCACTCCCCCTGCTTGTGTTCCCTCTCTCGCTGGCTGTCTCTCTCTCTGTCGAATAAATAAATAAATAAAATCTTTAAAAAAAAAAACCAGTAAATTAATAAATACTTGGAAGGAAAAGATTTCTTTTTGAAAGGACTTAATTTTCAATATTAAAAATTATCTAGCTCTGAGAACAATGTAAAACATTTAAGTCAGAGACTACAGTAAACAGAGTAACTTACCCCTAGAACCTATTTTTTGGGTCATCTGTAAAATGAAGATAACTACTTAAGGAATGGCTGTAAGAATTAAATAAACTTTTGTTGGGAATTAAGTAGTAGTGCTCATTAATTAAGCTTAATTCATCCACAGTGACTATTCTTCCGTGGCGTAAAAATGACAGCAGGCATCCAGAAGACAGTAAAATGCAAAACAAAATCATTTCTACTCTGAAGATAGTCTTTTTACTTATGTAACATGGGCCTGCAGAAAAGCAGTCAGCATGAGTTCCACTTTGACCAACAAAACTTAAAAGAGCTTCCTGGATCAAACCAAACTAAAATGTTTATCATAGCTACCTCTGGCTAAAGTGTTTTCTTAGAATATGAGCTGACAATGAATTGGTAATTAACAGAAAAACATCCATTACACAGCACAGTATATTATATACATACAGTTACATTTAAGTTAATAATAAACAGAATACATTTTCATTCTGTAATGTAGGTTCACTGATTCCTAGTCAATCCTTTGATACTTCGACAAAGTCAAGAGTTACAGACTTTTATTCATAGGCTGAATGTACAGTCCCTCGCCTCTTCAGTTTTATATTAGCATCCACAAAAGGGCAAGAACTTTTCATTGTAATTTGTTTGGAACGGACCAAATCAAGAACCAAGTAACAGCCTACTTTCACTCTCTGTGTCAAAACAAAAATTTTAACCCAGTTGAGTGGTCTTCTACCAAGCCACTCAACTAGTCAGCAATCAAGTATCCTACGATTTTATATATTCATTTGGTCACAACTTTCCTACCACTATCCATTCTTGTGACTTATCTTTAGAATATCCGCTAATCTGCCATATTCCTCCCTCCATCCCACATCCCTTAGTAATTATTATCTTTTAATTTCCTGTATTTTCACATTGTATCTAAAATTTATTATAGATATTTCAAACATAGTACAGAGTATATAATCCAAAATATTAATTTGCAACAAGAAACTCTATTAGAAGAAATAATAACATCTTTGGCGTCAGGGAAACACTCTTATTAGTAAAATGCTTTCAGCCTTTTAAAATAGTAAGTACCTGCCTCTGGAAAATTATACTGCTATTGAGTAGGACTATAAACAGTTGATGATTTCCAGAACTTTCCATTTTAAGGAAAATTGTTTCAGGGGCACCTGGGTGGCTCATTCAGTTAAGCGTCTACCTTCGGCTCAGGTCATGATCTCAGGGCCCTGGGACTGAGCCCCACATTTGGCTCCCTGCTCAGTGGGGAATATGTCTCTTCCTCTCCCTCTGCTCCCCCCAACCTGCTCATGCTCTAGCAAATAAATAAAATCTTTAAAAAAAGAAAAAGAAAAATGGTTTCATATATACAACGATTTTATTTATTTATTTGAGAGAGAGACAGAGAGCACAAGCAGGGAAGGAGGAGTGGCAGAGGTATAAGCAGGCTCCCTGCTGAGACACAGGGCTTGATCCCAGGACCCTGAGTTCATGCATGACCTGAGCTGAAGTCAGATGCTTAATGGACTAAGCCAACCATGTGCCCCAATGGGAATATATATTGTTAACATTTATAAATGGTTGATTACATGAACCACAAATTATGTTTAACTTCTCCTGCATATGACATTTTTATTAACATCCTACTGGAAGAAACTATTCACAAGGATTATAATAGGTATTTTAAGTACATAATAGCAACATAAAAACTAGTTATAGCAATGCTAAAATCTTGTGCTACTGTAATAATTCTGATGAAAGTTTTAATGAACAATAAGACTTTTGATTTTAAATTGTGCTAATAGTTAAGACTATTACTATGTTACTGCTGGATATGAGACCTATGGCATAAGACCAGATATTTTTATACAAATAACCATTATTCTTTTAAGAAACTCACTACAGAGAAACCAAGCAATTCTAATAAAGCTTGCCACTGCTCAAAATATTTTGGAATTGTTTTTAATGGTATATAACCTTCAAAAAGTTTTATGGAATACTTTCAATCTGGCAAAAGTACTTTTATCCTTTGTGCACATGTGATAAATAAAAAGCAAAAACAATGTTGGGTTCCAAAATCTAACCAAGAAAAAATTAAGTAATTTTCCCTGATCCCTTCTAGTCTGCCCCTGAAGAAAGTTTCTAACACAGGACAAAGAGCAATGTTTTCCTGCCTGCATGTATTTATTTCTTGCATAAAACAACCTCACAACGAGACCAATATTTCTTAGGAATACAGATGCAAAAATCCTCAAACATAATAGTAGCAAACTGAATCCGGTAATACATAAAAAGAATTATATACCAAGAGACCCAAATGGATTTATCCGAGGAATGCAAGGTCGGTCTAACATCCAAAAATTAATATAATACATTGTATTAATAAAATTAAAAAACAGAAATAGTAGAATCATTTCAACAGATGCAGAGAAAGCATCTGACAAAATCCAACATCCATTCGTAATAAAAATACTCAGTAAGCCAGGAATAAAGAGGAATGTCCTCAACATGATGAACAGAATTTATGAAAAACTCACAGGTAACATGACAATCAATGGGAAAGACTGAAAGCTTCCCCCCCTTAAGATCTGGAGGAAGACAAGGCTATTCACTTTTGCCACAGAAAAGAGACCTTCCTCTTGCTCCTGCCCAAGTCAGTTTGTCACAGGTCTGAAAACTTAGATTTAGGAAGCTATCTAAAATAAAGAGAATGTCATATAGTAACTGTTATCATTTATAAAACTAAAAAAAATTAGAAGTGAAATATTTAGTCAATAATGGAGGAACAGTTCAATTATAATATATGAACTCAAAAGATTACTAACAGCAATTAGAAATTATAAAAATATAACCTGGAAAAATGGATATGCGCTAATGTTAAGTGAACAATGTACAAATGATATACCTAATATGTTCTCATTCTGTGAACTATGTATATGACCAAAAAAAAAAAAAAATCCCAAAGGAATATAAAGAAAAGAAGATGTTTATTTATGTGTACTTAAGTTTCCAAACTTGTAAAATTAAAATCCCTGAGCTTAAGTTGCTTTATTTTACAATATTTTGGGTATATATTAGGTATATAGGCAATATAAAAGATAAAAGTAAATTAAATTTTTAAATAAAAAACTTTGAAAATTAATTATAAATTTATTTTTACAATTACATAAATTCAACAAAAAATTCAATTCTCAGCTAAGTCTAATTTACTTTATGAAAAATAGGGTATCTCTGAATTTCCTTTTGTAGTAAAACTCACCATAAGCTTAGTTTGTGTTGACAAGAGCAACATACATGTAAAAAAATATTTTAAAGTTTTTGGACTAGAATTGAAATAATCATTTCTAAAATGAAGTAGTAGTTCCTTGGAAGGAACATTCTAATAACTTTCATATAGTTCTCTGCATGAATCATGTACTTTTTCCCTTAGTCTCAACATTAACAAAAAGGGAAAAATTATTGGTACTATTTTTTTTTAAAGATTTTATTTATTTATTTGATAGAGAGAGAGAGCATGCACAAGCAGGGGGAGCAGCAGAGGGAGAGGGAAAGGCCAGTTCCCCCCTGAGCAGGAAGCCCAGTGTGGGGCTCGATCCTAGGACCCTGGGATCATGACCAGAGCCGAAGCTGGATGCTTAACTGACTGAGCCACCCAGGTGCCCCTTGGTACTATTTTCTTAATTCATGAGGATACTGCAAAGTCTTTCCATAGAACCAAAAAGTGACATCCTAAGGAATTATTTTTTGTATCATTGTACTAACTGCTCACCTATAAGCTATTTAGGATAGGTTTTTTTGGTTTACTATGTTTATTCTTGGTCACTAAAACCAACTCTTTTAAAAAACATAGATAGTTCTTTATTTTCTAAGTGAAACTCAGAGAAATGTGTTTACTTGCAAAAAGCTTGAGGTCTGAGGATTCCACTTCTCTTCTGGTCTTCCATGCCATGTATTTAAGATGCTTAAACAAACCTGAGGAAGAAGGGAAGAAAGCATAAACAGAATTGAGTGCTTTTGAAAAACTGTCACAACTAGAAGTAAAACCGAAATGCTATCATGTCACAGTATCTCAGTTTTATGTCCCCCAACAAAACACTAAGGGTCAGTCTGTTATTAACAAATTAGCATCTTCAGATGGGATCCAAATCTGCCCAGCATTACAATTCCTTCATAATGAAAAATGAAACAGCACCTATTACATGTTAATACAAATAACGTATTTTTTAGTGAAAAATAACTCTTTGCCAAACCTTTTAAAAAGAAGTTTCACTGGGAAAAAGTAGTACCATTTTACATTAAAAAAAATCTCCCTCAGGGCACCCGGGTAGCCCAGTTGGTTAAGTGTCTGCCTTCAGCTCAGGTCATGATCTCAGGGTCCTGGGATCAAGCACCATGATGAGCTCTCTGCTCAGTGGGGAGTCTGTTTCTCCCCTCTGCTTGTGTTCTCTCTCTCTCTCAAATAAATAAATAAAATTAAAAAAAAAAAAAACCTCTCTCGAAATTTTGTAAATTTTCAAAATGGATATGGTTTAATAGAAGAGACCTTGATTTCCTATCTGCCTCTACGTTCAATTTATTAACAATATATTGTTCTGGTTGAAGTATATGGATAAAACCTAGCTTCACATAAACATGAAGCTGGAAGAAAGAGGACTCACAGAGCCCCAAAGGACCTTGAGGATCTATCTGCTAGGTTCCTCAGAACAAACTTTACGACACAGATACTTGTTTACTCAGACAGCAAGAATGAACTCAAATTATCTGCCAGAAAGAAGTTAACAGGTCATCCTGAGAAAAACAGAACTGTGGACATTTTATCTATACTTGTAAACTAACAATACATATAATGGGCAACAGACTTGGAAAATGAGTGGTCCTTAATAAAGCAGAGAAGTCCATTTCCCTGCTATTCTTGCAATCGTTCTGTGACAGCAATAATGCAAAAAATACTAATTCATTTAGGACATAACTAGTATCTGAATAGCTCTGTACACTATTACTTAAGGTATGGTTGAAATTTTCATTTTTAGAGCATCCCGGTGACTACGTGGAAGGTATTCTTACTTCTACCTATAGGTCTGGAATCCAAGATTAAATGTTACCAGAGTACAATATAGCAAAGACTATTTAATTCAGGATATTCAACTCTCAGGCCCTTACCTGCTTCCCTATACCATTAAGTCATTTTATTTATTTAATTTATTTATTTTGAGAAACGGGGGTGGGGGGAGAAAGAGAGGGAGAGAGAGACTCTTAAGCAGGCTCCACAGCCAGTGTGGAACCCAACACAGGGCTTGATCTCAAGACCCTGAGATCATGATCTGAGCAGAAATCAAGAGTCCGATGCTTAACTGACTGAGACACCCAGGTGCACTTATACCATTAAGTCTTAAGGAAGTAATTTCTTTCTTTTTTTTTTTTTTTTTTAGAGAGATTTTATTTATTTGACAGAAAGAGAGAGAACGCACGAGCACAAGCAGGGGGAGTGGCAGGCAGAGGGAGAGGGAGAAGCAGGCTCCCCGATGAGCAGAGAGCCCAATGTGGGGCAAGATCCCAGGACCCTGGGATCATGACCTGAGCTGAAGGCAGACGCTTAATCAACTGAGCCACCCAGGTGCCCCTTAAGGAAGTAATTTCTTAAATAAATTTTAACATTTTACACTTAAGCTCTATTCAGATTCTAGTCTCTCTCTTCAGTGAAGTCAACTCAACTCTTCTCTGCTCATTTATAGAAGACCTGTTCTTTGCTCTTCCAAAGAAAGTAAGGTCTATCTCTGATTAAATCTCCTGCAATAAACTCAAAGCAAATCCCAGTTTTATGATCTGAGTTTATGATGAAGACAAAACCAAGCGAAAACTTAGTCTACCTTTAATAAACCAGATCAACTTCAAGCACTTGCTCCTCTCATATCATCAAAGAAGTGTCTGCTTATTAAGTCCATAAATTTCTTCTGATCATCTAGTAATTTTTTTTTAAAGATTTTATTTATTTATGTGACAGAGAGACAGCCAGCGAGAGAGGGAACACAAGCAGGGGGAGTGAGAGAGGAAGCAGCAGGCTCCCAGCGGAGGAGCCCGATGTGCGACTCGATCCCGGATCGCCGGGATCACGCCCTGAGCCGAAGGCAGACGCTTTAACGACTGCGCCACCTAGGCGCCCCTAATCATCTATTAATTTTTAAACATGAAATACTTCCAGCATGGAATTCACTGTTGAAATTCCATTAAGCTGTCCAAAATTACTTTGAAAAGTGATGACTATTCTTTTGAATCTAATTTTGAAAGGCTTACTGTCATATGAAAGGCTTTTTTATTATACCTCTTAGTCAACTTCTTTTTTAGAATGCATCCTATTAAAAATATATAACATTTTAATATAAATTAAATGTCAAAAATAAGTTCATAATTATATGTATCATGGAAAACATGGACAGCTATGAAAGCAAAAAAAAGTGATGATATGCAAAAAAGGAATATGGAGTTGACAGGACCATGCTCTTGCCATTCAACTATCCTGAGGCACTTGTGAAAAGATAACTGGAATTGGAGATACACAAAGTAAAGAAAGGTGAGAGGCGAAGACAGACATTTGGCTCTACTACCTCCTGAGTGAAGAAAGCTCTCAACTGGCCAAGGAATATGTTGAGTAAGTTAGTCCCTCAGTAACTTCTTAAGACTATAAGTCCTTCTCAACACTGTTGTGTTTCTGCCCTTTTTGGTTCCTTCTCTCTCATTCCTCAGGCTAATCTTTGCATATAGGAAAGAGAAGCATGAAGAAAGCCAGGTAACTCTCAGAAAGAAGATAACCAAAAGAAAATTTTTGTTTAAACTACAAAGAACCTTTGGTTACAGTATTTTGGTATTAGAAACAAAAGACCGAAATCACATTACCTTGCCATCATTATAAAGGTTTGGATTGAATCGCACGCTATGACCACCAGTTGTCTCTAGATTCACAAGAGGGGGTGAACTGGGATAATCTTGAGGAAAATAAACATCAAACTCAAAGCAGCCATTTGCATAAGGGGTGTCCGCTGGACCAGTTATCAGAACCTAGTATGCATGTATAAATACACAGAAGTCCATGTTACTCTTCCTGAACACTGGCTCGTGATTTAGAAAAACACAATCCAACATGAAATAAGAAAAACCTTCTTACATCCTACATGTATCTCTACCAGAATGTGTTAAAAATAAGGATAAAAGTTAAAAATAACACGACTACAAAATGGTTTTAGATTAGGATTAAACTTATTTAGTTCTGGTGAAAACGGGCTATTAAAAGAAAGATGCCTTATTGGCAGCAGGAAAGCTTACCTTAACATCAAGTACCTTTTAATATTAATTTACTATTTTTCTGAGAGCTTTCCTGCATGTTATTTTCTATAGTATTTAACAATTTGAGATTTTAGGTATACACGTTATCACATCCAAAAGGTATGAGGGTAATTTTCTGCAATACATCTTCAGATAAGTTAACATTTTCAGAAGTAACTTAGTTTTAAATATTTTTCTCTGGCCTAATGAGATAAGTAGTTAACAAAAGTTCTCACGTAACAGCTTATGATAAAAAGGTTTTGAGAGAACAGCAGGTGTTTCCTGTAGGGTTATTGGTAGTCTAAAAAATAGCAGAGAATACAACAGTGAGCATCAGAATTATTTAATGAATTCTGTTTAAGTTGATCAACAGATGCTAACTGTGCAAGGCATGAGCATCAAAGCCTCTGGTCCTGAATAGCTGTGTGTGGAGGCAAGTGGCACTAGAGTCCCACTCTGTGACAACTCTGATTTATGGCTGGGAGCTCCATGTTGGGATTTTTTATTTAGGTACAGCATAATGTTTAACAGAGACGAAGTCACAAGTCTGAATTTATGTGGTCCATTTAGTGATACAATACTTCCCGAGGCAATCATTCTATAATTGGCTATTGTTTGTAACAAGGAACAGGTAAGAGTGTGGTTAAAATAGGCAAAGTCCATGAGATTTCTACTGAAAAATTATCCCAAAGAGCAAAACAAAAAAGCAAGCAAGGAAAAAAGTTCTTCAAACCAATGTGTCAATAGTTACAGCTAAGTATCTAAGGAAGACAGACTATGTAACCCAAAATAAATAACAAATGTAAAGAAAGGTTTGCCACCATTCCACCTGGTGGGTGTCCAATCTTTATAATTTTCTTGCTGCAGCAATCGCTTAGAATTTAAGACCAGATCACCACAGTGTTGAAACATAAAGGTGTAGTTATTTATTACTGTACTACCGTTACTTAATTCACAGATATTAAAGTTCTGTAAATAATGAGTTTCCTAGAAAAGAAAAAAAAGAATAATTCTAAAGACTGACAGTATAAAACACAAGAGAAATATCTTGGATGACAAGGAAGAAATCTTATGACTTTTTTCTACTGACCAGCATTAAATCTTTTGATACTAAGCTCTTAAAACTATAGGCTGCATACAACCTTTACTCAAGGAAGGCATTTTGGTGTATTCTTCTAAACCGTTATTTTGAAGAGAGGTCTCCTACACATACTCTAACAATAAAAAAAGGACTCCTTTCACTAATGTCCAAAATGGTCAACAGAATTTTTATTCAATATATTAAAATTCATGCTATTTCTAGTGCTCTGTATGAGTATGTGAATAATGACATTAGCCAGAGAGACAAAGAAACAGCTGTTTTTTCTACCTTCATGATGTCAAGTCGCTCCTCATCACAGCGTACAAACACACTGGAAGAGGATGAAAGAGGCAGCGAGGTTGACAGTGTCACGGCTTCCTGGGCAAGGCGGCGGGCGCGGGCAGCACTATTGGCATCGTTTGCATTTTTCACCTGAGACATGTAGTGGTAATTTACTTTAAAACCCAATTTCCCATCTTCATCCTCAGAAACCATCTCAAATGTATCTGAAAGAAGAAGAAAAAAAAAACACTGAAAAAAAAGAACTAGAATGGAAGATAGTTGTTACAATGACAAAAGTCACAAATAAATCACTAGCCCTTCTTCCGCCCCAAATGGAGGGGGGACTGAAGCACGGCACACGGAGCACAGTCAGCAAGACTGTAACAGTGTTGTATGGTGACAGATGGCAACTACACTTGTGGTGAGCACAGCAGAAGGTAGACCATGAACCGCTGTTGTACGCCTGAAACTAACAGAACATTGTATGTCAACTACACACAAATAAAAAAAAAAAATTTTTAACCCCACAAAATGCAGAGGACTGAAAAACCAGCAACTATACATGTTTATGTCATACTTGCTGTTAGATGGATGAACTACGTAATGGAAGCAAAAGCAGGAAATTATTTTTTTTTTTAAGATTTTATTTTTAACTATCTCTACACCCAATGTGGGGCTTGAACTTACAGCCCTGAGATCAAGAGCTGCAGGCTCTACCAACTGAGCCAGCCAGGCACCCCCAGGAAATGACTTTTAATCCACAATGTAGATACACTGACAGATTATATCAAGTGGCTATAACAATGTAAAGCAGAAGACAATTTATTCTTAAAATGAGTGGTGTAATAGTTTTGCCAATTCAGAATACTAAATGCCAAAAGCATTATTATATTTCATTTTTAAAGACAAGAATAGGTCTTTATATATTTGCACTGATTTTGGAATCAGAAAACAGAAGTTTTCTGGAGTTGATTCTTGGCATTACTTTTAGAATTTAAGTTAATGGAATAAAAGATTATTAGGGTAATCTAAGTACTTTGAGAAAGTAAAATTAATGGGCTAATTCTTAACTATTTAGGCAGATTTAGAAAAGACTTAGTTATTCTTTATTTATAAACTCTGTACACAAAAGAAAGAAAAAAGTGGATTTGAATTTTATCTCTAGTTCACATTATTCTACCCTAACCAATGAGTTATGATGAAGACATTCATATAAATTGTTAACACTAAATCAAAAAAAACCCACATACTAGGGGAAATACTGTCATTAGAAGCAACAATAACTTTTGATCTTGCCCTCATATAATTCTAAATATATGGAACAACTTTAATGCTATATTATAATTAGCATTAATGGGGGCGCCTGGGTGGCTCAATGGGGTGCCTGGGTAGCTCCATCGTTAAGCATCTGCCTTCGGCTCAGGGCATGATCCCAGAGTCCTGGGATTGAGCCCCACATCAGGCTCCTTCGCTGGGAGCCTGCTTCTTCCTCTCCCACTCCCCCTGCCTGTGTTCCCTCTCTCGTTGGCTGTCTCTCTCTCTCTGTCAAACAAGTAAATAAAATCTTTAAAAAAAAATTAGCATTAATGCACTAAATCTCACCAAGAATTTCCTAAGTACAAGGCTCTAGGTAGGCTGTTTGGGTTAAATGATAAATAGGAAACTAAATCTGACTTCAAGGAGTTTATAATCTAGAAAAAGGGGGAAGACCTATAAAGTGTCACAGGTCTGTGCACTCCGTATGTTTAAAACAGGAGTGCCACAATCTTTTTTTAACAAATCTTTCAATGAGAAAAAGAAACTTTTGGTGGATTTCTTATAGAAACTATCATCAATTCTACACGAGTAGAACCTAATTTAAAAAGAAATGTTGAAAGCTTACTTTATTATACAGTACATATAACCGCTACCAATCAAATGTACTGTCTTGGCAAAATTACTTCCTGTCAGTAAACTTGTGAACTGGAGTCACTTCATCTGCCCAATTCCGCTGCCTTTCACATAGTACACAGATAATTTTCCTTTGAATTTTATAAACAACAGTGCACCAGAAACACACGAGCCCATTCCCATGCCTGGAGGAAAACTTTTCTAATTATATACATATAGGAGACTACTAATACCAAAATTTTATTACAATATTCAATTAGGGGCACCTGGGTGGCTCAGTCAGTTGAGCATCAGTCTCTTGGTTTCAGCTTCCGTCATGATCTCAGGGTCATTGAGATCAAGCCCTGCGCTCATCCTGGAGTCAGCTTGATATTCTTCCTTTCCCTCTGCCCCTCCCCCTACTCATGTGTGCATGTGTGCTCTCTAATAAATAAAACCTTACCAAAAAAACACTTTCACAAAGTCTTTGACACCCTCTTCAAAAGGTAGAAGTTAATTCCCCTTTCCCTGAGTATGAGCTAGATTTAGTGACTTATTTCTGAAGAATAAAGCAGAAGCAATGGTATACAACCTCCAAAACTAAATCGTAAAAGGCCTCATGTGCTTCCTGTTTGTGCTCTCTCTCAGAGAAGCTAGATACAATGTGTGAAGACCTCAAGAGGTCCTATGGAGAGGCCCACATAGCAAGGAGCTAAGGCCTCCTATCAACGGTCATATGAGTGAGCTCGAAAGCTCAGCCCCTAGAGTCAGTCAAGGTCTCACAGGACTGAAGCTCTAGCCAACATCTTGACATCAACTTTGTAAGAAACCCTAAGCCAGAACCAGTGAGCTGAACGAATACTGAATTCCTGCCCCATGGAAATTGTGAAATAGTCATTTTTTTTTTAAGATTTTATTTTTTTTGTCAGAAAGAGAGAGAGCGCAAGAGAGCGCACAGCAGGGAAAGAGAGAAGCAGTCTGCTGAGCACGGAGCCCGATGTGGGACTTGATCCCAGGACTCTGGGATCATGACCTGAGCCGAGGGCAGATGCTTAACCGACTGAGCCACCCAGGTGTCCCAAAATAATAAACGTTTTAAGCACCTAAGTTTTGGGAGTAATTTTTAATGCAACAAATAAATAATATGGAATAATTTGATAAAATACTATAGAAACAAACTAGAGTCCAAAAAAAGATATAAACTGTCTTAGTATGCTTAATCAAATTCACACAAACCAAGCAAAGTTTTATCTTAAATAATTATAAAACGGAATTTCCAATAAAATGCTTCTTCAAAAGTACTGTCTAAAAAGAAAAAAACAAACAAACAAACAAAAAAACAGACCAGGTTAACAGAATAGAGGAATGGACTAGATAGTCAAAATGAGTGAGGCAAAAGGCTGTAGTATCATTAGAAACGAACCAAACCCCTAATTAAAGTATACAAAGGAGAAATCTACTTGGCCAAGATTATGGAAAATTTTTAAGAGAAATAAAAATGATATTATACAATATCAGAAAACAAATGAGAGTAATATCCCACAGTGGCTTTACAGGTTTTATAAACTGTAACAGTAACAATGGAAGAGAAAAAATAATCACTTTTAAAAGATTTCTAAAAAGCCAAAACCAGTTTTTCAATGATAAACTAAGGTTATATAAAATAAATCTATATAAATTTTTGCCCACCAGGAAGAATGTTTTCCCAAGTAGAAGGAAATCAATTCTTGGTTAGAAGAATCATCTCTTCTCTCTCTACTACCCTATTCCTGACACCTCCCACTCCTGGCTAATACTCTAAACACTGAAGAGGAAATTAAAGTTTGTGGAATTAAATACCCAAAAGAAGAGCAAAAATAGTGAATAAAAATTCAAAATAAAGAACCTAAAAAGCAGATTAAATCTAGTTAAATCCAAAGCCTCTGTGAATTATTAAAGATCAGTCAATCCAAACTTTAGCAGTAACAGCAAATCATATGTGGTTTATAAAATGCTATTTAAAATCTTGAAATATGACTATGGACCACTTTTTCTTCCTCTTTATATAGTTCCAGCAAGTATTAGTGCTATGTCTAATGGGGCTGAGTGGGAAGCAACTGAATGATGTCCTTCTGACATATCTACCAGAGCCATGCTAGAAAGGTCTTAGTTTTTTCAGGATTTATTTTTAGCTAAGCATGTTTTCAGGGGTTTCACAACAAAGTTACTGTCCACTGAGCTGAGGTTCAAAATTCCATTCCATTCTACTCTGGAATTACATTCCAGAAATGGACATTGAACGTTTTGGTAGACATGTATTGTCACCCAGTTGGGGCAACTCATAGACTAAATCTCATTCAGAATAAAAACATAATTAGATAACCAATAAAGAAGTAGAAGAAGTTTCTTTAGGCTTTTGAATCTGAGGTGGGGTAAGTGGAACAGGGGAATGCTTTTGTGGAAAACAGGCTGTCACAAAGTGAAAAAGTAAACAGAAATGTGAAGCTAAAGATACGCCAATCTATTTGATTTTTGCTTCGTGCAAACTGGGTGGAGGTATATATCAAGTATTTCATTTTAATGCAATGCTACTGACAACTCTTGATATATCTCTAGTCTACTTTTTATTCTATACGATATAGTGAATTTACTTTTTAAAAAGATTTGCAACAAAATACATTAATCAAATTATAACTACACAAAGGCTTTCATTCGAGAGATTCAAAAAATTAAGTCTATTTAAACCCTAAGAGTCCTTTTCCTGCTAGCTGTGATACTGAATGTGGCTACAAGGATCATACTTGATCCTTGTATGTGTGTAGCTTTCCCCAGTAATTCTGATTATTCCTTTGTATGACAACCCTTGGCAGATGCCTATGATTCACATCATATTTGTATAGCATTTATTCTTGGTGTCTTTTAACTTTAAAATTATAGCGGACAATATTTTTGTTACTTTCATAATCATTTATAGTCATTATACTTTCCTGAATTCAAGTGTTTACTTGTTTTTATTATTTTTTAAAGATTTATTCATTATTAGAGAGAGACAGAGAGAACACACCTGCATGTACGTGGTAGGGGAGGAGAAGGAGAGAGAGAAACTCAAGCAGACTCCCTGCTGAGTGTGGAGACTGGCAATGAGCTTGATCCCATGACCCTGAGATCATGACCTGAGCTGAAATCAAGAGTTGGACACCTAACTGAATGTGCCACTCAGGAGCCCCCTGAATTCAAGTGTTTATTAAACAAAACGGTCACAACCTATCAATGGCTGGCACAATTATCTAAAAACATGGATCCCAGGTGCCTGGATGGCTCAGTCGGTTAAGCGTCTGCCTTTGGGTCAGGTCGTGATCCCAGGGGGTTGAGCCCCGTGTGAGCCTGCTTCTCCCTTTACCTCTGCCTACCACTCCCCCTGCTTGTTCTGTCTCTCTAATAAATAAATAAAATCTTTAAAAAAAAACCCAAAAACTAAAAATATGGATCCCTTGGCAAAACTGTTACATTCTTTCTGAATAACAGCAAATACACTTCATCTCAATTCTTCCAATCTTAAGATGATGAACAAGATCTCTCAAAGGTCTGCCTGAGTGCTTTATTATTTTCAGATATATTACTGCATGTGATTTTTATTACAAACCTGGGAGGTAAGGTAAAACAAAAGCTAAATGATTTATACAGAAGTTTCAAAGACTACATGACAAAAATCTTACATATTTTCACTCTTGCTTTAGTGTTCTTTTTCATATAGTCCAAATCCTTTGGCTGGTTCTCAAAGGTGGAAAAGCGGCACAGACAATAGCATATACTAATGTGTTTACTTACAGGCTAGCACGTTATGGGAGAGGCCGACAGGCTCTTCTTCAGTCCTTACTTGTCAAGAGTTTTGGAATAGGAAAGGCTACACGTGAACACTACATTAACTGTATCTTCCAAAAGCAAATCTCATGGAATTCTAAAATGGCAACAGTAATAGACTTAGTTCAAAGTGCCAGGTCTTAGCTTCCTTTAGGCCAGGATATACAGAAATGGAGAGGTCTTAAATAAAGAAAACCACTTTCTGCCTGTTTGTTAGACATTTGATTTTGGGCTTTTTTCCCAAGGTTTCCAAAGAATCCTGATTCCCAAATATAACTAAAAATTATATAAACCCAGAGATAAAAAGATGATAAAAATTTTTGCATGTGTGTGCATATATATCTATACTCTAACCATACAGCATGCCTACACACATATATACAGGATATGAATGATTCACGGTAATAGCAACTTTTAAAATCTTTAATTTAATAGAACACATTTCAGTAGCACTATTACACAATGTGAAAGGAGATCTCAAGACACAAAGATTAAAACTTCAACTTACCAAACTGTAATTTCTTCATAACAGCCACATATTTTTCTTCAAGTGATTTCAATACTGATAAAGGTTTGGGTTTCATGGCCACCTTCTTTGAATATTCACCTAGTTTTTTTTCTGTTATTTAATATTTCAAGATAAATAACATAAGCATACATTTTAAAAGATTAAAACAAAAACAATTAACTTCAATAGTTCAAAGTTTTAATTCCAAAAAGTTACCCAATTCTTCACAATTATCTTCCTATTACACCCATTTAAGAATAAATGATCTCCTTCTATTTCATAAACATAACTAATAGAGCTAAAACCCTTAACTACTTTAAAGCTTAACTTCGTAAAATGTTTATTAGTTTTATCTAATCAGGCAAAAGAGCACAAGTAAAATAATAGATAATACAGAATTATTTATATCTCCTATTGCTAAGACATGAAAATACCAATTTAAACTAAATTCTCACACATTGTCTTCATGTATTCTTTCCTATCCAATACGATGGCATTTTTCAATTTCACAACTATCAACAGGGAGAAGAGAAAATCATGATGCATGTTGTTAGCCTACCGAATCTAGTATTAGTAATCATACATAACAGAAATTAGTATTTTAAAATTAGAGACTGTTTATGATTAACTTGAAAACCTGACAACAAAATTTTTAGGTAAAGGAACGTGTTTGAAAACCATTAACACAGAGGAAAGAGAGAGGCAGTTTTGGAAGTAAATGAAACATCTCTGAATCAAAAGAAAAGCAGGATAGAATCGGCAGTGCTGTACCTTGATTGGCCTGCCTCAAACTGGTAGTGGCTGCATGGACGATCTCAGCAGTCTTCTGGATGTCTGGTACCAACAGTGTAAGTCCTTCTGGTTCTTGATCAGATGCATCTGGTTTTACTCCTGTTTTAACACTTTCCCTTTTAGATCTGAATTTTTTTTTTTTTAATATGGAAAGAAACGCAAGGAAAATTAAGATTTTAGGATTGAAAATTAAGTATTTCCATAAGTCAAAAAGTGGTTAAGAATCAAAAGGACAGTGTGCATTTCATTTGACATACATATGATATATAGCAGAGGTAGTTTAACCTATATTCATTGTTGCTTTTGAAGTCATACAATAATGCCTAGCATAATAAATAAAGTTTTGGGTAGGTTTTCCCTTCAAATGCAATAAATAAACAAACAAACAAACAAACACTGTAGAAACACAATACTGTAAGAAGACCCAGACACCTGATACATCCTTGGAGTCACAGTTTTATAGTAACTAACAGTAATTATAAATACCTAGAAGTAGAGAAATCACTTCTATTATCTAAAAGTGAGAGCGGTCTATCCTGTCTTCTAAGACTTAGGAATCAAAGGACCATACATAGTTTTTCACTTTAATAGTACTTGTATTTCACTCAGAGTAAGTGTATTAATTCCCAAGGGGAAAAATAAAAGAAATATGCCAGAGTAAAACGCAGGATCACTGCTAGGTATCTTAAGACAATGTGCTTTTATACATCGAAACTATATTTAAACACTATGTTTTAGGGTAAAATCATTTTAGAGGCATTCCCTATTCAGGGTCTAAAATGTACTGAACCTTATATCAAATTTTATATCATAATAGGATATACTACAACAATGTCTCAGTCTACAAGGCATCAAAATATTTCTTTAAATTTTCTAGATGAATACAGAATTTTATAAGAGTCACTGAAAATAACAAGTGAATATCAATATCCTTTTTTCTATTTCAACTCTCAGCACATATTATTTACATAATAATCATTACACTATTGCTTAGATACTAAAAATTTACATCTTATATACTAAAATTTACATCTCATTAATTTATTAAATAGATAATACAAACAGAAATCACATATAAATAAAGGTGTTTAAAATACTCATCTAGACTACACATAACATATTTTTCTAGTTGTACACCTACCAACAAAACGACCTGGCAATTTTGTTGAAACAGTATTTCATAAAGTGGGCATGGAGCTTAGAGAACTATACAAAGACTAACAGAAGGTAGAAGAGTCCTTAACAAAATGATATTATTATTTATGTATAAATGAACTGTTCCTTATCACAAAGACAAAAATCTGCTCAGAAGCAATTCAGGGCTTAACTTTAGGGAGATAATAAGAGGTAAATTAACAAGTGCCACTCAGGTGGGTAGCAAGGATAAACATATATAGTATTATGCATGTGTTTTGAATTGATTCCCATAGTGTGTGAAAAACAAGTATCCACAGATATTTTTAACTATAAGGTATATATTGCCTAACCTGGCAAGATGACTTAACCTAATGTGTCCCTGGGTTATTGCCTTTTCTCCTATGCTCTTCTTAATCTTCTCTGAGGTATAAGAAGTCATAGAGAACACATGGCCAACTTTGCTTTGCCACTCAGGACCATTTGACAGATGTTATATTGTACATCATTTCAGTCATCAACTCATGCATATGTACACGTGTATATGAACATATATGTTTGCATGTACATGTAAGGAAAACACAGTAAATTAATGTTTTAAGACTGAAATAGCAGGCATTTTAAGTGCTAGAATCAAATAAGATATTGGGTCTTTTATAGCTATGGAATCAAGTTGAGATTATAGCTTAATGGTCTGCTAATTTTCTTAAAGATATAATTCTGGTAGATAAGCTCCAACAGATTCTCAACTTCTGCATTTACCAACAGCTATTCATAATCAGTGACAAACAGTGAGGGCCAAGAAAAGTGTGTAAGCTGCATGACAGTACTCCTTTTGAATTTAAAAGGACTCTCTCTCTCCCTGCCAACTGTAAATGATTCTCCCTCTAATACCAGGGCTTAAAAAATTCTTAAGTAATAGGGCCACTGACCATAATAGGAAAACAACAGTAAGTAGTTTGAAAAAACAGAAGAGTTATGGTTATACCCATAATAAAATAGAGATGGTTTCCTAAAGCCTGTCATCAAACAGTTGATCCATCGTACGCTCAATAAAGATTTCACTTAAGAAACACATCTTGTCAAGCAGAGAAGAAAGATATGGAAGTGAAGCTCATTTTCCCAGAATTAGGGTATTTTCTCCTTGAAGAAATAAGAATGTCTGGCATAGAGAATAAACTGCACCAATGCAATTTAGAGCAAGTTACCCTTGGAAAAAGTACTCATTCTAAATTTCAAGCCCTATACATGAATACCAATTTCCTAATTCCAGTTTTTAAAAGATGATTAGTAGGAGACATTCCTATTATTCAAATAGTTCAAATAGTCAGGATGGTAAATTTCATGTATTTTTTTTGATCACCACATACAAAAAATGTTAAAAAAGTGCAAAAATCTACAAAAGCTTAAAAAATATTATTTTTATATCAAATGTGTGAAAGAAATGATCTTATATATCTCATTTTGAAGATAACGGTTAACTCATAAAACATATATTTTAGACCTTTATACCAGGTTCAAATAAGAAATGTTTACGTGAATCATCTTCTTGACAAAAACATACAGGAGAAAAAGGGATAATGTCCAAAAGGCAAGAGTACTTCAAATTTATGAAGAACACATACTCCCTGCCTAACAGTGACTACAACTAGTCATTGTCTAATATTAAACTACAGCCAGCAGTCTCTTTTCTTTAAAAGTTGCAGGTTACTGTCAACCCATATGTAGGCCCAGCTCATGAAAAAAGGCCATACCTTAGCTCACATCCTGAAGTCTGTGGGAAAAGCTATTTGAGTTCAAGGCACCTAGCTGGAAGTAGGTCTTTGAGACTGACAATGGATCCAACATGGTAAAAGCAATCAGCGACGGCCGCTACCATGGTATCCGCTGCTTTGTGCATACGTTGAATCTGGTTGTGATCACTGCCCTGAAGAAATACGAGGAATCAACTGAAGTTTCTACTATTGCACAGAATTATCTGCAAACATTTTCCACTATGCTGTGAATTCCAACTAAAAGGCTAACGAATTAAGCAAATTTTGGCTCTGTGACATATAATCTGAACTAGGATGTGAGCAAAATGGGTAAATCTTTCTTGTAAAAACAAAAGAAAAAAAAAACAACCATAACTCAACATTCAGTTATAGTGACCCTGCCTCTGCTAACACTATCACCCAAAATGAGCTGGATTTTTGTTAAGACTAAATGCAAAATATCAGAATTATATTCTTTTATAATCTATAAACTGAAAACAGGTTAATATAGCTATTTTCGTGGTAGAACATTAGGAAAGATCACCTCTATTCCCTGTACTCCTAATTCTGAAGTCAAAACTATCACACAATTGAAATAAAACATTTAAAAATCAGAGCCATGTTGAAGAAGTAATCTGTAGAAAACATGCTAAAATGTCCAGATTCCAGAACTAAGAATTAGCATCTTAGAGGAAGATTCTAAAACTACAAGCAAATGAAACTTCTACATTTTTCTGTAAACCAATGCGTCATATAATACTCCACAGTTCTAAAGCTTTTTGCCAGGGATTAAAGTCTAAAACAAATTAAGATTAAAAGTAAGCAAAAAGATTTTTAAAAATACTACTGTGGAGAATTATTTGCTTCTAATTATCTCCAGAAAACATGAAAATTCTTGAAATGCACCAATAAATGGAGCAAAGACCTCTATAAGATGAATGCTTTGCACTGTTAGCTTAAAGCTCAGTTTTTAACTGATTCCCTTTTTTATTTAAACTCTTTCCAAGTGGAAGTACCAGTTTTAGTTTTCAATTTGAATTACAATTGAAAATAAAATCTTCCTTGTCTTGGGAAGCATAAATGAACACTACAAGGGAAGGAAATATCCAAAACAGAGGTATATGAGAAGCATTTAAAAATAAATCTTGATTTCTAGATTAGATAAAAATATAATTTTTAGGTCAGATTAAACATCACAGGACAAAATGAAGGTACTGTGTACTACTGTGGAATGGAGTAGTCACAAATAATATGCTTCACCAAGGGACAATCCAGCTGAGGCAAATAAAAACAGTAAAATAAATGTTGGCACTGATGTCTCCATCACTGAGTAAAAGGCTGATGAACTACTAAACCTGTTCACGGTCATCAAAAAAAAGAAACTTTAAAAAATATATATATGTACAGTTAGAACAAATGCTTCCTGGCTATGAAACCAGGCCTCTGATTCTGTAGGTGTTAGAGGTAGAGGAAAAAGAGGAGAAACTAGGAAATGTTTTACCAACAGAAACAAAAGTAGGAGGCTGGAACTGAAATTCTTTATTAACTGACTGAAGCCCTAGAGGAACCTGCTTAAAGCCGTTACAGTAAGAGAGTCTGATAGAAAATATGCCTTTTTAGCAGGAGGTCAACTAAATCTTAGTGCTTAGATAAAAAGGAACTAGATATTTCTACAAGAGAATTCAGTTACTTTTAAATATGATGCACTTCTCTGCACCAGGAAGACGCTCTGAGACAGCTAAGGGAACCGGCAATAAAGATGGCTGCTTCCATGCTGTGAAGAGGAGTGCAATGTCCAGAGCACCTGACGCTCAGCACAGAGGCATTTGTGGTGCATCCTCGTTAGCAATTCAGACTTGACTGACAGCAAGTCCCTCTTTCAAATTTTTGGTGAAATATCAAATACTAAGTATACTACATATGATTATTTGCCTACTAGAATCCAGCAGGAAAAGTACGTATAGAAGATTAAAGATAAAATAACTGCCTTTGTTCTGGCTCCAAAGAAGCTATAAGTGTCACACTTATTCAAAAGTGAGACCAAACTGCTACAGCTATACTCTTTGTTTTGAGATAACATAGGTTGGAATAGCCAGCAGAAACTGAATTTCACCAGGACTGGTATGTAAAAGCTGAAGGGGTCACATCTTCACAGTGTGACTATTTTGCGGGTAACAGAATAAATTTTCACACTAGACAATTATACTTCAAGTGGAAACGATTATATGTATATGTCTGCATGTGTACTTATATATATATATATATATATATATATATATATATATATATAATAGATATATATATTAAAGTATTATGTTACCCATCCCTTTATTAATGGAGGTGAGTTGCTTTCGAGTTCTTTCATGCTTAAGTTTAAAATAAAATGTTGATCAATAACTGGTCATAAAGTAGGGGGGGAGTGTTTTTGCTTGTTCTTTAAAAAAAAAAGAAAGATTTATTTATTTATTTATTTATTTATTTGAGAGAGAGCAGGTGGGGGGAGTGGCAGAGGCAGAAGGGGAGAAAGCATCTCCAGCAGACTCCCTGCTGAGTGGGAGCCTGATGTGGGGCTCAATCTCATGACCGTGAGATCATGAGCTGAGCAGTAATCAAGGTGGGAGGCTTAGTGGACTGAGCCACCCAGGCTTACTTAAATATCAAGTATTGCTATAGAAATTCCTTCTTTTAAAAAAAATTTTTTATGTATTTGAGAGAAAGAGCAGAGTTGGGGGGGGTGCAGAGGGAGAGGGAGAAGCAGGCTCCCCGCTGAGCAGGGAACCTGACACAGGGCTCTATCCCAGGACCTTGGGATCATGACCCCAGCCGAAGGCAGACACTTAGCCGACTGAGCCACCCAGGTGCTCCTAATTCTTTCTTGACAAGGGAGTTAAAGATATTAGAAAGAAAAAGTATATTAAGATAGCAATAAAATTCAGGAGATAGAAAATAACAGGGTAGGGAGAGGCTTCTTTTACAACATAGAGAAAACAATTTTATCACCTACACACTGCCCTAATCTATGCAAGTTGATACCAAATCAGCTTGAAAAGACAGTAGAGGAAGAATACATCAATAACCAAGAAATTTTCAGGAGTGCTTTTTATTAATTCTTTTGAGCAAGAAAATCATCAAATGGATAAAGCTGACTCACTCTTCATGTAAGTGATAAATATATAAAGTTGCTCCCTGCCCATGTACTAGAGAGACCAAAAAACAGTGAGACTTAGGTTTACTTCAGTAATATAGTAATTACTACTTAGGCACAACTCAAATACCATGCATATTTAATGAAATATGCTGCCTTTTAATGGCCTATCATGACTTGAAAATTCTTCAGGGTAATGAAAAAAGATGAGCAAGAGAAAACATCAGAAAAATTCTGTAGAATTTGCATTATTGTATATAGTTTTGTAAGTATTAAAAGCAAAAGTTTCTTTCTTTCTTTTTTTTTCAAAGATTTTATTTATTTATTTGACAGAGAGACAGCCAGCGAGAGAGGGAACACAAGCAGGGGGAGTGAGAGAGGAAGAAGCAGGCTTCCCAGTGGAGCAGGGAGCCTGATGCAGGGCTCGATGCCAAGACCCTGGGATCACGCCCTGAGCCGAAGGCAGACGCTTAGCAACTGAGCCACCCAGGCACCCTGCAAAATTTTCAATTAGAAAATAATTTTACTTCACTGTCAACATTTTTTAAAAATTACATATCCTAAATATCTAAAGCCAGCTCAGGAACAAGTCACCTCCCCAATTTCTAATTATTCACCGATGCACAGACTGAATTGTTCTTGGGAGTTAAGTTTAATCTAGTGGATAAATATATTTGATTGGGACACAGAAGATATGAGTTATCACAGTTCTGCCATTTAGCATCAGAAGACTTAGAACAAATCACAGTATTTATGGACCTTGTTTTCCTCATTTATAAAAAAGAAGAATCCGAGTTACGTGAACCCCAAGGAGTCCCCTTACAGCTAGCTCTAAAACCTACAGATAATATGGGACAGGTTACTTATTGTGATATGCCCAGAAGGATTTGTTACAAACTAAATCCTACTCAGCAAGACACTTCAAATTCCGCAACAATTCAGAGTGCTTGAAATATTGTTTGAGATAAAGACTGGACACTGTCCTGACACATAAAGCTTATAAAATGTAATCTGATAAGGACTAATCATTCCATATTGTTATGTGATGCTATGGAGATAGAAGTATAAGTCAACTTATAATTTTATGAGTTTTAATCCCTTAAATAATAGAGTAAGTTGGATTTTGACTTTTGATCAACGTGTTTTTCAAGAATCAGCTAAGCCTCAAGTTTAGCCATTCTACATACATGAAGCCTAAGTGACCTATGAACTATTCTGATCAGAGGTAGCAATGGTGTATCTGGAGTAACGGTCAATTGACTTGCCTTTCTTCATAAAAATTCTTGTTTTTAATAATGAAAATCACAGGCATCAGGAGACTGGGGAGCAATATGCCAGATTTATTACCTATTGATAAGTTTTTAATGTTAAAACTCTTTTAAGCAGTAGTTTCATTCTCTGTCAAACGACAACAATAAATATTTTCTTGCCTACTGCATTACGAGTGAAAACTAATGTATCTAAGAACTTTTGAAACTGTATGTACTACATAGAAGGTTATAATATTACCTGTGTATTTTTTATATAACTATATGCTACTATATATTATAACTTACCCCACAATTTAAAGCAGCTTGTATAATTCTCAAGAAAAAAGAAATCAATAATAGCACAGAGGCCGAAACACAAATACTACACTAATCAAAAATTACTTCAAACTGGCAGAACAAGGAATGCAAGAAATACTCCGGTGTTCTGCCTAAGTCATCGATCTGACAGTTACGAAAAATTCATTTTCGCCAGATTCTGACCCCTTGTAACTGGTACAAAATTAAGTGGCAGTGACTCTGGACTTATGCATCAATGACCATGTAATCACAGGCTGTCTCTGGCCTGGGGGTAGCTCTGCTAACACCTTGTATGCATCTCTGCATTCTATTTGATATGTTCTCGTGTTCTCAATGCACTTTCTCATCATCTCTCTAGCTCTCTCTTTTGGTCCCTGCAAAACTATTCCTTTCCACTGTTTGTAGGCCTAAAATTAAAAAGTATTAAACAAAAAAATCATTAAGTCATAAAACTGAAGAAAAAAGCCAGAAATTAAGACTTTGTGGGTAAAATAAACAAGAAGCCAGTAAATTTTGTCTGCATTAGGCAAGAAAGAAAGGGTTAATACTGGCACACTGAGGGCACAGGAAAGAGGGAGTGTTATGGTTAGGAAAATTTGTACCACCACCAAGGGAGTTAATTCCACTTAGAGTGTAAGCCCTGTGTGCATAAATATTCAACCCTTTGATCTTCACAGGTGCCTAGGATGGCCGTGGACAAACAAAGGAAATGGAGCTCTTTACCATTTTGGAAGTCCACTGTTCTTTCTATTGAAGTGATTACTAAGGTGGCTTTTGAACAATGTCTTGGAAATAAAGTAATAAACTATATTAATGAAGTAAAGTTAAATAGAACCAATATTTATTGTTTAATTAACCATTTCCCCATTTTGTTGAAACTACTGTAAAAAATTTCAAATGAACAACAAAAAAGTACAAAATTTCCTGATGAAAGCATCCTGAAATGCTCCAATACTGTTTAGGTTTTAAGTGACAGATCATAGAAGAAAATGGCCTAAGTAGAAAATAACATTTAACCTAATAGGCAGAGTTTCTTTCAAACTGATATACAACTGATGTACAAAACATGTCATCTGTATTTTTTTATTTTATTTTTTTTTTAAAGATTTTATTTATTTATTTGACAGAGATAGAGACAGCCAGCGAGAGAGGGAACACAAGCAGGGGGAGTGGGAGAGGAAGAAGCAGGCTCATAGCGGAGGAGCCTGATGTGGGGCTCGATCCCATAACGCCAGGATCACGCCCTGAGCCGAAGGCAGACGCTTAAGCGCTGTGCCACCCAGGCGCCCCATGTCATCTGTATTTTAAAAAATTGATTCCTGAAAAAATCCTGATGACTAATTACCTTTAATCTTGTCTATTTCAGACAAAAGTTGGAATATGTTGAATATAAAATTCTCTATGCTGAAGTGATACACTTTTGCCTACTCTTTTGTGCTTCTAAAAGGAATGTTATTCCTGATTTATCTTAACCTAAATGCTTACTAATAATCAGTCCACAGCAATATTAATCAGTTCGTCTATGTTACCCATTAGACTCAAATTAGCTCTATGCAGTTATACATTGTAAATCTTGAAAGGATGGGTTAGGAAAGGTGGTGGATAGTAAAAATAAAGAATCATGAATAAAAGAATATTAAAATAGTATCATCTTTAGGAAGCTCTTAATGCAATTTGTACAGTAAATATTTAACAACTGCCTATGGAACAACTTTAAGCCAGAGAAGAGGAATATAATAAACTAGAAGTATTACATTCATTCCCTAAGTAATGTTCTGGTTCACACCAAGTATCAACCCCATCAGAGTACTAATCGGTCATTAAACTATCTTCACCCATAAGAGGTAATCATTTTATTAAGGTATAATTATAATTGAAGGAAATTTGAAACATGCCTTAGGGTCTATTATTTCAAAAATTAAAATTCAGAAATTACCTTTCAGATATATGTATGTGTATACACTGATATATACATGTATCTATAATTATATCTCATATACACAATAGCAAAAACTCAGTAATTACAGAACTACAAGGCATAAAAACCATTCCCATGGTGTTGTGCCACTGCGGCAACAACTCTAGTTCCTTCTCTAAGCAGTCATTCTTGCTCAAAGCCTTTGGGTATATAGAAAGTTGGGTAATGAAAATCTGATCAGATCTCTGAAATCCTTTCAGTAGCTCAGCACCACTCTTAAGACCAGATAACTATAAATACACCCGTTTTCACCTTCGAGCTCCTGCTCTCCTCTCTAGCCTCATCTCCCACACTATACTATATCCAGGCATACAAAATTTCTTTAGGTTTCCCTGAATATGTGATACTTTCTTTCACTGCTAACATTATTCTCAGTTTGGTATGCCAGCCCACTGCCCCACTTCATTGAGCTAATTCCTACTTATTCTGTAGGACTCCAAATCAGGTTTGATTCTTCAGGAACCTCAATATGACATGTACTGTGTAATAAAACTGTCGAGTTACTGTTTACCCCATTTATCTGTCGGTTCCTTAGAAAAAGGACCTAATTTTCTTGCTATGCTCCCATGAATGTTCAATAAACATCTGTTATATGAACAATTCAGGCATGCTCTTGTGACCAGGCCAGCTCTCCCCTATCTAAATTAGGTAATAGCCAGGCAAATGATCTGCCTTTTCAGTTTCTTAAGAGTATCTTTCTGTTTCCTCCTACAGAAGGTTTCTAGCATGGCTGTGGGAGAGTGAGCTCACCCATATAATCTTCACTCTTTGAATTTTGAGATCAAAATCAGTTGTGACAGAATAATCTCAATCAGGTTATTCCCAGCAGGAGAGTAAACTTACTTTCAGTACTGGGACAAAACATTCTCATTTCTTTCATCCACAAAAGAAAGATAAAAAATGTAAATATATACAGAAGAAATAATTTCAATGAAAATCATTATATGTAACCACAATTATCATCTAGAGACCTTTTTTGCAGAGTACACAGCAAATCTATTTTTTATTTAAGATAACCAAATGCTTAAACATATTGAAAAAAATTCATTTGAAGGAGAAAAAATGCATGCCCTTTGTGTATGCTTGCTTTAAAAAAAGTAACAAATGAGAAGTTAACAAGAAGAAAAAAAGAGGCAATAAAGTATATAAACATAATTAGTAAACAAATACTTGCTCTTACTTAGAAAAAAGAAAAACTATACTAAAAAGATGTACTTTATTCACCCTTACATTTCTTACTGACAGCAGAGACAAAAATAATGTAAATATTTTTTGAGCTGAGATACACCTAACGTTATTTTTAAAGTCACATCTCCAAACCCTGATAATGCAACAAAACGTATCCTAAAAGTGATCAATGAACAAAACATATTTGCCTTGACCATTCTTTTCTCAAGAGTATCCTGGGTTTTTAAAAAAATACAGTTGGGCTGGGATAGGCAGGTTGGGGGAGGGGAAGTTTTACACTTTCAAACAGTGTTAAAATTGAACTTAGCCGATTTCCGTGGGTATAAGCAAACTCTATAAGGAAACTAGACTATGCTTCTCACTTTATTAGAGTTCTATTATAATGAAAATGTGAAAAGAAATGCATCTTAAGTCCTGACAGGCTGAAAGAGAATAGATTTTATCCCCTCTCTCTGTGAAATGGAAAATGAATTCTCAATGTACCAAACCTGAAAAGGCAAGTAGGGATGTTATAACATGTATGTCTGTGCTGGTTTTTTTCTAACAGATGCGGTAAAATATAATACATATCATGAATAATCCTGACTAAGAAGGATATTCAAATCCTAACACAAAACTCATTAGCATTGTTTCTTCATCACTAAAACAGTTATTACAAATAGTTACTGTACAGAGTCACCATAAAGGTAAAATAATGTAAATAAAATGAGCTCTGAACAGTCATATGATCTTTACACGTATATTTCATTGGTACAGAATTGAGAGGTGTGAAGTGTCATTTTTCTTACTAAAGAAGGAAAGGATTTGAAGAATAATTTTTTTCCGGTAGAAAAAGTAGAAAAACAAAAAGCTCCAATAAAATGAAACTCAGTTATCCTCTAACTGAAATGATATTTTTATAGTAAATCATCAAAACATTTTATACGGAAGTCAAGTTTACTTTTAAAAAAATTACACTATGTATGTTTTGAAAACAGGAAATATATTAACTTAAGAAAAGAAACAAAAAAGGTGCTCTAAGTATACAAATTCCATTTGCTGCAATAAGTATCTTCCATAATTACCTTAGAATTCAACCCACTATATAACTCCATTTTTACAGGACCCAATAGAAATTATAGCTTAAGGAAATACATAATATAAACAATTGTTCTTATTTTAATGGTCTTATTTTCACATTTATACCACAAGTTTGTGATATTATTTTTAATGAAAGTGGTAATTAATGACTATATTCCAAATCTTCACACAATTTTTTCATCTAAGAAATAAAATACTCCTGGAATAAACACTCAAGGTTTCATAAATTTTCAATTTTGTTATCAACTAGTACAAACACCCCAAAACACAGAAAGCTGAGGTACAGAAACACAGGGCAAAATTCCCCTAAAAATACACAAGGGCAATTTCAAAGCTCTGCATATTTTATATTAATTGCTTTGTCAATAACTGTACGTTTATTGTACAATCAATAAGATTGTACAGAGATGGCCAGGGTAGAGATGCGATGTTCAACTAGACGTTTCTCAATGAGACATTACCTCAATTAGAAAATTAGACCTTCAGTTCAATTATGACAGAACACTATTTTTAAGTATGCCGGCTGTGTATATTGCCAGTTAGATTTCTGCCACGATGAAGGATGGGACACACATAATGTTCTCTTCTCTATAACATAAACAATCTAACTATCAAAGATTATATACCTTCACATTTTCCTTCCCTGGTAAAAGAGCAGTATGAACCTACAGCTTTTTATGTTTCTACCAACTGGCTCTTCTTTAATCTCTTATCCAATTTATGGTTCTTAACTGCCTGGCAGTGAGCCACCAGCTTTTAAAGTGATACTGAGTACAATAAACGAAGAGACTCAGGATTATCACAGCAGCTGCTTTCTCCCTGAAAAAATTATCCTTTCAGTGACTAGTTCTCTGCCATCATTTGATGTATACTATGTTTCTCAAATTTTAGTATCTTAAAAAAAATTAGTAAGAATAGGTAGAACAAATATTTTATAAAGATGGTAAAGAACATTAATTGACTCAAAAGACCACTGACAGAAGAATAAATTTCCACTGGCAGTATAAATGCCTTAAAAATCAGAATTTACATAAAATGGACAACCACTGAACAGACTCTGCTAAGAGAAAGAAAAAGGTTTACTATGTTTTCTTAAAAAGAGTTTCTGTTAACTCAACATCTGGATCTAATGAGGTATAACCTTAAGCCAAAAATTCATTAATCAATTAAATTTACCAAGAAGATAAATACTAACTTTATTATAACTACAACAAATAAATACTGAATCCTCTCACTTCTAAAAAAGATTATAGCATGAATAGCATGTATCAAAATGAAACAGAAGTAATCCATAAACCCAACAATTCTATTTCTATGAATCTACTGATTTCTACAAGCCTCAAAAGATGTATGTATGTGGTTATAAACTGAAAATAACCCAAATGTCCACTAACAGATGGTTAAGTAAAATATAGCACCTACATACAATGTATAATTGGAAGTATTAAGAACACTATTGGCCAATATGTATTTAACTGGCATTGAAAGGCGTCTTTGGCCCCAATACTGACTAAAACTAGCATCCATCTGTATAACAGGTACAATATGACAGAATTTAAGATAAACTCCACACCTATAGCTGTTAAGACTGTATAAGGAGAGGTCTGATAAGTCAATGTGAATAAATGTTTCTGAGAGTAGGATTTGGTGGACACTTTTTCTTTGTAGTTTTAGATCTTGCTTGTATGCATGTGTGTTTAATCAACGTATGTCATTTTAAAAAACCCACAAAGCTATTTTAAAAAGCAGTGAGGGTCAGAATGAAGAGAAATGAACCAAGTATACTACCTTAAACGGTTGGTGTAGGTATCAACACAGGTCTTCATTTTGGCTAATAATGTACCAACAGAAGTTTGACACTCTGACTGTTCTTCTTCCTCTTCACCATTCTCTGTAGAAAGAGGCAACAGTAGGGGCACCATAGATGTACAAGAAGCAATGGCCCGGAGCAATTCCAGCAGGGCTCGATAGAGTGGCACATGTCTCGCCATGTCAAGAACTGTAAAAAGGGGAAAGCACAAAGTGAGAATATGAACAATATAAAAGTCAGCCCGCAGCCATGTGACTTCTACTCAGATCTTTTTCTTTTGACGATTTATTTATTTAGAGAGAGTGAGTGAGCGAGCATATGCATGCAAGCAAGGGGAGGGGCAGAGAGAGAATCTCGGGCAGACGCCCCACTGAGTGTGGAGCTAGACATGGGGCTCGATCTCACGACCCTGCGATCATGACCTGAGCCAAAATCAAGAGTCAGACACTTAAATGAGTGAGCCACCCAGGTGCCCTGCTTCTACTCAGATCTTTTTTTTTTTTTTTAAGATTTATTTATTTATTTGAGAGAAAAAGAGACAGTGAGTAAGTGGGAGGGGGGGGGAGAGACTCCTCAGGCAACCCCCCACTTAGTGCGAGCCCCACATGGGTCTCAATCCCAAAGATCATGTCCCCAGCTGAAACAAAAGAGTTGGATGCTCAACTGACTGAACCACCCAGGTACCCCTCTACTCAGATCTTAAGATTAATTGGTTACTTGGTAAATAAACTAATGCAGATGTTTACACTGTGCAATGTGTAACAGGCACTTCAAGGAGACAAAAAATGAACACAGCAAACAGCTGGGGAGAGGGGAAGAAACGTAATTAAGTAACTAGTTATTTTACACATAAAAATGACTAAATAGCCTACATAATAACTTACAGCAAAAATTCATTAGTAATGAAGTGGAATTTTATTTTCAAAATTAAATTGAAATGACAGAGCCATGGTAGTTTAGGTAAAATAAAATATGATCACAGTTTATCAAAGGTATATAATTCAACAGATCAACTTGTTATAAAAAAGTTAACTATATTAACTTTTAATTATTAGTTCAAATGAAATGTTTTCTTAAAACTACATGCATGTAAGAACGAATTTCCTACTCTAAGAACATATGCTACTTCTACGCTTTTATAAGTTGTTTTGTTAGGTTTTGTGCTTTTTTTCCAACTGTAATTTACTTTTGTGAATCATGTAAGATAAAGAGCTAACAACTTTTTCTTTCTTTTCTTTTCTTTTAGCTCTACGCCCAGCATGGGGTTTGAACTCAGCACTCTGAGATCAAAGTCACATGCTCTATCGACTGAGCCAGCCAGGCACCCCTAACAACTTTTTTCTAATACCAGTTATTGAATAAAGTTATTCCATAAATATTGACTGAAAACGAGCTCCTGCACAGGATGAGAATACAGCAGTGAAAAAAATAAACAAAATCCCTGCCCTTGTGTAGCTTACATTCTAGGTAGAGAAAGACAAAATGAGGAAAATTTTTCAGAAGCTAATAGGTACTCTGACTGCTACACAAAAAATTGAAAAGGGGGAGGAGAATTGGGGGAGTACCTACTGGAGGCAGGAACTGCTTCAATGCCCACAGACCTATACTGGGATTACAGTATTGGGGGATGAGGCATAGGAATCCTGAACTCTATGTGGCAACTGATTAAAACTTACTAAAATTAGGAGTGCCTGAGCGGCTCAGCCATTAAGCATCTGCCTTCGGCTCAGGTCATGATCCCAGAGTCCTGGGACTGAGCCCCCCATAGTGCTCCCTGCCCAGCAGGAAGCCTGCTTCTTCCTGTCCCACTCCCCTTGCTTGTGTTCCCTCTCTCGCTGTCTCTGTCAAATAAATAAATAAAATCTTAAAAAAAAAAACCTTACTAAAATTAGTTGTGATGGTCTGATGACAAACAGGGAGGCTGTTTATTAAAGTGATGGAGGAGTAGGTCCTCATTTCACACCTTCCAACAGTGATGTAGAGGACCGGGGTAGAAAAGTATGACCGCTCAATCTTGCTGTATTTGAAATATTACCCTCCATCTTAATCATATATAAAATTTTCATAGATACTTGGTTATGTTTAAAGCCTCTTTTCCAACCCATGACCTAATATTACTTACTGTGATTTCGTAACACAGTACACTCCACACTTTTCAAGAAAATTCAAGTTAAACTCCAAAGTTACTAATCAACAGGCAAAAACACTGAGATTAATACTTGTCAGGATATGAGAAAGCCAGACTTTAAACAGGTAGATATGAAACTTGATAACCCATTTGGCATTATTTAGTGCCCATATTCTATGACTTAGCAATACCACTTGTTACTCTACACCTATAAAACACAATATAATACTGTTTTAGGGGCACCTGGCTGGCTCAGTCAATAGAGCATGTGATCTTTTTTTAAAAAAGATTTTTGTTTTTGAGCACTTGACTCAATCTCAGGGTCGTAAATTCAAGCCCTACGTTGGGTATGGAGCCTACTTTAAAAAAAGATAAAATAAAAAAAATATATATATAATACTTTTTTTTTTTTTAAGATTTTATTTATTAATTTGGCAGAGAAAGACAGCCAGCGAGAGAGGGAACACAAGCAGGGGGAGTGGGAGAGGAAGAAGGAGGCTCCTAGCGGAGGAGCCTGATGTGGGGCTTGATCCCAGAACGCTGGGATCACGCCCTGAGCCAAAGGCAGACGCTTAACGACTGTGCCACCCAGGCACCCCTATAATACTGTTTTTAATTCTGAAAGTTGGAAGCACCCTAAGAGCAATAAATTAAAGGGTTAAATACATAATAATATCCAAATGATTCTATCTTATGTAGAATTTAAAAAGAATACAGTAGATCTCCAACACCTATATCTGAGTGAAATAGTTTGCCAAATAATACACAAAGATGACATTTATGTAAAGAGACTCGAATACATTTTTTATGGCTGGGGAACTATGTAGGAATACTAAGAGGAAAAGATGAATTTCTAAACATTAATGTTACATATATAAGTAACATCTCACACTGATTATCCTGACAAATCATAAAACATTCCTGATAAGGCTACAGTCTACTTTTTTAACTTAAATTTTTTTTTTTTAAGTAAGCTATACATCCAATGTGGGGCTCAAACTCACAGCCCAGAGATCAAGAGTCGCATACTCTACCAACTGAGCCAGCCAGGCGCCCCAAGGCTACAATTTATTTTGACCAATTCTTTCTTTCTCGACTCCTTCACCAGGCATATCACTGTGGTATAGATACGTCTAATCCCTTTTCTAGACAATTTTTATTTCTCTGTGTGTATAAATCCTTGGAGAAGGAATTATGGCCCCTACTGTGTGTATGAGAAACTAAGACTTAGTTAAGTTGTACAAGCAGCTAAATAGAATATAGCAAGACCAACACTGACACTGAGGTACATCTAACTAGAGTTTTTTCGTTATACCAGGATGTCTCCTGAGTTGTCCAATACAGTAATCACTGGTCACACACACATTTAATTAAAATATAAAAGAATTAAAAATTCTGTTCCTTGATTGTACTAGCCACATTTCAAGTGCTCAGCAGTCACATGAGTCATTCTGGACACCACAGATAAAGAATGTTTCCATCATAGCGAAAGTTCTCCTGGATAATGCCATCTTCAAAAGCCAAATTCCTTATATTCTATTTACATATAAAAACCACGAAAAATAAGTGGGCACGGGGGCTCGACCCAAAGAGATGGGTCTTTCTCTGGGAGTTGTAGGTATCACATAGAGTAAAATAAACAATCTCTAGACTATATGAAAAACAGCATGAATAATTTGCTTAAGGTTTATTTCAAAATCAGTGATAAATACATGTATTGGATATACCTGTATAGTTAGATATAGAATACTAAGAATATTAATCATAAACTAGTAATGGTATTTTCATGTAGAGAGAAGGACTAAGATTGGGGGAGAACATTAGGGTGAATTACTTTTTATCATATGTCAGTTTGAACTTTTTTTTTAAGACTTAATTATTTGAGGGATCCCTGGGTAGCTCAGTTGGTTAAGCATCTGCCTTCAGTTAAGCATCTGCCTTTGGCTCAGGTCATGATCCCGGGGTCCTGGGACCAAGCCCCACACCCAGCTCCCCGCTCAGCTGGAAGTCTGCTTCTCCTTCTGTCCCTCCCCCCTGCTTGTGTTCACCTGCTCTATCTCTCTCAGATGAATATGTAAAATCTTTGTTTTCTAATGTTGTTTTATTATTTTTTAGAGAGGGGAGGGCAGGAGAGAGAGAGAATCTTACGCAGGCTCCACACCCAATGCAACCCTGAGACCATGACCCAAGCTGAAATCAAGAGTTGGACGTTTAACTGACTGAGCCTCTCAGGTGCCCCTGTTTTCCAATGTTATTAAGTAATGTATACTTACAGACTTTCCTCAGAGTTTGGTGTTTTTCCTAACATTCCTTTGAACAGAGTTCTATGCATGCAATTTATACTCCACATTACATTACCTCCAGATAATCCACCCTCCACTGCTCTGCAAGATTCTATTGTTCAAAAAATTAAACCTAATACAACAAAGCATACCTTTTTATAATTAATAACATATACTCTCACACTAGAGAAACAGTAAAATAAATTATATGCTAAACGACATCATATTAAAGTGACTCCACACCTTAAAGTGACAGGAGCTTATTATATATACACAAAAACTGTCTTAGAGGTTTCATAACAAGACACTTTGCCAGGATAATCAACAGAATTAAAAATAAACACCAATTTTGTCCTTACAATAAAATAATTGAGGCAACACTGTGTGTGTGTTTTCCTTAAAGATTTTATTTATTTGACAGAGAAAGACCTAGAGAGAACAAGGGCAAAGGCGAGGGAACAGCTGAGGGAGTTGCAGAGGGAGAGGGAGAAGCAGGCTCCCCACTGAGCAGAGAGCCTGACATGGGGCTCCATCCCAGGACCTTGGGCTCATGACCTGAGCTGAAGGCAGATGTTTAACCAACTGAGCCACGCAGGCGCCCCGAGGCAACACTGTGTTTTTATTAAAAGACAATAATCCTGTTGAATTTAACCTAAAATGTTCTGATATATAAATAAACTATTTGATCCAAAGAACACGAAGAAATAATTTGACAAAGGAAATTTTAAACACATCTCCAAATGGCATAACATTAGCTTCTCGCTGATCAATTTTTAAGAATAAAGGTATAAATCACAGTACATTGATTACTAATCCCCAAAGGATAATAGCAATTATAAGCAGTGTCATCATTTTCCTTTCTAAAATTGAAAGACAACTAAATAATACAGGAAATGATTCTGATTACATTATCAATAAATCACTGAAACCAGAAAGTTTCTGAAGTAATCTCCCTAGAAGTAATCTCCCTCTAAAGGTGGCTTCATGTAAAATTTATATAAATTTAGATATAAATCTAAATGTGGTATTAATTAGGACTAATAGTTAGTGGTACTTAATTGGTATTACTATAAAACTTTTAATAATGCCTTTTATTATAGGTAACTAACACCAAAGCACTAAATTTTGTTTCCTAAGCAGCCAAAAAAGGACTTAGAAAAGAACTGAAATGTCTGGACTTCTAGTCTAATACTATTTTCCTGCTGTTTCTGCTTTACAAGAAAATAAATGTACACATTAAGAGAATAATCATGATGTTTCGATGCTTTAAAAACAAAGAAAACCGGACACTTCTAAACAGAACACTACTGTCTCAAAGGTAAATAGTGATTATGATAACAGTTAACAGCAGCTAACACTGGGAGCACACATGCCAGGCAAGAACTGTTCTAAGCATTTTACATATATTAATTAACTCCATTCTCACAATTCCATGGGGGTAAATATGCTCTTCATTTTCCACATGAGTAAAGTGAAGCACTTGCTCAAGGCCGCATAATCAGTGGAGAGGACAGGATGCACAAGCAGGTCATCCAGCTTTGAAGTCTAGACCCTTAAGCACTAAACTATAACGCCACTCAAGGTCACAATTTCAGAGAAAAGCACTAGCATGATTTACTAACACAGAGAGAAAAAGTACTTTATGCATGGGGAAAAAATTAATACGGCCTGAAATTCATCATAACAGTTTCCTTAAAACCCACTAAAAAATGCTAGTTGCCTTTAAGCTTTAATACTATATAATTCATAATCTTAAAAACTTTTTTCAACATATTTTTACAGCATGGTCTCAAATTTAGCTTTCTACTGCATTCACATGGTAAAATGAAAAAACTGAGCTCTTTAATTCTCAGGAATCTTAAGAGTGTCAGGATTTTCTTTCTTTTCCTCCCTCCCTCCCTCCCTCCCTCTCTCTCTCTCTCTCTCTCTTTCTTTCTTTCTTTCCTTTCAGATTTTATTTTTAAGTAATCTCTACACCCAATGTGGGGCTTGAACTCACAACCCCAAGACCAAGAGTCACACACTCCACTGACTGAGCCCTCCAGGGGCCCCAAGTGTCAGGATTTTCTAATTGTCACTTTCTTACAAAAAACCCTCTGTAACACAAGAAAAAATCATGAAATCATTTCCAGATGAGTTTTATAAGTTTTCAAATCAATTTATTAAGGCATAAGTTACAGTCAATAAAATGAACTAATTTCAAATGTGCCTTTAATGACTTCTGACAATAAACACTCCTGTGTAATCACTGGCCAAATGAAGATACAGACTATTTCTATCATCCCAAACACTTCTCCTTATGCCTTTCCTCCTATGGCCAGCTTCAGACAACCACTCCTATGTTCTCACTGTAGAAAGCTGATAAATAGGAGAGAAAACCAACATCACCAAATCGGTTCTTTAAAAAGAAATAGAAAATCTGAATAGGCCCTTATCAGTTAACGGAATTGAATTAATTAGAAACCTTTTCATTAAAAAGCTCCATATGGCTTTACAGGTAAATTTTATCAAACACTTAGAAAAAAATATTTATTATTGGGGTGCCTGGGTGGCTCAGTCGTTAAGCGTCTGCCTTCGGCCCAGGGCGCAATCCCAGGGTCCTGGGATCGAGGCCCGCATCGGGCTCCCTGCTCCGCTGGAAGCCTGCTTCTTCCTCTCCCACTCCCCCTCCTTGTGTTCTCTCTCTCACTGGCTGTCTCTCTCTCTCTGTCAAATAAATAAATAAAATCTTAAAAAAAGAAAAAGAAAGAAAAAAATTTATTATTAATCTTATATGATCTCCTTCAGAAAATAGAGGAAGTGGAAACAACTCATTTTTGAGGGTAAAATTAATCAGATACCAATTTGAGACAAAGACATCACAAGAAAAAAAGAAAATATGAATCAATATCTCTCACAAGGACAGGGGAAAAGAGAAAAAAAGGATAATAAATCACAACCAAGTGGGATTTTTTTTCCAGGAATGCATGGTTTACTTAACATTTGAAAAGTCAAGGTAATACACCATATTAACAGACCAAAAAAAAAAAAAAAAAAAAAAGCCATTATGAGCAGCTTAGCAGATCTAAATAAAGCATTTAACAAAACTCAAAACTCATTTATGATGAAACTCTAACCGAACTACGAATAGAAGAAAACCACCTGGGGCGCCTGGGTGGCACAGTGGTTAAGCGTCTGCCTTCGGCTCAGGGCGTGATCCCGGCGTTATGGGATCGAGCCCCACATCAGGCTCCTCCGCTATGAGCCTGCTTCTTCCTCTCCCACTCCCCCTGCTTGTGTTCCCTCTCTCGCTGGCTGTCTCTCTCTCTGTCAAATAAATAAATAAAATCTTTAAAAAAAAAAAAAAAAGAAGAAGAAGAAGAAGAAAACCACCTAACCTGAGAAACAGCTTCTAAAATAGCCCTACTGCAATCATCACACCTAATGGTGAAGGAATGAACACTACTTTCCCAAAGTGACAACTTCTACAGTACACAGACAGTACAAGAAAAGAAAAAGGCATACAAATTGGAAAGAAAAAAATAAAACTGTCTTTAATGTCCATGGCATGATTACCTATACAGAAATCCTAAGGAATCTAGAGGAACTAGTACATGAGTTTCACAAGGTAGTAAGCAGGTAAATAAGTAAAAATCAACTGCATTTTTATATACTAACAGTAGGAAAATGAAATTTTAAATAAAACAGTACCATGTACAATTGCATAAAAAGTGGAACTGGGACAAATTTGACATAAATTCAAGGGTACAAAAACAGTACTGAGAGGCATTATAGGAAATCTAAACAGATAGATATACAATGTTCATAGATCAGAAGACTCAATATTAAGAAGTCCGTTTTCTCCATTAACGTAAAGATTGAATATAATTACAATCAAATTCCCAATTAGCCAACAGGCTTTTTGTTGGGGGTAGAAACTGACACGATGACTTTAATATGTATATGGAAATGTAAACGCCCTATAAAATCAAAATAGTTAAGCTGAATTTTAATGCCATAGATTAGAAATTTTACAATTAATGCACCTAAAAAGTAAGTAAACTCTTACAGATATTAACTGGCCAAATGCTTGCCTTTTCAAACTGTTTGGCAGGACAAAGTAACAAGAAAAAGAAAACAAACAAAAATCTACAATGATATTTTGACTAATGAAATCCCTAAAGGCAGAAATCCTCTGGTAAGAACAAAACAAAAATACATCATAAATCATGCAAAGCCCGTTTGGCTTAATAGTTATGATTGGCAAAACATTTCTACATAAAATTTCTATTCGTTCCAGCCCACATAAAAGCTGTAAGGGCTTAGCTAATGATCTCTGATGTCCCAACACTAGCCTTTCTCTTCTCTCCATTTTGGTAAAAATAGCTAAGCTGTTTAAGTTCCAAATATCTCCATACTTTTATCTTCTATCGCCATTCTAGATACCTATTCGTACTTCTAGCTATACACACACAATTACTAAATGCTACTGTTTGCTATTTCTGGAGGGTGGTACATGAGATAATCTATTTTTACTTTCTCCTTTGTGCTTTTAGGCATTGCTTAAATTACTCATGGCATGCACAAAATGATGTCTCAGATTTGTTTTAAAACAACCTACTATGTGTATATATGTGTGTGTTTGGAAAGAATAGAGTGAAGATATAAATAAAAAGCACAGCCAGGTGTTAATCACTGAGGAAGCTGAGTGATGAAGCTCATGGAGGTTTATCATGCTACAATCACTAGTTTTACAGATTTTGAACTCTTCCAGAATAAAAAATTTTATTAAACTGTCATAGTCAGAAAAGGCAAGAAGTCTGAGAAATGTTCCAGATCAAAGGAAATGAAAGAGGAACATATGTTAACATGTTATCCTAGATTAAATGTTGGACAAGAAGCGATTTTTTTCTTTGCTATAGAGGACATGATTGGGATAAGAGATGAATTATGAATGATATCTATGAATTAGACAATTAGATGGTTGTATTACATCAATGTTAATTTTCTATATTCTGATTACTGTAATGTGGTTATGCCGTACATTGCCTTTGTCTTTTAGGAAATAAATCCTAAAACATGGGTAACAGGGTTATAGTGTCTGCAACACACGTCTCACAATTGGTACATAAAAAATGCGTGTATGTGTGTAAAATTTATGTATGTTCGTATGCACGTACAGATAAAAGGAAGGAAGGAAATCAGTATTAAACTTTTACAAAGGTATCAAACATTACCAACTAACACCTATAGAGGACAAGTTAAAATCTGGCAATATAAGAAACTGACACACACTTTCAATCACTAGTTCTAGTAATTTTAAAAATTAATCCTAAAGATAAAATAATCAAGGTCACCAAAATTAGTCACCATAGCATTCTTTATAACAGCAAAGGAATCAATTTGTGCTTATCAATATGGAGATGATTTAAGTGCTAAATATCAATTGTGCGCTCATAAAAATGAAGATGTGCTTTCTGATGCACTGGAACTTTACTACCATTTGGGTAAAGTATAACACAAAACAACAACAATAAAAAAGATAAGGAGATGTACTTATTTACTTGTTATATATATATATATATATATTATGTACACACACACACAGGATCTCTATAAAAATCTAAGAAATTAGTAATAATGATTTTATCTAGGGAGTTCAATTGGCTGGCTATAGGACAGAGGCAGGAAGACAACTATTTATTGGATAACATCTTAAAGCTTTTGAATTTTGAAACAAGACTACTTGGGTAGGGCAGGGGGATGGGGTAACCGGGTGATGGGTATTAAGGAGGGCACATGCTGTGATGAGCACTGGGTGTTATAACGCAGCTAATGCATCGGTTAACACTACATCAAAAACTAACAATGTACTGTCTGTTGGCTAATTGAACATAAAAAAAAGAATACTTGGGTAAAGAATAAGTATGTAGTTTAATATTTAATAAAACTGATTTATGTTGCAAAGGAAAAGTACATGATACTGTATATTTAGGTATGTACTAAATTTTTACTTTCAAGAAATTAATGGATGAACAATACCCACTCTAAAGATATAGAATACTTAATTAATAAGAAAGCTTTAAAATTTTTACTAGGTTTATGAAGTCTCAATTTTTTTTTTCCTAACTGGTATGACAGCATGAATTCAGTGGACCTACTTGCTCTGCAGTAAAATGGATAAAAATTCTTTTTTTTTTTTAAAGATTTAGTTTATTTATTTGTCAGAGAAGAGTGAGAAAGCACAAGCAGAGGGAGCAGCAGACAGAGGGAGACGAGAACTCCCCGCCAAGCAGGGAGCCCAACACGGGACTCAATCCCAGGGACCCTGGGATCATGATCTGAGCCAAAGGCAGACACGTAACCAACTGAGCCACCCAGAAGTCCCAAACTGATAAAAATTCTTTAAAAAACAAACAAAAAAACCCCCAACACTTAGGGTCTCTGCAAATGGCCCTAAGAGCATACAAATAACAGAGAAAACATTTATTCAAGAAAATCTACTAAGACAAAGAAAGAAAAACAAGAGTCTGTAGTATTTGAACCAAGATCCTGCTCCCTTCCTCTTCTCAGCTCAGCAATAAAGAAAATCCATTCCAGACTGACAGAATCAGGGCTCCCTCTCCCCCTACCTTGAACTGGAAGATCGTCTTCCCAAGAGGGGGAAGACTTCAGCTTTTGTCATCCTACCACTGTAATCCTATCAGCTGCTGTGGCTAGGTTCTAGATGAGTACTGCTGAGAGGTAGATGCTTCCTTGTGGCCTGGCCCCACTCTCGGGACAGAGGACCTGAATAAATAATTCTGTGAAGATATACAAATGGCCAATGAACACATGAGACTATGCCAGAGGTCACTAGGTATCAGAGAAATGCAAATCAAAACCACAATGAGATACCCACCACCTCACACCCACTAAGATGGCTGTAATTAAAAGCTCAGGTAATAACTTACTAATATGTAAAACAACACTTCCACTCCTAGGTACATACCTAGGAATTGAAAGGAAGAACAGAAAGAGATATTTGTATGCCCATTATTGTAATGTATAAGCATTATTCACAACAAGTGTAAACAACTCAAATGTCTGCCAATTGATGAATGGATAAGCCAAATGCGACAGATATCCATACAATGGAATATCACTCAGTTATAAACAGGAATTAAGTACTGATGAGTAAGATAACATCAATGAACCTTGAAAATATTGTAATAAGCAAAAACAGCCAGTTATAAAACATATTTTATAATCCCACTTACATGAAATGTTCATAATGGCCAATTCTTTATACAGAACGAAAGTAGGTTAGTGGTTGCTTAGGGCTAAGTGGTGGTGAGAGGACAGTGGGATGACAGCTAAAGGGTGTATGACTTCTTTAAAAAGTGATAAGAATGTTCTACATCTGACTGTGGTGATGGCTGCACCTATCTGTGAGTATGCTCAAAACCATCAAATGTACACTTTGAGTGAGTGAATTGTACAGTAAGTGAATTATCTTTCAATGGAACTGTCAAGAAAACCTTTTTCTTTTTAGTTAGTATTTATTCATATACCATTTCCACTTTTTCCTTCTGGGATGTTTATTTTCTTCAATTGCTTTATAATACTACTTTGTATATGAGGAAAAGAAAACCGTAAGTTTTATAAACATTTTCCCTAATATGTTGTTTTAATTTTCAAACACATGAAAACATAGACATAAATGCAACTTATAGAGCCTCCTTCAACTTGGGATCAGCAAAAGAATGAAGCTTCAGAAAAACCGTCCCTCTTCCATTAAAATTCTGAATAGCTTCCATTTCTACATTTAAATATCTGAAACATTAGAATTTGTATTGATATAAATGTAGCCAGTTATCCAAAAATTTCCATTTGTACTATTTTATAAACTCATTTAATGAAGTACTGCACAATATTTTATTTTTCCCAACCTGCTTCCATGTAACATACAAAAAGAAACAGAACAAAGTACAAATCATCCCAATAAAAACCCCAGTAAGTTATTTTGTGGATATCAACCAACTGATTCTAAAATTTATACAGAAAGGCAAGATACTCAGAATAGCCAAAACGTTATTTAAAAAGTCAAAGGACTGCTACAACCAGAATTTAAGACTTACTATAAAGTTAAAATAATCAAGATAATGTAGTATTGGCAAAAGAATAGACAGATCAATGGAACAAAAATTGTAACAAAAATCTGTGCATAAAGGTTTATAGCAGCTTTATTCATAACTGCCAAAACCCAGAAACAACCAAGATGCCCTTCAAAAGCTGAATGTGAAAGTAAACTGTTGAATATCCAAGCTATCAAGCCACAAAATGACACGCAGGAACCTCAAACACATACTGCTTAGTGGAAAAATTACTTAGTGATAGAAGCCAATTTAAAAAGGTTATATTCTGTATGATTCCAACTATATGACATTCTGGACAAGAAAAACTGCAGCCTGTAAAAAGATCAGTGGTTACTAGAGGTTTCAGGGGGGTGAGAAGGAAGTTGGGAGGAACAGGCAGGGCACAGGCAGTGAACCTATTTTGTGTGATATTATAGTGGTGGAATGCATGACACTATGCATTTGTCAACACCCACAGAACTGTACAAAACAGAGTGAACCTATATGTAAACAACTGCCTTTAGTTAAAAATAATATATCACTATTCATCAACTGTAAATGTACCCCACTAATGCAAGATATAAGTAACGGGATACCAGGAGTAGAAGAGAGAGGGATTATGTGGGAACTCTGTAAACCTAAACTGATTTAAAAAAATAAAGTAAATAAAAACTGAACTACATAAAATTAAAGTTATTTTAGATAAAATTATACAAGAATGTAACTATTCCAAAACACACTGATTTTCAAAACGTAATTAAATTGTTGTAAGTTATCAAGAACAACAGGAAAAACCATAAAATGAGACATATCTGTCCATAATAAGAATAACGCTGAGGAGAGCCTGGCAAGCTAAAACTCACTAAAGAGGAGCTGGGGAAAAAGATATGACAAATTTACAACCACTGTATGATTGATAGCTGAAATTTTTAAAAATCTAAACATAAATGGGCATAGAGAAAATAAAACAGCTCTTTTAAGTAAATGAAACATGGTACTTCCTTTTAATCAAATGGCATTTATTTCTTTCAATGAAACTAGTAGTAGGCAGGGTAACTGGGAATCTTAAATTATGAAAATAAAATATACTCTCTCCAGATAAGGAACAGAAACGAAAGCTGTGGAGACAGGGTAATAAGCAATGGACAATGAGACTGAGAGTAGCCCCAACAGTGTGAGACATAAAACTCTGGGTCTGATTTATAAAAAAACTTCAAATAGATTTCATTACTGTATCCTTTCTTATGCATTTTGCACTTCAAATGTCAAGGTCTTGTATGTTTGCATTTTTCCTGACAACAACTAGTTACATAAACAAGTGCGTTCATTTTAATGTCAAATTCTAAGAGATATTAACACATCTGGCAATCTACACTTATGTCTGGAACCTGGAACATGGTTATTAAAATCAAATTTTGCATTATTTGTGTTTTATTTTTTTAAAAAGATTTATTTCTGAATATAGCCAGAGAGGAGAATTTAGAAAACTAAGGAAAAGCTAATTTATGTTCTCTTTTTAAGATATGTACTTTTAAACTAATGTGGACGGGTGTTCAGTGAACAAAAGGAGTCAATAAATGTAACAAACTCTTAATGAAAACCTACCTGTTACAATACAAAACAGAGCAATTGTTTTAATCTTGAATTCTTAATCCTCTTTTTGCCCTGAAGAGCTGCATCAGAAAACCCTTAGGTGTCTTTATACTTTGCTCCTTTCTACATGCACACTTCACTGTTACTACAGAATTAAATGTGACCAGGTGACAAAGAAAGAGCAGGGGCACAACACTGTTACGCAACGCCATGTCTGCAAGGGTGGCTTATAGCTCCTTCTTTACTCAGGAAGGACCAAGTGCATGTTCAGTGTTACTGCTTACTACTATGCAAAGTCACTATCCTCCTGATGCTCCGATGTTTCCTGGTTGCTAAATTATGCAATACCTGAAAAATACCTTGGAATTTTCAACAAGGATACAGATGTGTGACAATACTATAATTATTCCCATATGAGAAATTTTCTCATTTTTTCTAACTTTTTATTTTTTAAGATTTTATTTATTTGAGAGAGGGAGAGGGGTGAGGGAAACCACAGAGGGAGAGGGAGAGGGAGAGGGAGAGGCAGACTCTCCACTGAGCAAGGAGCCCGACGCAGAACTTGATCCCACGACCATGAGATCATGACCTGAGTGGAAGGCAGACACTTAACTGACTGAGCCACCCAGGCACTGGAAATTTTCTAATTTAAAAGTAGTAACTAGGGGCGCCTGGGTGGCTCAGTCGGTTAAGTATCTGTCTTCAGCTGGGGCTATGATCCCGCGGTCCTGGGACTGAGCCCCTTATCAGCCTCCCTGTTCAGCAGGAAGTCTGCTTCTCTCCCTCTCCCTCTGCCCCTCATGCTGGCGTGCTCTCTCTCAAATAAATCTTTTTAAAAAATAGAAGTAGTAACTAGTAGTAGATACAAGAATAAAATTCTCATTTTCTGTAGTTGAAACTGTATTTCAACAGAGGAAAGAATATTCAAATAACTCAAAAGAAACAGAATTGTTTTAAGATTCATCAGACAGAAAATTCATAAGAAATAACCATAAACATTAGCAATTTTTTCTTGAAGCACCATTCAGCATGTATAAAAGTTAAAATAATTCTAAGACAAAAATGTAACATATCTACCATTTGGCTTATTACTGGCAGAAGCTATCGATTTAAATGGAATAGTTTACAGTGAAGTTTACCATGGATTACTAATGGAGAAGACCCATCCCTCTGAATGAATTGAAAACATTTCCCATCTTCAATATGAAGCCTGTCCAAGTTTTGTTCACTTCTTTTTCTCTGAGTATAAGCAGAAGGTCTCCACAAAAAGATCCACTCATCATGGTTGTGGACTAAGTAGGATATCTGATAACACTTTATTCCTGATGCAATGTAGAATAAGGATCACATCTCTTTTAATTATTTTATAAAACCCTGACATTTAGTAACTTCATTATTTAGGCTAAAATGTGGTGATTATACATTCATATCAGACAAACTGACATCAATTCACATTAAATATGTCAGCTTATATGTACATAAAAGAACTCAAAAATAAATTTATAGCTACTAAATATAGAGTAATACATAAATGGCAGAATCTAATTTTAGCCTTTTCATTATATTTTCTATCATTCTGTTGAACTGTTAAAATGATAAAAGATTTGAAGTTCTACTAAAACAACTCATTTTCTATCATTTTCCATCATGTTAACAGACTAAAACAGAAATGCGTACTGAAAACAAATACAGTAAATTTATTTAGTATTTCTCTACACGTTCAAAAGTACCTTTCCTAGAGATTTGTTTCACAATTTTCTTTTTTTTCTAGACCAAGAGATGTTCTGGGAAAATGGGTACTTCTGTCATCACTATAGCAGAAGATGTTAAGAAACAGAAAAGAAGAAAAAGAAGAGTCTATCTTGGCCATATTAGGCATTATTGGGAGAGCACTTCATCTCTTGCTAATTGTTTTTGTGTATGTCTGTACCACAATCTGATGGTCTTTTTCATGGAGCTGCATTCAGGACAAAATTCAGCTCTCACAAGAATGATTTATAAGCATATCCTTTAAAAGTACATTTCCTGAAGATTATGACACACACTCCAGAGTATGTGCCTTGCTCTAAGTGCAGCAATAAATATGGACAACAAAGATTTACTGCCAGAAAACATACAAGATCTGGTAATATAAACAAGACACAAGGGGCGCCTGGCTGGATCAGTTGGTGGAGCATGTGACTCTTGACCTCAGAGTTATGAGTTCAAGCCCCAAATTCGGTGTAGCAATTACTTTAAAATGTTTAAAAAAACAAAACAAGGGGCGCCTGGGTGGCACAGTGGTTAAGCGTCTGCCTTCGGCTCAGGGCGTGATCCCGGTGTTATGGGATCGAGCCCCACGTCAGGCTCCTCCGCTATAAGCCTGCTTCTTCCTCCCCCACTCCCCCTGCTTGTGTTCCCTCTCTCGCTGGCTGTCTCTATCTCTGTCTAATACATAAAAATAAAATCTTTAAAAAAAAAGCAAAAACAAAAAAAACCAAAATCAAGACACAAAGCAAAAATGCCACTGATATTTTTCTAAATATACATAATGAATACTTATTATTTACAATTAAATTGTGTTTAAATATGTTTCCTTTCAGCCAACTAATAACCTAATATAGGATAGGGAAATGTAGTCAGTATGAGAAATAAGACTAACAAAATGTACAGGAAAATATTTAGTCAGAATTAATAAACACTGAATATTTTCAAAATGACATCTTCTTTTGGATTTATATTTAATATCCCAAAAGAAATGTATGCTTTATAATGATTTTTTGTATGCAACTGTAAGATTACACAGAATACAAACACTGCATGAAAAAAGCATCCTGTTTTTTTTTCTGATGAATCTTCAACATGTGTTGACTTTCTCTATTGAATTTCAGTAATATAAAAAAAATAGAAAAAGCTCATCTAAAGTGTAAAAACCTCAACTCAACCTAATAAAATATTATTTGTTTACAGAATTTAAGTGAACTCAAAACTAATGTGAAAACTAAATAAATTCATTATTCAGATATTTAATTTTCAATTAAGGAATTTATCCAATTACTTTGCCTAACCTGAAACATAAAATCATTCTGTATTTCATGGAAATATCATATGGAAACAAAGCAATCCGAGATCCTCAAATTATTTCTCTGTAAATTATAAATCCTTACTAGAATTTAATCCCTAATTATGTGCAATTAATAAGCCTACAAAGTAATGTGGCTAATGTACATATCTTAAAAGACAATCATGTAACAAATATATTATGACTGGCAAACTAATTTATTTAAAAGAGAGTTCAATTTTTTAGTACTGATCTGATAATCTGACTTATACAAAATCCTTCCTAAGTAAACTGTATTTCCTCCTCTAGGTGATCAAGTTGTAGAAATTATACTTGAACAAAATACAGTTTTAAAAAAAGGCTGAAATAAATATTGGGTATAGTAAAGAGAGAAAGAATTGTTTTTACCCAGAATATTCTTAAATTCTCACTAAAACATAACTGAAGAAATAAACCAAAAGCTGTTCTTTGCTATTACATATTTAAAAACAAAACATGGCTCTGCAATTAAGACACTTGCAAATGAAATTACTGAAAGGACATCTTTTTTCTTTTTTTTTTTTAAGATTTTATTTGACAGAGAGAGAAAGAGAGAGTGTGCTCGCACAAGCAGAGGGAGTGGCAGGCAGAGGGAGAGGGAGAAACAGGCTTCCCACTGATGCGGGGCCAGGACCCTGGGATTATGACCTGAGCCCAAGGCAGGCACTAAACCGACTGAGCCACCCAGGGGCCCCACTGAAAGGATATCTTAAATGAGTACATATCACGAAGAATATTTGTCCATTAATAAACAGAAGGTATTTTACGGCTGTGCTATGAATTTCATCTATAATTATAACACTAACTCTATCATATGTAAGTGCTCTAATGCAAACATCAATGGGTTTCGTATAAATACACTGATAAAAATAACTTCTGCACCTAACAATTCATATACAATATTTCTTCTCCCTTGCAATTTTCCAATTATTTAATTTATTGAATTTATACATCTCAACCAAGCCTTAGCCAACAAATTATTTTGGGGATTCATGTCCACCCTAGATATGCTGAACTTTGACTGAAGTTGGCAGTTAAGCCAGCAACTAGACAAGAAGAATGAAATAGAGAGAAATCCACATCAAAGTATCAAAGATTACCAACAGAGAATCAAGGTATGTATGTTTTTTACACAGGTCAGGGCCAACTTGCTCTACCCAGCTGGAAGGGCATTCTACCGGGGATCTGTGTGTGTGTGTGTGTGTGTGTATGAAATGAAATATTTCATCGTTTCTCAATGTAAACCTAATTAACTGTTTTAGCCAATTACTTTATTATGGGGTCTTTTTTAAAAAGATGGGTATTAGGGAGGGCACGTGTTATAATGAGTACTGGGTGTTATATGCAAGTAATGAATCGTTGTACACTACATCAAAAATTAATGATGTACTGTAAGGTGGCTACTATTTATCACATAAACATCTAGTTTGTGTAATATTTAATCATATAATGGCAATACAAGCAGCATAAATTTGGAAACAAACACAACTAACTCGTAATAGGTTTACAATTTAATTATTGAGAAAAGAAATATACAAGTCGAGGTGTTTATAGAAGAACTGGAGAGTTATGTTTAATTTGTAAGTTAGTTAGGTGGAATTTCATTAAGAAAGTTTATACCATAAGAGGACTACAATGTGAAAAGTGAAAATATAAGCATTAGGTACAATGGCAAATAATAGCAAAGGAAGGATCAAGTTACTTTGGTTAATCATGGAAGGCATCTCTCAAGTGTTGCAGGTATTTTATCCTTACAAACTTGTACAAATGAAATCAATTGGAAATCCATCTAAATTTTAATTAAAGCAACCTCTTCCCCCGCTTTCAAATTTACCAGTACAATTATCTAACAAAACAGAGTGAAGTATATTCTATACCAAAGATATTTATTCCCACATAGGATGCCTTTGACAAATACGAGAATTTCAGATAAAAGGAACTAACATTTGTTGATGAATGCCTCTGGGCAAGACACCTTAAGCGGACACTAACATGATCAAAATTTTGGCATTCTGTGCTTTTACCAAAAATGAAATGGTAGATAGGTCCTAACAGTATCTTGTTTGTAATCATATATAGAAATAAATACAATAAATATAGGTAAGCAGTCCAAATTCTTTTGTACTTCTCAACTAATTTTCAAGAAAACTAGGCCACATTACATACAGCTTGGGATTAAAACCAAATGACATGCAACTCTACTTAGCAGAAGAATCTTTAAAAATTTTAACCCATTTCTGATAGACTGTTTATTAAAACAGTGCAAAGAAACATGCATAGTACAACTCAAAAGTTTCAAATAAACCATTATCAAGAAAACTGTAAGATACAAAGTTAAGTACTATGTGTCATAATGGCTCAATAACTTCTACTTATTTGTTCCCAGGCAATGTATATCAATAAAATAAGCAAAAATAAGTTTTTATAAATTATGAAATTACATATTTTCTATTGATAAACCACTAGCTTTTCATGGCACAACACTAATATAACGTCTCTCAAAGAACACTAGACCCTCCTGAATTTGCTGCCCTTAAGACCAGAAAGATGGGTACAGTGTAGGTGTGGGGTTGGGGAGAGAAGATGGGTATGCTGGCAATTGGACATTTACTTTGAATTAACTTTTTAGTAATAACTTCAGGTTTTAAAGAATGTGGTCATGTTTAAATTAAAATATTTGCCATAACAACAAAACTAACTTTATTCTCAAACAGTACACTATGAAAAACTTAAGTCCTGACTTTTTGAGAAGTATAACCAAAGATAAGATACACTAAGAACTCTAAACATATAAAATTTGGTATGAGGGAAATCTGATGGTATAATACTTGCAAATAATGGGTTTCCCACTATAGCTAGCTATGGAACTATGAAACCAATACTGTGAAAATGAGAAAATTTTAATCTAATATATACCATTATTTAGCTAAGACAACCAGACACATTGGTAGCTACTCTATAATGTTCCCCACAAAAAAGTCCCGTGCTTGTTCTCTCATTTCTATCTCCTTCTAACATATCATGTTTATTCATTTCTCTTTTCCATACTGAAAAAGCCACTTATATCTTGCTTTAAAATTTGAAAATTTGTGGGACACCAGGGTGGCTCGGTCAGTTAAGCGTCTGACTCTTGGTTTTGGCTCAGGTCAAGATCTCAGGGTCTTGAGATGGAGCCATGCATCAGCTCCACAGCTTGAAATTCTCTGCCTCTGTCCCTCCCCCTCAATTCCCACCCGCTCTCTAATTAAAAAAAAAATTTTTTTTTCTAATTTGTGAGTTTAATAATGGCCATATTATTGCTAAACAGTTAAACCTGGGCAAATGAATAAATTTCTCTGGATTTCAGTTTTCTCATTTGTCCCTTCCTCATCTGTAAATTGGCAGGGGCTGAGGAGGAAAATTCAAATTTCCCTTTCTGAAATTATATTTACCTCCATGCTATGAAACTATCACTAAAATGTAGAGATTTTATAACACTCTGATAATTAATGGCAAGTAATTTAATGTGCTCAGTGATGTTGCTTTCTGAAAATACGAGCATGTCATTTTCCAAAATGGTACGAGACAAGGTGAGGGTGAGGAACCCTAAAGTAACATTTTACATTCATACATTTTTTTTTTTAAACCAAGTATCCCTAGCAATGAAACAGGATTCCCATCTAGTGGCCAGCAGGGTAACTGCATGCTTACTGAATAGCACAAATGTTAACACGGCTTGAGAAAAAAATGATCCTTGTTTACAAGGCAGCTTTCAAAATAACTTGGCTACGAAAAAAAAAAGTCAGAAAGTTGAGAGAGAGAATTTAAAATGAACACATTCTTCATACAAGGATTTTCCTATCTACCTACTTTCTCTCTTTAAGGGTTTTTATCATTCCTTTTGAAAACTGATACTGGAGATAAACTATTTTTTGTTTGAATTAACCCACCTTGAAGCTCTGGCTTCAAACTTACTGTTCTATAATTTTTCTAACAACTCTTATAAATTTAGCTTACTGAACTAAGTTCTTTCAAGAAAAATTTAAAAATACATACACAATACTGTTTGATACATATAGTTGGCCAACACCAACCTATGTTACTGATTTCATGTTAATCTAATGTACAAAACCAAATAAGAACACGATCAGATGTCTTTATTTTAGTTAGCATAAAAAGAACTATTTAAGCTTTAAATGTACTCAGCTATTTTAAGTAACTGGAACCATGTTGTAACATTCGACAAATCTGATTAACTTAGCTAAATATGAAGAGTTATACTGCCCCTGTGACGCCGCCAAACCAAACACTCAAAAAATTTCTCCATTCTTTCACTTATAACGAGCTCTTACATTTTCTCCTCCATCCATTTTCAGGCCAACAGAGAGAGGCTAATATATGAAAAGGTTATAGTATGAAAACTACTATTAGGTTATTAAGAATTCCTCCTGAAACAGTTAATTCACAAAAAAAGAAACACTAGGATTTTCTCCTAACAATCAAGTCTATATAAAGTTCCAGATACATACACATTCATAAGAGCATCCGAGAATTTTTAAAATTTTACAAGTTAATCTAAAACTAACATACTGGATAAATAATGCAAAGATATTATTATGCTACAAGTAAAAATACTGAGAATTACTTATGGACTAAATTTAACAAATTTAATGATTAAATATAACCAGTACCTCTCTCAAAGAATAGGATCAGTGCCTCAATTACAGAACTGTTATGGAAAAAAGACTGTCCTTTCCCCTAAGGAATCAGTATGCACTCTTTATGTTGGTAATAATTTTGCAACCTGCAGTATTCTGTTTACCTCTGATGCAAAGATGTTCACAGCTAAAAGTGAAGATCAATTACTATGTGCAATTACTGCTCATCAGTATGGTCAGCATATTGTTAATCACTTAAAAATTTTGGCCAATTTTTAAACTTCTACCAAAATAAAACAGACTTATAGCTAACCTGCTCGTTACAATGCAAGCCTTCTGATATGAGAACTTGAAGCCTTTCTTAAAAGAAACAAGGAGTAGACTCTGATATTCCTATCAATTTTTAACAGTAATTGAGAAGAAAAGTTAAAGGATTTCAAAGTACCTAACTTGTGCATTAGGAGCCAGAAAAGAAGGACAAAAAGGAGGTGGGAGAGGAGTAAGAAACAATATTTGATAGTTAATGGCAGACCAGTGAAAAGTAGAGCATAAATCACTGTATGTTTCTGTATTTTCTTGTCTTGATTGCCAGCATTTAAAAACATGTAACAGAAAGGAAATGTGTACTACTTGACTACAGCTCTTAAAAGAGCCTACTGCATTATGCCTGTGTTTCTGTATATTATCTGTTAGTGATGTAAGCAAACCATCCCTTGAATATAATGTCACAAGTGAAATCATTAGCACTGCTCTCACACTTAAATACCAACTTGCCAGACAGTCTATGAAATAAATGGTGTACTCTGTAAAAATGTCAATATTATGAAAGACAAAAGCTGGCAAATGTTTCAGATTAAAGGAGAAGAGATATGACAACTAAATAAAGCAGAAGATTCTAGACTGGATACTTACCCTATCCCACCACCCAAAACTGCCAAAAATAATATTTGATAGGCAAATGACAAAACTGGAAAATGGACTATAGACTAATTTTCTAAACTTGAAATTCTTAAAAAGATTATATATATTTGAGAAAGGGAGAAAGAGAGGATGAGAGAGAGATTATGACAGAGCACAAGTGGTAGAGAGGGAGAAGCAGGCTGCCCATCGATGAGGGAGCCTGATGCGGGGCTCAATCCGAGGACCCTAGGATCATGACCTCAGCTGAAGGTAGCTGCTTAACCAACTGAGCCACCCAGGCACCCCTAAAATTGGAATTTTACTAAGTTCCAAGAAAAATGACTAGATAATTTGTTCATATTTTAAAATGCTACTTAAAAAAACTAACATTTAACAAAAATTGATGATTATATAAGTAACATATTTACTAATGTAACATTAAGCTATATTTCCCTGAAAATTCATATTTAGAATATTCTAAATGAGCATACTTTTCTCACCAACTAAAGATCAAAATATATTCCAAACTCGAGAATAATTTTCTCTGATCACTGAAAACATCATTTAAGAGGTATGCTACCAAATTATCTGACCTACTTAACTAAGTCACTTTATATTAAACTTATCTTAAATATTATTTCAAAACAATTTGTTACCACATTCAAATATGAATGTATCAATTCCAATTATACCACTGGATAAGGTACCAGATTCCATGACATAAATCTAAACCCTGGGCTGAAAAAAAAAAAAAAAATCACCTTTTACAGGTAAATAATAAGTCACAAAGGAAAGGTCAAACTCTGATTTATCATATTAAATTTCTAAAAAAGCTCCAAGATAATCAAAGTCTCTGTAATTCCAGATGGTTACCAAAATCAGTTTACTTATTAACATATATACTTCCCAGAAATTGCACCTTACATGAATACATTATTTTAAATAGTAAAAGTAGATAATATTGGATTTCCTTTTTGACCCTGAACCATAAACATAAAAGTGTTACACAAAGACTGAATTATAGAACAAGACAATTTTTAAAATTTTTGAGAGGATATAAGTTTTGAAAGTGAAATGATTAATAAAATGGTATTTCAATAATGTGGAAGGAAATAAAGAAAAACCTTATCTCACTTTATTCAATTTCTCTATACAATATAATATTAAATTTTGGCACCAATATCTGTTTATAGCTCTAAATATTTTACTTAATCAAAACATATACTGTGTATTTGACATCTACTTTTTAAAAAAGACAAACGTGATGTATGAAACAGGTCAGTGTAAAAACAAAATCAATCTAAATAATACATCACCTGAACATTTTTATGAAGAAGTTTAAGGTAGACTAGAGAACTATCTGTTTTTAAGCCCAATAAACTCCATGGTAGTAGAAGATAAGGGGCAATTACCCCTTTTCATTTTTTTTTTTAAGATTTTATTTTTAATTTTTTGAGAGAGAGAGAAACAGCCAGCGAGAGAGGTAACACAAGCAAAGGGAGTGAGAGAGGAAGAAGCAGGCTCCCAGCAAAGGAGCCTGATGCGGGACTCGATCCCAGAACACCAGGATCACGCCCTGAGCCAAAGGCAGACGCTTAACGACTGAGCCACCCAGGCGCCCCAATTACCCCTTTTCAAATACAAGTGGCTTTTTCCATCCATCCAACTGTGCATTAAACTACCAAGCACCAAACAGACTTCAAGACTTATTTCCATCACTTTCCTTACCTATCCTTCCTTAATAATCTAGTTGAATGTGTAAATGTCTATTTTTATAAGTAAAAATATGAATAAAGGCAGAGATAAGCAGAACAGATAGTTGAAGACAAAAACAAAAAACCTAAAAGTTCTTGGCTAAAAGGAGGAGATGTTAATTGCTTGTTTTTCTTGGCAATATCTGTAAACAAAATATAACTTCTATTATTATTATTTGGGAAAAGAATGCCAATTCTTGGAACTAATTTCACAACGATAACTAGTTTCAATTATCAGTTGCATACTGGCAAAGTAAGTACCTACAGTACTTTAATTATTGATTTTGTAAAAAATTAGTACTTATTAACAAGTACCTATGGATCAGAATAATTTTTGTATCTGCCTTTCTCCAAATTACCATCATCTGAAATTATATAGTGTTTGATAAAAACATTAAAATGCACAGAAGTTCAATCAACCATACTTAGGTGAGAACAGCGGCATGAAGCTGCCAGCCTCTGCCCTATTATTTTTAGTCATACATTATTTTTAAACACAGTATTTTCACAGGTTAAAACAAAGGGATAATGAAAACTTTTATTTTGTGTTCCAGAACAGATCACAACATAGTTATCCAATTAGGAACCCCTAAAAACAACTAAGTATCTCCAGAATAATTTTTAAGAAATACATCCATTAGGGGCACCTGGGTGGCACAGCGGTTAAGCGTCTGCCTTCGGCTCAGGGCGTGATCCCCACGTTATGGGATCGAGCCCCACATCAGGCTCCTCTGCTATGAGCCTGCTTCTTCCTCTCCCACTCCCCCTCTGTGTTCCCTCTCTCGCTGGCTGTCTCTATCTCTGTTGAATAAATAAATAAAATCTTAAAAAAAAAAAAAAAGAAAGAAATACATCCATTAATCTCATACCTACATATACTGGAGAAGACTAATACCAAATACTTCAATTTTACTTATTATTTTAATACATGATAAAATAAGTCAACAAAGGACTAACAACAATGTGATTTACCTGAATCATTTCGTAGATAAGAGGACATAGCTGGGATGAGGCAAGACTGACTGAGCAGCTCTAGAAGTACAGAAGGAAGGGCATTACTGTTCTGGACTCGACTCTCATGAGATGACTGGGCTTCTCCATTTACTGCACCACTCACAGGATTTATATAACTCGCAAGAACCTAAAAATAAAAATTGTTGGGTTTAAAATGGATTTTAGCTTCACATACTTTAAAAGCCCACATTTGGAAGATATTCAATCTAAGTACCAAGAGTTTATATTTTCAAGTCAGTCACTGTCTATCTTTTAAATACAAGATATTCTTTTCTTCAGATTTTCAAAAGAGAAGGGTCTACTTTTAGCATGATGGTATACCGTATACAGTCAGACATATAGAAAAAAATCCACCTAAGAACACAAACATAAAAACTTAGCAGCAATTCTGATATTATTTATTTTACTGACTAGATTCAGTTTACATTTTGAGAGTGATCTTAGAAGTTTATACTAGGATGAGCATATCATTCTAGAATTGCAGATAATAAGGGTCAAAGATTTGACCTATTTTAGTCAATTAGTTAATGCAGGAACTAAAACTAATATTTAAGCACCTCCCCTTCTCATACTGGTTCTGTGGGACTTTCCATTTGTTCAAGTTCGCCTGATTCTAGAAAAGTCATAAAACAATATAAGAAACAAAGATATAAATAATATTCTTCCTTAAGAGTCCAGATACAGCACTTTAGATCAAAAGATGACTGGAAAGAGGTAAATAAGGTACATGTTCCAGTTATTAGATAATTTCATCCTTGTCACTTTCCTCTCAGTGAAGAAGCTAACTGAGAGGGAAGAAATTTATAGTTATAAGTAGGGAAGAACAATCTTTGTCCAGTGGTATCTTAAATGCACTGAGAGCAAGGAGCATAATATATTTTATAGAAGTAGCTGAGGATGAGTTGGATATTCATCAATACTTGAAAATCAATACAAATATAAAAAATAATTTAACTACTATCTCTGACAGTATCAACTCTGTAAACATACCTGCAGGAGACAGGTAACATGTTCCTCTTCCAGCCTCTGTTTGGTTAGGGCTTGTTCCACATCCCATCCGGAAGCTGTAGAGCCTGTTCCAAAGCCAGTCCCTTTGGCCCAATACAGCTGCTGTTCTTCTGTCGATGTAGGGTTATGAGAGCTTGATACCTGTGGCTTATAACGAAAAATGAAAATTTCTTACTATTTGATTTTATTTACCCTCAAAAATATTTATCAGTACAAACATAGTTTAGCTGCTATAGAAAATAGTCTGAGGACTCTTCAAAAAATTAAATAAAGGATTATTATGTGACCCAGCAATTCCATTCCTAGGTATTTAACCAAAGAAATAAAAAGTGACACTCAAATATAGGTCCATGTGTTTTCACAGCAAGACCATTCATAAGAGCCAAAAAGTCAAAACAACCCAAATACTCATCAATGGATGAATATACAAACAAACTGTGATATATATATATACATACAATAGAATTACTCAACCATAAGAAGTAATGAAGTATGATACATGCATGCTATTTTGTGGATGAACCTCAAAACCATGCTAAGTCAAAGCAGACAGACACAAAAGATAACATACTGTACCACTCTATTCATATTAAATACCCAGAGTAGGTAAATACAGAGAGCAGAACACAGATTGGTAGTTGTCAGGGGTTAGGGGAAGGGGAAAATGGAGAACAAATGCTTCTATTTAAGAATAAATAAATAAAAATTTAAAAATATTTATCAGTAAAAGACGGGATAAAGACTACAGAGTCAATGACTCAAAATTAAATAGAGAAAACATGCAAGAAATAGGGATATGAGACATTTCCCTTAGGATGAATCCAGTACAAGCATATCTTAGGAGATATAGTGTCATATGTTTTCAATCATAGTAAGCAAGATTGCTTCTATTTCTAGTAGGAATAATTTTCAGTTTCTTTTTCAGAACTCCTTTGGTAAAAGAGGACATATTAAAAATGTGAACAGTATAGAGACAGAAGAAATTACTTAAGAATCACTGGCTTTTTTACATAACCTCAAACTCTGTAAAGTTCAATTCTTTATTACTATTTTTGTGGACAGTAAAATTAAAATTAATTCTATAACAAGAATTCTCTTTTAAAGAATTTTCACTAAATATATGATGTACACTCAAAAAACACTTGCAATTAAGATTAGTTTCAAGGGTTATTTAAAAGTAATACTAACGCTTTTCTTTTTCTTTAATGGGAATATTTTCTAAGGAAAAATACTATGTACAATACTTTCATAAATTGACCTGCAAAATAGTTTTATGGATCTATGACCGAAAATGCCACCTTTCACATTTTATAAGATAAACTGTTAAATGAATGGCAATTTCATTACCATACAAACAGTTAACAGAGTAACATTATTGATAAAAAGTTATTCATTAAAAAATTCTATAGGGATGCCTGGGTGGCACAGCGGTTGGGCATCTGCCTTCGGCTCAGGGCATGATCCCGGCGTGATGGGATCGAGCCCCACATCAGGCTCCCCTGCTATGAGCCTGCTTCCTCCTCTCCCACTCCCCCTGCTTGTGTTTCCTCTCTTGCTGGCTGTCTCTATCTCTGTCAAATAAATAAATAAAATCTTAAAAAAAAAAAAATTCTATAAAGTATAACATATACAAAGAAAAAACACAAAACAAGTTTAATGAACTGCAAAAACTCATTTAACTGTGCGGGTCAAGTATTAGATCACTGCACATAAGAAATTGCCCCTACTCCATTGCCTATTGATAAAACATTCAATTTCTCCACAAAGTTAATTATAATCCTGATTTTTTATACTCAATACTTCCTTACTCCTCTTTATAATTTTACCACCTAAGCATGAAACTCTAGACACTACAGTTTCAATTTGTCTAATTATGAACATTATATAAATGGAATCACGCTGTATATATATATATATATTCCACTATGTGTGGTATTTTAGTTGTGCTTGTGAAATGCATCGCTGCTATTATGTGCAGTTGGCTGTAGCCGTTTCCTTTCATTACCTAACAGTATTACGTTTTATCACTTTCTACTGTCTCCACATTACTTTATCCATCCTACTTATCTGACAAATGATGACAGAACAATATTTGGTATTGTGGTTTTTGGAATTTTACACCTTTTGATGGGTGTGTAGTGGTAGTGTATTAAAGGTTTTCATTTGTACTTCTCTGGTAACTAATGAAACAGATCATCTTCTCTTTTAAGTGCCCATTGTAGCATTTCACCTATTTTTCTATTGGGCTTTCTTCCTTTTCCTTTTGTAATTTTTGAAGCTCTCCAAATATTCTGAATATAAGTTCTTTATCAGATACACCCAACTATAGTCTCCCATATGGATTTAGGTATGGTGTCCCATTCTGTGACTTCCCTTTTCACTATCCTTAGTGTTTTCGATGAAAAAAAGTTCTAAATTTTACCAGAGTTGTTTTTTTCCCAATTTTTTTCCCTCACGGGTTATTAAGTATTCTTTTCAAGAAGTCTTTGTCTACTCTAAGATCATAAAGGTATCTGTGTATGCTTTTTGTAATAGGGCATTGTTATATTTTATACATATAACATATTTAAATCTATCATCTAGTTAGAATTTTTGTATATGGAGTACATTAGGGTTTAAAGATTCAATTTTATTCCACAAGAACATTTAAGTGATGCCACCATCATTTATTGATAAGTTCATACTCCATTATATTGCAGTTACTGTTGTCATATTAGATAACCAAACACACAGGGAATTAAGCCTCTATTGTTTGCTCAGCTTCTAATCTGTCCTTGTACTAATACCACAGCTTAATAATAAACTTTGATACATGACAGCATAAGCCTACTAGGTCTACTATTCTTTGAAAATGCCTTGGCTATTCTTTAGCCTTTGCATTTCCCAAAAAAATGTTAGAACTGGCTTGTCAATTTCCTCCAAAATAAATCAGAAATTCCATCAAACATAAAGATCACTTTGATAAGAGATATTATTGAACTGTTCTATTTTCTGTGCCCATGGAAATAAACATGAGCAAAGATCTGTTTATGAAAGACCAGTATTTCTTTAAAAAAAACTTCACATATTTCATGCATAAATGTCTTGCATATATTTTTTTAGATTCATTCACAGATATTTTCTCTCTTTGATGCTAAAAAAAATCTTTAAAAAGTTCATTTTATGTTTCTTGCTGGTATACAGAAGTAACTTATTTTAAATACTGAACGTGGATACTGTATCCTCATTAAACTCACTTATACCATTGATTATTTTTGGGTTTTCTAGAGACATAATCAAATCATCTTCAAATAATGAGGACTATTTTTTCTTCCCTTTTTTCCTTCTCTTACTGAACTAACTAGAAGCTTCAATTCAATAGTATGATTCTCAAAAGTTCAAGAAAGAAAAGGATGAGAGATCACAGTATAAATTCAGCATATCCTGGTATATGGGGAAGCTTAAGCCATTAAATCTTTGTTTTCAAGTAGATGGGTTAACTTATGGTTTCTAAAAGAGCCTAATAGAGAAGAAAGCACTTAGTTCATATTTTCTCTTTTAAATATCCTTTCAGAAGCCAAAAAGGAGCACACGAGCTTCTGAAATATTATTTCAGAAAAAAACCCATTCTGTACTCCATGAATTTGACTTAACTTTTTCATAATCTAAATAATCAAAACTGAACCTACCTCTGCTTGATTGAGACTAGAGTTTGGAACTCGTGGGGCATGGTGGCTCAGAGCAGAGAGGCAGACAAGAATGAGGTGTAGTGCTCCAATTTCCAATGCCATCCGCCTTAGAAGCACACCATCATCAGTTGTCAATGGTGTGGTGCTGAACAAGCTACGAAGGACATGGAAAGGAAGAGTTGGAAGCACATTGGCTGATGGAGATTGCAGAATATGACCTAGGTTAAGAAAAGAGAACTCAAAATTAAAAACATTTAAGAACACAATAAGGAATAATATACAGGGTCACAAATTATTATATATGATTATTAATTAATAATAAATAATAATTATTATATGACAACATAACATATATCATTAAATTTATTTAAAAAACAACCCAAAGACCACAAATGAATATCTGAAAATTTAATAATAAGAAGTGTCTGGAAAAACCTCTTTAAGACATCATATTTGTAAACAAATAGTTGAGATATATTCATATAATTATATTAATATAGACTATATTAAGATTATTATAAACCAGAAATTGAACTGAAACCTAACAACTAAAATAGAAGCACTGAAAGTTCCTGATTGCCGTGGGAATAGTTTCAACCATGAACAGATAATGAAAGAGTGAAACTATTTTATTTGGTCTGTGATATAGTTTTCTACTACATCTAGCTTTAGAAAAGAATGTTAAATGCAAAAAACCCAAACCAAACCAAAATAAAAACCATCACTATATGAAAAGCAGATGAGACAACGGATACCAGAATTATACTTTTAATAAACATTCACTGTATAGTCACTAAAAAAAAAGGGTGAAATGGCATAAAGACAATTTTCTGCTTAGGGTTACACCTATCATTTTGTGATAGAGTGCCAAAATAAAATGTATCCCTTTACTACTTAAACGAATTAGGTCAAGTAATTAGAAATTGTTGATCTGGGACATCTGGGTTTCAGCTCAGGTCATGATCTCAGCTCAGAGTCAGCTTGAGATTTTTTCTCCCTGGGGCGCCTGGGTGGCTCAGTCGTTAAGCCTCTGCCTTCGGCCCTCTCCCACTCCCCCTGCTTGTGTTCCCTCTCTCGCTGTGTCTGTCAAATAAATAAAATCTTAAAAAAAAAAAAAAAAAGATTCTCTCTTTCCCTTGCCCTCTGCCCCTCCCACTCTGCTCTCTAATAAATAAATCTTAAAAAAAAAAAATCCCTGATCTACTGAAATAGGTATATACAGTTTATATATGAAACCAAACAACCAAGACTATTTAGTATGTAATTTAGTAAGTTATTAGAAAAACATTTAAAATAATGTCACCATTTTTTTTTAAAGATTTTATTTACTTGAGAGAGAGAGCGCGCGCACAAGCAGGGGGAGCAGCAGGCTGAGGGAGAAGCAGGCTCCCCACTGAGCAGGGAGCCCAATGTGGGGCTTGATCGCAGGACCCTGGGATCATGACCTGAGCCGAAGGCAGACGCTTAACTGACTGAGCCACCCAGGTGTCCCAGTGTAGCCATTTTTGAAGAATCCCATCAACATGAAAATTCAAAAGAAAAGAATGTGTTTCATAAAATATGTATTTTGAATATTTAATAGCTTCAGAGTTCTAGGATCCATGAATAAATTCACAGTTTTATTAGATTAAATATATTTTGTATATTTAATTAAAAGGGTTTAACAGTATTCTAACTGGCATGTGACAGATTTCACCTCTAATCAAAACCATGTGATTTTAAAATTAAGAACAATTACTAATTTTCAAATGGAATGGTCATTAACTGAAGAATCACAGGTAAAATGATTGAAAATGTACTTGCTAGGCTACCTTATTACTTTTCTTTAATGTTCCCTTATATTAAATAAAATTGCCAGCCCAATGGAAACAATTGCCATAGCTTTTTATTATCATTCTGTAATATGATTACATTACAAAATATTATATAATGTTATTTTCCACATTCTGTTCTCTTTAGTCTAAACACTGCTTCCAGATTCACTTTAAGAAAGATTATCATCATATCATGACTTGGTTCATATGTTTTAATAAATTTTCATTACTGTTCAGAATAAAATCTGAAGTTCTTAATAAGACTTTCCATGATCCGTTATTGATAATAGCTTTTAGAATGAGCTCTCAGTGCTTTTTATGCAAATTTTCATCAGCTAACTTATCGTCTCTCACATAATCTGAGCACACAAACACTGCTCAAATCATCTTCTTTCTAGCTCATCTCAGCCTAAATAGACTATCCTTCAAGGCCCCACAAAAAATTACTCTGTCACTTCATTCACATAGCTGGGTAGTAAGCAAATAGTCTCACACCTGAGAGCCTTCACAATATACTGGACCTCTGCAAGTCTTCTGTAACTTGTTAAGTCTATGGTTTATATCTACTGCTTGTTGCTACTACTGAAGAACATTAGCTACATGAGGGCAGGATCTAAATAGCTGCTTCATTTTTGGCTGCCTCTGATGGTGCCCAGCAGTTTTGTAGACAGTAAATACATTTTGAATGAATAAAGTAATGAAAATGAAGATTCTTTAGGGTTTGTTATATGTATCATTAGAACAAAACTACCAAGAACAAATGATCTAGTAGCTTTACTGTGACAGAAATAAGGAAGAATAGGCATTAATCTGAGTAACTTTTACATGTCCTACGTTAAATTTCATTAATAATTCTAAACACTTACTTCCTTCTCCATCATCTGTCACTCCCAAAACCAGTCGAAGAAGGCACTGGGCATGTTTTCTCTCTTTTAGTAGCACTTCAGCATAGCCCGGAAGACGAAGAAATAATCCGAAAGCAGCCAAAGAATGGGCAGGAATGGGAGACATGGTCTGTACTGCTGATTTGATGGGTGGAGGTTCAGCTGCAATGGTTTCTGGTGCTTCATAAACTAATTCCCCTGATTGTTCAATGGTCACCCATTCAAACTGATCACTATCTTTCGGCTTTTCCTGGGTGGTAGAAGTTACCACCGGAGCACTCACCTAGAGAAAAAGAAAATTTTTTTGGCTATTTGTGTGTTTCAACATCAGGTTCAAATTAAAGACCTGACTTTAAATGCTCTCTTTAAAATACAGGAATAAAAGGATCAATAAAGGGACTTATTTTTAAAAGCTTCCAAACATCAGAAATTAAATGATATCATGAGTATGGTGGTATCTGCCAAGTATCTCTACTTTAAAGTTAGATACATACATCCATACATTTACTTATTTATAAATGAAGTTACTATTTTATCCTTTGTAATTAGTTAAGAATCTGCAGACAGAGTCTTTGAGGCTATGTAAATATCTTGTTTCTCCCCAAACTCTGATTAGAATTAGCATTTTAAAAATTCTTGCCTAAAACAATAATTACTATTGTTTTCTATCATTCCTTGTACATTTATTAGTTGGCCCTGAACTGTAGGTAAAAATGTTCCCTTCTTCTCCACCTATTTATTCATTCATATATTAATCTACATCAGTATGGAACTAGGGTCCCTGCAGATGGATCAGGGTGGATCCTAAATCAATGACAGTTGTCTTCGATGTCTTTGACAACAAAGACGGCTGTGTGAAAATACAGGAAGAAGTTGGACTGATGCGGCTGTAAGCCAATGAATGTCAAGTGCCAGCAACCACCAGTGTATAAGAAGAGACAAGGACAGATTCTTCCCCAGAGCCTGCACAGGAACCATGGGTCTGATGACAACCTGATTTCAGACTTACAGCTTCCCTACATGTAAAAGAATAAATTTCTGTTGTTTTAGGCCATTCAGTTTGTGGTCCTTTGTTACAGCAGCCCTAGGAAACTAATATACATATACTAAGTACATGAAATTACAGAGAATAATTTCCCTACTTCATTCAATAAAGTGCTTTGTAATTACAATTTTCCATGAGCCACACTCCCTCATTAATAAAAGAGCAATGAAAATACATACATCAATAACAGCAACATTAATTAACAGTAAAGAGGTTAAAGCAGTGTGTTTTTAAAACTATCTGATATAGAAATCGTACCTAAAACGGGAAAAAAAGTTAAGCAAAAAGGCAATGCATTTGGGTAGTAGTATACACTACCATCTTACTCTCACATTTCCAGTAATACCCGTAATTAATATGCCTAAAGAAGCACAGAAATAAAAATGCTACTGTGTGATGACCAATAAAATCAAGGTAAATGCTGCAGCGTAATGAGCTTGGCATATGTGCTCGGTCTTCAGCGTTTCTTTGGTATCAGCTAATTCTCACAAAGCTCTATACAGGCTGACCTTTGAAAGACTTAAAAGATGCTCAAAGACTGTAAGGGAAAGGGTACTCCCAAAAGGTTAACACACGTGAGCTTTTTTAAAAAGCAAAAAAAAGAGAACAAAGGACTTTGCCATGGAATGATATATTCAATTAGGAATCTTATCTTACTTGTTGAATTACTTCTGGATATAGCATGGGTAGTCTTTCTGCAATAAGAGCCAGTCCACCCATTCCTGCAAAAACTTGTAATGGTGACTGAATGGGACAGGTTTCAAGTAAAGATTCATCCAATATCCCATCCATACATTCATCACTTGGAGTGAGAGCCTCATCTTCTGGACAGCTACCAAGTAAGTCTCCATGATCTAGAAAATTAAATTACAAATAACAAGTAAGAAAGGGTCTCGGGGTGCCTGGGTAGCTCAGCTGGTTCAGCGTCTGCCTTCAGCTCAGGTCACGATCCCAGGGTCCTGGGATCAAGCCCCGCATTGGGCTCCCTGCTCAGCGAGGAGCCTGCTTCTCCCTCTCCTTCTGAGCCCCCGCAATCATGCTCTATCTCTCGCTTTCTCTCTCTCAAATAAATAAAATCTTAAAAAAAAAAAAAAAAAGAAAGGGTCTCTTTTTATAATAATCTTTCATTTACAAAGCAGATCTTATTGTCACCTCTCTACTCAACAAAAGAGCATAAATATCTTAGGTTATTCAGACAAATCTTTAAGGCTAGATGCTACAATAATTTTTAAATGATTTCTGAATTTGCCTCTTAAAGTCCTGCTACTCAAAGTACAGTTATTAGCATATGAGCACTGGCATCATCTAAGAGCTTCCAAAATGTAGAATCCCAGGTCCCAGCCCTGACCTACTGAATAAGAATCTGCATTTTAACAATGTTCTATAGGTAATTTATAAGCATATTTTTTAAGTCTGAGAAGCACTGTCCTTTAGGGCATATTTGTAACTTACATTGTATGTAAAAATAAGAAAGTCTGCAGAGATTCAAAGCAAATACTAACGAATGTACATCATGTTCTGAAGTACCTAATTACGAAAAACTGAATACCAACAAAAACTTCTCATACTGAAAACTAAAAATACCATATTGATTTAACTTTGAATCACTCACAAAAGAAAACCAAAAAATTAGTAAGTTTACACATAACCAGATTCTATAAACACTAAAAATACCCCAAATAATCCTGCTGAAAACTGAGCAAAGGAAATAGTCTAAAATTTACTAAAGAATGCAAAAGGCTAATAATAAAGCATACGTGCTCATAAAATCTTTCAATTAAGATTAATTTCTAGCGAAAATAGCAATTTTTTATATTTATAAATAATTCCGTCATAAAGAAAACTACTTTGTTAGCCTGATAAAATAAAATCAAGTAAATTAAGTCATCAGCTACAGAAATCCCTACTTCCTCGGATCAGGGACTGTAATTTTAAAGGAATTATCACATACATACCTTTCTCAGGGTGTAACCTTTTAAAAGAGTCCGTTTTTGACAGACTTGGGTCTGTGATAACTCTAGATCCCAATTTAACAGTCAGGTCTATTGAACGGTAACCTTGAGGAAGTTTTCGGTCATACAGGAGAGTTAAGAGTTGGGCAAGTGTCATTTCTGCTGGCAATGGCTGGCCTAAAAATGACATAACTAAGTTAAACCTAGAATCCAAGAAGGAGACATTTACTTGGTTTGATTTAGTCAGTTAGTTACAGTTTTTACTGAAGTGCACCTTAAGCATCTGATTCTGACACTAATTTAAAAACAATTAAAAATCAGCACATGGAAAGTTTACAGAAATTTATTTCTGATACACGTGAACGATATTGTCTACAGAGAGTGTTAGTCACCAACCAAATCACACCAAGATCTTCTGAGCCATAGCAAGAAACAAAGAAACAAACATTCCTATAAATCCGGGGTTGGCAAAATCTTTTCCCTAAAAGGTCAGGTAATAAATATTTTAAGCAATGAAGACTATACGGTCTCTGCTGAAACTACTAAATCTAATACTGTGGCATGAAAACAGCTATGGACTATACACAAATAAATGGGCATAGCCGTATTTCAATAAAACTTTACAGACAGAGGGGCACCTGGGTGGTTGGTTAAGCATCTGACTCTGGATTTCAGCTCAGGTCATGATCTTAGGTTCAAGAGATAGAGCCCCACGTCGGGCTCCGCACTCAACACAATGTCTGCTTGAGATTTTCTCTCCCTCTGCCCCTCCCCCTGCTTGTACTCTCTCTCTCTCTAAAATAAATAAAATCTTAAAAAAAAATAAACTTTAAAAAATATTTTTTTTAATAGAGAGGGATCCAGTCTACTGGCCATATTTTGTTGATCTGTGCTATAAATCAGTAACGTAAATAAAGCTAAGAAGGAAAATCCTTTCAAAGGTAGCTGGCAATATGATTATAACAATATAGCAAAAAAATAGAAATAAACTGGGTATCACCTTAACCAATGGAAAGTATATTGGTTAAAGAATATGTATCACCTAGGGAGAAAATATTGCTTAACTATCAGTGGTACAGCAAAGAGTTCCACTACTATAACCAATTCATCAAAATCTGCCTCAGACTGCTTCCTATACAACTTGTTATGAACTCTTTAAAACATTACTTTTACTCATTTTATATCACAAAGACAGCAAAATTTAGGAAACTAGTAAACTATAAATATGCAACATTATAATGTTTAAAAGGATATGTAAAAGGTTACTCCTTTTCTTCTCATTTTGCTTACAAGGAACTACACGGATAAAGCCTCACTAACTCATTTATCTCATCAAGAGCACTTGATTAAACTGGAGTCTGGTAATTGCATGTCTTCAAAAAATTTTTTTTATTTTTAAATACTGTGAACATTACCTGCCAAGAGTTTGTGGAACAGGTGAAACACTGGCACAGTAATTATTTTGTTGGCGGTCTCTGCTCCTGAAGAAGCACTTCCTATTTTATCAGGCATTGTCCTCCCTCTCCTGGATGGCGGACGAGGTGGTGTAGCTGACACAGCCCGTTTAGACTGGGATTTCAGCCCTAAAAGAATCAGTAAGATTCTACAGAGAGCCAACACACTCATGAAATAAAAGAGCATTTCTACAATATTTTTTAAAAGCATCACATTCCTAACTAATGCCAAAAGAGAGAAATGTTTCTTCTGATTTTTATCTCCCAATTTTATTTGCCCTTCATGACACACCATGAATTTTGGTTTCACGTTTGTTAACTATTTCCAAGAAAGTAAAAAACAAGGCTAAATTCTACTGTCTCTGAGAAACAGACGACTGCCCATTTACTAGATAGTATTTCTGTATGAGTATGTAAAGGAAATCTCACATTAATTCTTCTCTGATATAGAATAAGTTCCACCAATACAGAGATCTTCTATTTGAGAAGTAAAGTAATATATACGAAACCTTTTTTTTTTTTTAACTAAAATCATCTCACTTATGTTAAAGAAAATATCCTCCAAAATGATCAGTTATCTTGGCCATTTTGTTGTCTTCTTCACCTGACAGTATGAGTACAATTCTCTGTACACTGTCAAGCTTAAATGGAGCACCTAAACAATTCACAGATGTTCAGTATCTGATGAATTATATTAAGTTTTGGATATAAAATAAGTGTAATAATTACAGTGCCAATGAGTAACGGATTTCAGGTGCAATGTTTTTACATCCAGTATTAAAACATCATTACAAGTCAAGCGTTTGCATTAATACTTTTTATTACATTAAGTTTCTATAAATGTTATTTTATAAAAAACCCAAATAAAATCAAGATTATTTAAAAAGAAATCATACCTGAAGCAACAACAACACTGTAATTGTCCTGAAATCCATTTTCTGCCTTAACTTTCTCTTTCTCTTCATGGTTTTTCTTTTCTTTGTCATCTTTCTGTTCACTAATTAGTTTAGCAGTGATACTTGGTGTATCTGTAAGAAAATATTACCTAAAATACACTGCTTTTCAAAGTCATTAAGAAGGAAGCTACAAATATTTCGAAACAAAGATTACACAAGACATTTTCAGTAATATGGACAGAATGCAAATGCATTTAGAAGAAATTGATGAGGTAAAGCCTAATATCCATTCCTTGCTGATACCAATGTAAGGGAATCACCACTGTTCATAAGCCAGGATACTAAGAAAACACTACAAATTACAGTGGTATTACCTCTCAAGGCAATGAAAAACTATTACGACTAAATTTCCTGTACTTTAGGCATAGTTTAATGTGCTTGCCACCAACATGTAATTTGGTCCTCACAACATATGTATCAAGAAAGAATATTATTCTCAAAATAAGAAAACAGCCTTTAGCAAGGTTACTAATCTAACATATTAATGGCAAATATGGAATTCAAGCTCAGGACTCATCCTAGAGCATTATATTAGACTTATTCTACAAACAGGAGTAGAAAGGAACAAATTTTGGTAATGAAGATTTGTTTTGCTCTTTTTAATTTAGGAAACTTCGATACCTTAAAAACAAATACTAAGGACTTTAATAAGATAAACTCTTTGAATTAATGTTTTCTTTCATTACTTTGGAATATGGCATGCTATTAAAAATCATGAAGTGAATGGATGACTGTATAATGATCTGATTTGGCCATTAAGAAATCCAAAAACCTAGATGAACTGTTTTTTTTAAAAACTGTTCTAATATTAAGAATGACTTTCACTAAATGGATACGATTGATATAGATTCTCTTTGTACTTTTCTAACTTAACACAATTATGATCTAATGCTGCTTCATAATGTTAAAAAGGTGAAACAATCAATTGATAAAATAGCATGCTTTGTATTATTTCCTACTCTTAGCTTTCTCTGAATGTCTGAAAACATCCCTGTGATCTCAATTTCTGGAGCTCCTTCCTAACTGCAGACTGTTTTTAAAGAGTTCCATTTTTTGTGAAATTTAGAAATTCTGTAAATACTATAAACAATAAATACAGATGCAACAATACATTCACTGTCTTACAAAAACAACCAAGCAACCCCAAATGGCAAAACAGTTACAGAAGTCAGAATGAAACACTTAAATAATAAAAAAAAATTCACACAATTAATTCATAGCATCATCAAGAAAACCAGTAAAGTTCATTAGGTGCTAAGAACTTAACACAGTGATATCCCAGTAAATGCCAAATACTAAAAGATATCAGTAAGAAAAAATTTTCTCAACATTGTTTAAAATTGTTCTAGCTTGGATTATCACTTCCGGTCAAGATAAAATAACAAAAACCAGATTTACTCTCCAACCTGAAATAACCGCAAACTAGGAAAGTACATTAAATAGTTTTCAGACAATAGCCATTAGGACTGCAGGAGAGGGATGCCTGGATGAGTGAAAACTAAAGAGGTGAGCCCTAGGACTTCTACAGCTGATTAGGCTGCCTTGAGTTTCCCAGGCCACAGACTGGCACAACTCAGGAGTCACCCAAGGTGAGGACAGAGACTAGGAGCCCAGGAAGACAAAGGCAGTTGGCTGCAGTTTTCAGGTGACATTGCCAGGGAGGAGAGATCTGCAGAGAGCTCCAGAGACCTAGTGTCTCCCGTGGGTTTTTAATGCATACGGATGAGCATTTTATATGAGGAAACCACCAAAGGCCAAGGAAAATACTTCTCAAAAGTAGTAAGAGGACCAACCCCAGGTCCTAAAAAGAGGGTTATAATATGTAGTGTTCCTGATGCCTAGTGAATTCCTAACGGAGTTCTCTGAAGAGTATCACCTCAGTAATGAGGCCAAAGTAGCCCTAGACCTTCATTTTCAAATGTGGTACCCTACTTCTATTCTAATATAGCACCTTTTTAAAATTAAATTCATTAAAAATTTAGTTCCTTAGCCTCACCAAACAAATTTCATGTGCCTAAAAGCTACTGTACTAGACAGTGTAAGTTTATAAAAAACTTCCATCATCACAATAAGTTCTGCCCTAGATTAAAAGCAGCTCTTGTCCTACCTAATACAACTTACAGGCTGGCTCTAAAAGCAACAATCTGTTTTCAGTTAATATAACTTTATTCCAAAACAAAATGAAAAATATTTACTAAAATACAAGAATTTCGAGCACCCAAAAGAAGTAAAAAGGTAGAAGTCACATTGCCTGGCATCCAATAAAATTTTCCAGGCAAATAAAGAAACAATAATATACAATCCATAATAAGGAAAAAATAATCAACATAAACAGACTGGTGTGTTTAAGATGACAGAGGAAAGCTTATACACTTTAGGTAAGGACAAGGAGATATAAAAAAGAACCAAAAGAACTTCTAACAAATTAGGCACTCCAGAGGAATAGAATTTGAAGACAGAGCAATATAAATTATATAAAAATTATAAAGAGAGGGGAAAAAAGTTGGGCAAAAAAAGTGAAAAGAGCTTCAATGAGCTGTGAAACAACCTCAAGAGGCCTAATAAAAATGTGTAATTGGAATTATCCAAAGAGAGGAGAGAAACAAGGGGAAAGAAAATATCTGAGACAATATTTGTTAAAAAAAAAAAAAATCCAAATCTGATGAAATCTATAAACCCAGAGTCAAGAAAGTCAACAAACCTGCATTATAAGAAGAAAACTACAAGGCATGTAACAATCAAATTGCTTAAAAGCAACAAGAGAAATTTGTAAAAGCAGAAATACTGACACGCGACCTTTATTTTTTTAAAGCAATATAGTGAAAAGCTATAGGAAGTAGGTAAAATTATTAAGTAATTTTGGATTACTTGTTTTTGTTTTTATACATATTGAAAAAATACATACACACATGTAAATATATCATCAAATATAGCTAGAGATCATAAACATGCCTTAAAGGACCAAAGCATTGCTAAATAGAGGTTAAATTCAGCACTTGCAAATTTCTGATGTTTGCTCAGGATGATTGTGTTGGACTTTTTTACTAAGAGTAGTATTCTTACAAAACAATCAATTTATTTTTTAAATATGTATGTAATAAAGGGAACTATTCCTTATTCTTAATGACTGAATATGACATTTTAGAAAATAGCATTCCTTTATAGTAAAGATAAAGAAAAATGTTAAATTTCCAGTTACTCTGTAATAATATCTATTACTTTTCCATAATCAAGTTAAATGTAAGAAATCTCAATAACTGAATTTCAGTACTCTTCCCCCCTTGTCCTTCTTTCATTTATTATTCATTTCTTTCCTTCATCATGTAGAAGGAACAATTTCAACGCTATGATAGAAAAAGTCTGTAAAATCAAATTATCAAAAAAGTTTACCTGTAACAAGATAAGACAGACATTTTCAAATAAGAACAAATGTTATTTATGCAGTTATAATAGTATTCTAACATTTTATTGCATAACATGTAAAAAGAAAAGAATTAGAGTATTACATACACACTTGGGTTATGCAGTGACTAAAGGCAAAAAAGATTCTTTTCTATCTTATTTTCTCATAGCAATCACATCCATTCACGTGGTTTAACCTACTACCTATGTATGGTGACAACTCCGAAATCTCTTCAATCCAGTTTTTTATTCTAAGCTTAGATTTCTATTTCCCACTGATAAATAGGGATAAGATTTTTTTCTGAGATACTTCTGACTTCCTACAGTTGTAAGCTTAGGTACCCCCTTCCAATGCATACAGACAGAAACATATTTGTATTAGAACGTGAACATTCTTTAATTTTGTTTTTTTTTAATCTGACAGCATACATAAGATCATAATACTCTGAGGGGCAGAGTGTGTGTCTTGCTTTCTTTCACACCCTCAGGGCTAATTATTGTGCTTAGACACAGAAGATGCTCAGTCAATTTATCACTGATTTCATTCACAGGATTTCTGAGAGGCAATAAAATCAAACTGTCTACAGTTGATTTGCATTCTGCCATTAAAAATTGTTTTTATTTTTAAATCAAAACCACACTGAGATACCACCTTACGCCAGTTAGAATGGCAAAAATTGACAAGGCAAGAAACAACAATTGCTGGAGAGGATGTGGAGAAAGGGGATCCCTCCTACATTGTTGGTGGGAATGCAAGTTGGTACAGCCACTCTGGAAAACAGTGTGGGGGTTCCTTAAAAAGTTAAAAATTGAGCTACCCTATGATCCAGCAACTGCACTACTGGGTATTTACCCCAAAAATACAGACATAGTGAAGAGAAGGGCCCTATGCACCCCAATGTTCATAGCAGCATTGTCCACAATAGCTAAATCATGGAAGGAGCCGAGATGCCCTTCAACAGATGACTGGATTAAGAAGTTGTGGTCCATATACAATGGAATATTACTCAGCTATCAAAAAGAACGATTTCTCAACATCTGCTGCAACATGGAGGGGACTGGAGGAGATAATGCTAAGTGAAATAAGTCAAGCAGAGAAAGACAACTATCATATGATTTCTCTCATCTATGGAACATAAGAAGTAGGAAGATCAGTAGGAGAAGAAAGGGATAAAGAAAGGGGGGTAAACAGAAGGGGGAATGAAGCATGAGAGACTATGGACTCTGGGAAACAAACTAAGGGCTTCAGAGGGGAGGGGGTGGGGGAATAGGATAGGCTGGTGATGGGTATTAAGGAGGGCACGTATTGCATGGTGCACTGGGTGTTATACGCAAGTAATGAATCATGGAACTTTACATCAAAAACCAGGGATGTACTGTATGGTGACTAACATAATAAAAAAATATTATTATAAAAAAAACTTTTTATTTTTATAACCTATATGCTGTTCAAAGGCATTAACTTAGAATGGCTTAGAAGCATCATCTTAGAATACAGCCAAGAACCTAAGGGAAAATTTCTTTCTTTTTTCACTATTATAAACAATAAGGTCACCAGTCAGATCTACCTACCTCATTTTCATCTTTTGACCATTCATTTTGTCCTGAGATCTAGTGAATGTTCATTAGAGTCCTGTCATCCCAACTAATAGCCTGCAAATCATCTATTATAAGACAGCCAGGTGGTTTATTGTGAGAAAATTCCATCAACGGCTTCCCAAGGCTTGTCAACATTTCCAACTGTCCATTCTGTCATTACCCCACATAATACACATCACACCAAAAGAACTATGGGTGTTAGAATGTACTGTACATTTTGTCCCCTTCATCAGCTTCTTACTCATGCTTCAAAATGTGAAGACATGTTGACCTTTTCTATTCATTTAATGGTTGCTGAGTAGATGCAGTAAAATAAACAGTTGCTAAAAATAATAAAATTCTATATAATCTAACATAAAGTCAAAGAAAAATTAATACTTAAATCTGACTTGCCTGAAACTCTGTCAAGAACTTCTGATAATGTTGTTGAGACTGGCAAATGAAGTGTTCGGAACTTATGGCCTGCTCCATACATCGGATGCTGGATGACATGGCTTGTGGCATTAATTCTACCTTTATACAGCTGAAAATTCAAAAGAAATCAAGAAGTTATTTTTTGATACATGTATCATTATAAAACAATTTCAAAAGCATAAAAGAATAATAAATTTTAAATGCACACAAAATATAAGGGTTTATTTTGTGTATATTTTAAAATGTGGTGCATCAGCCATTTGATTTGTTGGTCAACTTTTGTATTAGCGTCACTGTACCTAATAATCAGTCACTTTTTCCCCCAACCAAATTGTACTTTTCATGGTAGGGTATAATCAGGCTATTCAACACAAGGAGGGTTTAAGTCCTATCATTAAGTATAAAGGTTATTCTAGTTTCAGTTTGTTATTTTAGAAATTAAGATGTAGAGGTGACTTCAGGTTCTGATATGAAATTGTGAAATATCTCTGCGCACAGCTAATTATGAAGATTTATTTAACTGTTAAATACTCACTGGACAAGGAGATTGAAGAAACATTGTCACTTTCTCATCTTCCAGCATCAACTGCAAAAATAATCTACGTATAAACCCTGAAATGTTCCCCGATGTTGGAAGGTTCCCTCTTTGAGGAGATGTCTGAAAAAGTTCACAGAGAACCTGGCAAGTAGAGATTTTAAAAGTTAAGTGCACTATTTATCTGCAGCTTTGTACTTTTAAGAATAAAAAATACAATCCCCAGAGAAAATTTCTGTGAATAAGAGAAATTACTACAGAGTTTTCACATAATAAATACCTAGCATAACCAAGTTACATTTAACTTTAGTATCAATGCGGTTACAATGTAATAAAAATTATGGGAAAAAGGGTATTAGAAATAAAACAGAAAGGGGCGCCTGGGTGGCTCAGTCGTTAAGCGTCTGCCTTCAGCTCGGGGCGTGATCCCGGCATTATGGGATCGAGCCCCGCATCAGGCTCCTCTGCTGGGAGCCTGCTTCTTCCTCTCCTACTCCCCCTGCTTGTGGTCCCTCTCTCTCTGGCTGTCTCTCTCTGTCAAATAAATAAATAAAATCTTTTAAAAAAAAAAAAAAAAAGAAAGAAAGAAATAAAACAGAAAGCCTTAGTAAGAAGCTGAGTGATGAAAACTAAGCCAGAAAGCAATAATTCACAAAGTTTTCATGCTACCCTGAGGCACAAACCAAATTTTCAAATACTCATATGCATGGCCTCAGTTAAAACTGGTAATTTAAGCATTTCCTTTTTAATTAGGCACACTAAGCGGATATAGTTTCAGAGTAACTACTTTTGACAGTAAAGTATCTTGTTATTCTTCTCAATAACGTTAAATCATTAGTATTTTTTGAAAATTATTGTAACTATCCTTCTAGATACTAATAAAGTCTGTCCTGAATAAGCACTCTAAATTAGGGAGTAAAAAAAGAAGCTGATTTCTATTTATTGAAATCTCAGGCTCTATGCTAGTTACTTTATATACGTTATGGTATTTAATTGTCTCAAAAACAATCTTTGAGGCAGGTATTATCATTCCCATTTTATAGGTTAAACAACCTGATGAAAGTCAAAACAGCCAGAAAGGAGGAGAATCTGGGAAAAATCAACTAGAATTATTATTGAAATAATTCTAGCTTTCAAGATTTCGGCCCCATGGACTTACTACAATAAAATCATCTCTTAACATTTTTAATGTGTTTGCTAAGAGTCTCCTATCTGAAAACTACCCTAATGTCTACTTCATTACAAGCAAACCAAGAGTTGTAGCAATCCAGTCACAACAAAATACAAAGTCTCAATGAGGATGAGAAGCTCGATGACCACTTTCAAGCGATCAATCCTCTTTTGGCAGCTGAAGTACTGTTTTTCTGGGCTTTTTTTTTTTTTTTAACTGGATTTCAGGGAGTGGGGTTTGAGTTTTAAAGGAGGAATGTATCAACTATAGCTAGAATTGCCATGAATTTGCCCATTATCTCATCAAAAGGAATATATGACAGTTGAGAGGAGGAGGGAGCAGATATCATCAATACTTTATTTTAATTATGGTTCAAATTCAGATCCTTTAATGTGCTGGATCCCAAACTTCATCATCACCTGTAACACATACCCCTTTCTCAACTAATTTCATTAGTGTTGTTTAACAGTGTATTAAAATAATGCCTAAAACATAAGCCAATTTTTCTAATCTTACCTGGGCCATCAGTTTTTGATTATTAGGGTGGCATGAAATGCACTGCAGAAAGAAGGCAACAGTCGCATTCTCAATTGCTGTCCTCTGTTGAGTAGTCAATCCTGTTGGAGCAGCTGAAGAAAGAGAGGCTGATCTTGCACTGGTTTGCTGGGCACCTAAATTATGTCCTCCAGAAGTGGACCCAGAGTGACATAATAAAAACAGAAGTGCTGTCCATAGTGGATTGACTTCAGACCCACCAAGCCAGTCTTTCATAATATGGCTACTGCCAACTTCTGTCAAAAACCTAAGAATAGGAGCAACCAGGTCTGCTGTGATAGGCATCTTATTACATTGCTGTGCAACATGATGCCGCCTGAGCTTGTCCTGGGAAATATCTATTGACTGAGCAATGCTTTCTGAGCAACAAATGTGACTAAAGCAAAAACTAGCCAGACTCCTCACAAGAAGAGATGGCAAACCTGAGTCCAATAATTGTTTGATAGCTTCTGGAGATTGAGAAGAGGACGCAAGGGTCGCCAAATGTGATTCAGTTAGTGCAAGAGGTGCTTGTGCATTTTTAGAGTCATCTGTTAAGGATGAAGTAAGATCTTGCTTTTTGCTATCATCAGTCATGGACAGTCTGTGATGACACTGCACCGGAGGAGGGGTAATTCCCATCCAGCCCATGAGCAAAGAAAAATAACTTGGGTGTATATGACACATGGAGCAAAGCAGACTGTCAACAGCTTTCTTCAAAACCATATTGCAGGGAAGAGACATGGACCAATTAAAAAGTAACCTAGGGGAAATAAAGATGCCAGGTTAACATTATACATGTATCTTTAGAAAGACCTCATTGTTTCTAATACCTCTATTAGAAATCAACCTATACTCTATACAATTATAAAATCTATAAAATTATACATTTTGTTTGACATAATATGACATCATAAGATTTCAGGAAGATTGCTTGTGATATATATTATTTAAATATTTAGGTAGACAAAGTTAGGTGAGTCTTATAAAATGAGTACAAAAAATCAAGAGACCTATATTAAAATGGATCTACCATTCTTTGTGTGACCTAAAGCAAGTCACATAAAGAAACACTGAAAAATTATACAAAAGAAACGTTTAGATTGAATTTGACATGATTGATGGCTTAAATTCACATTTGCAAATCAGAAACTATTAGGGAGTTTCACTAGTAAGTCATAGGTTACGCCAACTGAGGAGGCCAAATATGAAAATGACAGACTACAGGACAAAAGGCCAAACTTTTAAGAGTCATGGAACTCCTCAGAAATAAATGATATTCTCTTGTAGATTTAGCAATTATCAGGAAGTTCAACAAAGCCTTAGCTGAATACGGTAAAGAAATGTGCATAAGTGGAAACTACCAAAAGAACAATTTTATCAGATATCTAGAAAGCAGTAAAAACAACTAATCATAAAAACTCTAAGTAGTAACTCTTTCAAAATTTCCAGCTATAATTTTTCTCCCTAGTTGTACATTAAAGATAAAAAAAATCTGGTGGGGTAGGGGCCTGGGAGGCTCAGTCAGTTAAGTGTCTGACACTTGATCTCAGCTCAGGTTTTGATGTCAAGGTCATGAGTTCCAGCCTCGCACTGGGCTCCACGCTGGGCATGGAGCCTATTAAAAACAAAAATTCTGGTGGGTAAATTTGCAAAAAAGAATAAACACTATGAACTGTAGGGACACATACATTAAACACTCTGATTGTAGGTGGGAAAAGCAGGCAATGACATGAATATAAATTAATTAAATTTGTGTGACACCTAATTCCAAAATTATACCTGACTATATTTAACTACTACTTTCAAAGTATTATTATTATCCAAATAGGCATATAAAATACTGTTTCATCAAGTGAAAACCTGTAAAGATCTAGTACTGAGGAAAAAAAGAATTTCAAAAATCGTACTTACTCAAAGAGCTCTCGGTCCAGCAGTGCTGGTAAATCATACTCTACAAGCAATTCGTAACTATGCCACAGAATTGCTGCCACACAGTGAAGATGAGAAGGAGATGGCATGAGAAGACCATACTCTACCGCTGAAGAGTTAGGGCACATGTAGCTCATCCTGCCACTCCTCCTCATAGCGGCCACTCTTGCAGAATCACTGACCCATTTTAACAAGGCCTGGATTCTTAAAAGAAAATGAGTTCAAATAACCAATTATACCACAACTGACATTTAATATGGATAAATATCACCATTACATGTAAGCAACTTATATATGAGAATAATAATATACTGTTTTTGGTAATTTTAACCTAAAATAGGAGGGAAAAGGAATTTATATAAGCAGGAAGAATATAGTAGTTCTAGTTTTCCCATAACCTTACTAATCTTAACTGATGAACATGTTTGAAATAACATAACTATAATTTTGCAAATAAACACTAATTTCGTAACTCACTTATTAAAAAAAAAAAAACCCTATCACGATCTGAAATTACAGGATACAAAGCTTAACAAATTCACTGTCTCTTGTAAATTTTATGTTGTAACAAATCCACACAACCTAGAGCAGTAACCTGGTGCTAATTCTTCATTGTGTAGAATCTCATGCAATATAGCTTGTGTCATACCTCTGGCCCCCAACCATTAAATACTAATAGCAGCCACCCATCCCCCTTCACTCTGAAAACAGTGCACTTTTTTCAAGTGCCATCCTACCCTCAATACCCTGGAGCGGGGGCTACTGACTGACGACAATCCTTTTAAAGCAATAAGGCTTTGGAGTTTATATAAAATACAGAAAATACGATAAGATTTATAATTGAGTTCTTAAAACGTGGTGTTTATACTTTTTGTTTGCTTTCAAATTTCTAGTTTAGATCAAAAGATTCTTTGTTTTAGGGTAAAAGAAATGGGGTTAGTCCCTTCAAATTTCCTATGACAAGAAATTGAGAGAAGTCAGAAAAAGAGAAGAAAGACGAGGCAATTAGGGAGGAGTAAGATTTTGTCAGTCCATGGAAGCCAACAATCTTGTTATTACGTCAGTTCTAAAACAGTTATGTTTTAAAAAGTATTATGCAGTAAAAACAACTTTGTTTAGGATAATTTTCTTATGATAAAAACCATAAAAGTATTAAAAGAATCAAATAATTATAAGAGATTTTAAGAAAGCTGTTCCAGAAAAATATTTAAAACTCATTTTTTATAATCTTTTTAACCCTATTAACCATTATGATTCAAACTTGGCACAAATTTCTTTTATCAAAAAATATTTTTTTAATTCCAATCTATTTTTAAATACAATAATCATATAATTTATGTAAAGGAAAAAGCTTAATGGAAGCCAGCTTATTTAATATTTTGAAGTTATCATGCCGAAAATAAATTTACTTGGTTAAATGTCATTTAAACATTTTTAAACAGAAAATATGAAAGCAACTAGCCTAAAATAAGTAAAAGCCATTACATTATCCATGACTAGAGTATCAATATTTACCAGGCACCTTCCATGCCTGACACTCTACTATAAACTCCCAAGTCGGACCTATGTAAATCTTCCCTTGTGAATGACGGTATTGTCTCCTCAAACCAAGACAAAAACTGGATTCAATGAACCTGGACACTCTAGTATCTAGCACAGTGCCAGGCATATAGCAGCTATTCAGTAAATACTAATGAGTTAAGTACCCACAAAAATTAATATTAATTTATAAACAAATTAATAAAATACCAAATGATTTCCTCAAACAATAATTAAAATATTACAGGATCACATAAGTCAGAAAACAAAAGATTGTTTATAGAGCCACATACTCTACAAATGTCCTTCTGATATAAATGAGATATAAAACGAGAATGCCAAATCATCACTCAAAAAATGTACCAATAAAAACATGTTCCAAAAATACTTGGAGTTCTTATCAATTTGGAGGTAGAAGGCATCAAGGAAGAACTACATTAGTAAAACTAATCTAAAAATTACCTACACTAAAACGTCACTAAATATATAGGTTCAGATGTTATTTACTTGGTATGATAGCATTTCATTTTGTGGTAGGAAAGAAAAAAAAGGTAGAGAGTCTACTAAAAAGCTGTCAATTAATATTATGAATAATAATAAATAATCAAAACAAACACTTTTACCATTGTCAAAATAGTCTTCATACCTAATATGGACACAAGAGTCCTATATTCAGACACAGTTAGTAAATACTACCTAAGACAAGTAGTATGATTAGGATACCATTACAACTTACAAAGTTCTCATCACAACACGTTCACGTAAAAATATGTAATATCTTATTCCATTCCAATCAAAAGTAATATTGATTAAAAATTCTATTTGAGTTCAAATTTGCTTAAAATATGACCAAATATATAAAAATTTATGTTAAATTTTCACAAAAATCTCTAGAAGTTGTATCATGTAAAGCATACAGGTAAATGTGCAATATAATCAACAGTCTTGATTTCTCTGAAACACTCTAAGGAGAAAATATTACAAGTAACATTCAGTACCATGTGACTGTGCGTATGTGTGTCTTTAAACAAAAAACAAGAGCAACATATACCTGTCCTTTGTTCCGGGATCCTGAGTTGTTCCAAGCTGGTAAAGAATATCTATTGTAGAATCAGAAGAGAGTCCGTTCAGTCTTCCAAAAAGTAAAGGGCTGTTCAAGTCTTGCAATAAAGAACCAAAAGAAAGTTTGCTCAATTAGCAAATGGGGTAAGAAGATTTGCTCAATTTAATTTTAAATTGTTAATTAAAAATAACTCTTCTGGGGCGCCTGGGTGGCTAAGTCGTTAAGCGTCTGCCTTTGGCTCAGGGCGTGATCCCAGCGTTCTGGGATCGAGCCCCACATCAGGCTCCTCTGCTGGAAGCCTGCTTCTTCCTCTCCCACTCCCCCTGCTTGTGTTCCCTTTCTGGCTGGCTGTCTCTCTCTCTGTCAAATAAATAAATAAAATCTAAAAAAAAAAAAAAAAAACTCTTCTATAAGTTACAACAAAAATAACAAACCAACCCCTAAAACATTGAAACCAAAACGGAAATTAATCTCAGAAACAGGTTTAATCATAGACATCATATAATTCAACTTCATTATTTTGCAGATAGGTAAAAAACTATCAAAGTTAACTGTCACCTGTAGGATCACTGCCTGATGCTGCACAGTTTCTCAGAAGAATGTCTATAAGCTTCAGGCCAATTCTAGTGGACTGCAGTCCTATCTTTACAAGCACGACCTCGATGTTGGGTGAATGCATTCCACAGTATGGGGACATCAATAAGGCAGCACAAGTCTGCAGCAGATTAGCAGTAGGTGCGGCTGCACTGGCCATCATTCCTTCCAAATCACTGATGTGAGTAAGGCAATGATGTAATAACCGTAACCATCCGATACTGAAATATACAACACAAAATGGCTTATGTGGTAAATTTAACTAGCTCAAATTATTTCTGGGGTAAAACCAAACAAATCAGCATGTTGTGTTTCATAAATAACACCAATCTGTGTAAAAAAAAAAATGCTATAAGATCAATAAGGAATTAAACACAATAAGTTTTCTTCATAACACAATAATACTTAACCACTAATCGTATTTAGGAACTACACGCTTGTCTTTCTTTTTAATTAGTCAGAAAATGTTTTTACATATACATACATTTATGTTTAAATACAAACTGCATAAACTTATAGCTGTGCAAAACTATAAAGTCTTGGCAGCTTGAGAATAAAACAAAAACCCTAAATTTTCTTATCAGGCAAAACTTTCAATAGAACCAGTCTATAAAATTTTCAACTATCAAAATTTACTAGAGGTATGTGAATTAAAGGATATATTCAGGTTTTGGTTTACTTGGTCAATTTGTAGGACTCCAAGCTAACCCTTCTAATCGGCATTTAGGAATTACCATGTAAGATTAGGTCTCTGTCCATATTGTCTATCTGTACGGCTCAGATGTATCCTGGTGACAGACACTTCGAAATTCTTATATTAGACTGTGATCCAAAGAACAGAAACCCATACCCATATATACCATATTGTAGATTATCTCAAGAATTAAACACACATAAATCTAAACTTTAACCAGTCTCAAGTTCCGGTTCTACAGAATTAGTATTTCTATTGCACCTTATAAAATTATGGTATTATATAAATTACCTATGGAGGAAAGAACGTCCTAAGCCCTAAAAAAGAAGCCACAGAATAATTTCATAAAAAGTTCAGAAAGCTTTTTCTTTTTTAATGAGATACGTAACATACCTCGTTTTGGATACCTGATCTTCAGATGGAAGAAAGGGATTATTAACTGTCGCTGAAGAAGTGGTACCAAAAGCAGTGAGGCCCAGTAACTTAATTTGTGAAAGGCCTAATGTGCTGGCATCTCGTGGGCGATGAAGTCTAAGGCAGACAGCAGAAGCTACTTCAGCTTTTACCAGCTGAATTTTTATGTAGGTGAGACCACTTGTGACAACAGGAGTGGACAAAGGTAGCATGTTTACCCCATCTGCACTCACTTCAACAGACACTGAGGATGGGCAGGCTGTAGGAAAAGAATATGAAAAATTACTAAAGAAAATGTGAACTTGACTTCATGGTTTGTGGAAATCCCAGTAAAACAGCAGCTTTTAGTTATAGTCATTACGAATTTGCTAAAAGAAAATTTATATGCCACATCATACTTTGTTACTGACTTTCAAGATAACTGGTTTTAGATCTATTTTCCAACACAAAATATGAGATCTACAATATAACAAAAATAGTATTTTAAAAATTCTAACACTCACCTAAAAAAAAGATTAACTGAAAATATGTAATCCACATGTACACTCTTGAGTCTGTACAAGAAAAAAAATTGCCAAATTGGCAATTGCTCTATTATTTCTACTTTACTCAGAATTATCACCAACAATGTGGGACATTTTATTAATATGCCATGGTTTACTGTTAAGTCATTTGGGAAAGAAGAATATAAAAAAACAAAGTTCTTTTCTACTAACTCATTATTTCAGTACTACCATATTGCAATGATTTTGAATACAGCTGAGTTTTGTTTTTTTTTTAAAGATTTTATTTATTTATTTGACAGAGAGACAGACAGCCGGAGAGAGAGGGAACACAAGCAGGGGGAGTGGGAGAAGAAGAAGCAGGCTCCCAGTGGAGGAACCTGATGTGGGGCTCGATCCCATAACTCCAGGATCACGCCCTGAGCCGAAGGCAGACGCTTAACGACTGAGCCACCCAGGTGCCCCAATGAGCCACCTCGGCGCCCCGAATACAGCTGAGTTTAAAAACTGCTTTTGCCTCCAATATTTTATTTCCCTTTCAAAATTTAACAAAACATCCAGAAGATTTTATTTTAAATCATTTTCTGCTAAAATTTAAGTAGGTTCAATGAAGTAATATGGGAAAATTATTTCTAACATAACATGGAAGCCCATATAAGAAATCTATCAACTAAAATTATCTTTGAACTTTGATTTTAATTTTAATTTCAATTATAGTATTAGGAAGTAACTTTTACTATATGCCAACTACATGTTAGGTTTACACTGAGAACTAGACAAATATCAATTTTGAAATTTAATCTTCACTTTTGAGAAAAGTACTATCTACATTTTACACAAATTGACAAAGTCAGAGAAATTAAGCAATCCAAATTCTTACATGAACAAATGGCACATTTTATATTCAAGCCCATATTTGATTCTAAAGGCTATGTTATTTCCAATGGAACAAAACACATTTTCAATTTCTGCTCCAATAATAAAACCAAAAGATTTTATTAAGCACACTTATAGTAGGGAACACCTAACCTAGTGATTTTTTTTTTCTTTAAAGAGAGAGAGTGTGTGTTCATAAGTGGGGTGGGAGGGTCGGTCGGGGGGGCAAGGGAGTGAGTGAGGGTCGGGGGGGATGAGCAGAGGGAGAGGGAGAGAGAGATCCTACACAGATTCCAAGCCCAGTGTGGAACCTGACGCAGGGCTCGGTCTCATGATCATGACATGAGCCGAAATCAAGAGTTGGGCACTTAACTGACTGAGCCACCCAGGTGCCTCAACATAGTGATTTTTTAATAAAAAACAGAGTTCTTCCTTGTAACACTCTTCCTACCTCAGTCCCCATGTGCAAATTCTAGCCCCACTTCAAAGCCCACCATTTACATGGACCATTCTTACTCTTTCTAAATAAAAGCAATCTCTTCCTCATGTTAGATTTCCCTCTACATTTTATACTGACTGATATTTTACCATGTAATACAGTTATTTTTGATCTGCTAAAACACTATGAATTCATGCATTTTCCTACTGCCATTGTATTCATTATATCTATTTTTATCTAAGAAGTGTGAATTCCACAAGTATATAAGAGAGTAACAGCAATCTAATCTTGCAAGTGGAAAATTTATTTTTCCACACATGCCAGGGATCTACAAAGTTTCCCACAGTTTTTCATCCAATTATTGAGTGACATTTGACAACAACGAGAATTAATCAGCAACATAAATGAATGTAACAATGTCAACAATTCTGTAAAAAAATCACTGTTTATACTGAAAGAATTTGAGGATAAAAAATGCAAATTTGTATTTCACATTCCTTTATGAATACTTGAAAGAATTCTCCTCTTAATGTGAAACTTTTCTAAAAATTCTTTTGAATTATTTACCTTGCAAAGTGACAAAACATAATCAATGAAAAAGCATTGAATGATACTCAAAATAGTACAAAGTAAAAAAAAAAAAAATCACACTCAAATATCTAAAATATTATAATAAAAAATTCTTTACATGTAATTATCTTATAATGGGAAGGGGGAAAGACAAATAAACCTAATAGATTTAATTTCACATTACAAGACTAGCACTGAAGACAGGGATGGAGAGAATAAGATTGCTATCTACGGGTGTATTAAACTAACTCATCTCAATGCTATGGCTTAACTTGGGAGGAAAGGCAAGGCAAAATTATGTATAAATGAAATATATCTGTCTGGATTTCATGAAACATTCTATTTGTTTTTGGGAAATAGCCATGCCAATTCATTTCAAGGGAAATGATTTGGTGGTAATGTTGAATATTATACAAAAAAACTTGAAAATTAAGCAATCTGGTAATCATACCTAAGTGTATCTCTGTTTATTAAATATTTTTCTTATTTTTAAGTGTTTCTTGATTACAGTTTATTTTCATAATGCTTCTTTACAAAAAAATATTACTCACTTGCAAGAGATGCAAGGTGAGGTTGGATATGTATCTCTTTTAGAAGCACTGCTGCAGGAAGGTGAATGGTAAGGTCGCACCAAGCCTCCTCTGGCAGAAAGATGTAGGACCAAGCAGCAGAGCGAGCTCTTCTATGGGGTGGCGTGGCCTGTAAAAGCACCTCAGCTGGTTGGGCAGTAGGACTGCTAGATGTAATTGTACCTACAGAAGAGATTTCAAAAAAAAAAAAAAAAAAAAAATTCGTAGGAGAAATCAAATAAAGCATCAAGAACTATTCAAATCATAATAATTAAACTAGAAAAATTAGCTAAAACCATGAACATATGATGCTACAAATGTACTTATTAGTATATTTAGCATGATTTGTCATAATATTCACAAAACGTCAGGACATCTAATCAACTTGCAAGGTGACAAGTTCATTATTGCTGTTTAATTTCTTTTTACTCACATGTTGAATGAAAACTAAAGTAGTAGTAACAACAAATCTAGCACAACTCTCAAATAATTTAAGTAAAAGAACTATGTTCAAGACAACCTTCAACTTGAAAATAATCACCTTTATCTTAGTTGTCAATACTTATGAGTTAGAAATATGAAAAGAAGTATATAAAAAGAAACTATGTAAACTGGAAAAAGGAGTAACTATTTAAATCTGAAGCTACTTAAAAAAAATCTTTCAAAATAAGGAACAAATCCTTTAAACTGATTAACATTTACAATGAAAACTGACATAAGAATTTGCTACTTTCACAAACTGTCTTACTATTTAACTAACAAATAAAAACAAATGTGATTGCTAAAGAACCATTAAAAACTTCCTTCTGATCAACAGAAAGTTTCAAAAACCACTACCTTTAAAATCACTTGTTTGTAATTGGTGTTACTGTAATATAATCAACTTACGTCAACAACTATTTTTGCTTCATACCAGCTAATCAACTATATAAACCCACACCAATAAGATTTAATGATTCTTTTCTTACCCAAGGGTGCAAAGTTATGGATCCCTTCTGCATTGTCAGGCTCAGAAGCTAGTATTCTTGTTTTCAAAGTGCTATCAACAGCTTTATTTGGACCAGAGTCAAGAAATTTCATAATAGTTGATACCATACTTCTTGCAGTGTTTACAATAGCCCTTGTACTAGTAACCATATTGTTGCAAATCAGCTGAACGCCACCTAAATTTACAAAGAACACCAAATGAAAATTACATTAAGATACTTTGACACTGAGTCACCTTTTGCAGAACACTACAAAGATGAGATCATACACTGTCAAATGATTATACTAAATGACAATTTTTGGAATTTATCTTACCCATATCATGGAATGCTTTCAAGGCATCACTCGTATCCAATACTCTCAAAATAAACCACAGTAATGGTTCAGATAACTGGCAGGTAGCAAGAGAGCCCTAAAAAAAAAAAAAGTGTACTGTGACTTTAAAATCTTAATCATGAATTTCCTGTGAATTAGAACAATTAAACTTATTAATGTAATATTCTTTTATAGTTAGTTATTCTAAAATGGCAGCCTTAATCTAAATCACTAAATACAACATATCTGCCAAAATACATAAGAAATCTTATGTGAATCAGAAAGGAAGTGTATAGTCTCCTCTCTGAATTCAGAGTATTTTTTAAAGCTGTCTATATCTACTATTTACAGACTATTTACTATCTACAGACTACTATATCTGTCTATAACTACTATACTATGAATCTGTCTATATTTACTATTATCATTTTTGACCTTAATGTGCAATGATTTTGTTTTCCATTAGACACTAATTTCATTTAAAAATGGATCCTTCTCAGGGCGCCTGGGTGGCTCAGTTGGTTAAGCGTCTGCCTTCGGCTCAGGTCATGATCCCAGGGTCCTGGGATCGAGTCCCACACTGGGCTCCCTGGTCAGTGGGGAGCCTGCTTCTCCCTCTCCCTCTGCCACTCCCCCCTGCTTGTGCTCTCTCACACTCTCTCTAAGTAAAATCTTAAAAATAAATAAAAATAAAAAATAAAAATGGATCCTTCTCAAATATCTACCTACTCATGGATACACACACATATATATACAACAAATTTTTAAGAAAATGGTAATTTTACACTGACAAAATACTCCTTTAAAAAGTACGTTTTAAAAACCTGTATTTGTAAAAATGGTAAATGGACTAGAAGTTAAAATAATCACACTGGTTCCTACAATTTCATTTTATAAGGAAAGATAAAAAGCAGGAATATTCTAACCTATTTTTCTTTTAAAATTATCTAATTCCCTTTCAGCTAAAAGGAAACTAAACATGCAACATAGCTTAAAAAAAAGTTGCATTAAATTTTCATATGTAACATCTACAGAGAACATTTTGATATTCAACTATGTTATTTCTACAGGAAAAGAAAGAACTACTTGAGACAATGGGGGAAAAATCTAAAATTAAAGAACACATTAAATGTTTTATTTTTATATCACTATAGTCATTTTTGACAATATCAACTCTAGAAAACTTTACATTCTAACTTCTAGCTATAGTCTATAGTTCTCACCTGATGTGGCCGCTCTTTTTCCAATATATGATATGAGTCTTCTGTTCTCTGTTCTATAAATAATTCTTTATTCCCACTGCTAGAAACTATTTACATTACTGAAATAGTTGCTGGATTGAACTTACTTGTCTGCCCATATATCCACAGGCCATGTAGGTTAAAATTGGCTGTAGCATCATGTGGACTGTAGAAGCTTTTTTACTGAGAGTTGTCAATATGGTAAATAATCCATCCCCAACTGATATGGCATCTAACCCACCATGAAAGTTCTCATGTTTGGTAAGATGTAATCCACTTGCTCCTAGTTTAAATAAAAAGATTAAACATTTTTTGAAAAGTATATCCTTAAAAACCAGTAATAATTAAAATAGAAGCTTAAAAGTCATTTCTCCTGAAACCACTGAAGGATGGATATGTAACGGTTTTATGTGTGTGTGTGTGTGTGTGTGTGCACGTATGTATGTATATATATGTGTGTGTATCTATCTACTATCTGAAACTGAGATATTTAACATCACATTCAGTAAAGCATATTTTTGGATATCTTCTTACATGAGATACCTCTATTGTTGGTGAAAATAAAAAGAAGCTACTCTATGACTGAGGAACATCATCTTACACATTAGCTAGGGAGAAGAAAGGAAATGGAGAGAAAATAAGTGATGTGGGTACATAACTGCACTTCAAATCATCTAATAAAAAAAAATACAATGACTGTTTCCCTTATGCAAAGAATTAAGTAAAAATAGACTGGAATGAATTTTGTCACAATTTATGGAAGTTTAATTATTTGAAAAAAATTAACACAAGATATTATCTTTCCAACAGGCAAAAAAGTTAAGCAACAATATAGAAATTTTACATTGATATATGTGTCACAGAAACTGTTACACTTTGGATAAAATTTTATATTTCACTTCTTAAGAAAATGTGAATAAACCTTACTGGTTCCCTAATACAAAATTTGATGTGAAATTCTTCATCTATAAGACATTAGAGATATACAACCATAAATTGCGGTACCTTACTTAGAAGACTGATTTTTTCTTAATTTAACAAACTACAAGTTATTTGGTTAGTAATTTTCAATTTTTAAAAAATTCACACTTAAAATTCTTCCTAATTTCAATTTCACTTATTGATAGAAGCCACTCTATAAAAGTTTTCACTTACATCATGCTAAGAAGTTTGCAATAAAGTAGCTTCACACTATAAGGTAATAAAAAAATGTTCCTCAAGAAAAGAGATACAATACCAGAAACAAGTATAAGATTAAATATTCTCAATACGTACCAATTATCATCGCCATGGCACTGCTATTACACAGGCCCAGAGCAGACAAAATCTGGCTCATAATCTGCTGGTTGGCTAACACTAAGTCAGCGACATATGCAGGTGATCCTTGAATACTACTACTGCTTCCATTACCATCTTTGCCTCCTGAGACTTTTTCTTCATCTGAAACACTGTCTGTTGTATTGGTGGTCACAGATACTCTTGCACTGTATTCTCTATTGTCTGAAAGAGGCAGCTGTACTAAAATGTTAACCAGTTTTAACAAATCGAACATGAGTTGGTCTCTTGTCATTTCGCCACAAACTGCTTTTGCATCACCTGGACGAATGAGGTTGGCAAAGAGTCCCCCAAAGCATGCTCGAGCACCCACCGAGCTATCAGATCCACTTCGAGACGTTACTTTGTCTGAGCAAGTAATATAGTGGTGCACTAAAAAGGTGACAGACTCTATTACAGCAGAAATAGTACTAACGGAAACAACTTCAAAATTCTGCTCCAGAGTAAATTCTAAGAGCTTTACTTGGGCGTCAAGAGGTCCTTGGCCTGTCTGGAAAGCACCCCTGCAGAAAAAGAGGTTTAAAAATTAATCCCTGTTAAACTTTTAAAAAAGTAACCATCCCACAACACAAGAAAGCTAACAATTAAACTCTTGATATTCACTATTTCATTTTGCAGCAAATGGTTTCCATCTCTTCCTGAGTCACCCTTATTTTCTTCTCCATGTTACACAAAATCAAAAATGACTTCCCTCCCAAATAGAAAACTAAAGGACAAGTAAATCAAAGAGGTGATTTTGAAACCCCAGACTAAAATATTTCAGCATCACATGGCACTCCTCATAATGGAATAAGCTCTGGTTTTTTCATATCCTCAAATGGTGCTATTTTAAACTTTCTCTACTGATGATTTTCAAAAATGAAGATTCAGTCAAATAATTCCTATGCATCGAAATTAAATGCTCTCCAGTTTTGTTCATGCCTAAGATATAAAAAGCTGGAGAAAACAGTGCCCCCTAATTAACAAGAGAAAGTGAAACAAGCTATAAAGTCACATAAACCCATCAGAGGTGGGCTTGAAATCCATGAAAAGGTAGGCACCTTCAAGGAGCATTGGCTCTCCTGTGACAGAATTTGAGAAGAGACACTGGCAACATTCAAATGAGTAAGAAGAATTCAGCTAAAATATTTAACAACTTGCTGAATCCTGGTGTATGCAAGAGTAATAACACAGAATCCTTGGTCATCAAACCCATTCATAGGCATCCAATCTCCCCAACCCCCTGCCACACACTTTGCCCTATGCATCTATTCCATCTGGCTGTTCCTGAGTTATACACTTTATAATAAACCAGTAAATGTAAGTGGAGTGTTTTTCCTGGGTTCCATGTGTCATTCTTACAAATTATCAAAACTAAAGAGAGTCCTATGAGAACCCCTGGATTTGTACCCAAATCTGACAGAAGTGTGGCAGCCTGAGACCTAGGACTTACAAGTGCCCTCTCAAGTTGGGGCAGTCTTACAGGACTGAAGAGTTAAATCTGTAATTCTATCTGATGCTGACTTTGGAAAGTGTCAGAACAGGAATGAATGGCAGGGCAAAGCTTTATGTTGGTTCTCTGAAAATATCAGTAATATTGATAAACTTCTAGCAAGAATGACCTATATAAATAGATAAAAATTACCAGTATCAGAAATTAAAAAAAGGAATCAAACTAGAGCCTATCAACATTAAAAGGATAATAAGGAAACAGTACCAATAATTCAACAACATAGAACAAATGAACAAGTTGCTTCAAGATGCAACTGCCAAATGTCACTCAAGAAGAAACAGAAAACATGAATAATCCTTCACCTATGAAGTAAATGGAACATTTTTTCCTACAAGAAAACTCGAGACTCACTATGCCTCAGGAGTGAGTACTATCCAATGTTTAAGTGAGCAGTAACACCAGTTTTACACAACTTCTTTCAGAAAATAGAAAAGGGATCCCTCATTTATGAGTCCAGGATTACCTTGATATAAAAAACAGATACCTTACATAAAAACTGGACATTATAAGAAAAATGCAAACATCCCTCATAAAAAACACAGATTCAAAAATCAACAAAATGTTAACTAATTCAATTCAGCAAGTATGAAAAGGATAACACATCATGACCAAGTGAGTATATCCTGGAGTACATATTGGTCAACACTTAAAAAAAAAAATCAATGTAATCCACCATATTTATAGATTACTCAAGAAACAACATATGATCATTTCAAAAGATACAGAGAAAGCATTTCACAAAATCCAAGAGTAATACATGATTTTTTAAAACCTTAGCAAATTAAGAACACAAATAAACCTCCTCAACTTGGTATCAGGCATCTACAAAGGAAGCTACAGCTAGTAACATTTCTACTTCTGAAAGACCTCTACTTTTCTAAAAGTGAGAAAAAAACAAAGAGGGCAAATTTAACCACTTCAATCAACCATATTGGAGGTACTAACCAGGGCATTAGGAGAGAGGCAGGACGGGGTTTAGGGGCTAAGACATACATATTGGAAAGGAAGAAATAAAACTGTTTTCATTCACTGACCATATGACTATATACAAAGAAAAATCCAAAGTGGCTATATATAATTTATCCTGAATTGATGTGTAGATCAATGCATTCTCAATCAAAATCCAGCAGGGTTTTGTTTTATTTCGGGCAGTACAGACAAGAATCAATAAATGTATTCTAAAATTTGTGTGGAAAAGCAAAGGAAGTAGAATAGCCAAAACAATTTTGAGAAAAGAACAAAGTTGGAAAATCTGCACTACCAGACTTCAAGAAACTATGGAGGTACCAAGGCAACATGGTACTGGGAAAGTATAGACACAAACATCAATTCTACAGAACAGAGTCCAGAAACGGTGCAAAACAAATATGGTCTATTGATTTTCAAAACACATACAAAGAGAATTCAATGAAAAAAGCAGTCTTTACAATAAAAGGCATAGGAACAACTGGACATTCAGAGGCAAAAAAATAAACTTCAACCCAAATGCAACATAAACTTAAATGTAAAAACTAAAACTACAAAATTTCTAGAAGAAAACATAGCAGATCATTTGTATGACCTTGGATTAGGCAAAGATTTTTTTTCATAGCACAGAAGTAGTTTATAAAAAGGAAAAACTTGACAAGACTTTATCAAAATAGAAAACTTGTTTTTTGAAGAATATTGTTAAAATGAAAATACAATCCACAGATGGATAGAAAGTATCTGCAAAACACTTACCTGATAAAACTGAATGCCCTCTTTACAATAAGACTGGGTATTTCTCTTCGCTTATATAATAATTAATTTACCTAAAAGCTCCTGGCTAATTTATCAGGATATCAGAGACCTTCTTTAAAAACAGAAAACATGGGGCTCCTGGATGGCTCAGTTGGTTAAGCATTCAACTCTTGATTTTGGCTCAGGTCACCGTCTCAGGAAGTGAGATCGAGCCCTGTGTTGGGCTCTGCGCTGGACATGAAGCCTGCCTGGGAGTCTCTCTCTCCCTTTGCTCCTCCTACCTGCCCACCCCCATGTGCTCTTGCTCTTGCTCTCTTCAAAAAAAAAAAAAAAAAAAAAAGTTTTCATCAGACAGTAATGTCGATTTTATAAAATGTCTTACAGTATGAAGATAATAATTCATTAATACGATATGTACTATGATTTTTAACAACTCATGGTCACAATATATTCTTTTAACATATTGCCTGATTTTGTTAATACATTTATGTAGGATTTCTCTATGAAATTAGTGTGTAATTTTTTTTTCTTAAGACTTTATTTACTCATTTGAGAGAAACAGTAGGGGTGGGAGGAGCAGACTCCCCGCTGAGCAGGGAGCCCAATGTGGGGCTGGATCCCAGGACCCCGGGATCATGACCTGAACCAAAGGCAGACACTTAACTGACTAAGCCACCCAGGCACCCCTGTAATTTTCTTTTTTAAGCTATTTTTTTCAGGTTTCAAGTAAAATCCTTGGTAGCTTTTACTCTCTCTGTATTTTAGAACAATTTAAACAGCTTCTAGTAAATTTCACTAATCTGGGAAAATCTTAAAAGCAAGCAGAGATTTGACACATGGTATATCTTTCACAGAGTTGAGTAATCTGAGAGAGCCATAATAAAATGGAATGAAAACAGTCAGGAGAGAAATATATTACACCCCTTTGCTTAATCCCTACTATACTGCTTATCTGTTCTCAGATAAACCCCCAACAAATAGTAAGGGAGAGTTTATCTGAAGGATCACATAATACTTCTGCATCAGGAATATACGTATACAATGAAATTTACCTTTCTGTAGAAAGTATATGAATTAGCTTCAGCAAAAATTCACTGAAAATCTGAGGACATGTTGAAGAAAGATGTACTTGTAATCGGGTAAGAAATTCTTGCATAGCTTGTGTAGCTGTTGGACCAACCTGAAGAGAATGGAAAACATTTTACTGATAATTTTTAAATGAGTAATTCTATAAATGTTATCAAGTGTTAAATCAAGCACTATACTCTTGTAACTTTTCATATGAAAAATGAAAATAGTAGTGATAGCAGGAAACCAATTAATTTTTTAGGTCTTAATATATTTAAACAGAAAATCACAAATTCTAGTGTCAATAATTTTATCATTATGGTTTAGAACTTAAAGTAGGTTTATATAACTTGAGACAGAAAAAAAAATCACCTGAATTACACAAGGAATGCCTTCATAATGCTTTCAAAAGTACAAAGAACTTTTGCACTGATTTTCACAATCGTATTATCCATTTCAAAACAGAAGCACTCAAAGAGGTTAAGCGATCCACAAATGGTCATGCTACTTTTTTTTTTTTTAAGATTTTATTTATTTATCTGAGAGAGAGAGAGAGAGAGAGAGAGAGAGAGACAGCCACCGGGAGAGGGAACACAAGCAGGGAGAGGGGGAGAAGAAGCAGGCTACCAAGCAGAGGAGCCTGATGCAGGGCTCGATCCCAGAACGCCGGGATCACGCCCTGAGCCGAAGGCAGATGCTTAACAACTGAGCCACCCAGGCGCCCCAACACAAATGGTCATGCTTCTAATGACTAGCAGAGCAAATACTACCGTGAATGAAAAAAATAAAACCACAAAGAAAAACCTCTAAAGGTAAAAACAAACCTGTACCCATTCAAAAAAGACTGTTTTCCCAAACTTTTGTCTCATCAATGAAAGAAATGGTGAGACCCACACTAAGTAACCTGAGGTATGTTTTGGAATATTTTGTAACATTTTTCCATGTGATTTTATTCTATCCCAATTTGCTATGATCATAAAACCTGGGAGGAGTTTTAGTAAAATAGAATGTAATGTAATTCTTCAAACTGCTTTAAAGTTAGATAAACTTAATTTCTAATACTGAGCACATAAATCGTAGCATTAACCAAACTTCCTACATGCCACTACAATGTCGGAGGATAGTGTGATCTTCAATAACTTACTCTGCCTTTAAAAAGCCAAAAGCGGGAAGAAAAAAGACTATTTTATACAATAGCATGCTCTCCAACACCTAGCTCTACCGCTAATAAACTGTATGATTGTGGGCAATGCAGATAATGCATCTTTTCTCATATGTAAAATAATGAAGTTATTAGAATCAATGATCCCAGGAATCTTCACATTCCAAATTCATAAATCTCTATGTACAATAATCCCTTGATAATATGCTTCTGCTCCCACCAACACTCTGGCCCCATCTAACTACAATAGTTTCTTCTCTTACTTTCATCCTTGTCTCATTTGTTTTATTGTGATCTGCAAAATGAAAGTATATGCAGTATGAGAGTACTGACTAAATGTATCCAACAGAATTTAAGCTGCAAGAAGTCAGAGACTTGGTCTTGGTAACTACTTATATCCCCAGCACCTAGAACAATACCTGGACCTACCACACAGAAGAAGCCTCTTAAAAACTTACCGAATAAATGAAACATTAGAATGGATGGTACTATTACAGACTAGACAGCTACATGAGAATTTATCTAATGGCAAATCCAGAGAAGAATTTGAGATGGTAAGTTTAAAAAGACGGTAACATTGCATAACCTGCACTGAAAAGACGCTATGAACACTAAACATATATATTTTACATAAAAAAGAAATAAAATGAGGTAGAAATATTTTAAAAAGCAGTACACTGTAATAAGAAATTAATTGATATAAAGGAAGTTTATAGTAAGACTAAAAATGTTTATAAACTCTGAGCAATACTTATTTTTTGTTCAAGAATATATTTAATATTATAAAATTATTAAGTTAGGTAAACTTTCAATCTTGACAGCAGAGGTCATTAAAATGGTACATTATTGGGGCGCCTGGGTGGCATAGCGGTTAAGCGTCTGCCTTCAGCTCAGGGCGTGATCCCGGTGATCTGGGATCAAGCCCCACATCAGGCTCTTCTGCTATGAGCCTGCTTCTTCCTCTCCCACTCCCCCTGCTTGTGTTTCCTCTCTCGCTGGCTGTCTCTATCTCTGTCGAATAAATAAATAAAAATAAAAAAATAATAATAATAAAAAAAATAAAATAAAATGGTACATTATTTTAAAAAGTTTTTTTAATTTCAAAATTTCTGAAATGCTTCCCTTTCAGGTGTTTTTTTCAGAATGTTTCTTAAATTGTCCAAAATCAATGCCAAAAATACATAACTGCATAAAAATCCAGTAAAAACTCAAGAGAAAATTTACTACCCACTATGCTTGTTTCAGTATAGTTATTATTATATATTATTCAAAACTTTTTTAATATTGATACGTAAAATAGTATCATTTAATACCTTAGCAATAAAAATTTTACATATTAAGTACAGTAAGTTTTTCTTTACAAAAGTGTTTATTGAATAGTCTGGGTCTATCACTAGTTTTCAAAAGTCATCTTACCTGGGGACTGTGCTGATTTGTTCCATGTGGACTGGTGCCAGAAAGAAATTTCACTAAGACATGAATCAGGTTTGGATCTGAAACCAGCAGATGAGCAGTACTCTCCTGAGTTGCAATGGCACTGCTTGAACCCGCTATAAAACGTTAAAAAAAAAAAAAATTTTTTTTTAATAAATGGACCCTGAAACAACAGAAATACAGTATATAAAGTATCTTTTAGTTTCAAGGAAAACTTACATATTCCTGGGAGTTAGTTTTTTTTTTGTTCTTTGTTTTTCATTTAAGATTTTATTCATTTATTTCAGACACTGAGAAAGTGAGAACACCAGAGGGGCAAGAGGCAGAGGGAGAAGCAGACTCCCTGCTGAGCAGTGAGCCAGATCCAAGGGATAATGACCCAAGCCAAAGGCAGATGCCTAAACAACTGAGCCACCCAGGCGTCCCTGCGAGTTAGTTTATTAAAAGGGTCTGATTCTCTACTGTATTGGCTACGTTGGACTCACATTCCCTATTTTCATCTATCTTCCCTCTTCTAATCTGACTATAAAAGATAGCTGGTTTAATGTGTATCTTATTTAGTATACAGTCAAGTGGAAAAGAAATAATTAAATGCTTACTGACCTTTTGGTGAGCCTATTCTTGGTAATTATTTCCCTCTTTCAAAAACAGGAATCTACTTTTTGGGTAAATCTTAACCCTTCTTTCTAAGATAAATCTAGGCAAAAACTATTCACTTTTGCGTGTCAGTAGTATAAAAGCTGTACACTGTTAAATGATATACAGGTAACACACCAGTTTCCTGAACAGAATAAAATATCCTTTGAGTTGAATCTATCTTCAATATGAGACTGTGATGTTTTTGATCCCATATTTGGAAAACATTCCAAATGAAAAAAAAGGAGTAGTATTTTGATGCTAAACAATGATTTAAACTGACATATTTATCAGTGTGACAGAGCTTTCTATTTAATGAAATTCATCTCAAACAGAATGGGTATGAAATTTACCCACCTCTTAGCATAACCTATAGACAGAATGAAGATTTTAATTCATATATGGCTAGTCCTTATTGTCTACTGTGAACTTTCATCTCTACCTCACAACAATCTCAAGAATACCAGATAAAACCCAGACCTAAATGTGAAAAATAAAATCAATACGCACTACAGAAGATAATGCAGGGTTATCTTCATGACTTCACAATACATAAAGCCATAGAAAGCACTAAAAGTTCCTTACTAAAAAGGTACAGAAATTCTTTTACTTTCTTAATTATAATGAAAAAAAGGGGGTGGAGTAAGGAAAGTAGAAAACCTATTATCACAATCTGAGAAAAAGCAATTATATTCTATGAATACAGCTTTTAGATGTGGTAAACTCATCATACATGTTCATGAATATAACAAATCATTTTTTGAGTGCAAAGGTACTTTAAAAAGAATAACAAACATGAAACAGTAAAAATTTGATTTTGTATTCTAAAAGCAATCAGTTTTATTTTAATAAGTAGTAAGCTTTTAGAAAGTAGAACTATGATTTGAACTCATGATGATAGTATATTATCAAAGTAAGGAAGCACGAAGCCTAAGGATATGTAAGAACAGATTCAAAAGAGATACAATCAAATAAGAAACATAAACTGTTCACAACTATATCACTTCTTGGAAAGATCTGAACAATCTGATAGTAAGAATAAAGAAGTATAGGTCAGAGATTTAAAGGAGTAATTGGATGTAAAGGAATAAACTTTTGCACTTACGATTAAGCTGCATATTTGTCATGAGTGTTAGACTATGAAGCACAAGGCACCATGTCCGGAGCAAAGTGTTGGGATACCACGCTAACACGGTGAGAAAGCTAGTTATTGATGCTATACAGAAAAGAGAAAGGGGAAAAACTTTTAATTAAGGAAAACCAAATGTTTAATTAAAAATAAAACAAATTTAAAAATATGACACTATTTCTTTAAATCAATTCACTACCTAGTGTCCTCAAAACACAGAAATGAAATGAGTTCCCCATTAAATATCACTAAAAATTAAGAGTTAATAATATTTTATGGCTAAGTAAAGCTCAGCCTGCAACACATAAAATGTTATCACTATAAATGTGCTGTGCTTTTCAAACTACAGGCACTTCTACTGCAACACAGCTTGTTTTACTAAAAATCTTCACATTCTACAAGACTAAAGCCTGAAAATAATAAGGGATACTGGAAAAACAGGGATGGGGTAAGAACACTAAAAACCAATGCAACTTCAGAACAAAAGCACAAACTAGAATAATTCGGTCACTTGCAAGGCCAGAGTAGAACATGCTTATGGCAGCTGGAGAAGCCAAACAAGTTATTCAAAATGCACGAACGTAATGCAGTGCCCAGACTGTGCCCTTAAAACACCCTTTAAAAAACGGCTGATTCCAGATTTCAGGCTAAAATACACATCGACTGGAATATTTATCACACTAAAAGTTAACAAAAGCATAATATGTATATAAAAACAACAACTAAGAAAGGAGCACCTCACTGGCCACAAAGGGCAAAATTTCAGCATCAATAAGCACAATTGTAACGGAAACAAAAAACATTTTTTAATCATAAACTTATACAGATATTTATTAAAGAAACTAACTGATCATGCATGTAGACTGCTTGTGAACCAATTCAATTTAAAAACAAAAACGAAAACAAAACAAACAAAAAAAGAAATTCTTGCATTTTCCCTGCTTCTAATATACAAACTACCAACAGAGGGTGACGAAATAGCCTATGAAAGGCATCTTCTCTTTATGGAAGTATTTCAACTAAAATGAAGAAGAAGTGACAGAATTAGACTATCCTCATATTGAAAGCTCTAATGAATTATTAATGGCACTGAGCATCAGTGTCTTAAAAATGTAAAAAGAGAGGCAACCTAGGAAACTGCCTAAAAAAAATCAGATTAACCTCCAGGTTTAACTACCAATTTATAGGAAATCAAGAGGACATCAATGGAGATACAATCACTAAAAATCAGGACCGTGGAAATCCTGAAAGACGAAAGACCAAATTTCTTTGATAAATGACTTTTTGAGGGGATAAAAACCACATGGAGGGAACCCATACAGATTAGGAGGGATTAAAGAAACATAATTAAAATATGTGGATCTTACATGGATTCTATTTGTAACAGCTGAGATAACTGGAAATCTGAATACTAACCAGATATCTGATGATAATACTGCATAGTTATTTATTATATAATTATTACATAAATTATATAACTACATAAATATTATAATTACTACATAAACAACTCTTGTTTATGTGTAACGGTTTTCACAATAACAAAGTTGAAAATAACAATAGGAGCACAATTTATAATAATTATTAGTACAGTGGAAGAGATGAAAACCTATTAATTAAAGCAGGGCTGGCTCTTGCCAAGACAACAGAGATAGAAGTGGGACCGTGAGCCACTGGGGCTGTCATTAAGGTTGAAGGACAAGCCTATGAGAGCCACACAAAATACAGAATTCACCCCTGCAAGACAGAAAGCACCAGAAATAGATGATCAGTTACACTTTTCTTAAAATATAACAAAAATAGATTCCTGCAGTCAGAGCTAAAGGCTAATTCTATTTCTGTAGAAGGATATTATTTTACTCCCATTACCTTCACACTCTTGCATTTGTCAAAAACAAAAACAAAAACAAAAACCCCAAAACTAATTAACACAACTTCCACAGGAAATGGGACATCCTTCTCCAATTTATCAATTCCCTTGGGGCTGATTCACGTTTTTACGAAACACCAGAGGCAACAGAACAGTTCATGAACAAGATGGTTTTTTTGGGAAATGTAAAGATTAACAATGCAAATTTTAGTTACACATGGGCACAAGATAATACAAACCAGAGAAAAAGTTTTTTGTTCTCTTTCCTGAAAATTATTTAAGTCAATGTATAAAAAAAGGTTTTTTCCCCCACTAAAACATTATAAACCTAATGACAAAAAAGATTAGGTAATATTAACCTAATTGTTGCCTTTTTAGTTTATTTATGCTATGTTAATAATTTTCCTTCTAATAAATCTTACCCTGATTTAATGAAATGACAGGTATTCGATTAGCATTATATAAAAAAATGTCTGCTCCATTTTCTTTGTTTCCAGATGAACTAGAATTCAGGCTCAATGTGAGCCACAACTGGAGAAGGGATTCCAACTGAAAAAGAATGAAAATTGACAGGGGAAAAAACAAAAACAAAAAGTACCTATTATACAATGAAATACTATTTAAACAAAAATTTGATGAATGAATCCCTTGAGTAATTAATTTTTCTATTAAATATTTCCTCTGGTTACTTCTATTCAGTTGACAAGCAAACACATCTTAAAATTCTTGATGAAACAAAATTTAAACTGAATTAAAATCTGTAATTTACCTAATAAATATAGTTTTCAAATTAAAATAGGTGATGTAAGTCTTTAAATGCAGGTGTATGTAAAACATATAATTGGAACTACAGTAATAAATCTTAAAAATCATAAAAATTATAAATAACCTATCACTGAGGATCTGTGGTTATCAAAGGATCTCCAATATTTTTCCGTCTGAGATAATGAATAAATCATCCCTGTCAGGTTGAGAAAGATCTCCCAGTTATTTTCATCTTTTACTAGGCGGGCAATACTGTGTAAAAATACACCATTTCTCCTGAAGTCATACCTGAACATGATGGACTTGAAGCATGGAAAAAAGTTTGTTGAAACAAACATTTAACATTGGGACAGATGATAACTGTATAATAAGCTGGCTGGATTGGTTCGCTGCTTGTAAACCCCCTAGAAGTGAATCATCTGTTCCAGTGGGAGACTGTGATACTGAAAATTAAACACAATTATGATTTTATCACAAAGTATCAGGAGAAATGTTCACTAGATATTAGTATGTATAGGTAAGTGAAGATCTTAAAAAACTTTTTTAAAATTGCATTCCTAAGAATGGTTCATCATTATATTATTTGAAAATTTGTTTTTACAACATTACCTGAAAGTCAAAGAGAGAAGCTCCCCAATTCACAGCATTTGTCCATCAAAGGAACAAAACCTTACTCTCTAGCAATTTTTATTTTCTATTTTTTCCTAATTAATAAATAAGGAAAAGGAAGAAAAAGAAGAATCTTGACTAATTCTTAAGAAAGTAGTTTTAGAATAATTTAGACTCAAGTCCATTAATTCTTAAACTTTATCATACATTAAAATTACCTGGGAAGCATTAAAAAATTCTGATGCCTAAGTCACACATCAAACTAATAAATGAGTATATATTCATGGGGAGCAGAGAAATATGTGAGCTCTACGAGAGGTTTTTCATATATTTAGAAAGTTATTATATTAAAAGGAGGACAGAGTTCTGAACAGGACAATAATCAAAAGACACAATATTAAGAGAAACAGATACAACTTACAAAACCATCTTCTAATAGATTTTTTTAAACAAGAAATGTCTAACAAAGAAAAGGGCTACTTAGGTCAGTACTGAGTTGTCTGTGGTCATGGAAAGGCTGGCCCAACAAAAGAGATCCCTCCATTACATGAGAGATAAGATACAATAACACTAGTGTACCAATACCAGGATCATAGAACACTAGACCTTTCCTTCGGTTTTTTGCTTTTCTATATACTTTCTAAGCTAAGAAACAAATGAAAATCACAAAGTGAAAGAATTCAGTTTGACAGAGAAGTGTCTAAAAACCCAAATTTCTCTAATGCGTCATAAACCCCCCTTCACAGGGGAAGAACACGATGCTCTTCCTAGGTTCTAACTAGTCCATCTACCCTTTTACTCAGAGAAGGTGAAATAATTCATAGGCCTAAGAAAAATAAAAACATCACTATCTCCTTAGCACAGTTCCTCAATCTTTTGTCTTTGTGAGACAGGCTGCTATCTATCTTAACTGAGCATGTGCTCGCCTGATAGGAGGCGATCTATCCAAGTCTAGCATTCTACTTCAGCAAATGACTGCCTGATGACCAAAACAGGCAAGCCACCTAACTGTGTCACAGTTTCTGTGTATCAGGCATGCCCAATGGTTTAGATATTGACTGTAGCTACTTTATTGCTACAAAGTCAGAGTTGTGTAGTTACAACACACACTGTACAGCACAGAAAGCAGAAAATATTTACTACCTGGCCCTATATATAAAACATTTGCATTCCTTTGGTATAGATAATTAGGTAGTAAGTCCTCTCCATTCAGCAGTTCAGTTAGGCCCATATATATCTCTTCCCTCCTAGGCTTTAAGGATGATAAAGATGCCACTGCAGTAGTGACCCCTTATCTGGGGTTCTGCTCTCCATGGTTTCTGGTTTCTGTTACCAGCAGGCAACTGCACTCAGGTCAACAGTAGCCTAACACTCCATCATAATGCCTACGTCATTTACCTCATTTCATCATGCAGGCATTTTATCACCAAATATCACCACCAGAAGGGTGATTCTGAGAGAGAGAAACTGCATTCACACCTTTATTACAGTATATGATTATAACCATTTATTATTATTGTTAATCTCTTACTGTGCCTGATTTATAAATCAAACGTTATCATAGGTATGTTTGTAGAGAAAAAACATTATAGAGGGTTCAGTACTATCTGTTGTTTCAGGCATCCAATGGGGGTCTTGAAACATCTCTCTCCCGAAAAAGGGGTTATTGTACATAAAAACCCACCTTATCATAAATGTGGATATAATGCAATGAACTCCCAGGCAGCTAGCTAATCAGACAACTCTAGGAATTTTATTAACTTCACAACACAATAACAAAAACATCATTCAGGTTTATCGACTGAATGTAAGCATACTACGAAATGGAGGTGTTTTGTTCTCCCTCCACTTTCCTAATTTAATAATCCCTTGTCTTATTTTTCAACTTGCTTCTAACTTAGTGAGGGAGAGGTGCTATATACTTAGCCCACTCAGATTCACACCACACACGGAATTTAAAAATCTGTCCTTGCTGAATGCACTTAAAAATTATCAAGAGATAAAACATTCATTGCAATACTCTAAGAATGGTGATTTTCACTTACATGTAGGAGATGTATTTGTTAATGCTTGTAAAATGGAATCTGCTTCCAGGGTAGACATCATTTTCAACATAAGTTCTGCTTGCTGTTCAAGTCCAACTTCAAGGCGAGCATCTAGGGCTACGACAAGCAATTCAAAGAAAAAGAGCTATTGGATAATTATTACTCATGTCCTACTTCCTACAATAAAAATGTTGACATCCAAATGCAAAATAGGGTGAAGAGTGTATCCTCACGTAAGAACAATCTGTTAGGGAGTATCAGCCACAGCAGGTACCAACATCTGTGCAAAAGAGGCTAGAGATGGGACACTGGTTATATAGACAGAGGTGGATCAAATAAATGAAGTAATGATAACAGAAGCAAATAAGTTAAGGAAAACGAGAAACAGGTTCCTCGCTGTCAGAGAAAAGAGATACAAATATGGAAAGGCAGAAAGTTAAAATGAAGTCTAGGTAATATTACACTGTATGCTAACTAACCGGAATTTGAATAAAAATTTTTTAAAATTAAAAAAATAAAATGAAGCCTACAGAGTTAATTATAGCCAGATATATTGATATGAACTCAGGGCATTCTAGATAAAAAGGCAGATATAGAAATATAGATGCAAATATGTATAAACACACACATTCCCTAGATCTGTCCACCAAAGGGCACAGAAACAGCCACCAAAACAGTAAGTATACCTAGCACCCAAATCTTGGTTTCTTAATCACATTCTTCCACTAAAAGGTTTTTAAAAAAAACCCTTGTCCTTGGGGCACCTGGGTGGCTCAGTTGTTAAGCGGCTGCCTTCCGCACAGGGCCGGATCCCAGCGTCCTGGGATCTGAGATCGAGCCCCACATCAGGCTCCCTGCTCCGCTGGGAGCCTGCTTCTTCCTCTCCCATTCCCCCTGCTTGTGTTCTCTCTCTAGCTGGCTGTCTCTCTCTGTCAAATAAATAAATAAATAAAATATTTAAAAAACAAAAAACGCTTGTCCTTACTTTAGTTAATTCCCAATCTGGGGAAGGAAAAGGAAATAATTAGCCTGGGGCATCTTGTTGTGCCAGAAAACAAGGAAGTGCTCAAGGAAAGAGGAGATAGATAAGCTACGGGAGATCCCTCCCACTGGTCAAATCTGGGACAACTTAAACATCGAGCTATTTTACCTTAATAAACACTAAGCAACAAATAAATAATAACAAATTATGACCCACTGAATAAAACAGGAAACCATAGGTCTGCTTAAAAATCAATGAACAGACTTTTTTTGTTTTTTTATAAGAACAGTTTCCAAGTACCATTCTCCCACACCCACAAAAAATTTTTACGAGGGAAAAGAATAACTTTATAATGGCGAATAATTAACCAACTATCAGAACATAATAAGAAAACCTAAGCGTTACATTTCAGATACTTCTGGCAACGATGCATGACCATAAACTAATCATGAGGAAATGGCACACCAACACAAATTTTGAGGGACATTTTACAAAATAACTGGCCTGTAATCTTCAAAAGCATGAAGGCCATGCGAGTGAACTCTGAAGAACTGTAGCAGGCTGAAGGCGACTGAAGAGCTAACAACTAAATGCAAGGCATCATTTTGCTTTGGATCCCTTTGTATAAAGGACGTTATTTAAACACAACTGCTGAAACCTGAATGAGGTATGAGTGTTAGCACTAATGTTAGTTTCTTAATTTTGACAGAATGTGCTCCCTGATTGCTTATGTAGAAAAATGCCTTGATCTGTACAAAGAACAAATAAAAACAAAACAAAAATGAGTAAGATTAGCCAACTTACTCCCAAATGTTCTTTGTATCAAACTCACAACTTTTCAGTAAAGGTATGATTGTTTCAAAATGTAGCAAAAGATTTTATTTAAAAAAAAAGTCTGATATATTCTACATGACTAGAAGAGTGCAAAAATAATATTCAGGGTGGTTTCATTCTGTTTATAAATAAAATACAAGTTTATTACTAGCCGTAAAAAAATTTCAAAAAGCACAATTAAGTAAAATCACTGGCAATCCCATACAACTCACAAATATATTTTGCTAGGTGTGATTTTGAGAAAAAGATGCCCCATAAATGGAAGCTCCTCCAAAGTGACTGACACCAAAACACACGGCTCTGTCATTCTGAAGGCACACCTGTGAAACTGAACCCTCTCAGCGTACACGCAGACTCGTTTTCTCAAAGGCCAAAACATACATAAACTTAGGACTTGTTTTAAGTACAGCACACGACTAGGTGCCCGGGCGGCTCAGTCAGGTGAGCAACTGCCTTCGGCTCAGGTCGTGATCCCAGGGTCCTGGAATCAAGCCCCACATCGGGCTCCAGGCTCAACGGGGAGCCTGCTTCTCCCTCTGCCTGCCACTCTCCCTGCTTGTGCTTTCCCTCTCTCTCTCTCTCTCTCTCTCTCTCTGGCAAACAAATAAATAAAATCTTAAAAAAAAAAAAAAAGAATAGCACATGACTTAAAATTTAACACACACTTACCCTGAGATACTGAAACACTAACTGTCTGTGATCCATTCTTCTCTGTGTTTGCAGGTGGCTTTGCTACAGGAATTCCAAGACCTCCAATGTAAGGGTTGTAATTGTAGGTGCCATAATCAGCACCCCAATAGTCATACCATGTACTGCTTATTGGCTTAAAAGAGTGGAAAAAAAATTGTGGTTTATTTTTACCTCTTCACTAAGAGTGACATTATTTACACTTTCTAAACTCAAATACGGCTACAAAATAAACATTCTCCCCACCCTTTAAACCGCCAAAATATACTTATGATCTTAATGATCTATTGGAATAGATCAGTAATATTCTCATTTTACACCAAAATTTAAAATTACCTTATTTATTTAGAACCTGAGAGATAATTAACATCCCTAAAAAAAAGAATCTGTTATACACAAAAAGAAGCAATATAAAATATTAGGGGTATATCTCCTTCATAAAACGTTGAAGCTAATACAGAATTAGAATCTGAAATAAACTGGGTTTAGAGGAGCTTAAATGCTGCTTGAAATTTAGTAATCTACAACTAAACTTATCCATGCCTATATTACCGGTTCTTACTAATATATAAGATAGTAATAGTGGCTACATTAATAAAAGGGTACAACTTTTCCTAATACTACTCTATTGGTATTATAAAAAGTACTACTATAGGACCTTTAGCAAAATAATGAATTTTGAGAACAATGAATAATGGATTACATTTAGTGATAAATATGTATACTTTCCTGTTTTAAGTGATTAAGCCAAAAGTATAAAATGAAATATTTTAATTGCAAAGAATAGCATATCATACCTTAAAAACTTTGGCTGCAAGAGGATCCTTTTCCAAATCAATATCTAAAGGATCAATATCAACTTCCATTAGATCCTGAAGGAGCTCAAGATCAATTTCTTTATCTTTTTCCAAAGATGAAAGAGGAGGTGCACCTTCAAATAATTGAAAATGATTTTGAGAGAGTATGCAACATAAAATTAACCAATATATTGTCTTCACTTACAGAAAAGGTTATTTTACTTGTATGTAACATGTTTCTACTGATATAAAAATCTCTAAATTTTTATACCTGACAACTAAACATTAGCAAGTATACAAATGTATCACTCTAGAACATACAATTAAAAACACCATGCAAAAATATTTTACTTCCTTGGGAAAAAGACCATGGAATTAGCCCTTGTTGAATTAGGCTGCATAAACTTTGTTGTTGAAAATAATCATTACCCACTTCTAGAACGAACATTACTCATTTTACTACCTCCAATATGTCAATATGTAAACCACTATGTTACATCCAATATTTCAGAAAATGATATCCAGTATTAAAGTGAAAAGCAAAGAAATTTCAAGTCATATGACTGTTATTAAACTTTTTCTTTTTTTTCCTTGCCTTTGATCATCTTTATCGAAAATTAGCTATTCAAAATGATTTGACAATTATAGAATAAACAAATTTAAGTTTTTATGCAGCAGGCTTCTTTTCTTCTGTTGTAGGTTTCTTTTCTGCAGGTTTCTTCACAGCTGCTGGTTTCTTGGTAGCTGCAGCCTTTTTCATCCGCAAAAGGTTTCTTCTGCTTCTTCACACCCTTCACACCAACAGCTTTCTTTCCCATCTTCACCATCACAGGATTCTTGCCTGAAACCCCCTTCTCATCTGATTTGGCTTCTGAGGTTGCTGCTGCCTTATCCATCCAGAGCTTGTGACTCCTGGCCTGGCAAAGAATGGCGTTCTGGCATACGGTCTTTGCATAGGGGTTTAGCTTCGATAGGATTCTTGGGTTTTTCAGTGGATTCTTCGTCAGGACTCTGCTATGAATCTTCTTGCATGATGCTCGGAGGGTTCTCTGGATCTCTGGGCTTTTCAAGATTCTGCTAAGGTCTACATTAAGCATCTTGTGCATGGGAAGGTTGTAGTTACTCTCGAGGGAGGCAGCCTTATGCCAAATGCCATACAGATTGTCTACTTGCAGAAAAGTATTTTCAGGACAAACGCATGCCCACCGGGGCCAAGTTTCAAAATGTTCAATTTGCTTACATTAAGTAAAGTAATTCCAGGGATGGTTCTGAAGGCCTTGATGATACCACTGTCCTCATTATAGATGATGCTGGTCTCCTGTGCTGGATACAATGACAGTTTCTCATTTTGCTCTTGCCAGTTCTCATTCACCAAGAGTCATAGACCTTTCTGATATCATTTTAGGCTTTAAGTTTTTTAAGCAAAACAGCCTCCTTGGTCTTCTGGTACACGTCAACTTTACCTTCAACAACTAAAGGAAGTTCAGGAACTTCCTCAATACGATGACCTTTAGACATGACCAGCACTGGTAAGGCCAGGCAGCCTGGGCAGAGTAGATGGCCTATCACTTCCGTGTTATGTTCACTCTGTGGTGCCACCGGTGCCAGGTTTTTGTTTGGTGCAAACATGTAGGCCCCACGAAACATACTTCTAAAAGCACCCTTGGCAAAACGGTGAGTCCCACCACCTTGAACTCTGGGAATTCAAGACTCAGCACTGGTTTGATAACTTGCTAATTCAATAACAGCCATCTGTTGTTTCTGTGCAAGTTGGTATGAACAAAGTTCACAGCATCAAGTCAAATGGGAGCCTTGAACACAGGAGGCAAAGTAACATTTTTGCCAGATGATTTCCCCTTTTCAGAGTCCACTGGTATCAGTGGATGAGCACACGCCATCACGAGGGATAGAAGAGGGTCACGCTCCTCTCCACCCAGTAGCTCCTATAGGAAAAGCTGCTAATCACCTTATTTTTCTATTCTGAATTAGAAGTTATTTTGCTCTCAGATGTCTCAAAGTTCTTAACTAAATTTCTATGCCTTACAATAAATCTTACCTTCCCATCCTTTTCACCCTCTTATTCAACATACATTTCTAGAATGCCTAGCGCATGCCAGCCTGTACTAGGGTTTGAGTATGTGAAGATTAATAAAACAAACTTCTGCTCTCCAATGAATTAATTGAAGTCCAGAGGTGAAGATACACTACAGAAATTAAACCAACTACAGCATGATGAGTGCTGTAAGAAACCATCTAGAGTAGAAGGCAGCACCGAAGGTAGTCTCCAACACTGCTGCTGGTGGTGGTGGAAAAAGCTTATTGGAGGAGGGCAAGCTTTATGTGAATCCTAGATAAGGAGCTCATCTTGCAAACAAGAGAAGGAAGTCTACTGCAGATAAAGGGAACATCAGGTAAGAAGGATAAAATTATGAGAGAATGTAAGACTGAGAAATGACAAAGGGGTGAAATGACCAACAGCTCCTGCAACATACACAGCAATAACTAAAATACCCTTTTTTTTTTTTTAAGATTTTATTTATTTATTTGACAGAGAGAGAGACAGCCAGTGAGAGAGGGAACACAAGCAGGGGGAGTGGGAGAGGAAGAAGCAGGCTCCTAGCAGAGGAGCCTGACGTGGGGCTCGATCCCAGAACGCTGAGATCACGCCCTGAGCCGAAGGCAGACGCTTAAGGACTGCGCCACCCAGGCGCCCCTAAAATACCCTCTTCAAAAAGTAAGGAACAAAGGACTGTACATGCTAAGGTATACATATAGTTTTTAAAAAGGCAGAAAACAACAAAAAAAGAAAGAAAATACACCGAAAAGGCTGGATCTTAAAGAGTAAGAGCCTTTAACTTTGCTATCTGCACCAGTGCGTACCTTTAACTGTTTTCTAGATTGTATTTTCTTGAACAGAGCCAAATCAGACCATATCAAAATAAGGACATTATGAAAGGACTACATCTTATTATAACAAGCATTCATTCAGAGAATCAAACCAAAACATATTTATCATATTTAACTGATGTGGTTACCAAGGCCAAAGCCCTAAGACAAAAATACGAAAACTAATTATCTACTTCACTAAAATTCTTAATTTTGAGATATATTTTAATTTAAAAAATTAAAAAAGAACACTAAGACTATCTTAGATAAAATGTAATTTAAGGAATGTACCCGTTATATCATGTGTCAAAGGTTCATCTATAGTTTCCAGCAACTGAACTGAAGACTGCTGCAGGGAGTCATCAGAGTCCCCGGCTGTTGCAGCTACATCATCACTCACTGCTCCCTCCTCCATGGCTTCTGCAGCTACTGGAGCCAGCAACTCCCCTGTACAAAACAGAACAGTCCTAAGTGTCTTAATAAGTTATTAACAGACCTCCAAAACATATTAAAGCATATTTTTCCCCCAGTTTAGAGAATGGCAACATGTATGTGCTATCAACTATAAAAGAGTCTGAGGCAAAATATTCCCCACCTATCTCCTTAATGCTAGGACCCACTGCATTACCCTCAAATGTTAAAGACAAGTAACTAGTATGTTTACACAAAACGTGTAATATGAACAGGAGTTATTATAATCACTTTACATATATTAACTCACTTACTGAAAACAACTTTATAAGAAGGTACTCTTATTGTCCTATTTTACAGATAAAAAGACTAAGGCACATAAAATCCTCAAGGCCACATGAAGTACTAATAAGCAGCCCATTACTGATATTAATAATGAAATCGACTAGCTATGATATTCCTGTGCTTTAACAACCTAACTCCTCCATAAAGACTTAACATGTATACAACTGTCAACATAATTAAATACAAAAGTAATTCTAAATAGTTGCTACTGCTGTAACATTAAACAGATCTCTTTCACTTTGGGGGGTTACAGTTTCTTTTAAATATTACTTATTCGAGCTAAGGCAAGCTAATCTGGACATACCCTATGAAAAATAAATCCAGACAAACCTGCTAATATATCCTGTAGCATACAAGTTAAGGAATACTGAGCCCAAGCACCACCCCAAGATATATCTCCTCTATTGAAGTCAGTTCCAACCAAAAGTAATAGTAGTCTTTCCAGTTGAGGTTCATTCACAATCTCACACAGATGTATAGTTGGCCTCGTGGCATTTGCAATACGTGCAAGAACCTGCAATACATTTTATGAAATTACAGCAATTACAAATGTTTTCTCCAAAAACAAACTATTGGAATAATACTTTTCAATGATGAGATATATTTTTGGTGTCAAAATAATTGTTTGAGATGAAAAACAAAGAAATGTATTTTCATGATTGAATACTAAAATCTCATAAAAATGATGGAATAGTGGGGCGCCTGGGTGGTTCAGTCAGTTAAGTGTCTGACTTGTGATTTGGCTCAGGTCACAATCTCATGAGTCTGGGTTGTGAGATCAGCCTGCTTTGGGCTCCATGCTCAACGGGGAGTCTGTTTGAGCTTCTCTCCCTCTGCCCCTCCCCCCACTCACATCGAGCACTCACAAGAGAGCTTTCTCTCTCTCTCTCTAAAATAAGTAAATAAAATCATTAAAAAAAAAAAAACTCTTGGTGGAATAGTTAAGAATAATTTCTAAAAACAATGAATATGCTACAAGAAAGCCTTCAGGGTATTAAAACCCCTTCATAACCATAATTTGACGCTTACTTGTATATATCCTATTTTAGCTAACAAAAAAAGGCAGCTTAGAGATAGACATATCCACCTTACATACATTTCAAATCTACATTGATTTAGTTTTAACTAGGTTAAAATATAAATCACATCTCCTAAGACGTCACATCTCCTAAGAAGTAAGGGACAAAATATTTTTTAAGTCTTTCAAGGCACGATAAAAAAAACCTGACTTACATAAAGGAAAACCAATAAAAGTACTATTATTACTCATAATCAAAAACCAATTAAAGAATGCATTCTTTCTTCTTCTTACCCTCTCAGTCTGTAATTATAAATTATGCCTATTAGTTTACCTACCTTACAAACAAACAGTAAGAGATCTGCATGACATGTAAAATCCATGGAGAGCAGAAACAGAATAAGTTTCTGCACTACTGAAATACAGCGTTCATGGGCCAGGGTAAATGGAAGTGGTTCTATCTCTGGACTTTCTTTTGTTGTTGTAACTTCTGTGTCTAAATTAGAACGGGACCATTCTGCTGTCCGACGTAACCGAATTAAATCCTTGAAATGCTGCATAGAAAAAAATTACAATATTTAAATCAGTGTTTACTGAATGAAAATTCTTTCAGTATAAATTTATTTATGGAATGAAAATATTCACTCAGAAAATTCACAACTTCTAAAGAATAAAATTTTAGATAAACCATAGCTTCAAAATAAGATTATTAAAAGCTATACTGATCAATATACCTAAAGTCCTGTTGAGAGTAAGGTATAGAATACATAACAGAATTTCAGAAAAGTGAAATTCTATGTTAAGGCTACATTAGGTCAAATCTAACATCCCCAAAAAAAATTACCAAACATCCTAAACATAATTCGTAAGAGGTGGATGGATAAAGAAACCGATGTTATATTTATAAGTAGAGTATTAACTCAAGTTATCTTAAAATCTGATGGAATAACTATAACTTCATATTTATAGAAACACAATAAACAAAATTGGTTGCTGCATGTGTTATCCCCCAAATTAAAAAATATATGTTAAGTTGTATTTTAAAATTTTATTTACAAATCAATGGATTTAATTTTCACTTAGAAAGAACACTTTAAGAAAACCGTACATTTCCTTGGATCTTTTATCTTAAATTTACCGGCACGCAATCCACTTTAAAGGAAGCACACTGGAAACATACATTTATCATATATTTATCATATATTTCCTTGAGTTAAAAGCTACCTTCCCTCAAAAAAAGGCGTTTAGAATAGATTTTTCTGTTGATAAGCAAAATAACAAAATTTTAAGTTTATTATTGAAAATATTTAACTACTCAATTAAACATATTGAAAAGAAAAGTGACTGTCCCAAACTAATTACATTAAAAAGCAAAGATCATACCTTTGAGGTAGCCTGCTTTAGTTTTGCTTGCTCTACCAGAAGTTTATATGATGATCCTTTGTTACTTTGTATTTTTTCTTTTTCCATCTGTTCCACCAAAGCTTTCTGTTTAGCTTTTAATAGGTTAAGTTGCTTTAAAAAAAATAAATAAATAAATCTAACTTTTTAACCTAAGTTAAGCTAACAGTGTTAAAAAGAACAAAGTAAATTATTATATACCTCACAGACTTCATACAGCCAATTAATGGAATAATTCCCTGATTTAGTTTTAACTGTGTTGCTGAAAAGTCATTTCCAAATGCTGACTGATCACTGCAAGTTATAATTAAAACCTAATTCCTCACCCATAGGAAAAGAGAAGTAAGTGGAAGACCTTCTTATGTAAGCCACCAATGAGACTGATATTTTCTGGTTTTTAAATATATGGGGAAAATACTTTTATTGTACAATATTCTTAGCTTTGTTTTTATAGCAATCTCCCTCAAGAGTAGTACATTTTTTAGAATGTCTATGTTCTTTAGTAATTAAAAATTTTATCAAGATAACTGTAGATATGCAGTTGTAAGAAATAAGAGAGATCTCTTATACACTTTATCCAATTTCCTCCAATGATAATTTGTAAAGCTATAATACCACAACAGAGTACTGACACTGTAAAATTCACCAGTTTTATTCAGACTTCTCCAGTTTCACTTCTACTCTTTTGAGTATATATCTGTGTTTTTGTATTAATTCTATATGTGTAGACACATGAACCACCGCTAGGTTCTCTCATGCTGTCCTTTTATATTGCCCACCCATGTCCCTCCTATCCCATTTGCCCAGTTCCTAACCCCTGGCAACCACTCGACAGTAGCAATGAACCAAAACAAAGAAAAAAATGTCTCCACAGGAAGACTTTAAAAATCCACTGAATGACTTAACCACATCCCCATATAAGGCAGAACATTCTTCTAAATAGAAAGTCACTGGAAAGTAACACCCATAATAATAAATGAATAATTCAGTTAAGAACATAATAAAAAATATTATTATTCAAAAAATAATAAAAAAATTAAAATTAAAATTAAAAAAAGAACATAATAAACCTACTTCTTCGGAGAACCTTTTCTTAATTTCTATTTTTGATAGATATTTTTGTTATCAGGAAAAAACTTAACTAATACAAAGAAATATTCACTGGGCTGTAATCTCCATATATGAAGAAAAATGTGTCATAAATTAAAAACAACATGCACATTTATTAGATAATCAACAAGTGTGTGTGTAAGAACTACCATAAATCAGTATTTTCAGAAAACTGTCCTAAAAGTTCTATGATAAACACAGGACAATTACAATAAAAATGTTTTTTATTTCAAAACAACCACAATCTTAATCAGCAACTTTAATTACTGAAAAAAGACATTTTTTCCCTAAACTACTTGAGAATAAGTTGGCAACCTGATGACCAGTCCACCCTTGAATGCATTAGTGTCTATTTCCTAGAAACAAGATCCTTTCCTGCAAAATAATAAAACCATCAAAATCAGAGAATACTGATACACTACTACCAACTATGCCTCACACCCCATTGTTTTTTTAAGTTTTGCCACTGTCCCAATAATGTCCTTCATAGTAAAGAATAAAACAGTAATATTTTACTAAGAAAAATCTACTGGGTTTATACTCTAGGTTTGTTTTTCAACTTCATATCCTAAAGTAAATACAGTAAGCATAAATGTTAAATATTCATAAATTTGCTGATTTTGAAAGGATGCAAATTATTATCACCTAAAATTAGTTAAGAGTCAAAAAAAAAAAGAGTTGAGGGAAAAGCTTCACATCATTTTTCCCGCAAAAAATCAAATAGTTAGCTCACAGTTGAAATACTTGTAAGTGAAAAGAAATAATTTAGTGCTAAGCCCATGTTTTTAAAAAGGCCTAAGCTTTCACAAACTTGTCAGATATTCTAAGGATTTTCATATAAATTCTAATTACAGTTTAAATCAATTATATAAATATTTATTGACAACACACTAGGCTCCATACTATTTATCAAGAATATAGTATTTAATCTTGTATATACCGTAAGAGAAAGAGAAAGACCCATTTTAAAAAGTTGTAATAATAAAGGGCCCGTAAGAATCTGATATCACCTATAAATTCACTTCTACACAGTAAAATGCATATCGAACAAATTGTATGTGCGATTTCATAGGGGATCATGGAACCAAGTAAGAAAAAAAAAAGATATATGCACAGGTGTCCTACAATAAAAACCACATTCTAATATATGACTTTGTGTGAAAGAACAACTGAGTATATGCAAACGTTTGCATGATAAGCAGAAGAGACATATATGCGCATTGTTTGTATTTCAAAAAGAATAAACCAACAATAATGGGTTCATCAACAGGCAAATGGATAAAGAGATTCTGGAACATTCATGGGGATAGTGGTCAAGAATAAAAAAGAACCACTGATATACTCAATATGGATGAATCTCAAAAAAATCATTTTGAGCAAAAAAAAAAAAAAAAAAAAGAGCATGCAGACTCCTAACAATACTTTAAGAAATTATTTACTCACAGTGAAGCACACAAATTTCATGTTAACAAAATAAAAGAATCCCTACCAAAAATTTATGATGAATATAATGAAAGGAAAAAATATAGGACACATGGGGAATATATTGTATGGGGTACTATCCTAATTTAGAAAAGAGAGAAAAACCTTTTTGAGGAAGTGACTATAAACTAATGCCTAGTAAGTTAGGTTATCTAAGCAAAAGAGTAAACTATGTTGGGGGGTGGTGGGGAGGGAAACGTACCACATACAAAAGTCCTGGATGAGAAAACTGGGATTGGGTGTTCATGAATTCAAATTCAATATGGCTAGACTAAAATTCAAACCTGTAAGTTACAGAGAGGGACCCATGATAGACACCCTGAAGCCATGTTAAGGACTTTGACCTTCAAGCACAGGTCAACTGGAAGCTATTAAGAATTCAAGAAGGAAATGTTAAGGTAAGGACTGAGAAAGAACAAAGAGAAATACCTTGTGACTAGACAAAGAAAATGATGGCCTCTGACTTAGAATGGTATCAGTAGAGATGGGAAGAGGTAGACACTTTAAAGGACCTCACCAAAAATCCATAACCTACAAATTGTTGCCATCTTACAAATAAGGACGCTCAGTCTCAAAACTGTTGAACAATTTTCTTAAGCACCTCCTTTAAAATAGCATACCTAACATCTGATAACGAGTCTATCTTATGCAACCTAAAGTAATGTTCTCAAACATCAAAATTTAAAAAGCATACTGAAAATTACCTGTTTATGATGAACTAGCTGCTTTCTGATTTTTCTGGAATATAACCTATCAAGGCTACTGCTGCCTTTGGAAGACCTATTTATGCTCTGAGTGTGCAGATTATTGTTAATAAAACTCCACTGGTTACCTATAAGAGCAAGAAAAAGTTTTATTAGTAATTCTATTAAATGTGACTTTAAAGCACTTTCTACACCCAGAAAACACAAATTTATCAATATGTCAATCATGACAAAGCAGTTTTAAAGAAAATTACCATTATAATGAAATCAGTAGTAAGATCTGACCCTAGAAAGGCTACTCTAGACCCTAAATGACTTTAAAATCAGAGTTTTCTGTCTCCAATCTTTCCTTTAAGATAACAGCTATCTTTCTCCACAGTTAAGAGTAATTTTTGTACAACACACCTCTGATGTAACTCAGTTCAAACAACAACAAATGCTCACTACTGCCTAAGGACCCAAGAAGAAAATATTCAATAATCTGACTTAATGAATGCAAAATTAAGTTCAAAAATCATGCTGTGTAGCTCTACTTTTTCTCATTTTTAAAAATGTGTCCAGACTATTACTTGAAGTATCATTCTTCTGTTCAACATCACACTTGACCCATCTCCAATTACTTGTGCATGCCTGCTTAACCTAAACACATCCTTTCCTATTCTCTACCACCCATTTGTTAAGTCCGTTCAAATTCTTCAAAACCTACAAAAAATGTCTTCCACCAATGCGTTTCCACAGTATCTCAATGACATAAATAAAAACTAATATCTCCAATACTGTAATAGTCTAACTTTATATGGTAGTTATATGTAATATCCTATGAGTAAACTGACCCTTAGACTCTAAATATTTAAGACATATTCCCTCGACATGGAAAAAATTCCCCACCCTTTTCCCAAACATAATGTGCATCATAACCAATTGATTCACCTATCTGTAAGACACCTCTAGGGAACTTTTTAAATACTAGAATCCTGACAATATGTAAAATTCAAAATTTACACACTTAATGACTATATTTAGATGTAAGATGTAGCTAGTTCAAACTCTTTATGAAAAGTGTTGTTAGCTTGGAAGTAGGGAAGAAAATAATTTGTCCTGCAGTTGGATTTCATTTAACTTTAAAATTTTTCTATGCCTCAAAATTTTATAGAGAGAGACTGAAACTCAAAAACAAAACAGAACAAAACAAACAATCAATCCAGGAATTTTCATATCTAAGCATAAAAGCTCTTTATAGTTAATTAGAACTGTACTTCATAATGGTAAATAGACACACTACACTCAAGAACATAAAGAACTCTTCACAGATTTTCTACTCATAAATTCACTTACACGTATGGTATTAGAAAGTGTTTAAATGAGCAAGGGAAAAAAACCTCATGAAGACACGCTTGTATCTAAACACTAAAAGTCATGGTCAGATAAGGGGCTTGTCCATAAAGTCCTTCAAAAATAAATTCTACCCTTAAAACAGATTCCTAGTAAATTTAATTCATATTTTACATAAATTACATACAGCTGGAACCTCCAGGCCAATAGCCAGTTCTGGAACAACCGCGTAGTCACTCAAAATCCCCACCAACAGATTATTATAAATTTCTGATACCTGTCAGAAACCTCTCCCTGTCTTTACCATTCAGAGGCTTTTTTGCAGCTGCTGCTTCATCTTCAACAGTGGCCACATAATCCAACAACCTGGACACCAGCATCACAACCCAACTGATCATGGGAATATCTAGTACTCCTATACACAGGTGACAGTGGAAAAAATAATCAGGTGACTCTAAGAGTTCTAATGAAGTCTGAGAAGATAACTATGAGATAAAACATTTTATAAATTCAAAACATACCATATCACTACTAACATTAATATTTGTTTATAATAAGCCTCAAAACTGGAACCTATGGCTACAAACCGACTAACACATTGAATCTAATGGATGACAAAGGCTTTATGGTATGAAAATAGATTCTTGATTATAGGTTGAATCTAAGAGATAATAATTTATAAACTAGGAAACAAAGTATAAGGTCATATTCTTAGACTTCCACGTAACTAAGTAAAAAATCTCTCAATTTCCCAATCATATAGTTTTAAACTAAGTTCTGAAGTTTTTGTTACAATAACAATTTTGTTGCTCAAATACATTATGAATGACCAGAAAAGCAACTGTACCTAAAACTGAGACTTAAGAGTCCGATTTTAGTTATGATAGTACAGAAAAAACATATTACAATAGTTCCCAAGTTCAAAATTCAAATAATAAAAAGGAACAGATTTATAAAGCAATAACCATATGGCAGTCAATCACATGAAAGCCTACATTCTAAAAAGTCTACAGCATAAAAGTATTAACAAAATGTACAGCAATGAATATTAAAATAAGTACTTCACACTAGTCATTTTACAAAAGCAGTACTTATAGGAATCTTATGTTTTTACTAAAGATGACCTCTATAAATAATACCTTCTGTCCTCCTATGCATGGGTAACTGTGGCTGAAGAGGTGACAATAAATTATCCAACAGATTAAGTAGGCTTTCTAATACTCCGCTATTACTAAGTGATCTTTGACCAATGCAGGAAAGTAACATGAAGACCCTAAAAAAGAGATATAAATAAAATGCCAGTATGAATCAATCTGCTCATATAAAAAATAATTCACACTGAAATTAACAAATGACTATTTGATAAATTAAAATACTGTGTTTCTTAGCACAATTTATATCTGGAACTATGATGTTAAAATTAGCTCTTCTCAAACTCTTGGCTATATTTCCTAACTATATCCATAAGAAATCCAGCAGATAATTTTATCATAGTCTCAAAAGAATACATTTAACACATGAAGTAACATAATCTGATAGGAAATACTTGTAAACACAGATCTATAAACTCTACAGATGCAGCTAGGAAACTAAAGCATGTAGTCTAGTTGTATCATGTATAATCTTCTTCACTATGTGCTTCGCTGAGCATCCCAAACCCTGGAAAGATGTGCTTCATTTCTCTGCTCAGGATAGATCCACATACACGGAATTTCAAAATCTGAACCCTAACTGTGAAAAGTTGAAATTACTAATAAAAAAACAACTCCAATATTTTCTGACCTACCTATCTTGTGGAAAGATGAGAAGCTGCTCTGAATTGTACAATTCCTGAAGAACATTAGAAAGAAACTGACCCCACCATCTTTCACCACCACAGAGTTGAACAAGTAGAAGACCAGTATGCAACCGTATCTTTGGGGTTCCACTGATGCACAAGTGTTTAAAAAGCTCTTCACAGGCCTGGGCATGAAATGTGCTCTGCAAAACTGCAGGAACAGAGTGTCCTATTACAAAACAGAAAACAATAAAATTTCCTATTTAAGTGTATGCTCTAATATCCGCTTTCTTCTTTACCAGCAATCAGTAACCAATTATACTCTATTTATTTTGCTATTCATTTATTTATTCTTCGTATGTAGAATGTTAATTGTTAAATACTGGGAGAGGAGAAAAGCTAGTATTTGAATCAACTATATTTCTTATGTGTGGTGTCGGGTGATTCAGATAGTTTAGTATGTTTGTGTGCGCATGCGTAATGATCAAAAATAGCTCTTGATTAGAAAATGACAGTATACTGTTAGCATTTATTAACAGTTTTCACAATAACAGTATCTAATATTTTGCCAAACTAAATGACGTGCCACATCAACAGCAAAGACTCAAGAAAAAAATAAAAGAAAAACCATTTAAAAAAAAAAAAAAGAGAGAGAGAGAGAAATATGGGCTGGGGGGGGGGAAGCAGTTACCTACAAACACATTTTGTAAATATTCACATTACAAAGAATATCAAAATGAACAATACTAGGAAATACTAACACAACAACAAAACATGCAACAAAATCATATCAAATACATTTCTAGCATTTAAAGAACCGAAGCCAAATACAAACCATTGGAAGAGTGAAGGAGACTGAGCAAAGTGTCCAATAAATATCTGATGATGGTACGCAACTGCTCTGTGGAAGACGTCTGAATTAAATCTTTTGGATCTGACGTTTCACTTAACATCTTCCGACTTGCACCAAGAGCTACTTTGAGCCTCTGCACTGCATTATGAGCCAAATTCAGTTGAAGCTGTAGCTGAATACAATCTTGATAGGCAGAAAAAACTCTACTGTCTTCTTCAACTGCCTTGTCTGGTTTTCGCAAAAAGTACTGTGCATTGTTAGCACTGTTAAGAGGAGGAAGATCAATACTTTGCAAAAGAGTTTCCAGTCGATGACAAGCTAAGTTATACCTGTAAATAAAAAATAAACATACAAAATAATTCCTGCAATGTTCCATTTTATATGGAACTAAAATGTACACTAAAAATTAAATCTCTGAAACCTGTTAACAACCATTAAAAAGAATTAGTCAATTCTTAAGTACTAAATAAATGAAGCCAATTATTTAAACACAGTATTTTAATTTATCAAATATTGTAACATTCTAGCTTCCTACTTCCTTTTGTTCTTTCCTTTTTCTTTTTTAAAGTTTATATATTTATTTTTTAGTAATCTTTACACCCCACGTGGGGCTCAAACGCACAACTCCAAGATCAAGAGTCACATGCTTCTCTGATTGAGCCAGCCAGGTGCACCATCTTTTTGTTTTTTTCTATATATCTATGCAAAGACATTTCTTGAAAAACACATGTAAGACACAGAAAAAAAAGGATTTCAGTTAAGATTAAAATATTCTGCAGGGGCGCCCGGGTGGCACAGCGGTTAGGTGTCTGCCTTCGGCTCAGGGCGTGATCCCGGCGTTGTGGGATCGAGCCCCACATTGGGCTCTTCGGCTATGAGCCTGCTTCTTCCTCTCCCACTCCCCCTGCTTGTGTTCCCTCTCTCGCTGGCTGTCTCTATCTCTGTCGAATAAATAAATAGAATCTTTAAAATAAATAAATAAATAAATTAATAAATTAATTAATTAATTAATTAATTAAAAAAATAAAATATACTGCAATTTTCTAATAACCTGCACTGTATATCCTCCTGTAGGGCAACCATCATTGCTAAATGCTGGTCAATTTCTGGTTGGTTTGCAGATTCACCCTCTCCCCTTAAAGGATCATGCATTAACTTCAGTTCGCTTTCCCAAGGCAAGATATATGTATGACCGTAGTAAAATCCTAATGGGATTTTGGCTCTGGCATTTGTACTTCCATAACGTCCAATGACAGTGATCTGAAATAAAAAAACATGAATATACATACACATCCATCTGCAAAAATAAAATCCTGAGCAATGTATTTAAAAGGATAGTTATATTTTTTAATTATATGTCTATCTTTCATAATTTGTTGGAAACATGAAAAGCATATCAATTCATGTCTTGAAGTTCTTTACCTTCATGAATCTGCACACAGGAGGTGGTATCAAATCATGCAGAATTAGTGAATGGGTGCTTATATCAGTTGCCACTACCAGTCGCCTCCCATCCACCTCTTCTCCTAATGTCCAAATGTCAATTGACAAGGAGGCCAAGTCTCCACAAGTGGGAATCAATACATCTGTTAACAGTATTGGTCTGCCAAAATCTAAGGTCACAAATCTCCTTGCTCCTATCAGAGAGAGAGAGGAAGAGTTGACAAAAACTACTACTGTTTCAACTCACCAAAAGATGCATTCAAAAACAGGTGGGAACATGCATCTTAAAAATATGAAATCAACTTATTAAACAACAAACAGATGGGAAGAAAAGTAAGTAAGTAACCCTCAAAAATTTTCTGAAACCTCAATCCATGCTAGTTAAGACTTAAGTAAAAAGTATACAAGAGTAAGTTTGTTATTGTGACAGCAACCAACTATACATACAAGCTTAATTTAAAACAGTAGAGTTGAAAAACTGTATTACCAAAAACAGTATATGGATTAATTCTAAAAAGTATCAATGTGATCTTCTTTCGGTCCCCTGGTCATTTTTTAAAAATTTCCCAAACAGATGCATTAATGATATCAAATTGTATTCCTTGATTTTAGTTTTCTCAAGCCTTGTTTAACTTCTTACAGAGTTAGATCTCATATTGTGGTTACGATGTAAAGTAAAAAGTACAAGGCGGAAATCACACGTAGTCAGTACTACCACTAAAACAATCCCTTAGGAAGGTCCTCCAATAAAGAAAGACACAGGTATCTCAAACAATGTTTTTGCCCAGGTATTGACATATCACTGTCTCTTCAGCTACTCAGTACCAGGTGAAGTCAATAGCTCACTCTCAAGGGCCACAATAAAGAGGCAGTAAGCCTCTCCGTGTAAGCACTAAAATCACACTCAGCATGGCTGAGATGCTCACACTAATGAAAAACAAAAATGATCTGAGAGGAATGGAAAAAGAGCAGATTTGCATCTCTCATCTCATACACATTTCAGAATAAGCCCAAGTAGTGAAACAGTAGACAGAATCATTAAAATAGAATTATTTTCCTTCTTTACCAAGTTGGGGTGAGGAGTACTTCAAAAACTTAAGAGCTGCATTTTACAGTGAAGGGACCCAACTAGAACTTGTGCTATTTTCAATGGAGCTAGTTTAGTAGAAAAAGGTAGTTCCCAACACTTTCCTAAACAGAAAAACCACTAAATAACAAAGAACATAATTCTATAACTTACAGTTGATTCCACTGATAAAAAGCGAACTGCAGTGTGAACAACTGCTCACATTTCAGAACAGTGCACACCAACAAGTCACATTCTAAATGTTAGACACTAATGGTGATACCAGTGAAGGATAAGTTGAACAGAAAACACCATTAAGAATTTTATTATTTTTTTAAAAACTCTCTCTTTCAAAGAATAAATAGCCCAATGCAATAAGGCAAATATGGTTCAACTATTCATATATGATGAAAGGTGACAAAGTATGCATTACATTCATATTATTCTCTGCTATAAAACACACAGAAGGATTCTGTTGAATTCTGCTGCAGCTCAAACCCAGAACTAACAATTTGGTAGGATTATAAGGTTAAAATTGCCCACAGTTTACTAGGTAAACATGCTCTCACTGAAAGCACCTATCCCAGTCACAGGTCACTAGCATAGAAGTATGACTACAAACCTAGGTAAAATTGAATTATCGAGACCATGAAGTGTCATTAGTCTTACTCAGTTATTAAAATCAGCAGTAATTCTGTTATTTTCTGGCAATGGTTTCAACACCAGAATGCTGGTCTTTAAAAATACTGAAGTGTAATTTCTAGTGTAATGATAATTAAGCAGCTATAGTGGAAGCAGATACTTATGACCATCACAGTTCAACAGGCAAGATTCACACACAGGTCAGATTCAGGGTCTGGATAAAACTAGCCACCCTAACCAGCAGCATTCGTGCATTCAACATGGTGAGCCCAGCTGAGCCTGATGTAGTGCTTATTCTTGGTAAAATGTACTTACCCAAGAACAGATGGGATGTATTTGCAAAGGAAAATCAAACTATAGAATATTAAGACTCAATGGGCTGACAGACTATGCAAGAAAAATATTTTAAGAAAGTCAAGAATTACCTGAATGCATTCGCTCTATAATAATGGACTGGTGGGGTGGAGGTTGAAGAAAATGTGAAGCATGAGAAATTGCAAGAGCTAGACCAGAACCAAGTGGATTCTAGAAAAGAAAAAAGTATAACTCTATATTGATATTACTCTTGCTCTATACAACTAATAACCATAATATCAAATTAACAAGTCTCATTTCCTGATGTATATTCTGTAGTACTTTATAAAACAATCTAATTTGATGTATCAAGTTGGCGTAAGAAAAGTTTGCCTTCTCAAGTTAGTGTATACAATAAAATATCTTTAAATGTCTAAGCGAACACCTATTTAAAATATAATAATTTACCATTCTGGACTTGTTGGAATTTTTGTTATGTGCAGCAAGATTGACTGTTGGGGGATCAATAACTGAGCCTGGGAAAAGCTGTGCAAGTTCAGCGTTAATCACAACGGAAACTGCTTCATTGGGTGGGGTGAGTGGTGGAGTCATAAAAAGTGGTGTTGTTTTTGGAGTGGGTGGAATAACATCGGATGGGTGGATGAAGAAGCCGGGGGCCGCCGCCGGGTTGGAAGGCACAGAGTTGTGAACAGGACCTACTGCTGAGGCCGCCGACGCCGCGGCAGCTGCTGCAGCCGTCGTCTGATGTAACTTGGCTTCCAGCTTTGCTTTCTGTAAAAGAAGTAAAAGCCACAACATATAGACTAGTCCTGCCTGCCCAAACTGTGGGGAGTACTACACAGGAAAAGAGCTTACGAAGATAAACATGATCTGATTAACTAGATCTTAGTTAAACAAAAATGAAAATAAATTAAAAAATGGACTCAACATGAACTGAGTATTCTTTGCTATACCAACTTAATTAAATATCTGATGACAATTTCCTGTCATTTCCTTTCCTGACAATTTCCTTTCATTTTGGGGAACAAGGACTTCCACAAAGCAAAGGCAGAAAGGAAGAAGAACAAATAAATGTAAATAAGGAAACAAAGTTCTCCTCAAAGCAAAATATTAACAGGAGGAGGTAGATTCTCATGGTGCCTAACGTAAAATAATGTCACCTACGATATCTCACAGACTGCATTTAGACCACAATGAAATCTCCAAAGCACCTGCCATTATTACTAAATTTTAATCCACGTGAATTCAATTCACCTCTAAAACGTTTCAGGAGGTCCAATCTATAAAAATTCTAACTGGTAACGCTAACGTTTGACCAAGAGTGTTGAAACAGAATGGATTGTACTTAGAGACTGTCCCCCAAAAATAACAATTATATTCCCCCAGATATTTATTAAAAAATTATTTATTTTTAAAAAATTTAGATATATCACAAAGACGTTACCTCCATTTTTGTAGAAACTGATTAGCTCAGATCGGTCAACCTACTTTCCTTTACGAAAATAATGGTCATTTTTACAGTACTTTTTCAGCTTTTGAAGTTTAGAGACAGCATGAACAAAGAGCCAAAGAGTCTCCAACCTGTTGCTGAAGCTTCAAAAGCTGCTGCTGTTTCTCTTGCAGCACCTGCAGCTGTTGCTCGGCTGATGCCATTGCATGAGAGAGAGACTGCAAAGCTACCTGGGCTGCTGAACTCAGGGCTGTCGAAGCTTCCCCAACTGTCCCCGATGACAGTCCACCTACTGCAGGAGTAACCCCGAAGGAACTCACTGGCATAAGACAAGGGGGGAGAAGAGGGATGAGGAAAAGGTTCACATAGAAACATATTCCAAGTATACTATCTTGACATTAAAACTCCAGTTTCATTTTAAAAGATAAGAACCTAAAGAGTATCAGCAGGAAAATCTTAATGGTAAAAGCATATTGATTGATAATAACAGTATTCAAGTTTAAGGGATCTGGGAACTACTTTCAAATCAAAGAAAAACTAGTACACTTTTGAGCTTAAAAATATTTTCAGCATACAAAAAATGTCATTTAATATGGCTAAAATAAAAACACAAAATGAGAACAATGTTATTATACAATTTGAGCATAACAAATAAACTGAAATTTGTTTTACTAAGTTTTCCTATAGCAATACCTCCTTCTCCCTCCCCACAAAAGTTCAAAAAAACCTTCAATTATGAGAACACCATTTTCAAAATCTGATGATACCTTATTTCCTCATTTTAAAGCATAGCCTAGACAGAGTCTGGCCCACAGAGAATATGTAAAGCACTGTCTCCTACCAAATGTTCCCCAGAACTCTAATATGGAGAGAAATATGTCCGATTTGACCTATGTCAAATAATTCTGGCACATACTGCTTAGCCGTGAAAATTATCATCCTTAAAGACTATGAAATTCCTATAAATTGAATAATTTCTTAGACTTTCCTTTTCAATGTTACTCAAATATACATTATAAAAATCACTCACTCTTTCCCCATTAAGTATTTACCAATATCTGTGGAAAACAATTTAAGAAAAACCTAAGATAAAAAGCTTAATTTCACAACTTAATGAAACAGATCACCACAAAATAAGAAGTAAAGGCCAAGTTTAATAACAGCATTAACATTTATATTATAACAGGCCTTTACTGGGAAGTTATATTGGGAAAGGACACCACTACAATAGTAGCAAATGTTTAGTGTGTATTACCATGTGACACTGTTTTTAATTAAGTACATATTCAACAGATGAACAACCCTGAGAAGCAGATACTAGAACTCTGTTTCTTAGTTATTGGCTCAGAGAAGTTACCTATAGAGCTCATAGTGGTAGAACTAGAGTTGGAACCAAGGACTACGTGAAACCAAAGACAATGGGAGGGCACAGTGCTAAGCATGGAACTTACATCAACTCATTTCATCTTTGCAATGGCACACAGGTAGGTACTACTGTTATCCCATTTTACAAGTAATGAATCTAAAGCTGAGAGAAATCAATTGCTAATAAATATCTGAAAAGGTGGGTGGGAAACAACACCCAGGTATCTGACAGCCTATTTTAACATCTAACAATGCTATACTGTGCCAGGATTCAAAAAAATTATTAAAAAAATTAAGCTATAATCAACAAGATAGCAATAAATGAAACTGTGCATAGCCTCTTACAATTAAAAGTGTCCTCAACTTAAAAAAAATACACACTTATTACAGAACAGCCATAGGACACCTCATTTAATATTTAAGAATCCAACTACACAAGCATGGTCAAAGAAAGAGCAATCATAACACACATAAGCTATGTGCCCCAAAATGAAATCCATCCACTTCATCAAATGGTCCACTAAAGAAACAGCTATTAATTCCAACTCTAGGGGTGCCCAGGTAGCTCAGCAGTTGGGCATCTGCCTTTGGCCCAGGTCATGATCCCAGGGTCGTGGAACGAGCCCCGTGTTGGGCTCCCCACTCAGCGGGGAGTCTGCTTCTCCCACTGCCCGTGGCCCTCCTTGTGCTCTCTTACTCTCACTCTGCGCGCTCTCTCTTTCTCAAATAAATAAAAATCTTTAAAAAAAAAAAATCCAATTCTAGAGGGATAATTATTAGACTTACTGAAGCACTGATACTGTACTTGTACTTTTTTGGGTAATTAAAGTAATTTTCAATATTAACCATGTGGAGGTTAGCCCTTTACTTTAAATCCAATGCTTGAATAATACTTATGGGAAAACGAATTAAGTCACCAGAAACATATAAGAGACAGGAACAATCCAAAAGAAATAAGTCATCCTACTACCACAAAATTTTTAAATCTTTTGCCCAGTCTGAGTTTTCAATATCTTCTTCTATTATTATACTAAGGGTCTCAAAAACAAGATATAAAGATAATAGAGATGAGAATAAAATAAAAATGACTATGACCACCATTTCTATTCAGTATCATGCAAGAAGTCCTAGAAAGCACAAGAGAGCAAGAAAAAGAACTAAAGGGGCGCCTGGGTGGCACAGCGGTTAAGCGTCTGCCTTCGGCTCAGGGCGCGATCCCGGCGTTATGGGATCGAGCCCCACGTCAGGCTCCTCTGCTGTGAGCCTGCTTCTTCCTCTCCCACTCCCCCTGCTTGTGTTCCCTCTCTCGCTGGCTGTCTCTATCTCTGTCGAATAAATAAATAAAATCTTTAAAAAAAAAAAAAAAAGAAAAAAAAAGAAAAAGAACTAAAACATATAATGACTAGGAAAACACTAAAGTAAAACTCTTAACAGAGGCCATGATTGTGTCTATAAAAAGTCTTTAAGAATCCACAAACCATTACAATTAGTAAGCTAATATAGCAGTATCATCACATATGAGATTAATATACACAAATCAATTTTATTTCCATACACCAGCAACCAAAAAAAATGGAAATAAAATTAAGAAAAAATCACTTACTTTTTAAAAAATCAAATACCTAGGGATTAGTCTAAAAAAGATGTGCAAAACGTCAACATGGAAAACTAAAAAACATCTCCCAGAGTAACTGAAGACCTAAATATACTAAATATACCATGTTAATGAAATAAATGGCTTAATATTAATATACCAATTTTCCTGAACTGATCTGTATTCAAATTCTAAAAATAGGAAAAAAAGTAAGCTTTTTGGTGTATAAATTGCCAAGCTGATTCTAAAAATTAAATGGAAATACAAAGATTTAATGTACAACACCCTGACGACAATTAATAATGTTGTATTACACACCTAGTTGCTAAGAGTAGTCTTAAATGTTATCTCCATTGAAAAGAACTGGTAATTACATAACAGGACAGAGGTATTAGCTAATGCTATGGTGGTAATCATTTTATAATATATAAATGTATCAAACCAATACATTGTACACCTTAAATTTGCTCAATATTATATGTCAATTACATCTCAATAACGCTGGGGAAAAATGGAAATAAAAAAAGACACAGAATCTTTAAGAAAAACTAGGAAAAAAATGGTGGATTCCACTTCTAAGTATATACTCAAGAACTGAAAACACAAAAAGGTACACAAATATGCTGCATGGTAGTATTTTTCTTAACAGACAAAAAGAAGTAACAACCCAAATGCCTGTTAACATCTCAGCAGATAAACAAAAGGAGGTACATACAAGTTGTTTTAAAAGTGGTATATCCACACAATGGAATGCTATTCAGTTATAAAAAGGGATACATACTAAATGGATGAAACATGAAAACATTATATTAAGTGAAAGAAGCCAGACAAAAGGACCACAAACTATGCTTTCACATTTATATCAAATGTATGGGGTAGGCAAATCCATAGAAAACAACATAGATCAGTGATAGCTAGGCAATGGAGGGGAAAGGGAAACTGGGAGTGACTGCTAATGACTATGAAATCTCTTTGTGGAGTAATGGAAATATTCTGGAATTACAATGATGATGACTTCACAACAAGCTTTATATCAATTGTTAAAATCTACCAAAAAAGAAGGAAAAAAAAATCTGATGGATGTATACTATCAGATTTCAAGGATTAATACAAAGTTACAATAATTAAGACAATAGGGGCGCCTGGGTGGCACAGCGGTTAAGCGTCTGCCTTCGGCTCAGGGCGTGATCCCGGCGATCTGGGATCGAGCCCCACATCAGGCTCCTCCGCTATGAGCCTGCTTCTTCCTCTCCCACTCCCCCTGCTTGTGTTCCCTCTCTCGCTGGCTGCCTCTATCTCTGTCAAATAAATAAATAAAATCTTTACAAAAAAAAAAAGACAATTAGGTACTGGCATAGGGCTAGACAAATTGAACAATGGAACAAAAAGAGACCTGTGTCAACAGCAGAGACATGATTTCTAACAGAGGTAACACTGCAGTAGAGAGGAAAAAGGGTATTTTTGTTCCATAAATCATTACATAGAAGACAGAATTAGTAAAGGAAGATGAATTAGGAAAAAATACCAATACATAGTAATAGGAGAGATTAAACTGAGAATTCTATCATTTATACTGATGAAGTGTAACACACATGGAATTGCTATGGTGGTAATCATTCTGTAATATATAAATGCATCAAACCAATAAATTATAGACTTTAAACACAGATGAAATTGGAAATACAAAAAGAGAGAAGACAGAAAACAAGCCAGAAACAATGGTTGCACAGTTAATGGCTGAGATCGTTCTAAAGCTGATGGAAGGTATCAAGTAAGGATTCAGGACGACCTATGAATCCTGAGCAGGATAAATACAAATGTAACTGCATACAGCAACATCACAGAAAATTGCTAAAAAAGGGATGGGAGTGAGGGATGCCTGGGTGGCTCAGTCAGTTAAGCGTCTACCTTTCGCTCAGGTCATGATCTCAGGGTCCTGGGATCAAGTCCCACACCGAGCTCCTGCTCAGCAGGGAGCCTGCTTCTCCCTGTCTTCCCTTGCCACTTCCCCTGCTTGTGTGTGCATGCCCTCTCTCTCTCTGATAAAATAAATAAATAAACAAAATTAAATAAATAAATAAATCCTTTAAAATTAAAAAGGTGGGGGCAAAGAGAGGAAGAGAATATGAATGAATCTCAAAAACACCTTGACAACTGACAGTGACCTTAAAAGCGGAATTATAAGACCAAGAAGTAATGTCTAACACAGTGTAAAAGATTATCTTTAAATCACTATGAGAAATAATAATTCTATACTTCCAAGAATAAAGAGGACACCTCTAAACCTAATAAGCCAAATGTAAAATTTATTGTTATGATATTCAGATAAATTTAATTATGTATGGAAAACAGACCATAACATGGAACTGATTATGCTAATTTATTTGGTTATGATAAAAATGCATCCGGATTAATTATAGTTTAAATGAATATGATTAAAAATGGCATCAGTTATTATAGAGAATATCCACATTGTTTAAGGTTATATATTTTATATATATGTATGTGTATGTGTATATATATATATATGGAAAAAAGATATAATATCTAGGATTCCTTTTGGATTACTTCAACAAAGAAAAAGAAGAGATAAAAGAAATGTGAAAAATATCAGTAATATTGGAATCTGGATAATGACTGTGTGGCCTGTTCATCTAATTATTCTTTTTTTTTTTTTTTTTTTTAAAGATTTTATTTATTCGACAGAGAAAGACAGCCAGCGAGAGAGGGAACACAAGCAGGGGGAGTGGGAGAGGAAGAAGCAGCTCATAGCGGAAGAGCCTGATGTGGGACTCGATCCCGTAATGCCGGGATCACGCCCTGAGCTGAAGGCAGACGATTAACCGCTGTGCCACCCAGGCGCCCCACTCATCTAATTATTCTTAAAAATTTGAAAATTTTCCCCCAAAAGCTAAGCTTATTCATCATCAGTAGACAAGAACAAAAAGAGACCTCACAGTTTACTTTTCAAACAAAGAAAATCATACTTGATTTCAGTTCAAAAGCAAAGAAAGAGAAAGAGAGGAATGAATTAAATTATGAGATAAATTCAAATGAATACTGAATATAAAAAACTCTAGGGGCGCCTGGGTGGCACAGCGGTTAAGCGTCTGCCTTCGGCTCAGGGCGTGATCCCGGCGTTATGGGATCGAGCCCCACGTCGGGCTCCTCCGCTATGAGTCTGCTTCTTCCTCTCCCACTCCCCCTGCTTGTGTTCCCTCTCTCACTGGCTGTCTCTATCTCTGTCGAATAAATTTAAAAAATCTTTAAAAAAAAAAAAACAAAAAACTCTAATAATGTATTTGGGAATAAAAACACATAAGGTATATAACCACAAAACCATACAAATCAGGAAGGTGACAAATGTTCTAGATATTTGCACTGTATAGTACAAAAAGCAGTTGGACTTCTGAATATCAAGGGTATGTGTATATATATTGTATCTCTGGGATAAATGCTAAAAATAGTAAAAAAGGAGAAAAACAGCCCCATAAAAATATAATCAGCCAAAAACAGAAGAGAAGAACATCTAACTGGCAAAAAGAGAAATCTAATACTTGTATATTAAAAACATAGCAGATTTAAATACAGATACATCAGTAATTACATTAAATGTAAATAAATACTCCAACTGAAAGACAAAGTATCAGACCGGATTAAAAAAAGCCTCTTACGAAAGAATACTTCAAAGTAAAAAGAAGGAAAAATATGTATCATACAAATAGTAACCAAAAGAAAGATGATGGAAAGTATATAAATGTCAAACACAGTAACCTTGTAAAAAATAGCTAGCAAAGATAAAGACATACTTCCCAATGATGAAAGATTAAATTCGCAAGAAAGATACAAGCATTTTAAACTTGTATGGTTAATTTCAGAATACATAAAATAAAGACTGATGAAACTCAAACAGCCACCTCCACAGGTGTAGCGACAAGAATTTAACATACTGATCGTATGAACTAAAAGAAACCAAGGAGTTAATAAAGACAGAGGAACACAAATAGCAAATTTGCCCAAACGGATAGAGTACACTTCACCAACAAGTGCGGAGCAAACATTATTGTCATGTATTCATGGAAATTTATAAAAACTGATCCTCTACAATTCCCAACACAGTGTGCAAGACTGACAGAGTAATTTCTGACCCTATAGCAATTTAAATAAAAATCAATAGCAAGATAACTAGAAAATCATCATACATTTGGAAATTAAAAAGTACATTTCTCTAAAGTTGAATATATGGAAAACCTATGAAACAGCAAAACAACGTCTACATTCATATCCAAGAAAACCGTATATCCAGTAGCACTAAAAGCATCACAACAGAACAACCCAAATATCAATCAATAGTACGCTAATCAATAGTAGACACATAAATTTTGTTTTATTCAAATAACAGAATCTTAAGTAGCAATGAAAAAGAACCAAGTAACTACATGCACTGATATAGATGAATTTAACAATCATAACACTAAACAGAGGGCAAACCAAAAAATACATAAAAGCAATTTTATATTATAAAGGCTCTATTCAACCAGTGATCTGAAACACATAATTGATTATACAATGAAACAAACAAAAACCAAGAAATGATTACTCTACAAGTTAGGACAATGTTTACCTTTTAGAGAACGAGAGAGAAATAAGTGGAAAGGGACATGAAGATACTTTTTAGAGTGCTGGATATATTATTTCTTGACTTGGCGGTCACATGGACAGTTTGTTTTGTCATAAATTGCTGGTCATACAATGGTTTTCTGCATTTTTTCATAAGAGCATCATATTTCACAATTAACATGTTACCAAAAAAAAGTAAATAATAAGTTGAGAGACTAGTTACCTTTTAGCACCTTATGACCACTAGTCAAGACTTTGCCCTAACATTTAATAAAAATCCCTCTGCTGGTGGTGGTTTCAGTGTGGGCGAAATACAGATATGAGTGCTTGTACAGGCACACCATCTTTGGAAATTAAAGAAACTGGTTCCATTGCTTGCTTTACAGGAGAGGAAAGGGAGTGTGAAGGAATACTTCTCTTTTTCAAACCTACTCTTACATCTGTTATAAAATTTTATATCTTCTAAAAGCATTACTTACTCAAACACATGAATTTTAGACCCTTAATTTCAAAACAGTTCCAAGAAAGAGTCTGATTTATAACAAAAAAGTTCTCTGAAAGTTCAATTTCTTGTCATGCATTTTTCTATTCCAGTGTACATGTATGTCTCTACAAAATGACTATAACAATCCAAGAAAGCAAACACAAAATTTCATCCTTTTGTACATCCTATATAAGAGAAATATTAGATTTCAATTGAAAACTCTCATGTAAATTACACAAGCCAAGGATTTCACTTAATGGTTACTTCCACGATTAGAAGATATAAGATGATTCTGAAAAAGAAGGCGCTTGAAGACTGAAAATTTCGTTCTAAAACGCTTCTTAAGATTAAATTTTTTGTAGCTTCTCAAGCAAACTGTTTTTACTTTCCGTTAAACTGTTGAAGAAAACAAAAAGAAATCCACGAAACACAAAACCACCAACAGCAGAATTCATTCAAGACAATATTCAAACTCTTCTGTGACTGTAAAATAAAGATAAAACCATATCCAATGTTTTTGATTATAAAAATTTCAATTATTTGCAGCAAGACAGAATTATAAATACTGATTCTACGATGTGAAGGAAAAAAAAATCACAGAAAAGAAGGTATATTTAAAAACAAGAATTCCCATTGATTTTTTAAAATACCAACAATATGACATAATTTAACACATTCAAATATTGGTTCATATATCTGAAGGTGCTTTAAAGTATCTGGAAAAAAATATTCCCTCTTCACTCTTCTCAATATATATTATATATTATATTATATACTGTGAGCTTTAAATATACTGTGAGCTTTAAATGCAAGAAATAACATTATGATGCCCAAACTACACATTAAGACTGGCCAACAGGTGAGGAGAGTTGAGGCTGGGTAAGGGAAATGTAGTCTATCGTACTTTCCCCTTTACTTTTGTTATGTTTGATATTTTCCAAATTAAAGGGCTTCTAAAAATGCACACACACAAAAACAAATGGATTTAAGATAGTGTTTGAGAAAGTAGAAAAAAAAAAACTATGAACTGACACAGAAAAATATGGAAAACTATTAATGCTTTTTCCCTCCTATTAAAAAGTTTCTATTCAACATGACACCAAAGGAACTTACATATAATATAAACGGGTATTTAAGTACTTATATATCACTCTGTTTTTACTTCAGCATAAAACGTATGATAGAAAGAGTGAATAATAAAAGAAGGTATATACCAGTAAACGTACTTGCATCATCCCTTTCTATTCTGGTGCCATCACTAGTTGACACACAAGTAAAGTGCAGGGGTTCAACTTCTAGAAGTCCAGTGAGAGATGTGAAACTACCTTCGGCAGCTGTGCAACTACTGACCTTTCCATTTCCTGTTAAAGAGACAAGTTTTGTGCTATGTAAATTAATTTTCAAAAGGCGATAGTCATATGGAAAATTATAGCTGCTACTCCAATTTCAGTTAGAGAAGATACATAAACACACAACCATTATACAGTGCTTCCACAATGGACATGGGATTAAGAAAACTCACAAACAGAAGATATTTGTTTCCATGTTGCAAAAGCAGAGTTGCATAAAAGCAACCCAGTGACCACTCACGTTAATATGAAACAGTAACAAGTGATTTAGATTTTAAATGAGGAAAAAATAATGAACCAGCTACTAATATTAGCGATTACACGATGTTAAGAATGCATAAAATCAGAATACATTCTTTCACACTGACTGTATAAATATGACACTAAGTAAAAACTAAAGAAACATTCTAAAATATTATCAAGATTTATCTGTAAATATATCTTTGTATTTTGTATATTTTATCAATTTTAGAATGAGGCCTATTACTTTATAATCATAAAAATACATCTGACACTTAAGCAATGCTGACGTTGGGGGTGCCAACCCAGCACACAGTCAAAAATCCATATATGGGGCACCTGGGTGGCTCAGTCATTAAGCATCTGCCCTCAGCTCACGTCATGATCCGACGGTCCTGGGATCGAGCCCCGCATCAGGCTCCCTGCTCAACGGGAAGCCTGCTTCTCCCTCTCTCACTCCCCCTCCTTGTGTTCCCTCTCTTGCTGTCTCTCTCTGTGTCAAATAAATAAATAAAATCTTAAAACACACACACACACACACACACATAACTTTTGACTCCCCCAAAACTTAACTACTTTTATCCTACTGTCGACCAGAAGCCTTATAGATAACATAGTTGATTAACATATAGTTTTCATGTTTTATATATTATATACTGTATTCTTACAATAAAGTAACCTAGAGAAAAGAAAATGTTAATAAGAAAATCATAAGGAAGTGAAAATACATCTACAGTACTGTACTCTATTTATTGAAAACAATTCCACATATAAGTGGACTGCACAGTTCAAACGCATGTTGTTGAAGGGTCAACTTTAGTTTAAGTTAGCATATGTAGTTAAAAAAAATTAAAATAATTCACATGATCACAATTATGTGAACCATAAAACCACAGCAAGAAGACAAGACAGAAGAACACAAAACAATTAAAAGTGTTATGTGGTATAGGGGAAAAGGGTTATTTTCAGTATTGTCCAAATTTTCTGGAATTAGCACTGCTTTAAACAGAATTCTTTAACAGACAAAATTAAACAGAAACCAAGGATGGAAAGGATGGGGAGATACAAAAACTATCAACATCTGAAGGACTAAACCAAATGCAAGACCAAATTATCATAAACCTGTTCTCCAACATTTTGTCAGTGCACATCATAGGACCTGACACTTGTTAAAAAAAAACACACACTTGGGGCTCCTGGGTGGCACAGCGGTTAAACGTCTGCCTTCGGCTCAGGGCATGATCCCGGCGTTATGGGATCGAGCCCCACATCAGGCTCCTCTGCTATGAGCCTGCTTCTTCCTCTCCCACTTCCCCTGCTTGTGTTCCCTCTCTCGCTGGCTGTCTCTATCTCTGTCGAATAAATAAATAAAATCTTAAAAAAAAAAAAAAACACAAAACTATTTATTGAGCACTTAATACTAGACATGAGAAATACATGAGAAAAGGACAGGACCCAGTTCTCATTAAATACCTACTCTGTGTTACAGATTACTGGGCACTAAACAACTAATCATACAACTGAACTTTTAAAAAAAAGCACTTACCCTATGATCTAGCATTTGGGCACAAGGTATTTACCCAAAGAATACAAAAATACTAATTCAAAGGGATACACACATCCCAATGTCTACAGCAGATTATCTACAATAGACAAATTATAGAAAGATCCCAAATGTCCATCGACTGATGAAGGGATTACGAAGACAATGGAATATTATTCAGCCTGAAAAAAGAAATCTTGCCATTTGCAATGACACGGATGGAGCTAGAGAGTATTATGTTAAGTGAAGTCAGTCAGAGAAAGACAAATACCATGATTTCACTGATGTGGAATTTAAGAAACAAAGCAAATGATCATAGGGGAAAAAAAAGAGGCAAACCAAGAAACACACTCTAAGAAAACAAACTGAGGGTTACCATATGGGAGGTGGGGGGGGGTTGGGTTAAACAGGTGTTGGGGATCAAGAAGGGTGATGAGTCACTAAACTGTACATCTGAAACTAATATTACACTGTATGTTGACTAATTGGAATTTAAATAAACACTAAAAAAAAAAAAGTGCTGTTTTAATTAAAAGAAGTTTCAAGGACAAATGAGTCCAGGGGAAATCAGTCTAAGTCAAGGAGTAATAAAATACTTTCATGATGAGGAGATGAGATTTATGGGAAGAATGACATTTTTATGTATTTATTCCAGGCAGGGGAAACCTGGCAAAAGAAACAACATAAGTGAAATCTCTCCAGTAGGAAAAAATATGGCACATTAGAGGAACTAAAGGAGCAAGGAGGCTGGAGGAACATTTCTCAATCCAAACACCTCTCTATCTTTAAACTGATTAAGAACTGTTAAAGAACATTCATCTATGTTGGTTGTGGATGGATGGATGGATGGATGGATGGATGGATGGATGGATGGATAGATAGACAGAGATAGATACTCATCCTAGCAGAAATCTTAGGATAAGAATATTTTAAACATTAACTCATGTAGTAGTAATAAATTCATTAGATATAAACAGCATACTCTGATGAATAATAACTGTCTTCAGACAAAAATAACTTTATGAGAGGGGCAATGTTTTACATTTTTGCAAAACTCTTTAAAATCTGGCTTATCAAAGAGGGTAGTTTATTGTCCTATCTGTCTCCACATTCAGTATGTTGCAGGATGTTGTTTTGGTAGACCTTTATAAAAAAAAAATGTTGGAAAAGGAATATTTTTAATAGTCTTATATATTCAAAAACTTTGGCAAGTGGTATTTTTTTTTGAAGATTATTTGCCATGTGGTGTGTTAAATCTCTCTCTCTTTTTTTTTTAAAGTAGGCTCCACGCAGTTCAAGCCACTGCAAGGCTTGAACTCACAACACAGAGATCAAGACCAGAGCTGAGACCAAGAGTCAGATGCTTAACTGCCTGAACCATCCAGGCATCCCTGGTCTCTGACATCTTACTGATGCCCTTCTCAAACTCTAGAGCGTGTTAACTGGACTTCCTGTATTTTTAAGAAATCTCTTACCCACTTGGAAAATACTGGTTGACTACTATATACATACGTTAACACATTTCATTATATATATAGATATAGACATTATATATATATATATATATATATATATATCAAAAAATGACATTCAGTAATATCAACATAGGCTATCAGAAAAGTTGTTATATACCGAGAAGCTGTCAAGCTCACTGGATGATGTAAGTTTTCCAAAACTCTAATTTTTGCTTAAAAGCTCTTTTAACACTGGCAAAAAATACTATCAACTGGATGGAAACTGATAGTTCTTTTCTATTCATTTTTTAAAAAATACCTACCAATCAAGTGCGAATGAACATATTTTGCAAATCAGTCATTCTTTTAATAAAAACGGTGTTCCATAAAATAAGCAACTAGTTCAGCTTGTAACTCAAACTGCCCGAGTATTTCCTTAAAACAACCGTGGTACTTCAGTATGCAGCCAAAGTGCTTTGTGCCTATTTCCCATTTCATCACAGAATAAACATGAGTATCGACAGTTTCAAAACTTAATAAAATTAACAACTTTTACTGCCTCATCAGGGACATTTTTAATGAAACTGGCATATTTTTTATTGCAAGGGCAGAGTAGAGAACATCATGCTTTTGCACAATTAGTATAAATGTCTATGCAGTGAAAAAGGCAAATAATATTGTTCTATCACAAAGACAGTTGACCCACGGATTCCCTGAAAGTTGTCTCAGGGACCCTGAGCAGGTCTACATACCACACTTTGAGAATCACTGGACCAGAGAGAGTTGACTAACAGAGGCAATGGTATTAGATTAGGTGGCAAGGGAAAGAGAGCCAGATCATAAGAGATTTTATATGCTGAAACAAAGACTTTGGACTGCAGAGTAACGGAAAGACATGAAAAATATTTTAAGGAGAGAGGTAAAGTGACCAGGTTTGCATCCAAAAACAATCACACTCATTGCAACGTGGAGAATGTACTCAAGTGAGGCAGGACCAGTTAGAACACTATTACTGTAGTCCAGATTCAAGATGACTGGCTTTCCTGTAATCATGTGATCATGGGAGGTAAGAGAATAGCTTTGAAATACATGATGGTATAAAAAGATATAACAGAATCTGTTGACAGCCTCAATGTGGAGGCTGAGCAGGAGGTATCAAGTATGACATTCAGATTTCTGATTTGTGCCAGTGATGCCATTAACTGAGAAAAGGAACACTGCACAAGGTTTAATGGTGAGAAATAAAATGCAACATTCAGATGGAGACTTATGTCACGATTTCTAAGTCCCTTCTCTTTACTAAGTGTGCTGCTCTCGTGTGCTTAACTCCCTGGCCGGACCTGAGCTTTATGGTCTTTTCCTTACGTTCTCTCCATAATGAAATCTCCTTCTCTCCTAAGTATACAGAAGGCATCTATATATCTAGTTCTAACCTCTCCTCTGAGGTCCACTCATAAATTGACGTGTCACTTGAACAGAGAGATCAGCATAAAGTAGTCAGAGCCTAAGTCATCAAACAGAAGAGGTAACACATACCCACAAGCAACATAAGCCATTAAAAGGCAAGTTAAAAGATCAGTAAGTTTAATATGACCTCTTTCATTAAAAATGTTCATGAACATGTGTAGCAAACAAGTCTAAGCAGCTAAACATCCTGTTAAGGTAATCTAAGAGGGTGGAAAGTTTGTAATTAAGGCACTTTACATTTTATTTCTATTTCTGTATTTGATTTTTCTCTTTCGCTTTTTCTCATGATTCATAATTTAAAGTTTAAGAAACTGAAATTAACAGCCCAAATTTACTTCTGTTTAATGTGATAATTATCTTATTACGCTGACCTAAAACTCTAACATTGTGGTTTACTGACAACACTTACGGTAAGTTCAGTAAGATGTAAGAAAATAACGGTCATTATTTACATTAACAAAACTAAATAAACACCAAATTATGGCACCTGAAATGGTTATACATTCAATCCTAAAAGCATATTCTTTCAGAAATGTATACGAGAATACATGTAACACTGTACAAAGTTTAACTGAGTATGCTAGTAGATATAGAAAATTTTTTCTCCATCTTTACTTATTACAATAAATATACATCCATCTTATTTTCTGAAATATGAAATAAAATGTTCTTTGATTTTGTGGCCATCAAAGGCATACCAAATAAAGCAGAAAAGCCTACAACAAATAATCAAATTTTAAAGTCTCTTACGAGCATTAAAGTCATACTGACATGCAATGAAACACACAAAAACACGAACAAAAAGCAATTCACAACCCTTCCAAAAGTAACTTCAATCATTTTTTTTTTTTTGAGGGAGAAGTTATAAAATAAAGGCAAACAGTTTCATGAGTCACAGATGTTAAGTTCTGAAGAATTTTAGTTTTTCAAGACAGAACACAGTAACTACAATCTGTTGTCAATGGTAGCTTAACCAAATATATAAAATTCAGAAATTCCTTTAATAAAGGATGTTACTACCTGAAAGGACATCTGACAAATCAATTTCATCTGACTGGACACCAATGCTGCTGTTGTATACATTTTTACAAGAAGAACCGCTCATCTCCAAATCAAAAAGGACTGGATCAAATGGTGAGCTATATAATCCATATCTGAAAAATAAAATAATGTCCTAACAATTTTCCTGTCAGCCATCTAATTAACAAATTACCTATTTACTTAGTTTTGAAAGCAGTTTGACACAGCGCAAAGGGAAACACTAACCAGATTTAACCCACGAAATTCAGTGAATTTCAGTTGTGTTCCCCCAGAAACGTAAACTCTAAAGGAGACTCAACAAATGTGATTCTAATAAACTGGCAGGTAATGAACCAAGACTGAATCTTCATCTGCAGATTAAAGCAAGGAAAAGATAACCAAGCACCCTTCCCTCAACTCCACCACTAGTTACACTGACTCAGTAGAAAATACAAAGACTTTGAGTAAAATTTTATCAAGATCAAGATTTCTTATCTAAAAAGATTACAAAAATCATCGTGTTAAATAAAAGAATAACTTCCAACACTGAAGATCAGGCAAGAACTCAAACGTAACCTTCAGCTATTTATTGCATTATGTTGAAGTTTTAGAAAAATCAACCAGCAGATGAAGAATACTGATTATGGCCAATAAATGATTTATATAACTCCAATCACAAAATTCAAACCACAGAGAAACAAATTATTTTAAATGCTTCTTCAACTAGCAAGAAATACCACTTTTAAGCATTTTAATATAATTAGTCCTCCAAATAACCATTTTCAGGACGTTCAAAATTGTTAAAAGGAATTATTTCAGAGAAAATAGAGGAAAGAAAACCTTAACCTAATATTTAGAAAAAGGAAATGCACAAATATATTTTTGCAAGCAAATATATATATATGTATATATATATATATACACACACAGTTCTGTACAAAGCTCCTATCATATCCTGAAAGGCCCACTGTTAGTCATTTCGTATATTAAAATACCTTGTCTGAAGTAAAGCTTCCATTGGTGTTAGCCTGTCCTGTAACTGTTTGGACACAGCCGTAAGCAAAGATGCACAAGCTGTACTGCACCCAGCCAAATCTTCATCTTTAACATAATTTAGTAAGACAAAATACCAATAGACAGAACCTGAAAACAATAAAAACAAATCAATGTTTCTTTTCCTCATTGTTCGCTAACAAAGAGAACTAACTTCAGATTACATATTTATCAGTAAGTCACCTTACAAAACAACTTATACAGAATGGACCAATTCCTTGGAGGACACTAAGAAGACAGTAACAGATAATTAGAAATGTGTTTTTTAAGGACTAGATAAGTCAACCTAATCATTTAGGTTTTCAATAACTTGAGATGACTCTGAGGGACATTTTAGAATAACTGGAAAGGTACAGAGATGTCAGGTCTTCCAAGCCATCCTTCCTGAAATACTGTTTGGTTTATACCAAAACTTTCAAGAACAATGGAAGGCTATGAGGTACAAGTAACACATGCTGGCAAGTGAATATAGTTATCCTATACTGCCAGTTAGATACAAATCAACACGGTTAAAAGACGATCATTATCATGTACTTTAAGATTTTTATAAAACATGAGATATCTAAGTACTAAGTACACCCCAGAATTTAAGCATCCTACCTCAAAGAATATTCTCAAAAAACTATTTTCAACTCCAAGGCTGTTAGAGTGAGCAACCGAGTCCAAAACATTCTACTCTATGTAACAGAGTTAATAGTTTCACCCAATTTATGTCTAAGGTAAACATAAACAGATTCTTTACCCAAAGTAAGATATTGATAAAATAACCATATAACAACTAACTTTGAGTAGGCTCTTTTTCTACAATACCACAAAGACCAAATATAATCCTTGCTGAGTAAGTTGATTATTTATTAAACAAAAGACTGTAAGAAACGTCTACAAAAAGATAACATTAGGTTTAAAAGGACAAATCAGTAGCCCTTTATAGTAACAACAAAATAGCATTAAGAATATTTTTAAATATTTTTAAAATATTCATTACTTTATATATGTGCTATTTTAAGAGACTGCTTTATAAAGTGCTACTTGATAACTACATTCATTCCTTTTTTTAACACCACATTCACTCTTGAATAGCATGTCTATAGTCTTCAAGTGCTGAAGAAATCTACTGGCCCCTTTAGAGAGTTCTCGTTTGCCAAAGTGCCTACCAATCACACACAATACATGCATGGAGCATTCTACTTATGTCATCGCTCTGGCCCTTCCTGGCATTTTAGCAAATTTGTGATATCTGATCTACAGTCAATTAACAACCAAACAACTCAATGATTTTAATGAAATACAGAAAATGTATCAATTAAGATGATGCTATTTACTTAACTCTCCCACTTTTTCCAAGCAGTACTACTGAACAGAGTATCTGCCAATCTGATAAATCACAATTCATCAACCCCTTAGAGAAGCTACAGAAAAAAGGGGGAACAACCGAGGAAAAAAATACTTACTAAATAATCCTGAATATATTGTGAGATATTTCCTATGCCTATTGCTATTTGTGATTAAACTAATTTCACATACCACCAGTTGCCGCTGCAGGTAAAAATGACATATTATCAAGTAAGGCCTTCAACAGAACAGATCCAAAACCTGGTTGACATGGGTCACATTTGCCATTACTGAAAAAAATTTAAAAGAAAAAATGTAAATATATCACTCAATATCTAAATTCAATCCTAAACATGGTGTAGTACCTAAGAAAACCCTTTAAAATATATTCATAGAGATTACAAGAAAAATCTGCCCTAAAGCCCTTTATACACATAGAAAGATAACAGGGACTGATTATACTAAGGATCTTTGTAATGGTTTTCTTCACCAAAAAGGGCTAACAAGCATATATAGTCAATACTAACTATTCATTTTTAAACATCTACTAGATGGTTTAAGTCTCAGGGTCTAGAAAAAAGGTCTGCACAATCTTACAAATAAGCCTGGTAAGACTGTCATATAACAGGGAATAAGGCCTTAGGAGAAGAATCCAAAGACAACCAGGGAAGATAAAAATAAAAGTGGGAGAAGCGTTCGCCTTACGAAAGTCCCCAAACTGCTAATAATAGGCAGAGAAGCCTAGTAGACTACTTTAATTAAGGGGCATCTGGGTGGCTGTCAGTTAAGCATTTGATTCTTGATTTCAGCTCAGGTCATGATCTCAGGGTGGTGAGATCAAGCCCTGCTTTGGGCTCTGTACTTAGCAGGGAGTTTGCTTGAAATCCTCTCTCTCCCTCTCCCTCTGTCCCTTCCCTCACTCGTACATGCTTCTCTCTAAATAAATAAATAAAATCTTCTTAAAAAAATGTATGCAATATGACATTTTCTCCTAAAAATCTGAAGTTCATTCTTAGAATCTCGATAACCCTCACCAACTTTTGAAAATCCTATAATTATACACTCATTCGATAAGTATCAAATTACACCACAGACACAGCCATCACCTGCTGAACTTCAAGTGCATCTACAAACTGGACTTTCAACAAAAAAACACCAACCTAATGCACAAGGCTAGAAATCGGGCACACTTATGGGCTATGCTTCGTCCGGCCTCAAAGAAGCAGGCACGTACGATGTCTGAAAGACATTTTCGTGTTTTTGAAAGCAGGCTCTCATTTCCCTCTTTGGAGCTGCAAAACAATAGCAGACATTTAGACTCATCTTGAACTTCTATTCATAACATCCAAAGGGCAATCATCAGTGATAAGTAAAATCTTAATTATTAACCTTCCAGGTCCATTTGAATGTACTCCAGCTAACCAACAAAGGGTATCCAACACAAGGCTCTGGGCATGTTCTGTGATTTGGCCATCATCTGCTTTTCTACAAAGAGTGTTAAGAAGCTTCTCATGAAATTCTGAAAACTGTAACATAGCACATCGTTGCACTCTAAAAAAAGAGAATATAAATATATTAACAACCAAAACATGGGCGCCTGGGTGGCACAGTGGTTAAGCGTCTGCCTTCGGCTCAGGGCGTGATCCCGGCGTTATGGGATCGAGCCCCACATCAGGCTCCTCTGCTGGGAGCCTGCTCTTCCTCTCCCACTCCCCCTGCTTGTGTTCCTTCTCTCGCTGGCTGTCTCTATCTCTGTCAAATATATAAATAAAATCTTAAAAAAAAAAAAACAATCAAAACAGAACAGACTAAAGCTATCACAACCTGGTTGGTCATTTGCTTCACTGTGAATCATGAACATCACAATTAAAAATATTTTTTTGAAAATTATTACAGTGGAATGTTGATCTCTTAATGTTATGGTATTAAAGATTTAAAACAGCATATAAACAATACTTGGTTTATAGAAAGTTTTAAAAGAAAGTAAGTTTGGGACGCCTGGGTGGCTCAGCCGGTTAAGCGTCTGCCTTTGGCTTAGGTCCTGATCCCAGGATTCTGGGATCGAATCCTATATCAGGCTCCCTGCTCGGCGAGGAGTCTGCTTCTCCTTCTGCCCCTCTCCCTGCTCGCGCTCACTCTCTCTCTCTAAAATCTTTTTTAAAAAAATAAAAGAAATTAAGTTTAATAACATATCATATTCCGACCAAGAGTGAATAAAACTTCAAATTATATTTCTTTCCTCATTCTACAAATACCATTTGTACAAATACAATATTCCTGGTATACTTCAAAGTACTGTATATATACCAGGGATAAACCAATGAGGTAGAAAGGTAATTCATACCCTCACTGAGATTACAAGTACTTAAGTAAAATGGAAAGCAAACAAAACCTTTCAAGTAAAAAGAAGACTTAAAATTTTTATATGTGCTGGGGCGCCTGGGTGGCACAGCAGTTCAGCATCTGCCTTCGGCTCAGGGCGTGATCCCGGAGTCCTGGGATCGAGCCCCACGTCAGGCTCCTCCGCTGGGAGCCTGCTTCTTCCTCTCCCACTCCCCCTGCTTGTGTTCCCTCTCCCGCTGGCTGTCTCTATCTCTGTCGAATAAATAAATAAAATCTTTTAAAAAATTTTATTTATTTAAAAAAAAATTTTATATGTGTTGTATTTACTAGAACTCTTTGTACATTTACTACTATAAGAATAGTAGGAGAAGGAAATGAGGTTACCTTTCCTTAGAAATTGAAGTTTTCTTAAATCTTCGAATGGTGACTGAGACCTCTTGCAGTAAGTCACAGCCCCGGAGATTCTCAGATTTTCGGGCACCACTTGCATTTTCACTCTTAACATTAGATGATTTTTCCTAAACATACAAAAACAAATAACTCAATGAACAAACAAATGAAACTAAAAAATTATTTACTATTTAAAGTTTTAAAAAAAAGTAATAACTGAATTATGACTATCAAAACATACACATCAAATTAAAATGATAGCTTTTAACCCTCATATTCAGTAAATGACTAAATTCCCCCAGAATTATAATGGGGGGAAAAAAACAAAGTCACTGTTTTAAAGGCAATAACCCAATTAAAGATTAGAAAGCCAAAGTCCTGAGACCAAGTCCCAGCCACAGCACTTAAAAGCGATATGAAATATGACCGCTCCCCAATCTCTAAGGTTCACTCACTTTCAGTATGAAAAATGGAGATAATAGTAGCACCTGCTCTGCCTACCTCAGAGTTATTTTGAGGATTAAATCAGATAAAGTACACAGAAGTCCTTGAAAAATTGGAAGACCTATACAAATATAAGATGATTGGTGTTACTGATATTGCTATTGTTGCTTATGAATAATGATGATAGAGAAACAAAAATCTCCAGAGTTCAGGAAAATCCAAGATCAGACAATTATGAAGAGACTGCATGGTACACAGCTACTTGTAGAAAATCAACCTTGAAATTAGGATTTATCTCTAACATTATTACCCAACTTCTCTTCCTGCATCCTCCCAAAAGTTTACCAAAAAAAGTAGTGAGTTACCAGTAAAAGACACAAACTCTAAAACCTAAATAAATATTATGGCCTAAAATAATTATAAAGGGAAGTGTCTGCTAACAATTACTCTCTTCTGAGTATACTTTATAAACATTCGCTTAAAGTTAATTCAAAATATATACTTCTTAAATACATTTTTAAAGTCACTGCAAAGAAAAATTATAAACAAACCACGTGTCTATTGAAAAATCAATGAAGGGTCGTACTCCTTCCAATTGTGTCAAATCTTGTCCATAATGTTTATAGTAGCACTGTTGTGGTTCAAAATGACACTGCTTCGTACCTTGCCTGCTGCGACTTTTGCCAAGAGTGAAGCAAGTGAATAACCCTTGTTACTCTGGTGTTTTAGGGATGGAAGTCTTACTACAGGGCGTATACCACCGTTACAGATCTCATCTGTTCCTCTTTCATTCACTGCCTTGACGTGGATTAAAAAGGAACGGTATTTTCCTCCTGCCATACCTAGAGGAGCAGCACAGAATGGGAAAAATAACTTAATCACCAAAAGACCAAATTGCTTTTCATCTTCACAGAGCAAGTTAATTCCAGAAGAAAAATACACTTGATTAGAATTTTCAAATTATACTTTTTGAGTATAATCCCCAAATAACCTTCATATGTTGGTAGCAAAAGAACAAAAAGCACAGGAGTTACACAAACACCAGAAGACGGAAAATTCTGACTAATTATTACAAACACTTTGCATATTTTTCCCCAACGAAATTATTCATTTTAGTAACAGACATTTTGTGAACTACAGAAAAACACACACAATAAAACTAACTTTAAGGCACTACCCATAGATAATGATGGTATCATTATGTGAATCCATCCCAGTCTTTTTATGCACGCATGCACACACATATGCACATACACACATATACATAAGCACTGTGGTATTAATAGATGAAAAAGCACAGGCTTTGGGGTCACTACCTGGGTTTGAGTAATGGCTCTGCCATTTATTAGGCTTGTGATAAATTAATCTGCTGTGGTTTGGTTCTTTCAAATGTAAAATGGGAGTAATAACAGTACCTACCTCAAAGACAACTAAAACACAACTATGCATGGCACAAAGACAGCACTCAATAAATACTGGTTATTACCACCAGTACATTTTATTTTCTTTTAACTAAATTAAGATCACACCACACAATCCATAAGTAAAATATATTGTAAAAATACCCTCAAATTATTAATACACTCACCACTAAACCATCAGCCTATCGGTACCCTGCAGGTATTAAATCTTTCTCTAATTAAAAAGCTACCTTTGTTGTTTTCCAGTGATTGGCCTGCCTACTGTGCTAGCATTACAGGTACTCTTCTTATTGCTGTATTATTATTCTATGTTCTAATATCTGACAAGACCTCCTCTATTTTCTTTTTCCAAACTTCTTTGATCCATATCATCCTTTTCCTCTAAAAATTTAGCTATCAATTTCTCCAGTTCCAAAGATTTTTGGAATATTTGGTAAGAATAAAAAATCATTCTTGGTAAATTCTAGAAAAATTAATACTTTTAAATTGAGTCTTTTGAAATGCATATCATTTAATTGCATCCCCCATTTTGTCAAAGCCAACATCTTTATTTTCATATACAAATTTAAGTTTCACATTCTCATTCAACAAAAGTAACTTATACTTGAAGCAATATAAGAGATTTTATTACTCTGGCTCACTACGTATATATACCCCAGTATGTGGCATAACACACCACAGGATCTCAAACGAATGAGGTGTAGTCAAGAGAACACATTAAAACTTGTATATATGTCTGCAACTAAAGGTAAATATGTAAATGTAGACAACTAATATGAAGGAATGTACACAAATTAAAATAGTTGTTATCTGCATGGTCAGGTATTTTCCTGATTTGCAGAAGAACTGCACATCCCACCCCACCTCCAAAATAACTTTAATAATGAAGGTAGGTGTTTTGTTTATTGGCTTTTTTAATTTACCCCGGGATACAAAAGCTGATATATAAAAGTCCTACTAATGCAATATTAATCCTCTACATAATGGCCAATTGTTTTAAAATATACATTAATTATAATGTGTTTATGTGAGACACTCAAATAATTACATCTGATATTATCAAAACTCTTCTATAAAAACCCTCTTAAGAGAAAATATTATAACAATATACAATTAAAGACACAGGACTCTTAAGTTGATGGGAAAGGCAACCATGCCAGAACATGTCACCTGGTTACTCAAAAAAGCTCTGCGATATCACACTAAGTTATCATATATTCATTTTTTTAATGCTTTCTCTAAAAGAACTGAGACCTCCAAAACACAGAAAGTAGAATCAAAAGTTTCACATAAAAATACAGTCACTTCTGAGAGAAAATGACCTCAGCTACCAGGAAACTGATGGAACTGTTAATGCAAATTCCAAACAAAACAAAATCTTACTTTTCTGAGATCAGTTTAAAAAAAAAATCTATTTTTCCAATAGTAGCATTATTTATTCTGTTTTTGTAAAATATGCTACTTCACCTTTAACAAGTTTGGGACTTGTTAATGTCAACATCCCAGCATGCCCTGATAGATCAAGGCCACTAGCAAGCCATACTGGTCCACACAGAATGTCTTCTTTATGATCTTCTAAAAATGGACATAATCTAAGACCTAAAAAGAAAAAATACATATTTTCTTTTAAATTAGTTTGTAATTTAAAAATATGAAATAAGCAAATATCCATCCCATATGTAATACCACCACACAAAATACCACACTTAGAATGTGTTCAAATAAGAATTCACTATCATGCTAAGGAACTATAATCAAAGATCTGATATATTTTCAAATATCTGATATATGTTGTTTTCCATTCCCATATTATTTACATTCACCTTGATCGTCAAAAAATATTATAAAACCATGACATGATTTTAAATCCCAAGATATTAAAAAAACAAGAATGCGAGTATTAGCGCAGCTGTGTTCACAAAGATGAGCTGAAAGTTAAAGCATATTGCCAAAGCAGAATTATAGGTTATTTTTTAATTGTGTTTTTAAAACCAAGTTTTTGCAAGCCATAAGGAAATCTCTGCCCAACATGATGCATTTGGATCACTACTCCTTTTACTGTCATGGACAACAGCTCTATAATTTAACTCACACTGTGATTCCTCTACATCCATGTGCTGCATTTCTTCATTCAAATCAACCAGGGACGGTTTCCCATTTTGTTCCACTTCAATGTTAAGAGCTGGAGACAAAGGAAAGGTGATCTGCCTATCTACTGCTGTTTCTAGAGGATAAAAATATTAGTAAACTTAATTTTGCTTAATATCAATAATTTATGTGCCTGAAATTCTAAAATTTTCTGTTAAAATGGGAACACTGTGATTTTTATCACAGATGCTACAAAATGGTTGTCAGAAGAAGAAAAAAAATTAGATTCCACTAATCATTTCATACACTCCTTTCAATGGTACTAAAATATTCACCTGAGAAATAATTTGCTGGCAACTAAAGTAAAAGTTCTTACCCTACGTTGCAGAGTACAAGTTTTAAAAATACCAATGCCTAAGCCCTAGACCCAGTTAAATCAGAATCTGCCATGATTCAAAAGAATGCACCACACACACAAACACACACATATACACAAACACATACATATGTATTTTGAAAACAAGAAATTTTTCAGGTTTCACTGTTTCTACTCCCTGGTGTAAAGCAGCCCTTTTACTCTGAAATCATCCCCAGCCTTTTAAATTAACCTATTAAGGAGAAAACACTGATGAGAAACGTCTAGTTCCCGACATACTAAATGTATACAATCTATTTAAACAGATTGAGTAAAATGACTCAATATATCAAATTCTGAACTTGTAAGAAAAGTAAATAAAGCTGGGTGTATTTCTGGGTGTGTTTCTGGATTAAATGAAAGGTTAGGTTTCACTACTGATCTTAAAAGAGTATGTGACTTCCATTAACAAAGTTCTTTTCCCAATCAAGTCTCCGCTTAGGAAGAAAAATGTGCACATCTAGGAATGATGAAAGTGAAACTAATTCAGGAAGGAACCAACTGAATTTCCCAAATAGCAAAATTAAATTATTCCAGTTTATGCAATTTTACACAATACTGAGCTACTGAAAACCTCCAAAATATTCTAGAATTAACTTTTCTAAATAAAACCACCAGAAGTAGAACAGAAAAAAACAACGGGGTGGAGGAGAGAGTGGAGAGGAGGGACGTGAAACCTAGACAGCCAAGTTGAAAATTAGTTTTTTTAAGAAATCAACTCCAAAAATTTTCAAATATAAATTTTGATTCATTCTTACCATTGACTTTCCCTAAGCCCGGAGCTTTATTTTTCAGCAGTGTCACTTGTATCTGTGGAATATTGGTGATGTTTGAGTTCAAAACAAATTTGAAGTCCACGTGTCCAACCATACAAGCTTTCGGTAGAACCAATTCAAATACATGTTCATCCCAGCTGTTGCTGTCAAACAAGGGGGAAAATGCTAAATACAGCAAAAGTCTTTCTTTGGCCAAAACCACATCATCATTAATAACACTTCTCATACTCTCTGATTTGTAGCCTCCAACAAAACTCAATGCTTCTCAATGGGATCAGCTCCCAAAAGAGAGGTTAAACTTAGGGTAATAATTGATCTTACCTTAGAAATCGACACCTATCTTGGGAACTGAACATTCCAATAAACCCTGTTCCTTATACTGTGGACTATTAGCATGATTATCTGCAGATTCCTGGGCCCCACCCCAAATCTATGAGTGGGGTCCCAGGAATCTGCATTTTGAAATAAGAACTTCTTCTATTTCTTAGACATGTCTATTCTGATTTTTAATTCCATATAAAGGTTGAAAAATAAATCTCCAAATCATACTCCATTGATTTACAGACTCATTCAAATGTCTACCAGACATCTCTAATTTATCATAAGTAAAGCCAAACTTCTTAATTGCCCACTCCAACCTCAGTAAACAGAAATTCTATTTTTCAATCAGCTCAATCCAAAACCTTAGTCATTTCTGACTCTTCTTTCTCACACCAGATGTTCAATATATCAGCATATACTATTCCTTCTATGCCAAATTATATCCAGAATCTGACCACTCTTTTCACCACCTCAACAACTATCACCATGGTCCAAACCACCATCAACAAACTAATAGCATCCAAACTAGAACCCTCACTTCTATCATTGCCCTCCAACACACACAACCACTTATAATCTATTGTCATCACAGTAGTCTTACTGCATCCTTCTAATATATAAATTATTCCTGTATCCAAAATCCTTTAATATTTTCCTAATCTTACACCACATAAAAATCTCACTGCGGCCTATAAAGGATACTTGTCCTCTGGTGACCACCTACCTCTTCTGACCTGGCCTCCCTCCTACTCTCCCCTACCTTCACTGCATTCCAGCAACACTGGTTTCCTTACTCTCACCAGAATTCAGTAACCAAACTCCTCAGGGTCTTTGTACTTGCTATTACCTCGGAATTAATGTCTTCATGGAGGTCTTTCTGGCCCCTTATATAAAAAGTACCATACTGGGGCACCTGGGTGGCTCAGTCGGTTAAGCATCTGCCTTCGGCTCAGGTCATGATCCCTGGGTCCTGGGATGGAGCCCTCTGTCAGCTCCCTGCTCAGCGGGGAGTCTGCTTCTCCCTCTGCTCCTACCCCTGCCCATGTTCTCTCTCTCTCCCTCAAATAAATAAATAAATAAAATATTTTTTTTAAAAAAGTACCATATTTTCTCTCTCACTCTTGCACACATGCACATACCCAGCAACTACTCTGACACCATACTGTCTTATCGTTTTTCATGGCTTTTATGACTATGTGGCACACTAGATACTGGCTTACTATCTTTCTATCCCCAAGAGAATGTAAATTCCAGTGGCAGCTATGTTACTAGTGCCTACAAGAGTGCCTGCATAAAACAAGCATTTAATTATCTGCTAAGGGGCGCCTGGGTGACTCAGTCAGTTAAGTGTCTGCCTTTAGCTCAGGTTGTGTGGGATCGAACCCCACATTGGGTTCCCTGCTCAGTGCAGAACCTGCTTCTCCCTCTGCCACCCCCCCGCTTGTGCTTTCTATCAAATAAATAAAATTTTAAAAAATAAACAACTAAATAAATATCTGTTAAATAGGGGAGATGTGGTAATTAGGGGTCTGGACATTAAGGAGGGCATGTGATGTGATAAGCACTGGATAGTATAGAAGACTGATGAATCACTGAACTCTACCTCTGAAATTAATGATACACTCTATATTAAATCAATTTAAATTTTAAAAAATAAAAATAAATAAATAAATACATATCTGTTAAATAAACTTGTGAACTGAGTGCCCAAACTAATCGCAATGCTGGATTACTCTATTTTATTCTACAACTAAGAATATAGAAATCTCCAAAATTAAGTGACAAATGAGAAGAACAAAGTTATTAATATAAAGACGTTAAGAGAAGCAACAATATACCTAAGAATTCTATGTTGTTTCTAACAAATACATAACATGGGCTTAAAATCAAATACCTTAGAAGAATATCTTACCTGTCAGTCTGTAGTTTCCAAGTTCTAGTATGCTGAGCAGCATCCCCATGGTGTTGCTGATGCAAATGTTGAGGATGCCTCCTTTGCTGCTGTTCTTGTTGAACTTCTACCCAACATGGAGGAACAGTAGCTGAAAACCGTGGAGTCAAAGTCTCAAAGCGGGTTAGCTCCACAAGAGATGTCAAGATGTCAAGGGTGAATGGCTGGTCCACCAATAAATCAACTCCTTAACAACAGTGAATATAGAATTTCAAATAGGTTTTAAAAAAAGAGCTTTGATTCATGTTTTTTGTCTATTCAATTAGAAAACTTGCCAACTATCCTAAGAGTTATTAATGTTAGCTCAGATATCTATATGCAAATAAAGTAACTAGCCCTGACTACATAATGGCCATAATAAAAATCCATCTTGAATATTTTAAATTACAAAAAGGGTAATCCTTATTGGAGAAACCCAAACGTAACTTGTTAGAAGAGCCCTGAATGAGCTCTAACCAGCCCTAAGTTAACAAAGGAAACGAAGTAGTGCTGAAATGCAAGCTAAGTCTTTATCAAATCAATAAATAACCTTTAGACTTCATCATTTACAAAACAAAATGCTAAACATCAATAAGTACATAACATCTGCCCTTTTTAACTTTATATAAAAGAAATTTTTTAAAAGTCAAAACTACACTGATGGCAGATAAATACTTACAAACCAAAAGCTTTACCAGGACTTTTTCCTACTTTTGTGATAGTTAAGAATATCTTGTATGCATACCAATATTTATACTTAAATTTATACCAAGTTCTATAAAATTATTAAAAGTAACTTCAAACCACATTTTTCAAAGCTTAGAGCTTTTTAAATCAGACTGAAACTGTTAAATATTGTTTGTAAACATTAATTGTATGTCAATAACCCTTCTTTACATTATTTGCTTCCTTATAATCTAATTCATCTTTTCTCTACTCAATAGTATTTATGGACTATATATGAAAATTCTTAGGGTGCCTGAGTGGCTCAGTCGGTTAAGCATCTGCCTTTGGCTCAGGTCATGATCCAGGGGTCCTGGGATCAAGCCCAACGTCGGGCTCCCCGTTCAGCAGGGAATCTGCTTCTCCCTCTCCCCGTGCTCCTCCCCCTGCTCCTGTTCTCTCTCTCTCAAATAAATAAATTTTAAGAATCTTTTAAAAATATAAATTTCTTTTCCATTATAACAATAACCTATAAAATAAGAAACATCCAGTATGTTAGCTTTTTAAACCAAACTGTATAGTTGATCAAGACAATCAAGTCTTGATTTATTGTAGCATGAGACATGAGTCAGTTTATCTCAACCAGGAGGAAAATCTTGCCTCCCAAGGGCCACCTGTAAAGAGGTAATTGTGCTACTGGACTCTAGCAGATAGAAGCCAGAGATGCTGCTAATACAGCCCAGGACAGTCTGCTCACAAAAAAAAAACTGTCTAGCCCAAAACGACATAATAGTGCTGAGGCTGAAAAACCCTGGCATGTAAGATAGCATAGATTACAGTGATAGTCACTAAAGTTAGCATGTACACTAGTAATCACTAAAGGTTTGCCTTTGATGCAAAGAAAAATGATCAAATACCCAAATATTAAGTGTCCATAAAAACCAAATACCAACTTTATGTATTAGTTCTATTTGGAATACATCTGAGTTTAAACACACTTTTCATTAAAGATTTATTAACCTTTTAAATGCTAGATTTAGGGAATAGAATGTATTAAGGACTAAGAGTAAAACGTAACAGCACTGTGGAAGCACAAAAGGACTAACTGTAGTCATAAAGGGTGGGGAAAGAGAGCTTAGTATAACATGTAAACAGCATGAAACGTAATTATACACTTAAGAAATCATGAAAAGTTTATTGTAACAAACACTGAGAAGACGAGAGTTATTTCATAAAAGTCCAAGATTTAAGCAGGAGTAACATGTTCACATTACTTCTGAAAAAATACTTCTGAAGGGCAGTAGAGAACACAGAGAGGAGAAAAGTCAAAAACAACATACAAAAACAAACCTATCTAATGGTGCACAATGGGGCTATGAGGATCTCAATATACTACCCCAGGGAGAGAATATTTTTTCAAGCTTTTCAATTCCAGTAGTAATATTAGTAAATTAGCCACTCCACTGACTTTATACTTTTTTAATCAACTCCCTATTTCATGTTTTTTCCCTAACTAGACCAAAAGCTCCTTAATGGCCAAAATAATGTTTTACCTCTTAGGTAACATCACTAATACCGGCCAACCCACCACAGGTAAAAAAACATTTTTTTATTTTAATGTTCACAACAATCTGTAACTACTGAAAATGATAAATAATGATAAATAATAAACAAAAACAAGCCCAGTGAAAGAATGGAAACAAAGAAATGAACTCCCTCAACAAAGTAACCAAGAGTTGACTGTAGAAACTGAAAGAAATTTTAACATTATTTAAGAAAGACTCAGAAAACTTTGAACATCACAAGAATTTGCATTTTTAAAATTTCATTTAAAAACTTCGTATCATACCTGAAATGCCAGGACTTGAAGGATTTGATAAAGGTTTGGAACCTTCTGAAGATGGTTCTATTCCTTTAGAAAGAGATCCATCCACTAGTATATCAGCTTCATCAATATCATCACAAGTTCCTCCAATTTGGAGAAAATGAAGCTCACCACCTACAGTGTAGTAAAATTTTATCAGCATAGGTACACGGAATATGGATAAACATACAAATGCATACTACTTAGTTAAGAAACTCAATTTATTTTAGTATCACTCAACAGGCAGTTAACAGGGCTGCCAAAGTGACATATCTTCCAGAATTTAGAAATTAAATTGACAAGGTATTACAGACTGAAAATTAAATTTAATTTTAAAAAATGGCAAATACACAAACATATGTGAAAACAGTTATTTACCTAGTACTAACTATGTGTAAGACACTATTTTAAATGCTTACATTCATTTACTTAGTCTTCCCAAAACCCCTTGAGGCAATAAGGACTATTACTGTGACCACTTTACAGATGAGGAAACTGATGCACTAGCTAAATATCTCAGCAGTAACAAAAATGAACAAAGATTCTTAATTTTTTGAAGCATTCACAATGAAATGAAATGAAACTGAATTTCTATTTTTTTGTAGTTCTCACAGAAAAAAACTGAAAGCAAAGTTAGCAATATTTAAGACAAAAATCAATGGATAAAAGAATATTCTAACAAAAGTATTTGGAGACTCACTTTCAACATGACAGAACAAGGAAGATGACAACTCCTCTTCCTGAAAGCAACTATAAAGCCAGACAAAACTGTCATTCAACCAGGGTGGCGCAAGCAATGAAAACCAGCAGAAGGGATGCTACTGCAAGGGGGCCCAACGGATTTAGAGAGCCATCAGTTTAAAGGGCTCAGGGGCAACAAAAATGAGGTGTATCCTGAAGTCAGGACCCTGCCCTTAATACAAAGTTACAAGAAGCAAAAGAAACATAGGGGGGTTGGCAAACCCTCCACATAATCCACAAAGATCAGAGGCTGTACACATGTGTTACAAAACCAGATGGGGCCCAAGCCATCCACACATTTCCAGTCAACTAAGCCCCATGCATATGCAGAAGAGTTGTAAGAGGGCATGACAGAAAATAAAAATAAAGCACATAAAAGCCAGAACACACCTTTCTGGTAAAGTTACTTGGGGACAATCATTTATCAAAATGTTTGACTGAATACTAAGCTAAGTGGACACAGAGGCAACAAATAAGAAACAAGGCTTAAAAATGAAAACCTCTAGGGGGAAAAAATGATGGGAGACATCAGTGACTGCACACTGCAAAAGAAACATCTCACAGATGTAGTCCTGATGGGTTACCGAACAAATAAACAAAGCAACAACAACCTCCCAAGAGGGGAAATCAGAATCCAGAATTCTGCAATATTATTTAAAATGTCCAGTACTAAATTAAAAATTGTAAGACACCAGAAGAAAGAATGACCCATGCTTAAAAAAAAACAAAATCACTGGGAAATATTTCTGAGTTCTCAAGATTTAGATTTGGCAGACAAGAACTTCAAAGAAGCTACTGTAAGTATTTTTATAGAATAAAAGGAAATCAGGTATGGAGAATTAAAGGAACAAATGGTGGAAATGACTCAACAAGTAGAGAATCTCAACCAAAAAACCAATTGTTTTAAAGAACAAAGGGGAAATTCTGGAGTTGAAACATAAAATAGCTAAAATGAAAAGTTTATCAGAGAGGCTCAAAGCAGAAATGAGATGGCAGTAGAAGGAATCAGTAAAATAAAAACAGAGCATAAGAAATTAACCAATCCAAAAAAAAAAAGAAAAAGATCTTTCAAAGTGAAAAGCATCTCAGAGACCTACGGGACAGATAAAGTATAAGAGCATATATGTAATGGGAATTCCAGAAAAAGAGAACAGAAAAGGCAAAGGAAAAAAAATTTGATGATATAATGGACAAAAACTCCCCAAATTTGAAGAAAAACATTACAACACTGCAAATCCAATCAATTCAATGAACCTCAAGTAGGATAAATACAATGAGATTCACAGGTACCTATGTTACAGTCAAACTGCTGAAAGGTCAATGAGAAAACATTAATGCAACAAGTTAAAAAATGACTCATGAGATCTAATGATGGAAATTAACAGCAGACGTACCAGAAACAACGGAGGTCAAAGGCAACTGAATGAGATGTGCAGAAATAGTCAACCAATAATTTCTATATACAGTACTATTCTTCAAAAACGAATGTGAAATAGAGATATTTCAGGATAATCAGAATTTTTTACTAGGAGATCTGCCTTGTAATAAGTACTAAAGAAAGTCCTTCAAGATGAAAGCACTACCAAATTCTATCTCATACACATACACACACACACACACACACACACAAAGTACCAGAAATGAGTACATAGGTAATGCAATAAGTAGATGAACAATATATTTTATCTCATTTCTTTGTAAATCTTTTTAAAAGACAAAGATTGTATAAACTCTTTTTGGTTGGGTTTGTAACTTATCTTAATGCAACATATAAGACAATGGTAGCACAAAGGTGCAGGAGAAAAAAGATTAGAGCAAAATGTATTTTACTAGAATTAAGTTAGTATTATTCTAAGTAGTTTGTGACAGATTAAATCACTAAGAACAGAACTCCAAAAAAAGTATTTAAAAAATATATATACACAAAAGCACCAGTAATGTCACACCAAATGGCAGAGTAGGAAGTTCTAGGTAGGAAGTTCTAGAGGTCAGCTACTGAACTAGAAAGTGATGAAATCAACTATTTTAGAACTCTGGAACCTAATAAGAAACAATGACCAGAGAATGCTTGATAAAGGGAAATGCTACTGATCTTTCATGAAAGTGGCCTGCAGGAAGCAGCTGCCATCCCCCATTCCTCAGCCATGTGCCAGCAGTGGAGAAAGTGGCCCACGTTTCTGGAATTGTTAGCTGGTGGCTGGAAGGGACCTTATTTCTTTATTTCACATATATGTATATATGTACGTGTATGTATATCCTTTTTCTGAACTTTAATCAAACATTGCGGTATCAAATCTACCTTTAGTACATTATTAATACTATTTGAAATTAACTTACAACATTAGTTGTAGATTTTTATCAAAAGGCTCAATGAGTCTCCAGCAGAAAAAGAGATTTTATGCTATTTGAATACACTCTTATGACATGTCATGAAAACGTAATGTCCTTTTGATTCAGAGTCTGTAATCCTTTTTAAAAATTTTACAACCACTTTTTGGACTGTCATATATACATTTTAAAACATCAACTTTTCTTTCCTCTTTTTTATTACTAATCTCATCTTTTCAAGTCTATCCGGATCAGTCAATCCTTAAGAACTAGGAGATACTTTTCAAAGTGCTTAACTTTTCAGACTTTTTCTTATCCTTTGACCCATCCGGATAAATTCCCTATCTCATGAGATCGATTCCTAGAACTCTTCATTGTCCAAACTCCAAGAATACATTAATCTATTTAAATACTACTTCTCCTCTGTCTCACAAAAGCATATCTCATCAAACAATTAAAATCATTAAACCCTGACTATATTTCTGGAAAATACTAGTATCTTACACAGATGTGCCCCGGGACTAGGTCACTCAGGTTCCAAAACCAGCTCCATTCTGGATGACCTATGGCATATTAAATTGTTTTCGTTTTTTAAATCTTTCATATCAAAAGATTCTTTAAAACTCAACGTATGAGTCGTCATCTTTTTTTTTTAAGTACACTCCATTACTTTTTTTTTAAGTGGCTCCACACTCAGCATGGGCTTGAACTGACAACCCTGAGATCAAGACCTGAGCTGAGATCAAAGTCAGACGCTTAACCAACTGAGCCACCCAGGTGCCCCTACAAGTCTTATGCTTTTGTTACATTCTGGCAGTACAACGTAGTTTAAGCACCCTGATGACAGATGCCCAGGTATGAATGCTGACTCTGTCATTTATTAGCTCTGTGACTTAGGCAAGTTACTTAACCTCTCCTTTCTTCAGTTTCCTTATCTGTAAAATGAAGACAATAACAGTATGTACCTCATAAAGTTGGCATGATGACTAAACGAATTATGAGAAGTAAAGCTCTCTCAACAGTGAACTGGCACATACATGATCAATAACTTCAAATTATCCTTCACACCACAAAGTATTCTGATGGTTTTTCTAAACTTTATCAACTCTAATTCAAAGTTTAATTAGTCTAAAGTTATTCTGCATTGCTCGTTTTTAAAATTAATCTATTTGGTTTTGATGTTATTTGAAGACTTTTCTTCCCCTTATTTTACTAGGTGTATTTCAAAGAAGGCAATCTGAACCACTACATTCACCACTACCCTTCTTGGCCAACTCTTGCAATCTTTTAAAGTGAAAAAAACTTGGGTTAATTCCTCCCAAGAACCACAAATGAAATGTATGACTCTCCACACACCCAGTTCTTCTCCCAAGCACTGGTTATAGCTACCTGGGCTTCAAATATCTCCTGGCCCTAAATTCCTACTATACTATCAATAAAACTATTCATTTTGCCTGATATTGTCAGTAATCCTTTTCAAATACTGCTTTATCTTTCCAACTTAAAATATATAAGAAAAGTAGGGGGGGAAATGCACACTATGTATTACTCTGTATGGGGCCTCAGATGTTGCAAAGCTGATTCAACCATTAGCCAAAGGTCAAGAGTAAATCACACAAGAAAAATTTATTTGGCGAAACTAGTAATTATTCACTAAATATTTTTATTTCAGGAGGAAATAATGACCAGTATATATACTCTGTGCCAAAAACCTTACATACATTATTTCATTTCATTCTAAGAAGCCTGGTAACAGGCCTTCTTATCCTCATCTATAAATAAACAAAGGTTTACTGAGTTTAAAGTAACTTGCCCAAGGCCACAAATTTGAGCAGATGCAGAGTCAGGACTCACAGAAACAACAGCAGGTTATTTTCTTGAGGTTAAAGCAGAGAAGATACTTTCTGAGAGACTTATTAACTTATTTACAATTAGAATCCTTACCTAGGGCAGTAGAAAAAAGTTTTAAAAAGTTAAAACAGTAGAAAGATTCACCGCTTCATCATAAAAAAAAATAATAAATTCCTCTCCATCTATACGGATCTAAAATTCATACGAGGTATGCATATAACTGAATGCCATATACACTGATTTTGTAAGATTTGTAGGAGAACCAAACAAACCAACAGCTTACCTTTGGTGCATGCACACAGCCTGTCTGTGCCCGAGCAGTAAATGACAGAAACAAATGTGTCCTGTTCCTCAGTGCCCTCCTTTTTGGGAGGTTCCACTTTGGCCAAAATTTCAAAGTTTGAAAGATCTAATATTTTTACATATCCTCCCTGAGTGGTTATTACCAGGTGTCCAAGAGTAGAAATATCAGCCTTTTTTTCTCTTTCAATGCCATTCTTTGAGGTTAACTGCATTTCTTCAACAGGTTCCTCACAGTCATCTTCTCGATTATCCAATATATCTGGTGGAAGCAAAATGAGCGAGGTAATTGTGTCCTGGGGGTCTTTGATATGTTGGATTTTTATTGGCTCCTCTTCTAAAGTCACTATCCGAGTGGCATAATTCATTTTATAAAGTATTAAATATCCACCACTAACATTCCTCTGCTCGGGCTGAATTATCAAAGGAGTTTGTACATCTGCTGGTGATTCATGTTGGATTACACTAATATTTGCACCATTCACTACAGCAAGATTTGATTCCAGCTCACCTTTCCGTCTATTACATAGTGCAGAGTTTAATTTATTTAAATTATTCAAGGCCTCTACTTGATTTATTGCACTCAAGGATTCAACAGGGCATGTCCGCAGTCCTACCAACAAATGAATTCCATCAGCACAAGGAGTTAGGGAGTCTATACAAAGATTCTCCTCCTCTGCAAACTTTGGCAGCCTTAAGCACTGAACCAAAGTCCCAGGCTTGGGAAACACAGAGTTCCACTTCTCAGAATCTGGAGAGGTAAGGTTGGCTGCTGCATCTGCAAATTGCTGAATGTAAGTCACCGGAGGATCCTGCAACAACAACTGCTCCTGACTATCCAGCTCCATTTCAATAATCTGTGGAACTGTAAAGCCATCATCATGCAAACTTTTGCTCATTATATTGTTCATCTGTGAAAATATTTTTCCTGCTTTCTCATCAGATTCCTTGATGCTATAAAGAAGCAAAATGGGTAAAGTCCTCCTTACCAGAGGAGAATTTAATTCTGAGTTAGTGCAGGATTCATTGTCAGTTGACCCTTGTTCTGATATACTTTCACCCTGAGTTCTGCTTAAACCATCCAGTGACCTGTGAGAATTACTACTAATGGGTGAGGTAGCAGGAGATTTATATGTTAATAAACCTCCAGCTAATAAACATGGAAAGGGAATGTTGTGTTGTTCCTGGTGCTTTTCCTTTGTCTTTTCACTCTTAGAGTTTGTTAAGCAAGGATTTGCCCCAAGTTCTTCAAGATCCTTAACAGTATCTTCAAGCACATTGGCCACAATCTCCCACTGAAGTTTTTCAGGCTGCTGCAGAATGCTGAGTGCTGTTATATCAAGGCTGACCTCCATGCCTTCCTTCTGTGACGTATGCCCTTTGAAAAGGAACAATATTCATTAGAATTGGTCCTGAGATTGGTAAGTCATAAATCTTTAGTACAATGTTTTCGTTCATTTTCTTTTCTTACTCATCCAATCAGTGCATTATAATCATGTAAGTGGAAGAATTTAAAGTACTTTAAGGGGAAGTTAATCAAATCTGAGATAAATCTATTCAGAAAAACCACTAAGGTATTCAAGAGAGTCAAAACCATTTTCAATTCAGAATATATTCTCCTGGCAATTTATAAGCAACCCTCCCCCACCCTTTTTAATTTATGAGAACGGTTAAAGAATGAAGACATTATTAGTATCAAAATAATAGGATTTCTGTCCTTCAATTCTAAACCAAAAAACACTCAATACCATTATAACTGTCACACACTTTATAGAATATCCATGAAACATGATTATAGTGTCAGTTCCCTTTCTTTCACCATTTAGAAGAAGTCATAGCATGCTCTCCTCCCTCCCACCCCACCATGCTAATTATCAGTTGATTATCACAGTATACAATGCAATTCTAATTTCAGCTTAGGAAAAAATTATAACTAGGAAGGAAAAAACCCAAAATTTGCCATTTTAAAGTGAAGCATAAAGTGTCTTCTGCTAATTCATGGCTCACTTAAAGTCAACTACAATATCCCTTAATGATCCTTTGTCCATTGTGTGTTGTCCCCTTACAAAGAGTACAAAAGTCATTTCTCAGTCTCAAAGCTCCAAATATGCCATGTTTGTCTACACAAAACCTTGTAACAGATGTCACTTAACCCCTAAACCAGGTATAATCTCTTAATATTGAACTGAAAATCTGAACCATTTTGTTTCTTTCTCAATAGCAAAAATACTATCAGTCAGCAACATTAGCAACAATAATGTCTAAGTCTAGATCTTATGGGGGGAAAAAAAACACACTGGAATTGGCTTTATGATTTTAGATAAGAAAAATACAGAATAGTAAAGGAAATAAGTATAAAATAACTCAACAACTCCATGAAAGTTTGAAAGCGCCCATGTAATGTGCAAATGAGATTCACAGAACATCATACACTTAACATATACCAAAAGTTCTGCTCACACCATTTCTGCTATTTCATTAAGTATTTCTTTAAAATGCTCAATGACAGCTTTATCTAGAACTTCCCGTTTTCTGGGGATAATCTTCTCACTTCATATAACGTTGCTATTATGACCTAAATCTGACACCATTTCTAGTTAAATGGAAGAAAATTGTAATTACACACTCAACAGTTTAATTGTCCTAATGAAGCTGTTCATTTACACGACCACTCATTTGGTTACATTCACACGCAGTCTGTCTATAATACCGTGCGTTAGTTATCTGTATTAACTCTACTAATTTAGATTTGAAATTAAAAGGTGACAGTAAGATTTTGATAGCATGTAGTACACTGTAATAAATCTTGAGGATGTTCAACTATTTATTGGACTAAACTGAAACTTATATAAATGATTTTTTTTTAGGTTATGGTCAGAACTAAAAAGATAGTTTATGATACAGAGAAAGATAAAAACAAAATAACCACAAATTACATATATTAACATACATTTAAGAAATATTCAAATTAAATGGCATAGAAGGTGGGACTATTCATTAAGAAGGGCAGCATGACAAGTGGCATTATTACTCTGCTTCTTCCCAACAATTTAAGTAACATCTAAGAAACATCCGGTGCTGTCCATTCTACTTCAGAAGACTGACAAAGCACAATGACAACTGTCAAATACTGCAGTAAGGAAATCTGTTATCTCAGAATTTCTCAAACCTACTGGACTATAAAACAAGTTTTTATATAATATAGCTACAAAGAGACTGCAATACAATATTCTCCAGATAATCATTTTGGGAAACCCTTCTGTTTTCTGCTTACTTAGGTAGTGTCAGCCAACAGTTCTATCAGCCAAACTTCCTGAGGTAAGCAACTAGGTTTTACCTAAGCACTTTTCTAAAACTAAGAAATTTCAATTTGAACCCTCCTTCAATCTCCTGTCAAACACTCTTCCCACTCTTCACAAGAAGTAAATGTATCCTTAATTCGGTTATCTGGCCCCAAAACCAAACTTTTCTCTCTATGACATCATCTAGATACTTTCAAAAGCCATAACCTTCAAATGAAAAATGGGTAAAAGTCTCTTAGGTAAGAAATACATTCCATAATTCTTCAGACTGTATCATTCACTTTGATGGGAATCTCCTAGAGTTGGTAAATGTAAATTTTGAAATAGCATCTATGACTTATTTTAGATACTTCAGGAAGACAACACATCTCCCATTCATAACACGAGCCTTCATAAACTCGCCAGTAAACTATCAATATAACAGAATTAACCTAGAAGATAGAGTCGTCCCCCCCTTTATAGGCAGGAGACACATCCCAAAACCCCAGTGGACACCTGTAACTGTAGACAGTACAAAACTCTGTATGTACTATGTTTTATTTGTATACATACATATGATAAAGTTTAACTTACAAACCAGGCACAGTAAGAGATTAACAGCAAAAGTTATGTCACTGTGTTTCCTCTCCCAAAATATCCTACTATACTATATTCACTCTTCTTGTGATGATGTGAGATAAAATACCGATGTGATGAGATGAAGTGAGGTAAAAGACACAGGCAATGTGCCCTACCGTTATGCTACTACTTACCTTCTGACCATATGCCAGAAGGTCATCTACTCAGGATAACAGATGACCAAAGGTAACTGAAACTGTGGAAAGCGAAACCCCAAGTGAGGCTGACTAATATACATATTTTACAAATGAACTTACAAATCCTAAAAGGAGGGAATTAAAAATTTTGAACCAGAAGGATTTTTCTTCTCTTTCCATAGCTACCTTTTAATACTACATAAGGACAACAACCCCAACCTTAAATGAGGTACCACAGAAAAAGCCAACAAACATACATGGTGACTTTCTAGATACTAGAAGTGAGATAAACAGGACTACGGTATCTAAAGGAAGTGTGAAAAAGCAACTAGGCATAGATGAAAAAGGTAGAAGTAGAAAAGGGATAAAGAAATAGGCCAAAGATAGAAACTATAATTACAAAAATACCTACTGAGATCATTGGACCCAGAGAAAAGAGCAAAGCTACAGCATACAAAGGAAAGGTTATGGTTAGAATCAAAAACTTTAAGAGCAGAAAAAGGAACATTTAGTTCAAATACTTCACTTTACAAAGGAAAAACTGAGGCCCAGAGAGTATGAGTGACTGGACAAAGAGTGAATTAGTAGAATTCAAGCTCTAACCAGGTCTCCAGGTAACCTGTGACCAGTTTATTATTTTTTCCCAGATTAAGAAAATGCAATTGTAGCCCTTTTCTGTTTTTGCAAAAGGACAACAAAATGGGAAAGGAACATTATCTTCATCAGACTAATTTTTTTTTAATGAATCTATTCCTTATTTTTCTAGAGCTAATTATACATTCATAAATTACTCAGGGCATTTTCCTACTTTAAAATTTTTTTTCACTGCTAAAAATTACTTCAAAAGACAACTAAGGTTTAACCCCAAATCAGTCTAGCATTGTTTGGGGGCTTTAAAAAAATTCCATGACAGTTTAGAACTTAGAGAGCACTTGCTATTCTACACTCACTCTAATTTTTGACATCTGTACTATACAAAGCCATGTCTCTTCCCCCAGAGATTTAACAAGTTATATATGTCCTCAGTTCCTGAGATAGGACATTACAGAACAGCCGCAATTTAGTAACACTTTTTAAAAATATTGGCTATTTCCCAGGTACTATGCTTTACATATTTTTATCTTAATCGGTCCCTAAAACTCTAACAGATGTTAGTTAACATAACTCTTTTATGTATTGGGAAATGCATTCAGCCTATAATAAATGACAAGAATTTGAATTCTGATACAGAAAAACTATTCGGAGATGTACTATTAGCCTTGCCTATTATATAACTACATTAGAATGTGAAGCACACGCTTTCACCTTAATATTTCATAAGATAATGAGTAAGGCAGCACTTACCTGATGATTAAGATTTTATACTTAATTTATTCTCTCTTTACTTGTTTTATTTTGGGAATAAAGAACCTTAATTTCAATGTTACTTTTATTTAACAACAGAATAAATTATACAAATAAACCAAACACATTCTGAAGAGCTTAATGTCTATTCCTTGACATCTGTGACAAAAATTTAGTAAAACTGTCACTTTAACTAATTTGGCTCAAATATGTACCATTTAAAATATAAGTATGGGACTCTACATATGCTGATTCAAGATCTCTAATATTTAACATTTGAGTTTTCTGTGTATATTAATGAAAATGTAGAGTTTGCATTCACTAAGAAATTCAGAATTAAGTAATATTTTGCTTTACCTATAACTGTATAAATGAAAGGATTTAAACAATAGGTTATCTGATATTTTTAACATACCTGTGACGGAATCTGATCTGGAATGCTCTTCACTGTCTGAATCCTCCAGTAAATCATCACTTAAAGACAAAGTAAAAAAATATTTGGAATTTCAAAAAAAAGGTATACATATTATGAGACAAAGAAAAAAGTTACAACCACCGCTCTGCAACTCAAAGAGAAGTATCATATAAAACTATTAAAACTTGCTTAAATGACATATAAGTAGTCTGAAATCATAACTGATTGACAATGCTGGTATTGGATTACCTTAAAATCATGAAATAAGTATCTGTCTGAAACAGAATGTGGAAACCTCTAAGAATGTATAATAAAATTTGTACGGATTTGAAGACTTAAGGTGTGACTGAGAATAGCAGGTAAATAAACGGATAAGAGAGAGAGGCAGCTAATAAAGTCAAGTATTTCAGATAGTAAAATTTTAATAACTACTTCATTACTGAATTCAAGAAAGTTGTCCTAAAACCAAATAAAAGAGCTATATAAATATGTGTATATGTACACGTACTCTCTCTCTCTCACACACACACACTTCATTTTTGCCTTGTGTTTGGTTTGTTTGTTTTTAAAGGGGTAGTAAGTGCTCCTTGACAAGCAGGGAAACTATTACAACTCAGAAGTTATGTGTTAAGAAGAGAGGAGGTCCCTCCTTTATTCTTTACTCAGTCAAGAAATTGCCAGCCTCCCTCTTCACATCCATCTTTATTCGCACTCTCATCTGTTAGCAGACAAGAAAAAAATTTAATAAAAGATCACTCTAGCATAATATGAGACTGTGTCTATACTCTTAACAATCAGCACTTCTACAGTTCTAAAATTCTGATGACCTCAATTTAAAAAATTAAAAGATGCATTTTGAAGGAAAGAAAGAATATTAACTCTCCCTTTCTGAAACAATATATTTCACTTACAACTGAAATAGCCAGGCACTTAGATAATTTTAAATGAAATGTAAGTAAGTAATCTCTGTTAAAAAAAAAAAAAAGGTTGAAATATGCAGTAGGGGCAGGGCTCAGTTAGACATTTTTGACAAATTTCTGTGTCTTAAATTTTTCAAGTGGAAATAATTTTCCATAAAACAATTCTGTGCTATAATTTAAAACAACAAAAAAATGTGCAAAAGTTCAAGATCAGTTGCTAATTAGCCTTAAGCTATTTAAATACTAATTGGCTGATTTCAGAGAAATAATAAAGATACTTGGAAAAATAAACCCCAAGAGGAAATACTAATCTTTGGAAATTATCCAGAATGAAGAAATCCAAACCAAGAAGAAACAATAGGTTTCATATACGGAAGGGTTTTCATATTAAAAAAATAACCAAGTATTATCCAGCTATAAGGACAAAAAGTTAAATAAAGTACTTGTATATTTTATTTATTTTATTTTTATTTATTTAAATAGGCTTCACACCCAATGTAGAACCCAACATGGAGCTTAAACTCACAACCCTGAGATCAAAACCTGAGCTGAGATCAAGAGTTGGATACTTAGCTGTCTGAGCCACCCAGGTGCCCTAAGTAGTTGTATATTTTAAAGAAGGAATTCAAGGTATCTTGATATGAAATTACAAATAATGTTATAAAGGGTTGCCAGAAAATCACCTTAACTAGCAAAAAAACAAAATGAAATAAAAAGCTCTTTCTCAAGTTTTTCAAAATACAATCTCTTTTCAAAAAATTATTTGATAGAAAAATTCTCATACCGCTACATAGTAAAAGTAAGTACAATGACTGAACTGTATATACCAAAAGGGTGAATTTTGTGATGTATAACTATACCTTAATAAAACTCTTAAATATGGGTTAAAAAAACACACATAAATACACATTAAAAAATTTATATATATAAATGTTAACATAACTGGATGATGTAATTATGGGTACTCTACATATCTTCAAGTTACTTCTCTGTATTGTCCAATTTTTCTATGTTAAGCATGCATTAGGTTTATAACAGACACTAGATTTACTAAAGCCTTTTACATGTGCAAAACCTTCTGCAGAGTAATAAATATCCAAAATAAATAAGATATTATGAATAAGTTTTAAATGGTTAGTTAGTATTATCTACTTTTGAAAACTGAAGATACTAGTATCACATGGATACCTTAGCTTTGATATATCAATACTATATAAACAACTTTAAAGATAAATGCAGGAAATTTTTACCAATTTAAAAAATATACAAAATGAGACAAAGATGTTAATTCATTTAAATTAAATGTGTTCCCAAATAATCTTCCTTCCCAAATAAATATTCTTCCCTGAATTAACTCAGAACAAAGACAAATGTTGCCTTTCAAGTAGAAATGGTCATAAACAATCCATAAGCAAACTACACTGCCAATTAAGCTTCTTGGCTAAGTTTTAATTCGTTCAATTAACATTATTCTTTGAGCTAATGAAACTTATACAGTATTTTTCAAAACAAATATATTATATATTGTGCCACAAAATCAGTATTAGTTTGGTTCAGTATATTTACTACCAATACAACAGAAATCCTGCTACCTCTGGGGGAAGGGAGAGCCAGAGAGGGAGACTGAGGTTAGAGATGAAGTTTCACCTCTTCAGCTTCCTCCTACCACCCCAACTTAAGAGTACTCTTTCAGTATGATTCACTTCACTTTCTTAAGAGAAAAGGATCCTTCTACCCTAGAAAGACTACCTCTTAAAAGTACGCAGAGATTTATATCTCAACTCCAGCACACCACAACATAATACCTGTCCACCTGAGATACTGGGTGTTTACCGAAAATGTACATTTTACCTAAGTGTGTGTGCAATCTTAAAAAGTATGTCTTGATTCAATTTCTAACCCCCAAATTACAAAACTCCAAGACAAAAGTTCTAATTAAAATCAGTGTTCACGGTGCCTGGGTGGCTCAGTCGTTAAGCGTCTGCCTTCGGCTCAGGGCGTGATCCCAGCGTTATGGGATCGAGCCCCACATCAGGCTCCTCCACTGGGAGCCTGCTTCTTCCTCTCCCACTCCCCCTGCTTGTGTTCCCTCTCTCGCTGGCTGTCTCTCTCTCTCTGTCGAATGAATAAATAAAATCTTAAAAAAATAAAATAAAATAAAATAAAATAAAATAAAATAAAATAAAATAAAATAAAATAAAATCAGTGTTCAGGGGCGCCTGGGTGGCACAGTCGGTTAAGTGCCGACTCTTGGTTTCAGCTCAGGTCGTGACCGAAGGGGGGGACTCCACACTCAGCAGAGTCCGCTTCAGATTCTCTCTACCTCTCCCTCTACCCCTCCCATTCGTGCTCTCTAAAATAAATAAATAAATCTTTTAAAAAATTAATTAAATCAGTGTTCAGAAGCACATACCAATTTCATTATCTTCTATTAACTTTCCACTAACTTCTAAGAAAATCACAGAGCTCAAGCACACTTACTTTCTAGTCCTATTGACAAATGTAGTCAAAACTCAAACAATAGGCCACCTGCTTTTCCATCAAGCTGGGGATTTACTCACAGGGATTTATAATAACTGAGAACAGCCAATGAAGCTTTAATGCAGTCTGTTTCAGAGCTCAGGCCACATTCATTTACCTACCCATAATTTATACATATCATTACCAAGAAAGACCAGACAGAGGTAACCTTCCCAACTAATATACTATGAATTTTCCATTAATTCCATTAATGAAACAATTTGCACTAATAGAGTTTTATGTTATGTACATGCCACCAAAAGGACTGTGAAGTAAAATACTGTGAAATCACTGACTGTGGTAGAACATCTATCACACATCATTAACGTAAGAAGCCCCTGCAAGAGAGATGACAGATTGCCTCAGCATCAGGACATCTTATCACAGTTAAATAGTCCCCATTTCACACTGCTACCTTCAGAATCTTAAAAGGGAGTAGCTTCTACTGCTTAAGACAAGTTGAGTGGTTTTTGGAACCTTCATTCTGTCTGCTTGAGAATACTGCATATGTTGCTCTATAATCCTAGCCCAGTTCAGAGTTACAACTGCAGTGTCTTCAGAGATGAGTGGGTAAAGTAAAATTATACTTTGACTCCTGCACCCACACAGATCAAATACAGCTACAGAAATCAAGACTGTCACAAAACCTGAATGGAAGAGAACCCAACATAACAATTTTACCAAAATGTCTCTACAGTAATAATGACCATGCCTCAACTCATGCTGACTACTGATAAACTGTTTTAAATAATCAGGTCATCTTGCCTAGCCATGGGTTATTTCACTATGTATTAGCACTTCTACAATTTGAGGTGCTAATGAAAACAAGTGGGAACCAAAATCATTTGGTTCAACTGCACTAGGAAAAGATTTAGAAGAAGGTAAAATAAGTTTAATCAAAGGATTTAGTTTCATTATTTAGACTTTATTTTTCAGCGCAGCAATTATTTCCAATTGGCATAGATTGAGACAGAAAATAAAGTAAATTTTATAGATGATGGCATTTCCGAATGAAAATTTTTCTCAAGTATCACAGCTCTTCCAGACTTTATAACTAAACGTTTGTTCTCTACTCTCTTGACCTAATAATTTTTTCTGCCCCTTTACTTAGAATTAAGAGAATATAAAATTTAGGACAATATGTAACTTTTATAAATCCACTAAAAAAAATTCACATACCTATCTCCTTCCAATTTTGGTATGTCCGAGCAGCTGGAGGAGTCTTCCAGCCACGCTAAAGTTGGTCTCCTTGATTCAACTGCCGAGCTTGGTTCTCCCGAAAGAATAAGCTGTTGTACGATTGCTGGGTCATATGCATTAATTTCAAACTTCAAGTGCACCTAAATGAATGAAAAGCCGAGGTTTAAGACTGACTTTTTTCTCAATTACTAATTTGTTACTTCAAAATTAAAACATACCTTCATAAGTTTGGAAACATCCCATATGCAGATCTTTCCTCGTTTTGTTGCAGCAGCTAGAAAGTGAGGGCAGCTCCCCGACCCAAAGCAAGCTATTCTGTCAGTTCCATCAGTACAGGGAAACTGTGCAGGACTTGTCGCAAGAGTGACGGACAACGGCACATTCTGTGTGTGCTCACCTTTCACAAACGGGCAGTTTGGGGAGTGTCTCTCGTGTTCAGACCTTTACACAGATTAAGGAAGGAAAAGTTTACTTAACAACAAAGCTGTTAAGTCTGTAGATTTAAAAAAGAACTCCAGGATCATCTTTTCTTTTTTAAAAAACAATTAAAGTACGCTTTATTAAAAAGACTCAAATGCCACATCATTCAATCTTACCAAGATCACTCTAACATATTCAACCACTCACTATAGCAGCAGATTTTATTCCCTTTAACGTATTACAGATAAAATCAGTCGCTGACAAAACAGAAATGCTATAGTATAATTTATACTATATTCACATACTGATAAAATTGTGTAAAGTCTGGTATTTCCTCACACTGTTTCCTACAACTGTAAATAAGTAATTACTTTGTTTTGGTTTAAAATTCCCCAGAAATCATGTACAGCATACTGACAATAGGTAATAATATTGTATTATATACCTGAAGTTTGAGAAGAGGATGTATTTTAAATTAGATCTTAACACATGTACACACACAAAATGGTAACTGTGTAGAGGTGATGGATATATTAATTAGCTTGACTGTGGTGGTCTTTTCAGTGTGTACATATACCAAAACATCAAGTTGTACACCTTAAATACATACAATTTTTACATGTCAAAGATATCTCAATACAGCTATTTTTAAAATTAATTATATACAATCATATGCATATCTGTATCAGTGGCCACAACTGTAAATGACATATAGTAAAAACTCGATTAAGTGTCATTCGTATCACAAAAAAACTTTTTAGTAAAGATCTGAAAGCAAAAAGATCTAGAGTTTGGATAAAATGACCTATGTTAAGAACACAGAAATACATATTACACATTCACTACAGGACCAAACCAGATAAATAACTTCTAAAGAAAATTTCTTTTCAAAGAAACATAGAAAGATAATATTCACAGACTGTGCATTATTTCTTTCACATAAATGCTTAATGAGCAAAAAGAAACGTTAAATTTGTTTACTTAGAAAATTCTAACATGTTTAGTAAAAATAAAACAGTAGGAATTCTCAAGACTAGTATAATGACTTTAAAAATTCTCAAATATTGAAAGGATTAACTTTAACACTTACAAAGTATGTCTCCAACTTTGTGACTACTTTCTTTCTTTCTGATTATTCTTTTTTTTACTCTCACTAGCTGTAATTACAAGGCATTACCTGAAATGTCAGGATGCCGCTACCAAAAAAAGAACTTTTTTTTTTTTTTTTAATTTCCAAGGCAAAGAAAGGAAAACTACACTTATAAAATATGCCATTCCTCGGGGTGTACATATTTCTTTTTTCAAAGCACCTACAACTTACCTATATCCATATATAAACCCTGGACAAATTGCAATAGTCAGATGTCTTACATAATTGCTTTTAAATGACATCCCCAAGCACATATTTTGACTGGATTCCCTCCCAACTAAATCCTAGGGTATTTTCCTCTTTCCATCCTTCTTTCTTCCCTGAGTTTTAACTTTTTAATTAAAATGTTATTTACACAAGTGACACATAACTATATAAAATAAAGCTAAATACCACTCAATTACAATATCCAATCCCAGTAATCTCTTTTCCCACCTCCAAATAACCACGTTTATGAATTTAATCAGTATACTTCTAAAATATTTTTGTAAGTTTTCATGTATATGTACATGTAAGAAAATATAATTTTTCATTCTAAAAAAATTACTACTGTATGAATCATCCTACAACAAACTTCTTGATACAATAACATAACTAAAAGTTACTGATGGTGAATAGAGAGCAAACTATTGATTCCTTTTAATTGTTGGATAATAGATTATATGACCATACCACATTTTATTTGGCTATTCCATCCTGACAAACATTTAAGATGATTCCAGTTTTTCACAGCAGTTACCATCTACTTTATGCCTCTTTGTATACAAGAGGAATTAATTCTCTCAGGTAAATAAGTAGAAGTGGAATTGCCAGATGATAGGGTGTGCTCATTTTATTTTTTAAAAACTTCAATCTCCCTCCAAAGTAGCTCTATCAACTCCCGCCATCAATATATGAGAGTCCCATTGTCCACTTGCAAGTCTTCCTTCTTTTCCCCCTTACAGATTCAGAAGCTACCTAGGCTCAGCTCCCCACCTCCCTTCAATCCTGTTCCCTCCTATCCATTTAGAACACTGCCCTCAAGTCCTCAGAGATGCTACCAATTGCTTAAATTTGAGGAATCCTGAATCCTGGGGCAAGAAGAGATAGAATCCTTGATTCCCTGACCATGTCAAGAAAAGATAGGTTTTGACAGCCCAAGGTGCATATTTGAAATTTCCTCCCCAAAAAATATTTATGAATAAAGTTACATTCTATAATATCATGGTATAATTGTTTAGGGATGGGTTAAATAACTGAGGATCAGCCTAAGAAACTAAAAAATACATGTTAAAATGGTTTCTATATAAATAGTTTCTAGGGGAAAAGACTGAGTTCCAAACAGAACCTTAACCCAAGCTGGAAATTGCACATGTTCAACTCTCAGTCCACAGACAGACGCGACTTCAATTTTCATATAGTAAACCCACTGCAAACGGGAATCCATATGTTCACTCCAATAGGCTTTAGCTAGTTTACCCCATTCACAACAGCTGATTAACATTCAGAGACCTCAAACTAATTTTACTACAAACCAAATCCTGGCTCCATCACTAATCAGCCATATGCTCTTTGGCAAATTTTATTTTCTTTATTTACAATGGGATAATAATTCCTATTGCACTGAGTGACAGTTAAGGATTAAACTGGGAATATTCTCCATTCCCTCCTCTAAAATGAAGATAGCAGTACCTATTTCATAGGGCTAATATGAGAATTAAACGAGTTAAACATACATAAAGTGCTTAGGATGGTAACTGGTAAGTAGCATTATATAAGTATTTGCTCTTATTACTATTTCTATTAATAGGGCCTCAGTTATTTATAAAAATTAGGTTTCAATACATGATCTCTAATGTTTAACCAAGTTCTAAACTTTCATCCATTGGAATTCAAAATTAACACAGACTCCCTAAAATTACTTTAAAGTTAAAAACACAGATCGTAAGGCCCTGCTCTGTGGACTCCCTACTGATAGGCTGCCCTCAACTGACCAAGATTAAACTGCTAAAGTTAATCATACTGTATCAACTTACTTATCATAGCCTTCTGGTTCAGGCCTAATTCTACTCTTTGGCACTTCTCCCTTAGATTTTAGGAAGTCAAAGACCTTAGTTACTGTATGCCAAGTGATGTGACAGAGCATAGACAGTGCTCTCTCATTCTCTTAGGACAAAGGCAAAAATACAGATGGAAAAAGGCAAGAATTTCATTGTATCTAGATGAAAAACGAAAAATTTAGAAGCCTACTTATATGATTAACTTAGCCTATTATATCCAGAAAAATCAAAACTCACCAAGGTTCATCAGTAGGTTCCCAACAAACGAGACATACACTACAAGTAAAACACATGGCTCTGTCATCTCCAGATGAGGCAGGCTACAAATTTATAAAGACAGAAAAGGTTAATATTAAAATAACCTTTTAATAAAAATTCTTCTAAAAATGTTCATAATATTAGGTAAAAAGCACACTGAGGAAAAGACAATTAGCCTATACACTGATTCCAGAGATACAGTGAATGCCTAAATGTTTAAAAATTTGCTGCTTTATTTGAAAAATTGTGTTTCATCAAAAAATGAGCACTAGAGCAAACATGGAGGCACACACATACTTAGTCTCTAATCTAGCATCTTCTAAATGCATTACTGAAGTATTTGAAATACAGTTAAATATATAAGGAAGTAGAATCTAACACATTTTATTATTAACTGAATTTCATTCAACCACCTAAGAAAGGCCAAGTAAAAAGGAAAAGCAAACTAGTGAACCTAATTCATGTAATATTCTTTAAGACACTTTATATATATGACATTTTGTCCTGTGTAATACATCAAAATCTAAACTAAAATATAGCTCTGAAAACATACATTACTATTTTTGAGGACTTACTCTACTTAACACCTACTATGCATATAGATGTAAATTTACTTATATTCTTTAAAATTAAGAATAATCAGTCCCTAACACAGGCAGAAGATTTAGAAAATCTATGATTTGATCTCTTCGCAAAGATGGAATACAATAAACAATAATTCAACAGAAAAAATACCAAGGCATCACTTTACAGAGATTGTTTTAGGAAATGATACCAAATAGCAATGAAGATAAATTATCAGGAAAAATGGTCCATATTCAAACTTTAAGTTAGAAAAATAATTTCAGTAACTCTAGTATTAGCCAGCCTCCAAACTAATCTATCTTTAACTGGAAATCTGACAGACCATGAATAAAATAGTCCAATATGTATGAATTTCTGATTTAATTTTAGTTAAGATACTCCAAACACTTCAAGATAACTAAGGAATAATCACTCTTCAGATTCTCTACAATAGTTACTTCAATGTATTTCAAAGTTTAGTTGAATTCTAAAATTAAGTAAGCATGCTTTATGTAAACTGACATGTAAGTATTAAATTGCTTAGATTCTTTAGCAGTGGTAAGCCATTCTCCACTACCCAGTTTAAGCCTTCTTTATTTAGTATATTATGCCCATCTGAAGTCATTTTTCTTAATTTCCCTCTACTTTAGGTCAGTGAACCTCTCTATAATGTCCCGCTTGTCTTTTAGTCACATAAATCCCTATACTGTACGCTCTCCTTTTTTCTACATAAATCTATTTTCCTTGACTACTCACTCCTCTTTCTGTGCAATTTCTTAATCAGTTCTTCCAAGTATATATATTCAGGCGCACTGTACCACCCGCAATGCTGCTTCTTCAGTTATACCTAAGTATGTGGGTAATTTATATCCCCACCAAAATTAGAGTTTCAGGAGTAACTGCAATGTGTTACTTTTTGTTGCATTACCCTCGGTATCTACTACTCTGTTATGAATGTAGAAATCACAAAGTGAAAATAAACACACATCCAAAGAGAACACTTCTCAAAAAGCAAATCTGAAGAATACTGCCTGGCTTCTGAAAGAAAATAGTTATGAAGCATTAACTCAGTTGTTAGTTACTTGTAACAAATATTTTTTTTCCTTTTTGTACACAATACATGATATAGGAAATAGCCAGTCAGTATTCAAAGGTCCAAGAATAAAACAAAACTCACGCAAATGCATACATACAAGCACAGAGCAAGCCTGCATAAATCAATTTCTGAGAAACTATTAAATGTTGATGATTTTACTGAAGACTATAAAAGCATACTGAAAAAAAATGTTTTTTGAGTCTTTTTTACCTGATGATAAAATCCAGCTTGAGCCATGGGATCTGGCTGTGCCCATCGATAGCCTACATGAGGCCATGAGGTAAATGTCTCCCGTCTGTTAGCTTCACTATACATCAGCGATCTGCGAGTAAACATACTTTATGTAACTGAAGTTAGGCATCAAATTATAGTGACACTCCTACTTAACACTGAACAAAAATTTTACTGGATTATCAACAAAAACTGGGAATGGTCTAATGACCAATATCAAATGTGTACTTTAAACTAAAACTGATCACTTTCAGGAATTTCCCTGAAACACCATAGAGAAAAAGAAACCTGATTGATAGCTACAACTGATAATTCCAGGGGTAGATTAAATTAACAAATGTTGCATTACTACCAAGCAGAGAACAGAAAATCTAGAGACATAAAGACAGAGTCCTATGCTTTCATCATGTGCCAAATTTGCATACATGGATAAAACCACAACCAAAGGAACAGTGATAAGTTTTATCTCAACCATGTTGAGAAAGTATTTTCCAATTTAAATTTTTTTTTAAGTAGAAAGCAATTTTCTTTCTGTTCTTTCTCCAGAGAAATCCTTTTCTAGGAAAGCTATACTCTCCAGGGAACTATCAAAAAAGATCTTCATATGTGTTCATATAAAAATATATTAGCAGACTGAGAGTAAACCTATAACCTAGAGTATTTTTTAAATGAGTCGCTTTTTTAAAAAAAAATCTTTTTAATTTACTTTTTTAAGTAAGCTCTATGCCCAACATGGGGCTTGAATTCACGACACCAAGATCAAGAGTCGCATGCTCTACCAACCAAGCTAGCCAGGCAGCCAACCTAGAGTATTATTTTAAAGAATGATACTAAATTTAGACAAAGTCCAAATGGCTTCGAGAAAGAAAGGACTGGTAAGCAAAGGTTACTCTTCCTAAAACAAAAGTGTAAATGATAACAGGAAGGGAGGAAAAAAGAAAAAAAAAGAAAGTGGTAAAGGTCATCACAGCGAGACCAGAAAAATACTTTCCTCTAAATTCTTCCCTAAATTAGCACATAATTTCCTATAAAATTGCTAGTGAGCTTAGGTTTAACTCATAGTTGTGTTCTGGTTTGAAAAAAAACAAAAGTTGTTGGGTTAGAAAAGACTTATCATTTACAGGCTATAGATTTCTTCAGGATCTGTGTCATACAGAAAACCACCCACTTACGTATATTACCAAACAAAAGAGCAGAGCATCTAACAAAACCTAACAAACCTCCAACAGACCCAAGTTCATGAACATCTTCATAAGTTCCTAGATTCATTCTTAATGAAACAAATACCACAGACTACATCAAAATTAGTATTCTGAGACATTTAAACACCTCCAGAAACACAATATCCTATCCAGTGAATGCATTTCCTAAAATAAGACATTTACCACAGCTTGCACAGATTTCTTTAGAAACCCAGCTACTATTTGCAAAGAAAATAGCTCTGAAGGGCTGTTTTATAATCTCAAGGTAGGTATAGCTCTAGGAAAAGAAATACTTATTCCAGGTATATTTTCCCCCCTCTCCAGACATATTCTAAGGAATATTTTAATGATAACCATACCGCATATTACCTGGTAGCTATTCAGATTAAAAATGATAGTCTCTACATTTTACCCAAAAAACAGACAATGCAGTATTATACAGAATATAAAAACCCTTCCCAAATGTTAACACGACCAAGAGAAGTTATTTACATAATAACAGAATCACCCCATAACAAAAAATAGGCAACTGATCAAGCAAAAGTCTCAGCTTACCAAGAGCTAAGCTAATAAGTATGGCAAACTAATGTAGGAGCCACACTTAATAGAAGTTAGTATATTCAGGAGGGGCTGTGCTAACATCAGCATGTACTATTTATAAATGTACTTTAGAAAAAAAGCATAAGAAATTATAATTCACATCCAGTGAAATGTGAAATGCTACATGAAAAGGCAAATGTGAATTTATCAAAACTGCTGAGTTTAATTATTTCCTTACAGCATTTCCAAACTTAATACTTTTGGTGAGAATCTAAAGTTATGGGGCGCCTGGGTGGCTCAGACGGTTAAGTATCTGCCTTTAGGGGCACCTGAGTGGCATAGTCATTAAGCGTCTGCCTTCGGCTCAGGGCGTGATCTGGGATCGAGCCCCACATCAGGCTCTTCCACTAGGAGCCTGCTTCTTCCTCTCCCACTCCCCCTGCTGTGTTCCCTCTTTCGCTGGCTGTCTCTCTCTGTCAAATAAATAAATAAAATCTTTGAAAAAAAAAAAAAAAGTATCTGCCTTCAGCTCAGGTCCTGATCTCCAGATCCTGGGATCCAGCTCAGCAGGGAGTCTGTCTTCGCCCTCTCCCTCTGCCTCTGCCTCTCCCCACCGCCCCACCCTCATGCTCGCTCTCTCTCAAATGAATAAAAATCTTAAAAAAAAAAAAAAAAGAATCTAATGTATTTCAAACAAATCATTTAAGTTTTTAAATGAACATATTACTGGCTTTTTAATTAGTTTTATACAAAGCAGGACCTCAATGAATCTCTACTGAAGAAAATAATGGTTGAGGTATGATTTCTGTAATACACTGTTTAAATCCAGGGCAGGCAGCATAAAAATCTTAATTCTAAATTGCCCTAATTGATTTTTTAAGTAGGAAATAATATATGGCTCTTATACACAGGTTCTGGCACAGCTTTTCAATTTATGAAAACTGTTTTTCATTGCTTTCATCAAGGCATAATTATTATCTACTGAATAATTATATTTTTAAGGCGGCTCAAATATTTACTAAGTATGGAGCTGGAATTTTCGGAATAGTTTTATGACCCCTTTAAATACCTTCCAAGCACCAAGAAAAAATGTTTAACAGCAATTCAAGCACTAATTCACTTCAGTATTTTGTTATGAGAATCTGAATGGTTTTCCAAAATACTCTGAAATACATTTTAAGTCATAATTAAATTTTTGTTATTCTTAGTTAATCCAAAAACCTAATCAATTCGATTTCACTGTAACATCTCTTTATAAGCAAAGTTATACCTGTCCACAGAACGGCCTGGCCCCACTCCAAGTTCTGGACGAGCACTAGGTAAGAGGTAAGACAATCTGTCCATCACTGAGGATGCCACAGGTAAGGCAGCAACATTTTGATTTATTTTCTTGAGTTCATTCACAATGGCACTGGCAATGGACTTCAACACATGATGAGGAAGATGAAATGTAACTGTGGCCCACTGAAATAAATTGGGAGTGTAAGCAAAGGAAAATGTACTCAACAGTTTAAACCAAAACTGTACTTATACATTATTTTTTAAAAAAAAAAAAAAGAACTATTCATCAGTCTCAATTCATTTACTCCATTAATTCATCATTTAAAGCAGGAACTTGCAATTATGTAAAAAAGTGAAACCTCAAGCAGAAAAAGACAGTTTAGAACCTGAAGGTAGCACATCTTACATATATGCATCAACAATTTAGGTTAACGAAAATCACCCATTACTTTTAATATTCCTCCAGCACATTTGCAATGTTAAGCACGAACTAGGCACCCAAATCTCTCTGTTCATTAAGAATGTACTTGTACAGTGTAGTGAGACTGTACATATGCATAGGCATATGAGGATTTACATCAGCTTAGCAGACTCTTATGTATTTATTGTTGTCACTATACACAGAGTAACTAAAAGCACAGATCTTGTAGTCACACAGACTTAGATTCCAAAACCATCTTCACCATCAACTATGTGACCCTAGTCAAATTAACTTCAGTCTCCCGCTTCTGTAATATGAGGAAAAACTACCCACATAGTACCTACTCACATAATGTTCTTAAGAAAATTCAAGGGAGAATTGGTACAATGTTTAATACAGTAAGCATTCAACAAATATTAACTATAATTATTTAACATTAAAATTATTTTAAAAGTTAGAAAGCAAAGATGCTAAGTATTATTCTTCTGGAGAAGTCTATAAAATAATTTCATTTCTATATCCTGTCCCTGCTCACCTATGATTTCCACTCTGTCTAGTACATTCTAGGCAGCCTACTAAATTATAATTTATCCATCTAACTAGAAAAACTTTTGGACAGAAACTTGATTTGAATTGCTAGAGAGAGAGAGAAAGAGATAAAGACAAAGAAAATGAAAGCCTCCTATTTTGTTCCTAGAACTAACCCATTCATAAGAGCCTCTTGGCCGAATCCCCTTGAGAAAGGGCACTACAATAACTCCCCACCATACACTGTAAATCATACTCCAAACGTTCCCCAAAGGTACCTGTAGACATGCACTACAGTCACTGTCCACTGGGAAATAGAAAATAGTGTGATCTTTCAGGCTTTACCAAGAAGTAGCACTGAACTGTGGTCCACTAGTGAAAGTAGGGACTTAGGATGGTCAAATGGTTAATGGAGTTCTAGCCCAATGTTATCTCCGTGAGCTCTGTGGATCCCTGTACCTATCTTGCAGTTAACTGTCCAGTTTCCAAAAGCATAATTGGAAGAGATATAAAACCGGCAACCAGAAAAATCTTCACAGTTTCTATAGTCCTAAGAACTACTAAAGGAAGAAAGGCCAAGTGGAAGCCCCTAGAACTTCCATTCTCTACAAACCTACTAACCCAGAGCAATACCACATTCCTGAGGAAATTTCTGAGATTCACGCCACCAAAAGAGACCTGAAAGATACAGGGGAATTCAAACTACCTCACCTTCGTTTAACTGGCCTGTTTGGCCTATGCAAAATGTAAATGGATCTGAAAGAAAAACTGTGGATTATAAGCTACCAGGTGACTTCAACTGCAGCTGCTATTCCAGATGAGTTATCTTTAGTAAAGCAAATCAACAAATCCCTTGATACCTGACAGGCAGTTACAGTTCTGTAAAATACTTTTTTCTCTATACTAATTTTTAAGAACCATCCAAAAGTAGACTTCTTTTATCTGGCAGTAGCAATCAATCTTCATTACTACCCTGGGACTATTGCTCATGTTCTTTACCATATCTAGTCTGCAGAAATCTTGATCAACTTAATATCCTGCAGATCACCACACTGGTCTACTACATGATGCTGTAACACACTCTAACATCACGCTGACTGGTCCGGATCAGGAGGGAGTAGCAAAGAACTTACATGCCTTAGTAAGACACATGCAAGCCAGAGAAGATCAATAATGCCCAGAGAAACTCAGAGTCCTACAACCTTTGTGAAATTCCTGGAAGTCCAGTGGTCTGAGCATGTCAGGATATTTCCTCCAACGTGAAAGACAAGTTGCTACAACTTATAAAAGCAAATAGTGGAAAAAGAGGAACAGTGCTTGGTGGGCCTAACTGGATTCTGGACCCACTATCTGGCATATCTGAGTATGTTACTCTAACTCAATTATCAGAGAATAGGCACAGTTCAAGAAGCTCTGCGCAGGTCCTGGCTGAATGACAAGATGTTCTGCCACTTTTACCACTGAGCATATTCAATGACATTAGAAGTGTGTACTGCAAGTAAAGATGCTAAATGACCCATCCGGCAAGCTGAACTGGGACAATCACTAGCACAATGCTCGAATAAAGCCACACCCTCCCCTGTAAGTAACTGTTCTTTTGAGAAAGTTTCTGGCTTCAGTCCCTGACAGAAATTAATATCAATCCATGAAATAAATGTCTGTGCAATCAGAGGCACCTGGGTGGCTCAGTCGGTTAAGTGTCTGACTCTTGATTTCAGCTCAGGTCATGATCTCAGGGTCATGAGCTCGAGCCCTACCTGCGGCTCCGCGCTCAGCAGGGAGTATGCTTGAGATGAGTTCTCTCCCTCTCCTTCTGCCCCTCCCCCTGCACTCACTCTCTCTAAAATAAATAAATCTTTAAAAAAAAAAATGCGTATGTGATCAGAGCTGTCCATCATAAACCAGATGTTATATGACACACCAAACTTTAATACTGGGAACAAATGACAAGTCTCTCTTCATTGAGTGGTTTACAAAAGATCAGTCTTGAGAAAGTCCAAAAGGCCAGTTTTGGACAAGATGAGTAAGACAGTAACCCAGACTTCTACAATACCTACTCTCATTATAATGCCTCCTTCTCATTCTACACTGATAGCTTCACAGAGAACTCCTTAAGAGGTAGTTGTGGAAGAAAACCCTTGGCTCTGATGTGCAGACGGTTCTGCACATTTAGCTGGTACCACCCTAAAGTGATGGCTGCAACATTACAACCCCAATCAAGACAGTGGTGAGGGTAAATCTCAGTGGGCAGAACTTCAACCAGTATATGAGGCTGTGCTCTTTGTCTGGTTTGAGAACTGCCCGTAAGTGAAGATCCTCACTGATAAACAGACAGTAGCTAATGTTTTGGCTGGATGGTCAGGCATTTGGAAAGACCAGGACTGCAGTCAAGGGTAGAAGTCTAAGGACAGACCTCTCAAAATAAACACAATGGGAAAATACTTATGAGGTACACAAATGCTCATCAAAAGACATCTACTTCCAAGGAAATGGACAAATTATACACATTGTATGAATGTCACTTACCCTCTCTCCATAGCCACTCCCAATGCTTTGCTCAATGGACCTGTATGCAAAGTGCCATTGCAAAAGAGATGGCGATATGTACAGGTCCAACAACACAAACATCCCCTCACCAAGACTGACCAGGCTACAGCTGTTACCGACTGCCTAATCTACCAACAGCAGATAACAAAGCTGAGCCACCAATATGATACCATTTTCCAGGGGGAACAGCCAGCTATCTGATTACAAGTTGATTATATTGGATTCCTTCAGCCATGGATTGGGCATCAACTTGTATTCACTATAATAAACATGTGTTCTAGATACATGTTTACTTGTTCCACCTACAATGCTTCTGCCATACTATTAAACAACTGCCTGTGGATTAAGAGAATGGCTTATGCACTATCATGGTATTCCACACAACTTTGCTTCTGACCAAGAAAGCACTTCAAAGCAAAAAACAAAACTAAACAAAACAAACAAGAAAAACACAGCAATGGGCTCTTGCCCATGAAACTGACTGGTCTTACTGTGTTATCATCCAGAAGGAGCTGGCCTAACAAAAAAAGTGTAGCGCCCTACCAAAGTCTCATTTTCAATACTAATTGGAAGAGAGGTTCTACCTTACAGGATGATGAATATGCTCAGACTCAAAACAAACAACAACAAAAAACACCTAACAATTTCTCCCAATAGGGTCGTTATTACACTTCATACCCCATTCAAAGATTTTTTTCAAGCTTTAAGCTCTAGCGTTCCTACATCCCAAAGGAGGAGTGTTCTACCAGGAGTACAATGGTTACATTCGATTACATGTTGAGACTGCTACCCAGCAATATTGGGCTCCTCTTGTCACTGAATCATCAGGCAAAGAAAGCAGTTATTCCGCTGCTTGGTATGATTAAAACTGACAAACAAGGGGAAACTGGATTGATGCTAACTAATAGGGGCAAGGAGAACTTTATTAGAAACCAAGGGGGGCGCCTGGGTGGCTCGGTTGGTTAAGCGTCTGCCTTCGGCTCAGGTCACGATCTCAGGGTCCTGGGATAAAGCCCCATGTTGGGCTCCCTACTCAGCAGGGAGTCTGCTTCTCCCTTTCCTTCCGCCCCCTCCCTGCTTATGCTCTCACTCTCAAATAAATAAAATTAAAAAAAAAAAAAAAAGAAACCAAAGGATTCTTTAGGGTACCTCTAAGTCCTTCCATGTCCAACAGTAAAAATGAATAGGTGATTACAAAAACTAAAACAGCACCACTGAGGATTTAGATCCTGCAAAAGTGAAGACTTGGGTGGGTCACTCCACCATGCAACGACATCTGACAGCTGAAGTGCTGAGGACAAATATGAAAACGGTAGTAGACGGAGGTTATAACTATCATGTATATCCTCTTGACCATTAAAGAACTGAGGGATAGAGCAGCTATGAATATTTTCTTCCCTTATTACACATGACGGATGGATGAAGATTCAGATACAGACACACAGATGCAGACAGACACACAGACTTATTTTATGCAAGAATTTTGGATGTAGTTCATTTAGTCTTTGGGCAGCGTAAAGTAAGTTCTATTACCTAAATAGTTAAGACCTAAAAGTAACTGAATTTTAGTAGTTAGTATCACCTAGGGATAGATAAAGTATCTACTGGAACTTTGTCTCTCTCATCTCTGGAGATGGGGAGAGGGAATTTTCATTTGTAAAAAGTAAAATCACAGTATTTTTGTCATATTAAAAGTTCAAATATGTACAGAAAGTATGTATGGAGATACTGAGTAGCCAAAGGGTAGATAGTGCCAATTATGAAACTATTATCTCTCAGCTCCAAACTGACCCTTTATTTCTCTCCCCTATCATCTTAAGGCTGAAACTCTGCAAACTGCATTTCTTCTTTCCCAGCCAGTTTCCTGGCTGTCAGGTTCTGGCAGAAGGAATACAGGATAGAAATGGGAAAGCATAATGAGGGCAGAGAAGACTGCCCCCCGGCTATGACTTGTCACTGCTCTCAACACTGATTCAGCACAAGACCTGGTAGCAGCAGTTGATTCTTCTAGTCCTCCGCATTTTTTTTACTTAGCATTCCCAGAACCAGCCTCACAGAGCTCCCCAGAGGTAATAACACCAGCCAAGCAGCACCTCTACGAGATCCATGTCTCAGCTCCTCAAGCTCTGATCCCCAAGCTCCTGAGGTACCAGCCGGACAGCAGCTCCTCCTGAGAAGCCTGGATCCCAGACCCACAGAGCCTATTCTTTAAGTCTGTAGGTGCTGACAACCCTAAGCTCTTGTTCCTTCAGACCTAGGTGACAGCTGCTTCCCGGGGTTACCATCTGTGTGCTTCCTCACAGCTTCTTTTCCACTTCTTCAGTTCTCAAACACATGTTAAAATCAATTCCTTACGATAAATTCTCTTTGTTGGAATGCATAGTATAGTTTGTTTTATGAAATAAAATGTTCCATCAATGGAATAAAAGTTAATAATCTCATGGTAAATCTTTATTTAAAAAATTCAATATTAGGAAGGCTGCAGCTAATCTGAGGATTAATATGAAAGATACTCAAGATACAATCTTATGTGAAAAAAAGCAAGGTGTATGCTATAGTCTGGATGTGTGTGTCCCCTTGCCCTCAAATTCATCTGTTGAAATCCTAACCCCCAAAGGTGACTTAGTAGCTAGGGCTTTGGGGAGGTACTTAAGTCATGAGACTAGAGCCCTCTGAAAGGAATGAATACCTTTATAAAAGAGGCTCCAGAAAGATCCCCTGACCTTTCCATCATATCAGGACACAATGAGAAGGAACCAAGTATGAATTAGGAAGGACTTCACCAGAAGGCAGCCATCCTGGCACCCTGATCTTGGACTTCCCTGTCTTCAAAATTGTGAACAGTAAATTTCTATTGTATATAAGTTACCCAGTCAGTGGTATTCTGTTAATAGTAGCCAGAACAGATCACAGTACATCACATTTTAGTAAGTTACAATGGTACTTAAGAAAAAAGATACTTATAAATGCAAAAATTATTTTTAGGAAAATGGTTTTTACCTTCTACCTTACACCCTTTGGTATAGAAATTTCATATGTATTACACTTCTAATTTAGAAAAGAAAGAAAAATCAGTAAAACATATGTAAGGATTCAATTCAAAGCACTATCTCACATAGTCTTATTTCAATGAAAGCCCAAATGGCCCCATTTCCAAAGACATATTCCGTTTCTCAATGAAGCTCATCAGCTAACAAGAAAGTCTCTTACATCAGCCTCTCCACCAATATAGAGCCACCAAGCACAGAAGCTTTAGGAACAAAGTAAGCAAAATAGTTTCCACAAACTGAAGTTAGACTTCAGTAAAAATAGTTTCAACTTTTAGGTGACTTATAAACACATTTTGTTCTCTAAAAGAGAGAAAAATCTAGAACTGGAATATTTTGAAGGGTAGGTGGAAAGTGGGGGAAAGACAGAGAAAGTGAAAGTAGGGAGGTGTTCTATTACAATCCAAAGTAATTTTTTGTAAAAAAAACTTCTTACCTTAGCAACTTTGTGGTTGGCTGCAGTCTCATGGGATGTATTTTTTAAACCATCTTTGAGCTGTGTGATGAACAAATCATAACCCTCCGTACTAGAAATATCTACCTTTTCTAAACATGCTGATAAGAGCTGTTGTGCCTAAATAAAAAAAGATGATCACAGAAAATTAAACACAACAAAAAATGTTACATTCAGATCCTTATTCAAATATTTTAATTTGTAATGATTCTGACAGGCACTATAAATCACATGTAATTAATCATATATAGATTTGAAGGACTATTACAAAGTTAATGAGATAAAGCAATGTATTCAGTGTAATACCATAGAGTAAAATTTCAATACAGGGAAGTTATAAACCAAAGCAAGACAGAAAAAACTGGATACGGTGACACCATGAACAAAAATGAAAGGTAAAATTTTAAAGAGATAAATGTGAAATCCTTCAATGAGTTTTAAATACTCAAACTATACAAAACCGTAAGAGGGAACATTCACTAAGTCAACAGGTAATATAAAAACACCCTCTGTATTGTTACCCACAAACTCAAAAAGAACTACCTTAACAGAACTACACGGTTGACATATGGAAAAGAATATATCCACACTGATCCAACCAAACCTAGGACCCCATACTTTAGTGAAGACAGTGACAAAATAATGTGCTATAGTAAAGGACATCTGGGATGGTGGAAGGTCTACAAAGAATATTATGCGAACAATATTATGTAATTATTTAGGTACACAGAAAATCAGCATCAGATGTTAACAGCCAACAAGGTAGAGGAGGTGATAGAAGCCAGGTAAATACTTAACACTTCAGACAGTACAGTACAGAAAATACTAATTTGAGGGTCTATTTCATCATAAATATTCCAATATTTTATTGTAATTCTCTAGTTCTTTTTAAAACCTGAACAGTTTGATACCATCTTTCATCATAGAAAATATATATATATTCCATAGAATATATAAAATAAAGGGTATAGCCTTTATTAGGATATCAGCCTTATTAAAGGTTATCGTCTAGTATAAATTCCTCAAATTAGGAGGAAAAAATGTTTAATACAACTCAAACTAATTAATTCTCTATCCAAAAATTTTAGACATTGACCCCAGGTCCAAATATTCTGATGACAAAAAGAAGGCTACTGTCTTTTCAGAACTCAAACTTTCAGCAACATACTTTCAACAATAACATATAACAGACAACTGTGTTATGACACTAAATGTGAAATCTAAGTGGATATATATTGGTATCTTTTTTTTTAAAAGCCTTCCAAAAAGAGAATAAAAACATTTATACTGCACTTTATATTTACACACTGACAATTTTCATGCCCTAAAATTGGGAAATATGCTATACTGGTTTTATCAACTAATCATACCACCAAATGCAAAACAATTCATAATTAACAACTTGGTATGAAGACAAAAATGTTATCTCACTTTATTAGGGAACACAGCATTATAATCTTCGATATTTTACGTAAAATGATTTAAAATTCAGTAACTTTGAAAAACGTACTTTCAAATCACACCATATGAACATCAACACACACTTAAAGAATTTAAATTAGGGTGGACCCACAAATTAAGTAATGAATATGCAACACTACAGAAACATACATACTACTAAAATTTTAAACTGGGACTGTTAAAAGACAGGATACACAGCAAAGATTACTGGTTATCCACTAATACTCATTCCTCCCTTCCATCTAATATTTAAAAAAGAACTACCTCTTTCCCAGTCTTCTCAGCTTGATGTGACCATGTGATTAAATTCTGGCCAATGGGATGAACATGAAAAGGGTATATATGAGAGAGTTTGTGAAAGAGAACAAGAAGGAATGAAGGAGAGAAGGAAAGTGGAAGGGAAGGAGGGGGGAAAGAAGACAAAAGAGAAACAAAGGGAGGGAGGGAGAGTGGGAGGGAGGGGTCATACCAGTATGCTCCCCCTGGACTTTTGCTTTCCCTTTCACTATGACTGGGAAATACAAATGAGAATTGGAACAGCTGTCATGGATGGAAGTTAAGTGTTGAGGTAAGCAAAGTTACCCCTACACATAGACCTGTACTGTTACTGAAAAAACTATATTGTTTAAAGCCACTGTATTTTGGTGTCTCTGTTACACTTTAACCTGGTACAGTTTACACCTAAACACCACTTTGATAAGCATCAATTAATTATACAGAGGAATTAAACAAATGTGATCAGTAAGTCAATTCCCTGTTTTTACAGGGGTACATATAAAGAAAAGGTACATATATAATGTCCTCAAACACAACGTAATTTAACAGCTAATATGTCTGAGATTACATTAAGTAGAAAAGTACACTTATTTATTTCAACTTACCTCTGTAACAGGTAATTCAAGCTGAACCACATCATCCTGCTTTGAAACTGGAGTCTGCAGAGCAGTGTCTAACAACAAGATTCCATTAAGGTCCTTTCTACACCCTACTGCATAATCATCCACAAATATAACTTTATCCACCGCAGATATATACTGACATTTCACCTGTCCACCTGGTTTAGCTGTTAAAAGAACAAAAATTCAACACTTAAAATTTAAAGACCAATAGTCCATTAAAAATAAATGTTTACATGGAAGCTAAATACAGTATTTAATCCTGCAGTGAAAAAATTGCTCTAAAGGACATTATTAGAACAACTGATAAACTTGTAATATGAACTATAGATCAGATAAAAGTATCATTGTGAAACTGTCAGAACTTGACAACTACAGAGCTATTATAAAAGAGAATATAGAGGCGCTTGGGTGGCTCAGTCAGTTGACTGGCCAACCCTTGGTTTCACCTCAGGTCATGATCTTGGGGTCCTGGGATCAAGCCCTTGTCGGGCTTCACGCTCAGCAGGAAGTCTGCTTCAGGATTCTCTCTCCCTCTGTGCCTCCCCTATTCTCTCTCTCTCAAAAAAATAAATCTTTAAAAAAGAGAAATATTATTGTTCTTAGAAATAAACAGGGGCACCTGCCTGGCTAAGTTGGAAGATCATGGGACTCTTGATCTCAGGGTCTTGAGTTTGAGCCCCAAGTTAGGTGTAGAGATTACTTAATACATAAAACTTAAAAAATAGTAAAAGGTAAAGGGGCATGATATACACAACTTATTCTCAATACAGCAAAAGTAATAATGATAAGCAAATGTGGTAAAGTATTTAAAATTAAAACTGGTAGAACTGGGTAAAGGGTACAGGGAAGTTCTTTGTTCTATACTATTTCATAATTAAAATAGTCAGAACAAAATTTTAAAATATTCAGTATTTGCCTTTTTTTTTTCCCCAAAAGTCAGTAAGCATAAAGTCAGTATGGCCAGTTTCTAGGTAATTACCACAGAAGTTATTGAGGGCTTTTATATCTGAGATAAAATTATGGAAAATGTTTATAACCTAGGTTAAGAGAACTAGTAAAGCCTCTAGTTCAACCCCCACTGAGAAAACACAGTCAACTATCGCTGAAGATCAACGTTCCTGAAGTTTCTGCCAAGTCAGTATCGGAAGAGTATTTTAATGGAAAAAGTCAGTGAATACACAAACCATAAAATTTCTCAGAATAAGTCAGAGTGGAATTTCAGAAGTCTTATTAAAAACAGTAACAGGCAAGAGGCTTTGAATACCAAAAAAAAAATTTTTTTAAGATAACATCAGTTTCTATACTTGAATTTACAGACTTATAAGGAGATTAATGTTAAGTGTTTCTGCCACAAACAGTCTCTGTAAAAAGACTTTAACGAATGATCAATTGTGAAATTTTACTCCATTAGAAAAGATAATTTCCTGTGGGCAAGTAATCCTGCTGCCAGTATACCTCATCCTGAACTCCCACCACAACTCTACAGAACATCCCAGTAACTAGCTCAGCTACTACCTAACGATACAAAAGCAGGAAAATGGAAATAAATCAGAGTCCTAGTTTTTAATTTCTAGGTCAACTATAAAACATTGTTATAATCAATGAATACTGGGTTGGTGTTCTTAATCTCAGATTATTGTAGGTCTTTTGGACTCTGACAGCTTAGAGGCATTACCAAACTGATTAGGAACTAATTCACCATCTACATAAAACAAAACAAAAATCTACAGTTCAGTCTCAGAACTGGAGGTTTGAAATATATGTTAGCATATAGGAAAATAATCTCTGTAATACAATAAAACAGGCATATTTACACCTAGAACTTCTACTATCTAGGTAAAACCACAAGAAACACAAATTATAGAAACTCAGAGTAAAATTATGTAAGAACTTGGAAAAGATCGTTTCAAAACACCAAAACTCATTAACTATAAATATTTTTAAGGACTATTCTTTTTTGGGGTGCCTGGGTGGCTCAGTCGGTTGGGCATCTGACTCTTGGTTTCAGCTCAAGTCATGATTTCAGGGTCATGAGATAGAGCCCCACATCCTGCTAGGAGCTCAGCAGGGAGTCTGCTTGAGAGTCTCCCCCATTCCCTCTGCCCCCCCCCACTCTTGCTCACATGAGATCTCTCTCTCAAATAAATCTTTAAAAAAAAAAAGTTATTCTTTTTTAGAACAATTTTAGGCTTCCAGCAAAGCTGAGTAGAAGGCACTTAGATTTCCAATATATGCCCTGCCCCCAAACATAACTATAAAATTTTAAAAAACAAACTACAAATTCTGCTTTACTGTTTTAGGTACATGCATTTAAGTGACAAATTATAAAAATTATAATTTTGCTAAAAGTTCCCAAGAGAGGTATAAAATGTAAGTGTCAAGAAACCCAGTTTCCAAACAGTTTTCCATGCAACCCTAAAGAATTCTGTATCATGCCACTAGAGATTCCTCAACAGATCCTGACTGAAAAAAGTCAACACTGTTTTTACAACTTCTTATACACTGTACAATACTAGCATTCAAAGTAATGCACAGTGATCAAGCAGTCTTGGCAATTTCTTCAGGCCAGTACAGTCAGCATGCAATAAGACCATGTTCATTAGGATGAGTTCATTCCCAGTTTTTGACCTTAGTTAGGGAAGATCATCCATAAGCAGAGGGCTGTTTTGCACCGGGGGAAGAGAGTAGGGTATTATCAGCCATACTCCCTTGGAGGATCTTCTAGCTTGTAGACCTCATCTTAATTACATCTGCATAGATCCTATTTCCAAATAAGATCACAGTCTGAGGTTCCACACAGACACGAATTTTGAGGGAAGATTATTGAACCCACCACAGACCCTTTCTCTCAATCTTTTACTCGGCCTGAAGACTATTTTTGAGAGGAGAGCTTTGTTAATGTACCCTGACAGTATTCTCAAGATGAGATTTACTCATCTGCTCCTAGGAAAGTCCTAGATGGGGCGCCTGGCTGGCTCTGTCAGTTGAGCATGCAACTCTTGATCCTGGGGTTGTGAGTTTGAGCCCCATATTGGGTATAGAGATTATTTAAAAATAATTTTTAAAAAATCCTAGATTTCTGTGAAAGAAAAATATCTTGCAATGAACAAAGAGTATTTTTGGAACTTTTCAACTTCTTACATGTTTGAGCAAATCTTTTCTTATTTAAGGACCAAGAGAGGGCAGAAATCCTCTAATTTCAGTTAAAAGTAAAATCCATGTGTTTAAGTCTGACCCAAAATTGAGCGTCTGCACAGCAAAAAACAAAAACACAGGTTTCACAATGAGATAAATTCAACATTTTAGTCATAAGAGTAACCATTTTAAGCACAGAAAGAATAAAAGAGATGAAGAAACCAAGAAACCTATAGTAGAGCTTGACCGTGTCACTCAGAAAACACGTTTTCAAAGTCTTATAGAATATTGTAAGCTATACTTTTACTCATGATGCTCTGATTCATGATTACTATTTCAACACTCAATATATTTTAATATTACCAATAATATTGATAAACTTATGACCTATACTTAAATTATATCTCCCAAGACTACCTTTAAAAAAAACTTAAATCCCATTTTGGCATGAACCATTTATTTCACTTGCCTTATGAGTTTAAAATATCTGAAAATAAATTTCTCAAAGAAAGATAAGCTATGCTTAACTAATGTTTGTTATGTTTTCCAAGAAGAGTTGGCTAAAAAGTTATTTTGGGCTTTTAAATAGAAGGAAAAAACGATGGCACATACCCCATACCGCCTACTGCATCTTTTTAGAACTTTGTACAGAAGTAACCTGTAAGGGACGCCTGGGTGGCTCAGTTAGGCAGCCTACTCTTGATTCTGGCTCAGGTCACGATCTCTAGCCCCATGTCAGGCTCCGTGCTCAGTGGGGAGGCTGCTCAAGATTTTTTTCTCCCTCTCTCTGCACCCCCCACCCCCGCTTGTGTGTGTGCACTCTCTCTCTCTAAAATAAATAAATCCCTTTTTTAAAAAAAGTTATTTGTAAAGTGACTTTTAAAACTACATGGATAAAATTTTTAAAAAACTGAGCAGGAAATTTTAATAGAGGAAAAACTCAAATTCCTCCATCTATAACAGAAATCAGCAAACTTCTTGTAAAAAGGATCAGACAGTAAATACTTTAGGATTCACAAGATATATGGTGTCTCTCACAATTACTCACCTCTGCCACTGTAGTGCAAAGGCAGCCATAGTCAATATATAAATAAATGGGTGTCAGTGTGTGCCAGTAACACTTTATTTATAAAATTAGAAGATAGTCTGAGAGCTACAAGGGTTTGCAGACCCCTGATTGACACTAATAACTTGCACTAGTGTAGACATTCTTTATGGGAAGGGAAAACTTCACAAAACAGGTTAAAATTCACAGCTGGACACATTACTGTTTCTGAAAACTAACAAAGAAAAATCTTGAAAGCAAACAGACAAAAAGGACACGTTATTTACATGGAAGTAATAACACAATAAAAACATTTATTATTAAAAACCACAGGGTTCATTAGGAAGTGGACCATTTTTTAAGTACTAGAGAAAAAGAAATTCTGTATCAGCAAAAATATCCATCAGAAATGAAGGTGAAATACATTCTTGGATGAAGGAATACTAAAGAGAAATTTTGCCAGCAAAGCTACTCAAAAACAACTGCAAAAGGAAATTCATCAAATATAAGAAAAATCATTTCAGAAAACTTATTAGAGTATCAGAAATAAGGGAAGACCAACTGAAATGGTAAATATAACCAAAGATTTTTTGCCTCAGTTCTTTAAAATATATTTGACAACTGAAAGCAAAACTTATTACATTGTCTGAAAGGGTTTCTAATGTATGTGGATATAATAAGTAACTTTCAAAAGAGGGGAGAGCATGATATAGTAAAAAGGTTTCTATATTCCACTTAAACTGGTAAAGTACTGATTCTAAATACACTGTGAAAAGTACATATATTGCAATCCATCAAGTAACTACAAAAAACACATACACATAATTAGAGCAAAAAATAAAGTTAAAAACAAAATTAACAAGGGGCACCTGGCTCGGTCAGTGGAGCTTGCGACTCTTGATCAAGGGGTTGTGAGTTCAAGCCCCGTGAATGTTGGGCATAGAGTCTACATTTAAAAAAAAGAAAAGAAAAATAAATCAAATAACCAAAAAAGGAGAAAAGGAGAAAAACTGAGAAAAGGGACAAAGTAAATAATAAAACAGAATATCAACAATTACATCATATATAAACAGTCTATATATATGCCAATAAAAGACCTTGTCAGAATGAATTGGAAAAACACATATGCAATCCAATTCTATGATGTCTGTAAGAAACTTTTACACTCCTGAAAGGATAAAAGTAAGGAGCACCTATCTGGCTCATTCAGTAGTGTGACTCTTGATCTCAGGGTTGTAAATTCAAGCACAACCTTGGATGTAGAGATTCCTTAAAAATAAAAAAAAATATGGGGCACCTGGTGGCTGAGCATCCAACTAGACTTCAGCTGGGGTCATGATCTCAGGCTCCTGAGTTCAAGCCCCACACTCAGCTCCATGCTAGGCATGGAACCTACTGAAAAAAAAAAAAATAAATAAGAGGTGCTTGGGTAGCTCAGTCAGCTGAGGTTCTGACTTGGTTTCGGCTCAGGTCATGATCTCACAGTAGTGGGATTAAGCCCCATGAAGGGATGGGCACTCAGTGCAGAGTCTGCTTCAGATTCTCTCTCCCTCTCCTGCATCTCCCCAGCTTGTACACGCACAAGTGTGCGCACTCTCTAAGATAAATAAAATCTTTTAAAAATAAATAAAAATTCCAAAATTTAAAATAGAAATAAATAAAAGTGTGAAGATAAAAGGATGGAAAAAAGATATTTCAGGCAAACATTAATTAAAGAAAGGATGAAGTAGCTGTATTTATATGAGATAAAGAGCAGAGCAAAAAAATGACCAGGGATAAATGACATCATTACCTGATAAAAGGGCCAATTCACAAAGAAGAAAATCCAATCCTAAATACATATACACCTAACAGAACTTCAAAACACATACAGCTGGGCACATGGATGGCTCAGTCGGCTAAGCCTCAAAATTTCAGCTCAGGTCATGATCTTAGGGTCCTGAGATCAAGCCCCACATGGTGAAGCCTGCTTAAGATTCTCTTTCTTCCTCTCCCTTTTGCCCCTCTTTCCTCTTAAAATAAAAAAAACACATATAGCAAAAATAATGGAACTGAGAAGAAATAGGCATCCAAATTACAGCTAGAGACTTCAACACTCCTCTCTCAGTAACTAATAGAACTAGTAGATAAAAAACCAGTAGCAATATAGAGAAACTGAACACCATCATCAATGAATAAAATTTCTAGAACATTCCACCTATCAAAAGTAGAATACACATGTTTTTCAAGTGTACACAGAACATTCACCAAGACAGATCATATCCTGGGTCATAAGACAGACCTTAACAAATATAAAAATAGAGAAAATCAACATAAGCAAAAAAGTGTTCTTTGAAAAGATCAGTAAAACTGGTAAATCTCTAGGTGAGGCTAGCAAAGAAAAAAGAAGATACATTACCAATAGCATCAAGAACGAAAGAGAAAATACACTACAGATCCTGCAGACATTAAAAGGCAATAAGAAAATACTATGAACAACACTATGTACATAAATGTGACAACTTAGGTGGTCAAAATAAATAAATCTGAAAACTCAGACTGTCAAACTTGATACTATAAACTTAAAAAGATAACTGGGGAATAATAAAGACAGATCTACACATATAAATTTGAAGGTAAAGGTGAAATGTACCAACTGCTTGAAACCACAAAGTACCAAAACATCCCATATGAAACAGATCATCTGAATTAAGGAAATTGAATTTATAGTTAAAAATCTTCCAAAGAAACCTCCCGGCCTACCTGACTTTTTTGCAGAATTTTATCAAACATTTAAGTAACAACACCAATTCTACACAATTCTCCTTCAAGAAAGAAAAGTGAGAATACTTCCAAACTCCTTTTATGAAACCAGCATTAACCTGATGCCAAGTCTAGAAAAAGCACAAAAAAACCCTACATATCATTATCCTTCATGCATATCGATGCAAACATCCTTCACAAAATAAAAGATAGTGGAATTTAGCAAATATAAAAAGAATACACCAGGACCAAGTAGAGTTATCCCAGGAATACAAAACTGGTTCAATATTCAAGAATCAATCAATATAAGCTACCATATTATAGCTTAAAGAAGAAAAGCTACATGAAGTTAGTAGATGCATTTGGCAAAATATCCTTTCTGATTAAGAAAAAAAAACTCAGCAAATTAGAAATGAAAGGGAATTTGCTCAACCTGAAGGACAGCTACAAAAATCCTACCACTATCAACATAATTAATGGTAATACACTGAATACTTTCCCCCTAAAATCAGGAACAATGCAAGAACACACTCTCACCACTTCTATTCAGTATCATACTGGAAGATCTAGCTACTGCAGTAGGAAATGAGGATTTAAACGACCATACAGATTAGAAAGGAACAAATGAAACTGTCCTTATTCACAGACATGATTAACCAACATAGAAAATCTAAAAACAAAAATAAAACTCCTAGAGCTAATAAATGAGTTCAGAAAGGTTATAGTAAACAAAATCAATACACAAAAATCAATCAACTGTACTTCAATATACTAGAAATCTGAAGCTGAAATCTACAAAAACCAGTTACAAAAGCTTTTTTTTTTTAAGATTTTATTTATTTATTTGACAGAGAGAGACAGCCAGAGAGAGAGGGAACACAAGCAGGGGGAGTGAGAGAGGAAGAAGTAGGCTCCCAACGGAGCAGGGAGCCTGATGTGGGGCTCTATCCCAGGACCCTGGATCACACCCTGAGCCAAAGGCAGACGCTTAACGACTGAGCCACCCAGACGCCCTTACAAAAGCTTTAAAAACATAAGATAAGGGTGCCTTGGTGACTCCACTGGTGAAGTGCCTGCCTTCAGCTCAGGTCATGATCCCAGGGTCCCGGGATTGAGCCAAGCACTGGGCTCAGCTCAGGTCACAATCCCGGAGTCCTGGAATGGAGCCCCATGTTGGGCTGCCTGCTCATTGGAGAGTCTGCTTCTCCTTCTCCTTACCCCCCTCCCCCTGCTCATGCTCCCTCTCACTCTATCTTAAATAAAATCTTTTTTTTTAAATAAAATAAAGTTTATTTGGAAAGACAAAATAATTGGAATATCTAAAACAATTCTGATAAAGAATAAAGTTGGACAAATCACATTACGTGATTTTAAGACCTACTATAAAACTTAGAGTACCACAAGAAAGTATGATAGTGGCAAATCGATAGACATATAGATCTATGGAACAGAAGAGAATCCAGAGACAGACTCACATAAACATATGATAGTGGCAAATCGATAGACATATAGATCTATGGAACAGAAGAGAATCCAGAGACAGACTCACAGAAGAGAATCCAGAGACAGACTCACTGAACTTCTAAATTATTTTTAATTGTGGTAAACTGACATGACATAAAATTTAGCATTTTAACCATTTTTAAGTGCACAGCTGAGTAACATTAAGTACATTCACACTGTTGTGCAACCATCACCACCATCCATCCACAGACTGGACGATGCAAAACTTGCAAAACTTGAGCTCTATAACCATTAGGAACTAACTCCTCCTTCCAATCTCCATATCCCCCAGTGCCCAGCAATCAGTATTCTACTTTCTATCACTATGAAACTGACTGCTTCTAAGTACCACATATAAGTGGAGTCACACAGTATCTGTCCTTCGGGATGGGCTTATTTCAATAAGCTAATTTATTATGTCTTCAGTTCATCCACGCTGCAATAAGTATCAAAATTTCCTTCCTTTTTAAGGCTAATATTCCATTGTATATATACACCGAATTTTGTTTATCCATTTATCCATCAATGGATACTTGGGTAGCATCTACTTTTTGACTTTGGGAATAATGCTGCTATGAACATGGTGTACAAATATTTTTTCAAGACCCTGCGTTCAAATGGAAATTGAACCAAGATTGGAATTGTGATATCGTATGGTAATTTTATTTTCAATTGTTTGAGGAAACACCATACTGTTTTCCATAACAGCTGCACTATTTTATATTCCCACCAAGAGTGTACAATACAAGGGTTCCAATTCTCCACAACCTTGCCAACACTTATTATTTTTAATGTTAGTCACTCTAATAGGTGGGAAATGGTATCGCATTGTGGTTTTAATTTATATTTCCCAAAATGTTAGTGATGTTGAACATCTTTTCATGCGCTTTTCGGCCATTTGTATTTCTTCTCTGAAGAAAGATCTATTCAAATATTTTGCTCATTCTTTAATTGGGTTGTTTGTTTTTTGTTGCTGAGTTGTTAAAGTTCTCTATACATTCTGGATATTAATTCTTTATATATACCTCGATATGTGATTTGCAAATATTTTCTCATAATCTGTGGTTTGCTGTTTTACTTCTGATAGTGTCCTTCAATGCACAAAATACTTTCATTTTGATGAAGTCCAACTTGTCTATTTTTTTTTTGGTTGCCTGTGTCTTTGATGTCGTATCCAAAAATCACTGCCAAATCCAATGTCATGAAGCTCCCCCCTTTGTTTTCTTCTAAGAGCTTTATAGTTGTAGCTCTTACGTTTAAGGGTCCAACTTCATTCTTTTGCAATGTGGATATCCAAGTTTTCTCTGCACAATTTCTTGAAGAGACTGTCCTTTCCCCCACTGAATCGTGTTGGCCTTCTTGTCAAAAAATCATTCACCACATACGTGAGGACTTATTTCTGTGCTCTCTATTCCATTAATCTCTATGTCTGTCTACACCAGTACCACATTGTTTTGGTTATTGTAAAACTATAGTAAGTTTTGAAATGTGAGTCCTCCAACATTGTTCTTTTTCAAGAATGTCTTGTAGAATCCCTTGAGATTCTATGTGAATTTTATGTGAGTTTTTCTATTTCTGCAAAAAACATCATTGGGATTGTGATAGAGACTGCACTGAATTTGTAAATCACTTTGGGTAGTATTGACTTTTTAACAATATACAGACAATACGAAGTGCTTATAAGGATGCAGAGTTAAGTGGAACTCATATATTTTTAATGGAAATACATAACGGCACAGCCACACTAGGTTTGACAGTTTCTGTTTTAAGATTTTTTTTTTTTTATTCATTTATTTGAGAGAGAGAAGACGTGAGTGGGGGTGGGGGGGTGAGGAACAGAGGTAGAGGGAGAAGCAGACTCCCCATTGAGCAGGAAGTCTGATGAGGGGCTTGATTCCAGGACCCCAGGATCATGACCTGAGCTGAAGGCAGACACTTAACAGACTGAGCCACCCAGGCACCCTGGTTTGACAGTTTCCTGTAAGATTAAACACACACTTACCAAATGGTCCTGTAATCCCACTTCCACGTATTTACCCAGGAGACTTAAAATCTTACATTCATACAAAAACCTGTACTCAAATGTTTACAGTAGCTCTATCCATAATCACCAAAGCTGAAAACATCCAAGTCTCCTTCAATGAATGACTGACTAAACAAATGGTGACATATCCATACGATGAAATACTGTTTAGCTATTAAAAAAAAAATGTACTTCTGATACATGCAACAACTTGAGTGAATCTCAAAGACATTATGCTAAGTGCAAAAAGTCATTATCCAAAGGTTACATACTGTAGGATTCCATTTCTAGGACATTCTAAAAAAGACAAAATAGTATGGAAAAACCGCCAAAGGTTGGAGGGGAACAGGATGGGGGGAGGGGTAGATTATAAAGGAGATACCACAGGTGTTGAAACTGTATCCTAATCATAGTGGCAGTTACATGAATCTATGCATGTACTGCTAGTCACAAAAAATAGGCTATTTTATTGTAGAGTATTAAATAAAATTTTAAAATATTATAGAAGAAAAAAACATAGAAAATATCCATAATACACTATGAACTAAGTAAAGGGAGGGAAATAGTTTATAAAACATCACTGCAAACCAAATTCTATAAAAATATATTAAACAACCGGGCACCTGCGTGGCTCAGTTGGTTAAGTGTCTGCCTTCAGCTCAGGCCATGATCTCAGGGTCCTGGTATGGAGCCCTGCTCTCTCTCTCTCTCTCAAACAAAATCTTTAAAAACTTTCTTTAAAAAATATATTAAACAACAGAAAAAAGCAAATAGAAATTGTTACACACCAAAATGCTAACAATGGCCATTCCTAGGTAACAAAATCATAGGTGTCTACTCTTTTCCTTAATCTAGCTGATGTCCTACAATAAGGTAAATCACTTTTTAAATGGAAATTCACAAAGGCAGGAAACTATGTTTTTTAAAATCATTTAATCCTAATACCCACTTCAAGAAATAGTCAATTTTTTGTCAAGGCACTATCCATGAGCATCCCTACAAAACTTGCAAAAATATTATCTGAATTACGTTATCTTTGCAAACTGACAGGACACGCTGTAAAATTACATTTCCACAGAGGTAACATCAGAGTTCAATGCTTAAAATACCCTACTAATACACAGTATATAAAAACATAATTCAAAGTCAATAAAGAGGGTATAAAATTAGTGTTCTTACAATGCTTTTAAAATAAAGTAACCAAAAATAAAATCACTTAACAAAAGTTGTTAGTACACTATATTATTCAAAGCCAAAGCGACTATAAAACTACTCAGTGCAAAGGAAAGAAAGTCTGGGAAAGTTCAGGCGCCAAGCCATGAAAAACGGGTAACAAACGGATGAAACGCAATGCAGTGATAGTATTATTCCAAGTAAGAGAACCAACATCTGCCTAGGCATAAGAGTGGGTCTCCAAAAGATACAGACTTGTTGGAATTAAGAATTCTAAGTTCCAGGGTGGCTGGCCGGCTCAGTCAGTGGAGCATGTGGCTCTTGATCTCAGGGCCCTGAGTTCAAGCCCCACATTGGATGTAAAGATTACTTAAAAAATAAAATCTTTAAAAAAGAAAGAGTTCCAAGTTCCAATTTTCTCTATTCATTTTATCCAAAAGTTCCACCAAACCGCCTACTTTACTATTAAGTATCTGACATCAACTGAGAAAGTTTTAAGAACATAACTCAATCTTTAAGGACCTACATCCTGCAAGATATTTGGGGGACTATTTCAACATATATTATTCAATTTGTCACAGTTAAATCTCCCAATCACCATGGGATACAACAGTTTCATTCTTCCTTCAGGATTCTGAGCTGGCTATAATTAAGTGAAATTTGGGAGCTACCTTCCCTATTCGATATTGCTCAAGATAACCCTAACCATCTATACACAAATTCCTGTTGCTACACAAAGTTGTCCATGTGAAAAGGAACTCAGCTATAAATCAATACAATTCTATAATATGGAGCATATACCCCACGAGTTTCTATTTGGAGCTCATATTTGAAACTACTGTTCTCTGTTGAATACAGAAGGCACATATATCCAGACTAGAAGTCACACAGACCTTTCATCATTCCTCACATAGCCTACATTTTAAGTCAGTCCAAGTCAAATTCCACCCAAATATGATGAAAATCCGTCTAGCTGTTTTTGCATACTACAATAACAGGCCAACAGAAACTTCCCCGGATATCCACCCTGCTGCTTCCTCACATTACTGGGATTTTGCTCAAGGCCACTTCGGAGAAATCCTCGCAGACCACCTCACAGCACAAATTTGCCCATTACCATCTCGTACCAGCTTTAATTTCTTCCAGTATTTATCACCACTTGCTATAGTGTGTGTGAAATACATCTCTTCCCACTGAACCATGAGCTCTAGCAAAGCAAGGACTTTGTTAACTACTGTACACCTGTGCTTGACACACAATATATGTTTTTGAATAAATGAGTCATTTTCTGTGGTTCTGAAGAACTTTTTAATATATTAAAACTGTAAGGTGATAACATACAATTTTCTCATAGTTTTGTTTGTTAACAGCACATGAAACAAAGACAGTTAAGGCATGAAACTAGTTGATCTGGTACAGATAACCCTTCTCTACCCTTCATAGCCCCATTTTACCCTACCTTACTCCTGCCCCCAGTATGAGGTCACTGTCCTTGGCTGTAGGGGTATTTTGGTGAACAAGTATCAGAGCACTTAGCTGGTTCAAAAATCAACCAAAACTGAATTACAACAAAAAGAGAAACCAACAGAAATTTGGTCCTTGATACATCCCTGCTGCTTACAAGCATATTTCATTATATAGTCACTAAATACAATTTAAAACACAATGAGGTAGATTTTAATAGCAGACTAACTGGGAGGGTTTTTCTTACCCAAAAAATTAAATAGAATACTATTCAATTCAAATGAAACCTGTCTCTCATTTATCCCAGGCTTATCAAACAAACTTACTCATGAAGGTTTGAACCTCTAAACCTAGGTGCACATTAGAATCACCTGGCATTCTGTTTAAAGGAAAAAAAAAAGTATGCCTGGGCTCCAGTCCAGACCACTTAAGACAGAATTCTGGGACTCAAGGGGCGCCTGGGTGGCTGTCAGTTAAGCATTTGACTCTTGATTTTGGCTCAGGTCATGACCTCAGGGTCGTGAGATAGAGCCCAATATGGGGCTCCTTGCTTAGCATGGAGTCGGCTTGAGATTCTCTCTGTCTACCTCTGCTCTTCCTCCTCCCCCACGTGTGTGTAGGTGGTCTCTCTCTCTCAAATAAATAAAATCTAAAAAAAAAAAAAAAAATACTTCGACCCAAGCAGAATATTTTTTTAAAGTTCCCCTGATGATTCTAATGAGCAACCAAGGCTGAGAACTCACTGCCCTATGCAGTCTTACTTCTCTCCTACTTCATAAATCAAAGTACAGAAATCATGAATTTAAATCATAACTTAAATTCTTGGCACCCACAATAAATCTCAAAGAAAACACTCCTATCTGCCCCATTCTAACACTTCTATCATTTTCCCTAAAGAGTAAGCATAATATACATCCCTGATTTAAATACTCAATGAGATCAAAATTACTTCCTTTTAGGAGCACCACCCTTGTCACAAGCCATTACTTTATTCTTTTTGTTATCTGTCCCTCTACTATCTCTTTTTATACCCAAGGAGTTTGTCTTTTTTTTTTTTTTTAAGATTTTATTAATTTACTTGACAGAGAGCAAGCACAAGTGGAGGAAGGGGTTAGAGGGAGAGGGAGAAGCAGACTTCCCACTGAGCAGGGAGCCCAACTCAGGACTTGAACCCAGATGCCTGGACCCTGGGATCATGACCTGAGCCAAAGACAGACACTTAATTGACCGAGCCACCCAAGCACCCCCCAAGGAGTTTGTCTTAACTTTTTTGTTCCCTTCACATTTGAGGTGCTACAGTTTACAAAGACATTTCTACATTATCAGATGATAAAGTAATCTGGGCAAAAATTACCAGTCAGGAGAGCATTCAACTCTTTTTTCCTTTTTTTTTTTTTTTTTTTTTTTTTAGATTTTATTTATTCATCTGAGAGAGAGAAAGCACAAACCAGGGAAAGAGGCAGAGGAAGAGGGAAAAGCAGACTCCCTGCTCAGCAGGAAGTCTAACTCAGGGCTGGATCCCAGGACCCAGGGATCATGACCTGAGCCGAAGGCAGATGCTTAACCAACTGAGCCACCCAGGCGCCCCAGAGCATTCATCTCTTGACCTCAGGGTCTGAGTTCAAACCCCACACTGGACGTGGAGCCTACTTTACCAAAAAAAAAAAAAAAAAAAAAAAAAAAGGTAAAATAAATAAGTAAATAAAAATAAGTAACTTAAAAAAAAAAAAGAATTACCACCCCATTTTCAAGATACTAACTCTGAGAAGTTATCTTCACAAAGGCATAAGGCCATGGGCAGTACAATGCACATATCAGAAAAGTACCTCCTGCCCACTCCCCACTGTTCTTACAAACTATATTAAAGAAATCTGTTCTTGTTTATAGTCTATCTGTAGTTACAGCCAACACTGCTAAAGACAAAGTACCAATTTTTCAACAACTTAAGTATGGTTACAACTACAAATTGCCAGTTAAACAACAAAGTTATACTGGGAGCACGTTTACTTCTGCTCCCTCCCAAGTCTCACTAAAAAGACAGTAAAGAAATAAAGAGGGCATTAAACAAACCCACAAAGACAAAAGAACAAGTTAGGAGATAAAAAGTTTTTTGAAGTTGGAGGGCAGATGGAAGAGCCTTAACAGACTCACTCGCCCTGGAAAAATCTAAAAGCTGAATCAGCAGGGAGGAAAAGCCAAAGTATCTATGTTGTAGTGGGTTTTTTAAAGATATATTTAATTATTTTAGAAATACAGTGAGAGAATGCACGTGGGTGTGCAAGTGGGGGGACGGGCAGAGGGAGAGAATTCTCAAGTACACTCCCCACTCAGTGGGGAGCCTGCCATGGGGCTCTCAATCTCACAACCCATGAGATCATAACCTGAGCCGAAGTCAAGAGTTGGACGCTCGGGGCGCCTGGGTGGCACAGCAGTTAAGCGTCTGCCTTCGGCTCAAGGCATGATCCTGGCGTTATGGGATCGAGCCCCACATCAGGCTCCTCTGCTATGAGCCTGCTTCTTCCTCTCCCACTCCCCCTGCTTGTGTTCCCTCTCTCACTGGCTGTCTCTATCTCTGTCAACTAAATAAATAAAATCTTTAAAAAAAAAAAGAGTTGGACGCTCAACCGACTGAGCCACCTAGGCATCCCTGTGTTGTATTATTTTTCAAATTATGTAGTAGGAAGTCTAAAATAAAAATTACTTCAAAGTAGCAGCCTTTCACAGTGTTTTTTCAACGAAAACTAAAAACATAGCTCCTGTAATAATAGGTCCCTAAATTTTTTACCTTAAACTAGGAGTTCTTACACTGAAAAATATGGTAGCCATAGGTCAGAGAGACCAAACCCAAGATCATCAGGCTATCTCATCATCCCATCCTTGTGCTCTGCACTCTAATACCAACGTGCTTGTAACAAATGCTTCCTGCTTCATGACTCTCCTCTTGCTCATGCTGTTCCCTCTACCTGGCTAACTCCTTTTATGAGCCAAGGTGTCAGCTCTTCTAAAAGTTTTCCAAATTGGGAGGCAGGGGTGATTTTAAATTCATCTTATTATCCCCATATGGCAGACAAACACCTGTTGAGTTGAACTATATAATTAAGAACACCAATCCAAAAGTAACATTTACTGCGTGCCTATGGTGGATTAAGCAGGACCTAACGTGTTATCAGTTTATTTAACCTTTTCAATAACCGAATGAGTTAGGTGTGCAGAGAGAGGTTAAGCATCTTGCCTAAGGGCACAGATAATAAGTAGCAAATCATGGTCTGAAATGCAGTCTGGCTCCAGAACCAATATCCTTAACCACTAGGCTCAGCTTTCTCTCTAACTGCCAGTGTCTTCCTAATCTGTGTTCCCAAATCCTCAGACTTCAACTCTGAATTCCTAAAACCTTCTGGACATCTCTACTTGAATATCCTTCAAGAATCTTAAAATTAACACAACCAACGTCGCTATCTCCCTCTTGCTCCCCAACCGTCTCCAACAAAAACCGCTCACCGCACTGTCTTGTATTACTTAGTTCAGTTAATAAAATACCATTCACCCAGTTACCCAAAGTAGGAACCCACACATGAGTGCTTTCCACCTTATCCATCTCTCTCACACCCACATTCACCAAAAATTATCATTCCTACCTTTCAAACTAACTTATACAAAGCTCTCATCACTTCTCACACCTGGGCATTAATTTCAAACATCTCTAAAAACAAATCTGATCATGTAATAACCTACAGCGGCTCCCTACCACTGACATCAAGGCAAATTTTTTTTTTTTTAGATTTTATTTATTTATTTGACAGAGAGGGAGCACGAGCGCACAAGCAGGAGGAACAGCAGAGGGAGAGGGAGCAGCAGACCGCCCACAGAGCAGGGAGCCCATTACAGGGCTTGATCCCAGGACCCTGGGATCATGACCTGAGGTGAAGGCAGACGCTTAACAAACTGAGCCACCCAGGCACCCCTTAAGTGAGATTTCTTAAAAAAACATATTATGACCTTGTCTTTGCTTATCTCTCAGCTTCAACTCTAAACATCCCCTCACACATCCTAAACTCCAACTGGTTTCCTTCATAAACTTCTTGAATTCACCATGTTCTGAAAGACCAAAATGTCTCTATACAAGCAAGTACCCTAGCTTAAGATGATGATCCCTATAACATTCCCTCTCACTATCTCATCTTTCAAAATGAATCATAAAAGCAACCTCCTTTGAGAAGTCTTCTGTTTCCTCAGGTTAAAGAAACTACCTCCTCTGTACTGACACAGCATTCTGCATGTCTGTATTATAGTACTTATAATAACATTACACTAAAACAATTTACCTAAACACATCAGCAAACTTGCATTCAAAGGCCAAAATGTTGCCTTAATTATTTTGTGCCCCCGTGTCGTCTACCATGTGTTCAACAAATGTATAAATAAATACGAATCAACTAGCTCTTCATACTACCTTCCTCTTTTAACAATTTCAAGTCCAAAATCAATTAACTTACATAGTTTATATTTCTCCTATAATACAAAAGTTATTATAATTATGTCCATTAGATTTCACCCAGTCACATTACCACATACATGGAAAACTGGAAGAATACTGCCATTTCAACAAAATGTCTATAGCAAAAATGTCTACCATATTTAAATAGCCACTGCTACCAAAAGAATAAAAACGCAATAAAAAGCACTTAAGAGTACATATATATACAACCACCTTATGGGGTAGACACTACTTTTATCCTCATTTTATGGGATGAACTTCGAGATCAAATAGAACCAAGACTTAAGCCCAAACTGGCTCCAGAAGCTGATCTCTTAGAGTGACTCTCAGTAAGTTTAAAACTACTAAAAGACTAAGACAAATTCTTGCTAGAGCAAAACCATCTTTGAACACGTAATAAGTAGGAAAACTTCGAAGGTAAATGTAAAAAAAGTTGGATAAATTTGGAGGCTCTTAAAAACAGAGCAAAATTTTTTTTTAATTTTAATATAAATTCACTCTAATTGTGGGAAAATGTTTTGCTAATAGAACCGCAAATTGGGGCACCTGGCTGGCTCGGTTAGTACAGCATGCGCTCTTGATCTGAGGTTTGTGTGTTCAAGCCCCAAGCTGGGTAGAGATTACTTAAAAATAAAATCTTATGGGGCGCCTGGGTTTTTAAGCATTCGACTCTTGCTTTCAGCTCAGGTCGTGATCTCAGGGTCATGAGACTGAGCCAGGTTCCATGCTCCGTGCACAGTCTGTTTAAGACTCTCTCTCCCTTTCCCTCTGCCCGTTCCCCCCCCACACTTCAAGTAAATAAATAAATAAATCTTAAAATATAATTAAAAAATAAAATCTTAAAAAAATAAACTAAATAAAACAGGGGCGCCTGGGTGGCACAGCGGTTAAGAGCCTGCCTTTGGCTCAGGGCGTGATCCCGGCGTTCCGGGATAGAGCCCCATATCAGGTTCCTCCGCTATGAGCCTGCTTCTTCCTCTCCCACTCCCCCTGCTTGTGTTCCCTCTCTCGCTGGCTGTCTCTATCTCTGTCAAATAAATAAATAAAATCTTTTAAAAAAAATTAAATAAAACAGCAAATCTTTGACATAAGGCAGGTCATCACGTAGCATTACTAAAGTCAATCAATGCAACATAAAGTTTGCACTCAGTCCACAAAGAGATCTACCCGATTAAGTTTTTTATAAAGAACTCATATGCAGGGGTGCCTGGGTGGCTCAGTTGGTTAAGCATCTGCCTTTGGCTAAGGTCATAATCCCAGAGTCCTGGGATGGAGCCCCACATCGGGCTCCCCAGCAGGGAGCCTGCTTCTCCCTCTCCCTCTGCCTGCCATTCCCCCCACTTGTGCACATGCCCTCTCTCTAATAAATAAATAAAATCTTATTTAAAAAAAAAAAAAAGAACTCAGATGCATTCAGGAGACAACTATCTTCTAGGGCTACTGAAATCCCCACTGTTTATTATCTTCATAAAAGAATAACTAAGACTAGGAAGGGTGCCTGAACCAAGGTAAGTCAGGAAATAGGAAGTGGTCTGAATCATTTACGATTTCCAAAACTGAGACCTACAGGAAGAGCTTACATTTTATCCAAATTAATGCAAGCCTAATTCGGAAGTAGTAAAAAAATATTTTCCACCTTTAACAAAGTGATAATAACTATGAGTTTTATCCCAAAAATATATTTCTTGAGAAACACACAGGCTAACCTAACTAGTTTCCTATGCTCCAAGACTTCTTGGAGAAGGCAGCTCTGGGCTTTAAGTCTGAACAATAAGCTCATATCAAACAAAAAATAAAGTAGTGAAAATTCACTCAATCTGAACTCCACTGCAACTGGAGTAGAGCACAGCGATCTTTTTCTTACTTACGACCACTGTCCAAATTTCTCAAATCAAATCAAAGTCAAAGGGAATATTCACAAAGAAATGTGAAACTAGATTATTTGTCTAAAGACACTGAGCAGCTTTGCAGTTTCCTCACAGTGACAGAAATCTGCAACCCACTTCAAAACTGAAGAGACATGATTTCCTTTTACACATATGCTACAACATTAATGATTAATACCCACACACATACATCTTCAGTTACTTATGTACATATACTACATGAACAATCTGTGTATACACAGAACTAGTAATAAAAGTCTTAACTTCATTCTGACATTCAGCCACACCAATACACTGAAAGACATTTACCCAGAGATAATATTTGTCACCAACATTCACATTTCCATGTCCATTTCAATGATATCTATCTGTCCTCTGTATATAAACACTAAGTCAGTGAATATTTAAAGTAATAGTGAGGAGCATGGCAATAGCAAGCACCCATGAGGCTTAAGAGAATTAACATTCACTGTGTACATATGCCAACCAGTGTTAGGCACTTTAAACATGTTTACCACTTAATCTACACAACCATCCTATTAAATGTTGATCTTAATTTCCTGAAGCTGAAGTTCAGGAACTTTAGAGAGTGAGTTAGTAAGTGAGATAAAATTCAAAATTCAGGAATACCTAAAATATAAACACCCATTCTCTTTCTATATGCCCTCAAAAAAGTTTCTTAAAAAAGCAAACAATATAAAATGCACTCATTTAGGGGAGGAGGGCACTATTTCAGAAATCAAGAGAACACACCACCAGTAATTAAATAAGTAAGTACTGAATAGGCGCACATGGCTGGCTCAGTCAATAGAGCATCCTGGGATCGAGCCCCGAATCGGGCTCCCTGCTCTGCTGGGAGCCTGCCTCTTCCTCTCCCACTCCCCCTGCTTGTGTTCCCTCTCTCGCTGGCTGTCTCTCTGTCAAATAAATAAATAAATAATCTTAAAAAAAAAAAAAATGTTGAGTAATGTAGTCAAGGTTACACAGTTAAATTGGGAGATGAGGGAATGCAGAAATTGGGATCTTAACCTAAGCCAACTGTCACCAAAACCGGGCTCCCTCCTATTATGCTAAATTGCAGGAACAAACTATAGCTAAAGAAAGAAACATCCTCAGTAATATAAACAATATGGTCAAGTGGTATATGTACAGCTATTTTGATTTTTAAAATCCAAAGTGCACAAATTATGCTATGAGGGGCGCCTGGGTGGCACAGCGGTTAAGCGTCTGCCTTCGGCTCAGGGCGTGATCCTGGCGTTATGGGATCGAGCCCCACATCAGGCTCTTCTGCTATGAGCCTGTTCTTTCTCTCCCACTCCCCCTGCTTGTGTTCCCTCTCTCGCTGGCTGTCTCTATCTTTGTCGAATAAATAAATAAAATCTTAAAAAAAAAAAAAAACAAATTATGCTATGAAAAGATGTTCAGTATCATAGGTTATTGGGGAATTGCAAATTAAAACAATGAGATACCACTACACACCTATTAGAATGGCCACAATCCAAAACCAAAAAACACCAAATGCTGACAAGGATGTGGAGCAATAGGAACTCTCATTCACTACCACTGGGAAAACAAGATAGCACAGCTGCTTTGGAAAATAGTTTGGCAGTTTCTTACAAAACTAAACATAATCCTAACACACAATCTGACATTTGTGCTCCTTGCTACTTATCCAAATGATCTAAAAACTTAAGTCCACACAAAAACCTGCACACAATATTTATAGCAGCTTTATTCCCAACTGCTGAAACCTGGAAGCAACCAAGATGTCCTTCAGTAGGTGAATGAGTAAATGAACTGTGGTCCATCCAGACAATGGAATATTATTCAGTGCTAAAAAGCAAATGAGCTACCAAGCCATGAAAAGACATGGAAAAACTTAAATGCATATTTCTTTTTTTTTTTAAGATTTTATTTATTTATTTGACAGAGACAGCCAGCAAGAGAGGGAACACAAGCAGGGGGAGTGGGAGAGGAAGAAGCAGGCTCCTAGAGGAGAAGCCTGATGTGGGGCTCCATCCCAGAACGCTGGCATCACGCCCTGAGCCAAAGGCAGACGCTTAACGACTGCGCCACCCAGGCGCCCCTAAATGCATATTTCTAACTGAAAGAAGCCAAACTGAAAAGACTGTGTAATTCCAACTGTATGACATTCCAGAAAAGGCAAAACTATAGAGACAGTCAAAAGATCAGGGAGTGGCAGGGGATAGGAGAGAGGGACAGGTGAACAGGCAGAACAGAGAGGATTTTTATGAAAGTGAAACTATTCTGTATGATATACCCATTTTTCAGAACCCACAGAAGGTACAACACCAAAAGTGAACGCTAATGTCCACTGTGGACTTGGGTGATGATGATGTGTTAATGCAGGACCACTGATTGTAACAAACACATTGATAGTGAAGAGAGGTTTTGTGTGCACAGGAGTAGGAGGTATCTAGGAACTGTGGACTTTCTGCTCAATTTTACTATGAACCTGAAACTACTCTAAAAAATAAAATTTTAGAAAAGAAAGGAGAAAAAAAAGGTGTTCATTTACCAGTTAACATGTAAGGAAGCATCCATTTAATATACTCATTAACCTACACACACAATTCAAAAATATTTATTAATATTTTGTACTGGGCGTCCTGAGGAGGAGATAAAAATGAGAGAACAGGTTCCTTCCCACAAGGAGTTTTAATATAGTTAAACAGACATCATATATTCACAAAAAGCTAAATAAAATGGAATTTAAATATTTCAAGACAGAAAACATACCGCAAACAGTAAGTTGCCAAATTACTAAAATAGACATTAAGAGGACAATATGTGCATAGGGGTTCAGTGGATCACTTCAGACTAAAAGTATCAGGAAGTTGAGATCTGCTCTAGGTCCTGAAAAATGGCTAAGATATGTCTGGAGGGAACTGGTGTTTTCCAAGAAAAAGCAAAACTACCGAGTTAGGAAAGGAAATCAAATGAACCAGTTCACAAAACTAAATAGGGAGATAAGACTACAGAGACGGGTAGAAGCCAAATCACAGAAGTCAAAGAATGCCAGGCCAAGGAATCAGCCTAGATACTCCGAATTCTTAACTCTTAAATGCTAAAAGGGAGCAAATACTTGCCTAACCTATGTTATACTAATAGCTCTTAACCTGGTGAAAGTGTATTTATAAACATTTTATGTCAGATACAGATATATACTAGCAGACATAGTCAAAAATTCACCACCTTTGCTACCCAACTGAATATATATATACACCCAAGTCCTGCTCCCACCCTTCAATTTCCAATCTACTCTAATAAACTACCCATAACCTTATAACCTGAACCTATTCAGAATACACACAACTCTACCACCCAATAAAATTGTATATGGTTACACCACTCTTTTTCCCTCACACAAAGATGTCTTTCCTCTGGGGTATAAAAGAAAGTGGCTCCTTGCCCCTTAACTGCAAAGAGGGGTCATCTTAGGACCATGGTCACTACTGGCACCTTCTCCTTGTTCTATTTATAGGACTGTCACCCTCTATTAATCATTAATAGCAAACCTCCTAAATAAATATGTAAAACACATACATATTCCAGGCAAGACAAAAAATGCAGCATTCCCTCCTCAATCACCTGAAAAGATGACACACATAAGACTCTATACAACCTCTGGTAATTATTATCAATAACTGCAATTCTCATTAAATGAAAACATTTCAGATTTTGCCCACTGTTACTTTCAAAGCTTTTCTGTAATCCTTCTGTTTACCATAAACTCTTCCACAGATTTTAAATCATATACTCAAACTTCAATGCATGAGCATCTGCAACCGTATCCAATCCCACACTTTCCTAATTAACAAATTTCCCGACATATCCCAGCTAAGTTATCCCACATCAGTGATGTTCTAAGCGTGTACCCTTAATCTTGTGTTAAAATCCTAAAACCCTCCCCTTTAAAAATCTACCACTATAGTGACTAGTTTCTTCCCTTTCATAACAGACACATTCATACATGTCCAATTTCCTCAACCATTTATAACAAACTCTAATACACATTTTTTTCAAACATAGGCTCCAAGCATAAAAACACCCCAGTAGACTCCTTTCTATCAAAACCATTTTAAAACTTCCATTAATATGGCTTTTTATAAAAAATTCAAATACATATACTATGATACCAATTGGTCAGTTTAAAATCACAAAAGACAGTATTAGATATTGTTTAAAGATACAAGCATATACTGAAAAACACAAAAATGTGTGAAAACAATAAAACCAAATTAAAGAGAATGTTCATGGGGGGAGGACTGGAGGAACACAATCCAAGAGACAGGAGGCTTCAACTTTCTAATGTTTTATTTCATGAACAGAATCAGGCATATGTGGTTGTTCATCTTATTCTTTATACCTTTCTGTATTTGAAATATTTTAAGTGCGTTTAAGAGGAAAGATATCCAATTACTAATTAGTATCTCCCTCTCATACATAGTGACAAGTTGTTACGGCCAAATCACAGTTACTACTCATTGTTACATCTGGGACACCCCTCCTGTCCTTTACCTAAGCCAAGAAAAGAAAAATTACAAGCCTACAGTCCAAAACTTACTCTTAGACATACCTTAGATATGATCCAGGTTTATATTCCATAGCTATATACAATCCATTTCTTTCACAGCTCTCACATCGATAAGTTATATCTCTCATCCTTCTATCCATACATTGCTATTAACTCTTAGTGCCTTGTTACACAGTAAACTAGAATAACGACCTTTCCTTATTTGTTTATGTTAAAATATAAGTGAATTGTTAAGCCACATAACTAATTTACTTGGCTGAATGCAGTCATATATACCTCTGAGCACGAGTCTAACTCACTCATATACTAACTTTTCAATCTCAATTTATAATATCTATATTAAACCACACATCATTTAACCGCAAATGAAATGTCATCTCAGCCAAACACAACTTAGCCAGGGCAATTCCAAAACACTCCACTCCACTACACAGAGCGTTCACCTAATGCATAAAGTCCCGTCCCTGGAACAACGTTTACACCACCTAGAAGTGCTCTCCTCCACTGGCGAGACTCAGACATACCTCCGAATGCTAACTTTCGGCCCGTTGTGGTAAAACAAGGAGAGGGCCTGAAGTTTCACCTCATCACGAACCCAAAGGAATCTATATTTCATACACCGCAGGTCCTGAGTTTCTCATCACTAGGGGGTAGAAGTTGGAAGCCCTGAGCTAAGGGACAAGGTCTAGTCTTCCATGGCGTCCGCCAGAGTCCTAAAGTCGTCGACGGAACAGTTCAGGCAGCCGGCCCGCCTACTTCCCTCCCCACCCCCACTCCAGGCGCACCCCACCCCCACCCCCACCCCCGGCGCGAAGCCCGCTCTACATCCCTGCACCTGCGGGTCCTACGAACAGCCGAGTATCCGCTTCTCTCCACCAGAGGGAAGGGCTTAGGTGCCGGCTCCGACGCTCGCCTCCGGCCACCAGGCTCTCACGTCGGGACCAACCGGGCGACCCGTTCGCTCCCTGATCTAGCAGAAGGCAGCAGCGACACCTTCTCCAGAACCGACCCGGGGGCCTGGCCTTCTCAGGTGCCGAGCTCCGAGGCCTCCTCACCTCTCCCAGAGGACCACCTACACCGGACGCTCAAGGCCCAAAAGGCAACTCCTACCACTCCCCGACCCGGCAGTCTTTTCTTTCCAGCTGCCGCCGCTGAAAAAGCGAAGCCTCACGGTCCTCCTCCACCAGCTTCCGGGCCTCGGTTCACAGTCAGGCCTGAGCCCCCAGCCCTGCCCTCGGCCACCCCATTCCCGTCACGCCGCTTCCCCTCCGCCGAAGACCGAGCCCCGGGGCTGGGCGGCTTCCTTCCCCGGCATTCAGCGGGCCCTGCTCCTCCCGCGGCGGGCCCGGCCCCCGCCCGGCGTGCCGCACACTCACCGCTGAGCGCTGAGGCCTGCAGGGTGGCCCCCGAGGTGCCGTCGATGACTTTGATGGTCCCGCGACTGGTGACGGCCAGGATGGCGTTGAGCGCCGGGTGGTAGGAGAGGCTGTGCAGCCCGTCGGCGTCGCAGCGCATGCAGCCGTCTCGCAGCACCAGCCACTCCGAGACCCCGGCCGCTCCCGCCCCCGCCGCCGAGGAGCAGCCCGGGCCCGAGGCCGCCGCAGCCGCAGCCGCCATCTTCCGGCCTGCGCTCAGCACAATCACACTGGGAAGCGGCTCAGTGACAGTCCCGGGAGGTGCAGCACCACCGCCAGTCACCATCCGGGGCCAGGGGGCAAGCGGAGCGCGTTAGCCGGAAGTGAAGTCAGGCGCCGGCACGCACGCGGGACGTCGGCCGCGCGCCCGGAGGGGCCAAGCTCGAAGGGAGGTTGGCGGGGGAGGGGGAGAGGGAGCGAAAGAGGCGGGACCCAGGGAGGGGGCGGGCAGCGGGCGGCTGGAGCATGCGCGGGAGGGCTCGTGCGTGCCACGCGCCCCTCGTCTGGCCAGCACCGCGTCGGCACTGTCCCAGTTTTTTTTTTTTTCTACCGAGCCTGGGGAGTGGCCGCTGCCTGGGCCCCTCCCCGCTCCCTAGCTCCTGGCGGTGGGTGTTGGGTTCCGTGTGTTTCTGCTAGGCGGGGACCCTGGCCGGTGGGACCTGTCAGAGACGTGCTGAGGCCCTTCGCGGCGGTTCCAGCTGCGCCTGGACGGTTCCTTGCAGGCGCTGCGCAGCTGCTGGGTTGTGGCCGGAAGAAGACCCCAGGATTTGGGCCGTGGCTCTAGTCTACAAGTAAGCCGTCTGAAAAATCTCTGGTCTGGATTGGGAGAAACCAAACGACCTCAGTACCCCGTGCGTATTGCACGCCGCCATTCCCAGATCTTTTTGTTGAACAGAAGTGCCAGATAGGAGGTGCTGGAAGTATATTAGTTTGGTGTCTTTATCCACATCCCAAACAACTCAAATTTTGTGAATTGTTAATAGATGTGTGGGGGTGTTGTGGAGCCAGAAAGAACTGTAGTCGAGTAAACTTCCTAATCATATTTTTAGTCTTTTTATTTAAAGATAATTATTAGGGGCGCCTGGGTGGCTCAGTCCGTTAAGCGTCTGCCTTCCACTCAGGTCATGCTCCCAGGATGGAGATCACCCACATGGTGCTCCTTGCTCAGTTGGGAGCGTCTTCTTTACCCTCTGCCTGCCACTCCCGCTACTTGTGCTCTCTCCCTGTCAAGAGAATAAAATCTTTAAAAATAGTTTTAAAAAATTAAAAATAAAAATAATTATTAGATTCACACTTGCAAATACAGTACAGACCTCTGTGGTCTGCCTCCCCAAAAACCATAATGCCTATCTAACTCTCAAACACAGGACTGGGACGCCTGTGGGGCACAGGGGATTAAGCCTCTGCCTTCAGCTCAGGTCATTATCCCCAGGTCCTGGAATCAAGTCCCCCATGGGGAATCCTTGCTCAGCGGGGAGCCTACTGCTCCCTCTGCCTGCCACTCCCCCTGCTTGTGCTCTCTCTCTCTCTGACAAATAAATAAATAAAATATTATTTAAAAAATTAAAAATTCTCTTAAAAAGAAACAATAAAATACTGGACTTGGGGCACCTGGGTGGCTCAGGTCATGTTACCTGGGTCCTGGGATGGAGCCCCACATCAGGCTCCCTGCTCCATGGGGAGCCTGCTTCTCCCTCTCCTTCTGCCTGCCACTCACCCTGCTGTGCTCTCTCTCTGTGTCAAATAAATAAATAAAATCTTAAATTAAAAAAAAAACTGGACAAACTCAAATTTAGGGAATTCTATAAAATACCTGACCAGTACTCCTCAAAGGTAGAACAGAGGGGTCCAGTATTCCCAGTTTCCCCAACAGTTATGTTACGTAAGTTTAGTATAATATCAAAAGCAGGAATTTGACATTAAAATGTTATGTGTATAATTCTGTCATTTTATCATGTGTAGATTGCTGCACCACAATCAGCATACAGAACTGTATGTTCTTGGGATCATTCCATTATCTTGGAAAGCCTAAATACTTCTTCCTTAAAACCTAAAGTGCTATTGAGAGGATTAAGAGTCATATAAAATGTGTAGAATAGCATCTGACATGCAGTAGGTGCTCAATAAAAGTTATGAAAGTTAATTGTCTTCCCACATTCCTGCATACTTCCTTCAGGAATCCTCACAGATTATCTCAACTACATCTTAAGCCTGTTTATTTGTATGCAAAGTTGTATTTATATAATCTATCCATTCCATTTTGGAGTGGCAAATACGCCATTTTTATCTGATGTTGGGCGGCAACATATAATAAAGTGGAAAAATACCCAAGTATTAAAGTCTAAATGAATATCTGATTTTGAGTCGCTGTAGCTTCCTTTACCAGCTCTATCTGTGAACCTGGACAAGTCACTTAAACATTCTGAGTGTCAATTGGAAATGATAAAATTATTTGCCCTATTTAGGTTTGTTACAAGACGTGTAAATTGTAAAACTTACCAAAGTACTCGTAAACTGTACAAATGGAAACATAGAGGTTAAGGCTTGTCCAGGGTCTCCCAGCTTATGAGGAGGGATGAACAGCACACTAGAGTTTGAGCTCAGGCAGCTTGACTCCAGAACCCAGACTCCTAACTTAACCTCCTGTTCAAAACTTCAGTACCTTGAGGGGCGTCTGGGTGGTTCAGTCGTTAAGCGTCTGCCTTGGGCTCAGGGTGTGATCCTGGCGTTCTGGGATCGAGCCCCACTGGGAGCCTGCTTCTTCCTCTCCCACTCCCCCTTGCTTGTGTTCCCTCTCTCGCTGGCTGTCTCTCTCCTTCAAATAAATAAATAAAATCTTAAAAAAAAAAAAAACTTAAGTGCCTTGAGGTAAGTAAAGTATGCAAATAATCAAATCTAAATGTAACTGGGGGTGTCATTTGCAAAGTGTTTTATATCTCTGGAGACAAGCAGAAACTAAAAACTGCCATTTCAAAGTTGTTTTCTGTCAAGACTCATTTGAGCCAAATTTTTTCATTCATCTGAAAGGGTACCTGAATAGGCCTTGAATGCAAATCGAGCCCCCATCTTATTGATAGGGAAAACGAACTAATAACCTGAACACTAAATTTAAACTTAGTGTACTTCAATGTTATACTGTATCGAAAAGAATTGAGGCAGAGTTTTATCTGCTAGCCTGTGTTACATTTTTTTGATTAGGAAAAAAAATACTTCTTTTCTATGAATTTAGACTGCTTTCACCTGTAAACCAGCATTTTCCAAAGCTACCCAGAAGATGTTCTGAAATAAAACACTACCATAATCAAAGAAATTTAGGAAACAACTCCCCCTATATTTCTCCTCTTGGGAGATTTATAATACACGTTAGCATACCAAAAGCGCTGAGACCTTCTATGATAAAGACTCCTGTTTAACCAACATTTCACAAACTCTTATGACCATAGATTCCTGCAAAACAAGTGTTTCAAAGAGCACTCTGTAGTTTAACTTTTTGCTTATTTTTGTGAATATGTATTTTTGTTTGAGCACTTACTGAGACCTCAAATACTGCAGTTAAGTGTTTCAGGACCCAGGTTAAGATTCCTTAAATTGAAGTTATCATTAAATGAAATTGGACAAGGCTTAGTGATGTTCAGTATCAACTGGGTTGATTTCTTTCTGCATGTGGAATTGAGAACGAATACTTCTAACTTTGAAAATACACTGATTTTCATGACTAGTCTGTTTTGAAGTGATGGACTTTTGAGTGTCTCCACCCAGACCATTTTGGGCATAGGCGGTGATTGCCTAAAAAAAGTAGAAATTCCCAATGACAATCAGTTTGAAAGAGGAATTTGTTGGAATCAGAAATGTGGACTTAGAAAGGGGGCCGGACACAGAAAAAGCATTTGACAAAACCCCACATCTATTCAAAGAAAAAAACAAAACAAAACTCTCAGCCACCTAAAAATAAAGGGAAGTTTCCTCAACTTGGTAAAATGCAGCTACCAAAACAAAGAAAAACAAAAACAAAAACCTACAGGTAACAGCATACTTAACAGTGAAAGACTGAATGCTTTCCCTCCAAAATCAGGGACAAGTCAAGGATATCTACTCTCACTACTCCTTTTCAACGCAATGCTAGAAGTTCCGGAACTTAATGGAAGTCACTGCAACAAGGCAAGAAAAAGAAATAAGCAGAGAGAGAGAGCAGTTTCTGAGACCCAGCCCTCTTTCCCTTACACAGCCATTGGTGGTGGGGGCCAGTCTTAAGGAAGAAGAGAAGCTGAGGCCTGGAAGGGGCCGCCTGGCCCACAACTGCAGGTGGTGAGGGGCTGAGCAGAAGCCTGAGTCTGCAGCTGCGCAGGAGCAGAGGGAGAGGCAAAACGAGTCTAGAGCTTACAGAATAAACACTCCCTTGAAGATTCCCTGCTAAATACTAAGGGACCTCTGGGTGGCTGAGGTCAAGCCATGCGAGCTAGAATTTAGGCACATTTATAACACATTCCAGTAAAACAACACACACACACACACACACACACACACACACACAATTGAACCATATACAAATGCATGGGGCACCTGGGTGGCTCAGTCGGTGAAGCATCTGCCTTTGGCCCAGGATCCTGGGATGAGCCCCACATCAGGCTCCCTGCTCAGTGGGGAATCTGCTTCTCCCTCTCCCTCTCCCTTTGCCTGCTGCTCCCCCTGCTTGTGTTATCTCTATCATGCTTTCTCTCTCTCTCTATCTCTCTCTCTCACATAGATCAATAAAAATCTTAAAAAAAAAAAAAAAACAGAAACGCCTAATGTAATAAAGGGATCTAAATTTAGAGGAAAAAAAAGTTTGATGACAATAAAGGAATCTCTAAACTAAAAAAAAAAAAAACAAAAAATAGAAATTATCACCCTAATGCCCAGAAGTTTATATGCAGATTCGCTTTATCCCAGTGCAGGAAATGATGAAGTTCTAATGATTTCTAATGGAAAGGCTGATCTCCTATAAATTACTTCTATCTGGCCTGATATTGACAGCTAGTATGTGTATCATTAAAATTCACTTTTGGGGAGGGGTCCCTAGGTGGCTCAGTAGGTTAAGCATCTGCCTTCAGCTCAGGTCATGATCCCTGAGTCTGCTTCTCCTTCCTCTGCCCTTCCCCCCAACTCGTGCTTACTCTCTCTCAAATAAATAAATAAAATCTTAAAAAGAAAAAAAGATCATAGTGCCTTTTTGGTGTGAGCAGCCATTATTTATGGAGAAAAGCTCAATACAGCATTAATTGAAAGAATACCTGATCTGCTTACCTTTGACACTTACAGGCAATCATAAAAAAATTCACCAGGCTGTTCAAGAGTAAGGATAGACACCTTGGAAGCTATAGATATGAAAAGAGTAAGCATAGGATTGCAGCCTCAGAGCAAAAAAGTCAGACTGAAAAAAAAAAATTTTTTTAATTAAAAAAAAAAAAAACAGTGGGAATGAATTGGAAGTTCATTAAAGTGCCTAGAAAGTTCATTTGCTTTCCTTCTTGCTTTCATACACTATCTGAGTTACCTTTCTGATAATTTTGAAACATTAGGAATTTGTTATGACCCAGTCACTGAGTTAGGTGTTTATTAAGCATGTACTACCGATGAGGCATGTGATAAAGGTGACAGAAACAGCAGAACAAAGAGACAGTCATTATCTCTGATCCTTGGGATTTGCAATCGAGTGAGCAGATAGATATTAACCAAATCATCATCAAACTAAACACATGATTGCAAATGTGATAAGTGTATGAAAGAGAAACCCTAGTGCTATGAAAAAGTAACAGGGGAAGCTGCTTTGGACTGGAGTCAAGCTAGGCTTTTCCACGGAAGTAAAAGTCCAGCTGGCACCTGAAACCTGGAAAGGAAATACCAGTATTTGGGAGTATCTTGGAAAAAAATATTCTGGGCAGAGAATATTCTGTATGAAGGTGGTGGGACATTTGGCTTGTTCCAGCAAGTACCCCTGGAGTTTGGTAGGCAATGGGACTGAGGTTCAAGAGCAAGGCAGGGGGACAGCATGTGTAGGGACAGGTAGGTGTAGGCCACACTAAGAATTTTGGACTTTTTATTAAGTGCAAAGGAAAGCCATTAGCAATGGAGTGATATGATCTGATTTGCCTGCAAAGAGACCACTCTGGCTGTTGTGTGAAGAGAAAATTTAAAAGCCACAAGCAGGGTCCGACTAGGGAGAAACAGTAAGGCGCTCACCTAGGATGCAAAATGTAAAGAGCTGCCAAAACACTCAGCCAGATAAATCATATTTTAAAGCAAGACTTGAAAAAAAGCAAATCTACAAACAATGGCCTATACTCCCCCTCCTTGTTTTTATAAACAAAATTTTATTGGAACCAGGACAGGGATTAGCTTGAGAAAAATACAATAGGACTGTGGGAGTGCAGATGCTGTCCTTAGTTAAAATGTTGTTTTTTCACCATTTTTTGCATTTATTCTGATTGTTAAAAATTATTTCATTAAATTGTGATTTATCCTGAATACTAAGGTTTTGGGCACCCTCTTAAAATTTTTCACCCAAGGCAAGTGCCTCACTTTCCCCACCCTACAAGGGCAGAAATAGGAAGACCAATTAGGAGATTATTCATCTATTCATTCATTCAACAATGCCAGACACTGTTCTACACTATAGGGGTGCAGAGTGAAAAAGACAATTATAGTCTCTATACTCTCGTGGAATTATACTCTAGTGTAATATAAACAACCAAAAAACCAAGATGATTTTAGATTTTGTCAAGTAGAATTAAAGAAGTAAAAGAGAGAACCTGATCTTGTGACCAGGAGGGGGCTACTTAAGAAAAGGTGGCCAACGAGGGCCAGTAGGACGAAAATCTGAATGGTGAGAACCAAAGGAAGAGGGTCCCAGGAAGAGGAAATGTAGGAGTTGGATTCAGGAGAGTGAATAGTGACCTGAACTGGCATGGTGGCAAAGAAACGGATACCATGGCTGATGTGAGATGTTTTAAAAGTAGAATCAGTAATTGGTTCAACAATCCTGGAGTGAGAGAGAGATGTCAAAAGACTCCCCATTTCCTGAACTCACAGTTGGCTGAATGAAGGAAAACTGTAACAGTAAAGGCTTTGATGGTCATGTTTTAGTCCAGCAGCATTTATGGGTCAGAGGAATGAGTACATCTACATAGCTACTGACCACTTCCCTCGGAATCAATCCTTTGACCCTGCACAAGCCCCGGCCCAAATGCCCACAGCCTCACTGGTTTAAAACAGATCCATGTCTCTAAGAGAGCCACTCCAGTTTTCCTGAATAAAAGATAATATGGGGAGAGTCTAGCCATCTGACATGTAAGGAAGAGATGTGTGGTTCACCTCAGGATCCTTCTCTAGGCTAGCATGCTCTGTCCTGGATGCCTAACATTTTTCTGTGGCTGTGATCTCTGAGTGGAGGGTCCCCTTTACATCACACTCACCCCTTATCTCTTTGGGTATCTCTCCTCTCATTTCTAACCTGTCCCACTGTGTCAGAATAGTCAATATTCTGGTTGCTCCTTGATCTTGATAATGAACCACCCTTCTGAAGAGCAGTCTTTCCCGTAAGGCAGCAACTGCGGTAAACTTCAATACATAAGTCAACATTTGGGCAGTATACAGTTTGAGAAGACTAAGGGAGGAACATTAGTTTAACTACACCTTACAACAATCCTAAGGTGCAAAATGTTGTCACTACTGTTTTATGGATGATACCACTGAAGTCCTAAGGAAGATCATATACGAGTTAAGAAGGGGAGTCAGGGTTTGAACTTTGAACTCCCACTGGACTTCATAACCTGTATTTTCAGCCACTATTCATACTAAACTTCCTCCAAGAGGGTGTAACTTTTTACATTTGATATTACTGCTCAGAGGGAATGTGGTGTAGTGAGAGGAATGCTCAGGTCAGTGGACCTGGGTTGTGATCCTGCCTTTTCCTGGTGTCCCTCACTCTGACCCCGAGCACTCTTTCTCAATTGCAGGAGTCCCTAACGTCCTCTAAGGAAACCTCTTTGTCCCACAACAGACTTATGAGTTGGAACTGTTGCCGTATGGGAAGGCAGAATCAGTGTAGATAGATCTGATTCTTTTAAACAAAGCTGTCAGTTTGGACATTTTATGTGAAGTTTCGAACTTTTCAATGGTGGCAAGGAATTCACAATTGTTAGAACAAAACAACAACAACAAAAAACCCTCTGTGTGGACAGGTTACATCTTTGGACCTAACCTAGCTTGGTCTCTGCTGTAAGAGAGCTGTCTATAGAATCTTTCTCCTGAAGAGAATATACTTCGTTTAAAATGAAATATTGTAATGTAAATTTTTAAAAAATTTCAACCAGACTGTGAAGGAAACCCAATATGGAATATAAATTATAAAAAATTAACCTAAGTGTATTATGAATCAATAAATTAAGCAGGCTGCAAGGAGTGCAGCAGGAAAGAACTAACCCAAGTAACTCTGGAAACCAGAATTTTGACTGTACACTGTAAAGTTAGAGAAAAAAAGAACTGCACCAGGTACTATATATCCTGGTTAGTTAGTAAACTTGTTTCTAAGTGTATGGGTTAGTAATTCTGAAAACACTTTGTACATTGACGTTATGTACCCTCCAAAGGAAGTACATCTCTTGAACTTTTTTGCTAAAAATGCATAGCCTCAATCTGATCATGAAAAAAATTTCAGATCTGAACTAAAGGCCATGCTACAAAAGGACTGTACACTTCACAAGTTTCAGTACTCTTCAAAAGTTTCCAGCTCTTTTTTTTTTAGGTTGTATTCATTTATTTGAGAGAGAGAGAGAGAGAGAGAGAAAGCACAAGTAGGGGGAAGTGGCAGGCAGAGGGAGAAGGAGGCTCCCTGCCAAACAAGGAGGCAGAGCCCAATCCCAGGACCCTGGAATCATGACCTGAGCTGAAGGCAGACACTTAATGGACTGAGCCATCCAGGCGCACCAAAAATTTTAAGGTCTTGAGGACAAGGAAAGACTGAGAAAGTGCAAGAGAAGACTTAAGGAGACGTGATAACTAAATGTAACGTAGGATCTGGGATTGGATTCTGGAACAGAAAAAGGACGTCAATAGAAAATCTGATGAAATCCAAATAAACTCTCATTATAGTGTTGTACTCATGTTAATTCCTGTTTTGATAAATGTACTGTAGTTATTCAAGATATTAACACTAGGGAAAACTGGGTGATAGGTATTCAGGATCTTTCTGTATTATTTTTGTAACGTCAGTGTTAAGTCTAAAGTTATTTCAAAATGATAATCTCTTTCTCACACACACACATACCCTACACACATACCACCTACCCTACACACCAACATGCTTTTGGTTGGCTGGTAGAGAGGCCTTCTAGTTTGGATGAGAGGCAAAGAGAGAGCCAAATTTCTTTGCCTTAAGAAATTCACAGAAATTTTTGAAGGGACACTAGGGAACAGGGAAGATCAAAGAGGAGACAAGTACCCAGCTACAGGGCTCTGTGGAGAGGCAGTCATGCAGAGGGAGTGACTGAGGGAATTTTAAGAACAAGATCCAAGTTGAGGTTGTTTGTGGACCATAATGTGCTACAAGCAGCCTTGTGTGGTGTTTTGGGGATTGAATGAATCAGGATGACAGCACAACTGTGACACAGGATGGCAAAGGGACAACAGTGCATGGGAGGTAAAATAGACAAAAAAGAGAAGTCAGCAGAACTTGAAGACAAAGGCACCTAGAAAATATGTGGGTACCATAGGAATTTCCAGAGTTTTCAAAGGAACATGGGATTTCCCAGTATATTATGCTTCTGGACTATATTACTTAAAGTTTATTTTATTTTATACTTTGTCTTTTAAAAAAATTGTTCCTTCTTCTCCCCTTCTCACCACCCCCATCCCCGTTCCCCCATCCTTCTGTCTTCCATTTGCCTGGCTTTTCCTTCCTTCCCACTAACAGGTAACCACCATTGTTAGTTTTGTAAGTATCATTCTAGAAATTGTAAATATTCATTTACGATCAAATATGAGTATATATTGTCCTGATCTTTATTATTACACAATTAGCATATTCTACATAGTTATCTGCACCTTGCTTCTTTTGCTTAATGATGTTTCTAGATTTTTCCATAGCAGCTTATGAACAGCTTCCTTGTTCTTTTATATAACTAAGAGTACGCCATTGACTCTATGTACCATAATGTTTTTGTTTTTGTTTTTTAAACAGACCCTATTGCTAGATATTATGGTGATTACAGTGGAATTGCTGGGTGAAGTGTATGTGCATTATTTTTTTAAAAGATTTTATTTATTTATTTATTTATTTATTTATTTATTTATTTATTTGGTGAGGGGAGGGACAGAGGGGGAGGGAGAAGGAGAGGGAAAGAATCTCAAGCAGACTCCACACTGAGCATGGAGCCTTACGTGTGGTTCAATGTCACGACCCCAAGATCATGACCTGAGCTGAAACCAAGAGTCAGCTCAGCACATGAGTCAGTCAAAACAGCACAACCGACTGAGCCACTGAGACACCCCCAGGTATTATTTATTTTTATAGATATTGGTAAATTGTCCTGCGAAGGGGAATTTTATTAAGTTTACTTAATTTTATTTTACTTTTATTTTAATTTTAGTTAGTGAACATACAATGCAATAATGGTTTCTGGAGTTGAATTCAGTGACTCATCACATACGTACAACACCCAGAGCTCATCACAAGTGCCCTCTTTAATACCCATCACCCATGTAGCCCATCCCCCACCCACGTCCCTCCATCAACCCTCAGTTTGTTCTCCATCATTAAGAGTCTCTTATGGCTTGTTTCCCTCTCTCCTTTTCTTTTTTCCATTCCCATATGTTCATCTGTTTTCTTTCTTAAATTCCACATATGAGTGAGATCATATGGTATTTGTCTTTCTCTGACTTATTTCACTTAGCATATTACACTGTAGCTCCATCCATGTCATTGCAAATGGCAAGATTTCATTTTTTGATGGCTGAGTAATATTCCATGGTATATATACCACATCTTCTTTATCCATTCATCAGTCAATGGATATTTGGGCTTTCTCCATAGTTTGGGTATTGTTGATAACACTGCTATAAACATCAGGGTGCATGTACCCCTTTGAATTGCATTTTTTAAGGATTTTTTATTTCTTTCTTTGAGAGAGAGTGAGAGAGAGCGAGGCCATGAGTAGGGAGAGGGGCAGAGGGACAAGCAGACTCCCCATTGAGCACAGAGCCTAATGGGGGGTTTGATCCCAGGACCCTGAGATCATGACCCAAGCCGAAGTCAGATGCTTAACCCACTGAGCCAGCCACCCAGGTGCCCTTCAAATCTGTGTATTTGTATCCTTTGGGTAAATACCTAGTAGTGCAATTGCTGCATCATAGGGTAGTTCTAGTTTTAATTTTTTGAGGAACCTCCAAACTGTTCTCCAGAGTGGCTGCAGCAGTTTGCATTCCCACCAACAGTGTAAGAGGGTTCCCCTTTCTGCACATCCTCACCAACACCTGTTGTTTCCTGTGTTGTTAATTTTAGCCATTCTGACAGGTGTGAGGTGGTACCTCATCATGGTTTTGATTTGTATTTCCCTCTTAATAAGTGAGGTTGAGCATCATTTCATGTGTCTGTAAGCCACCTGAGGTCTTCTTTGGAAAATTGTCTATTCATGTCTTCTGCCCATTTCTTAACTGGATTATTTATTTTTGGGTGTTGAGTTTGATAAGTTCTTTATAGATTTGGATACTAACCCTTGCTAGATATGTCATTTGCAAATGTCTTCTCCCATTCTGTAATCTGGCTTTTAGTTTTATGGTTTCCTTTGCTGTGCAGAGCCTTTTTATCTTGATGAAGTACCAATAGTTAAGTTTACTTAATTTTTAAAAAATATTTATTTATTTGACAGAGAGAGAGAGCATAAGCACAAGCAGAGGGAGTGGCAGGCAGAGGGAGAGGGGGAAGTAGGCTCCCCACTGAGCAAGGAGCCTGATGCGGGGCCCAATCCCAGGACCCTGGTATCATGACCCGAGCCAATGGCAGATGCTTAACCAACTGAATCACCCAGGCCCCAAGTTTACTTAATTTTAAAGGACAAGTTGATCATAGTAAATTGGAGGATTAAGGGGAAAGCATCAAGTGAAATCACAAGGTCCTAAATAAAGTCCTAGAGGGGGCAGCTGGGTGGCTCAGTTGGTTAAGCATCTGCCTTTGGCTCAGGTCATGATCCTGGGGTCCTGGAATTGGGCCCATCATCAGATCCCTGCCTGGGGGGAGCTTGCTTCTCTCTCTCCCCCACTTGTGCTCTCTCTCAAATAAATAAATAAATAAATAAATAAATAAATAAATAAATAAATAAATAAAATCTTTAAAGTCCTAGAGGATTCAGCACCTAATGAATAAGAGGACTCATTAGGGTGACCCCAATCTAAGCACATTAGAATGACCTTCCTCTGCAGAACTATCTTAATGCCTCCGGTCTTCCTCATCATTTCTAGTCCATATTCTTTTTTTAAATACTCAAAATTCCAGCAGTTCTACATCTAGGAATATCCCATGACTATGCCAGCAGGCTCACGAAATGACATGTGTACAAGATTATTTCTCAAAGCGCTCTTTGTAATAGCAAAAGAAGCAATCTAAACATGTACCAATAGGGGACTGGTTAAATAAATTATGGTATTTAATCATACAGTGGAAGACTAGGCATCTATAAATAAGAATGGAGAGGTTCGTTTTGTGGTGATATGGCATAATGTCCAAGGTCTACTGGGAAATGATTTTAAAAATACAGGGGACAGCAATGCACATAAAGGTCATCATTGTATAAAAGGGGAAGGGAGACTATGACACACACATATGTATATATGAATAAAATAGCTCTGGAAAAATACACGCAAAAATGATATGATTGTTGGGGGTTGCCTAGCTGGCTCAGTCAGTAGAGTATGTGACTCTTGATCCCAGATTTGTGAGTTTAAGTCCCACATTGGGCATGGAGCCTACTTTTAAAAATTAAAATAAAAAATATAAAAAATGAATTTTAAAAATCCAGAGCAGATTGTACTAGAATAAAAACAAAAAGATATGGTTGTTTACTTCTAAGGAGAATAACTGAGTAGCTGAGGGGCAGTGACTACAAAGCTTTGTGAAACTTTCAAATTTTGAAGCATATGCATGCATTACCCATATGCAAAATAAAATTGTCAAGTAAGTTTCCTGAAAGAAGAAGATTGACCAATTAGGTACTAACTGTTAAAAGCAAATCAAGGCCATACTGATTGTAAACACCCCAGGAAAATGTCTGATCTTGAATTTGGTGCCCCTCCACAGCATCTTGTCTTTAGCTGATACCTTGAGCTGATACCTTTAGCTGTTCCCACTCAGCGTATTTCTTTGTACTTTAAAATGGGTGTGTCGCTTTAGTGGATAATGTGCACTGGCTCACTCAGCCTGCATTCTACCCTTCTCTAGGGTGCCTTCCTGTACAGGAGAGGCTAGAACAGTAAAATCTGCAATCCTGGCTCCTTCGCAGGTACAACTCTGGATGTGAGCTGGCTTCTGTCAATTAGACATATTCAAATGAGATTTGGAAGGGCAGAAATCAGGTGAGAGCTCTTGTTCCTCTTGCTTACTTTTCTGCGCAGGTGAGGTCATGGAAATGTGAGATTTTATTGTTTTATAGCAGCACCTTCAGTGTTCCTTCTACAGCGTTCTGGGGGTTGGAGTGCAGTCACTGTGGCAACAGGAGCCATGTTGGATTCCTGAACCCTAAATCCACGAATCCTGCTTCCATGGTATTGTGGTCTTGAACTCCGTCATTCCAAGTAGTGGCCTCAGAAGGCAGTCCCCTGGTGAGTCCGTTCTATATTGCTCTAGAAGTCATTCCTGACGTCCCAGCCTCGAACCTGCTCCTTCAGCCCTTTCGAAGATATTTTCTTTTAAGATTTTATTTATTCATTTGAGACAGATACAGAGAGAGAGAGAGAGAGAGCACAAGCAGAGGGAGAGGAAGAAGGAGAGGGAGAAGCAGACTCCCTGCGGATCAGGGACCCTGACACAGGACTCGACCCCAGGACCCTGAGATCATGACCTGCACTGAAGGCAGATGCCCAAACATCTGAGCCACCCGGGCGCCCCTTTCAAAGATTTCCTAAGCACATAAATCTGTATGATATATCCCTTCATGCTTAAGATACCTCCAATGGTTTCTGTTTTGTGCACTAAACCCTAGCTGGTAATCAGTAAGATTTTAGAATACATGGAAATGTTGTGTCTGGACCCTCACGTTCTAATCCAGGTTATTCTCATTACGAGCTGCCTCCCCATCTGTGATCCTGGCCTGCCCTTCACTGTGATTCCAACCTGACCCCAGCCTAATAAGATATGCAAAGCCCAAATTCAGTAGCCCTCTGGCTTTGCTGCTTATTCTAACCTAACTTTTGTTCCAAGTGTTTCAGCTTCGGGCATAAGCTCCCCTCTAGAGCTGAGTTTCTACAGTTGTCACTCAGTTTCTTAAGAACTGGATTTTTGCTTCATACCTTGGAAGCTGAGTTCCTGCATAGATGATTAGAAAATTATCTGGATTTCTGCTCACTGCTAGTGCTCCAGACTGGAAACCACCTCAGGGAGCCAAGACTACCAGCATGGCTATACTGGTGGTTAAAATACTGAAAGGGCTACTATCCGGGACACGCCAGTGTTTCCTCACACTTCTGCTCCCATCTGGAGGCCACCTGGGCCCTCCCTCCAGTGTATCTACTCAAAAGTTAATGCTCTGTCCAGCAGGGTCCTCTGGGCACTGGTTCCATAGCCATGGTCAGCCTCAATTCTGATTAGTCTTTGTTCCCAGTTGGTTGTCAAATATTTTGAAAAGCATCTCTGTATACAAGCCTGTAGTGTCTTTGCTGATTGGGTAATCCTTTTTACCTCTATTATTTCTTTGCAGCTGGGATACTTGCCTTCCATTTATTCCATGAATCTTGACTGTTCGGCTCTGGGGACTATATTATCTAGCTCTTGGTTTTAGATTCCAGTTTCTACTGATGTCCAGGAATTTTATATTATCTATCCTTCTGACAGATCTCTTAACTTTGATCAACCTCACTAACTCATTATTGCAGAAAAGACGCTGGGATTATAGACACCTTTTAAAAGCTTCAATTTTTACCTGCCTTTAGTCCCAGGCTTCTGAATCAATCCTATTCTAAGCTATATTTATAAGAAATAATTAATATTTAAAAACATTTCTGGTTATAATTTAGATCTTCTCTTTAAATAGCTACAATAAACTGTACACCCTTAAATTGAGTTAATCTTTGTTATTGGGAAATACTATTAAAATCAAGACAATTTGACAAAATTGGTCAAATTCGCACTCAACCTTTATAAAAGCTATCAACTTTTCTGCTGCAAAACATGTATTAGGTTTTTCCTTATTATCTGGATCATTATTCCACCATATAGAGAACCAACGGTTGCTCAAAGTTACAGAATTCATAATACACCTACCTTTTAAAGAATACTGGTGCTTTTCTTGTAAGGAATCTAAGAAGAGAGTTGCAAGATAGGTTCACAAAGGGAGAACACTTAAAGTAGAAGAAATTCAAATGGGTGCATATTAATTTTTTTTGGAAAGGAAAATCAAGGACATGTTCTAAATTAGAAGACAAGAAATCCTGGTGAAAATGTATTAATCTGTGCCAGCAAAACAAGGGCAAAAATCAAAAAAGAAGACATGGGATACAAGAACACAGTAACTAACCAAGAGTCCAGTGAAGAAGAATGCCAAGAAGTGGCCGATCTGGAAGCCATATATCTCCCGAGGACATTAAGTCAGCGTGCTCCATGTATTCAAAGAATGGAAGTATTTCATGCTATGGATGGATAAGAGAGGCACATATGTCTTCTCTTCAACAGGGAAAAAGAAAGGCAATTGGGATTTGTAGGAAAAACAAATAAAACAAAATCTCAAGAAAGCCACAGTCCAGATAGGAAGCAAACTAAAATGTGGCTTGATTTTGAACATGATGGAATTTAAGGAAAGGGACATCTTCTCTTAAGTGGCAGTGGGAGGGGTCGAAAAGTGGACTCATGAAAGAGGAAATGTTGTCCTGGTGTAGCACCTGTTTTTGCACTAAGTAATGTTTACATTGTGATAACAGAGCAAATGTTGCTTACTGCCAGTCAAAGTTTAGAATTGGTTATGGACAAAACATTGAATATTTGTTTATAGCTACAGAACAGAATGTAGCTGTCATTAACCTTGATGTCATAAAACTAAAAGATAGAAAGCAAAAGTGAAGCTGACAGAGTTTGGTTGGAAGGAGGCAAGGAAAGGAGGGTGTGGTAACGGCTTCATCTTACCTACAGGGGAGACAACAGGGGAGACAAGAGCTATTGTTAAAAAAAAAAAAAAAAAAAAAAAGCTGATGAACCAGGAACAGCACCTTATCTTAAGTTAAAAAGACTTTCAATATAATAACAAAGATAATATACTAAAACTGAAGAGGAGAGAAAATAGCTTAAGTAGTTAAATCTTTACCCTTTTCAAAGGTAGGAGTAGATGTCTACAATTGATACATCAAGAAATATTAACATAGGAGGGGCGCCTGGGTGGCTCAGTTGGTTAAGCATCTACCTTCAGCTCAGGTCATGATCCTGGGGTCTTGGGTCGAGCCCCATGCGTCGGGCTCCCTCCTAAGTGGGGAGCCTGCTTCTCTCTTCCCTCCCAGCATGTGCTCTCTCTCGCTATCTCTGTCTCTCTTCTCTCAAATAAGTTATTTTTTAAAAAAGAATATTAATATTTGTATTCCTTAAGTAATTATCACTTATTTCTTACTTCAAAGATTTCTAGACATGTGGTCATTGAATACAAGACATTAAACACAATTTTTTCAAAAATATCAGATGACCTGAGGTTTTGCTACAGATTGATGAAGGTTTTGTGGACATTTCCTTTCCTAGTGAGAAATAAAACCGAATGATGGTGTAAAGGAACTCTTAGCACTTTGTAGCTTCTCCATTTTAATGGGGGCACCTTCAAGCATACACTCCTGAGGAGTAGAGCAGTGATAAGTAACTTCCTCCTACATCATTTCGCTCAAGCACAAAATAAGCAAAAGAGGATGGGGAGAGATTTATCCTCTCCCATTTGTTGGGACAAGTAGTTGTGGCCTGAACAGCTTTAAAAATTTGCACAGGGGCGCCTGGGTGGCACAGCGGTTAAGCGTCTGCCTTCGGCTCAGGGTGTGATCCCGGCGTTATGGGATCGAGCCCCACATCAGGCTCTTCCGCTATGAGCCTGCTTCTTCCTCTCCCACTCCCCCTGCTTGTGTTCCCTCTCTCGCTGGCTGTCTCTATCTCTGTCAAATAAATAAATAAAATCTTTAAAAAAAAAAAAAGAAAATGTATTCGTTGTGTAGGATTTCCCATCTTTGTCACTACTGACATTTTGGACCAGGGAAGTCTTTGTTGTAGGAGGCTGTCCTGTGCATTGTAGGATATTTGGTAGCATCCCTGTTTTCTCACACTAGATGCCAGTAATGTTCCTTCTGCTCCTCACCCTCCTTCCACCCAGTAGTGACAACCAAAAATGTCTCCAGACTTTGCAAAATATCCACTGAAGGCAAAATTGTACCTGGTTGAGGATCACTGTGATTGCATTTAAAGACTAAAATTTATTTAATTTTAGACACTACTGTGCCTACTTTGCCTGCTTCTTACATGATGAATTTGTCTTGCACAGAGTTGAACATCTTAACTTGAGAAATACGAACCATGATGGACTCTGATTCTTAGGATCAATGAAATCATTAGTACTGCAACTGATGGCATTTTCAGTTAATTTACGAATAGCAAGACAAATATGACTAGATATTTTTAGGTTACAGAGGTCTATCTTAAACCATACACAGCTGATAAAAAATGCGGAATCTAAGTTCTAGGATTTCTCTTGAGTTAACCAGATGGTGTGCTTATGATCTGCCTACAAAATCTTTCCATTCTTTTCAAATAAAAAGCTATTTTTTACTTTCTACTTTAAGATCATATGCTTTTCAATTCTTTCCAAGTGAAAAAAAATATACAGGCTATGTTAGACACTAAAATAAACTATCACAAGTCCTGGGATTCCTGGGACTCGTGATAATCTAAGGAAAAATGTCACCTACGTTCATGATCTTTACCCTCACATTCTTGATGATGGCATCATCTTGATGATGGCAAACACACATATACTTATTATGTGCCAGACACCATTCTAAACTCTTACATACATTTACATTTTTTCCACTTTACTGATATAGAATTGATACACAAAAACTGCACATATTTAATGTATACAGTTTGATGAGTTTGCACATATGCATATGCCCATGAAACCTTTACCATAATCAAGGTAATAAACAAATCAGAATTTCAGACAGAAAAGTTGCAAAAATAAGACAAAGAGCTCTTTAATACCTTTCACCCAGATTCACCAATTGTTAACATTTTACATTTGCTTCTCCCTATCCCCTTCATATATGTGTCTATCATAGTAATTTTTTTCTTGAGCCATTTAAGAGTAAGTTGCATTATGTCATTTTATCTCTAAATACCTCAGTAGTTTTTCCTAAAATCATGGAAACTGTAATTAATGTAATACTATTACCTAACCTACATTCAGGTTTCACCACTTGTCCTAAAAATGTCTTCTAAATCAGAAGAAAATCCAAGACTATGTGTGCAGTCACTTGTCATACCTCCTTAGCATCTTTTAACCTGGTGCAGTTTCTCGGTCTTTGTAGTAAATGACATTATTTTTGAAGAGCACAGGTCAGTTGTGTTGTAGACAGTCCCTCGGTTTGGATTTGTCTGAAAGCTCCTCATGATTAGATTCAGACTCAGTGATTTGGCTAGAATACTACAGAAGTGATGCTGAGTTGTTTTTTGTTGCTGTTGTTTTTTTCCTATGCTGAGTTCTCGTCAGTGCTTCAGAAGGCATATAATATTGGTTTGTCCCACTATTAGTGATACTGTCTTTAGTATTGGTTGAGGTGGTATCAACCAGATTTCTCCACTGTCAAGTTATTAGTTTACTCTTTGTACTTAATAGGTATCTTGTGGAAAGATATTCTGAGATGATGTAAATATTCTGTTATTCCTCAAACTTTCATTTACTAGTTTTACCATCCATAATTATTACTATTATGGTTATCAAATGATGCTTTTCTAATTCCCTCATTTCTTCCACATGACTTTCTACTTTAAGAATAAACTTTCTCCTTATCTATCTTTACCATTGTGGCCTTTTCTTTTTTTTTTTTTTTTTTAAGAGAGCGAGCGAGAATGGGGGGGCAAAGGGAGAGAGAATATTTTTTTTTAGATTTATTTACCTATTTTAGAGGGAGAGAGAGAGAGCAGGCACAAGTGGGGAGAGGGGCGGAGGGAAAAGGGGAGAAGCAGACTTCCACTGAGTGTGGAGCCCAACACGATGGGGCTCGCTCGATCTCACAACCCTGAGATCATGACCTGAGCTGAAATCAAGAGTAGGATGCTTAACCAACTGAGCCACCCAGGTGCCCCATGGCCCTGTTCTTTACTCAATAGGTTATATACCTTTCCTTTTTTTTTTTTTTAATGTTCAAATTGTTACAGATTTTGTCCATGAGAGCTCCTTCAAACAGGTTCCTGTGACGTTGACATACCACAAAAGATGTTCCAAGTTCATCTTGTATTTTCCCTGCCTCAGACCTGGAATAAACCATTTCTTCAAGGAGTCTTGGTTCTTTTTAATGGAGAAAGAATTTAGATGCCAACATCCAGATACTTTATGTGCCCAATGCTACTGGGCTGTATGAGCAGACAAATGGGAAACAGACATATTTATATACACACATGCATACATACACATACATTAACATTTAATCATCATTATAATCCTATGAAGTAGCTACTACTTTTATTATTTTCATTTTACAGTTCAAGAAACTGAGGCACAGAAATTAAATAACTTGCTGAACGTCTTCCAGATAAGTGATAAGGCTGAGATTGGAACCTGGGTGGTCTGGCGGTCAAATATTTTAGCATAAATATTTGAAGATAAAAGTATTCTCAGTTGAGAAGAAAGTTTATACTATATAATCTAAAATTCTTATTGAGTTGACTTTAATGTCATATCTGTTTTCCATCAGGGGAAGAAGGGAGTAGGGAATGTACTGTTGACCTGTGAATCAAATCTAAGTTTCAGGCTTGATACAGAATTTCCTCTTCCCTCAGAAAAGTAAAGGCTTGCAACTGCACCAAATTTACTATGCCTGGTTTTCTCTTCCCCAAGGATGAGTTCAGTCCTTCAAGGATTTTCAGACCTTCATGGAAATAGGCTTCTGGTGAGCCTGCCCACCAATCCTGTAGATGTGCTGACTTCATTTCAGGCTAAGCTGAGGCTCCATCTCCTGCTGCTTATTCCCACTTCAAAGTATTCAGGAAAAGCAAGAAAATTGGTGTATTTTTTAAAGTGGAGGATGAAGAGGATCACGGATTTTTAGATAAGGTCGAAAGAAATTTATTACTTTAAAATTAAACAGGAAGTACTTCATGGTGGGATATGGGAAAGTTTGTAATACCTATCCAGAGAACATTTGCCTTCCTCATGATTACGTTGCTCTAAAGGGAGCAAAAATATTAAGAATCGGGGCGCCTGGGTGGCTCAGTCGTTAAGCATCTGCCTTCGGCTCAGGGCGTGATCCCGGCGTTCTGGGATAGAGCCCCACATCAGGCTCCCCTGTTGGGAGCCTGCTTCTTCCTCTCCCACTCCCCCTGCTTCTGTTCCCTCTCTCGCTGGCTGTCTCTCCCTGTCAAATAAATAAATAAAATCTTTAAAAATATATATTAAGAATCACTTGTGGGGCGCCTGGGTGGCACAGCGGTTAAGCGTCTGCCTTCGGCTCAGGGCGTGATCCTGGCGTTGTGGGATCGAGCCCCACATCAGGCTCCTCCGTTGGGAGCCTGCTTCTTCCTCTCCCACTCCCCCTGCTTGTGTTCCCTCTCTCGCTGGCTCTCTCTCTCTCTGTTGAATAAATAAATAAAATCTTAAAAAAAAAAAAAAAGAATCACTTGTAAGCCAAGTTGAATTCTGACCAGAAAGATAGACTTGTATCATGACACCAGTGTGAATTTATACTTGGACGATACTGTAATAGCAAAAAGAAGAATGTTGAACATACATTAGACATATACCCTTAACTTTGGGAGTGATATCATGAAAAATTTTATTAATTTTTTAAAGATTTTATTTATTTACTTGACAGAGAGAGAGAGAGAGAAAGAGAGCACAAGCAGGGAGGAGGGTCACTGAGAGAGGGAGAAGCAGACTCTATGCTGAACAGGGAGCCCGATGTGGGGCTTGATCCCAGGACCCTGAGATCATGACCCAAGCCAAAGGCAGATGCCCAACCAACTAAGCCACCCAGGTGCCCCTAAAAGAGTTTTTTAAAACAAAATTAAGGCACACATGAAAGAAAACTGCCATTTGACTATATTAAAGTTTTAAAATTCTGTACATCCAAAAATACCACAAACAATATAAAGACAAGCTGCAGACTGGAAGAATATATTTGCAAATGCAAATTAATGACAAGGAATTAGTTTCTTGAGCACATAAAGTACTCCTATAAATCAGTACAAAAAAGACAACCCAATATTGTAAAATAATAATGATGATGATGACAGAGGGTATGAACAAGCACAAGAGCCCTTTACAGAAAAGGAAAATGAATAGCTAACAAACATGAATAATGCTCCACTTCACTGGTAATCAGGGACATTAAAACCACAATGAAATACCATTACATTGGCAAAAGTTAAGAATTCGGAGCATGTTAAGCATTGGTAAAGATGTGAAGCAAAAGGTTACAAGGGTATGTCGGTGTCTCAACTTTGGAGACCAATTTGCAGCTGATATTGAAGTAGATGTTCATGCCCTAGGACCCGGCAATTCTACTCCTAGGTAAAGTTTCCTTTAGAGAAATGTTACTTGAATCAACAAGGCACTATGAAAAAGAATGCTCATAGCTACGTTGTGTGTAATACTTGGTAATACATACTTGGTAACAACCCAACCCATCTACAGGAGAAAGGTAAGTAGGATGTGGTATATTCATTCAAGGAAATTCTCTACAGCTGTGAAAATGTAAATCTGCATCTATCTCCCCACAAATGAAGCTGGATGCAGAGGAATACACACCAGAAGATACTATTGGAGTACAAACTTAAAACATACAAAACCACCATACATATATTGCTTAAGGATATATACATATGTAGGGGCGCCTGGGTGGCACAGCAGTTAAGCGTCTGCCTTCGGCTCAGGGCGTGATCCCGGTGTTCTGGGATCGAGCCCCACATCAGGCTCTTCCGCTATGAGCCTGCTTCTTCCTCTCCCACTCCCCCTGCTTGTGTTCCCTCTCTCGCTGGCTGTCTCTATCTCTGTCAAATAAATAAATAAAATCTTTAAAAAAAAAAAAGGATATATACATATGTAGTAAAATTTTAACAAAATGCATGGAAATGAGAACCACAAAATTTAGAAGTCTTCATTTTTGTTGGGAGAAAAAATAAGGAAAATATGATTATGGAATACAAACTGATAGTAATGCTATATTTCTTAAATTTTTTAAAAATTTTTTTATTTATTAATTTAACAGAGCAATGGAGAGAGTGAGAGAAAGCACAAGCAGGGGGAGCAGCAGAGGGAGAGGGAGAAGCAGGCTCCCCACGAAGCAGGGAGCCAGATGCGGGGCTCAATCCCAAGACCCCAGGATCATGACCTGAGCCAAAGGCAGATGCTTAACCATCTGAACCACCCAGGCACCCCTATTTTTTAACACAAGTGCTGACTACATTAATGTGCACATCTTTTTTGTAAGTCTGAAATGTCTCATAGTATATTTAAAAGAAATATCACCTTTGTCTTATTTTCCTGACTATAGACTCATCATGATGGAAATGTATTTCCTCATTTTGATAGAGAGGAATCACCCATTTTCCAATCAAGACTTTATGTTCTAGAATTTGGGTTCATCTCCACTGATTGTGTGTAGGGAGGGTGAGGGGTGTGCTGCAGTTCCTTTGTATTTCAGGGGCTGTCGTGGAAAAAAATTCTTCCAGTATTTCGTTGAAAAGGAATTAACCTGGTGTTGAGGATGAACACGGATGTGGAAGATACTGGTGCTTGGGATGGAAAAAGGAGGACGTAGCCTGGTTAGAGAAAAAGGAGTCCCAGGGACTGGGAAGGGGATTAGGTTTGGGGAAGTTTTCTTAAGAGGTTTGGATGGGTTGGGGCACTTGGGTGACTCAGTCTGTTAAGTATCTGACTCTTGATTTTGGCTCAGGTCATGATTTCAAGGTTGTGAGATCAAGCCTTGCAGAGAGCTTCACCCTGCATGTGGAACCTGCTTAAGATTCTCTCTCCTTCTCCCTCTGCCCCTTCCCACCTCAAAAAAAAGAAAGAGGTGTCTGTGTCCAGAGTGGTCAAGGCTGGTGTAAGTGCAGGGGCCTAAGAGCAAAACAGACGTCTCTATGCTCTGCCAGCCTGTGGTCAGTGGGGAGATGGCAGTGAGGGCATTTTGATGACCTTTACAGAGCAACAGGGCCTGATGAAGGACCATCGCCCAGCAATAGCATTCTCTAAAAGAAGCAATGGGAATAATGGAAAACTCAATGAACTACACTCGATCCTTGGCATCTCGTAAGATCCAGTGATGGGGTTAGAAAAATCCCATATTTCACCTATATTGAAAGTCCTTTAGTCAGGCCTGAGGAAGGTCAGTGTTAGATTTAAGTTAATTTAGAAAAACAGAGAAATACAATGTTTCTTACACCTGAATGATTAAACATTAAATTACTATCAGAAAGCTACCACACTGAATAAGCAAAGGGCTAGAGACTATTAGGAAAAGGTCCAAATACAGAGAAGATGGTGACTTAGTAGGTAACAGGAAGGAAACAGCTAGGAGTCTCTTTTTCTTATCTTCTCGGGGAGTTGGGGGAAGAAATAACCTCCAAAGCACCAGGCCAGACCAACAGTAAAACAAGAAAACAGGTTCATAATAAGAGACCTCATATAACCGAGGTGTTAGATGAAACTATCAGCTAGGCATCGCTGTGATTCAGCTTCCAAGAAAATAAACCCTATAGCCAACTGCACTGCCAGACTTATAGGGTCAGAGGACCAGAGAGAGAGAAATCCCACTGGGTGCCAGTTAGACCACATCCAGGTTTGAGGAAGACTGACTAGCCGAAAAGTACTCAGGAGTGAGTGGAGCTTTCAGGTAACCATGTTCTGTGACATGCTGTTCACAAGTATGACAACCCACATTCCTTATCCTTTCAAAAGGTAAATGTTATATATAACTACTTTCTCAATGAACACTAAATAAGATTGTACAAAAGTTACTTATATAAAACGTCCATGTTTTAAGACTATGCATAGGAAAAAGTGTATTGTCAGGGTTCTCCAGGGAAACAGAACCAATCGTAAATATATAAACATATAAATATATATGTATAAATATATATGAGAGTTTTATTATAAGGAATTAGCTCACACAATTACAGAGGCTGACAAGTCCAAAGATATGCAGGGTAAGTAGGCAAGCCGGACACCCAGGAGAGCCAATGGTGTAGTTCCAGTCCAAAGGCTGGCAGACTTGAAACCCAGGAAGAGTTGAGTCCGAAGGCAGGAAAAAAACCAAGATTTCCCAACTTGAAGGCAGTCCGCCAAGAGGAATTCTCTCTTGGGGGTGGGATTTGGGGGGGTGGGAAGGAAGGTCAGCCTTTTTGTTCTATTCAGGCCTTCAGGTTGACGTCCACCCCACTTATGGAGGGCAATCTGTTTTACTCAGTCTACTTATTTAAATATTAATCTCATCCAAAACACTCTCACAGAAAAACTCCAAATAATGTTTGATCAAATATCTTTTAATAAGGCCAAATTTCTAAAAATATTTTCATATTCTAAATGTTTGCTCTGATTTCCAATTTCTTTTTCTTTTTTTAAAAAAAGATTTTATTTATTTATTTGACAGAGAGAGAGAGACAGCCAGTGAGAGAGGGAACACAAGCAGGGGGAGTGGGAGAGGAAGAAGCGGGCTCCCAGCGAAGAGGAGCCTGATGCTGGGCTCAATCCCAGGGACCTTAACAATTGAGCCACCCAGGCGCCCCTGATTTCCAAATTTGTAATGAAGAAACCAAGCAAGGCTTAATACGGTTTTCAAATTACCTTTGTAGTTCTGAAACTATAGCCTGCCACTGAAGCCAAACTATAATTCCAATTACCATTCTTACCACAATTCTGAGCTCTTCAGATACTTTCTCAGAAAAATTTACCTTTGTGATCATAAATTTATGATAGTAAATACACAGTTTATTGGGAAAATACTTTAGTGATTCATTTATTTATATCTTTATTGCATCATTTAGAGATACTCAAGTGTAGTGACCTTGTGCCAAATAAAAACATCTGGAAATCTTTCTAAACTTTGGCTATCATTCCAGATTTCTTCCCTAGCATTTCATAGTACTGTCTGTTCAAAATGCAATAAAGTTTACATATAGTTCTTATTGGAATCATTTTCCTTGGAACGCCTACAATTAAGTTTGATATTTTCCCCCAGATGTTACCTCCAGCTCCACAGCAATAATGAAAGCCATTAAACTATTTTAAAAATTGTGATATTTCGCCTTTTAAGTAAATTATTAAGACACTTTTATGTGTAACAGTTGAAGCTTTGTGGTAATGATTGAAATTTACTTTTTTTTTTGGTCAGGTATGTTTTATAAGTGAGACCATAAATCTAAATTGCAGAGTCTGTATTAATAAGTTCTATTAAACATTTCATGCCTAAAAATCCTTCTTTGTACTTAACATTAACACAACAGTAGTTGGTGTTAACAATGTGAATGATACTTTCAAAATATTTTTTTCTTTGAATTACAATTGAAACTCTCAGGTGAAATTTATAGAAGACACTTTTAAATTCTTTATTGTTGAAAATGATATATGATCCTTTTAATCTTCTCATTGATGACTGCAAATCTTGGAAGTATGAGCTTTAAGTGAACATGACTGCTTTTGGATGAAATATGAGTTTAGCACTTCCAATCTTCAACACTACATTTTTGATCACTGTTTGCATTCATCATTCACATTACCTGCAATAAGTCATGTTTTCATTTCGGAAATGAAAATCGCTTGTTTTATTTTATAATAATTCTTGCACAGTATCAAAAGACATTTCAGGATGTTTCAAGAAATGTTCCAAGCTAGAGTTCATTATCATATTTTCCCACAGTTTTAGAACATGAACATTTACGACATTTAAAAGGAATGTTAAGAAGCTAACCAACATTTTGCTGACACTTCTTTCTGGGTGGTTTTTATTTTTTTCCTCTCCAATTTACAAGGTTTAATTCAAACACAATATCCTTATAGAAAGTATACATGTTACAAGTGTACAGCTTGATAAATATTCACATACTGAACACACCCATATAATTAGCACCCAGATTGAGCAATAGAACATAACAGCATCCTAGACACCCCAATCCTGAAGCCTCTTCCAGTTACTTCCTTCACACTGAAAAGTAACCAACATCCAGTTTTTGTACTTTACGTAAATAGAACCATAAAGTATATATTATTTTGTGTCTGGCTTCTTTTGCTAAGCATTCGGTTTTTGAGATCATCCATAATTTTAAATGTATAGAACTTTCAATCTAATCTATTGTGTGAGAGTGCCGTAACTTGTCTATTTGGGTTGTTTCCAGTTTTGTGTATTATTAATGGTGCTGTTAAGAATCCTCACTCTGACCAATACGGTACCTAATAACTACAGGTGACTCCTTAAGTTTAAATAAAATTAAATGGAAAATCAGGGCTTCTGGCTGGTTCAGTCGGTAGAGCATGGGACTCTTGATCTAAGGGTCGTGAGTTCAAGGCCCACATTGGGCACAGAGCTTACTTAAAAAAAAAAAAAAATCACTGGGGCGCCTGGGTGGCGCAGTCGTTAAGCGTCTGCCTTCGGCTCAGGGCACGATCCCAGCTTTCTGGGATCAAGCCCCATATCAGGCTCCTCCGCTAGGAGCCTGCTTCTTCCTCTCCCACTCCCCCTGCTTGTGTTCCCTCTCTCGCTGGCTGTCTCTGTCAAATAAATAAATAAAATCTTTAAAAAAAAATCACTTTCTCAGTTGCATTAATCACATTCTAAGTACTCAAAAGCTACACAGCTGCTGTATAGACAACGCTGAATACAGACTACTTCCATCACTGCACAAAGTTCCATTGCACAGTGCTGAATTTATATGTTGGTGTGCGTATGGAATTGCTGGGTCACAGGGTATGCACATGTTCTGCACTGATAGTGTCAAACAGTTTTGGGATATCCATTATTAATATTTTGTTATAAATTCTATTTAAAAATACTAAAATAATGTATCTACTTTTCACCTAAGAATTACAATGCTCTAAAAGTAAAACCAAATGAAAAGGAAACTATTTAGAAGTAGCAACTGTTAGGGCATGAAACATTTCACAGGTAAAGCACATTGAAGCAACATTATTTACCATGACAAAGGACATGCTAACACATGTTGCAGATGTTTCTCCTATGCTATTATAACAAAAGGTCCATTACCAATGTCACAATAGAACTAACAAATCTCTATCAGATTCTAACTTCAGTGCTCCTGCAGTAACATAATACTATTTGCCACTGGTAGGATGCATTTCAATATTCTAACAATTGAGACAACCATGCTCATATTTATCAGTTTAGTCAGACCTGCTCATAATCTGAACTAACACCAATCTTTTTAAGGTTTGGCAATCTGAGGGGCCAATGTTGTTGCTGTTTAAATTGCATTTAATCACAAATGAATTTGTGCATCTGTACATACTCACTGATGTTTTTTAAAAATCATTTCTCCCCTCTTGATTGCTCATTTATATCCCTTGCCCATTTTAATTATATTCTTTTACATATTACATAATACATGATTGCCCATGTAAATCCTTTGACCATTTTAAATTACTAATTAATATTCTTTTTTATTAAGGAAATTAGTCATTTGTCTATGTAAGTCTTACAAATATTTCTAAACTTGTAGTTTATCCTTTTTTTTATTTTAAAGATTGTATTTATTTACTTGAGAGAGCACACAAGCAGGGGGAGTGGCAGAGGGAGTGGGAGAAGCAGGCTTCCCACTGAGCAGGAAGCTTGATCCCAGGACCCCAGAATCATGACCTGAGCCAGGATCATGACCTGAGCCAAAGGCAGACGCTTAACTGACTGAGCCACCCAGGCGCCCCTCTCCTTTCTTATCATTTTAAATGACATGTAGTCAACTTTCTTAATCTCTTCCTTTTTGGTTTTTGTGTTTTATGACATACTTTGAAAGCCCTCATTTCTCAAGGAAGATATGTAAGATTATTGTTTTTTTCTGGCTTTTGTTTTTAAAATATTTGATATAGCTGTAATTTACTTTGGCATAAGAAGTGAGGTGCAGATCCAGCTTTATATTTTTCCAAGTCGCCTGCCATGTCTAAGACACTGCTAGTTACCTACCTGGCATCCACTCTCCCTTACTAATGGAACTGTGACTTTGTTTAGGGCAGTAATGTGCCCAGCTTAAAATACTTTCCCAGGCTCTTGCAGCAAGGTGGCCAAGTGATGCAGTTCTATCCCAAGATATAGGGGGAAGTCACAGAGTGCAATTTCTTTTTTTTTTTTTTTTTAAGATTTTATTTATTTATTTGACAGAGATAGAGACAGCCAGCGAGAGAGGGAACACAAGCAGGGGGAGCGGGAGAGGAAGAGGCAGGCTCATAGCGGAGGAGCCTGATGTGGGGCTCGATCCCGTAACGCCGGGATCACGCCCTGAGCCGAAGGCAGGCACTTAACCACTGTGCCACCCAGGCGCCCCACAGAGTGCAATTTCTAAATAAGGGCAACTTTGACTGACATGATCATTTTGGCCTCTTTCACCTTTCTTTCTGCTAATCTATATACTTAATACCTAGAGGTGAAGCAACTACTTTGATACAATGAAAATGAAAGCCACCCACCCAAAATAGCAGAGTAAAGAGATAAGGGGCGCCTGGGTAGCTCAGATGGTTAAGTGTCTGCCTTCGGCTCAGGTCATGATCCCAGGGCCCTGAGATCGAGCCCCACATCAGGCTCCCTACTCAGTGGGGAGCCTGCTTCTCCCTCTCCCTCTACTGTTCCCCCTACTTGTGCTCTCTTGCTTTGTCAAATACATAAATAAAATCCTAAGAAAATACATATATGTAAAACGAGCCTGAGTCCTTGATGACATTAAATTGCCATATTATTCCTGGATTATATATCCTTGGATTTCTTATTATGTGAGAAATAGGAACTCCTATTTAGTGAAGCCATTGATCACAGGGTTGCTTCTTGTAACCATGTATGTTCTTATCTGATGCAGTACTGCCACTTATTTAATAACTCATCCCTATTTTTTTTTTTTTTTTTTTAGTAATCTCTACACCCTACATGGGGCTCAAACTCAAAACCCCAAAGGTGCCTGGGTGGCTCGGTTGGTTAAGCATCTGACTCTTGGGTTTGGCTCAGGTCATGATCTCGAGGTCCTGGGATCAAGCTCCAAGTCAGGCTCTGTGCTCAGCACAGAATCTGCTTGTCCCTCTCCCTCTGCTCCTCCCCTGGCTTGCATTCTCTCTCTCACTCTTTGTCTCTCTCTCAAGTAAATAAATAAAAATCTTTAAAAAATAAAAACAAAAACAAACGAAATCAAACTCACAACCCTGAGATCAAGAGTTGCATGCTCTTCTGACTGGGCCAGCAAGGTACCCTGATAATTCATCTTTTTTATTAATTTGACATGCTACCATTATCATGTACTAACTTCCCATATATAATTGGGTATATTTCTGGAAACTCTCCTGTTTCACTGATCTAAATGACTTCAGTATTATTAATAGCTAACATATTAGCTAATGTTTACTGAATACTAGGACAATTCAAAGGACGACAACCCCTTGAGTCTTAATTATTTAGTATTAATGTGTAGTACTTGAAAGCCTAAAACTAACAAGTGGAATAAGTTGAATAGAAAGGATTAAAAAGGAAAGCAAAGATGTTTCCATTATTTATATGATGGACTATGGTAAAAGGCAACTATACCTATGTTGCTAAGTGGCAACACTGCTATTCCATGTTGTAATGAAAAGAACACTAGATTTGGGGTTTGGAGACAAACTCTTAACTGGTAGGTCAGTAACGTTATTTTAGACAATCCTCTCTTAGGCCTACTTTTTTCATCTGTATAATGAGAAATGATTATACTTATTAGATGATCTCGAAGGCCTTGCCTAACTTTAACACTCTGAAAGACTAATGATTAAGGTTTTGAAATTCACTGGATATAGATTTGAATTCAGGATTCAATGATCAGGTTTATGTATTCATTCAAGAAGTACTAGGGATAAACTGATGAACATGTCAGCAAAGGTCCCTATCCCAGTAGAGCTTGCATTATAGTGGAGAATCATAATAATAAAAAAGATGGGAAGCGATAATTTACCTACGTTAAATGTGGAACCTGTCTAAAACAATTTAAAAAATTTAAGACTGCATTATAACACACATATAGAAAAGGCAGAAAACATACAGCTTAATGATATTAAAAGCCAAACACCCATGAAAGAAGTCCTTCTCATCACTCTTTCCAAATACAAACCTTCTCCTTCCCCATTAAGGGTAACCACTAACCTTTTATGATGGTCACTTTCTTACTTTTTATAGAAATGACTTTGCCAATTGGATTGTGGTAGTGGTTGTACAACTATACAAACTTATTAAAAATTATCAAACTATATACTTATGATGGATGAACTTTGTGGTGTGTAATATACCTCACTACAGCTGTTTTATTTTATTTTTTTTTATTTTTTTATTTTTTAAAGATTTTATTTATTTATTCGACAGAGATAGAGACAGCCAGCGAGAGGGGGAACACAAGCAGGGAGAGTGGGAGAGGAAGAAGCAGGCTCATAGCAGAGGAGCCTGATGTGGGGCTCGATCCCATAACGCCGGGATCACGCCCTGAGCTGAAGGCAGACGCTTAACTGCTATGCCACCCAGGCGCCCCACTACAGCTGTTTTAAAAAGACTTTGCACCTCAATATGTATCTCTAAACACTGTCACTTAATTTTGCCTGTGTTTTAACTTCATATAAATGGGATAATATAATATAAGTTCTTTGGCTTCTGCTTTGTTCACTCATAATGCTTATGAAATTCTCCATGTTCCTACATGTGGTTTTAGTCATTCATTTTCACTGCATTACATTCCACTGTGTTATCATACCTATTTATTCACTCTATGCTGATGGACATATGCTGTTTCCAATTTTTGGCTATTATGAATCATGTTACTATGCACATGTCTCTTGTGGCATATGTACATGCATTTCTGTTAGGTATATAACAAGAATAGAATTGTATATCTTAGCTTTTAATATTAAAAGCACGTTTCTGATACCATACTTCTAAACAAAAGCCCTAACAAAGAAAACACGGCTTAAAATGTCAGGTATGGACTGCTGCCAATTTAACCTGTTCAATTTCATGAACTACTAAACTTCAGCCAAATGGGTTTTCATTTCCTTCTACATACCCCTATTCCCTCTGCCTAGATAGTCTTCCCTCCCATTTCTGCCTAGTTAACTTTTACTTATCTCTAAAATGTTAGCTTAAGCATCAGTGCCGAAGGGAAGGCTTTTCTTTTCTTTTTTTATTTTTATTTATTTTTTTTTATATAAAGTTCAATGATTCATTAGTTGCGTATAACACGGAAGGCTTTTCTCATCTAATTCTTCAATTATACATTCTCTTGCTACCTCAAACCTATACTTCTTATTTCTCCATTTGTTGCAATTGTTTTACAATTTGTGAAACTAACTGGCTATCTCTCCAACAATACTGGCCCATTAAAGTTAGCGTGTGCATGTGTGGTTTCTGCACTTCACTGTATCCTTGCACCTAGCACAGTACCCAGCACATACAAAGAGGTCAATAAATACTTGATGAACATCTATCATCTCTTCACCTTCCGGGTACCCAATTCAAATGCTGTTTCTTCTGAATGTTTTTGTTCTTGGGGCCACCAACACAATCCTTTGAAAATAAATTTTTATTATGCAAAAGATTGTCCTAAGTCCCATGGGGCTAAGAAGAGTGAATATGAGGGACTTAGCACCTAGGCCCATCATCATAGAGAATAATTCTGCATTAGGACTAAAAAACATGGAGTGTTTCATTATCAAATGGTGCATACTATTTAAGTGATACTTCACATAGCAACTGATTAATTCCACAAAAGTGAGCAGGTCATTATAAAATCAAGCAAAAATATGGAATTTCAATCATTTACCTTCAACAATGAGTGCTTATTAATGTGAACAGAAGCAATCCACTTTTATATTATCTTTTTTTTTCTTTATCACCAGACGACAAATTTCTCTCATAACCAGTCATTCTGTGTAATTGATCCTGTATAAATACTTTTCGGTAAGCTTTTTTTGCTTGTTCGGTTTTTAATAAAAATTGCTCAGTGGCAACTATTGTAGAAAAACCAAGGTTTCTGTTCTCAAAACACCGAATTTACTTATATTCCAAGTGTTAGTTAAACAAAATTATTACAGGTAGCAAAGTTTACTTCCCCGCTATATTAATAACTTTCACATGCTCTAATTACAAGTTAAATGCAAAAATTTTATTTAAAAATTTCTCCTATTAATATCTAACTTTAAAAAAAATCTCAGTGACAGCATTAGTATACCACTGACCTATCCAGAAGGGATGTTTAAGAAATTTTTTTCAAGGACACTTGCAAACAAACTATAAATATCTTCAAAGTAAAAACTTGTGGATATTCAAACTGAAAATAAGTTGAAAATAACTGAAACTGAAACTAAGAAAAGTTAAAACCAGGGTTACTACCAACACACAATGTAAAATTGGGCATTATTTTACTAATGCCATTTTTAAAAAAAAATATTTTATTTGGGAGAGAGAGTGTGCATGAGTGTGGGGAAAAGGGGTAGAGGGAGAGAGAGAGAATCTCAAGCCGACTCCCAGCTGAGCTTGGAGCCTGATACGGGCTCGAGATCATGACCTGAGCTGAAATTAAGAGTCAGACACTTAACCTACTGAACCACCCAGGTGCCCCTGACTAATGCCATCTCAATCATCCTGACACTCTTTCCTTTAATTAACCTTCAACTATGCTGCAACCTCAGCATATCAAAAGAACTTCAAATGAGAAACCTAACCTTAAATTTCATGTTTAATAATATACCTTGTACAGGGAATTCTTTCAGATCATTACACTCCAGAGAGACACGATAGTGTCTAAAATTTATACCAGTTTGTTACAAAGAAAATATATTCATAAGTGGAACTTTCTTCAGAAAATATCATGATCTAAAGTTCAAAGATGTAAGAGTGTCTAGCCTTTACTGATGTCAAAATCTTATTTTGAGATTTATTTAAAAAGTGGCAACAGATTCTCAAACATACAAACTATTGCCAGGAAATCATACAAACGAGAAATAAACCAGAAACTGTAATTCAGTTTCTAAAGGGAAATTAAAAACTAGTATAAGGTAAGATGTAACACAAGGGTTCCATTAAAGAAACCATTTATAAAAGAGGATGATAAAACACTATTATTTTATGATTTATCAGAGCAGAGAATTGCTAAGGGTGACTTTTAGCTCTATTAAGGCTTATTTCAGATTGCCATGCCAGGCAACCAGAAAGAATTGTATTAACACAAGCCTCTGATGTGTGTTGTTCTCCTTTGTTGCAAAGAACAACACAACAAACCCACTTGTTCAACTACAAAGAAAAATAAAAAAGAATTGTATGAAGGGAGCCTAGCTGGCTCAGTAGGTAGAGCATGCAACGCCTGATCTCGGGGTTGTGAGTTTGAACCCCATGTTGGGTACAGAGATTACTTAAAAATAAAAATCTTAAAAAAAAAAAAAAAAAAAGAATTGTATGGAAGATATTATTACAAAACTTAAAATGTGTCACAATTCCCTAAAGCCTAAAACTGCATAAAAATGTAAAAGTTAAGTAAATAACAGTCACCTTAAAATATTCAACTACTTTTGCTGAATATGAAAAATATTGTTTTTATTCGTTTGTAGAAGCATTATTTTATTCAATGTTTAATTACACTGGAATTTTAAAAAATAAATTTGACTAAATTTTAAACAATAAAAATATCTACCTCATTATTTTAAGTCAATGTAAATTTTCACTAATTTAAAACTCTATATTAGCATTTTAATATTTGGGGAATTTTTGGAAACATACATTATTATATATAAAACTGTCTTATAATAGACCTTAGAAATAAGCAAGTTTAATAATGGTTCATAAAACTTTACAAATCTTCCTAACTTGTTAATTAATACAATGAAAATTATATAGTGATTTTGATTTTTAATCAAAATTTCAATTATTTTACAATCAATTTGATACAGAAGTAAATATTTCTCATAATTCTCCTTTTGAGGATTAACATTCATCATGATTACTACAACTGATAACACTTAAAACACACACGCACACACACAACTAGAAGAGACTATCTGGCTAGTTCTGTCTTAAAAATACTATTGAACTAATAATTAGGTTGGAATCATGATTTAAAATCAATATGACTTAGAAAATATAGTTTTATAAAAATTCAAGGAAAGGACATTGTCACGGTCAGCTTATCACTGTTAGCAGTACTGTATCTTGTACAAATTTACAAATTATTTCCAAACTGACAATCTGTTTTAAACTACTTTGCTCATTAGCACATGAAGATGTTGGCTGAGCTTGAAACATTATAAATTGTATCTATACAGACCCTATATAGGGTAGTTCTCACGATTAAATGCTAATATTTTTAAATACCTTTTTAGAACACAAATACCTTATATTACATCATTAGGGAATAAACATGATCCACATACGTAAACTTTTCACTCACATCTTAAAGAAATGATAGCTTATAAAAAATAAACCATTTTTTGATAGAATGGATCCCAAAATGCCTTGACTTATTGCTTAGTAAAATACTACCCCCTGGTACCAAACCCCCAGCTTCTTAGGGAAGATTCCAGGGTCAAGACCATGAACATCAAATATAATAATCCACTGTAAAAAAGTACTGACCTCAGACATTCCTTATCTGAGACAAATGTTTATTTTGTAGTTGCTGCTTCTGTAGTTATTGATCCTTCCTCACAACTTCATATTTTAGGTTATAGAAATTCTATCCCTCTGGTGCTTCTGTTGCCCTAAGCTTGTTTTTAAAAATTAGTATAGGTAATTTTCACATTATTCAGCCTCAAAGATAGTTTGATACTTTTCCTGCAGCTTCAAATAAGATTTTTTTTTTTTTAGTGGGAGAGAGAGGTGAAAGGAGGAGAGATGGAATTGGTACCTTGCTGATTTGAAGACTTGGTTCAGAGTTGCTGGATACTTCCTGACACATGCTGCTAAAGGAGTACCTACTAAGAGATGGCCATGGCCATGTTAGCACATTGAGGACAGCAGTTAACTCTTCCAGCTGAGACCAGAAAGGATAATATAATAATTTGCTAATAGTTATCAGGGAATTTGCTATTTTATGGACATAAATAAAATATTTTATCTACTTTACAAAGTAATATTAACTAAAGCACACCTAGAGTCTATGAAATAATTTGCAATAAAAATTTTACTAATTAAAATTTCTTAGGGCTTAGCAAATACTGTACATTTGTTAAAGAGTACCTGATACTTGTAATACAGGACAAGGTATTATAAAACAAAACACACAACTGGGAAGCATTTTATTTTTTTCTACTTCATTTAACATTATTCAAGACCACAAGATTTTAAAGGTCTTTTCCAGCAACTTTTATGACTGAGGAGTACCACTTAAAAATATCTACTGATGCTATAAATATGACTATTTTTCTACATATTAACAATTATAATAACACCACATCCATTATACCTCTGTTCCTTTGGTCAGAAGGATAAACAGAAACTGAAATCAGATATTTAGGCATTCAAAAAAGGTTTTTCAAAGCACACCCAAGCAAACCTACATCAGCAACTGTTAAAATTAGTTTTAGTTGGACTTCTTAATAAGGACATACTGAAGCACGTATGGACTTTTTAAATTATATACAATTTAAAAAACAAATTTGAATTTATAAATAAAAAGATTAATGGCCAAATTAAAGAATGGTTAAGCATCAGATTTAAAATATCTTACCTTTTAGGCTATTCAGAAATATATTTTGTGAATAATAAGAATTATTTCATAAATATATATATATAAATATAAATATATATCTACAGGATCTATGATGCAGGAGAAAACCCTTTAAAGAAAAAAAATTGCACTTTTAGATTATCGGGATGCTGCCGTTATTTACCCTTTGAATGAAATATAATTACCACTCCAGGTGCTTTTGGCACAAGTTTTTAGGTGAATATTGACACAATCTTAAAAACACAATGCTTTTATATTTTATTCACTGGAATATGAAGAATCAAACAGAATTTGGAATTCTGACCAAAAAAAATCCAGATAACTGCAAATGCTTAATTAAATACAAAAAATATGGTTTTAAAAAGACTGCAAACCTGCCTTCACATGTAGAACATATAAAATTTTACCAGCAACAGGTTTTCTTCAATCACCTCAGCAAGAATTCCCAGACTACACACAAACGTAACATTGTCTTTTTCTACTCATAAATGACTTAGATCACACCCCAGTATATAAGGACAAAAAATAAATGTATAGTAAAAAGATTGGATAAATCAGGAGAGGCTTTTTGGTCTTGAATTCTTCACCCACTAACAATGAAGCAGCACTGTAGGCAGCCCAAAACACACCAAACAGCTTTAAAAAAACAAACAAAAAAGACAAAAGGCAGCATATTAGCAAGTCAATCAACATTCTGGGTATCAGAGAGTAAAATAACATTTACGGTATTTTCTTAAAACAATTCTGACAACCAACTGTGATAAACAGTAAAACTTATTAAGAATGTTTAAAATTATTAAGAATGTTAGTCCTTGCTCTGTTCCTTGTCTTATGCAAATGAAATATTTTGTTATCAAACTTGTCTCATCATAGGAATCACTTGGGGTGCCTATTAAAAAGAGAATCCTAAGGGGCGCCTGGCTGGCTCAGTTGGTGGAGCAGGAGATCTCGGGGTTGTGAGTTAGAGCCCCAACGCTGGGTGTGGAGATCACTTAAAAATAAAATCTTAAAAAAAAAAAAAAAAAAAAAGAATCCTGGGATTCACTCTAGCTCTGCTGAACCAAAATCACTAAGGGAAGGGTCTTGTTACTGGTCTTTTTATCAGTGTCCCTAGTGATTTAAGATAAGGCAACTTCTGGCCAACTGCTTCAACAAATTTTGTTGCTGAAAGAAAACGAACTAATCATTACAAAGTTAACCTTTTCCTGTTTCTTCTTCTAAGAAGTACGAAAACAGACTAAGTGAAAATTTTACACAGTGTTTATTAAGTATAACAGCATTTTCCCAGGAATAGGTAAAAGTATAGGGTTAAATAAAAAGGAGGAAAAAAAATAACATTTTGGTCAAGAGTTTAAATAAAATGTACCATGGTTTTCTGATTATACACATACCTAATCTTAAATTATTTCCACTAAAAATTTATATAGTACTTACTGAAGTAGTCACTAAGGCATTTTATAGAGTAAAATGAAAGGAAGAACTTCAAGGGTAGAAACCAGGGAAACTATGACAGAAAAAGACTTGGCACAGGGCAAGATTTCTTAACCTCGCACTACTGACATTTTGGGGCTGGATAATTGTTGTTGGAAGCTGTCCTGTGCACTGTAGGATTTTTGGCAGTATCCCTGGCCTCTACCCACTACATATTACTAGTAAGATTCCACTCCTAACCCATTTGTGACACCCAAAAGCGTCTCCAGATACGGCCAAATGTCTTTGGGAGGCAAAACTGCCCTTGAGAACCACTGGTAGAGAGGTCAAAAATAAATATTGGTAGACTGAAAATGTATTTGAGATGGTCCAATTTTCTATTGTGTTTTTTAAATTAAAACAAAAAAAACTACAAAATATTTTAAACTTTCAGAAAAGTATAAGGAAATATACAAGATTATGATCAAATTGCCTTTGTATGTCAAGGTATGTTATAAATAAATGGTTAAAGATTGGTAAGAGTTATAGAGGTTTAATGTTAAAAAATAGTGCTGGTAGATTAATCTGTATTCTGATGCTAGATTTAAATGACAAGAGTTTTGCAACATATTTCTCAACAAATCTTGGACTGAAACAAACATACAATAGCTCACTATACAAAGAAGATTAAACAACTAGGAAAAAATTCTGGCAAAAAAAAATCTTTGCCTTTTGTTAATAATACATTCATAAGTTGCATAAAGAATATTAAAGACCAACTTTCAGCTGAACTCTATTATTAAAAGTGACCAGAGGACACACAGTTTTATCAATTTTGGGAGTTGTCTCAGAAGTATTCAAACAGTCAAGTTTTTTAACCCAAGTTAAAACAACACACAAACAGGAAGGATCCTGAATGATTCAGTAAAGTGGTATGTTCGCTAAAGCTAGATAATTAAATGCCAGCAATGGGGCTAGCTTCTGCACTGCAAGACTTGTACTAAGCCAAGTGCTAATAATGCCAATTGGATTAGCATAGAGAGAAAAGAATGATATTCCACTTGGTCTCTAAAGTGTTCATGCAGTTCTAACATACAAAGATATTCTCAAAATATCCTTTTATATTATTTGTAATCACAACAGCTACCACTTGAGTGCCTACTCTATATCAAGCATATATCCTTTATCATCTGGATAAATAGTTGTTAAGATTCCCAATCTGCAGAGGAGGATAAGAAAAGATATCCCCCCAAGGGAGGCAGCAGGTAAGTGGAAGAACCAGAATTTGAATTTAGAACTGACTGGTTTCAAAACCCACACTTTCTAATGCCCAATGCTTCTATGGCAGGATTAGCCTGTGGTTACTCAATTCTAAAAGGAATCATTTCTTTTACATTTGAATTAGTAATCAACTGTAAATAAAACCAAATGTCATAAAAATTAAGTGGCTCTAGTTAAAAACAAATACTTTAATGTGAAGGCTACATAATGGCAGTTCTGAAAGTGGTAGTCTTAAGAAGTTCTATATTTTTTCATAAAGAAAAAAATTACATTCATTGTGTCATATATGTACATGTGCTAAAGCAGTCATTTATTTTCCAAAGTGTTCAAAACTAATAAATACCAAAATTTAAGTTATTTTACTACTTATTAATACTTAATATTATCATTAAATATTTAATATGGGTCTATATGTTAATGTAAATTTAATACAACATAAAGAAACCCTGATCTCTGTAATACAGAAAAGCCAATTTATTACAACCATGTCTATTATATTTGATTTATATTTAAATATTCCTATTATATTTAAATAGGAGTAACAGTTATTAAATAATGTCCAGTAAAATTTTAAATAAATATCTCTCACAAAATCTAAGTTATATGAAGTTCTCAGTGTAGTACCTTATAGCCTTATTTGGTCTTTGTTCTTTACTCCCCTCCAGACATATATTATAATTTCTGGTGATTAAAATGGGAGAATAAAAGAAACACAATCGGTAAAACCAGTGAGTGAGATCACTGTCCAAAACACTTAAAAATGTTTGATAGTTACAGATTACAATCTTCGTGGCAGATAACTAGTATACTTTTGTTCCTGGAAAACAGTTAATTACTTTTTATAATATACGCTACTTACTTTTATAAGTGTAGATACCACTTCAAATGATCCAACCACCAAAAGTATAGGGGCTATTACAATGAGAGGAAGTAGTGAATATCCTATAACTCCAAGAACTTGGCCATATGCAACCTGTGAATTTTAAAGTTTTAAATAAATATCACAGAAATCAAGATAATTATTTTAATCACTATTGAACATCACATATTCATGGTTGTACTTACATAATATGACAAGAAGAAATTATGAAGTATCATATGCTTTATATTTCAAATTATCATATTATCAGCTATGTTCCTGGACAGTCTCATCAACCCACCATAGTTTCAATTATCATCAACTTTCTGATGATACCCAAATCTACATTTCCAGCCCCCTCTCCCTTTTGAAACTTATATATCTGATTACCTTCACTATACCTACTTACAGCTGTAGAAGGATTATTTAAAGGGACCACAACCATCTTATTCAAACAAAAATTCAAGGTCTAAAGAAGCTACGTGTGACAAATGCAGGCTAAAAGGGAAGGGAGGGCAGGCAGGAGAGACTGAAGGAAAATATATTTAGTGGCTACTGTGTGCCAAGCTCTGTGACAGATCAAGACAGATCAAACGCAGCAACAATCCTATGAAGTAGGTATTACTGCCTCCATTATTAAGAAACTGAATTTTAGAGAGACAAAGTGCTTTGTTCAGGAAAGCAAAATGGGTAGGAGAAAGAGTTCAAATTAAGATCTAGATCTCACTCTCTTTCTTTAAAAGATTTTATTTATTTGAGAAAGAGAGTGTGCATGCATACACGATTGAGGGGAGGCAGGTGGAAGGTGAGTGGGGAGAAAGGGCAGAGGAAGGGGGAGAGGGAGAGGCAGACTCAATGCTGAGTGTGGAGCCTGCCAGGGGGCTCAATCCCAGGATCCTGAGATCATGACCTGAGCCAAAGTCAGACGCTTTTAACTGACTGAGCCACCCAGGTGCCCCTAAGATCTAAGTCTCTTAACTCTCACATCAACAGTCCTAAATTACCAAAACATTTAGTGATACCTATTTTCATATAAATATTACCTGTGGTTGTGTCAAAGATATAACAAATAATATGTGAACAAATGTAATTTGTACCAGGGGGGCAGTAGCGGGGCAGAGGGAGAGAGAGTCTCAAGCAGACTCCATGCTGAGCCCGGAGCCTGATGTGGGGCTCGATCTCAACTGGAGTGAAATCAAGAGTTGGACGCTCAAGAGACTGCACCATTCAGGTGACCCCAAAAATCTTTTTTTTTTTTTAAAGAGGCATAAACAATGGAAACTAAACCATAAAATAATCATGGGATTTGAAAACATCATACACATCTGGGAGAAACTAAAAGAAAAATTCATACAGGCCATATAGGTTGAAAACTGTATAAAGAACTGGTTCCTAACTGATACATTAAAAATGTATAAACCTAAAGGTACACCCTAGCACTCACCACAAGAAGTAATAACTAAAGGCTCACCCGGCTGTGGATGAAACCCCTGAGCACTCTCAGAATACAGATAATGCAGATCAAGTTCATTCTCATTGCTCGTATACCTCAGACTATTCACAATAATGTAAGCCCTGAAGTATATACAAAATCATGAATAAATGAAAAAAAAGTAACACCATCAAAAGCACCAAGAACAAAAGTCTGATCCTAAACTCTTAAGTTTAGATCAGATACATGAAATAAAGAGAATGAGTATAATGAAAGAAAAGCCATTCACAAGAATCAGAGCATTATTCTGTATAAGATAACTGCATTACATTGGAGAAAATAAAGTTTGAGGAAAGCTATTTCTTCATCTTTATAGTAATTTCCATTTGTGACACTTTATGAATGATCGTATTTTCATATCATTCCTTGAATTCTGCCCATTGTATAATTATATATTCTATATCACAAAATAATGTGTTGTTTTACTATATTAATAAATGACAATTTTCTTTTAAAAAAAGAGGCTTAAACAGAAGAACAGAAGATGGGACAAGAGCAACATAATTTTGGAAGCTGGAAAGCAGATGAACAAGAGCTTAGTAACAGACCTGGCAGATCTTTCTACCAAATATGAAAAAAGCGCTCAAGGTCTCTGCATTTAGCAATCAATGTTCACAGACTCAGCACCCACAAGGTAACTCTGTCTGCAATTCTCTCTGCTCTACTTCCTCCACAGAATAAACTGAGAGGAGAAAAAAATTAAACTGCTAGAATTCCTAGGTTTATAGTAATTCACAAAGTCTTTTTAATGGGGCAGTTCTGAAGGTGTGGTTCATGGGCCACTGAGGGTCCCAGAGACTCTTCCAGAAGACTGGAAGGTCAAAACTATTTTCTATAAAAATAATAAAACATTATTTGCCTTTTCTCATTGGGTTCATATTGGTACCAACAGGGAAAAACAACAGTGGGTAAAATGTGCTGCTTCACTGTGAGTCAAGGTGCACAAACTACTAGTAGTCACTGTACTCTTCACTACTACACAATCACAAAGAAGAGAAAAAGCTAGTTTCACTTAAGAATGTCCTTAATGAAGAAGTTAAAATGATTAATTTCATTAAATCTCAACTTTTGAGTATGTCTTTTTAATATTCTGTACAACAAATGGGAAGTACACAGAAAGCATTTCTTTTCTTTCTAAGATTTTATTTATTTATTTGTCAGAGAGAGAGCACAAGAACAAGCAGGGGGAGCGGTAGACAGAGGGAGAAGTTCCTTTGCAAGGGACTTGAATCCAGGACCCCAGGATCATGAACTAAGCTAAAGGCAGACACTCAACTGACTGAGCCACCCAGGTGTTCCCAGAGAAAGCATTTCTGTTGTATCCCGGTTCAATGGTTATCCCAACGAAAAGCGCTTACAACTGTTTAAGAGTTGAATTAGATGTGTTTACCATGGGACACCATTTTTCCTTGAAAGAACAAATGAAAGACAAACTATGGTTATTCAGAGTTGGGTGTAAGCATGTTCTTCTTCTTTTTTTTTTTAAGATTTTATTTATCTGAGAGAGAGAGAGAGGGAGTTAAAGAGAGCACAAGTGGTGGAGAGGGAGAAGCATGCTGCCCATTGAGTAGGGAGCTGATCTAACCTTTAGTCTAGGGACGCCTGGGTGGCTCAGTTGGTTGGGCTTCTGCCTTTGGCTCAGGTCATCATCCCAGGGTCCTGGGATCGAGTCCCGCATTGGGCTCCGTGCTCCGCGGGGAGCCTGCTTCTCCCTCTGCCTCTGCCTGCTGCTCCCCCCTGCTCATTCTCTCTCTCTCTCTCAAATAAATAAAATCTTTTAAAAAATAAATAAATAAACTTTAGTCTGATCTAAACTTAAAGATGGGTGGTGGTATTAATGAATGTGATTTTCTGATATTGTACAATAAGATGTGACAACATTTGGAAGATTTGCAAAACTCAGTGAACCAGTGTTTTCCAAATGACCATGAATGGGTAAAAAGATCCACCCAAAGTAAATTTCAATGAAACGGAATATCAAAAGTTCATTAATATCATTTGAGATTCCTTACTGCAATAAACCTTTAAGAAACTATTACTTGTTGAATGTAGGTGTAGTTTCAGAGAAGAATATCCACAATCATCTGAAAAAGTTATTAAAATACTCTTCCTTCCAGGCGCCTGGGTGGCTCAGTCAGTTAAACATCTACCTTTGGCTTAGGTCATGATCCCAGGGTGCTGAGATCGAGCCCCACAAGGGCTCCCTGCTCAGTGGGGAGTCTGCTTCTTCCTCTATCCCTCCCCCCTGCTTGTATGCTCTCTCTCAAATAAATAAATAAAATCTTTTAAAAAAGTACTCTTCCTTTTCCAATTATATATGTTTAAGGCTTTCTTTTTCTCATATTCTTTAACCAAAACAACGTATCATAACAGATTGAATACAGAAAGCAGATATTAGAAACCAGCTTCCACTAAGCCGGACATTAAAGCTACTCGCAAAAATGTAAAACAATGCCACTCTTACCACTTTTTTGTTTTGAAAAAGTTGTTTTTCTTTAAAATGTATTATTTTTGGGCACCTGGGTGGCACAGTTGGTTGAGCGTCTGACTCCTGGTTTTGGATCAGGTTGTGAGATCAAGCCCATATCGGGCTCTGCACTCAGCACAGAGTCTGCTTAAGATTCTCAATTTCCCTCTCCCTCTGCCCCTCCCCGTTGCACTCTCTCTCTCTCAAATAAATAAGTAAATAAATCTTAAAAAAAGAAAAGTATTATTTATGTTAAAATGTATTTGGTTTTATTTTTAAATGAATAAATATATATTTAAAATTTTTAAGTATTGATAAATAAAACCCACACAAAGAGATCTCCTTGGGGGCCTGAGATCAAAAGTTTGAGAACTCTTGTACTAGAAAATAAATTATATGCTTCCCTAAAAAGCTGTAAATTACTTATGAGTGGTATGGGATCTTTTCTTTCTTCTTCCTTTCCTGTAACATTTATTGAGTATGAACACTACTAGTACGTTGATCATCTTAGGGGAAGCAGTATAACTTAAAAGCAATTCTGGGACAAGAAACAGTTATGATGAATATAGCTACTGATAATATCTACAATACCAAAAGTAAAGTTTATGATAAGAAACAAAGGCTATTTTCAAAATTAACTACTTACTTCTCCACCAAGAACTCTGGCCAGTAAGAAGATTGTTAGGGAACCAAATATCCAAATGGTTATAATCCATGAGACCACCTTAAGGGAAAAAAAAAAATTCATGCAATTAATGTCTTTGTACCAAATCAGATGATAATTTCCCTGGAAGTCAATTCTCTGCTAATATAAGATAGTTTTGTATATCCAATTTCAGGTCATAGAGAGTTTGAGTTCCCAGGTATCTTTCCAAAACCTAGTAAGAATGCAATGTGTTAATACAATTTTTTTAAAAAGATTTTATTTATTTATGTGACAGAGAGACAGCCAGCGAGAGAGGGAACACAAGCAGGGGGGGAGGGTGGGAGAGGGAGAAGCAGGCTCCCAGTGGAGGAGCCCGATGTGGGACTCGATCCCGGAACGCCGGGATCACGCCCTGAGCCGAAGGCAGACACTTAACGACTGCGCTACCCAGGTGCCCCGTGTTAATACAATTTTACATGCAAACTGAAAATTTAGCAATGATCAATTGCCTAAGGAAATCTCAGTATTTCAAGATATATGATCAAATATTATTGTAAAAAAAGAACAAAGTATTTACTTTCAAACCTCTGGTTTACAACATCTTGCAAGGAAAATTCATCCCTGAAAGAAGTTAATAGGTCTTCTCCCAAGGTCTTTAAAATTTATGTTAATTACATATGTATCTAAGTGATAGAATATGGGAGATGTTTCAGACAAATTTTAACTCTTGAGACTTAGTATGATAACGATATACACCTCTATTTCCAAGTTTTGTCTGCTTGGAGGGTCTAGAAATAATGAAGCCCCAATAGCAAAATAAGCATACTTATTGCCCAGATCCTGGTTTCTAAATATCATTCCCTGATAAAAGGAACTAGGATTCTTTTGATAAATAATTGATTTCCAGGTTGGGGCAGGGAAGATAAAAGATGAGCCCAGAATACTCTGGAATTAGAAGGAAAGGAAATGCTCAAAAACCTAATGGGAAGATGTTGAAAGGACACAGAAGCTAACCTGAAGGAGTTCCCAGTGGCTAAAGCTGGAATAATCTCAGCCATAAAATAAATGATGATAGCACTGGGTTATAATCCATAAAATAAAATAAATATTCATGATTCCATACTGACATAAATAAATAAAACAATAATTGAGCAATGTCAAAGAATGGATAGCTGTTTTATAGAGGATACCAATCAATACCTGTGGAAGGAATCAGGAAAACAGAAAACCACCATTCAGTAAATACTACAGTAATAATTGCTCAACTCAAGATCCACCAATAGATGCTAAAATTACTGAGCTAAAGTTTGATGAGAAACACAATCTCTGCATAGTCATAAAGTATCTCCATAAGATATTTCTTTATTAATTAAAAAGGGAAAAATAGCAACTTTACAGTGGAGGAACTGGGCAGATACCACCCCATCACCTAATCAAGCAGCAATGTTAACAGCACCAGTAAAAGATATATCATATCACATACTCCCTGATAGTATACAGAGGTGGACACAAAGTAGTATCCTTGCCAAAAATTCATGCCCCCAATCTAGTCATAGAAAACATCAAGTAAAACCAAACTGAGCAACGTTCTATAGAGGTAGTAATCTATTTTTAGCCTTACAATCCTTCATTCAAATGGAAGATTATACAAAATAGGTAAAATCAGAGATGGTCTAGATGAAGGATTAGTGGTGAGTAGTGGAGCAGAATCCCCATTCAACTTCCTCAATTTATCTCATACTTCCAACTGAATACCTGATAAAAACTACTGATCTAAGGTAAATATTAATAAGACTAGTGTTATATTACATTAAGGATTTTGCTATTGAGAGATTATTTCAGATCAACCAAATGAACACTAAGTGTAATAACAACTATCCTTAAAAAAAGGAGACAAAGGGAGTTTTGACTACAGTAGAAAAGAAGAAGGTAATGTGACCATGGTAACAGAGGTTGTAGTCATGCTGCCAGAAACCAAGGAATCCTGACAGCCTCTAGATGTGGGAAGAGGCAATCAACAGAATCTGCCCCGGAGCCTACAGAGGAACCAGTCCTGCTGACATTTTGATCTTAGCTCCTTGAGGCTCATTTGAATTTCTGACTTCCATAACTGTAAAATCCCTGTTTTAAGCCACAACATTTGTGGAAATTTGTTACAGAAGCAACGAGAAATGAATTCATTTCCAAATCATTCAGTGATAAAGAGCTGTTTTTTACTTCCCTAAAGCCTTAAACTTTAAGGCTTACTTTAAGGAGTAATGTGTGTATGTTGTGTTTTGATAATAAAGATAAAGCCCCTGAGAACAGAACAAAGTATTATATAAAAACAAATTCTGATGGAATCCTTGTCATTATTTATTAAAATATTTATTTATTATTATTTTTTAAAGTAAGCTCTAGGCCCAATGTGGGGCTTGAACTCACAATGCTGAGATCAAGAGTCACATGCTCCATTGACCGAGCCAGCCAGGAGCCCCTAAAATATTTACTTTAAAAACGAATAAAAGAACACGTTATGAGTATTGTGTTTCAAACTGTTCATCCCTTGAGGGAAATCACAAAGGGCAAGGGCAGCCCTTCTGGTCACTTCTAGTCACTGGTCACTTCCACTCAGCTGATCTGTTTACTCCAGTTGCAATACAATTATTGATACTTTCTACGTGAATGATGATGTAAAAGCTTGGAAAGCCTTAAAGTACTCCCCACTTATTAAATTAAAAAGAGTTCTAGAGATGAACAAGTTAGAAATAATGAGTAAAAGTAAAGCATTTCTTAAACATAATGTAGCATTACAGTTAATGTTTGGCTATTTTTAATTTTAAAACTCTTAAAATATTTCAAATTTGTATAAAGTAACATATACTTACCCTAAATTGTCCATATAATGATATCATGGAAAAGAAAAGAACAACAGCCAGAGGACCCCAAAAGTCAGGATTGTCCCTCACCACTTGTCTATTAAAACCAAGTGATGGCATTGGCATCAAAACACACCGGATTTTGTAGTAAATATCCTTTAGATCGATATCCAATTCCTCCCTATAATATAAAATAAAAATTCTTAAAAAGCATATATTTCTGAGTACTGAGACAGCTGCAATAAAATTTAAGAAAAGTTTAAATATGACAGTGTTATCTCCATTGGTCAACAAAGTATTGCATTTGAAGTACAGTATTTCACTGATTTCATGGTGTACATTTTCAACTTTTAACCTCTCTAAAATCAGGATGCTTGTCACAATTGTTGGTGTCTTATCTTGTCAGCCTAGAGTAAAGCCAACTGCTTCCAAGATCTGCTTTTCCATTTTCCAGTCTTCTGGAGGCACTTTGGGACAACTTTAAATAAAATCTTCTGTTTGAGCCCTCCTTCTTGACCATATTGATAATTCAGACTGCAATCCTATATGAGAACTGGTGTGGGGTTTCCATTCTCAGGGGAAATTTTTCTTCCAACACCCCACCCACTGCCAAACTGAGACAAGAAAATGTCCTTGCTGTCTTTTTTTGTATGGTGGGTTATTTCTCATTTATCCTTACACTAAGGAGACAGCCCTTTGATGTCTTAGCTTTACACTGCCTTACATACTTGTTTCCTCCTTATTGATAAACATAAAATAACTGCATCTTATAATTTACTATTTTAAATTTGATGAAATATGGTATATTAAGAAACAGAACACTTTAGCACTTAATCTACCTATAATTACCACAGAAACTAACCTGATAATGCCTTGATTTTACAGAGTTATAGGTTCTTTCCCAAGTTGTTAAATTCTTTACTTTTTTTCCCCAAATGATAATACTTAAAAAATTTCAAGTACTATGAAGACAGTGAAAGACTCCCTATAGTCCTGCCAGTGGTAGCTCTAGAATTTCTCTATGGGAGAGATTTTGGAGTGCTAATCTTTTTGGAAGTTTTAATTTGCCTTAAACTTAATTTCCACAGCAAGCACCCTGCTTTTTTACTTAGACTGAATGTTTACTTGAGATAGTTATACGCCCAAGTAAGCCTTAACAGTTTGGAATATCTGTAAGTGTGTGAGTGTGTTGTGTGAGCCGAGTGAGAGAGATATACAGAATTATAATTCTTTCAATTTTTACCATTCAACAGGCTAAAAATATTCTCTCATTATTTTTTCTAATTACTATTTAAACTGAAAAACACCTAGAAGTTTAACCAAAAAGGTTAAGATCTGCCATACTTGTCTTTAAATAACATGAAAGAATATAATCATCCCATAGACTAGTTCGAGAAAAACAAAAAATACATATTACTATTTTTACATACAAGAGTGGCTTGTTATCTTCAGGATCATCATCTTCAACTTCCAAAAGCCAGCCATATCCTCTTTGTCTCAGAAATGTAGTAGCTGTAGATTCTTTAATAAAATCTCCACCAAGGTTTAATTTGACATCTGGGGATGCTATTGAACCACTGAGATCTTAGGAGAAGAGAGGACAAAACTATAAACCAAGGTAAAAATGTGTGAATCTTAATCAATATGAGCATAATATTCAAGTAATGAATCATCTGAAGATCTCTAACTATGAGTATTTGCTATTGCATACAATCCTCATATTTTATAGCTGATAAATATGTAAAAACATCTTTTATTTTACAACAAGAAAATGAAAGATGAGGGAAGTGAAGACATTTAAAAGATTTCAGATAGTTAACTAGACTGGTAAAAGAATCTAGACTTATAACACAACTCTATATGGAAGATACATACAAAATATATTACATGATATCATTTTGGATTCCCTTCATTATTATGTACACTATATGCTTCAGAACAAAGTGACTGTATAAATTCTTTCTAAAGGCATTATACATGTATATATATAAACCCCTAAATAGAATTTGCTAAAGAAAAACTGCAGATGATTTTCCCCTACATTTTCATGTATTTATTTACACATTCTTTCATTTAAATCACCAAGTATCTATGCTAAGTGCTCTGTATATTAATGCTTGGTTCTGGATAAATTTGACTAGTAAGAGTTCCCCGCTAATTCAGCTCTTTTCTTTATGTAATTACATCATTCATCTTTAGTTTGGACAAAAATAAAGGTGTTTTGGGGTTTTTGTTTTGTTTTGTTTTTAGAGCAGCTCTAAAAAGGAGTAAAGAGATTCAGTTATCCACATTATAAAGTAAATTTCATTCATAGTCTCAACAGTGCATTAGAGGTTACAGATAATTACAACAGTACCAATGCCACATTTTCTGGTTGAAAAAAAAAATGGGAATAGTAAGGGAACTGAGGTCATACAGGAATTGAGAAAAAAAAAACATCTGTAGGACAGACAATGCGTACTATTAAAACAACCATCATTGCTGTTAACTAGAAGCCATATGACTGGAGTGGTAGTTTAGAAAATTATTCTGGCAAGGACAAACCAGAAAACTCTTAACACGGACTCCCCTTCCCTGGAAATCATATACAATATAAAGAAGAGCTTAATTTGCACATTACTAGAAAATCTGGGTTAGTTTTTGAGAATTGCTATTAAAATTTTGGCTTAAACTTCAATTAATGCATGGCTAAATTATGAGTCACATCTTGTTCTGGTTGTTGGCAACTCTTGCAATTAACTGTAATAAAGTTTGCATTCTGAGGAAAAGAACTAGTTTAGTTACTAAAACATCAAATCATTAATGTCTTCTGTCTCCAGTTTCCTATTCAAAATTCCTTCCAGGTTTAACAGTGTATGATTCTAAAAAGTTTTTATAAGGGAGTTAACTCAGCTAGAAATAAAATACAAGTACTTTTGAATTCACTGTCCTTCCCTATTTAGTTTAAAAATAGTCCTTGTAAATGCTATCATTGAATCTTGGGACTAAAATATTCTCTGAAATTACTTTCTGTTTTAATATAAGTTGAAAAATAAATAAAAGATGTGAAATGTAACTAAAATTCCATTTCCAATAGGTACAAAGAGTGCTTTTCTTGATTTAACAAGAGGAAGATTTAGATCAGGAAGTCATTAGTATGGGAATAACATTAAAGGTTTTAGAATTATGAGGCAGGAAAGGACCTTAACGACTGTTTCCTGGCCTCTAGAAAGTACTGCCCTTAACAGTGCTTAATCTAAACCAAAAAAGGATATGTAAATTATAGTGCTAAGAAATGCTGTGATAAAGAATTATATGTTTAGCAGTTTGTCATAGCATGGATGCCAGAAACTCAAAAGGCACCTTTAGATTGACTTTGTAGTTTTTTTCATTCCATTTACTATAAAGTAGGAAAATATCATGGACATATGCAGGAATGCCAGTAACAGCAGTTTGACACAATACTTAGTGTCCCCAAGATATAATTAAGTGTGGGTATGAAAAAGCAACAGAAAAGTCCAAAAAACTGGTAGTTAGCTTAACATGTTAACAAGAATGTCAGAAAACAAGAAGATTCCAAACTACTCCAGGAGGACAGGTATTTTAAGTTAAACCAGAGTTAAGAACCAGCTACCTTGGTTGTCAGCTCTAAGATAGGTACTATAAAACATTAATTTTAAAGTAATTCTTTCTTGCTATACTATTTATAATATTCTTGTCATTTGCTAAGTAAAAACAATGTAAAGATAATAAACGTAAGTGGATTTATTTTTTAAATATATATTTGTGGGTTTTTTTAAAAAGATTTTATTGATTTATTTGAGAGAGTGAAAACTAGAGATATCACAGAGGGAGAGGGAGAAGCGGACTTGCCGCTGAGCCGAGAGCCCAATGCGGGACTCCATTCCAGGACCCTGAGATTATGACCTGAGCTGAAGGCAGACACTTAACTGAATGAGCCACCCAGGTGCCCCAGTATAAGTGGATTTAAAAGAAAATAATCTTTGAAAAAATCTACTGCAAAAGGAAGTCTTAAAAATGTTTTCACTTGTTTGCCTCAGAGAGAATAATATCAGTAAGTTTCAAGTTTTACTGAAAGCCCCCTGGAAAAACTGCAGGATAAGATTTAATAGTAATTTTCCCTCCCTTTAAACTCAAGTGTATTACTAGATAAGGGATCTTTTCTGTGAATCTTCTCAGCCTGGAAACTTCACTTGGAAAGATGAGGAAGAACTCAGTCAGTGCTATAGGATACTATACTCAGGATGAGATTTACTGATCTGCTCCCAGATGAGTTCTAGATTTCTAAGAAAGAAGAGTGTCCTGCAATGAACGATAAACATTTTGGTGATACTTGTTAACTTCTTATAAATGTGAAGAAGCTTTTTCTTATATAACAAGGGCAAGGATAAAAAATTCTCATTTCATGTGAAAATGAAATCCATGTGTGCTTAAATCTAAAACAGAATTGAGTACTTATGCAGCAAAACAAAACAAGCACGTTTCACACTGAAAGGATAAATTCTACTGTTCCATCTTAGAGATAAAAACATTTTAATGCTTGCATAGGGCAGTGAAAAGAGATCAAGAAACTAATGGAAGTAAATAATGATCTTATAACTGCTAGACTTACATTGGAGTTTGATGTTATTCCATAAGAAAAAAAAATTTAAAGATTTTATTTATTTATTTATTTGAGAGAGAGAGAGAGAAAGAGAGCATGAGCAGGAGAGAGCAGTAGCAGGGGGAGGGGGAGGGGCAGAGGGAGAAGGAAAAACAGACCCAAGACCCTGGGATCATGACCCATGCTGAAATCACACACTTAACTGACTGACCCACCCAGGAAGAATAATTTTTATTATTCACCCCATAAGAAAAATTTTTAAAGCCTCATATAAAATTGTATCTTAGGTTATATTTTTATTCATACTACTTTGACTTATGGCTTTAGTACCTTTACTATTCAATATTGTCAGTAAATTTTTATATTGTATATAATATTAATTAAGATCAACTAAATCAGAGTGCCTGGCTGGCTCAGTTGGAGAGCATGTGACTCCTGATCTCAGGGTCTTGAGTTCTAGCCCCATGTTGGGTGAAGAAATGACTCGGGGTGGGGGTGGGGGGACTTAAAAAAAGTCAATTAAATCTCTGGAGCCTACTTTTGGAAAAATTAAATCTCATTTTGGCATAAATGTTATTTAACAGAAATTTCTTTTGTCTTATGAATCTTTTAACTAAACTTTTAATTTTGAAATAATTATAGATTCACAGGAAGTTGCAAAATAGTACAGAAAGGTTACATGTACCCTTCACCCAGCTTCCTCCAATGGTACCATGTTATATAACCATCCAAACCAGGGCACTAACACTGATACAGTTCGCAGACCTTCTCAGATTTTACCACTTTCACACACATTTGTGTGTATACAGTTCCGTGCAATTTTATCACTTTTATAGATTTATATAATGCCTTATGAATTTAAAATTTATGAAAATAAATAGCTTAACTTTTTAAAATAGTAAACTTTGCTTAACTGCCTTTCTTCTCTTCAAGAAAGGCTGCCTCAAAAGTCATTTTCAACTTTCAAACGGAAGAAAAGCTATTCTCGCACCCATTATACACCACATATCATACTTCATTAGCCTATTGTATAGAAGATATTTGTGATAATATCTACATGGACACATATATTTTTTGGAAGTAGGCTCTATACCCAGCACAGAGCCCAGCGCAGAGCTTGAACTCACGACCCTGAGATCAAGACCTGAGCTGAGATCAAGAGTCGGACACTTAACCGACTGAGTCACACATGCATCCCTACATGGATATAAGTTTTTAAAAATCAAGTAGGAAATTTTTATAAAAGAAAAACTAACAATTCCTTTGTCTACACTACTAACTTGTATTAGCAGTAATATCCTTTCTGGGGAGAGGGAAATTCACACTAAGAGTAGGCTAAATGTTTGGCCACCTTAACAAAAAAATATCACTTACTCAAAAGAGCACTGATAATAACTATTGGATTATTATGTCTACAACTCAATAATGTACTATGAGATGTAGATACTATCACTTCTATATAGGAGTGTCTTGGTCTGTTCAGGCTGCTATAACAGAAGACCATGGATAGGCTGCCTTGTAATAATAGAAATTTATTTCTCACAGTTCTAGAGGCTGGAAATCTAAGATCAGGGTGCCAGCAGGGTCAGGTAAGGGTCCTCTTCTGGCTTATAGATTTTTCCTTATATCCTAACACAGGAATAGCAGATGGGAAGCTCTGTAGAGTGTTTCTTACAAGAACATTATTCCCATTTATGAGGGCTCCACCCTTACAAGCTAAGTACCTCCCCAAAGCTCCAAAAAACGCTCCTAACACCATCACACTGGCCACTAGGATTTCAATATAATGAATTCCAGAGGGGACCCAAACATTCAGACTATAACACGGGGTAAGAAGACTAAAGAAGGCTTAGCTCAAAAAGCAATATATTGAGCCCAATCCACTTCTATAGACTTATATAATCAATTGTCAGCTTAACATTTCCTTTTAACTATGTCAAGAGCACCTAAAATTCAATATTCCAAAACCGAATTCTTGATATCTAAGGTCTTCCTCCAGTTTCTTCTTTCACTGAATGGTACCATTATTCATTCAGCATTACAGACTGGAAGCTTGATTATCCTTGATAATTTCCTTCATTCACATGCTCCCTGCTTCATCCAATCCACCACTAAATTCTGTCATTTTCACCTCTAAATATTTCTGAACTTGTCCACTTTTCTCCATTTCTACACCCAGCACAAGCTAGAGCAAACTATACCTCCTGCCTGCATGACTATAATAGTATACTAACTGCTTTCTCCCAGATCATTCTTGTCTCCCTCCAATCCATTCTCTGAATTGTAGCCAGAAGAATCTTTCTAAAACGCAATTCCTTCACTCTCCTGTTTAAAATCCTTCAGTGGGGGCGCCTGGGTGGCACAGCGGTTAAGCATCTGCCTTCAGCTCAGGGCGTGATCCTGGCATTGTGGGATCGAGCCCCACATCAGGCTCCTCTGCTATGAGCCTGCTTCTTCCTCTCCCACTCCCCCTGCTTGTGTTCCCTCTCTCGCTGGCTGTCTCTCTGTCGAATAAATAAATAAAATCTTTTAAATTAAAAAAAAAATCCTTCAGTGGCCTTCCACAGCTTTTTCAGCTCAGGTCCAACAATCTCTATGCACACTACCTACTTCTCCAGAACAATTTTCTGCATCCCCCTCCCATCTGTGCTCTAGCCACACTAGGCCTCTCAAGTTCTTTAAATGAACCAGGATCCCTTTACCTGGTATGAATACCAGGCTGTTTTCTCCAACTTCAGATAATCAAAGGCCATCCATTCTTCAGTTCTCGTATGTACTTGCTTAAGGAAATTTTCCTTGATCTCCCAGACTAGATTATATTCCTTTCATAGTCCCCCTGAACTTTTCCTTCAGAGCATTTATCACTGTTTACAATAACATATTTGTGTGATTATTTGGTTAATGTCTGTAAGCCCTATGAGGGAAGAATAAGTGTTTTTGTTGTAGTTTTATTTTGAACACATCTCCTCACTACTTATAACAGTGCCTAGCCCATAGGAGGCAACCAACAAATGTGTACTGGTTGAATTAATGAATGAATGGAAGGGCAAATAGATCCATATAGCTTAAATCAATAAATGACATTAAAGGCTTTTAATAAATCAAATATACAAAATTACATTTGTATTTTGGAAACATAATCTTAGCTGCATGATGGAAGACTGATTTAAGAGGGGAGAGATCTGAACAGGGAGTATGGTCAGATGGTTACAGTATACATGAGAAACGGTAAAGACTTAAGGCAGTGTCAGTAGAGAAGAAGAATAGATTCATCATATAGTTATTCTGGAGGTAGTATAAAATGATTTGATGACCAACTAAATATAAGAAAGTGAGAGAGAAACTAGAGACAAGTTTCTGGCCCTTGGCAAGAGGAACTATTACTACAAATATTAAGTCATTTTCACGTTAGTACCTTCCTTGTTTTCAATATTGGTCCATTAATCTACCAGTTAGTATTTATGAATTACTTAGCTTATTTCTTTGATGCCCTGAGAGAGATATAAAGAAGTGAGACACTTTGAGGACTTTAAAATCTAATTGTTAGTACCGTATATCCAAACAATGGAACATTGTTCAACCAGAAAAAGGAATAGTTACTAATCTAGGCTGCAATGGATGAAACTTGAAAACATGATGCTGAGTAAAAGACACCTGACACAAAAAGTCACATATTACCCCACTTACATGAAATGTCCAGAACAGGCAAACCTATAGAGACAGAAAGTAAATTAGTGGTTGCCACTGGCTGGGAGGCAGTGAAGAACGACTAAAAATCGATATAGGGTTGCATTTTTTGGAGCGATGAAACATTCTAGGGTTAGACAGTGGTGGTGGTTGTACAACATTGTGAATAAACTAAAAACCACTGAACTGTATGCTTTCAAGGGGTGATGTTTAGGGTATGTAAATTATATCTTAATTTAAAAATCTAATTGAGGTAACACGTAACACAAAACCCTATTAACAAGGTAAAATACACTCTTCTGTAGGTAAACGACAATGCAAATTGCCAAGTGATCATAGGTGCCATAGGGAGTAAATAGGCCTAAGCTACCAGAGAAGTGGGCAGGAAGGCTATGTGGAGATAGAACCTGAATTTGGCTATGAGAGATAACCGGATGAACAGTGAAGGAAAGATAAGAGAAATCACTCCAAGGAAAAGAAATGGCAAGAACAAAGGCATAGAAGCTGAAGGCTTCTGATACGCGTAGTTCACCTCCAAAAGCTGCAGAAGATAGTGTGGGGACAAATCGTTAAGAGCATAAATATCAAGCAAAAAACAAATGAATTTGTCTTTTAGGTGTTTCTTTATACACATTCTGTGGAATCTGGATCCTATGACATACCTTCACAGAAGGCTTCTGATGTTCACTAAGCTTGGAAAATCCTGCATACTACAACCCCACTTAGTGTTTCAGAACTAATACTGAATATTAAAGGCGCTGGGAATTCGAGGAGGAGTTAAGATGGCGGAGGAGTAGGGGTCCCCTTTCTTAGCTGGTCCCCTGAGTCGAGCTGGATACCTACCAGACCATTCTGAAAACCCACGGAATCAGCCTGAGACGCAGGAAGATACATCTGGGTTTCTACAAACGAACATCTCCAGCGCTGAGTATTGAGGTACCAAGCAGGGACCGTGAATCTGCGCACAGATATTGGAAGATAAACGGAAGGAGGAGGGAGCCTCCGTGCTCGGGCACCAGGAAGCGGTAGCCACCCGCACTGGGGAGCGGGTGGACTCGCGGCACCGGCAGAGAGCAGACTGAGACCTGAGCCTGGGAACATGCGAGCGACCAGACTGAAATCCGGAGCTCCGGTGCGCTCACTGGAACTAGACTGAAACCGGGAGCTCGGGAGTGCGCGCGCGCAACCTGACTGAAAACCAGAGCTCCGGAGCGCTCACTGGAACTGGATTGATACGGGGAGCTCGGGAGCGTGCGTGAGACCAGACTGAAAACCAGCGCTCCGGAGTGCACCCGAACCACACTGAAACAGAGAGCTCGGGAGCGCTCACAAGAACCAGGGCCGGCTGGCGGTGTTAGAAACACAAAGGACAGAGACCAGCCGGCCCTGGAAGTGAGGGCTGGGACACCGGCTGTGGGGCGCACAACCCGGGATGCTGCAGGGTTTTTAGCAGCACCAACAGTAACAGAGTTAAAGACGCCAAGAGAGCTCAGTGGAGAGCGGACTGCGATCTCTCTGTTCTGAGACAGAGACTAGGATTCGGCCACTGCTGCTCTGACTCTCAGAGGAGCCAAAGAAAACCTCCAGGGAAAGCCGCCAGAGAACAAAAACCCGGAAATACCAGCTCACATTGTGCAAATCCCCATCCCCCCTCGCAGGGGACAGGGAGACTCTACCCAAACAGGGTTGCCTGAGTATCGGCGCGGCAGGCCCCTCCCCCAGAAGGCAGGCTGAAAAATCAAGAAGCCCACATCTCTAAGGTCCCTGTAAAACAAGTGCACACTGCCTGGGTCCTGGTTAATAATTTGGGCTCTGGACAACCCCACAACTTCTCCTCATCAGAATGACGAGAAGGAGAAATCCCCCCCAGCAAAGAAAAGATAATGAGTCTGTGGCCTCTGCCACAGAACTGATGGATATGGATATAACCAAATTGTCAGAAATGGAGTTCAGAGTAGCAATGGTCAAGATGATGTGTAGACTTGAAAAAAATATTAACGAAAATATTAATGAGAATATAGACTCTCTAAGGGTGGAAATGAGAGCGAATCTGGCAGAAATTAAAAATGCTATGAATCAAATGCAGTCAAAACTAGATGCTCTGACGGCCACGGTAAATGAGGCAGAAGAACGAATTACTGAATTGGAGGATGGGATGGTAGAAGAGAAAGTTAAAACAGAAACTTGGCTCAAAAAAATCCAATCTCAAGAATGTAGGTTACGGGAGATTACTGACTCGATGAAACGTTCCAATGTCAGAATCATTGGCATCCCCAAAGGGGTGGAAAAAGAGAGAGGTCTAGAAAAAATATTTGAAAAAATCGTAGCTGAAAACTTCCCTAATCTAGCAAAGGAAACAAGCATTCGTGTCCAAGAGGCAGAGAGGACCCCCCCCAAGTTCAACCACGACAAACGTACGCCACGTCACGTCATAGTGCAAATCGCAAATATTAGATCCAAGGATACAATATTGAAAGGGGCCAGGGCGAAGAAATTTCTCACGTACAGAGGCAAAAATATCAGAATTACATCAGACCTGTCTACACAGACCTTGAATGAGAGGAAGGGTTGGCAGGGTATTTTTAAAGCTCTATCCGAGAAAAACATGCAGCCAAGGACCCTTTATCCAGCAAGGCTGTCATTCAGAATTGATGGAGAGATAAGGACCTTCCAGGATCGCCAGACACTAACCAATTTCGTAACCACGAAAACAGCCCTACAGGAGATATTAAGGGGGGTTTCTAGAAAAGTAAAAAGGCCCCAAGAGTGATACAGAACAGAAATTTACAATCTATAGAAACAAAGACTTTACAGGCAACATGACATCATTAAAATCATATCTCTCAATAATCACTCTCAATGTGAATGCCCTAAATGCTCCCATAAAACTCCACAGGGCTGCAGATTGGATAAAAAAAACATGACCCATCCATTTGCTGTCTACAAGAGACTCATCTTGAACCTAAAGATACATCCAAACTGAAAGTGAAGGGATGGAAACCTGTTTTTCATGCCAATGGACCTCAAAAGAAAGCTGGGGTAGCAATTCTCATATCAGACAGATTAGATTTTAAACTAAGGACTGTAGCTAGAGATACAGAAGGACACTATATTATTCTTAAAGGATGTATCCAACAAGTGGATATGACAATTATAAATACCTATGCCCCCAACAAGGGAGCAGCAAGATACACAAGCCAACTCCTAACCAGAATAAAGAGACATAAAAATAAAAATATGTTAATAGTAGGGGACCTCAACATTCCACTCTCAGCAAGAGACAGATCACGTAAGCAGAAATCAACAAAGAAACAAGAGCTTTGAATGACATACTAGACCAGATGGACCTCATAGATATATACAGAACACTGCACACCAGAACAACAGAATACACATTCTTCTCGAATGCACATGGAACTTTCTCCAGAACAGACCATATACTGGGTCACAAAACAGGTCTCAACCGATACCAAAAGACTGAAATTATTCCCTGCATTTTCTAAGACCACAGTGCCTTGCAAATGGAACTCAATCACAAGGAAAAATTTGGAAGAAACTCAAACACTTGGAAACTAAGAACCATCCTGCTCAAGAATGATTGGGTAAACCAGTAAATTAAAAATCAATTTAAACAATTTATGGAGACCAACGAGAATGAAAACACAACAGTCCAAAACCTATGGGACATGGCAACGGCGGTCCTAAGGGGAAAAACATGGCCATCCAAGCCTCACTCAAAAGAACAGAAAAATCTAAAATGCAGTTTTTATATTCTCACCTCAAGAAGCTGGAGCTGGAACAGAAGAACAGGCCTAACCCATGCACGAGAAAGCAGTTGATCAAGATTTGAGCGGAGATCAATGAATTAGAAACCAGGAGCACAGTAGAGCAGATCAACAGAACTAGAAGCTGGTTCTTTGAAAGAATAAATAACATTGATAAGCCACTGGCCAGACTTGCTCAAAAGAATAGAGAAAGGACCCAAATTAATAAAATTATGAATGAAAGGGGAGAGATCACAACCAACACCAATGAAATAGGAAGGATCATTAGAAACTTTTTTCAACAGCTTTATGCCAATAAATTAAACAACTTGGAAGAAATGGATGCCTTCCTGGAAACCTATAAACTACCAAGACTGAAACAGGAAGAAACTGATTGTTTAAACAGACCAATTAATTATGAAGAGATTGAAGCAGTGATCAAGAATCTCTCCAAAAACAAGAGTCCAGGGCCTGACAGATTCCCCGGGGAATTCTACTAAACATTCAAAGAAGAAATAATATCTATTCTCCTGAAGCTGTTTCTAAAATTGAAACAGAAGGAAAACTACCAAACTCATTCTATGAGGCCAGTATTACCTTCATCCCCAAACCAGGCAAAGACCCCATCAAAAAGGAGAATTACAGACCGATATCCCTGATGAATATGGACACCAAAATTCTCAACAAGATCCTAGCTAATAGGATCCAACAGTACATTAAAAGGATTATCCATCATGACCAAGTGGGATTCATCCCTGGGATGCAAGGGTGGTTCAACATTCGCAAATCGATCAGTGTGATAGATCGTATCAACAAGAAAAGAGTCAAGAACGATAAAATCCTCTCAATAGATGCAGAAAAAGCATTTGACAAAATACAGCATGCTTTCCTGATTAAAGCCCTTCAGAGTGTAGGGATAGAGGGTACATTCCTCAATTTCATGAAAACCATCTATGAAAAGCCTACAGCAAATATCATTCTCAATGGGGAAAAGCTGGAAGCCTTTCCCTTAAGATCAGGAACACGACAAGGATGCCCACTCTCGCCATTATTATTCAACATAGTACTAGAAGTCCTTGCAACAGCAATCAGACAACAAAAAGGGATAAAAAGTATCCAAATCGGCAAAGAAGAAGTCAAACTGTCTGTCTTCGCAGATGACATGATACTCTATATGGAAAACCCAAAGAATCCACCCCAAACTACTAGAAGTTATAGAGGAATTCAGTAATGTGGCAGGATACAAAATCAATGCTCAGAAACCAGTTGCATTTCTATACACGAACAATGAGACTGAAGAAAGAGAAATTAGGGAATCCATTCCATTTACAACAGCACCAAAAATCATACGTTATCTCGGAATTAACTTAACCAGAGACATAAAGGATCTATACTCTAGAAACTACAAATCACTCTTGAAAGACATTGAGGAAGGCACAAAAAGACGGAAAAATATTCCATGTTCATGGATCGGAAGAATTAACATAGTTAAAATGTCTATGCTACCCAGAGCAATCTACACTTTCAATGCTATCCTGATCAAAATACCAATGACATTTTTCAAAGAGCTGGAATAAACAGCCCTTAAATTTGTGTGGAACCAGAAAAGGCCACAAATCACCAAGGAATTGTTGAAAAGGAAAAACAAAGCTGGGGGCATCACACTGCCGGATTTCAAGCTGTACTACAAAGCTGTGATCACAAAGACAGCATGGTACTGGCACAAAAACAGACACACAGACCAATGGAACAGAATAGAGAACCCAGAAATGGACCCTCAGCTCTTTGGGCAACTAATCTTTGACAAATCAGGAAAAAACATCCAGTGGAAAAAAGACAGTCTCTTCAATAAATGGTGCTGGGAAAATTGGACAGCTACATGCAAAAGAATGAAACTTGACCACTCTCTCACACCATACACAAAGATAAACTCCAAATGGATGAAAGACCTCGATGTGAGACAGGAATCCATCAAAATCCTAGAGGAGAACATAGGCAGCAACCTCTACGACATTGGCCACAGCAACCTTTTTCATGACACATCTCCAAAGGCAAGAGAAACAAAAGAAAATATGAACTTGTGGGGCTTCATCAAGATAAAAAGCTTCTGCACAGCCAAGGAAACAGTCAAAAAAACTAAGAGGCAGCCCACGGAATGGGAGAATATATTTGCAAATGACACTACAGATAAAAGACTCATATCCAAGATCTACAAAGAACTTCTCAAACTCAATACACAAGAAACAAACAAATCAAAAAATGGGCAGAAGATATGAACAGACACTTTTCTAATGAAGACATACAAATGGCTAACAGACACATGAAAAAATGTTCAAAATCATGAGCCATCAGGGAAATTCAAATTAAAACCACACTGAGATACCACGTTACTCCAGTTAGAATGGCAAAAATTGACAAGGCAGGAAACAACAAATGTTGGAGAGGATGTGGAGAAAGGGGATCCCTCCTACATTGTTGGTGGGAATGCAAGTTGGTACAGCCACTCCGGTAAACACTGTGGAGGTCCCTTTAAAAGTTAAAAATTGAGCTACCCTATGATCCAGCAATTGCACTACTGGGTATTTACCCCAAAGATACAGACGTAGTGGAGAAGGGCCATATGCACCCCAATGTTCATAGCAGCTTTGTCCACAATAGCTAAACTCTGGAAGGAGCCGAGATGCCCTTCAGCAGATGACTGGATTAAGAAGATGTAGTCCAGGGGCGCCTGGGTGGCACAGCGGTTAAGCGTCTGCCTTCGGCTCAGGGCGTGATCCCGGCGTTATGGGATCGAGCCCCACGTCAGGCTCCTCCGCTATGAGCCTGCTTCTTCCTCTCCCATTCCCCCTGCTTGTGTTCCCTCTCTCGCTGGCTGTCTCTATCTCTGTCGAATAAATAAACAAAATCTTTAAAAAAAAAAAAAGAAGAAGAAGATGTAGTCCATATATACAATGGAATATTACTCAGCATTCAGAATGAACGATTACCCAACATTTGCAGCAACATGGACGGGACTAGAGGAGATAATGCTAAGCAAAATAAGCAGAGAAAGACAATTATCATATGGTTTCACTCATTTATGGAACATAAGAAGTAGGAAGATCGGTAGGAGAAGAAAGGGAAGAAGAAAGGGGGGAGTAAACAGAAGGGGGAATGGACCATGACAGACTATGGACTCTGGGAAACAAACTGAGTGCTTCAGAGGGGAGGGGAGTGGGGGAATGGGATAGGCTGGTGATGGGTATTAAGGAGGGCACATATTGCTTGGTGCACTGGGCGTTATACGCAAGTAATGAATCATGGAACTTTACATCAAAAACTAGGGATGTACTGTATGGTGACTAACATAATAAAAATATTATTACACACACACAAACACACACACACACACAAAGGCTCTGGGAATTCTGCATTAAGGAAACTGGTTTAATTTAGCTTAACACATTACTTGTCTTATGTCACATTTATGTTGTCATGGAACCTTTCCCCGCTGGGAAACACTGCGGAAGATACTTCTGCAGATGAAAGGAAGCAAGTAAAGTGCCAACAGAGTGGTAGGGATTGATGGATGCTGAGGTAACAGGAAAAAAGAGATAGCCTGGCTATGAAAATAAGGAAAAAGGGAAGTAGATTTAATTTATAATTCTGTCAATTAGGAGGGGACCTGTGAGTAATGTTAGAGATGGAAAAAACAGGAGAAATAGAAAATGCTAGAGAGAAAAACAACGAAGAGAAAGAAAGGTTCCAAAAAAGGTAGGAAAATATGAGCATAAAAGCACTAGTAGAGGCTCATCCCAGGAAAGAAACCCTTCCTTTAAGATCTGCAGGAAAGATAAATGTTTCAATATAGATACAAAGATATTTAGAGGTAGAAAAATATGAAGACAGGAAAATGGCTATCAGGTGGCTTAGATCATCTTTCTTGCTTCGTTGTTTCTGGTCATTACCTTTCCAACTACTAGCTGAATTTCTCTTGAATTAGTATTGTCTTCACTTCTAGGAGCACAACACCTTTATCTTAATCAAAAAGTATCATTCATTCATCACCAAGTTCCTGCTATGAGCTAGGCTCCGTGCTAGGCAGTGAGAATAAGCAAAGCACAGCTTCTTACGGTGAGGAGCTCATGGTCTAAATGAGCAGTTTTAGGTCTGTGCAGATTAAAAAGTATAAGACCAAGGGACAGCTCCACCAAGTATTGTACTTGCACAGTTCTTAAGTGAATGTTCTTCCCCCTTTTCAACTGGAAAAACTCCTACTTATCCTTCAAAATACACCTCATCTGTCCCTGAAGACTTCCTTCATCCTTCCTGCAGTTAACCACTTCCTCCTTTGAACCATACTTTTTATACCATTTATTATGTACGATGAAATGTATCTGTCTTATTAGACCATTTCTTGGTGTCATCCTTGCACATGGGGTACTTAGCCCATCCTATATATAAAACATGATCTATCCTTCAAAGTTTGGCAAAATATCTCCATTAAACTGTCCCTGATCTTACAGCTACAAAAAATTTCCTCCTCTTCTAATCGTTCATAACATTCTAAATCAGTGCTTCTCAAGCTTAATATGCATATGAACCACAGTGGGATCTTGTTAAAATACAAATTATGATTAAGGCAGATTCTGTGTTACTAAGTGCCCAGACATAAACCAGGCAAAGAATTACTTATTTATCTGATACAAAATAAAGTCAAAGGATCCTTGAAGGTTTCTATACTACAGTTCACATATATATGTCATTACATTCTTCCATTTACATACATGCATTTCATTACTGCTTTTGGATATAGTTTTATACTATCGACTTGAATATTCAGCCTGGATTTCATTATCCATCTATTTATTCATTTATTGGTTTATTCACACATAGCTCATGTTCTTTTAACTTGTACTTATGGAACTTGCTTTTATACATATTATCTTAAATATCTCACAGTATTATGTATGCTTTTCATTTAAAAAATTTTTTTTTCGTTTTTAGGGCGCCTGTGTGGCTCAGTTGGTTGAGCGTCTACCTTCAGCTCAGGTCACAATCTCTCTCCCTCTGCTGCTCCTCTTGCTTGTGCTTTGTCAAATAAATAAAGAAAATATTTAATTTTTTTTTTCATTTTTAAAAAAGATTTATTTATTAAAATTTGAGAGCAAGTGAGCACGTGACAGCATGTGCACGCAGGGGGAAGGGCAGAGGGAGAGGAATCTCAAGCAGACTCCAGACTAAGCACAGAGCCCAACAATCCCAGGACCCTGCGATCACAATCTGAGCCGAAATCAAAATTCAGACACAACCAAATGAGCCACCCAGGTGCCCCATTTAAAAACATTTTTAAAAAAATAATCTCTACACCCAACATGGAACTCAAACTCACAACCCCAAGATCAAGAGTTGCATGCTCTATGAACTAACCCAGCCAGGTGCCCCTGCTTTTCATTTATAGGTGAGAAAATAGAAGCTACAGAAGTTATGTAACCTGCCTGATATCACATACTACTCTAAGACTTAGGACTTTAACTGAAGTCTGCTGGCTCTACATCCAGAAATTTTTTAGTGATACCATCCAAAATGTGCTGTTTTATAGTCTCAAGTATCAATGTCATATGAGATAAAAACAGAAATCATTTATTCTTTCAACAATTATTTCGTGATGTTTATGTTCTGGGTTCTGTGGTACAAGTGCTGGAGTTATAGAAAAGATTAGGGAATTCTCTAAGGGACAGTTAAGCAAGGTTTCACCAAGGAAGGAGCATTCCAGTCCAGTCTTAAGTCTCAACTCCAGGTAAGGAGGAGAAAGGCATTCTAAGCATGAGGACCAGGATACACACAGGTATGGAGACAGGACACCAAGGCACATTTTAGAACAAAGGATAAGCATGTACAAGCAGTACAGATTGGTATCATTAAGAGAGACTTGGACAGAATCTAGACGGAAAATATACACTGAAAACACTCATGGTTAGAGTAAAAGCAGCAAAGGGAGAAGAAAGAATTTATATAATATGCTTAGGAACCAGAGAAAAGAGAGTTGCAGAGTCAAATTTTCATGTTAGAGAACAATAAAAAATAAGTGTGGAGCCAGTTAATAGTGAAAACCGAGCAGCATCATTACTAACATGTACCAAGCTCTTAACTCTACTGGATATAGTACTAAGTACTCTGAGTTTGCAAAATATTTAAGCACTTGTGTATTAATTCCCATTTTGTATATGAGAAAACTGAAGCTGAGAGGCTAAGTAACTTGGGCAATATCACAGAGATAGTAACTGGCAAAGCCAGGATGCAAACCCAGGACTCTTAACACTATACTTCAGATACACTATTCAATTTACAAAAATGTAAGAATCATCACAATTTCATGGAAAGAATTCTGATTAGTTCTTCATTCAGATCCTTCATGTGGAGGTTACTGAACTTCTCTAAGCCTCATTTTCATTATAAAATACAAGAAAAATGATGCTCAGCATAATTCTTATAAAGACCACACAAGCCATTTCCTTAAAATACTCTGTAAATTTAAAATGTACAATGTCATACACTTAAGGGTATTATTATACATGTCTATCTTTGTGTATACATCTTCGGATATACAGGGAGTCTATATCTTTAGAAGCTACACGGAGAAGTTCAAATAAACCTTATATCCATTAGGTTAGGTTTACTTAGTCCAGGTTTCTTGGTTTAGTATATAGAGTCAATGGGTTAGCTTGTTGTATCATTGTTAGGTCTTTTTTAGGTGTATTTGAGAAAGGTTATTTCAGGGGGTTAGGGGGTGGATAAGAAATATATACACACAGTTACATGAGTTTGAACAATGATAAGACAATTCTTTAAAAAGTCTGGTAAATTAAAGTTGATATTCCTCCAGAAGCACTATGCTATCAAATTTAAGCAAACTGAAATACTTTGGGTTGCTATATTTCACCAAATATTCATATTAAGTTTAAGATAAGCATATCAGAGGAGCCTGGGTGGCTCAGTGGGTTAAGCCCGTCTACCACCCAGGTCATGATCCCAGGGTTCTGAGATCCAGTCCCATATTGGGATCCCTGCTCAGGGGGGAGTCTGCTTCTCCCTCTCCCCCTGCTCACGCTTTCTCTCTCAAATAAATAAAATCTTTTAAAAAATTTTTAGGAAAAAAGTAAAATAAAAGTATCAGCTATGTTCTCTATGATAAATAAAAATTGTATTTTCCATTTTAAATTATAACCAAAACTACAATACTTTTCGTTTCTTTCTTTTTCTCTAATTTAAATTTTAGGTAGTTAAAAACAGTGCGATATTGGTTTTTTTAAACAATGCCACTCAGAAATCAAAACAAGGAAAACAAAACAAAGAAAAACAAGCTGTACTAACTGATGCATCCTGAAACCAGATTTCTGAGCAAACGCTACGTTCTTCTTCTCTAGAGTGAAATTTCTACAGCTTCATGCATAATTTATTTTTTTATTATTGGGCAGTAAGTCCTGTGTACATAGCCTAATAAAAGTAAAATTTGAAACTGACTAGCAGAGAAAGATTCGGGTTACAAAGAGTCTGGTAAGGAACAGAGAAAAGGAGGAAAACAAACTTTCCTGTGATGTAGAAAAAGAAAAATCTCTCCGGCATAATTGCTTCCTCACGACAGGGCAAGGAAATAAGTAGAAGCCTTTGGGAACAACCCAATTGTATCACAAGAAGTTTCAAACATGCTTGGGCCCACTTCTCTGAATATTGAGGTCAAACACTATGAAACAGGAGAAAAACCGGGACGTCGGCAAGATATCAGAGTCCATTAAAAAAAAAAAGGAGAAAGGAGGAGAAGGGAGGAGAAAGGAGGAGAAAGAAGAAGAAGAAGGAGGAGGAGGAGGAGGAGGAGGAGGAGGAGGAGGAGGAGGAGGAGGAGGAGGAGGAGGAGAAGGAGAAGAAAAATACGACGACGACGACAAAAAAACCCACGAACTCCCGGAGGGAAGTTTGTATTCGCACTACCGAGTCTAATTCCAGCATAAAGTCATCTATCCATAAATAAGAGAGGAACACAGCTCCCCTACCTTGTTTTCATTCTCTGACACCTGGCCAATCTAACTACCCCTTTTTCGAGTAACAGCAAATCACTGCGGACATAAAATCTTACTGTTGCGTGGGCCCACCTGAGGTGCGGGGCGAGCCAGAAGCCCAACGAGTCATTCGGGACACCTCCCCCACAGCCCTCTGTCGGCCACTAAGGCCCTCTCGGAAGGCCGGGCAGGCGCAGAGGGCTCCGGTCCCCAGTCAGCTTCCTGCCTGTCCCCACCCAGCCGCAACCGCCTCAGCATGAGAAAGAGCCCCCCGCGTCGGACCCCGCGTCCACCGGGGGGACGGGCCTTCCCGGGGCTCAGCCTCACCTTCCGCGTCTGCCGAAGAGACAAAGGTGAAGTCCCCGTTCGTGGGGGAATACGCCGGGGGCGGACCCGGCGGCTGCATCTCGCGGCCCCTCTGCGGCTCGGCCCAGACCCCAAGGCGGCCGCGGCACCGGCCCGCACGCACGGCCTACGGTGAGGCCCGTGAGCCGGAAGGAGCAGGCTGGGAGCGAGGCCGGAGACAAGCTACCCCGAGACTGCCCCACTGAAGTCCTTTAGGTGGCGGCCGCCCAAGCACCACGACGCCGGCGCTCTGACAGGACCATAACAGTGACAGCGGCCCTTGGATTGGCTCTTTGTAATGTGCTCTGCCATTGGCTCCCGGGAGAAAGGTTCTCATTGGGTCTCCCTGTTGTTGATTCCGGAAGTTGACCCAAGGACGGGAAGTTCACTTCTAATTCTTGGAACCTCCAGTCTTCCCTTGCCTTCTGGGCTACCCTTGTTTACTTTACGTCTCTTCGCTTGTGGCTCTTCTTTACTTGTTTTCCAACGTTTTCGTTCACTGGATGGGCTTACAGAATTTTAGAACTAGGAACATTCCTAGAGGTCAGCTCCAGTCTAGCATACCAAGATTGCTTTGCTTTTAGTCCTTGACTATTCGTAAGGAGATTTTGAGTAAATTATATAGCGGCTCCGAGAGTCACGTGTGAAAGGAAGAGTGCTGGATTGGATTATAATAAAAAAGCAGATAAATTGTAAATTGCCACCCAGAAACTGGGGCTGTAGTCTAGCCACATTATGAGGGAGACAACTGAGGCCAGAAAAGGTAAGGAAGGAACAGAATTAGGATGGTACTCAAATCTGTCTTCTAGTCTAGTGCTCTTTTCACTACAAGTCCCTATCTATTGATAAACTTAACCACGTTTACGGACCCATCTACGTTTTTAAATGTTTGAATAAATATACTTAAATTTAATATCCAAGCCACATAACTGTGGCTTCCAATTTGGAGGGATAGGGTTTGAGGGTAAAACATGACACAGACTTGCAGAGATGCATGATGCATCAGCAGTAAAGCTATGGGAAGGCCCGGCATGGCCATCAATGAGTACAAGGAAATATTGAAATTTTTTGCATAGGAGTTAACAATTAAGTTGGTACCTAAAGGATGAGTAAAAACTTCTAGGCAAAGAGGTGTGGGGGGGTGTCAGCTTGGGTCATAACATTCCAGAGATCATTTAATGGACTTGGGATACTGAAAGTCACTTAGTTTTCTTGGAGCTTTTAAGTCTCATGGGAGAAAATAGCTACAGACTAGATTGCATGAATAGGTAAAGAAAAGATCATTAGGGATACCAGGGTGGCTCAGTCGGTTAAGGGTCTGCCTTCTGCTCATGTCATGATCCCAGGGTCCTGGAATCAAGTTCGGCATTGGGCTCTTTGCTCAGCAAGAAGCCTGCTTCTCCCTCCACCTGCCGCTCCCCCTGCTTGTGCTCTCTCTCTCTCTCTCTGGCAAATAAATAAAATCTTTTTTTAAAAAAGAAGAGGTCATTAATAATTTTGCATGCTATTCAAAGGATTAGCTTCCCCCCCCTCGGAAAGTGTTGAAGGAACCATTAAAGGAATTAGAGCAAAGGAAGGACATATCAGATATCCCTGTTAATTTTATTACTTAAAATATCCACAGTAGTGGGTATTTTGACTTGGCCAGCAGAGACTTGTATGAGACTTTTGCAGAAATATAAGTAATTCTTGGACTAGGGGTGCAGCATTGGAGATGGAAAAGAGGAAACATGTATGAGATATATTAAGTTTAAGAATCCACAGGACTTAGTGATCAATGGGAAGAGATTGGAAGTAAAGAAGAGGAAAGAGCCTAGTGTGACTTCATGTTTCTTGCTTAGGTGGTTGGAAGTGTTATCCATCAAGTGGGGAAACAGAAGAAGAGGAAGAAGAGGACCTCGTGTGGGGGGAGGGGAAGTTTTGAACACCATGAGCTTAAGAATATGCAGGTTGAGCTGTCTAGTTATTCTTTGGTAATAAGGACCCAGTGCACAGAGTTCTGAACTGGAGATAAAGGGTTGTAATTACCAGCGTATGGTTGGTAATTGCATCTATGAGTACAGATGAAATTTCCCAGGAAGAGTGTGGTGAGTGAAAGAAGAGTGTCAGGAATGATACTCTCTGGAACACCACCATTTATTTATTTTTTTTTAAAGATTTTATTTATTTATTCAACAGAGATAGAGACAGCCAGCGAGAGAGGGAACACAAGCAGGGGGAGTGGGAGAGGAAGAAACAGGCTCCTAGCGGAGGAGCCTGATGTGGGGCTCGATCCCATAACGCCAGGATCACGCCCTGAGCCGAAGGCAGACGCTTTAACCAATGTGCCACCCAGGCGCCCCGGAACACCACCATTTAAAGGCAATCTAGGAACTCCTGGCCTGCAAAGAAAGTGAGATGAGTTGCAGTTTGAAATAGGATTGTCAAAATAGGTAAAACTGGGAAAGTGACAGTTGAGCAAAGATTTGAAGGATGTGATTTGAGCAAAGATTTGAAGGATTTGTATTGGATCCACTTGGTTAAGTTGGAACTATGATTTGTAGAATTCATATTCCTATATGCCTTCAGGTTAGAGCTTCTCAAAAGAATAGTTTGCACAATATTTGTAAGGTAGAAGTGAAGCAGTAGCCATTGCACTGTGAGCCTCTTCTTAGATGTGGTGATGGACAAAAGCGGTGGGTTCCAGCTTCTCTTGATGGTCCTATGGTTTGCATTCAACCGTTCTTACTATTTGCAAACCCTGTCAACCAACAGAGGTCACTAGACAATTAGCTGTGACCCCACAGAGGTGGTAGCTACCCAGATCAACTGATTTTGTCAGGCCTACCTCAGGAGTTGGAACCCCTTCTCTGGTTCTTCAACTCCGTCTTCTAAACCTGCACATTCCCAGCCCTTATATCTTCAGATAATTTCTCTATCCCTTTCTCTCTCTCTCCTCATTTTGGAATTTCCATAATATGTATTTTGGTCAGCTTGATAGTGTCCCACAAGTCCCTGATACTCTGATCACCTTCATTCTTTTTTCTTTTCTTTGGGAGAAGGACTCTCTCTGTCTCTGTCTCTCTCTCAAATAAATAAATAAATCTTAAAAAATATTTTCAGCACATTGAAGACATTCCACCGTCTTGTTTTCTAGTTGCTGTTGAGAAATGAGCTTCATTTCGTTGAAGATGATTTTTTTCTGGTGGTTTTTTTTTTTTTTTGGTTGCTTTTAATATGTTTGCCTTTCTGTATGCAGAGAATGGAAACGGAAATGAGTAAGTGGTATGGATTTCTTGTTGGGGATACTGCTTGGAATTTATTGGATAACCTGAACCTCAAGGTTGTTGTCTTTCTTCAGTTACTGAAAATTTTGGTTATCTCTTCCAATAGTGCCACTACTCTTCTCTCCTCTCCTTCTGAAACTCCAGTTAGATATATAACAGTAATATAACACCTCCAGGATACTTTTAGCTAACAGTTTCATGGCACTTACTATGTGCCAGGTACTACTCTGTGTTTTTTTTTAAGGTTTCTTTATTTATTACAGAAAGAGAGAGGGAGTGGGGAAGGGGAGAGGGAGAGAGAATCTCAAGCAGACTCTGCACTGAGCATGGAGCCCAATGGAAGGCTCAATCCCACAACCCCAAGACCACTACCTGAGCTGAAACCAAGAGTCAGATGCCCAACCAACTGTGCCACCTCCACCCCACTACCATAAATGTTTTACATTAAGTCATTTAATCCTCATTACAACCTAATGAAGTAGGTATTCTTACTTTCCCCATCTTACGAATAAGGAATATGAGGCATATAAAAGTTAATCACTTGCCAAAGATCAGAGAAATACTAATTGGCAAAATCAGGATGTGGACCCTGGTAATCTGACTCCAGAGTTCTGACCACAATGCTCTGAAACCTCATTGTGTTTTGCTACTCTTCAGAGTTCATTATTTCCCCTTTGATGCTTTTTTTTTTTGGTGGTGTTGTTTAGTTTTGTTTTCTTTTTGGCTCCCTTCAAGTTAATGGGTCACTTCACACAGCTCTGGTTGTTTATTGAATTTGACACCTTGCATTCAACTTGCAGTAGCCACAACAGAATTTAAAAGAGTAGTGTTGATGTCGCTGCACAAAGGTTGCTATACTCTCAGTCACCGTGTTGTTATATAATCGTAAATTGTAGACATCCATTCCTCCCATCCAGACTTTGGGCAGCTGAGGTCAGGATATTTCCAGACTGTGATTCTTGTTTCTGGAATCTTGTTTAGGGAATTCATGTCCTGTTTTGGTTTTGTTGACTTTCTAGGAGTGGTACAAATGCTATGTTTAATTTGCTAATTTGACTTTCATGTTTTAAATATTGTTTAAGAGGACTAGTTTACTCACACTAAGAAACTTTAACCATGATATTCATTGAGACTACCTCAAACTCAAGTGGGAACCTCATGGGTTGTCTTTTGATTGGTTTTATATTTATAACTTTTTTTCTTATCTTAAAATTAATGCATAATTATTAGAGAAAACAGAAAGGAAAAATCACCCTATTATATTACCTATAGAGGTAAACACAATTAATATCTTGATGTAAATCTTTTCAATCCTTTTTCTAAGCATTTTGTATATAAAATATATTAATTCATACACATTGTTTTATAACATTAACATTTTCAATGTCACCATATATTTTTCTACATTTTTGATGCTGCCTTTTATTTCATTTAATGAAGATGTTATAGTTATTAAAGCCAATTCCCTGTCTTTGGACATTGGATTTCTTTCCAAATCTTCATAATTATAAACAGTACCATGATAAACCTTTGTACATATTCATGAATGCTTCCTTAGGATAAGATTTTCAAAGAGAAATAACTGAGGTCAAAGAGGGTGCAAATGTCTAAAGTATTTAAATGCATATTGCTAATTTGTCCTGTGAGAGGTAGCAACAAGTTGTACCTCCATTGGCCAAGTGTAAGAGTTCTTTTTTCTCTACTCCATCTCTGTTATCAACACTGGCTATAATCATTTTCTTAAACATGCTCATTGGATGAGTGATGCATATTTTGTTGTTTCAATTTTCATTTCATTGATTTCAATTAACTTATGATACTTCAAAGTACTTGAAAAGTGGAGAGAATCTAAATAGTGGGTGGAAGAGACATCTGAACGGGAATGAAATGAAATGTTTTCAATTTTTAATTAATACTAGTGAGAGAAGAATATAATGTAAAAATTGTAGTGTAAAGATAAATAAATCCCAGACCCCAGGCAACTGTCATTAAATTTATAGCCAAGGAAACAGATGTGTACACTTAAAGGAATGGATCTATCAATTTTACTTCTACATATATACCTAAGGGAAATGAAGTATATGTCCACACAAAAGCTTCTACACTATTGTTCATAACAGCATTATTCATAATAGCTAAAAAAAGAAGAAATTCTAATCCATAGTAACAAGTAATATTTGGTACATCCATATAATGGATAAAGGAGATGTGGCATACACACACACACACATACACAATGGAATATTATGCAGTTATCAAAAATGAAATCTTGCCATTTGCAAGGATGTGGATGGAACTAGAGGGTATTATGCTAAGTGAAATAAGTCAATCAGAGAAAGACAATTATCATTTGATCTCACTGGTATGGGTGCCTGGGTGGCTCAGTCAGTTAAGTCTCTGCCTTCAGCTCAGGTCATGATCCCAGGGTGCTGGGACTGGGCCCCACATTGGGCCTGCTGCTCCCCCTGCTTGTTCACTCTCTCTGTCAAATAAATAAATAAAAATTAAAAAAAAAGATCTGATATGTGGAATTTAAGAAACAAGGCTGAGGATCATAGGGGAAGAGAGGAAAAAATGAAATATAGATGAAACCAGAGAGGGAGACAAATGTTAAGAGAGTCTTAATCATAGGAAACAAACTGAGGGTTGCTGGAGGGGAAAGGGGTGGGGGCATGGGGTAACTGGGTGACGGACATTGGGGAGGGTATGTATTGTAATAAGCACTGAGTATTATATAAGACTAATGAATCACAGACCTGTACCCCTGAAACCAATAACATATTGTATGTTAATTAATTGAATTTAAATTACAAAATAAAATAAAATACTGGTCTGCCTTCAGGTTTTTAAGCATTGCATCTATAGTATTAAAGGAAAAACACTCCCATTACCTGACAAGTTATATTATGTTAGGAGTTGCTGCTCTTGCTAGCCTTAACTGTCTGAAATTCCCCAATGCCTCTCCAATTTTGGGAAATATTTTTAAGGAATACCTGTTGGGTATTCAAAACATGTAAAGGTAAATGCAACTTTATTTAAATGGGATCACTGAATATCTTTAAGCAACTGTGAAACAATCCTGGAACAAATAGAAATATATAAATGATCGAAGATTCTACCAGCCTCAGGCAGAGTTGTTGGGGGGGGTCTTCATGCTATTTGTATTAGTCATCAATTTCTATAGAACAGATTACCCCCCCCCCAAATAGTGGCTTAAAACAACTATAAATATCTCACAATTTCTGTGGCTCAGGAATGTGGGAGCTGGGTGGTTCTGGCTTAGGCTCTGTCATGAGGTTGCAGTCCAGATGTTGGATGGGGCTGCTGGAGGATCTGCTTTCAAGGTAGCTCCTCAGTGGGTTAGCAGGTTAATCCTGGCTGTTGGCTGAAGGCCTCAGTTTCTCATCCCTGGACTTCTCCATAGGCTGCTTGAGTGTCATCACAATATGGCAGCTCACTTCCCTCAGAGATCTAAGAGAGAACCAGTTGGAAGCTACAATGTCTTTTTAGAACCTAGCCTTGGACGGTCATTTCTGCTTTCTCCTATTGGTTACCCAGGTAAGTGCTATCCACTGTGGGAGGTGGGTACAATACAGGGGAGTATATACTAGGAGGTGAGGATCATTGGCGCCATCTTGAAGGGCAACTAACATACTATCTAAGGCAAAGGATTGGTCAAAACAGCCTTGACTTCATTTCCCCCACAGATTATCTAGAATGTATTTTGTAGTACATGAAACTTAAAGTTTTAACCAATTTTAAGTGTACAGTTCTGTGGTATTAAGTACATTCACATTCTTAAGCAACCACCATCACCATCCATCTCCAGAACTTTTTCATCTCCCTTGACTGAAACTCTGTACCCATTAAACCTAACTCCCCACCTACTTCTCTTTTTAATACCTTTTCTCTTAGAGATGCTTATGTCTCTAAGTGCTTAGGCTGCTGAAGGGTTTTTGCCTTCCCTAACAGTGCTTCAAGTTCTGGATCTTTTCTTCCTTTAATTCCTAACTCTACCTCTATCACCTTTACCCACTCCCTTAACTCATCAAATCATATAATTCTGGGTGTCATTCTTACAGGTCCCTCCTCTATTCTGGGTGATATTGGAAACAGGTGGCTTCTGTGACAGGCTAATTAGTTAGCTAATAAATAATCCCTATCAGGTAACTTCATACCTTAAACAAGTTGGAAAGGGTGTGTCTTTTCAAGGAGGCCACTGGAGAGTGTGTAGAATTAGAATCAGATGTTGGGGAGACATTTTTTAGGTAGAGGCCTTTTAGCATCTTTCAAATTTTTAAGTAGGTAGCTGCGTGATTTGCCCACTTCTCAGGCTGCTCAATGAGAGCAGAGTAGGAGACGGGCTATTTAATGAATTAAAGAACTGAGCTAGGCAGTAATTTGCCATTTGACTTGAGTTACCTAGTGCCTTATAGCCTCTACATGTAAATGAGAAAAATAAGCATAACAGAAGGCAGCTGACTCCTGGAAACTTAGCTGTAACAATGTACCTTCCAACGCAAGTACAAAAGATATTACAAAACGAACAATTCAATAGGAGTAACTACTTTATTCTCAACGTGTTTTTAAGAAGAATTTGTGGAATTATCATTACATTCCTAATAAAAGATAACATTATCCTCCTTTTATAAAGCAGCAGATATATAAGGCTGTCATACTAAAGCAGGGGAAGGGTTGGAGATAGAAGAGGAGGAGTTGGTGATGTGGGGAGAGAGTGCAGATGCTGGCACTGCTCTCCTCCAGCTGTTTCCTCCACCTCGCAGAGGTATAAAAAGCAGTCTGCTTGTGCTTGAGCCATAAGCTGAAGAGCGAGAGCCAAACGTTCTCTGCCTTTGGTCTCTATCAGGTTATCAGACTGCTATCTAGAGGCTCCATTTTTATAAAGTGGTCTAGGGCACTGGTTTTGGAGTCAGACCTGCCCACCCTTTCCACTTGATAGATGGATGACCTGAAGCAACTTAAAGTCTCTGAGCCTCAGTCTGCTCATCTGTCAAATGAAAGTCACTATAATACCAACCATATGAGCAGTTACTGTGTTAATCAGCAATTACACTAATGCATATAAAGTAAGAAGTTCAATATTGACCTATTGTATATGCTCAATGAATGGTACTGGTATTTTCCTCTGTGGGTTTCAAAGGGCACCAGATACTAGGTTTATCTTCCTTTTAAAAAAAAAAAATCCTCAACTTGCAAAATAAGTAAAACCTATTAAAATAAAACCTGCTCACTTCATGTATAAGACCCTTCACAACAGAGCCTCAACTTACCTTATTCTCCACCTTCATCTTCTGCCACGCCTACCTCCCTATGTGAGGTTCCACCCTCACGGACTTCTTGCTGTTTCCCAAAAATGCCTTTGTACGTGCACTTCCTCTAGAATGTCCTTTACCTGGTCTTACAGTCCCTCTAAGACCTAACTTAAATATCTCCTCCTAGGCCACATATTCTCCATATGCTCTCTCCTCTGTATTCCCACATGTAACTTAGATGTCTGCTTTAAACCTCTCGTCTACAGTGTTTTAAACTTTTTTTGACTATGACCCTCAGTTAAAAATACATTTTATCTCATGATCTAATATACACATCCATACACATTAAAAAATTTCACAGAAAGTAATGATCTTATGCTATGTGTGACACAATCTGTTATTTTCTATTCTTTCTGTCCTATTTCACTTAAAACAGATGCTGATTGCAACCCATTAAATTTATTTCATGTTCTAAAGGAGGTGACACCCTGCAGCTTAGGAAGAACACTACCCTAATCCACATCCTGCCCAGGATGTCAGCCTAGATCCAGGGCTTGTTTCCATGGTCACTTCTGGCTCTGACTCTCTGCTCCCATGTGTCTCTGGATTTGGGTCTCTTTGCCTCCTGCAGTGGTTCCTTTCTCTCTTCTCCAAGTGACTTGGATGGGAAGAACAGTCACTTGTCAATTTCTACAAGAAGGCCCCCATATATTTGTGGATATAGCAAGTATACTGAGTGCTTGTGGGAAATTGTGAAGGATAACTGTGATAGTTCTGAGCAGCAGATTAGTTAAAGGTAATATTGGCATTTCCACGCTCTCAAAGAGATGCTGAACTGTTTCTGCCAGGTGAGGCTCCAGCTGCCTGTCAGTCGCCTTGCCCTCTCCATCTCCATCTCTTACAGCCCCCTATGATACTCTCACAGTCCCGAGTACCACGAGCCAATTTAGGCACTGACATTTAATGATAGACATATGTGACAGATGCCACAGTGAAATGAAAGGGTCATGAGAGACAGATTCTCTAATTAAAGAAAGGCTACTTAATGAGATGCAGGGAGAAAATGAGATGTGGAGGTGAGGTGTGAAATTAGAGACAGTAGTTGGGATGTACTTTCCAGGCAAAATTCTAAGCCTGGGTTGTCCTTAAATATCCACTTTTTCTGTGCCCATACCCAGGATACTGGGGAATATGACACAATTTGGCAGATAGGTATGCTACAAATTCATAGTGACAAATTTCAACAAGAATATTTAGAAGCGAATGGTAAGAAAATGCTATGTACCAAAACTTGTGGCATGCAGCAAAAGCAGGGCTTGAGTAAAATTCTCATAGCCTTAAATATTTATATTAGAGAAAAGAATCTTATGAAGATTAATAAGTTTCTAGTTTAAGAAGCCAGAAAAACATCAGAGTACACCCCAGGATAGTAAACATAAGAAAATAAGTCAATGACACAGAAAATATAAATACACTCGAAATAAGTAATAAAGCTTGAAGTTGGTTCTTTAAAAAGAGTAACAAAATAGATAAAAGCCAAGCAAGACTGGGACATTTGGCTGTCTCAGTCAATAGAGCATGTGACTCTTGACTTTGGGGTAATGAGTTGAAGTCCCACGTAGAAGTTTCTTAAAAAAAAAAAAAAAAAAAGTCAAGCAAGACTGCTCAGGAAAAGATAGAATGACATAATTTTGTTAGCCGAAATGGAGACAGGCATGTGAATGTTTGCAGTAGCTTTATTCATGATCACCAAAACCTGGAAGCAATGGAGATGTCCTTCAATAGGTGAATGGGTAAACAACTGTGGTATACCCATAAATAGTGTATTATTCAGTGGTAAAAAGAAATGAGCTATGAAGCCATGAAAAGCCATAGAAGAAACTTAAATACATACCGCTAAATGAAAGAAGCCAAGTCTGAAAAGGCTACATAATGTATGAATCCAATTTTATGACATTTTAGAAACGGCAAACTGTTGAGAGAGTAAAAAAGCTCAGTGACAGTGGGTATTTACCCAAAGAAAATGAAAACACTAATTTGGGCAGGTATATGCACCTCTCTGTCTATTGCAGCATTATTTACACCACCCAAGATATGGAAGCAACCTAGGTGTCCACTGAGATGAATGAATACAGATGTGGTAGATATACCCAGTGGAATATTACTCAGCCATAAAAAAGAATGAAATCTTGCCATTTGCAATATGGATAGACCCACACGGTATTATGCTAACTGAAGTAAGTCTGAGAAAGACAAATACTGTATGATCTAAAATCTGAAAAATAAAACAAATGAACAAACAAACAATAACAAAAATAGAAACACAGTCGTAAATAGAACTGGTGGTTATTGCGAGAGGGGAGGAGGGTGGGAGGATTGGTGAAATAGCCGAAGGGGATTTAGAGGAACAAACTTCCAGTTATAAAATAAGTAAGTCATGGGGATGAAAAGTACAGCATACAGAATATAGTCAATAATAGGTAACAAACGGTAACTACTCTCATCACGGTGAGCATTGCATAATGTATATAGTTGTCATAACACTATGTTGTATACCTGAAACTAATATAATATGTCAGTTATACTTCAATTTTTAAAAAAGTTCAATGGTTGTCAGGAGCTCCGGAAGAGGGGAGGAAGGGTTGAACAGGTATAGCACAGGGTATTTTTTTTAGGACAGTTCAAATATTCTGCATGATACTGTAACTGTGCAAACATGACACTATGCATTTGTTGAACCCCTCAGAACTTTATAATGCAAAGAGTGAACCTTAATGTATGCAAAGTAAACAATCATTTAGGGGGTGCCTGGCTGGCTCAGTCGGAAGAGCATGCGACTCTGGATCTCAAGGTTGTGAGTTTGAGGCCCACATTGGGTGTAGAGATTACTAAAAAAAATAAATCAACTTAAAAAAATAATTTAGTGGTGTCTGGGTGGCTCAGTGGTTTAAGTGTCTGCCTTCAGCTCAGGTCATGATCCCAGGGTCCTGGGATCCAGCCCTGCATTGGGCTCCTTGCTCTGCGGGGAGCCTGCTTCTCCCTCTCCCTCTGCCTGCAGCTCCCCCTGCTTGTGCTCTGTCTCTCTGTCAAATAAATAAATAAATAAATAAATAAATAAATAAATAAATAAATAAATAAATAAATAAAATCTTTAAGAAAAAAAATCGTTTAGGTGGTCTGGGAAACCCAAAGATGGAATGAAGAATGCAGAACATTCTAACTATATTACAAATTGTGAAACAGCTCACTAGGGGATGAGGGGAAAAGATGCTGCCCTAAATAGCTTTGGAAATGAGTGGTCTGTAAAACTAAAGGCAAAAGAAACTGTACATTAGTGCTATACTCTAACTGATAAAGTTATCTTCAGTTGGGGTCTAGGTTAACAATTTTGATACTGCTATATACATTCAAACTGGAATAATTAAGTAAATGAATGGCAGATGGTAGGAACCAGGTTTCTCATTGCTGGAGTAGGAATTTACAGCAAGAGGAGGAGGCTGGAAAACCAATGTGGTTATACATTAGAATTGGAGACATCTGTATGGACTCATTTCACGTTTACCTTAATATATATGGTTACATCTAGAAATATATATATACATATACAAACACACACACTGTGAGATAATAGAAAATAAATATTGGTCTCTTCCCCCAGTTCCTGACACAGTGCCTGCAACCTTTGTAAGTTCCTAAGTGACAAGAGCACTAGGAGCATCTTTTGTTCAGGGCAGTGACTCTGGGTGGGCTCCTGATGGCTCCTGCATGGGGGCTGGTCACCAGAGAGACCAAGCCATGATTAGAAGCTTGGAATTTTCTTTTTTTCTTTCTTTCTTTCGTTCTTTTTTTCTTATTTTAAGATTTTATTTATTTTTGGGAGGGAGGGCAGGAGGGAGAGAGAGAGAGAAAGAGAGACAGCGAGCACGAGTGGGGCAGAGGGGCAGAGGGAGAAGCACACTCCCTGCCAAGCAGGGAGCCCAATGTGGGATGTGATCCCTGGGCCCTGGGATCATGACCTGAACCAAAGGCCGACACTTACCCGACTGAGCCACCCAGGGACCCAGAAGCTTAGAATTTTCTTTTTCTTTCTTTCTTTCTTTCTTTCTTTCTTTCTTTCTTTCTTTCTTTCTTTCTTTCTTTCTTTCTTTTTCTTTCTTTCTTTCTTTTTTTTTTTTTAAGATTTTATTTATTTATGTGACAGAGAGACAGCCAGCGAGAGAGGTAACACAGCAGGGGAGTGGGAGAGGAAGAAGCAGGCTCCCAGTGGAGGAGCCCGATGTGGGGCTCGATCCCGGAACGCCGGGGATCACGTCCTGAGCCGAAGGCAGACGCCTAACGACTGCACTACCCAGGCGCCCCAAGAAGCTTAGAATTTTCATTCCCACCCCTCATCCTCCACAGACTAGAGAGGGGATAGAAACTGAGTTAACAATTGATCATGCCTATGTGAGGAAGCCTCCACAAAATCCCAACAGCGCAGGGTTCAGGGAGTGCCAAGGTTGGCAGACAAATCCACGCCAGGAGGGTGGCACAGCCCAAACTCCAGGGGGCCAGAAGCTCCTGTGCTCGGGATCCTCCCAGACCTCACCCCAGGTAACTCATCTGGTGGTTCATCTGTATCCTTTGATAAACCGGCAAATGTGTTTCCTGGAGTTCTGTAGCTGCTCTAGCAAATTAATCAGACCTGAGGAGGGACACATGGGAACCTCCAGTTCGTAGCTTAATCAGACAGAAGTTGTGCATAACCCGGGGACCTACCACTTGTGATTGGCCTCTGAAGTGGGATGGAAGCAGTCTTGCGGGTCTGAGCCCTTAGTTGGTGGGATTGGACAGGATTTCCAGTAGACAGTGTTAGAATTGAGTTAATTTGTAGGACTCGCACCTGGTGTCACACAGAATTGTGTGGTGTGGGGAAAAGCCACCACGCATTTGACGACCAGAAGTGCCTGAAGTGTTCTGTATGCACAGTAAAGGAGACACACGGGCGAGGAAGAGGAGCTAGACGGAATGGAGTTTTTCTTACACGCGTACATATACATATCCGTTGCTCTGTCAGCTGAGAGGGCCTAGAAGCAATGACACTTCGGAAGCAATAAGCACTCACCAGACCCAGATCTTGGATTCTAATACCGTTCTCTAATTAAGGTAACCAGGGCACTTTGACAAAACGCCTAATTCTAGGACTAGGGCAGGAAATGTATAAGCCTGGAGCATTGTGTAGTGCCAGAAAAGTAAGGAAGTGCTCAAAATGAAGAAACAAACCAAAGACACCCACAGTAATAGGAGGAAGTCAAAGTGACATGGAAACCAACTAAAAGAGCTCACAGTAAAGCTGAGCAACTGGAACAATAAAATAAATAAAGTAGCATTGGGTTATATACCAAAGCATAAAATAAATATTCATGAATCCATACTGATATAAATTATTGAATAAATGAATAAATGGTGGTGGAGATAAATCTCCCATGCAAAGCTGCAAATAACTACATAGATAACTTTGCCCACAAGAAAGTGGAGCCTAACTCCCACTACGTAGACTGCACATAGTGACTTCCTCAGTGGTGTAGTGTAGAAAGGGGAGAAAAGTAGCTTCACAGAGGATAGACGGAACACCACCTTAGCCAGGTGATCAAGGTCAACATTAGCAGCAACAGAGTGTGTTGATAGTATGTACCCTGGATATATAAGGAAAATGATACTTTACACTTCTGTGATCTTCCTCTCCCAATGGCAGTACCCCAATCTAATCAGGAGAAAAACATCAGACAAGTCCTACAAAATACCTGACCAATACTCCTCAAAACTGTCAAGGTAATAAAAAACAAGGAGAATCTGAGAAATTGTCACGAGGCAAGAGGTTCTATGAGGAATGTAAGGAGACATGATGATTAAATGTAATGTGATATCTTGGATGGGATCCTGGAACAGAAAAGGGACACTGGTAAAAACTAAAGAAATCTCAAAGCGCTACAGACTTAATAAGGTATCAATACTGGTATATCAATTGCAATGAATATGCCATGCTAATGTAAGATGTTAATAATAGAAGAAGCTAAGTGTGGAGTGTATGGCAACTCTGAGTACTCTGTTTGCAATTTTTCCTGTAACTCTAAAACCATTCTAAAAAAATAAAGTTTGTTTAAAACATCAAAGGCAAGGGTGCCTGGGTCATGCAACTGGGTTAAGCATCTGACTCTTGATTTCGGCTCAGGTCATGATCTTAAAGTCCCTAGGGATCTTAGTGATGGAGCCCTACGTCAGGCTCTGAGCTCAGCACAGAGTCTGCTTGAGACTCTCCCCTCTGTCCCCTCGCACCCTCTCTCTAAATAAATACATCTTTTTACAAAAATCAAAGCCAAAACAGTAGTCATATCATAGATTAATCAGAACTTTAAAAGATATGGAAATCCATCAACTGTGATACCAACAAATTTGAAATAGACAAAGAAGACATGTTTTTAGAAAATTTCCCAAACTGATTCAAGAATTAGGAGAAAATTGGGGCACCTGTGTGGCTCAGTCAGTTATGCGTCTGCCCTCATCTCAGGTCATGATCTCAGGGTCCTGGGATGGAGCCCTGCATCAGGTTCCCTGCTCAGTGCAGAGTCTGCTTCTCTCCCTCTCTCTCTGCCCTCCCCCTGTTCATGCTCTCTCTCTCTAAAAATAATAAATAAATAAATAAATAAATAAATAAATAAATAAATAAATAAATAAATCCATCAAAGATATAAACGTAAGAGCTGAAACTATAAAAATTTTTGAAGAAAATCTAGGAGTAAATCTTCATGACTTCAGGTCAGGCAAAGTCTTAAGATATGAAAAACAAACACAAATAAGAACTAAGTTGGACTTCATCAAGATTACAAACTGTTGTGCTTTAAAGGGCATCATCAAGAAAGTGAAAAAAGAACCCAGAGAATGTCAGAACAACTTTACATGATAGCAAGTCATGTATCTGATAAAAGACTACTGTCTAGAATAAAGAACTCTTAACAATTCACCAATATAAAGATAAATAATTCAATTTTTTAAACAGGCAGAGGATCTGAACAGACATTTCTCCAAAGAATATATATAAACCATAAGAGCTCTTAATCAGAGGAAACAAATTGAGGGTTGCTGGCGGGGGTGGGGGGCGGTGATGGACATTAAGGAGGGCATGTGATGTAATGAGCACTGGGTATTATATAAGACTGATGAGGGCGCCTGGGTGGCACAGCGGTTAAGCGTCTGCCTTCGGCTCAGGGCGTGATCCCGGCGTTATGGGATCGAGCCCCACATCAGGCTCCTCCGCTATGAGCCTGCTTCTTCCTCTCCCACTCCCCCTGCTTGTGTTCCCTCTCTCGCTGGCTGTCTCTATCTCTGTCAAATAAATAAATAAAATCTTTAAAAAAAAAAAAAAAAAAGACTGATGAATCACTGAACTCTACCTCTGAAACTAGTAATATATGTTGATTAATTGAATTTAAATAAAAAAATCACCTGCAAATTATATATTTATATACAATATAAATATATATAAACCATCAATAAGCCAGAAAGGATGCTCAAAATCATTAGCCATCAGGGAAATGCAATCAAAGGCATGAAGAAACCCCTCTTCCCAACCACTAGGGATGTTTATAATAAAAAGGATAATAATAACAAGTGTTAACAAGGGCTTGGACAAATTAGAACCCTCACATCCTGGTGAAGTATAAAATAATGTAGCACTTAAAAAAACATTCCGGCTTTAAATTCTTTGTTAAATTCCTTTGAGGTGGTAAAACCTGCTGCTAATAGAGGAGAAAAGCTGCCCTTTAGGGAAGGAGCCTTATACAGAGACAGGAGAAGTGGTTGAGTGCATGTCATGCTAGGAAGCACATGGAAAAGAGGCAGAGGCTGAAAGGATGTGAACATGAGGTCCAAGAGAGCAGGGAGAAAGCGGCTTACAAGGAATAAAGACGGGCGCCTTATGGGAAGGAGGAAGAGAGGAGAAAAGTGAGGCCCTAGGTATGAGTTAGGCTGCGTACAGGCTTAAGCTGGTATAACAAGAACGCCCCCCCCCCCCGCCCGCCACCATGGCTTACAGAAAACAAAACTTTATTTTCCTCTTCTCTAACAGTCCAGAAGTGAGCAGTCCAAGCAGGTGGGTGTTGTTCTGTGCAAGCTTTCACACCCAGAAACCTACTTTTTGGACCCCTCTATTCCTTAGGCTATTGTCTTGTACTTCATGGCTAGGATATCCACCTTCCCTTTGCAGGAGTGCCCTATTCTGTAAAGAATGGAGGAAGTTCCATTAATGAGACAACCCCAAAAACCCAAGTCGAGATACTGAAAGAGTCTCACTTACTCAAGTTTGCAGTTAGGAACATTCCACACCCAAGAAACAATAGGTAGTGTTTGCTTCTCAAGAAGAAATGACCTAAGGTTGATGAAGTCTGACTCCAGTTTTGAAAAATCGTTTCAAATATTTAATAGCATCTCTTACACCTCAATTGTAAAGCAATCTTCCATTTCCTGGAAGAATCAGGAAAAGTGAAAAATATGTAATTCGTTTATATTGGTCAGCTATACTGCTACTAATTACTACCTATCAGATTTTCTTACACTTTAGGAAAGATACAACTTGTAAATATAATGGAGCAGATTCACAATCATTGTCCTACCTATAGAGAATTATTTCTTTCTGAAGCAAAACACTGGTCCAAACTTAGCCATTTCTCTTAAAAAAAAATTGTTTCACTTCCAACTAACATACTTACTTTTTCACCCAGGTGCATTTTTTGAAAAGAAACCTCTGAAAAACCTTCAGCAGTTGGATTTGGCAGGAAATTATGTGAGCAGTGATGGATGGCTTGCCTTCATGAGTGTATTTCAGAATCTGATGCGATTAGTATTTTTTTTTACTTCAGTACTACAAGATTTTTGCCTGGTGCAGCACTAGTCAGGAAACTTAGGGGCGCCTGGGTGGCTCAGTCGTTAAGCGTCTGCCTTCAGCTCAGGGCGTGATCCTGGCTTTCTGGGATGGAGCCCCACATTGGGCTCCTCTGCTGGAAGCCTGCTTCTTCCTCTCCCACTCCCCCTGCTTGTGTTGGCTGTCTCTTGCTGGCTGTCTCTATCTCTGTCAAATAAATAAATAAAATCTTTAAAATAAAGGAAACTTAGCCACGTGTTATCAAAGTTAACTTTTGTGCAAGAAGCTACCTTGTTGGGTGGCAGTTTGATGGTGATGGTATCAGCGTTACTAAAGGTGCTTTTAAACCAGTAACTTAAATAAAGGCTACCCTGAGCCCATGAATGCTCTGGGGACCCCATTACTTTCAGCCTGGTGACTTAATAATCTTTGCTCGTCCAGTGCAAGAGTCTGAAAGTATGCGGCAATCCATTATATAACCTAAAAATCACCCTTTCTCAACAGTGTCTGCCTAAATTGCCCTTTCCAAACTTTCTCTTCGTTTCCTGGTATCAGGATGATGTGTGACATCATGACCTCTAGCTGGCCTCTTCCATGGAAATTTACTTCCTTAATTTCACCATTTAAAAAAAAAAAGGGAGGAGGATGCCAGGAAAATGAGACCAAAGAAGAGGAGGAAGCGCGAGGGAGTTTCATTTGACAACATGTGCAATAGTTCTGTGTCTTACTTATCACAAGTACGATTACCAGGTATTTGAAGGGATCTTTTGTTTATCCTTGAGTTCCCTTTGGTCTCAAGAATAGGACACAAAAATTGATATACTGTGTGCATATTTCCTTAATACAGTGCCTGGCATGCATTGGATGCTCAACAGGTATTTGCTGAATTAAATGAAATGACCAATGAATAGCTATTGAATAAAGAAACAAGCCAAAATTATTTAAGATCAGAGAGAAAACTCCATGTATGTTCTTTATTCAAACAGTGTGGTTCAAACAATTTGGAATGTAAAAAGCATTTCCTTATATAAGAAGCAGATTAGACTTCCAAAAAGATCAGCATACTTTAGTCAAGCAAAAAAATTGGCAGTTTACGAGCAGCTGAATCGGAGGCTTGAAATTCAGGACCTCTCCATTTGCTGATACATGTATATAATTCCAACTGTACCTTCAGAGACTAAAGAAGAAAGAAAAATGTAGCCCATTCTTTTGCACCCTAGGAAGCTAAGGGTACCCTGTCCTAAACTTTTCTCCAACACCCCCCAAAATAATCCTTCCCCACAAAGAAAGAAGTCTAAGAAAAATGTTTGATCGTAACAGATTTAAGTCAAGGCAAGTCTGAAATAAACAAAAACCTAAATGGTGTTAGCCTGTAGTTTACCTTCTATTCTCATGGCACCTCAAATTAATGGCTTGGGTGTTGGTGTAGGTAACACTTGGCCTGTATGCTGAGGTAGTCACTGGAAGGACATACTGGGCACAATATTGTTTAGCAAATGGGCATAATCTCTACATTTAGTCATAAAATTTTAGAACTGATAGTTTATAGATCGACTAATTCATTCCCCACCCTATCTTTACAGATGATAAAGCTTAGAGACTTGCCCATGGTAACCAAACTACTTACATAGTTGCAGCATCACGCTCAGAATCCAAATCTCTTGACTTCTAGCCAGTGTTTCTTCCATTACAGTATGGTCTTTTCTCAGACAGGGTTAATTACACTCCATGGAACTTACTCTTAATCACAAGCCATGGGCCAAGTAGTTAATTCAAACTTCTTTCTTTGTTTAGCTTCACATGACTCTGTGGCAAGATTTACTAGTAAGACTACTGCTTTTAGGCCTATGTTGGCCAAGTTTCTTGTTTTCATATCCAGATGCTGGTTGGAGCTCGGCAAATAAAAATTCATTATATAATAACGCATGGACCAATGTCACCTGCAGCAGTTGGCATCGGTAAATTTCAGCAAGTAGAGCCAATTCCTTTAGAACCCACAGGAAATTTCTTAAATAGTGTAGGTGGGTATCAAAGCACCTTTGGTGGGACAACTACACAGGAGTTGCCTCTGAATCGGTATTGAGGAAATAAGCATTTAACATCATGCAGAATTGTGTTCAGTACCTGCACGCTTTAAAAATCCCATAAGAATGGAAAAGACATGCAAAGGGTGGCAGCGCAGACCTCTTGATCATCACTCAGTACACGGCAGTTCAGATTTCATGTATGACCCACTTGGATGAGGTCGATGGAGGGAAAATCATCCTTTAACAGCAGACCAATAATAGGTACACTAATAGTTGGAGAACATAAGACAAAGGACAAGGAACTGGTTGCCTTAGTACATTTTACGAAGTTTCATTTTCCCAGTAGTCAAGATAGTGTGCATTCTATTTCTTCAGCAGGTCACATGCCTGAACAGGGTTACAGATGTTAAAGACAAAGACTGATTCCTCACCATGCAAAAGCTGGGACATGGTCACTTATTACAGGATGACGACCATTCTGCTTGACAGAGGTGGCTTCTTGGGTGTTTGTGATTCCACTATGAAATCGGATTTGGAAGTGTTGCTCATATTTTAAAAAGGATGAGTTGATTGAAGAAACTTACAAATTCTTCAAAAACAAAATCTTCTCTACATAGCTGGCTTATGGCCGGAAAAGTCATAAATCTCCAGGAGTACTACATTCCAGAAAAGTTGAATCCACTGTCAAAATACCTTTTTAAAACTCTAATTATAAAACTTGTGATAAGAACAAAAACCACCTCAGGTAATTTTGTAATTTGCTGCTTATAATACTTTTTATAAGTAATATTGGCCATGTTGGCAAGTCCTTAACATTTGCATTTGGAAAATAATAAAAAAATAAAATAATCCATATGATTCTCACACTTCATCACAGTTAACAATTTATGATTTTGACAAAGCAAAACAAAATAAGTTAGAAATTACCTGTTAGACATCTAACAATACCGTATTTTATAATCCAGGGTCTATTATGTTTTGGTAAAATTATATAATATAAACTCAAAATTATTTATGCAACTTTGAAAAGATATCAAATCCCATATTATGCAAGGAATTCCATATGTTTTGTAATATATTTGATATATTTTGTTAATAAAATGAGGATTAAAAAGTCAACCAATGAAAAGTTGACAAAAAAGATAAATTCCATCATTATGTCAGTATTTGGATTTTTGGTGTTTGTTTGTTTTATTATATCAGTATTTGATTAAATGTAAGACAGAAAACTGGGAATCCTTCATTTCATATTACCAAAGGATCTGGTATTCATTTAAGCAAAATAAAACACTTTGAGAACCACGGACTATTTATAAATGTACTGAAATATTTTAATGAGAAAAACTATAAAAAACGGATAATTAAAATTTTCAAATTATGCTAGACAGAATATGTTCTAAAATTTCTCATAAAAAATTTTGCTTTTCTTTTGCAAGACATAAATCAAGAGGACCTCAAAGAAAAATGTAGCAATTAAGTTTGGAAAAGCTATAAAAGAGACTTTTACTTTTGGAATGGACATTTTTTTTCCTTTCCTAAAATGTATACCATTATTCAAGAAGCATGTTTATAAATTTCACTGAAGAAAAAAATTATACTTTTAATAATGTGACAGATCTGCTCCATCGAGTGGTTCTCTTATTGTAAAGATAATGTTATCACACTGCAGTGAACTACAAAACCAAAAATAGCAAAATTCAAATTTAAAGAAACACACTTTCTATAGGAAGCCTATTTAAACCCTATGACATTTAGAAGGTTCTCACAGCCCCAAATACATTTTACAAAAATATAGTTTCATGTAATGTGAACAAACCCATTATTCTCTAACATTTAGAGTAAATGATTGAACAGTCAATGCACAGTTGGATTACTAAATAAATTGGAAGTCAAGGAGTCAATATTTCTCATAAAAATAAATTAAATTACAGTACATCATGGTCTTGGTTGTCCAATTCTATTGTTAGTTCCATACCTACTTGGCATATTTGTAAAACCAGTCCTGAATCCTTGGGTTGCTCCAATTCCTGGAACTCCGAGTCCTTGATTAAGCATGCTAGTATAAGGTGTGTGTCCATGATTAAGACCCAAACCATAAGGTCTTGTTTGGGTGTTCAGCAGAATAACTGGGTTCATGTTTTTTCCAGGGGTGTTAAATGAAAATTCTGGAGGTGGACTACTAGGTTTAGCTGGAGTTGATGTGACAGGGTTTGAATCATCAGTACCCTTTAAAGGAGGCATTGGAATTATGTGATGATCTGAAAAGTTTAGGACATTGGCTGCAACAGGCCCAGATAGTAAGGCAGGTCTAATCCAATCATCCTTGAAAATCTGAACAGTCAAAGTAGACACTAGAGTGTACAGCCTGTTGGTGACATGAGCAAGAACCATTTGTTCGTTTGCATCTCGTCGAATTCTTACATGAACTGATCCAGCCTAAAAGGGGCAAAATCACAGGAAAGAGATTCTTAAAATTATACCACTGAAAATTTCATTAGAAATAAACATTTATGATTTGGTTGTAACTGTTACTTGGTATTTTCTTTATTTTAAATTTTTAAAAAGATTTTATTTATTTGAGAGAGAGAGAGCAAGTGCACAAGCAGGGTGAGGGGCAGAGGAAGAAGCAGAGTCCCTGCTAAGTAGGGAGCCCCATGCGGGGCTCGATCCAGGGACCTGGGATCATGACCTGAGTTAAACGCAGATGGCTAACCGACTGAGCCACCCAGGCCCCCCATATATTATGTTTTTAAAGTAGGTAATAGAACAGTAGGTACAACAATGATTCTATTTTGTTTAAAACACACAGAGACAGAAAAATAGCCAAGAGTAACAGCACTTATCTCTAGAGGATAGAATTATTAAAGGTTTTTATTCTCTTTTCTTTGACTTAGTTGTAAGTTTTAATTTTTCTAAGAATCAGGTACTATTTGCATAATAAAACAAGTAAAAATACATAGTAAATAAAATTAAAAGTCCAGCAGACAGCTACCTGGGTGGCTCAGTCAGTTAAGTGTCCAACTCTTGGTTTCAGCTCAGGTCATGAACTCAGGGCCATGAGATCGAGCCCTCCATCAGGCTCTGCGCTGAACCTGCTTACGATTCTCTCCTTCTCCCTCTGCCCCTCCCTTCTCCCCACTTTCTCTTTCTCTAAAAAAAAAAAAAAAAAAAAAAGTCTAGCAGACATTCAATGTTGATTTCTAGATAAACTCAGATTTTCAAAAGAAAAAAAATTATGACAAAGAATAAACTGCACATAAATTAGCCAAGTAGTTGGTTTAGTTACAATGTGTCTGAATCTATGACTTTAGCAGTAGTGAGAGAGTTACTGTCAATCATAAGACAGAGAAAATACAATGCTGAAATTTGACTTCTAGTTTATTATTTTTATGTAAGACAAGTCATGTCTAGAAATGAAGTCATCTTTGATTTCTCCCTTTTCTTGGCCACTACCATCTCACAGTCATCATTAGACAAAACTACAAAAGACACCGTAACCTCTTTCGGTTGGCTATGGAAATTAAAGCAATTAAAAGAAGTGAAAACCATTTCTGTGCAGGAGCCTGAACAAAGTCTGCTGTGACTATGGTGTTTGCATTAATTTATGGCTTCTATGACAACTATTCTTGGCAGTTCAAAAGCTTGTTTTATTTTGTTCTTGGTCTTAATTAGGCACTACATGGGTGCAGGGTTAGATGGCCACGTTCTGAACAGCTGGGTGACTGCATTCTTTGTGTTTATAAGCCACCCAGCTAAATAAACACTTATCTATTGTTTTATTAAGACTGGTAAAATTAAAGCAATGATTGAAAATGAACTACATTTGGGGGTCCCTGGGTGGTGCAGTCATTTGAGCATCTGACTTGGTTTCAGATCAGGTTGTGATCTCAGAATCTTCAGATCAAGCCCTGTGTCAGGCTCCGTGCTCAGTACAGAGTCTGCTAGGGACTCTTCCTCTGCTCCCGTCCCTACTACCTCTCTCTCTCTCTCTAAAATAAAAAAATAAATATTTAAAAAAATGAACTATATTCCTCAAGGAATGTAAATTGGTATAGCCATTTTTGAAAAGTGACTGGCTGTATTAAAAGCTATAAAAATGTGAAAATCCCTTTAAAAAAAAAGATTTTATTTTTAAGTAATCGCTACACCCAACCTGGGGCTCAAACCCAGAACCCTGAGATCAAAAGTTGCATGCTCCACCAACTGAGACAGCCAGGCACCCCAATACGAGTATCCTTTGACTCACAAAAACGACTTCTAAAAATTAATCTTAAGGAATAATCACAAGTCTGTGCAAAGATTATTCCACAAAAATGTTCATCCCAGCTCTTTTTATATGGGAAAAATGGAATACCACTTTGTCCATTGGGGACTGATTAAATAAATGATGGCATATTCATATAATGTAAAACTGCAGCCATTAAAAGTTATGTTGGGATTCCTAAAACATAGCAGTAGTAGTGGCACTTTTTTGAAATGCCCCAAATATCTCCAGAAAAACAGAGAAACTAAGATATTAAGTCCAAAAACCTATGGACAACATCTATAAAAAAAACTAGATAACATGGTTCCCCTAAGACCTGCAAGGTATCAGCATCTGTGCAGGAGGAAGTGACAGGATATCTGACTGACCTAAAAACCTCAAAGCACCTAACCTGTACTTAATGGAAATCTAGGACAGCAAATTTGAGAAAGGCAGCTAGGAAACCGGGAGGGGTTCTACACATTTCAATAATGGGTGAGTACACTGAGTCTGCAGTAAGAAGAGCTGGAGCAGCCTAAGCCCTGTGAGTTCTCCAAAGTAACCAAGCAAAGCTCCCTTCCATTATAAAGCCCCACGTTAAGAACAAACAATTGTGTCTGAATCTCTGAATCCAAATTGAGCAACAGAGTAGAAACAAAGATAAAGAAGTTCAGATATAAATGGGAGGAAAAGAATCAGAAGAAAAAATTTTCACTTCACAGACTCATCAGAAGAGGGAGCTTTAGAACCATAAATTCAAACAAAGTACCCTACACCACTCCTTATTTTAAAGTTCAGGCATCAAAAAGGATGAATACCTACCATTTACATTGACATGGATGGAACTGGAGGGTACTATACTAAGTGAAATAAGTCAATCAGAGAAAGACAATTATATGGTTTCATTTGTACGTGGAACATAAGAAATAGAGCAAAGGATCATAGGGGAAGGAAGGGAAAACTGAATGGGAAGAAATCAAAGAGGGAGACAAACCATGAGAGACTCTTGACTGTGAAACAAACAGGGCTGCAGACAGGGGAGGTGGGTGGGTGGATGGGGTAACTGGGTGATGAGCATTAAGGAGGGCACATGTGGTGAAGAGCACTAGGTGTTATAGACAACTGATGAATCACTGAACACTACACACCTGAAACAAATGATGTAGTATATGTTGGCTAACTGAATTTAAATAAAAAAAATAAAGTTCAGGAATACAATTTTGCATAAAAAGGAGCAACAGAAAAGGACTGAATCCAAATTGCACAGTTATTATAAGAAAAAACGAGAAGAAGAGATTATGAAAGATCGCCAGAAAGATTTACCTACAAAATAAGAACCATAACCTATTTTTTCAAAACAAGCTGAAAGACATGAAACAAGAATATATACATAAATCAGCATTAGAAAACCTCAGAAATGAGGGGTGCCTGGGTGGCTCAGTCAGTTAAGCATACTGACTCTTGATTTCAGCTCAGGTCTTGATCTCAGAGTCATGAGTTCAAGCCCTGCATTGAGCTCCACTCTGAGCATGCAGCCTACTTAAAAAACACACAAGCAGGGGCGCCTGGGTGGCTCAATCGTTAAGCGTCTGCCTTTGGCTCAGGGCGTGATCCCGGGGTCCTGGGATTGAGCCCGACATCAGGCTCCTCGGCTGGGAGCTGCTTCTTCCTCTCCTACTCCCCCTGCCTGTGTTCCCTCTCTCGCTGGCTCTCTCTCTGTCAAATAAATAAATAAAATCTTGAAAAAAAAAAAGCAACACAAACAAAAAACCTCAGAAAGGAGATGACAGTGACTAACATAACATAATAAAAAATTTTAAAAAAAGAAATGAGATGACAGTGAGAAATAAGAGAAAAAACAATCACTTCAGAAATGAAGACCAAGCTAGAAGGAATACAAAAACAAATAAACGTACAGGTCTACTATAAGAGAAATTAAAGGTGAAGAGAAGGAAAGTTTTAAAAATCAAAGGAAATGAAGAGACAATAAGAAACTGAAAGAAAGTAACAAATATGAAAGAAAGGCAAAGATCCAACATGCTTATAATAGGAGTTCCCAAAGAAGACAAAAAGAGCAAGAGAACAAAATATTAGTAATTAAAGAAAACTTCTCTGAAAGTTAAAAAATTTTTTAAATAAAATTATTGAAAGAATATACTGCATACCTGAAGTAACTAACCCAGAAAGATCAACACTAAGACATAGTCTAGTGAAATTACTGGACTTAAAACAACAACAACAACAACAACAACAAACAAAACCTGTGGGCATTTAGGCAAAGATCAAGTCATATTTAAGAGAAAAAAAAAAATCTGACCAGCACAGTAATACTTAGTGACATAGAAAAACTGTTCATGATATGTTATGTGAAAAGAGCAAATTATAAACAGCATGGTCTCATTTTCTTTTTTTTTTTTTAAAGATTTTATTTATTTATTTGACAGATATAGAGACAGCCAGTGAGAGAGGGAACACAAGCAGGGGGAGTGGGAGAGGAAGAAGCAGGCTCATAGTGGAGGAGCCTGATGTGGGGCTCGATATCATAACGCTGGGATCACGCCCTGAGCCAAAGGCAGACGCTTAACCGCTGTGAAACCCAGGCGCCCCCATGGTCTCATTTTCTAAGGAGAGTAAATATAAGAGTATAAATAAGAAAATTGTCATGGCAGGTTTCTCTACATGGAAGGATTATGGCTATTAAAAAAAGTTTTTTCTGAGTACTTTTCTGTGTTTTCCTCATCATTCCTGACACAGGAATGAAACCATGCCATAACAGTCTCTCTGGTAATAGGTCCAAAGTGGATTTGTGAAAATTAATAAAAGGAAACCTTACTAAAATGGGAGTCGGGAGGCCAGAAGGGAGGGCCTTTGAGGCCCTACCGCCCCTAGTCAACTGCAGACTCAAGAGGGAGAGAGGTCAAGTCCATACTACTTTAACTACTACTTTATTATATCAGCAGGAAAAAGGAGGCTTTCCTTCTTCCCCCACAACAGCCCAGTCAATAAGAGACTGTCATAACTCAGCAGTAAAAGCCACTACACTTGAACTCCCAGTTTCCTCCACTGGATTTTTCAGTTATAACAGCCCTTTCTACTTTACCCTTTCCTCTATAAAAGAGCATTCCTCTCTTCTGTTCTCCAGACTTGCCTATGGTTTTGCTGTAGCTTGCTTGTCTCAAATTGCAATTCTCTGCTATTCCCAAAAAAACCCTTTTTGCTAGTAAAATAACTGTTTTATTTTTAAGGTTAATATAAAAAATATGGAATTTTATGCTGAAGCAAGTTGTGTTATTGTAACTCTTTAATATGCTCAGCAAAATCTTCAAAAGCAGAACTTCAATTAAAAAAATTGTACTTTTTACTTTTCAGATATTTTCATATTCAGAAATGTGTGACTACAGATTTGTCTTATCTGGACAACCCTATATTAAGAGATCATTAACAGTAGTTTGAAAGGAAAAAAAAATAAAGAAAAATATCCTTCAATTAATCTCAATTAGGTTACTGAATCCATCTACATTTTAGACTCTATTGAACAGAAATGGTAATCGAAGATTCTATAAAAAATTTAAAGAAATGCTCTTTTTAGTTTTAAAAATTATAAACTATGTTGTAAATTATCTAAGTTAATACGGAAAACATACCAATGAGCCAAAACCTAGGGTCCAAAAATGCTCATTTCGAACTTCTAAAACTCCATCCAGGGTGGATACCTAATCAAAAACAAAGAAATAGGATTGATTGTATTTGCCATATCCAACACAGTCAGTCACATTATGGACTTGATCTAAGCCTAGAAATGACATGCATGAGGACCCTCATTAGGCAAGAGTCCCAGACCACTCAAGACATCATTTCTACTTACTTGGTAGTGAGCCAAGACCTTGTATTCTGTTTCTTGTCTGGCCCCATCCCTTCAGAATCAGGTCTTTACCACCTACACCCAGCACCACCTTGTTCAGCAGTGTATGGTTCTTTTTGTGTTGTCAATATGTCATGTATTTATATCCAGCACTTGTGGTATTAGATTTTTCTCCCTTTTGGGGGTCTTCTCTATCATTTCTTTTTCTGCATTCCCTTTTAACAAGTTTTTGCACAACACAGGCTGTTATTTGAATGTGGGTCACAGGACATTCCAAGACCAGATATATCGTGTATGGCCCACTGGTACAACATCGGCTTCACTAGCTGAGACAAGCAGCCAGCTACATTGGTGAAAGTGGCCTTTGTGATACCAATAACCAATAGTTTGAAATACTCTCAAAATCTAAATAATTTAATTATCTATTCCTTCATTAGTAAAGAGGTAGGTATTTATAAAATAAAAAATCTAAACTCACAGATCAATATGTTACATGGTGAAGTAATCAATCAACATGTAAAAGTGGCCTTTGACTTAATCAAAATCCAGGATTTGAATACAGACTCATAAAAACCATAGTATTTACATAGCTAGAAGTATGGGCTCTCGACCATTACCTTCCCTTCCACATTTCTTTCAAGCTTCCAGACTGAGCAATTCCTCAAATTTTTGTACTTTTGTCACTGTGTTGTATCTCTTACCGTGTTATGATAAAAAACACAAACTCCCCTAAAATAAAATCTAGGTAGGGCTGAATAAAGTATTATTTGTACCCACTCTTTCCATCCTCTAATTATAAATTAGATTTTATTTACTATTTTACTTACTATTCCACCTTACCTCTCTGATAAGTTTGTCCAACTGACCAATAACATGGGGTGGTGTTGTCTGGAGAAAAAATAAAATAAAATATGAATAACCCAGGGAGATTAAAAAAAATTGCATAGTGGTCCTAAAACTAACAGATTGGGTTATACCAGACTTTGCTTTGTTTGACATGTGTCTTATCATGATTCAGTGAAGAGAGGTTTCTGTTGGCTAAGTGTTAGAAAAGGCATGAGGATAAGACAGAAAGAAAAGCAATGCTTACAAATATGTTCATCCCCGGGAAGCTATCTTTGTATTCAAGTGCTTGTCTACAGGTGTTCCTATTGTTTAAATACATAGTAATTTGTCATTTTTAATTTTAAGTTTGAAGTTTAAAAGTCTCACTAATTCAAGGACAGGAAATAAGAAAACAATCACAACCAGATTACCAAATAGACAAAGCACATTTATTGGGGGGAAAATCAATAGGTAAAAAAAATTTATAAGTAACACTGTTTTCACTTGAAACATTAGAAGCAAAATATTTTTAGCTTATGATTTTGTCTTATATTATAAATATGGGAAGATTTGTGCCTATTTTATAGGCCAATAGAATTTCATCTGCTTCTTACTATACAGACTTCAAAGATTATTGTTTGACTTTATTTCTGATGGGAACTTCCAGTAGCTAAAAATTTCACAATCTGGTAGAAGAGCACATATAATTTTATAATCTAGTAGAAAACATGGCTAATATTAAGCACGTGCATTGGAAGAAGACCCTTACCTGCAGTAATACTTTGCCACTGTACACGCTCATGGGATACATAGTGCCAAACGTCATCAGAGCAATGGCTATGGCAGAAGCAGTGTCTACAGCAAAATAATTACTAAAAGGAAAAAACAATTCTAAATCTTAAATGTATGCCTCGTTGAGCTACTTACAATTCAATCTTCCAAAACATTAATTATCTAAAGCAACAGATTGTTCTATCAATACTGGCCACTACTGGCAATGGGAGTGTCTCCAAAACAACAACAACAACAACAAACCCCAACAATAACAACAAAATGTTTTCAGAATCCTTTCTTGCCAAAGTTTAGTGGAAAATAATTATGTTAAGCAGTGTGAAGAGATGGTGAAGAAAAAGTGAACATTTCCCCACTATGTATTCTCAATCTACTTGCCAAGTAGAAAGAGTTCACATATATCCACTTGTGGCGACAAATAAAAACCTTCAACTAGTAATTTCTGATACAGAGAAGACTGATGTACTTCATCAGTGATTCTGGCAATTTTCCTGTAAACAACACCTTTCCAATTATTACTACCAAGAATTTCTGAAATTCCCTAGGACTTACACAATGTGAGATTCTACAGGAGTTCGATAGAGGAACATGGCAACACCCATCAGCAGTTCAGACTGTTCTTTAAGAAGACAGACCAAAATGCCCACACTTACAAGCTGATCATGCAGCACTCTTTTTTAAAAAATTTCCCCACATGCTGGGAACAGAAGCATGAGGTAAGACATAGTCGCTACCTTTGAAATAGCAGGAGATAACCATGCAAAGAAAATAAAGCAATTTGGGAACAAAGGAGAAGTCCTACAGGGTATCATGGAGGCACAGAGGAGTAAGCAACAAGCCTCCTGAAGAAGGGATAACCCAGAAGGGCTCAATATAAAAAGAGGTGATATCTGAGCTGAGTCTTCCAAGATGAGCGAGCCAATGGGAAGAAGATATCACAGACAGAGAAAGCAGCAGGTGCAAGTGCATGGAAGTCCTGATACAGCAGGTAAGTATACATGGCTGGATGGCCAGTAAGGGTGGCAGGGGCTTTACCATGCTAACGACTTTTAGTTTCTTAAATATACAAAGAGGAGGACTTTGAAACAGGAAAATACTATGGTCAGACTTGTATTTTGAATGATGATGCTAGTAAATGGAAGATAACTAGAGATGTATGAGACAGAAGACCAGAAGACTATTCTAATTAGACCAAGGAAATGATATGGCCTCAATATGGGCAGCAGCAAGGAGAATGGGAAGGAAGAGACAAATTAAAAAGAAAGATCCAATCAGACTAGCTGACAAGACTGTTATTTACAACAGCCAAGACATGGAAACAACCAAAGTATCCACTGACAGATGAAGGGATAAAAAATGTGAGATACACACACCCACAGACACACACACGCTGGAATATTATTCAGTCAAAACAGGAAGTAAATTATGCCATTTACAATAACGTTATAGAGAAAGATGAATACTGTTATGATCTCCCTTATATGTGCAATCTAAAAATCAAAACTCATAAGAAACAGAACAGTTTTGGTGGCTGTCAGAGCAGGGAATAAGGAGGTGGAAGAAATGGGTGAAGGCGGTCAAAAGATATAAACCTGCAGTTATGAGACACATAAGTTCTGAGGATGCAATGTACAGCATGGTGACTACAGAAACTTAAAAAAAACAAACATAAGACTAGGTGACCATTTAGAACTGGCTTTGGGAGGGATGAGAAGGGAGGAGGGAGAAAGGAGTAGGTTATTCAAGAATGCACTGGAGTTTCTAAAAAAAAATCAAACACTGAATTATCATAGAATCCAGCAATTCTACTTCTGGGTATATGCCACAAGAATTGAAAGCAGGGGGGCGCCTGGGTGGCACAGCGGTTAGGCGTCTGCCTTCGGCTCAGGGCATGATCCCGGCGTTGTGGGATCGAGCCCCACATCGGGCTCCTCTGCTATGAGCCTGCTTCTTCCTCTCCCACTCCCCCCTGCTTGTGTTCCCTCTCTCGCTGGCTGTCTCTATCTCTGTCAAGTAAATAAATAAAATCTTTAAAAAAAAAAAAAAAAAAAGAATTGAAAGCAGGGACTCAAACAGGTATTTGTACACCCGTGTTCCCAGCAGCACTTGTCACGATAGCCAAAAGGTGGGAACAATCCAAATATCCACCAATGGATAAGTCGGCAAAATGTGTTATATATGTCAATGGAATATACTCAACCTTAAAAAGGAAGAAAATTCTGACACGTATTACAACATGTATGAATCTTGAAAACACTATGCTTAGTGAAATAAGCCAGACACAAAAGGACAAATATTGTTTGATTTCATTTATAGGAAGTACTTCGTCGAATTCACAGAGACAGAAAGTAGAAGAGTGGTTGCCAGGGGCTGGGGCAAGGAAGCGGGGGGAGTTACTGTTTAATGAGAGTTGAGCTTCGGGTAGGGAAGATAAAAAAGTTCTGTAGATAGATGATGGTGATAGTTATACAATGATGTGAAGGTACTTAATGCCACTGAAGTGTATGCTTTAAAACTGGTTAAAATTTTAGTTAAATGTTATGTATGTTTTAACACAATTTAAAAAAACAATGCACTGGAATAGATGGTAGTGGTATTCCCTGAGATGGGAAATACAAGAACAAACAGTTATGGGGATGGGGAAAATAGGTTCAGCTGTTGTAGACATGAATAGAAGTCAGTAAGATATGCCTTTTGGAATTTAACAGACATCTGGACTAGAAATAAAAGTTTGGGAAACCCAGAGGTGGTAAATAAAAACAAGTAATTGAATGTAATCTCCCAGGAGAGTATGCAAAAGAGGAAAAAGAATAAGGACAGATCTTAATAAATACTAGTATTTAAAGGGTAGTAGTGAAAGAATCATATGTCATAAAACGCTAAGGTTAAAGCAGGTATAAAATATATTTCCTAAAAGGCTTGCCTTTTAAAAAATTGTTTCACACCTACTTCCTCTTCCTTCTCTTAGCAACAGTAGAAATGGCTTATCTCTCTTTTACTGATTTCTCTGTTTCACTCACCAGGTCAGTTTTCCATTCTGAATTACAGACTATGATGAAAAATACATATTGAATCCAACCCCCTTAATTTTTCAGATGAAGACACTTAAGGACAAGACTTAACAAAGTTACACAGGCCACAGGCAAACATGCTCTATGCTTAATCCTTATCCATCCCCCAGATGCCTTTAAAAGTCAGGCCCCCAAAACGGAAACCATTTGACAGCAATAAAAAATACTTACTTAATTTCAATTAGCATATATGTAATACAAAGAGCAAATGCTCCAGCAAGATCAATCAAAACAAATGGATTCATTCGGGGAAGGAAGATACTGCTAAGTCCTGGAATAATTCCACACAAGCTATGAAGAAACAAAGAGTATTCATTAGCAGAATCCAATGTAATATTGATGAAAATCTTGTAAAAGATAACTTGTATTTCAGTATATGTCTTTTATAGAAAGCAAAGAGGATTTGGGGACAAAGCTCTCTCATTCACAAAGGTCTCATATCACCAATTAAAAATTAAGAAAAAGTAAAAGAAGAGTAGGAGTCTGATCTGTAAGACTCATGTAGTAACTTCAGCAACGAATAATGTAAGTTCCCATGACAGATGAATTTCTTGTGCACCCCTCTGAAATTATGTATATCATGAAACCCCATACATAACATCTTACCTTCGACTAAGATCTGCAACATGCTCTTGAAGCCAACTCGTACTAGCAGCTTTAAGAAGAAAACACTTAAATTACCTATATAGAAAAATCAAGCACTACCAGAAATTCTTGATTTTCTTAATTAAAAAAAACAAGTTTGGCAATGACTGTATCACATTTTACAAAAGGACATGCTACTCAAATCTAGACCTTTTTCCTCTTTTATGCAGTTTCAACTATTTATATCACCAACCTGAAGGAATTGGTGAGCTATACATGCCACTGTTACAATTAATTTTAAGTTTTAAAGGCTCTTTAATGTAAAGCAGAACTTCCTAACCAGTGTGCTGAGAATGGATTATAGGTAAACCAATTAACTTCCTCAGCTCTCAGAAAGGACAAGTGGGGATCTGGCTACATGCAGACACCTGCCAGTTACTGCCCCTGAACAAGCAGCCTCCAGGCGCAAGCATCCTCTTACACTGATCTCAGGGTTACAGAAATACTCACTTTTTAATGTGTAACATGATGTAAAAAAGATTGGCAAGCTTTATACAAAAGCCATATAGTAGAGCAGTTAAGAGCAGACTCTGATGCCAGAATACCTGGCTTAAAACCCAGCTCTGCCTTAGCTAGATGTGTCACCTGGGGCAAGGGATTTAATTTCTCAGTGCCTCGGTATAAAATAGGAATAATAAAATTATTTACCTCAAACGGTTTACGAAGAATTAAATGGGTTAATCTACATAATGAATTTAGCACAGTGCCTGGCAGATAGAAAGTGCTCAGTATTATTTTCCACTCAAATTTCAACTGTCACAAATATTAATGCTTCTATGAACTTTAAAATCCAGCTAATGAAAATACAAACTAGATAACCTTTCTGGAAATAAGTCTGGCACAATACACATCAATGACTTAAAAAATATTGTATTTCCAACCCATTTACAATTTCTTCTCTGGGGATATATCCTAAAGAAGACTCAGAGATGCATACAAGATATTTGATATAAAAAAGCAGATTGTAGCGTTACTTGTAAAAGGAAAACTTGTATCTTTCTGATCTTTACAGAGAGGTATCATTTCTAAAACGTACCTTCTTAAAATTTCTAGAGTAACCATTATACTATTTTAAAAATTTATAATTTTTTCAAAATAATTCTGGACATTGCAAATATCACTTTAATTTTCTAGTTCATGCAGTAATTCTTAAACTCTAATTCATACAGATACAACTCATGCTTCATAATATTCATGAAGTTGTTTACATTTGAATGGGCAATTCAGAGAGCTTTCTTCTCTTGACTGTCCTAGTGTTCAAGTCAGCGAGTCAAAGTGTGGGTCCGTGCACACAGCCCACTTTTGTTTTTACCTCACTTCTCCAACAATCAGTGATTAAGCTTTTGTGGGTTAGTGGGATTCCAGAACATGGAAATGACTGAAAAATGACAATAATTTTGACTACTGAAGTGAAATATCAGTCTGAATTTTTAAAGACTTGAAAATAAATATTTCAAAACACATATGCTACTTTACAATATATGCCCATCCACCACTGACAGAGAGAAGTTCCTGGGAACTTATTTAATAGAATACAATTATTTGCAAAGAGCACATCAACTATTTGAAGTATACCGATGCTTCTAAAATGCTTGCAATAGGCTTTTCGTAGGTAGGTTATACATCTAAAATCCCATTCATGTTCTTTGGCAAATGTAATTTTTCGTCATATATAACTTAATATATGTCAGTTCTGCCTGTTTTTAAGTAATGTTGTTTTGAAGCTTGAAATAATGAGATTTTGTTTTATAATTCTCTACTTAGAGAAGACCTGAGAACCTCTAGGATAGTTCCCTCTTCTCTTCAGGATAAGCTTTCTTGTTGATTTATAAGTTAATGAAATAAACACAAGCCTTGTTTTTATGGCGATTAATTGGATTATTTATTAATGGTAAATAAAAATCATACCTTCAGAGACATAAGCAAAAGGTTTATTCCGAATAGAAAGCATCGTGAACAAGTTGAAGGAAAGAGCCACAAAAGTACCAACTAATAATCTTCCCCTAGAAAGAATAATAACATTCACCATTATTTTTTTCTTGGTAATACCAATATGCAATTTCAGCATGCAGACAAAGGGATGGGAAGGCAGAATGGCCTGTTTCAGTGGTTTGGGATTTGCAGAGCCACACTCTGCAACTTGCTTTCAAGCTCCATAATCCACGTCCTGTCTATTGCTCCATCTTACACAGGACCAAAACTGACTCAGCATTAACAGTATCTTCTTACAGGTATCTGCTGTTATAAATCCATATAAATGCAACGGTGTTTGGTTTACAGTATACTAGACAGGTCAGAATATCATGAATTAAACTGATCAAAATAGGTGAAGTCCATATATTTGGCACCTATGTGTAGTAGATAATAACAATTCTATCTTTTCTAAAGGTGCTACTAAAAGATTTTGGGCATCAAATTTTAAATTACAGGAGATCAATGGGGCTAGTTTGATGTGTTGACCTAGGACTGGAAATAATGAGGGACCTAAAGCCAGAGTACAAAGACTTTCTCATGTAATATAAAAACATAAGGGCTTGGCAATCGTTAAGGGTGAGAAGTTGTCTTGGGATTTGGGAATTTTGTTTGTGAAATATCAGAGAAATGTATATTGCCACTTTCTGAACTCTGACATTGGCCAAAGTAATCATTATTCCTAAAATACCACTTAATAACTGGGAATCAAAATAGTAAATTATGTTATGTCAAAAGCAAAATCTCACGTGTGTATCTCGGGCTGCTCCAAAAAGCGTTCTGCACTAAAAGAAAAAAATAATGTATTAAATTAGTTCTACAAATTATGAAATTAAAAAGCCTTATTAAATATAGAATTAATCCAATAAGTGAACAAAATCTTTTTTTAAAATTTATTTAAGTAATTTCTATATCCAACATAGGGCTCAAACTCAAGACCCCAAGATCCAGAGTTGCATGTTCTTCCAACTGAGCAAGCCAGGCGTCCTGAACAAAATCTTTTAATATGATATCCAACTGTTAATAGCAGTGATCACGCAAGGAGACTTACAAATTATCCTCAATATGTAATATCAATCTTCTCTAAAAAACATGTTTCAATGGGTTTGTAACTCAGCATTAAAACATGTCTGACTGAAGCCTTTTCTTTCATACCTGCCCAAGATTTAGTAGCATCAAAATAGAGTAATAAAAGATGGGTGAAAAGAAGGGAGAAAAGTCTGAAACATGAGAAAGCCATACTATCAAAACTCTAGCACTGTTCATCTTAATTTCATCTTCAAACCAATCCAGTGTTTCATGGATTCTTTCATGTTCCCAAAGGTGACACAGGTGGAATTTACAATGACAGTAACATTGTATACAAATGTACCTTTCTTTTAATATAAACAGAGCTCCCAACTGTGCCAAGACTGTGGAGGCAAATACAGCTAAGACTTCTAATCTTTCAAATCTGAAATCAGAAAATTAATTAGATCAGCACAATTCATAAACCAGTATCTCCAGAACATATTTTCATTCATTTATTTACTCACTCAATTTTCGTACGTGCCTACTATAAGCCAAACATTGTTCAAACAGACTACAGATTTTCTAGAATGAAGATAAACAAAGGACATATCAGATTAAGAAATGAGTGCCTATCTGTACAACATCTATTTCCAGGACCCACTTATGGCTCTTATTTTTCTAGAAATAATTATTATCATAATAACAGCTAACACTTGATTGACCCATCTTGTGTGAGACATTGGTCTAAGTGCTTAACATTATCTCTTTTTTTTTTTCTTTAAAGATTTTATTTATTCATTTGACAGAGATAGAGGCAGCCAGCGAGAGAGGGAACACAAGCAGGGGGAGTGGGAGAGGAAGAAGCAGGCTCACAGCAGAGGAGCCTGATGTGGGGCTCGATCCCACAACGCCAGGATCACGCCCTGAGCCGAAGGCAGACGCTTAACCGCTGTGCCACCCAGGCGCCCCAACATTATCTCTTTTTTAAAAAGACTTTCTTTATTTGAGAGAGAGAGAGCATGAGTGGAGGGCGGGGTAGAGGGAGAGAGCAGGGAGCCTGACGTGGGGCTTGATCCCAGGACCCTGAGATCATGAGCCTAAGTCAAATGCTTAACCAACTGAGCCATCCAGGCGCCCCCATATTATCTCTTCTAAACTTCCCAACACTTTAGGGAGATTACTTTATACACTTTTTAAAAAAAGAAGAGATAAGGATGGTAACACACAAAAAGGAAAAGTAACTGTTTAGAGTCATATAGCTAGCAAGTGGAGGAGTCAGGTTTCCAAACTTAGGCACTCTAGCTCCAGAGTTCATGATTTTAACCACTGATTATACTGTCTCTCACTGTTACACATAATTGCAGTTAATTATGGCTATGTCTTATAACCCCTAAACTGTCAGCTGGAGGCCAGGGACTGTGGTCCTATTCATCTTAGCTTTTCCCACAACACATAACTTAATGGCATTCAATATTTGTGGCATGTATAAATCCTTGAAATTTCTCAAGGAATTACATATCTTCAGAAAAGATAGTAAAATAATTAAGGATGCTCCTCACATTGCTGTTTGTAATGGGAAAAAAATGTTGGAATCAACAATAGAACATACTATTAAAAATATAACAGAAATTGGGGCGGGGCGCCTGGGTGGCACAGCGGTTAAGCGTCTGACTTCGGCTCAGGGCGCGATCCCCGCGTTATGGGATCGAGCCCCACATCAGGCTCCTCTGCTATGAGCCTGCTTCTTCCTCTCCCACTCCCCCTGCTAGTGTTCCCTTCTCTCGCTGGCTGTCTCTATCTCTGTCGAATAAATAAATAAAATCTTAAAAAAAAAAAAAAAGAAATTGGGGTGCCTGGGTGGTGCAGTTAGTTTAGCCTCCAACTCTTGGTTTCAGCTCAGGTCATGGTCTCATGGTTTGTGAAACTGAGCTCTGCACTGGGCTCCATGCTCAGTGTAGAGTCAGCTTGGAGATTCTCTCCCTCTGCCCCTTCCCCCACTTGCGTCATGCTCTTTTTCTCTCTTTCAAATGACTAAATAAATCTTTAAAAAATATGTAACAGAAATGTACTTATTGACATGGAAAGATATAAGTGAAAGGGTGAGTTATAAAAGAGTACAAAAACAGTATGTAAATGAAGCAAAGTTATTTGTGGAAATTGATAAATTGATATTAAAGTGCACATGGAAATGCAAAGAATGAAGGAAAGCAAAGATAATCTAAAGAACAAAGCTGGAAGATTTACACTGCCAGATGTCAAGATTTATTTCAAAACTATCATAGTTAATACAGTATAGTACTAATGCAAGAATAAACAAATGTACCAAATTGAACAGAAAAGAAAATCCAGAAATAGAATTACATGTTCATAATCACCTAATTTATGTTTATGTCTTAAACATAAAAAAGCAGTAGAAAAAGGATTAATTTTTTCCCATTTTATCAATTGAACAACTAGATAGAAACAAATGTGCCTTGACCTCTACCTCAACCCATACACAAAAATGAATTCCAGTTTGACTGTAGGTCTTAAATGTGAAAAGTCAAACAAGACTCCTAACTAATAGCAGAATATCCTTATGACCTAGGAGCAGCCAAGATTTCTTGACAAGTACACAAAAAGGACTAACCATAAAAGACTGATAAATTGAATTTATCATTAAAATTAAAATCTTTTCATTTGTGGGAAAAGATATTTATATATAAGAACTTTTACAGATCAATAACAAAAGAAAAAAGGTAACCCAATTTAAAAGTGAGTAAAACACTTAAACAAGCATTTCACAAAAGAGGTAATCTGAACAATTAAGAAACATATGAAGAAAGTCAATAAAAAATAGGAAAAAGTGATCAACTGGTCACCAGGGAAATAATTTAAAACCACAAGACACAACTACATACCTTAGAATGGCTTAAAAAAAAAAAAAAAAGGCAATACCAACTGATGTTACAGGCATGAAACAACCAGAACTCTCATATACTGTCAGTGGATTCTGGATGTGTTTGTAGGTTAACCTGATGCAACGTGCTTATGGATGATGTGGGGAATGAGAGACTAATATAGTATTTTGCTTGAAAAACTGAGCGGTGGTACATTTACTGAGATGGGAAAAACTGCAGAGGAATAGGTTTTGGGGGAAGAAGACAAGAATTCTCACCAATATTTAAGACACCAATTAGATATCCATGTGACACTGTAAAGAAGGCAGTCTGAAACAAGATAGATCTCAGGGCTAAAGAACTGGAATCTGGAATTACTAAATATAGATGATATTTCAAGCTACGTGATTGACTGCAATTATACTCAGATGTTAATTTTATTGTTTAATTGCTCCCTCCTTTCTTGTTCACTCTAAGTAAGTGGGCCAAAATAGGAGCTATCATGTCCTTGTCTTCTGACCACAGTATCTGATCTAAAGACTAATATCTGTTCCAAGCTGGACCAATCAATAGCTCTTTCTCATGATTTTTTTTCTTTTTTTTTATTTTTATTTTTTATTTTTTTTATTAATAATGATTTTTTTTATTATATTATGTTAGTCACCATACAGTACATCCCCGGTTTTCGATGTAAGGCTCGATGATTCATTAGTTGTGTATAACACCCAGTGCACCATGCAATATGTGCCCTCCTTACTACCCATCACCGGTCTATCCCATTCCCCCACCCCCCTCCCCTCTGTAGCCCTCAGTTTGTTTCTCATAGTCCATAGTCTTTCATGTTTCATTCCCCCTTCTGATTACCCCCCCTTTCTTTATCCCTTTCTTCCCCTACTGATCATTCTAGTTCTTATGTTCCATAGATGAGAGAAATCATAATGCTTAGTGAAATAAGTCAAGCAGAGAAAGACAACTATCATATGATTTTTTTCTTTTTTTTTTAAAGATTTTATTTATTTATTTATTTGGGAGAGAGAATGAGAGAGCACAAGCAGAGGGAGGGGCAGAGGAAGAGGGAGAAGCAGGCTCCCCGCTGAGCAGGGAGCCTGATATGGGGTTTGATACCAGGATCCTGGGATCATGACCCCAGCACAAGGCAGATGCTTAACTGACTGAAATGCCCAGGCGCCCCTCTTTCTCATGATTTTCTTAACTAGATTTGGGGAAAAGACTTTCCTTCTCTAAGATGAAGGTAAGAAGGTTCCAAGTTAAGGTCTTGTTAGGAGTTTTTCCAGGATGGTGGGGACAAGTGGTCTGAGAAACTAAACCTGACATGCAGAGAAAAGCAGGCCTGAGAGGTAAGAGAAAGACAATGTCCTGAGTGTGCTAGTTCCTATGCCAGTTACCTCAGTCTTCCCACGTTTTGATTATATAAACTATAAAAGTTCCCATTTCCCCCCCATACTAGTTTGAGTTGGATTTTTGTCACTTACAACCAAAAGCCTTAACTCAGAGTCACAGATTTCTATATACAGATATCTATATATACCTTATAACTGATTATCATAGTAATAGTCAAACTCTATCAAATCTCAGTGACATTTATGAATATCTTCACTTTGCATTAAAATTTCATGTTTACTTTGCTCCCTTGTTTAAGTAAATAAAACCTGATTTTGTTCAAAAGACTAAGTCTGGTCCAAAAGTTTATTTGCTTCTTTAGATGGGAGAAGATATTTGGAAATGATATATCTGATAAGGACTTAGTATCCAAAATATATAAAGAACTTATACAACTCAAGACCCCCCCAAAAAAAATCCAATTAAAAATGGGCAGAAGACATGAACAGACATTTCTCCAAAGAAGACATACAGATGGCAAGGGACACATGAAATACTCAACATCATTTATCATCAGGGCAATGCAAATCAAAACCATAGATGAGATATCACCTAACACCGGTCAGAATGGCTAAAATAAAAAACACAAGAAACAACCAGTATTGGTGAGGATGTAAAGAAAAAAGAACCCTCGTGCACTGTTGATGGGAACGCAAACTGGTGCAGCCACTATGGAAAACAGTACGGAGGTTCCTCAAAGAATTAAAAATAGAATTACCATATCAGCTAGTAATCATACTACTGGGTATTTATTCAAAGAATACAAAAACACTAATTTGAGAAGATATGTGCACCCCTATGATTACTGCAGCATTATTTGCAATAGTCAAAATATGGAAGCAGCCCATATGCCCATCAATAAATGAATGGATAAAGACAATGTGGTGTATGTATATACATATATATAAATACACACACGACACACAGACACACACACGCAATGGAATGTTGCTCAGGCATAAAAAAGAATGAAATCTTGCCATTTCCAACAACACGGATGGATCTAGAGGTTATAATGCTAAATGAAATAAGTCAAAGGAAGACAAATACCATGCGATCTCACCCACATGTGGAATTTAAGAAACAAAATAAAGAAAAAAAAGAGACAAACCAAAAAACAGACTCTTTACTACAGAGAATAAACTGGTAGTTACCAGAGGGGAGGTGGGAGGGGAGATGCGTGAAACAGGTGAAGGGGATTAAGAGTACACTTATTGCGATAAGCACTTAGTAACGTATAGAATTATGAATCACTATTGTACAGCTGAAACTAATGTAACGCTATATGTTAACTATATTGGGATTTTTAAAAATAGAAAAGAAAAGAAAAGAAGGAAGGAAGGAAGGAAGGAAGGAAGGAAGGAAGGAAGGAAGGAAGGAAGGAAAGGAAGGAAGGAAGGAAGGAAGGAAGGAAGGAAGGAAGGAAGGAAGGAAGGAAGGAAGGAAGGAAGGAATGACAAGTGTTGGAGAGCTAGCTAGCGGAAATGGAAAATAGTGCTGCTGCTGTGTATGGTGGTTCCTCAAAAAGTTAAACTGGAATCACAGAATATGATCCAGGGATCAGTATACACCCAAAAGAGCTGAAAGCAGGGATTCAAACAGATACTTGTACTCCAATGCTTATAAAAGGATTACTCACAATAGCCCAAAGGTGGATATAAATCAAATGTCCATCAACAGAAGAATAAACAAAATGTCATATATACATACAATAGAAAATTATTCAACTTTAGGAAGTAATGAAATTCTGACGGGTTATAACACAGATGAAACTTGCAAGCATTAAATGAAATAAGCCATACTCAAAACGACAAATATTGTGTGATTCCATTTATATGAGGTACCCAGAACAGGCAAATTCATAAACACAGAAAGTAGAATGGTACTTGCCAAGGGCTGAGAGATAAGGGAATAGGGAGTTATTGTTTAATGGGTACAGAGTTTCTGTTTGGGAAGGGAAAATATTTCTGGAAATAGATAGTGGCAATGTTCTCACAACACTGTGAAGGTACTTAATGCCACTGAGTTGAACACTTGAAAATGGCTAAAATGTTAACTTTTATGTTACATACATTTTACTACAATAAAACCCCCCACAAACTTAAAAAGAAATTTTCTTTCAAGTTGTCTCCTGGAAACGGAAGGGAACTCCTTTTTTCCAATACACTAACAAAAGCCTCTAATATAAAAGATTATTTTCCGACTTTCAACTTTTAGTAATTTCTAAAACTATAGAAACAGAATCTCAAATTTTTTGTTAGCCCATTGCTATCACAAATCCAGTCTTAAGATAAAAATATATCTCGGGGCGCCTGGGTGGCACAGCGGTTAAAGCGTTTGCCTTCGGCTCAGGGCGTGATCCTGGAGTTCCGGGATCGAGCCCCACATCAGGCTCCTCTGCTATGAGCCTGCTTCTTCCTCTCCCACTCCCCCTGCTTGTGTTCCCTCTCTCACTGGCTGTCTCTATCTCTGTCAAATAAATAAATAAAATCTTTAAAAAAAAAAAAAAATATATATATATATATATATATATCTCTACCACTACATTAATGTTAAAATATATCACATTCACTCTAACATTTACAGGACACACCTATAGGAAAATCCTTTGTACTTTCTCTAACTAAATATAAGGGATTACCAAAATATTAAAGAACTTAATGTGAACATTTTATGTTAATATTTGTTTTGTAAAATAGAAAAAAAACTTAATGTGAACATTTTATTTTAATAAGATTTAAATTTATATATTCATGTTTCTTATCTAGAATCCTGTTGGAAGATGCCTTTTTAAATCTACTTTCAATATTTGATCCCCATCCCACTCTGCAGATAGCATTTTATTCTCTACAAACACTCTAGCTAACTCTTTACTGCCTGATAACAACTACCATTTTAATAGCAGTAAGTTAGCAGAAAATAAAATGACTTGAACTTACCCAAATGAGTAGACAGGGCTAGGTTTCCTCATCATTACCCAGTAACTTATCAAACATGTCATTAAACTAAGTAAAAAGGAAAATAAATTTAGCTTTAGAACTAGAGCAAGAGAAGAACGCACAGAAAGAAATTAAGTTTTCAGAATTTGTAAGTTTGCTGAAAGTTATCAGTGTTTGCAGACTAAATGAGTATATTATTTTAATAAGCTATAATCTAACCACCATGAGCATCCTAAAACGTGAGCTTTAACACGTAGAGAAACTGAAAAAAGTCATGATGCAACAAGTCACTAAATACAACCTACACCCATACTATTTCTACTAAGTTCTCTACCTTAAATGGTTTCCATAACTTAGCATGCAAAAATGACACAGTAATAAAAAAGGTAATACATTTTATTTTAGCCACAAACAACAAATTTTAACTCTGATAAGCTTTAATCTTTGTTAAAAGTTAAACTAAATATTAATAACAACAACACTCTGGATGGGATAAAATTACGTTCATTTTCCAAGTACAGTGGAGATTTGCTCTAAAACAACTTACTACAATGTGAAATCCAGGGGGTAACTATATGTTTTAGATGACATCAAGAAAAGTTACGGACTGAGGAAAAGTCATCCTTATACTCCTATGGCATGGGTCTTGAAGACATCAAGTATTTTGCAACACTTACACAGCCATATGAAAGGTCCCACAAAGCAGGGAGCCAAAAGGGTGTTTCTCTAGCTCACAATTACTCACTTCTTAGTTATTAATTTCCATCTACACAGTTACAGAAGGAACTGGTATGTTCTTACTTAACCCTGCTCCCTGGCCACAGCTGACTCAACTATAGGTAGGCACCTGAGGCATATGATCTAATGCCTGGGTATTATTTTTTCTGTTCTCTATAAATGGGATATTTTCTTCCAGTATATCTCCTAATCGCTATTGTTTATATATATGTTCTATGTTGATAATTTTACTTATTTCACAGATTCCTTTAAGCAGAGAAAATATAAATTCAGAGCAACAAATTCCTTATTAGTTTCAAAACGTTAAAGACAGTTTTTAAAACTTACCTAAAAAGATCAAAAATGGTCAGGTAAGTATAAGCAGTTAAAGCTGCAAAACAACAAAACAACTGATTAAAATGTTGCAGAATCCACTGTTTGGAAATATAGCTAATTACCAAGATTGTTCATACCAGGAGTATCCATTACCAAAAAAAACCTGAGTCACTAATTAACCTTATACGTTGGCAATTATCTAGATTAATATATGTAGACAAATTTGGTAAATACAGAGATGTCTGACTAGCTCGGTTGGTAGAGCATGCGACTCTTGATCTCAGGGTTATGAGTTCAAGCCCAGCACTGAAGCCTACTAAATTAAAAAAAAAAAAAAAAGCTGGTAAGTACAAAAGCTTACCCTAGAACCTGATCCTGCCATCAGGACAAAGGAAGCAGCATATTAGGGTTTTTTTGCCTTCTTCTGTCATCTGAGCACTTTTTTTTTTTGGTAGATTTTATTTATTTGACACAGAGAGAGAGAGAGCACAAGAAGGGGGAGTGGTAGGCAAAGGGAGAGGGTGAGGGAGAAGCAGACTCTCTCCACTGAGCAGGGAGCCCAATGTGGGGCTCAATCCCAGGACCCTGGGATCATGACCTGAGCCAAAGGCAGTCGCTCAATTGACTAAACCACCCAGGCGCCCCTGTTATCTGAGTACTATTTTTAAAATATTCTTTAAATAGCAGGATGAAAATAATGGTACATAAAACAAGCGGTCAAGAAACGGGGCACCTGGGTGGCTCAGGTGGTTAGGTCCAGCTCTTGATTTCAGCTCAGGTCATGACCTCAGGGTCGAGGGACAGAGCCTTGCATCAGGGTCTGCACTGAGTGTGGAGCCTGCTTGGGATTCTCTCGCTCCCTCTCCTTCTGCCCCTCCCCCCGCTCACACTCTCTCTCCAAAAATACAAACAAATAAATAACATAAAAAATTTAAAAATTAAAAAAAAAGAGGTCAAGAAACAAGAAAAATATTATAGATTTCCCTTTTCAAGGAAAATCCAAGAAATATACATATTCTTTTAAAGGAAGTTTCTTTTTTTTTTTTTTAAGATATTTATTTATTTGACAGAGAGAGAGAGTACAAGTAGGCAGAGTGGCAGGCAGAGGGAGAGGGAGATGTGGGCTCCCCATCGAGCAGGACCCTGGGATCATGACCTGAGGTGAAGGCAGATGCTTAACCGAATGAGCCACCCAGGTGCCCCTGAAAATCCAGGAAACATAAATCTCAAAATCTTACTCAGACACTGCGTAAACTGAAGGGCTAATCTATCACGTTAAAAAGGAATCACAGTCTTTCAAACAGTTTAAAAGCTATTTTAAAAAAATAATGGCTCATTTAAAATAATGCCTAACAATTGAACCAAACTTTACAGTTTACAAGGTACTTTTCACAGAGATTCTCTCACTTAAATCTTTTTTTTTTTTTAAGATTTTATTTATTTATTTGACAGAGAGACAGCCAGCGAGAGAGGGAACACAAGCAGGGGGAGTGGGAGAGGAAGAAGCAGGTTCCTAGCGGAGAAGCCTGATGTGGGGCTCGATCCCAGAACGCCAGGATCACGCCCTGAGCCCAAGGCAGATGCCTAACGACTGCGCCACCCAGGTGCCCCTCTCACTTAAAGCTTTTGAGTTATATTTCAGAATAATATATTCCATGTAAAGAAAGACATATCTTGGCCACCTGGGTGGCTCAGTTGGTTCAGCAACTGCCTTCAGCTCAGGTCATGATCCTGGGATTGAGTCCCACATCGGGCTCCCCCTGCTCTGTGGGGAAACTGCTTCTCCCTCTCCCTCTGCCTGCTGCTCCCCCTGCTTGGCTTTCTCTCTCTCTGTCAAATAAATAAAATCTTAAAAAGAAAAAAAAAAAAGGAAGACATATCTTTATTTAAAATCAGAAAAATAAATGTGAAACTAATGATGAACTCCGCAAAAATGAGAATGGTGACATACCTATACTGTTAGTGGAACTGCACCACATAAGCAGGAAGCCAGTACATGTTAAGTTTATTGCACCAAAGAGCAGTATCTTCCAGGACTGTGAAAAAGAAAATCATTCTTATTTGCATAGTGCTGATAAACTTCACTGGGTCTGTTCAAGTTGCTGCAATTCAAACTCTACAAAGGAATAAGCACAATTTCCTTCAAAAAGTCGGTGTCACGTTTTCTGTATCTATGAAAATTACCATCAACCAAGTTATTACAGTAATCTAAAAAAATAGTTTAGAGGGGGAATTCTTCAAGAGAAAAAAATTCTGCCATATAAACTCTCAAGCAGTTGAGAAAAATAGGCATATACTTTAATATCATTGTGCCTCTATAAATATGTACATAGAGACAATGATAGCTGATGGGGCAAAACATAAAGCAACTGGTGAATCTGAGTAAAGGGCTTAAGGGAGTTCCTTACATTAATCTTGTTACTTCATGAGCTTGAAATTATATAAAGTTATTCTTCCCCTCCCACCCCAAAAGGGCTACACTTACTTATTTACCAAATAAGTCATATGAAACAGGACTGCAAAAGAGGGGACGACTACCATGGTTAGTAGTTCATAGACCTGAGATACGCCTTGAAAGTAGCTAGGATTTTGTCAGAGGAAGCAGAAAGAGCACTCTAAGAATAAAAGAAGAGATCAAGTGAAGTGTTTTTTAATTTTGTTCAACTCCACTACCTACAAAGAAGGGAGACCTATAATTGTGTGAAAGTAGAAGTGAAAAAAATTAGTGAAAAGGGAGTTATCTGGAGGTGTTAAAATTAAACAGATACAATTGAAAAGGTCAAGTGTGGGATAGGATGGCTTTAGAACACAGATGCAAAGTGTAGGTTTAGGATGAAGAACACCTTCTCTGAGAAAGGTGAGAAGGATAAGAAGGTGACTAAAGGGACAGAGAACTATGAGCTAGAAAGAAGTGACAGTGAAGCAGTACAGAGCTAACAGCCTATGCATCTCTAGAAAAGAAGAAATAAAGCCATTTTCTAAAATTAAGGGATGTGGTGGAATAGGACTGGAAACTTACATCCAGAGGAGAATTTGCAGAACATCAGTTCTAGTGGATATACTACTGAATCATCAGAGAAGAATAAGAATGACCACCATGAATTTAGGGTAGACAGCATTCTGCATTTTCTTCTACCCCCAGGAGCAAAACCAGAGAAGCAGACGAGGTAGGGATGTCACACACTGAAAGCTGTTATGATAGGTTAATGGGACAAGGGACTCTAATAGTGAGAACATTAATGAAATGACTGGACATGGGCTCTAGTCAGGACAGGGATTTAAGAACAGTCAGCAAAGGAGGATAAGGCATGTAATTTGAAAATGACATTCTATACAGCTCTACTGATGAATCAAGCTATTCATCAACAAATACTTGAGTACCTATTTTGTAAGAGACACTTTTCTAGGCACTGAAGATATAGCACTTAACAAAATATGGACCTTATATTCCAGCAGGGGTGACAGACAATTAGCAAATATACAAGGTCAGGTGATGGTAAGTACTATGAAGGAAAAACAAAGTATCGTAAGAACACCATGATGGGAGACATGGAAAGGGTGTTCTGCTAGACAAGGTGGTCAGAAAAGACCCTTTGGTAAGGTAACATGTGAACAGAAATCTTACAGAGGCAAAGGTACTAAGCATGCAGATATCTGAGAAAGAAAATGGGAACCACAGTGCAAATTCCTTGAGATAGAAGAGGACCTGGCTGAGGACGGATAGAGGTGAGAGGAAGTCTGGGGCTCCATCAAGTATTGTCTTGTATGCCAGCAAAAGAATTGGGATTTATTCCAAATGAGATAGAAAGCAGCTTAGCTTTCATTTTTATAAGATCATTCTGGCTTCTTTATGTAGAAAACACTGCATTGGGCAAGGATAGAAGTAGGGAGACCATTTAGAATGGTGACTTTGAAGTTGGTAAAGTGTTAGAAGAGTCAGATTCTGAGTATTACACTGAAGACAAGATTTACTTATAAAATGGATGAGGAACGAGAGGAAGAGAGGGAGAAAAAAATGACTCCAAGGTTTCTGGCCCATGCACTGGAAGAACAGAGTGGCCATTTAGTGAGGAAGGGACAGAAAATCAAACTTCAGGTTTGACCATATTAAATTTGATATGCCTAATAGATATCCAAGTGGATATGTTGAGAGGGCCAGGATATATAGGAATTTAGAAGGAGGGGAAAAGTTATGGATTAAGATATAAATATGAGGTCATCAGCATATGGTAGTCGAAGTGTCACCTAGATGTAATGAACATATACAACAGAGGATGGAGCTCTAAGTGCTGGGACACTCTAAAACTTAGAGATCAGCAAGATGAGGGGAAAGTGATGAACAATGCCCAAGTAGGAAAAAAACCAAGAGTGATGTTTCAGAGTCCAAATGAAAAAAGTGCTTTACGGAGGAAGTGACCAATTTTTGTCAAATGCTATTGATTGGGATGGGAAATGATGATGACCATTGATCTTGGCAACACAGAGTTTACCAGTTACTTTGTTAAAGCTGTTCCAGTGGATTGGTGGGGACTACAGCCAGACTGATATGTGTTTAATGGAGACAGGGAGAAGAGAAAGTGAACAGAGAGTGAAGACAATTAGCTTAAGTAGTTTTGCTATAAAAGGAAGCACAGAAATGAGGCAGTAGCTGAAAAGTGGAAGATGGGGCATGCGCTCATGATGCAGGAAGGAACAACTGTAGGAAGCTTGTCTTTGAGCAGCAACAAGGGGAAGCACACAGAGCTCATTCACAGAAACAGGAAGAGAGGCAGAGTGTTGGGAGATGACAGGATGTGATAGTATTTTCTGATTACTTCTTTTCCTTTAGTGAAACAGGAAGCAAGATTAACAGGTCAGAGTGAGGATGAATACATTTTGGAAGTTTGAGGATAGAAGTCAAAGACTATGGCATGAAACAGCCATCTAAAAAAATGGAAAACTGAATGAACTAAACAATAAAGCACGAGCAGCACTAATGGCACACTTGATCATGAATTTAAAGTGAGACCAGTCACCATGGTTTTGTTTTCTCTCAGGCTACATTCAGTTGCTTGGGTGCAGGTACGGAATAGCAGGAATGCAGACTTAATGATGTTAAGGATTTTCCAGGGAAATGTCAGAGGAAGAGTGACACATGGAAGGGAGGGCACAAAGGAGTTGAAGACATATGCAAGAAGTTAGTAATGATGGACCAAAAAAACTAAGTTGGAAAAGTAAATAAATGAGGATAAGAGAGGTGAAAAATAGTGAAAATATGGCAAAGTCAATGGATTGGAAATCCTAGTAAGATTGAAGAATTACTGAAATTGGGATAATACAAAGAGTGAACTGGAATAACGAGATGGTGACTATGAGTGAAATGCTTGAAACTGAGACAATCGAAGATATAGTTATTATAAATGATAATGTCTGTGGTATGATCATAGGAGCAGATAGTTGGAAGGGATGTAGGATAAGTTATTTGTGGCAAGGAAGTAAGGAACTGAGAAATAAGGATCTTCCTGATGATGTAAAAAATCACCAAGAACAAAAACAGGAGTAGTAGTAAAGAGAGACGAGGGAGGCGGTGTTCTTATATCAGTTTTGTTCCTACTACCTATTTTGTGGTATACTGTGCTTTAATAAAGCATATGGTTCAAGAATTTCCTGTTTACTTCTGTAATGTAGTTGCTTTCCATCAACATTATAAAGTTCTATCTATCGGTTCTCAGGAGATCATCTTATATGGACTAGATAGATACACAAGTAGCAAATGAATTTCTTGGCTCTTCAACATCCAGGACACGATAGTATTTTCGAATACTAGAATTACTGAGTCTGACTATAATCCAAGGTTTTAGCAACAGGAAATACAGTGACAAGAAACAAAAAACAGAAGCCTCTAGTCTAGTATCATAACACATGGCCAATATCATTGGTGCACTTATTATGTTCCACTGAAGCTAGGTTTATTTAAAATTCATCACATATTTATTGGGTGCTTATCTTGTACTTTTTTATTAAAAAGTGAACAAAAAAGACACAGTCACTGTCCTCAGGGAGCTTATAGTATAATTCAGACAATAATGAGAACAATAAAAACAGAACAATAACTAGAAGGTCTATACTAGTGACCAAAATGGGTACCAATTATCTTTTTTTTTTTTTTTAATGTAAGCTCTATGCCCAACGTGGGTGGGGCTTGAATTCATGACCTCAAAGCATAACTTATTTTTCCTTCCTTACACTAAAAATGAGAAAACATGGCTTTAGGGGCACCTGAGTGGCTCAGTCGTTAAGCGTCCGCCTTAGGCTCAGATCATGATCCCTGCATTCTGGGATGGAGGCCCACATCGGGCTCCCTGCTCAGCGGGAAGCCTGCTTCTCCCTCTCCCACTCCCCCTGTTTGTGTTCCTTCTCTCGCTGCCTCTCTGTCAAATAAATAAATAAAATCTTAAAAAAAAAACAAAACCCCAAAAACCATGGCTTTAAACTGCATCTATTAAATTTGTAAAAAAAATAACAAAAGGCAATCACAAAATAATTTTTCTTTAAAACTTGTTAGAATTAGAATAAAAACCTTAACCAAAGCCTAGCTTCCTCCCAAGCAAAACAACTGTGTATCAAAGTACTGTAATTCTACATTAAAATTTTGCTTAGCCAGGGGTGTCTGGCTCACTCAGTCAGTAGACCATGCAACTCTTGATGTTGGTATAGTGAGTTTGAGCCCCACGTTGGGCATAGAGATTACTTTAAAAAAAAAATTTTTTTTTTTTTGCTTATCCAACATAAAAAAATGAAAACAGTGTGGTGGGGTGGGCACCTATCTCGCTCAGTTGGTGGATCATACGATTCTTGATCTCGGGGTTCTGTGTTCAAGACCCACGTTGGGCGTAGAGTTTACTAAAAACAAAAAGTGTATGGTGGGCTCACGAGTAATTTCTGTATGCCTTAAAAATTACCATTTTCAATGTCATACTGTTGTCTCTGCAATGATTAAAATGAGAGTTAATAAAGATAACTTACCCTTCGGTCAGCTGCTACAAGTCTAAATTCCTGTAATAACTTGCCAAAAAAAGATCTTTGTGGTTTTCTAAAGAGATGAATTGTCCCCTTCAAAATAAACAAAAAATAAACAAATCAACATTGAAGCATCTAATCTTTTCCTATCCTGTGATGTGATATAATTGTAACAACTAACATTTACTGAACGTTCAATATGTGGCAAACAATTATTCTACACACTTAACAAGTATTTATCTATTTAATTCTCAGAATCATCTATGAGATGGAGATAATTTTTAATACATTTTCCAAGGGCACAACACTAACAAATGGCTGAGCAGAAATTCAAACCCAGGTATTTTATTTTTTTATTTTTTTTAAGATTTTATTTATTTATTTGTTTGAGAGAGAGTGAGCAGGAGGAGTGGCAGAGTGAGAGGGAGAAGCAGGCTCCCCGCTGAGCAGGGAGCCCCACAAGCGGCTCGATCCCAGAACCCTGGAATCATGACCCCGCTGAAGACAGTCACCCAACCAACTGGGCCACCCAGGCACCCCCAAACCCAGGCATTCTAGCTCCAGACTACACACTTTTATTTTTAAACGGATTTTAGGCCATTTTGAGCCAACAAATCAAACCATTTGCCAGATAGCTCTACTGGGAAATAAAGTATTACAATTTACTTAATCAAAGCTTTATATATGAAAAGTTTGTAAACTATTATTATAGTAAAATCTCTGAGGTTCTCTCTTAGGCATTCAAAGTATCCAACATTCTGCCAGTCTCTATAGTCCTTGCTGGTACACCGTATGGGACCAGCAAAGGGCATGACAGTGGGGTTACCAACAAGAAACGAAACATAAGTGGAGACCAGAGAGGAATTTGCCACTCAAGTATAGGAAACCTTAGCATAAAAGAGAGTTTAAGCACATATGGGAAATTAGCTTATGATTAAGGCAGTATCCAACATAAGCAGGAGAAAATATGTTACACAATAAATGGTTTTTGGAAAAGGTAACACTGGATCCTTATATTTCTTACTCTAATTTTTTACTATGTTGAAATTAAAATATAGAACTATAAAGTACTTGAAGAAATTTATAGATGAACAATTTTATAATCTTGGAGTTGAAGACTTCTCATAGTAGGACATAAAACCAAGAAGCTGTAAAGGGAAAAATTGATCAATTTTACTATCTTGGGAATAAAATACCCAAGAACAAACAAAAACAAAGACAACCCTAGAAAGGAAAGATAAACTGGGGAAAAAAGAATTTTAATTGTTCCTCCAAAAGCAAAGTATTCTTTCTAGGGGAAAAAAAATCTTTCACAATTTTCAGTGGGCCATATATAATAATTTGATTGCTAAGTGATATGCATTTAAATATTTATTTGGATTTTAATTTTAGCAAATGCTTTCCTAGATAGTAAGGCCACAATCACCATTAACAACCACACTACATTTCTACCTCACTACCATTGACCAATTTGACTTTAACACTTATATTCCACAGAAGGTGGTGGAACTGGGTGTTAACAGATCTAAAATGAGGAAAACTTTCAGATCCAACTCCAGCACAAGTATGATCTTCCTAGTTAGTAGGAACATCTCAGTAGGTATAAAAAAGGTGTATTTAATTTCTTCAAAGCTCAGATATGTCATTAGTTTTATTAGGTTGAGACTCAGAAGAGGTAGAAGATAAAGTTGAGCACTAGAAATCTGGCATTAAAAACCAGGATGTTGATCATTGTTGAGGCCAAGTGATGGCTACATGGGGGTTTATTATATTATATTCTACTTTCCTGTGTTTGAAAATTTCCATAATAAAAAATTTTAAGTAAAACATAGTTTAAAATATAAAAACAAAGCATTAGGAAAAAAGCATTACTAATCTTGCTATCCAAATAAAACCAGTGTGTGTGTAACTCTACGGCTTTGCTAAGCTAATTGAAAAGTTACAATACGCTCTTTTCATCTGAGATGCTAATGAATGGTCATGTTAATGAATATACCCCATTCTTAATGAATTATGCGTGGGATATTTGGTCCCAAAGATAAATTCTGGATATCTTCTAACTTCAACTCAATTTAAATTATTTAAGGTACTTTAAGTTTCAGTTTGAGACAATCAATAAGGTTTCTAAAGGGAAAAGGGCTATTATCTGATGCCATTCTGATAGTGGTTAAAAAAAGTAAAAACCCACTAAAATCCACATGTTCATGTGACATATCATGTCACTCCTTCCAAAATTATATTGGCCCTCCATTACTATCACGATAAACTCCTAATTTTACAGCTTGAAATAACTTAGCCTGTTTCTTTCCGTTTTACCTCTTGCTCCAGACAGGGAATCAACTCCAACTAAACTGGTGTAACCCTCGTCTCATGATCATACCACTCTAGAGTGAAAAGGCCAGACTTGTCTAACCACGCTCTGACAGCCCTGTAATACTTAGCAAATTATTTGAAGTCTGTTTCTTCATCTGAATGAGAGGAATGAATAGTAGAGTAAGAGTAATGGAATAAGGCACAAAGTACTGTTTCATGGCTGACCTTCCACATGAAGCCTTCTTAGAGTATTCCAAACTACACTGTTCTTTATGCCACTTGCTTTGTAATTAACAGAGGATAGCCTTCACCTTGTCATCCTGCATAATTAATTTTTTAGTAACTTCACTAATGACAAGGGCTATATTTCCTTTACATTTTTTAAGATAGTATTGTGCTTTGCATATAACGCCTTAATAAACAAGAGTGACTGATAAATCCTTTCTTCCTCAAGACTTTTAAAATACACCTTAAATGCTACTATTTTTCTGTATTACTAATGTTTCAAGCATAAAAATTTAGTGTCATAGTTATTTATTTGGTGTTTTATAAAACAGGTATTTATTGAAAACCTCCTCTGGGCCAGGAACTGTTACAAGGCTCTGGGATACATAGGTCCTGCTCTCAAAGAGCTTATAGTCTAGGAAGTGAGAAAGACAAGTAAATACACAATTTTAACATAGTCTGATAACAGCTACAGATGTTATTGGTAAATAGCACCAAGATATCACAGGAGCACAAAGGAGGCACCTAAGAGAATCTTGAGACACGGTAGAAAGGCTCATGAAAGAGACTAAAGGATATGTAAGGGTTACACTTACAAGGATAAGGGGTAGGAGGTGATTGATTCCAGCAGATAGAACAGCAAATACAAATTAGGTGCAAAGCCCTAATCCTTAGAGCATCATCTGCATGCTGTTCACTGTGACTGGAATATGAATGTATGTATGTGAAAAAAGAGGCTATAAAGAAGCTTGACCAACAACAACAACAACAAAAAAGCAGCAGCTTGACAACAGATAGCTTTGTATGCAATGCCAAACAGGACTTTATCTTGACAATTATTGGGGGGGCGGGGATTTTAAGCAAGGGAGCAAGGGAGTGGCATGGTCCAATTTTAGAGATTTATTTATTTATTTATTTATTTATTTATTTATTTAAGGATTTTATTTATTTGACAGAGAGAGAGACAGCCAGCGAGAGAGACAACACAAGCAGGGGGAGTGGGAGAGGAAGAAGCAGGCTCCCAGCGGATGAGCCTGATGTGGGGCTCAATCCCAGGACCCTGGGATCACGACGGGAGGCGAAGGCAGACACTAAAAGACTGAGCCACCCAGGCTCCCCCCAATTTTAGAGATTTGATTCTGGCTACACAGTGATGAATATTTTGAAGAAAGTAGCTCAAAGGCTATGTGGTCAGCCCCCCAAAAGTAAACTTTTACCCACTTTCTGTGTGCAAAACAGGGGTTACAGAAAATTTACAAAAGAAAAATAAAGTATAAATAAGACGTTTTCCTGACCATATCCACTCAAGGAAAAAACTTTCTACAATGACAATGGCTTATGTACTGAAACGTGGTCCTTTTCTTATATGTAGGCTATCAATAAGAGATCCATTAATTTCTCTGATAAAATGGTACCTCTTTTGACGCTGAAATTACAATCAACTTATCTTTTGATAAAATTCAGAGAGCTTTACATTTGATTTCTAAAAGCACAAAAAGACTAATTTCTCTAAGGAAAAAAAAAATATGTTAAACATCGCATCCCTAGAACTGTAAGGTATACTGGGCTCTACAAAAGCAGGAAAAAACGTGCAATAAAGATGCTCTACCAACACCTGGACTTTCTCCAGTCACTGGAAAGTTGCTGCTGTGTCAGGTTATCTGTCACTCCATAAAGCCAAGTTGCAGAGTGGGGCGTTCACCTCAATATCCTGCTCATAAACCTCTTTATTAACGCCAACGGTATTGTCACTGGTGTAAGCATCACTAATTACGGTCGCTGTTGCTGTGGACTTGTTTTCAGAGCTTTCGCTGGTGTAGACGCTGACGCCGACAAAGACAAAGACTTTTATTTCTCTATCAAATAAATCTCGGCAGGGGCAAGTCAAAAGCTCGCTAAGAACCGAAAGCTCGGCCTCGAGCAGGGCCGGGACCCGGAGCGTCTTACCACCGGGGTGAGGGAGCGTGAGGGGATCACAGCTCTGGGGGGGAATGCTTTGCACATCAGCCGCCTCTCCTGCGGGGTGGGGGGAGCCGCGCACGACTCCGAGGACCCCTTCTCTGGGCAGCTGAGGCATGTCAAGGCCGCTTTGGGATGAAAGAAGATAAGAGGAATCATCTACGACAGAAACCCTCATACCCCCGGCCAACTCACCATGATAAGGAGCAGCACAGCTCCCGCCGGAAAGACGCTCTGGGAGCTGCCTTTTCCCTCAGCGGAAGGGGTGGGGCAACAGAGGCCGATTGGCGGAGGGAGACGCGGGGGCGGAAGTGCGTAGAAAGTCTCTTGTTCCCGCCCCCTCCTCCGGCCTTTCCTCGGTCCTATAGAGGCAAAGGCAGAAGCTAGAGTGACCCCAGCGAGGCTTTTAAGGGGTAGGTGGCATAGAGAGCTAGAGACCTTGTCAAGGAGCGCTTAGGGTTTGCTTTTTTTGTGTTGTATTATTTTCTTTTTTTAATGTATAATGTATTTTTAAAAGTCAGTTAATTAATATATAATGTATTATGGTTTCAAAGGTCAGTGATTCATCAGTTGTATCTAACACCTAATGCTCATTAATTACATCACATGCCCCACTTAATGTCTATCACCCAGTTACCCCATTCCCCCCTCCCCTCCAGCAACCCTCAGTTTGTTTCCTATGATTGAGTCTCTTATGGTTTGTCTCCCTCTCTGATTTCATCTTGTTTTTTGCCCCCTCCCTTCTCCTAGGATCCTGTTTTGTTTCTTAGAATTCTGCATATGAGACTATATGATAATTGTCTTTCTCTGATCATTTCACTTAGCATAATACCCTCTAGTCCCATCCACGTCATTCCAAATGGCAAGATTTCATTTTTTTTTTTGATGGCCGAGTAGTATTCCATTGTATATATATATACCACATCTTCTTTATCCATTCATCTGTCAGTGGACATCTGGGCTCTTTTCATAGTTTGGCTATTGTGGACATTGCTGCTATAAACATTGGAGTGTAGATGCCCCTTTGGATTACTACATTTGCATCTTTGGGGTAGATACCCAGTAGTGCAATTGCTGGGTCATAGGGTAGCTCTATTTTCAACTTTTTAAAGAAAGATTTTATTTATTAGAGAGAGACAGAGCATGGGGAGAGATGGGCAGAAGGAGAGGGAGAAGCAGTCTCCCTGGGGAGCCTGATGCAGGGTGGGGTGGCTCAATCCTGCAACTCTGGGATCATGACCTGAACTGAAGGCAGACGCTTAACCAACTGAGCTACACAGGCACCCCTATTTTCAACTTCCTGAGGAACCTTCATACTGTTTTCCAGAGTGGCTGCATCAACTTGCATTCCCACCAACAGTGTAAGAGGGTTCCCCTTTCTCTGCATCCTTGCCAACATCTGTGGTTTCCTGACTTAATTGTAGCCATTCGCACCAGTGTAAGGTGGTATCTCATTGTGGTTTTGATTTGTATTTGATTAGGGTTTATTTGTAATGTTAGGAAATTTTCATTTAGTGCTGAAGCACTTTTACCTATGTTGTGTGATTTAATTTTTTGCAATACTTTGTGAAATAAATAGTATTCCCATTTGTGGAAGCAGGAAGAATAAGAAACTTGCCCAGAGGCATACAGCTAGTTCTCCACAGTAGTGTAGGTCTGAGTTTGAATTCAGACCAATTACAGAATACCGTGTTCTTTTTCCTAAAACACTACTTAAATTCTCATGAAATTAATTTTATTATGGAAGTAATATTAATTATAGAATACAGGAAATAAAATAATTCAATATAGAATATGCAACACATGTATGTATCAGGTACTGGTCTCATGAAATTATGTTCTAGTAAGAAGAGGAAAGAAAACAAGTAGGAAGGGGAAGATGTTTAATATATTGATAGTGTCACATAGAAAATAGAGTTATGCTACAGAGAGTGACTGGGTCACTAATTTATAGTAGTCTGAGAAAGCTTCTCTAAGAAAATGAAATTTGACTTCTGAATGACAAAGTCTTTCTGTGAAGATTATTCCAGGCAGGATAAACAATCCAAATACCTAAGTCAAAACAAGGAGAAGTGCTTCAGGGTCTGAAAGAAGGCAGTGTGTCTGGAGCTTCGTGCTTGAGGGGAAGAAATGAAGAGATGGGGCAGATCAAGCAGGAATTTCTAATGTAGGGATAAGGAGACTGGTTTTGTTTTGTTTTGTTTTCTGAGACAGGAAGTCTGTGGAGAGTTTTAACATGGGAGTGACCTTTACACTGTGGTATGGAGAATGGATTGTAGGTCGATAGCAATAGTGAACGTTTACTAAGCACTTATATGGTAGGCACTGTTTTATAAGTTTAACATGTATTAGCTCATTTAATCCTCCTAACAGGTACTTGGTATAGGTACTGTTATTAGCCCCTGCTTGGCAAATTGTATACCAAGGTCACATACTTACCTAATGGCAGAACTGGAATTCTGTGCTACAGAACCTAATTCTAAAGCCTTACCTGCTACTCTGTGCTTACTATTCCTGGACAAGATTAGAAGCATGAAGACAGGTTAGGACATTATTGCCTTATTTACCCAGAGCAAATCATTCCTGATTTTTGAAGTTTCTTTACAGTCTTTTTTTTTTTTTAAGATTTTTAAAATTTATTTATTTGACAGAGAGACAGCCAGCGAGAGAGGGAACACAAGCAGGGGGAGTGGGAGAGGAAGAAGCAGGCTCCCAGCAAAGGAGCCTGATGCGGGGCACGATCCCAGAACGCTGGGATCACGCCCTGAGCCGAAGGCAGATGCTTAACGACTGAGCCACCCAGGCGCCCCATCTTTACAGTCCTTTTTTTAAACAAAATTGGAACCAAACAGTACATATTGTAGTCTGACTACTTCGTGTAAGGATGTATTCTTTTTCCCGATATCTTAATTTTTCCAGAATGTTGTTTTAATGACCTTAAACAGTTCAATCATGGCCATGTGACTTAACATACTTAATTCCTTACTGATGAGTGTAACAGGGTTTAGACAGAGCAAAAAGAAATCTCTCAACCCATTTTAAGAAAAAAATATACTAGAGGCCATTGGGTATAAAATCGTAGGAAGCAACTATACAGGAGATCAACAATTAAACAGAAGACTTGAACAATACTATATATATATATTAGACCTAACATATCTCTAGAATATACCATCCAACAACAGCCCCAGAATACACATTCTTCTCAGATGCATATGAAGCATTTTCTAGGATAGTACTACATGTTAGGCCATAAAACAATCTTCAATAAATTTGAAAGGATTAAAATCATAGACAGTATGTTCTCCAAACATACTGGAATGAAATTAGAAATCCGTAAGTAAGGGAAATTCGGGATTTTCACATCTTATGAAAATTAAAAAACATGCCTTTAGTAGTCAGTGGGTCAAAGAAAAAATCACAAGAGAACTTTGAAAATACATTAGGATGAATGAAAATGAAAACTCAATATACCAAAACTTATTGGATACAGCAAAAGCTGTAGGTGGAAATTTATAGCTATAAATATCTATATTTTATTTTATTTTTAAAGATTTTATTTATTTGTCAGAGGGCGCACAAGCAGGGGAAGTGGCACGCAGAGAGAGAAGCAGGCTCCCCACTAAGCAGGGAGCCTGATGCAGGGCTTGATGCCAGGATCCTTGAATCATGACCTGAGGCAAAAGCAGACTTTTAACCAACTGAGCTGCCCAAGCATCCCTAAATGCCTTTATTTTGAAAAGAAGAAAGATCTCAAGTCAATAATCTAACCTTCCACCATAATAAAAGAAGAGCAAACTAAAGCAAGCAAAGTAAGTAATAAAGCTTGGAGAGGAAATAAATGAAGTAGAGAATAGAAAAAACAATGGAGAAGAAGTCACAAACCCAAAAATTGGCTCTTTGAAATTACTAAAATCAGGAAAGGAAGAAAGGGACAAGTTACAGGTCTTACAGATATAGGGAGGATAATTAGGGAATATTACAAACAATTGCATGCCGACAAATTAGATAACCTAGATGAAATGGACTAATTTCTGTGAAGACACAAACTACTGAAACTGACTCAAGAATAAATAGAAAATCTGACTAAATGTTTAACAAAAGATTGAATTTATAATTTAAAAACTTTCCACAAAGAAAAGCTCAGGCAAAGATGGCTTTACTGGTGAATTCTACCAAACACTTAAAAAAGAATTAGCATGAACCATTCACAAACTCTTCCCCCAAAATAGGAGGGGACACTTTCTGATTCATTCCACAAAGAATTACCCTGATACCAAAACTAGAGAAAGACAAGAAAACCACAGACCAACATCCCATATGAATATAAATGCAAAAAACCTCAACAAAATAGCAAAATGAATTGACGAACATATAAAAAAAAATCATACACCATGAATGAGTGAGAACTACCACAGGAATGAAAAATTGGCTTACCATATGAAGATAAAAAAATGCAATACACCATATTAATAAAGGGAAAAAAAATCACATGATCATCTCAATAGATGCAGAAAAAGCATTTGACAAATCCAACACCCCTATTTAAAAAAAGCAACACACACTCAACAAAGTAGGAATAAAACCAAGGAAATGGGTTGTTAAATAATTAACCCTTTTAGTTTGGAGATACACTATTTCGTAATTAGATCTAGATCTTTGTGTAAAATCATTAGACTTTTTATTTTAAAAAATATTTTTGGGGCACCTGGGTGGCTCAGTCGGTTAAGCATCTGCCTTTGGCTCAGGTCATGATCTTGGGGTCCTGGGATTGAGCCCCATGTCCGGCTCCCTGCCCAGGAGGGAGTCTGCTTCTCCCTCTCCCTCTCCCCCCTGCTCGTGCTTTAATAAAATCTTTAAAAAAAAAATTTTTTTTTTAAAGAAAATATTTTTGCCATTAAGCTGTTTATTCTCCTTCCAGGTGCTTTTGCTGTTATCTGTATTAGAAAGTCTTGTTCTGTTTTGTTTTTATTGTACTATTTCGATTTAATGTTTAAGGGAACATTCCAAAGAAAACAGATATAAGTATAAACCTGATAAACTTTCAATTCAATCCAAGCCAGCTCTAAGGCCTAACAATTCGAAGTTCCATTAGACTGGCAATCAATTGTTGAAAAGTGATTGGTCAAACTTTACTTTGGTTACCCTGGGCCTCCATGAGGACATTCCCTGTCTTGTCCATTTATCATTTTGATTAGTCCATATTCTGGGGGTCAGTGATTGTTTGTTTGAGTGTAATGGCATTTCACCTCCCTGACAGCTTATAAAAAAAATTTTTTTTTTACTTTTTTATTTTTTCGCAATCCGATGTATCCAGACGTGGTCTTTGTTGTATTTATTCTGCTTGGGGTTCACAGAACTTTTTAGATCTGTAAGTTATGTTTTTCAACAATTTGAGGCAAACTTTAGGCATCACTGCATCAAATGTTTCTCTCTTCCTCTCCTCTCCTTTCCGACTTCAAACCAGAGGTAAATTACATTGATACTGTCCCACAGACATCAAACCTTTGCTATTTCTTTTTTTTCTTTCTCTCTCTGCTTGAGTTTGATAATTGTATCAGCTCGTCTTACAGCTGTCTTTCCTCTGAGGTGTCCAGTTCACTGTGAAGCCTATCCAGTGAAATTTATTTCAGATACTGTGTTTCATTTCAGATTTTTTTTTATTACCAGACTTTCCATTTGGTTTATAGTATCTATTTCTCCACCAAAAATCCTTATCTGTTCATTCATCTTTTTTTCCTATTAATTCTTTAACAAGTTTTAAAGCTGATTTAAAATAATTTTGTTAATTCCAACCTGTGAGTCATCTCTGCATTTGCTTCCACATATTTTCTATTGATTATGGATATAAATTTTCATTGTATGCTTAGTAATTTTTTTATTGTGTACTGGATTTTGTGGATGTGTTGTGAAAACTCTGGATTCTATTTTCTTCTAAAAAGTGTGTTTTCTTCTGGCCAGCTGTTAATTAAAATGGATAATCTCGATGCTGTGAAAATTTGATTCTAAGCTTTGTTACAGTGAGTTTATCCTTTTGCCCATAGTCCTAACTAAATAAAGGATGGCCCTTAGGTCTAGGATGTTGTCCTTCCTCCTTATTATGGTCCTTTTCGGGTTTCAGTGGAAAACTCAAAGTATTTACTAAACCCCTTTTAGTGGAATTTAAATTTCAAACTCTGTATTCCCCTGGCAGCTACTACCTCTCTACAGTTCGTTAGATATCAACTACTGCTTTCTGGTAGGTTCTTTTGAATATTACACTCTACAGGTACAATTTTGGAGTCCACCAAGGATTTGAAAGAAATTTGTAGGCATATCCTGGGGCTTATATCTCTGAAACTCTTAAGATTTCCCTCCTAATTTCCAGCTGTTCTACAAGCCCCAAATGACTGCTCAGCCCAGAAAGACTGTTACATTCTGCCTGAAGTCTATTTCTAAGCACATTGCACCAACTGGAAATTTCCCTTGGGGTAAAAGCTAGTTAATGTGGATCTCTTCTAGTACATGATTTTGTACACTTTCTGCATGTTTTTGGTTCTTCTCTAGAATCTAATCTTTGCTTTTTATAATTTGTTCAGTTTATAATTATTGGCAAGAGTTAGTCCAATAAAGCTACTCCTTCACTGCTAGACTGCAACCTCTGAAACCTCAAAAAGTTTCAAATAAAAAAATTAAAGGCAAATAAAATTTATCATTTATTTCCAATCCATTAGGATAAAAACCCACTTTATGCAGCTGAATCTTTTAATTCATTTTTTTTCTGAAGAAAAATACAAAAGACCAGATTAAAATTTGAGACAAGCATTTCAAGGAAAATCCTTTAACTCAAGAGTCCAAAACCAAACTCTAAATGGTTCATTCTACCAAAAGAATTAGTTTTTGTACAAAATATAAAGAATTTTCCCCTATAAATAAAGACTGCTGTATATTTACTTAAATTGTAATTCTAGTATCTGCTTTTCCTCTGCTTCTTCCTAAGCACAAAGCATAGTCAGAAATCTACTAACCTCAATGGGCAGACTGTCTTAGAATAAACTTTTACTGTTAAGATACCTGGGAAAGATAGTACTGACTTTCCTTGGCTCAAAGTCTGGTACATCAGTAAGTTTTAATATAGTTTACAAAACACTGCCATATTAACATGAGCACACTAACCTTTCATGTTTAAACATTACCACTTAAGAAGTTAATGACAGAGAGCTTGATGCAGAATCCAAAAGGTCACAGCCTAAATCTAATATTAATTCAGAGAGCCTCAGCAACTTCTATCATTATTGAAAAAGACCAGACCAGTCCCTTTCACCTCCTGTTGTATCACTGTCCTATTTTCACGGTCATTCTATGAGAAGAAAACGCCAGCTTAAACTAAAAATAAAATAAATTAAAATAAAAAGTAAGTAATAGAAAATAGTTCTCTAGCACTAAGCTCAACTTCAGACTTTGATCAGGGAAGTTAAATAACTTCTATACTGTATGGAAGATTATTCATACAGTAATATAATTCTGACTCAGTGTTAATGACAACATTAGCTTGATGTTTCTATCTTTTAACACCTGAAATCTTTGTTATCTAAAAACTATTCCAATAAAAAGTGAGCTACATTACTGCAGACAGAATCATGATAAATTTAAAGATTATATTTTAAAAGTTGAGCATGAAGCATAGACCTTTAATACGACTGACCAGTTATTCAAGTATCAACAGTGTTAATCCTTTTCTAAATGAAAATACAAAGTGAAATTTTATGAGCTTTATTGAAATTCATGTTTTAACTTTGGATATTCCCAATTCTTGTCATCATGTATACTGCATCCTCTTTCATTATCAATAATTTATAATTGATGCTTTAATGTTTGAGACCTTAAAAAGATACAACATATGACTGAAAATGGGCATCATTCTGGCTTAAAAAAATTTTTTTTTCAATTCATCTCAACCCTCAGTTCTGTTATCCAGGGAGTTCTAAGGTCATGATTAGAGGAGACATTTAAGTTACAGCTACAAATAGCACATTATCTCAAGAAACCATACATCTTCTATATGTAGGTAAATTTTTAACAGGAACAAGAGCAAAATTAAGAAGAATGTATGTCTTCATTATAAAATTCTTATCTAGATGGGGCAAGCTTTGAATTTTAATGTTTTCTCTCAAAACCACATTTTTCCTAAATGAAAAAAATCTTTGTTACTACTATAAAATTATTCTTTCCGCCCATGACATTTTACATAAAAGCACCAAAGAAAATTTCTGTAAACAAACTTTTAACCAGTAAACTAAGGGCAAATATCCATTTGCCTTTATTACAATATTTAAAAAGCCATGATATGAGTCTCTATTTCCTACAATGACAGTTTTATAATAAAATCCAAGCATACTTATACAAACGAGAAACGGAATCACTGTACAGTTTTGGGGAACAAAAGACAGATTAACAGACTAACTTTTTAGTTAACAAAGTGAGCACAAGAAACCTATAAAATGTATGCAATGTATAAAAATTCAGTAATTTTTTAAAGTTTCATTGAAGGGATTAATAATTATTAAGAATAAAAGATGGTAGATCCACTGGCTTTTAATTATCCTGTAAACAGTAAGAAAGCAATAAGCAATAAATTAGAAATGTCTTAGCTCTCAGTTCTTCCCTTCTCTCACACAGGAACCACTTTTACAGCAGTTAAAATTGGCCTTCTTAAATATTAGAATAATTCTAGCAGAAAATAAACTCCATTAGGAATAAATTAACAGTCTACAATAGATTTCTGACAAATATATTAGGAAAAATTACTGCAGATCACATGAGGATTGATCTAGATGTTGTAATGACAGAGTGACTCAAACCTTCTAACCGTCTCTTTTTCTATTTTACTACATTTGCTTTGTTGCTGTCAACAAATTGCTTTCTAAATTGGTAACAAGGAAACAGAAAAATGAGAAGTGAAATGCAATGTTTAATGTGTAGATTTATGAAAAAGGAAAAACTTTCAAAATACTTTTTCCTATTACTGTTACATAGGAAAAAGTTTCATTTGGCACACTGGACTTGTAAAAGAAAAGAAAAGAAAAAAAGAAACTTAAGAGTGTTTGGCATTCTAATCATCTGTGGTAAAGACAACAGTAGGAAAGGAAAATAGAAAAAGTTACTACTTTAAGAAAAGACATCAGAAGACAAACAACCAAAGGCGCTTGTGTCTTCTACCATTCACTGTCTCTGAAATACTTTCATCTGCAACACAATATACAAATTATTATTTACATTATGATTATATTGGTAAAGAAGACCAGAATCAGTTTTTGTTGTGCTCTAACTTACAGTGCCCATCGGGATAACCATGAACAGGCCTTCAACAAAATACTCCATTTGCATTGTATATTTTATTTAAATTTTGTTTTGTGGTGCATCTGCTGGGGTGCACAAATAATTGTAAGACTCTGAAAAGTCCTGTAAACTTAGGCTCAATTTCTGTAGCTGATAACTATTCAATGAAGATGGTGTGTTTCTCTTTTTGAAAGCAAATGTTCTGCAGGCTTACAAAGGTCTTTCCTTAAACAGTGGTATCGCCAAAGTCCTTGTTCCAACGTATGTATGCTTCTAAGGTTTGAGGGCTCACGCTGCGTTTTATCTTTTTCAAGGATTCAGTGAAGTCAGATAATCGAATATTTCTCATCTAGATTTAAAAAAAAAACACATGACAATACAAATGATGAACACATATACAGTAGTTAACCCAAAGATGGATTACAGTAATGATGCTGTTGCTTATTATTGTTACAAATATATATACATGTATTCTTAGAAAATCATGCCAATCATCTTATTTTACATATCATTATATGTTAGGCAAATTTGCTATATAAGAAATCTTACCAAAATGCTATACTAATATACTTTTATTGTATGTGCTTAATTTCATAAGTATTAAAATTTTAAATCACAATATTTTCCCATTTTAAAAACAGAAAACACTCATTATAGAAGATTTGATAAAATACAGACAAGCAGAAAAAAGAATCACTATTCCATCACTCAAAATTCTCAAGTCTCACTCACCATAAGCATACTCTAGCTAAATTCATGCTGGATTTATTAGAAAGGAAGATAGTTTACAAGAAGCACATGAGACTTTTAAGGAAATAATGCTTTTTACAACATGTAGGATGCTTGTATCTGAAATTTTCTAATATTAATATTACTTATAATGCATTTTATATTAATCTGGTCTCATTTTCTGACCTTTTAAAAAGATTTTGGGAGACAGAGAGAGAGCACAAGCTGGGGGAGGTACAGAGGGAGAGGGAGAATCAGGCTCCCTGCTGAGCAGCGAGCTGCATGTGGGGCTCAATTCCAAGAGCCTGAGATCAATGACCAGAGCTGAAGGCAGATGCTTAACCGACTGAGCCAACCAGCTCCCCCTCACTTTCTGACCTTTTTAACTGGCTATAAGAAATGTAGAATAAAACAATGCTGAGTCCACATTTATATAATCACCTGAAGATTTTTAAAACTCAAAAGGAGGGGCACCTGGGTGGCACAGCGGTTAAGCGTCTGCCTTCGGCTCAGGGCGTGATCCCGGCGTTATGGGATCGAGCCCCACATCAGGCTCCTCCGCTATGAGCCTGCTTCTTCCTCTCCCACTCCCCCTGCTTGTGTTCCCTCTCTCGCTGGCTGTCTCTATCTCTGTCGAATAAATTAAATAAATAAATAAATAAATAAATAAATAAATAAATAAATAAAACTCAAAAGGAGCTTGGCACAAAATGAACAGTTTAAAAAACTGCCACTAATATATACATGTTCATTTTGCCCAAAAATAAGTTAAAGGAGAAATGAGACAAAACATCACCTGATATTCATATATATTCTTCTTTTTATTACTCTTATAAAACCCAATCTATTTCACACCCTCTGATATCTTGATGAGCACAGATTGAGAAAACCACCCACACTTGTATCTTGTAGCCTAATCTTAGTCAAAAAGGAAAAGGATATATTGTTACCACATAATCAGCATATGAGCCTTACAAGTTTTTTTATTTAACTTGTAAAACACATACTGGCTCTTCCTAAAGCCCAAAGAGTAGAAGGATGATGAATGTAATGTATTACCTATGATATTCTTGAATAAATTTTATTATAGAAATTAAGGTCTTAAAAGTTTTGATGAAATTCCAATTGAACTGTATAGAATGGTATACATAAATATATGAATTTATATGATACTTTGAAGTTAGTAAGAGATGAATGTATACAACAGGAAAAAGCCAACTGGTAGCTCATTTGAGAAAGAGAAAAGTGGCAAAGATCTTATCAAAACAAACTAATGAAATAACAAAGTTAAGGTGGATACAAACTGCGTTCTTTCTTTTCTTTCTTTCTTTCTTTCTTTCTTTCTTTCTTTCTTTCTTTCTTTCTTTCTTTCAAGATTTTATTTATTTATTTGACAGAGATAGAGACAGCCAGCGAGAGAGGGAACACAAGCAGGGGGGAGTGGGAGAGGAAGAAGCAGGCTCCCAGTGGAGGAGCCTGATGTGGGGCTTGATCCCAGAACACAGGATCACGCCCTGAGTCGAAGGCAGACACTTTAACGACTGAGCCACCCAGGCGCCCCTATTTTTTATTTATTTTTAAACAGGCTCCATGACCAACGTGGGGTTTGAAATCACGACCCCGAGATTAAGAGTCACAAGTTCTACTGACTGAGCCAGCCAGGCACCCCAAACTTTGTGCTTTAAAAACAAAGTACAGTATACCCTGAATTTATAGCAACAATTTTTAGCACTACCTTTTAAAAACATGGAATTCCAATACAATTATTTGAGTTTCTATTCTCATATAATATTCTTTATATTCCTTTATATTCTATAGAAGTCAAATTGGGTTTATCTCACCTAAACGTGTGTATATACCAGTGCCTGACAATACACTTAGTTATTAAAGTTGTACTGAATAATGACTAAAAAAGAATTCTAGTATACAATTTTAGAAACCAAACTACTTGTGTTTTCCTCTCTTACAAATGTGACTGATAAAATAGATTTCCTTAATCTCTATAATAAAATGCCATTATTATTTATGTATTTTAAAATTTTCTATGGACACTTACATAGTATCCACTATTGCCAGACTGGTTTAAGCATTTTATAAATATTAATGCATAAGTCCAGGACTAACAGCTAAAAGTACTACCATTTATTAATACTAAAACCATTAGATTAAAAATAAATAAACTGGATAAAAGTATACAGTAGAACCAAAACTTGTAACAATGTAACCTAATACATAATTAGTAGGATGGTCACAAATGGTACCAGTAATGTTATTTCTTGTAATTCATTCAATAGTTTTATTAAATTTTAATTTTAGTGTTCTTCTCTAAAATTCAGTCTAAAATAAGGTTCTAGCTATATGCAAAAGAATGAAACTTGACCACTCTCTCACACCATACACAAAGATAAACTCTAAATGGATGAAAGACCGTGATGTGAGACAGGAATCCACCAAAATCCTAGAGGAGAGCATAGGCAGCAACCTCTACGACATCAGCCAAAGCAACCTTTTTCATGACACATCTCCAAAGGCAAGAGAAACAAAAGATAAAATGAACTTGTGGGACCTCATCAAGATAAAAAGCTTCTACACAGCCAAGGAAACAGTCAAAAAAACTAGGAGGCAGACCACGGAATGGGAGAATATATTTGCAAATGATGCTACAGATAAAAGACTGGTATCCAAGATCTACAAAGAACTTCTCAAACTCAATACACGAGAAACAAATAAACAAATCATAAAATGGGCAGAAGATATGAACAGACACTTTTCCAATGATGACATACAAATGGCTAACAGACACATGAAAAAATGTTCAAAATCATTAGCCATCAGGGAAATTCAAATCAAAACCACACTAAGATACCACCTTACGCCAGTTAGAATGGCAAAAATAGACAAGGCAAGAAACAATTGTTGGAGAGGATGTGGAGAAAGGGGGTCCCTCCTACATTGTTGGTGGGAATGCAAGTTGGTACAGCCACTCTGGAAAACAGTGTGGAGGTCCCTTAAAAAGTTAAAAATTGAGCTACCCTATGATCCAGCCATTGCACTACTGGGTATTTACCCCAAAGATACAGATGTAGTGGAGAAGGGCCATATGCACCCCATTGTTCATAGCAGCAATGTCCACAATAACTAAATCATGGAAGGAGCCGAGATGCCCTTCAACAGATGACTGGATTAAGAAGTTGTGGTCCAGGGGCGCCTGGGTGGCACAGCGGTTAAGCGTCTGCCTTCGGCTCAGGGCGTGATCCTGGCGTTCTGGGATCGAGTCCCACATCAGGCTCCTCCGCTATGAGCCTGCTTCTTCCTCTCCTACTCCCCCTGCTTGTGTTCCCTCTCTCGCTGGCTGTCTCTATCTCTGTCGAATAAATGAATAAAATCTTAAAAAAAAAAAAAGTTGTGGTCCATATATACAATGGAATATTATTCAGCTATCAAAAAGAACGATTTCTCAACATTTGCTGCAAGATGGACAGCACTGGAGGAGATAATGCTAAGTGAAATAAGTCAAGCAGAGAAAGACAATTATCATATGGTTTAACTCATGTATGGAACATAAGAAGTAGGAAGATCGGTAGGAGAAGAAAAAGAAAGGGGGGGTAATCAGAAGGGGGAATGAAGCATGAGAGACTGTGGACTCTGAGAAACAAACTGAGGGCTTCGGAGGGGAGGGGGGGTGGGGGAATGGGATAGGCTGGTGATGGGTAGTAAGGAGGGCACGTATTGCATGGTGCACTGGGTGTTATACGCAACTAATGAATCATGGAACTTTACATCAAAAATCAGGGATGTACTGTATGGTGACTAACATAATATAATAAAAAAATATTTTAAAAAATAAATAAAATAAGGTTCTTATATATTTTAAAAATAGTGGATAAAATTATGTTTTAGGTGTGGGATTAAAATTCAAGTAGATATTATACTGAACTATTGAAATAAATGTACTCTATCAGAATGAATTAATGGTATTTTAAAAATATGTATATTTTTCAGGCTCCTGTCATTGCAGTAGGCTAATTTAACACCAGTACTAATAAAAAAGTAGTATAAGTTTCTAATTCCAAACATTATTCCCCATTAAAATGAACCAGGGTTCTTGGGGTGCCTTGCTGGCTCAGTTGGTAGAGTGTGCAACTCTTAAACTCAGGGTTGTGAGCTGGAGCCCCATGATGGGTGTAGAAATCACTTAAAAATAAAATCTTAAAAAAAATGAAGCAGGGTTCCTGTAGAGTTGCTGATTCCAGGTGTTGGGATTAATTGTCTTGTTCCCAGAATGCAAGAACGCTTCTCCAAGTTCTAAAGTAATGTTGAAAGGGCACACCTTACTGTAAAAAAACAGATTTCAGTGGCCAAATGTAACCCTTGAAACATTAAAAAAGTTGTAATTGATTTACAGATGTGTTGGGCATCTTCTGACATGTCTTGTAATGATTCCTACCCTTTGAATGTGGACTGGACGTTAAGAACGGAATACTCCAAAAGTGATGGGATGTCACTTTCAGGATTAAGTGATAAAGACTTTGACTTCCATCTTGCTGGTACTTTCTCTTCTTCCTGGCTTGCTTGCTTTGATGAAGTAAGTACTATGTTGGAGAGGCCGATGTGGAAAAAAACTGAAGGAGGCCTTCAGCCAATGGTTCAAGAAAACTGAGGCTCTCACCTCAATAACCCATGAGAAAGTGAATCTGGCAAAGAACCACGTGAGTGAGTGAGGAAGCAGATCTGCTGTAGTTGAGCCTTGTAATGACTACAGCCCCGACCAACATCTTGATTACAGCTCCATAAGAGACCTCAGCCAACACCCTGACTGCAGCCCTCTAAGAGAGGTCAAAGCAGAGGACTCAGCTAAGCTATGCCCATATTCCCAACTCCATGAAAACGTAAGATAATAAATGTGGTCATTTTAAGCTAAGTTTTTGAGCAATTTGTTATATGGCAATACATACCTATTGCAACAGAACTATCTTGTTTTGAAGTCATGAGTTACTAAAAAAAGAAAATAGACTCAAAATTTCTTTATTCTTCGAATAAAACAGGAACTATATTTAGGTTAACTTTGTCCAGTGAAGAAAAATGTTGCTCAGAGCTCCTGGGTTGCTCATTCAGTTAAGTGTCAGACTCAGTTTCAGCTCAGGTCATGATCTCATGGGTCATGAAATCAAGTCCCATGTCAGGCTCCCCAAGTCAGCTTGAAGATTCTGTCCCTCCACTCCTCCCCCCACTTGTGCGCTCTCTCTCCTTCTCTAATAAATAAATAAGTCTTTTACAAAAATGTTGCTCAAATTTGATTGTATGTATATTCTCAGGATGGGCAAAATATACACAAAGGTTAACAGAGCCACTATCAGTAGAAAACTGGTCTCTTTTCTCATGCAATAATGGACAGATTTGTAAGACTTTCTATGCCCTAAGCAGCCACCCACTTGCTTTCATAAAATCATAAGATATTAATCAAAGTGTATCAAACTATTTCATTTATAGGTACAAGTGGACTTCCCAATGGGCTTTCATAGGAAATGCTATGGCCTTAGAGCCTAGGACAGAGAGAATACTTGCAGATGAGGAGGTGAGTGGATTTTGCCTGTTAAGTCATTTGAGAATTTGTAGACTGCTTCTTACTGAAATTTATTTGCCAGTTGGTGGTTTTAGCTCATTACTGCCTTAATTACTTCCTTTATTCCACATGGTCTTTCCAAGGGACAAACTACAGAGCTCTAAATTGTCACAGAGTCGGCCTCTTTTTCAGTCTGAATTTAGGGGACCAAAGTATAGGCAGTATCCAGTTTACCTGTCCTGGGTCCAAGGCAGGGACTGGTGTGTGGAGAAGAAATAATTCATGCATGATGCTTACTTTTTAGGTAGAAAGGTACTATCAGGTTTATGCTTTAAGAAAATTTAAAAAATATATTTATGGGATATTGTTAAGAAATTAAACTTCTAAAAACTCAGAAGACACTCTGGGAACACAAACTGTATAGTAATACTTATATTTTAAAAAAGAATTTTAAAAATGTGGAATTAAAATTATGAATCAGATAAAAGGGACTTGAAACTTATACTTTAAATGTGCATTTTTAGGGTAATAGCAGCTAAATGCCAAAGAAGCTATGTGGAATTCTCTATTCCCAAGCTTCATTCATATCAAACACACTCTAGGTAAACTAGAGATGGCAGGGTGGTTGCAATAAGTGTGAGGGTATTCTTAGTAATGCAGCTGATTAACTACCACACACAAAACACCTGAAAACAACTAAGTTTACTTAGAAGCTTGAAGAAAAAAGACTGTCAAAAGGTACTCAGATACATTCATTCTATATGTAGAGTTCACTGTCTCCTCAATAGCTGTTGAAACCTGGGCAGTAAAAAATATCTCTGACATATAAGTTATAAATATAAGACTGATTTTAAATGTTTGCTTACATAGTTATTACAATCATTCTGCATGTCCAGCTTTATATTCTGCAGGCAATCTTTTTCAAAAGCAATGCCTTAGCATCTCATAAGAGGGCCCCCCATATTAAGAAAATGTAATGAATTACATTACAATGGTATTGCTTTTACAAGTACAAAGACAAATGCTGAAAATCTTACAAAATAGAATATCAAGGGATTAACTTGTTACAAAGAGTAAAATTCTCAAGTTTTCTATAATTTTCTTCTCTTTAATATTTATATAATATGATTTGATAGAAAATGACAATGACTATGTACGATATTTTTGTCAATTACCATTGTCAAGAACACCATTAAGAGATTATAATTTGATATGCCCCTATATTTTGAAATGAAGCAAAGTTAACTTTTTCTAGCTTCTAATCACATCAGCTACAAAAATCCAGACAAAAGATATGTCTTACAATATAGAGAACCAGAGCAAAGAAAAGATAATTATAAAATAATATACCTCACTGGCAGACATATTCTTTACTTGTTCTGGTTTCAGTTCTGTAAAATATAAGACAGCCACTTAAAAAAAAAAAAGATTTCTAAGTTTAAATTGCTAAAGAGCAAAACTAAGTACAATGATCTAAAAGTACACGTTCAATATAAATTATTTCCATTAAAAGGAAGATACACATTAAGAGCAAAATTTATAAATGCTTAGAATAACAGTCCTTCTTAGGAGTAACTGGGAGTCAATTTCTTTGCATATTGCTCAAGAACAATAAATTTTACAAATTTGAGAGTGAACTTAAAAGAATGTAGCTTGTTCTTCACAAAGGTGGTATTTTTTTTTAAACCCAGTAACTTTTATCTGTTTCAGAATAATAGCCAAAATATTCTGAAAAAATACAAATGGTTTATATATTACATACTGGTGGAGTATACTATCTGAGTAAGATTTCATGCCTCTGGCAGCAAGAGTTTGACTAGAATGTTTGCCCAGAATTTAAAAATATATTCTCAAGGTTACACTTATTGTTCTCCAAAGCTGCAACAGTCAGTACAATGTTTCCTTGCAGGAGATGTGTTCTAGAAGTTGCACGTTCTATGTTCTATTTTATCGTCACAGCCAGCAATCTGAGTGCACACCTGAGAGCATTACCCAGCCACTGCTCATGCTGGCTGTGGAAAAGCAGTTGAGAATATCTAATCTCAACTGATATCATAATGGTATTTCAGAATCAGCAAATAACCTTGAATCAAAACAAAGCAATTCCTCAAAAGATAACATATAATAATACAAATAAAAGCTTCTCTTAGACATTTTAATTTCAAGTGATATCAGAATATTGAAAAGAGCCAAAACAGGTAAGAACATTTCCCCTTTATTTTTCTTTTTTGCTTGCTTAAAAATGTTTTCTTTTCTTTTGTGTTTTCTGCTGGTTACCTCCTATCAAGAAGTGAAACATATGGCAGATGGTGATTTATCGTGCTGAGCACTGTTTAATGTACAGAGTTATCTAATCACTATGTTGTACACTTGAAATGAATATAACACTGTATGTTAACTATAATTCGACAATAAAAATTTTTTAATTAAAAAAAAAAGAAGAAGAACTGACACCTGTTGTTTATAATGGATCATAGTCTACTCACCCATAGCTGTCTTTGTATGGTCTGTGAGCTAAGAATGGTTTCACATTTTTGTTTGTGAAAACAGACAAAAATCAAAATAACGTGCAATGGATATGTGGCCTCACTACCCTAAAATATTTATCAGGTCTTTTACTGAAAAGTTTGCTGACTCTAAGTCTAGAAACTACTTTGTACCAAGTTTTCTAGCAGCTTAAATGCTTTCTTACTAAAACTAAAACAAAAACAAAACTTCTCAATAGGGACTTCTTAAACTTCTAAAGCGGTCTAACAAATATGTCTAAATGTTTCAAGCTCTACACATACCTCGGATAGGACCCAGTGCTGCATCTTTTGCCAAAGCTGTTAGATCACTTCCTGAATATCCATCAGTCATTCTAAGAATAGGAAGAAAGAGCAAATTATTTTCATCTTTGCAGATTTAAAATCTCCATGTGAAAAGAGGGTAAAATCTAGTTTTCCTCTGTCATCAAGCAGACAGCTATGCAATTTGATTTTCAGAAAACAGAAAGGCCCACTTGCTGAAAACAAAAACAGTCTATGGCAGGATCCTCCTTAGATAATACCTGAAATTTTCATCATGAGAATCATTCCTTTAGATTAAAGCATACTGTATCTCCAGGAGGCTCCATTAAATTGTACACACATCCCTTGGAAAGGTAAGACCTATAAGCCATTGCTGGCCAAGTGACACATAACCATAATTTTGCTCTGTAAGTTAATGTTTCTTTATCTTGACAAAAAAACACTGCCAGTCAAGGTAGTTTTTTTTTTAATTTTTAATTTTTAAAATTTTTTCAAGTCACTCTATGCTTAACATGGGGCCCAAACACACGACCCTGAGATCAAAAGTCACATGCTCTACCCCGAGCCAGATAGGTCCCAAGGTACGTTTCTGTAAATGTAGGACAAACAGAGTGAAGGAAAGGTCTGGGGTAGAAGCTATTGGCAAAAACAGGCACACCTGAATGGGATGCCACAGTGGAGAGTCCTGGGCAGCCAAGAGAGTGTGAAAAGGAACTAAAAACTAGGGGGCTAGGGGGAAGAAAATAAAACAGGAAAAGAAAGCATTTACTTAGCACGTACTATGTTATATAACTACAGAGATCAAACATTAGCTGAATTCTTTATTGGAATGACAAAGAAGAATCTCAGTGTTTCTAAGTGTTGAATTTATTCTTTTTTCATAGGTATCTGAGGACTGAGAGTTTTTACTAAAATTACTAGTTATTCACATACTTCTTGAGTATTTAAACTACCTTACGAAATTTTTAATGACTAAAATTCAACAAGTGCACCTATTATATTCAGTTTCTAATTAAGTACACCACTCATAAAAAAAGCTGAAGATGCAAAAGTTAAAAAAATTATGTGTAATACAAGAGAACAAGCTCATATGACAATATTTGTGTTGGTGTGGGCAGAGATATAAGACATTTTAAATTTTTAAAATTATTTTAATACTACTTAGAAGTGTTTTTTTTTTTTAAAGATTTTATTTATTTATTTGTCAGAGAGAGAGAGCGAGCACAAGCAGGGGGAGCGGCAGGCAGAGGAAGAAGTAGGCTCTCTGCTGAGCAATGAGCCCGATGTGGGACTCGATCCCAAAACAGTGGGATCGTGACCTGAGCCGAAGGCAGACGATTGACTGAGCCACCCAGGCGTCTCTTTAAGTTTTAATAAATTTATAAAAAGAATGTAGTTCCATCATCAGATATGTAGGTCAGGTCTAATAGAGGATCTAGAAATTTAAATTTAGATATCATATATATAAGAATAAGAAATAAGAAAAAGGGTGAAACAAAGGATGAGATGAAGTTCTCTGAAAAATAAATTACTCAATTCATACTTGAGTTTACCTTAAACAAAAAAGAAAAAGAATTCTTAAGGAAAAAAAAAGATGAAAGAAAAAAGCTTTAAGATAGACCAAATCAAATTACTCACCTAGCCAGTTGTGCTAGTTCTTTTTGGGTCAGTGGGCTTCCTTGTTTACATAACAGATTTTTAAGTAAAAGTAGTCGTGTCTGAAAAGAAATATTAAAGAATTATCATTCCCAAGAATTAGCTTCATGAAATATCCAAAAATTAGGTTCAAATCCAGACCCTCATTTATGAACTGAATGATCACAAATCACTCTCTTAGAGCCTCGCTCATGTCTGTTAACTGGAGTTAAAACTACCATTTTTGGGGGTGCCTCAGTGGCTCAGTGGGTTAAACATCTGACTTTGGCTCAGGTCATGATCTCAGGGATGGAGACCATCAGGCTCTCTGCTCAGCAGCGAGTCTGTTTCTCTCTCTACATCTGCCCCTCCTCCTCACTCGTGCTCACTCTCTCTCAAATAAATAAAATCTTTAAAGAAAAATAAACTACCATTTTGGAGACTTAAAGATAATCCAAATAAAACACTAAAGAAGTAGCTGCTGCTACTATCAAGGATATTAAGGGTCTGAGCTAGACAACCACAATTTTAAATATTTTAAAACTTTTATTTTTTTCTAAAGATGCATTTATTTATTTTAGAGCAAGAGAGAGTGTGAGAGTGCAGTGGGGAGGGGCAGAGGGAGAGACAGAGAGAGTCTTAAGCAGACTCTGTGGCTGAGTGTGGGGTTCGATCTCACAACCTAAGTGGAAACCAAGAGTTGGATGCTTAACCCACTGAGCCACCCAGGTGCCTCAACAATCACAATTTTTTAAGAACACTTTTATAGAACATTAATCTCCCCATTGTAAGTATATAAATCAATGACTTTTAATAAATATACAGTTGTGCAACCACCACCATAATCCACTTTTAGAACATTTCTATCACCCCAAACAGTTCACTTATGCCTGTTTGCAGCTAATCCCCACTCCAACCCCTAGCCTTTGCAAACCACAATTTCCTTTGGTTTCTAGAAATATGCCTTTTCTGGATATATCGTAGAAGTGGAATCATATGATAGGTTCTTTTACATCTGGTGTCTTTCACTTAGTATGTTTTCGAGGTTTTTCCATATTACAGCACGTATAAATACCTCAATCCTTTCGTTGCTAAACAGTATTCCATTAAATGCACATGCCAAATTTGTTTATCCATTCTCTAATTGATGAACATCTTAGATTCCTTACAGTTCTTGGCTATTATAAATATAAAAATTCTTGTACACCTCTTTGTGTAGACATATGTTTTCATCTGTCATGGGCAGATTCTAAGGAAAGGAATTATTGGGTCTTATGGTAAGTTTACATTTGTCTTTTTAAAAAATTGCCGAACTGTTTTCCAATGTGTCTGTACTAAAGACTGGAAGATCAATATTGTCAAGATGGTAAGTCTTGTTTCTGTTTAAAAAAAAAAAAAAAAAATTCAAACACAGATACATACCTCCTCATTTGGCAAAGACACATAAACCCGTTTGATGAAACGCCTAAAAGAAGGATTCAAACAATTTCAGAAACAGTTTTGAATGTAAAGGTAACTCAGTTCAAGTAGCAAATGACAAGAAAAAAGCTTTAAGTATAACATTTTAATGCATTTTAGTAGTTATCAGTGTGAAGTTATTTTGAGTTACTTGTTTGTTTGAAGATTTTAAGTAATCTCTACACCCAACATGGAGCTCGAACTCACGACCCCAAGATCAGGAGTCTCACCCTCTACTGACTGAGCCAGCCAGGCGCCCCTTGAGTTACTCTTTTAAAACTCTCTAGATAATGTTTAAAAAAATCTTTAATTCAATATAGTCAGAATTAAAGTAACCATTTACATACGTACGTGTGTGTGTGTGTATGTATATATATGTGTATATATTTTTTTTTTTAGAGAGAGAGAACGAGCATGAATGAGCATGAGCAGGGGAGGGGCAGAGGGACAGAGAGGGAGAGAGAGAGAATCCCAAGCAGGCTCGACACTGAGCGCAGAGCCCGACATGGGGCTTGAACTCATGACCCTGAGACCATGATCTGAGCTGAAATCAAGAGTCCAACACTCAACCTACTGAGCCACCCAGGGGCCCCTGTATATGCATGTTCTCAATAGCAATAATGTTTTAAAACAAACAAAATATCTAATATAAGCAAAATAAAGAAATCTCTGCTACCTTCTTGAATCTGAAAACAACTAAAACCAAGGACTACAGAAACAGAAAAGTTTCTGTTTCATCAACAAACTCAGGTAACACTTAGACAACTAACGTGTATGAAGAAGAGCTGCCCAGGGCAGTGAAAATTAAACTGATGAATACACAGGACACACACAGGATCTGTTGCTACAGATTCCAGACATGGCTATCAGAGCACAGAGCATTCCAAAGGAAATAGAGCATACTCTGAGGAGTAATAAAGCCAACCTCCCATATTTAAGCAACCATGTGAAGAATGGCTCTGTAAATCATGTGACGCCTAGTCAGGAGCAGGAGAATGGCAAGGAAGGTGATGCCAAAAAAAGAAATTCAAAGACACATCACCTTTGTTAGAAGACATCAGTCTGGGAAGATCACAAGCTGTCTTGTGCCGACTAATCTTTATCGGGTAGGGTTTGATTGTGACTCAGGGATACTACCTGTTAGTCCAGACTATTCATAGGACAATGCAAGATACTTGCTCAGTATGTTATTTTTCTAGCTCTTTTCCTATGTTACTCCAAAACTAGGCTTTCCAAGAAAACTCCCCGTTATTCAAGTAAAAATAGTAAGCAAAACAGGCAAAAGCACATGGCTAATTTCTTTAAAATGGCAAAGAAAAGGGAAAAGATTACACTAAATATAGAGAATATACACAAGAAGGTTTTGCCACAGAACAAATTAAATTTGTGATCAAATATCTTTCCATGAAATAAAATAATGTAATGAAAAAAAAGTCTCCTAATAAAACAAGAACTCAATGAGATGTAAGGACTCAAGGCAATGACTTACAAAAGTTCAAGGAAATAAGACAAAAGAAGATGAAAAAACGGGATTGCAGAGATCAGGAACGCAATGAAAATGAAGAAGAAAACCACCACAGACATAGAGGTTACAAAAGTAGTAGCACAAAGAAGATTAGATACAAACCCAGTAAGCAATAAACAACAAACAAGAAAACAAACAAAACAAACAAAACAAAAAAAGACCTAAGAGTTAAAAAGGATCAGAAAGGAAGTTAAAGATATGGAAGACAAAAAGATGCAACATAATGCATAAACTGTGTGTCAAAGAAAAAACCAGAAGAATTAGGAAAAAAAAAAAAATAAAGATGGTATTCAAAATAACTTTCCTAAAACAGAAGAGGTTTCAAACTATCAATTTAAACAAACACCAAATCCCAGAAAAAATAAAGACAGATCAACATATTTTTCAAATAACTAGATTTCAATGGTTAAAAATTATATCCAGTAAAAAGAAAAAATATCAAGTTAATCCATAAATGTGAATAAAAGCAGGCTGGCTTCAGACTTTTACACTGCAGCATTTAATCCTAGAAACGATGGGGCAATGTAATCAATTCCTCAGGAAAATAAAGGGAGGCCCAAGAATTTTATGCTGAGCCAAACTGTCCTCCTAGTAGGAAGGGAATAAATTTGTTCAATCACACAAGAACAAAGAACACAGTTCCTATGAATCCTGCTTTTACTGGCTTCTCATGAAGCCCAGTAAAAGGGAGTAAGAATCAATTCTGGAGTTTTAAGATAATTTAATCCTAATCAGAATAAGCAAGTTGGCTGTAACTACAGAGTGTAAACTAGTTTTCGTGGGATCATGGTGGTTCTGTCTTCAAAATCTGTAGTAATTAATAAGAGGCCAAAGGATGGATACCAGGAGGAAAAAAAAAATTAGTCTGCAAAGTAAGAGTGAAGGAAAGAAGAGATATGTGAGATGAACACAGGAGTAAATACACCTGTAACTGATGTGTGTTTCCACATAATCTCCCTACCTGAGAACAGCCTCATCAAGCTCTTGTGGCCTGTTAGTTGCACCCATTACAAGCACTCTGTCATCTCCAGCAGATTGTACCTATAAGCCAAAAAAATTTTTCAGTACTTTTAGATAGAGTAATAACAAAAACATGATAAAGGTATCTGTATTTCTAAATTTGGGTCATTTAACAGGAAAATATATACACTAAAATACTATCACCTTAAAAATACCATAATCAGTACTTACACCATCAAATTCTATTAGAAATTCAGTTTTTAGACGTCTACTAGCATCATGTTCTCCTTCTCTTCTTTCACACAGAAGGCTATCAACTTCATCTAAAGGAAATACAAGGATAAGACTTTAATTAAAAGCCAAGCTATATGAGTCATCTGAGATTAATCTAGTTTACTACTTAAGTTATTAATATCCTGGGTCCTACTCAATTCATTAGTGTTTAACTTTGCACTTCTTTAAAACTTTTTCCTTCTGAGTAATCTTTTCCTATCATACCTCTCAAATTTGGAAAGGGGAAATTCATAAATACTCAACTAACTTAGTTATAAAACATGTTCTTACCTATAAAAATTATAGAAGGCTGAAGTTCTCGAGCCACAGCAAAAAGAGCTCTCACCAACTTCTCTCCTTCTCCCACCTGAAATGAGGCATTATACATTATAATACACAGAAAATGCACCATTATTCCAGCTGCTTAAATTTCATGATTGAAAACCTAGAACCTAGGAATTCACTTTCCTTTCTTTGCAACAATCAAAGATTTGGTTTAGGGAATTGGTGGGGAGGAGGGCTACTGAATTGTCTCTTACAATAAAAAAATAGACTATTATTTAATACAGTCTGATAAGTACATTATTATTATTATTATTTATTTTTTGGGTGGGTGCTGAAACCTGGATCTGGCCTGGTAAATACTTTAAAAAATGAAATATATCTCTGTTCTGCTTGACCTTGCATTCCTAAGTCTTGAGAATGAAGTAGCTATTACGGGTATAACTAGTGGGAAAATGGAATATTAGGGGAAAGAAAGAGATACTGTACATATTTCTTAAGCCCTCAGTTGTAGGGTATATTCATAAAACCAGATACGCTGGAAAGTGCTCTCCTAAACTAAACTTACTTAAATTCATTCTCACCATTACCACTGTTGATAAGTATAAAAATATTTCTAGGTAGCCGAAGAGGTCTATGAATACCCCCTGAAATATTCCAGGGGCTGAGACACTACTAAAACCATTCTATGCACTAAAAACATCTAATGAAAGGGGCATGAGGTTTGGAGTAATCTACTGTAAAATCCTCCACCTTCTAGGTGGCATCTATTTTTTTAATTGAAAATTTCATTAAAGAAAAAAAAGAATAGCCTCAGATTTAGAATCATCAAAACAAATATTCACAGAGCTAGAAGGAAGTGCAGGAGATCACCTCTTACAACATCAACACTTCATAAATAAAGTGAGGCCTAAAAGTGGTATTTTCTTAAGGCCAGCTCTATACCCAAAAGTTAGGCTGGAATTCCTCTCCTCAAACTTCTAAGACAGTGTCTTCCAGTGTATAATGTTGGGTACACCTATTTTAATAAGAATTTTACTTATAAAACTTCACATAGAAAGTAAAATTTAACCAAGAAAAGAGGTATCATTTTACAGTTACTTTTAATTATTTACAAAAATGAGAACCCTGCCAATACTTGATCTTGGACTTCTAGTCTTCAAAACTGTAAGACAATAAATTTCTGTTGTGTAAGCCAGCCAGCTTATGGTTTTTCCCATACAGCCCCAGCAAACTAAAACAGCATTTGACAGCACAATTCTAACTTTAAAAGAGGTCAACTTTCTATTTTGAAGAATGATTGATTTTCGTCATATCTGAATACAGATATAAAACTCAAAAATATTCTTTGTGTAATGTTATTAGCATTTACACTTAGTAACATTTAGACAATAACATAAAACATGACAATATTAGAAAAAGAACACTCACATATTTTGAAGTTAAACTTGCAGCACTTATATTAAAGAAGGTTGCATTAGATTCGGCAGCTACTGCTTTAGCCTTAAAAATCACAAGGGCAAATATTACATTAGTTCAGTATCTTCCTTTAAAAAGATAATATTTGATCAATTTAAACACTAGCAAAGATTTTCCAAAAATTTAAAGTATGACACAATTCCTGACATGTAGCAGGCAATCAGTGTGTTTCCTTCTCAGCAAAGAGGAAAAGGTCTAGGAAGAGCTTTGCTTCTTTCCATTCTCTTTATCTTTTTTAAGGGGTAATACATAAGGAGAGGTTAAAAAAGGGTGTTGCTTTCTTCTTAATTACGAAAAGGTAACTGTTTGGAGAGAGATAAACAGCTAAACTCTTCTCCTCTTTACTTTTCCCTTCTAGAAGAGCTATGCAGGAGAAAGAGTTATCCAGATCCCAGTAAAAACTTGGGCAAAAGGATACTGAAAAAAAATCTGTAATATGTCAATTATACTTCAATAAAAAAGAAGGAAGGAAAAAAGTATATTATGTGATTATTTAAATAAAGCTGTTAAGATCAAAACAAAAAACTAACAGGGTTAGAAAGATACCCAATATAGTAAGGTAAGCTCTTCTGAAGTAAAAATATTATTTAACTTGGGTAAATAATGAAAAATACACTGTTAAATTTAACCAGCCCAAAACATCCTACTGAAGATAACATATTTGGTTTTCCATTTATTTCATCATCGAAAATACGTTTAAAAACTTAAGAGAAGTGTATTATAGCAAAAAAAAATCATAAAAATAATCAACTCAGGGACAGTGTAAAGTTTCTTTTTTTCATATTACTCTTTCTAACTACCTAAATAGAACATTCAAGGGGCACCTGGGTGGCTCAGTTGGTTAAGCATCTGCCTTGGGCTTGGGTCATGATCCCAGGGTCCTGGGATAGAGCCCCTCGTTGGGTTACCTGCTCAGTGGGGAGTCTGCTTCTCCCTCTCCTGCCTCTCCCCCTCACTTGTGCTTGCTCTCTCTCTCAAATAAATAAAATTTCAAAAAAAAAAAAAATATAGAACTTTCAAATTTTAAAAGAATTCTTACCAGCATTGTTTTCCCATTTCCAGGTGGACCAAAGAGTAACAATCCTCTGGCAGGAGCTCTAAGCCCTGTGAACAACTAACAACATATAGTTTAGTTTACAACTATGATTTTGGAGACATTTTTTTCCAGACATTTTAAGTAGTGTCATCTAAAAAGCACCATTTTTCTGTAGCATCTTCCCAAACAGAACTCGTCAGAGCTCTAAAGAGAACACATAATCAATAAATTGGTATAATTATTAAAAACAGAAGAAAAAAAATTTAAAAATTCTCACTGAAAATGAAAGCAAATTGGTTAAACAAGACATACTGAACATAGGTATGCTTCTCTACTTCCTTTGGAAATCTCACCAAAATAATAGTAAATGAATAAAGAAAATATAAATCTTCAAAATAAAAAGAATAAGAAAGGAGACAATAGAAGACACAGTAAATTTTTGTAGAGGGAGAAATGACAAAGTGTGGTAAATTCTTGAGCAGATCTGAGGGAGCTAAAACCCAAGCACTGCTTATGAAGGGATACGCAGGATAAAAACAGCAAGCTGATGTGAACAAAAATCCTGCAAAAAGCTCAGGAGGTGGAGACATGATGTATCAGAGAAAGCAGCAGGAAGGCAGACGGCCAAAAACAGAGGAACTGGCTGTAAGTTTATATGAGGAATAACTGAACTCATGTGCCTGTCCCCTACACCAAGATCATTCAGGCAAGTAATCCTCTTCCACAAACAAAGGAAGAAGTTTTGTTCTTTAAAGATATTAAACCAGAGTCTCCAGACACAGAGACATGAGGCATGGCAGGGAATCAAGAGTGAAGCACGAGATTCATACCACTTTGCTTAATAGTAAAGGTGCACATATTTTTAAGTTGAACCATATGAAATGGCTGATATTCAACTTTTCTTTTTAATGATTTTTTATTATATTATGTTAGTCACAATACAGTACATCCCCGGTTTCCAATGTAAAGTTTGATGATTCATTAGTTGCGTATAACACCCAGTGCACCATGCAATACGTGCCCTCCTTACTACCCATCACCGGTCTATCCCATTCCCTCACCACCCTCCCCTCTGAGGCCCTCAGTTTGTTTCTCATAGTCCATAGTCTCTCATGTTTCATTCCCCCTTCTGATTACCCCCCCTTTCTTTATCCCTTTCTTCCCCTACCGATCATCCTAGTTCTTATGTTCCATAGATGAGAGACATCATATGATAGTTGTCTTTCTCTGCTTGACTTATTTCACTTAGCATTATCTCCTCCAGTGCCATCCATGTTGCAGCAAATGTTGAGAATTAGTTCATTCTGATAGCTGAGTAATATACCATTGTATTTGGACCACAACTTCTTAATCCAGTCATCTGTTGAAGGGCATCTTGGCTCCTTCCACGATTTAGTTATTGTGGACAGAGCTGCTATGAACACTGGGGTGCATATGGCCCTTCTCCACTACGTCTGTATCTTTGGGGTGAACACCCAGTAGTGCGAAGGCTGGATCATAGGGTAGCTCAATTTTTAACTTTTTAAGGGAACTCCACACTGTTTTCCAGAGTGGCTGTACCAACTTGCATTCCCACCAACAATGTAGGAGGGACCCCCTTTCTCCACATCCTCTCCAACAATTGTTGTTTCTTGCCTTGTCAATTTTTGCCATTCTAACTGGCGTAATGTGGTATCTCAGTGTGATTTTGATTTGAATTTCCCTGATGGCTGATGATTTTGAACATTTTATCATGTGTCTGTTAGCCATTTGTATGTCTTCATTGGAAAAGTATCTGTTCATATCTTCTGCTCATTTTTTGATTTGTTTATTTGTTTCCCGTGTATTAAGTTTGAGAAGTTCTTTGTAGGTCTTGGATACCAGTCCTTTATCTGTAGCATCATTTGCAAATATATTCTCCCATTCCATCGTCTGCCTCTTAGTTTTTTGACTGTTTCCTTGGCTGTGCAGAAGCTTTTTATCTTGATGAGGTCCCACAAGTTCATTTTATCTTTTGTTTCTCTTGCCTTTGGAGATGTGTCATGAAAAAGGTTGCTTGGGCTGATGTCGTAGAGGTTGCAGACTATGTTCTCCTCTAGAATTTTGATGGATTCCTGTCTCACATCGAGGTTTTTCATCCATTTGGAGTTTATTTTTGTGTATGGTGTGAGAGAGTGGTCAAGTTTCATTCTTTTGCATGTAGCTGTCCAATTTATCCAGCACCATTTATTGAAGAGACTGTCTTTTTTATACCAGATGTTTTTTCCTGCTTTATCAAAGATTAGTTGCCCAAAGAGCCATTTCTGGGTTCTCTAATCTGTTCCATTGGTCTATGTGTCTGTTTTTGTGCCAGTACCATGCTGTCTTTGTGATCACAGCTTTGTAGTACAGCTCGAAATCCGGCATTATGATGCCCCCAGCTTTGTTTTTCCTTTTCAACAGTTCCTTGGAGATTCGGGGCCTTTTATGTTTCCATACAAATTTAAGGACTATTTGTTCCAGTTCTTTGAAAAATGTCATTGGTATTTTGATCGGGATAGCATTGAAAGTGTAGATTGCTCTGGGTAGCATGGACATTTTAACTATGTTAATTCTTCCGATCCACGAGCATGGAATATTTTTCCATCTTTTTATGTCTTCTTCAATGTCTTTCAAGAGTGATTTATAGTTTCTAGAATATAGGTCCTTTACGTCTCTGGTTAAGTTAATTCCAAGGTAACATATGGTTTTTGGTGCTATTGTAAATGGGATGGGTTCCCTAATTTCTCTTTCTTCAGTCTCGTTATTCGTGTATAGAAATGCAACTGATTTCTGAGTACTGATTTTGTATCCTGCCACATTACTGAATTGCTCTATAACTTCTAATAGTTTGGGAGTGGATTCTTTTGGGTTTTCCATATAGAGTATCATGTCATCTGCGAAGAGAGACATTTTGACTTCTTCTCTGCTGATTTGGATACCTTTGATCCCTTTTTTGTCTGATTGCTGTTGCAAGGACTTCTAGTACTATGTTGAATAATAGTGGCGAGAGTGGGCATCCTTGTCGAGTTCCTGATCTTAAGGGAAAGGCTTCCAGCTTTTCCCCATTGAGAATAATATTTGCTGTAGGCTTTTCATAGATGGCTTTTATGAGATTGAGAAATGTACCCTCTATTCCTACACTCTGAAGGGTTTTAATCAGGAAAGGATGCTGTATTTTGTCAAATGCTTTTTCTGCATCAATTGAGAGGATCATGTGGTTCCTGAGTCTTTTCTTGTTGATGTGATGTATCACGCTGATCGATTTGCGAATGTTGAACCACACTTGCATCCCAGGTATGAATCCCACTTGGTCATGATGGATAATCCTTTTAATGTACTGTTGGATTCTATTAGCAAGGATCTTGTTGAGGATTTTGGCGTCCATATTCATTAGGGAAGTCTGTCTGTGATTCTCCTTTTTGATGGGGTCTTTCCCTGGTTTGGGGATCAAGGTAATATTGGCCTCATAGAATGAGTTTGGTAGCTTTCCTTCTGTTTCTATTTTTTTGAAATAGCTTTAGGAGAATAGGTTATTATTTCTTCTTTGAATGTTTGGTAGAATTCCCCAGGAAAACCGTCCGGGCCTGGAGTTTTGTTATTTGGAAGGTTGTTTATCACTGACTCAATCTCTTCATAATTAATTGGTCTGTTTAAGAAATCAATTTCTTTCTGTTTCAGTCTTGGTAGTTTATAGGTTTCCAGGAAGACCTCCATCTCTTCCAGATTGCTTAGTTTTTTGGCATATAGCTGTTGATAATAGTTTCTAATAATCCTTCTAATTTCATTGGTGTTGGTAGTGACCTCTCCTTTTTCATTCATAATTTTATTAATTTGGGTCCTTTCTCTATTCTTTTGGATAAGTCTTGCCAGTGGTCTGTCAATTTTATTGATTCTCTCAAAGAACCAGCTTCTAGTCCTGTTGATCTGCTCTACTGTACTTCTGGTTTCTAATTCATTGATTTCTGCTCTAATCTTGGTCAACTGCTTCCTCGTGTGTGGATTAGGCCTCTCCCTCTGTTGCTGTTCCAGCTTCTTGAGGTGAGAATATAAAATCTGCATTTTAGATTTTTCTATTCTTTTGAGTGAGGCTTGGATGGCTATGTATTTCCCCCTTAGGACTGCCTTTGCAGTATCCCATAGGTTTTGGACCGTTGTGTTTTCATTCTCGTTGGTCTCCATAAATTGTTTAAATTGATTTTTGATTTCATGGTTTATCGAGTCATTCCTGAGCTGATGGTTCTTAGTCTCCACGTGTTTGAGTTTCTTCCAAATTTTTCCTTGTGGTTGAGTTCCAATTTCAGAGCGTTGTGGTCTGAGAATATGCAGGGGATAATTTCAATCTTTTGGTGTCGGTTGAGTCCTGTTTTGTGTCCCAGAACATGGTCTATTCTTGAGAATGTTCCATGGGCATTAGAATAGAATGAGTATTCTTTGGTTCTGGGATGTAGTGTTCTATATATATCTATGAGGTCCAACTCATCGAGTATGGCATTCAAAGCCTTTGATTCTTTGCTTAGTTTTTGCCATGGTGTTCTATTTCTGATAGTGGAGTGTTGAGGTCCCCTACTATTAATGTATTTTTATCTATATGTCTCTTTATTCTGGTTAAGAGTTGGCTTGTGAATCTTGCTGCTCCCCTGTCGGGGGCATATATATTTATAATTGTCATATCTACTTGTTGGATCCATCCTTTAAGAATAATATAGTGCCCTTCTGTGTCTCTAACTATAGTCCTTAGTTTAAAATCCAATCTATCTGATATGAGAATTGCCACCCCAGCTTTCTTTTGAGGTCCATTTGCGTGAAAGATGGTACTCCATCCCTTTACTGACAGTCTGAGTGTATCTTTGGGTTCAAAATGAGTCTCCTGTAGGCAGCAAATGGATGGGCCATTTCTTTTTATCCAATCTGCAACCCTGTGGCGGCATTTATGGGAGCATTCAAGCCATTTACATTGATAGTGATTATTGAGAGATATGATTTTAATGATGCCATGTTGCCAGTAAAGTCTGTTTGTATCGATTGTGACTTTCTGCTCTGTATCACTCTTGGGGCCTTTTTACCTTTATAGAACCCCCCTTAATATCTCCTGTAGGGCTGTTTTCGTGGTTACGAAATTGGTTAATGACTGGCGATTCTGGAACGTCTTTATTTCTCCATCAATTCTGAATGACAGCCTTGCTGGATAAAGGATCCTTGGCTGCATGTTTTTCTCTGAGAGAGCTTTAAAAATGCCCCCCTAACCCTTTCTCTCATTCCAGGTCTGTGTAGACAGGTCTGACGTAATTCTGATACCTTTGCCTTGGTACGTGAGAAATTTCTTTGCCCTGGCCGCTTTCAATACTGTATCCTTGGATCTAATATTTGCGAAATGCACTATGACGTGACGTGGCGTAGGTTTGTCATGGTTGAGCTTGGGTGGGGTCCTCTCTGCCTCTTGGACACGAATGTTTGTTTCCCTTGCTAGGTTAGGGAAGTTTTCAGCTACAATTTGTTCAAATATCTCTTCTAGACCTCTGTTTTTCTCCACCCCCTCGGGGATGCCGATGATTCTGACATTGGAACGTTTCATTGAGTCAGTAATCTCCCATAACCTACATTCCTGAGCGTGGATTTTTTTGAGTCCAGCTTCTGTTTTTGTTTTTCTTCTACTAACCCCTCCTCCAATTCGCTAATACGTTCCTCTGCCTCAGTGACCCTGGCCATCAGAGCCTCTAGTTTTGACTGCATTGGCTCATAGAATTTTTAATTTCTGTCAGATTCGCTCTCATTTCCGCACTTAGGGATTCTATATTCTCAGTAACATTTTCGTTAATACTTTTTTCAAGTCTACTCATCATCTTGAGCATTGTTGCTCTGAATTCCATTTCTGATAATTTGGTTACATCCATATCCATTATTTCTGTGGCAGGGGTCACAGACTCATTGTCTTTTCTTTGCTGGGGGGGGGACTTCTCCTTCTCGTCATTCTGATGAGGAGAGGTTGAGGGGTTGTCCAGAGCCCAAATTATCGACTGGGACCCAGGCCGTGCGCCCTTGTTTTATAGGGATCTTTGGGATGTGGGCTTCTTCTTTAAAGATTTTATTTATTTATTTATTTATTTATTTATTTATTTATTTGAGACAGAGAGAGACAGACCGTCAGCAGGAAAGGGAATACAAGCAGGGGAGTGGGAGAGGAAGAAGCAGGCTCCCAGCGGAGGAGCCCGATGAGGGACTCCTTTCCAGAACGCCGGGATCACGCCCTAAACCGCCCTAAACCGAAGACAGGCGCTTAATGACTGCACCACCCAGGCGCCCTAGGATGTGGGCTTCTTGATTTTTCAGCCTGCCTTCTGGGGGAGGGGCCTGCCACGCTGATACTCAGGCAACCCTGTTTGGGTAGAGTCTCCGTGTCCCCTGCGAGGGGGGATGGGGATGGGCACTCCCTGAGCCGGTATTTCCAGGCTTTTGTTCTCTGGCGGCTTTCCCTGGCGGTCAGCTGTGCCTCTTCTGAGAGTCAGAGCAGCAGCGGCCAAATCTCAGCCTCTGTCTCAGAACAGAGGGATCACGGACCGTTCTCCACTGATGTTCTGGCCACTTTAACTCTGTTACTGTTGGTGCTGCTCAACCCTGCAGCGTCCCGGGATGTGCGCCTCACACCCGGTGTCCCAGCCCTCACTTCCAGGGCCGGTGAGTCTCTGTCCTTTGTGTTTCTAACGCCGCCAGCCGCCCTGCGCGCGCTCCTGGAGCTCCCGGTCTCAGTCTATTTCTAGTGAGCACACCGGCATTCCAGAGTTCCGTGAGAAGTCTGGTGGCGCGCGCTCCCAGCTCAGGGTCTCAGTCGGCTGTCTCGCAGGTGCCGTCCGCAAATCCGCCCTCTCTCCCGTGCAGGTGGCCCGCCAGCCGCCCCGCGCACTCCGGGAGCTCCCGGTCTCAGTCTGAATCCAGTGAGCACACTGGGATTCCGGAGTTCCGCAAGATGCCTCGTGGCATGCGCTCCCGGCTCACGGTCTCAGTCTGCTGTCTCGCAGGTGCCAGTCCGCCTGCTCCCCCGTGCAGGTGGCTACCGCTTCCCGGCGCCCGGACACAGGAGCTCCCTCCGCCTTCCATTTATCTTCCGATATCTGTGCGCGGTTTCACGGCTCCCTGCTTTGTACCTCAATAATCAGCGCTGGAGATGTTCATTTGTAGAGATCCAGATGTATCTTCCTGCATCTCAGGCTGATTCCGTGGATGTTCAGGCTGGTCTGGTACCTATCCAACTCGACTCAGGGGACTGGCTGAAAAAGGGGTCCCCTACTCCTCCGCCATCTTAACTCCTAGAGCCATATACACTCTTAACTCATTTGTATAAAAAGATTAACATTTTCAGTCATCTTTAAATGCATTTTTGAACAACTCTGTGGGTCAGTGGGAGTTTCTCACCTCCTCCTCTTTCTTGCCCATTCCCAACAGCTGGAGGGGTAATCACAGAAGGGACTGGAGAGGCGGCGGCGGGGACAAGGGCAGCAGCTGCTCCAGCAGCCTCTGGCCGAGGTGTGGTCTGATATTCAACTTTTTAAAAAATATATCTTTTTTTCAGATTTACAATAACTGAATGGAAAGTACAGAGTTTCCACATAACTCCTTACCTCCTCAATTTCCTCAATATTAACATCTTACCTTAGTGTGGTACATTTATTATAATCGATTAATCAATATTATTAACTGAAGTCCATAGTTTTCATTAGAGTTAACAATTTGTATCATGTATCCATCATTACAGAATCATACAGAATAGTTTCACTGCCCTAAAGAATCCCCTGTGCTCCATCTATTCATCCCTCCTTCTTCCCCACGAGGGAACCACTGATCTTTTTAACTTTCTCCAGTTTTGCCATTCAAAAATGTCATACAGTTGGGATCATACAGTATTAGTTGTTGCAGATTGGCTTCTTTAACAACACGCATTTAAGGTTCCTCTGCATATTTCTAAGGCTTGATAGCTCATTTCTTTTTTTTTTTTTTTTTAAAGATTTTATTTATCTATTTGACAGAGATAGAGACAGCCAGCGAGAGAGGGAACACAAGCAGGGGGAGTGGGAGAGAAAGAAGCAGGCTCATAGCAGAGGAGCCTGATGTGGGGCTCGATCCCATAACGCCGGGATCACGCCCTGACCCGAAGGCAGACGCTTAACCACTGTGCCACCCAGGCGCCCCTTGATAGCTCATTTCTTTTTAGTGCTGAATAGTATTTCATTATATAGATATACCAAGTTTATCCATTTATCTATTGAAGAGTATCTCAGTGGCACCCAAGTTTGGGAAATTACAAATAAAGTTGCTATAAACATCTGTGTGTAGGTTTTTTTTATATGGGGATACATTTGTTTACTCATTTTGGTAAATATTAAGGAACATAACTGCTGGGTAGCATGGTAAGAGTATGTTTAGTTTTTTAAGAAAGTGTCAAACTATCTTCTAAGGCAGCTGTAGCATTTTGCCTTTTCCTCAGTGATGAGTGAGAGTCCCCGCTGCTCCACATCCTTACCAGCATTTGGTGCTGAGTGTTTGGGATTTTAGCCATCTTAATAAGTATGTGGTAGAATCTTACTGTTGTTTAACTTGCAATTCCCTAATGATGAATGATGTTGAGCATCATTTTTTCAAATGCTTGTTTGTCATCTGTGTATCTTCTTTAGTAAGGTGTCTGTTCAGATCTTTGGCCCACATTTTAATTGGGTCATTTGTTTTCTTATTGTTCAGTTTTTAAAAGTTCTTTGTATATTTTTGTATACCAGTCCTTTATCAAATAATGTTTTACAAAGATTTTCTCCTTGTCTGTGGCTTGTCTTCTCATTCTCTTAACAATGTCTTTCACAGAAAAGTTTTTAATTTTCATGAAGTTCAACCTAACAATTTTTCCTTTCAAGGGTCATGTTTTTGGTGTTGTATCTAATAAGCCATCCTCACACCAAAGATCACCTAGATTTTCTCCTATGTTATCTTGCAGGAGTTTTATAGTTAGCCTTTACACTTAGGTCTGTGACCAATTTTGAATTATTTTTTGTGAAAGGTGTAAAGTACATGTCTAGAATTTTTTTGCACATGGATGTCTAGCTGTTACAGCACCGTTTGTGGAAAATATTATCTTTTCTCCATCAAATTGCTTTTGTGCCTTTGTCGAATGATAGTACTCATGTCTCTGTATTTCTGGGCTCTCTATTCTGTTCTATTGATCTATTTGTCCATTCTTTCGCAAAAGACACATTTTCTTGATTACTGTCACATTTTATGGTTTTTAAAATTTTCCAGCTTTACTGAGATATAACTGACATAACATTGTGTAATTTTAACATGTACAGTATGATTTGATACACATAAATTGCAAAAATATTCACCACAATAAGGTTAACACATCCTTCACCTCACATAATTACCATTTTGTTTTTCTTGTTGTTACGATGAGAACAAACAAACAAAACAGAAACATAATCATAAAAACAGAGCAAACTGGTGGTTGCCAGAGGGGAAGGGGTTAAGGGGGTGAGCAAAATAGGTGAAGGGAATTAAGAGGTATAAGCTTCCAGTTACAAAATAAATAAGTCATGGGGATGAAAAGTACAGCATGGGAACTACAGTCAATAATATTGCAATAACAGTGTATGGTGACAGATGGTAACTATACTTATAGTGAGCATAGCTTAATGTTGAGAATTGTCAAATCACTATGTTGTACACCTGAAACTCATATAACACTGTATTTCAACTATACTTTGATAAAAAAAAAAAGGTCTTCAAACTTAAGCTTAATAATTTTATCTTAACTTCCCTTTTCTCCAGTATGATTTCTGTCTCTTAATTTTAAATCCCTCTTACCTTGAGGTAAAAATTATTTTCTGTTAACCTACTTCCCCTCTAAATGTTAAAAATGGATTGGTTATTAGGAACCTTTATACTCATTCTCCTCTCTTATTATAAGCAGTCAACATCAATTGCAGGCGCCTGGGTGGCTCAGTTGGTTAAGCAACTGCCTTTGGCTCAGGTCGTGAGTCTAGAGTCCCGGGATCAAGACCCACATTGGGCTCCCTGCTCAGCAGGAGGTCTGCTTCTCCCTCGGACCCTCCCTCCTCTCATGCTCTCTCTCTCTCAAATAAATAAAGTAAAAACAAAACAAAACATCAATTGCTAATTTTTTTTCTTTTTAAAAACATCAAATTATATGAATTAATCATTCTAGCATAGCTCACACGTTTCTTTACTGCTAATATGGATTCAGTAATGAATGATGTTATAGGAAAATGATAATATAAAGTGCATACCTCAGGCCTCAGAGAAGGAAGAATAACAATTTCTTGCAAGGCTTGTTTTGCCAACTCTTGCCCAGCTATATCATCAAATTTAACAGCTGTTCCACTAAGAAATAGAATTTCAGTTAGCTCCACAACAAAATATGCTTCAGTTATTATAATATGAAGTCTAAACTCTATGAAATAAAATTATTTTTATGTTAACTGTGAAATTATAATTAAATCAGGAAACCAATGGTTTTCTACATTTGCAGTAACTGAAAACCATCATAAAAATTAAATATGTATATTAAACAAGGTATTATTTTATTCATGATATATTGTATAAATAAATGCAAAACTAAAACCTACTAATAAAACACTTTAGATGGCAAACTTACTTGTCCACAATTTCATTCATTATAAGGTTAGCAAGGTTGCTGTCCACATTCCTAAAATTCTTCAAGTCTTTCTTTTTACGAGCAGCAGTTGTAGGGGTAGAAGGTTTATTTGTTCTATTTGTTTTTGGTGTACTCTTAAAGGATACAAAATTATAATGTAAAAATACAACCTAACATTAACACTTTTCATAAGTGAGTTAACCTTAAAGTTCACAGAATTAAAAGTTTAAAAATAGGAAAAGGATACAAAAAACCAAAAACTGTATATTTACTCCAAGGTAAAATGGTATTCACTACAAAACTATACTTGGCATGAAACGGGTTTACAGAGGATTCCATCCAGAGAGATTTAGGTACCATAAAATAAAAAGGCCCTATGACAATTCAGTCATATAATGTTGATTGTTAGAATTATAACAAAACTATGTTTAATGTTATAAAACATTTACATAAATTTAAACAAAAGAATAACAAATTTAAAATTACAAGCATTATATAAAATAGACTACACAAGCAACTTACTACAAAATACCTAATCAGGTCTAAAGGAAGTTAAAATGAGATTTGCTTTTTAATAGCAAGTTATCCTTGTAGATTAAAAAAAAAAGAAAACTACATTCAACTTTGTAGAAACCTATCGATTCTCCAAGATATTATAAAGTACTTGTAATAATCTTCAGCAAGCATATCATGTTCGAAATCTTCTATTTGAAAAAGCACAGCAATTAAAGTTACCGTCTTCAAATACCTTATGAGTTCCAGGTGCGGGAGCAGGTCCCTGTCTCACTCCAGAAACCATGGATAACCCACTACAACTAGGTGCTCTGTGGTGGCCTGACAGACCTGTGGATCCAGTCTTCATAACTGTTTTTGAACGAGGCAGTGAATTACTAGTGTGTGTTAAGGGATCTTTTCTTTTTGGAACAGCTCCACTTTCTATCAAGGAAAAAGTAAAATCATCATGGTTAGAAAACTGTGGCTAAACATGATAAAATAAAGACGGATACAAATTTGTAAAACTAAGCTAATACTTTTTTTTTTTACATTAGCACTATTTCAAAGTAAGATTTCATTTAGAATATCAAGTAGGATGTTCACTGGGATTATCACTTGGTGGACAAGATTATGGTTATTTAGTTTTACCTTTTCATGATGTATATTCTAATTTTCTTATAAGGAATATGTATTTGTAATAAGAAGAAACACGTTCATTTGCGGGGACAGGAGGAGAATATAAAAAGATTCCCAAATGAAGTTGACAAATATTCAAGCAACAAAATGCAGTAAAGGCATTAGCTTTATCTTGTTACAGAGCTGGGGCAGGGGAAAGCACTGCATTACCTTGGTTTCAAACTTTTAAGACTGTAAAATAGTATGAAATTCCACAGTCTGTGTCCACCAAAACAGTTTGTAGAAATCATCAATTTTTAATTTAAAGGGTATAAAGATGTGGGTTTTAATATGCCAAGTATTCTATGTGCTATATATATGTAAATAAACACATATGAAACATCACAAACAAGCCTAAAAGGTTACCTGACCTACCTATACTGCACTTCTACATAAATTATAGGCTTTCAAATGTTCAAATCTCACTGCTTCCAATATTTTTATATTCCATAACAAACATCAGTTTACTAATAACAATGTTTACAGTAAAAACAAATGTTAAATCGGTAAGCAAATAAGAATAGCCTACAGAAAAGACAATAACCTTATCTGTGTTTGTCATCAAGTTCCTTAAGGTGTTTTAAGGAAACTCAAAGGAAGAGAACTTCAGAGTAGAGCAAGGTGATCAAGAATTTTTTCCCATAAACAAATTAAAAGTTCCGAACCACATGTTCAAGGAACTAATGGATAGCAACCCTAAAGGAAAAAGCAGGAAAGCAATCTAGAAAAGGGAATAACAATAAGCAAAAGCAAAGACATGAAAAAGAGCAAAATCTGTCTAGGCTGAAGATAAAGATCATTCATTTCAGAGGAAAAAAGGGAAAGTGGAAAAGAATTTCTTCAGACAGTAAACATACAGTCCTGAGTCTATAAGTGAATAGGAATTTCCAGGTGGAACTATGAGAACGATAGGAGACTTTGCATTAAAAATAATAAAAGTCAGCAGGCAATGGAGTATGTTCAAAATGCTGTAGGAAGAAAAAGAGGGTTAACCTTTATCAATGTTATATCCTGGTAACCTGTCACATAAGAATGAGGGTATTCTGGACATTACAAAGACTAAGAAAGTTTACTATCTACAAACTTGCATTGAAAGAATTACTAAAGAAGGTCTTTTGGTTAAAAAGCAAACAGAAAGAAATAAGGAATCTGTGGGAAGGAAAATCTCAAAAAAGAAAGCATAATAAGAATATACTATTTGGTTTTGGGTAAATAATACTAAGTCATAATGTTAAATTTGATTTTTCAATATAACTAAAAATAGTGATATTTATGTATCAGGAGATGAAGGGTAATTTGGCATAGGAATTAAACCTTTCACCTGAATAAGAAGTCAATACATATCTAAAACTGTTCAATCAGTAATAGCAATTTAAGTATAATATCTGGAAATATAGTAGGAAACAAAAGAAAAAATAGCAAGAGTTAGACAATGTATGAGGAGACAGCCTAGGGGTGAAAGCTGGAAGAGAGAAGAGATGGGAAGAGGAATACTGTTTTTCTTTACAAGCCTTTCAGTATTTATTTTTTCATCAACCCTTTAAGGTACGATCTATGAATAATAAATTGCATCCATTTAAAATGTACAATTTGATGAGTTTATAAAGATATATTTAAAGATGAAATAGCCACTAAAATCAAGATATGAAATATTTCCATCATAGCCAAAAGTTTTCTTGTATTCATTTGCACTCCGTCCCTTATTGCCCCTGGCCCTAGGCAATCACTAATCTGCTTTCTGACAAGGTAGGAGTCACCTGATTTAGTAATTTCTATTGACCTAGGTTCAAGATCACTGAAGCTTCCATTTGACATCTCCAATCTGCTGCTGAGGTTATCTAGTAAATTTTCTTATTTCACCAATTGTACTTTTCAACTTTAGAACTTCCCATTCTTTTTATTGTGTAGTTTATGTTATGTGCTAAGATTGCAGGTTTGTTAACTGATGCCCTATTTTCTTTTAATTCTTTTAACATATTTATAATAGCTGTTTTGAAGTCTTTGCTACATCAACATCTGGGCCCAGTCAAGAGTCAGCTTCTAGTGACTAATTCTGTTCTTGAATAATGGTCACACTTTCTCATTTCTTTGCATGTCCAGTAATTTGGAGTTGAAAACTGGACATTGTAGATGACACACTGAAGTAGTAAGTGGCCTTTGGCGTAACTATTTCCTAAGAGAGATGATGTAACTCATCCAAGTGAAATATCACAGAATATTCCAGATGTGGGTGACACTAGTAAAACAGGCCTGGAGTAAGCCAGCTCACTGACTAGGGCTCAGTGGGTATCAATTACCAGTACTGCAAAAATTAGCTGTGCAGTCAGTATGTTCCCCGCAACAAGAAAACAGAATAGGACAGATAACAGGGATTTAAAATAAGATAGGTTGGTTTTTTTTAACATAGGTCCCAGGAGGAGAACGTTCTGCATGTCAAAACAAAACCACGGGATCTCATATGTGGAATGACGTGGAAGAGAAGCAAGATAACAAAGGAAAGGCATACTAGCTCTTCACGGCTAGGAAATTTTTGCTATTTACCTTGATAGGATTATTAGGATCTCAAATTTATATCTTGGAAACTTAATTATTTACATGTGGTGTATTATTACAAGTTTCTTATGGAAATGTCAGCTCTTCACATCTGTGCTAAGAGAAACAGGCAAAATATTTATTTCTATACTAGAGATGGTGTTCTAATCACGTACAGGAAGGAATAGGAAAAGGAATATAATCAATGACATGGGGCTCTGTACTGGCAGACGAAACCAAAGTAAGAACTTCTTAAGAGGTAAAGCCAGAAGGGAAAGACTTGATGACCTATTGTCTCCAGTCCATAGAAATCCACTTACCATAATTCTTTTCTATTGAAGTCTTGAAAGTTTTGTATTACATATGAATAAAGAAGGCAGTTGTCTTATAGTCTAAACTAAGGATTTTCTGTTACAAATTGAACAAAGAAATATTTACTTTAATAAAATTTAAGCCCTGAACATGAAACTAAGGCTGAAAAAATCATCAATAAAACTAGCCAGGACGTCAGAGAACTTAACAAATGAAGATTCCTCTCCCTGCCAAACAAAACAAAAAACCACGTTATCTTCTATAAGAATTGATGCCCAAAAGTTCATGGAAAACAAATTTAACCCACAGTAAATTAACAGTATTCTAATGTGCACTCGCTTCAGCAGCACATATGCTAAAATAGTTTTCTAATGTTTCTCCTCACTAGCTAAACTCAGCTTCAAATTTTTCCTAACAGGTACTATGATAAAACAATCATGTGTAGTATATATGAAAACTGCTGTGCAATTAAAATTGATATATAACAGAGAAATTAAAATTTCTGTCTTGGGGCACCTGGGTGGCTCAGTTGGTTAAGTGCCTGCCTTTGGCTCAGGTCATGTTCTCAGGGTCCTGGGATCAAGCCCCACATGGGGCTCCCTGCTGAGCAGGGAGCCTGCTTTTCCCTCTGCATCTACCTGCTGCTCCCCCTGCTTGTTTTCTCCCTCTCTCTCTGTCTTTTTTTTTTTTTTAAAGATTTTATTTATTTGACAGAGAGAGAGAGAGAACCAGCGAGAGAAGGAACACAAGCATGGGGAGTGGGAGAGGAAGATGCAGGCTCCCAAAGGAGGAGCCCAATGCGGGGCTCGATCCCATAACGCCAGGATCACGCCCTAAGCCGAAGGCAGACGCTTAACAACTGAGCCACCCCGGCGCCCAAAATAAATAGTCTTTAAAAAAAAAATTCTGCCTTAAAAAACACTACTTCATAAAAACTTGGTACAGGTATGCATGAAAAAAAAACACAAATGCTGAAAATACAATAGAAACAAAAGAATATTTTAATAATTTAGAAAAATGAACCTTTATATTTTATAATCCCAAAAATGGGAGGTTGCAAAATAAGCAAATAAAGCATGCTGAGAATGGTTATATCTGTTACATATTTATACACCATAAATGATAGGGACACTGTATTTTCCACACAGCCCTGTGAAAACAAAAGCCAACCAAATCTACCGTTACAGAATCAAATCAATATTATCAGGTTACGCAGGACTCTACTCTGCATGCAAGCTTTATTATTTTACATGTTAGTTAACCTAAACCCACCTGACTGGAGATGTCCGTTGCGGCATGTCAAGTTAGTACTGTCATTATTATAGACATCCGTTTGTGACTTGGAAAATTGCAAAACTGGTTGCAGCTTCTCTATGCAACAGAGGGGGGTAGAAAAGAACAAAATAAACAAAAAGAAAAAATACATAATGAAAAAATAAGATGTCCATGTGAAAATAAAAAATAATTCAAGGTGTTAGAAGATGAAGGGTTTGGTATTTATATAAAATTTTCTTAAAAATACAGTTAGTAAAAACTCAGATGTTAAAATAGCAACAGAAATTCACAACTGATTGGCTATGTTCAAAATATGCTTTATTCAGGTTTGGTAACTTGAGGCAGTTTCATATCACTATTGTCACCAGCAAATATATTCTGAGTATCTCACATATCCACATCATTATGTAGAGAGAATGGCATGGAGACAAAAAAAAAGAATATGGTTTTTATCATCCAGATCTTATTAAATATGGTTGGTCACTTACAACACAAATATATTTTTCAAAAAAGACTGTATAGCACAAAAGAAAGAAAGTTGAAAAGGCTTTACAGAAAAAGTGGCTGTGAGTTGGCTAGGTTTTGAAAAGATAAAAAGAAAGGACATTCCAGGAAAGAAAAACAGCACTTAAAAAATGACACAGAGGGAAACTATAAGGAATGTCTAAGAAATGCCATATTTAGCTACATGTTAATATGTCAGGCAAAAAATAAAAGCAACAGAGAAAATGGGAATTCGTATGCTACAGAACAGTACCATTTGTTTAAATACACACATTTGCACGCTTGTATACATGAAGGTTATCCCTAAAAAGGACCCAGAGAAACGTAATAGCAGCTGCCTCTGGGGAGGGGAAATGAGTGGCTGGGACACAGTATGGGACGGATACTCTTCATAATACTGTAGCATGTCCTTTTATTACCCATTTCTATAATTAATCAGAGATTTAAGAGGATTACTTCAACTCTACCCTCACTTTAAATAACAAATCCTCTCTCAAGATCCAGGTCTGTATGTCCAGCACCTGAAGCCCAAGAGCACAGCAGTTTGAGCTGTCTTGCCCCTCTACATTACTGCTGCACTCTCTTTCCCCGTTCAAGTCACCCATACTGCTACTTGACAAATACCCTGCTCCACCACTTACTAGTATGAACTTACTTGAGCCTCAGTCTTCCGAGGGGCTCAATAATTAAATAAAATAATAATATAGAGTACCTGTTCTGTGCCCCTATTCAAAATAGGGGCCCAATGTTTATCACATTTATTTTGTTGCAGTACTCCAAGCTGTCATACTGATTCTTTTCTTTGGTTCTGGGAAGTCGATGAACACGTGCAAAAACGTAGCACATATATACGAACTCTCCTGAACTTTCATTTCTAAGGTCAGACAAGCAGGCGCCATGCTCGGTTTATGGTACAACCGCACATGCCTTTGGGACAGGTTAAATAGCAGCTACCCTTTCTGCACAAAGCACAAAGTACTGAACAGCTTTTGTATCCTAGAACTGGCTGATACAATATACCTTGGAGCTTTTTGTTGTTGTTGTTAGTTAACAGATAGGTCATCTGATTTTTCTCAATGATAATACTCTTCACCATACTGAGAAAGAAACCATTTATATCGGTAATAGACATAAGTCGGAAAAAAACCCTGATTTGTAAATGTCTTCTTTATCAATTAACATTCTCTTCAATGAAGTGTAAGAAAAAGATCACAAACATTCATTACATAGTAAAAGTAAACAAACTAAATCCTTCGTTTTGATAACTAATAACTAGGAATACAAAGCCACAGAAGTTGTTTTGGTGTGTAAGGTTTACATTTATATGTGTGGAAACACCCATATAACACAATAGTAGTTATACTGCTAATATGAACCTGCTCCAACTTATTTTTGTTAAAGAAAGTAAACTTAGTTTAATGCTTCCTTTTGCAATCACTAAAGGTTGTGCAGATTCATTAATGATTTAAAATAAAACTACCACCTTGCTTCTTGATCCCCCCACATGTAATCCCCACACAACCATCTGAGTCATCTACTTAAAAGGAAAATCTTGACCGCATAACTCTTCCGTTTAAAACCCTTTAGCAGCTTCCCATTGCCCAGAGATCAATGTTCAAGCCTCTTTATATACCATCAAGGCCCTCCATGATCGGCCTACATGTCTTATACATACCGAGCAATCCCAAATTCGGTTCTGCACTAGCACCCTTCCCTACCTGCCATCCTATTTCTTACCCTGAGTCTTTGTTCATGCTGTAACTTCTTCCTGAAGGATCTTTTCTCCCAAACATTCTTTAAAGTTTTATCTTTTTAAATCTCCCTTCTAGGTTGTACTTCTTCCAGGAATATTTCTCAGACACCTATTTTAACATCCTACAAAATATTTTTTTTTAAAGATTTTATTTATTTATTTGACAGAGAGAGAGACAGGCAGCTAGAGAGGGAACACAGGCAGGGGGAGTAGGAGAGGAAGAAGCAGGCTCATAGCAGAGGAGCCTGATGTGGGGCTCGATCCCCTAACACTGGCATCACGCCCTGAGCCGAAGGCAGATGCTTAACGACTGCACCACCCAGGCACCCCCATCCTACAAAATATTTGCATATCTCCATCCTGCACGGATGAAGATTTATCTGTTCATGTGTCTGCCTCCCCCAATATATCATGAGCGCCTTAAGAGAGGAACATTATATCCAATCTATCGGTAAATCTGTTTGGTCAACCTTCACGTCTAGTCATAGTCCAACCACTTGTTACAATTTCCCTTCATATCACCCTGGTCCAAGCCTCTCATCATTTTCCTCCTAGCAACAGTGGTCCTACTTGCTCTCTCTGGCTCTACTCTTGGAATATATCAGCAGTGATCTTTTTAAAATTTAAGTCAGGGGTGCCTCGGTGGCTCAGTCAGTTTTGTGGCCAATTCTTGATTTCGGCTCAGGTTATGATTTTGGGGGCCATGGGACTGAGCCCCATGGAGGGCTCTGTTATCAGTAGGGAGTCTGCTTCTCTCCATTTCCTTCTGCCCCTCCCCTTGCTTGTGCTCTCTAAAATAAATAAATCTGTAAAAAAATAAAAATTTAAGTCAGACTATGTCATTCCTTTCCCCAAAATCCTTATAACTGCTCCCCATTTCACAGATGGTAAAAGCTCAAATCTTCATGGTGGCTGATAAGGCCCTGTGTGTTGTAATGAACCCTCCCTGTCCCATTAGTTCTCTGACCTCATCTCTACCATACTCTCTATGCTGGGGCACACCGGCCTCTTCACTTCTTCTCAAACACACCAGTTATGTTTTCTTAAGGGTTTACATCGGCTCTTACTTCTCTCTGGACCATTCTTCTCCCAGATACCTGCATGGCTAACTCATGTCATCTTTTCAAAGATGCATATCTGACCACCCTGCTGGGTGGCTCAGTTGGTTAAGCATCTGCCTTCGGCTCGGGTCATGATCCTAGGATTGAGCCCCGTATCCAGCTCCTTGCTCGGTGGGGAGCCTGCTTCTCCCTCTCCTCCCCACTTGTGCTCTCTCTCTCTCTGTCAAATAAATAAAATCTTAAAAAAACAAAAATAAAAACAAAAAAAGTAAGAGCCCAAACCACCTCCCATCCACCCCTAATCCCCACTACCACATTTTACTTTTTCTTTTCTTTTTTTTTTTTTTTTAAGATTTTATTTATTTATTCGACAGAGACAGAGACAGCCAGCGAGAGAGGGAACACAAGCAGGGGGAGTGGGAGAGGAAGAAGCAGGCTCATAGCGGAGGAGCCTGATGTGGGGCTCGAACCCAGAACGCTGGGATCACGCCCTGAGCCGAAGGCAGACGCTTAACCGCTGCGCTACCCAGGCACCCCTACTTTTTCTTTTCTTCATGTTTATCACCTTCTAACATACTGTATAACTTATTTATTTTTTGTTTATTCCCTACTGTCAGTCTTCCCCCTGCTGGAATAAAAACTATGAAGGAGGGATCCTTGTCTATATCCTAAGTGCCTAGAACATGATAATCACCCAATACATTATTTGCTGAATTACTAAATAAATTTAGTTAATATCCTTGGCACCATACCTGGTCCAGAGTAAGGACTTAATAAATGGATGTTGGATGAAGCTATTTTTTTTATAAAACGGTAACCTCCAGGTATGCCAAAATTATCTTTTTATCTATAACAGGTCTTACAGTTAAGCTTTGCTCAAAGGCTTACGATTACTAACTTGAAGATATATAACATATAGGAACTCTTTCCATTTTATCAGTCTGCATCCTCTCAAACCAGTCTGTACAGGGAACACACAATATGATTCTCCATACAAATTAGATAACTATTGGGCATGCCATCTCTGAAAAACTCCATTTCTTAACCAACGCACAATACACAAATATGTTCTACTATGTACTTGTACACAGTTCTTTTTTTTACTGTCTTTGGTATATATACTTTTAGACTTTCTGAGTTCTCAGAAGATGGAATATGCTGATGCCTTCTTTTTTTTATAATTTTTATTTTGTTGTATTAGTCACTATACAGTACATCCCTAGTAATGCCTTCTATTCCACTTCTTTTTTGAAGTAACATCTTTCAATAGGCACATGCACCTTTGAGGATGACAACAAATGATGACATCCAAAATATCAATTCTTTTAATGCCTAGCTTCATGTCATATATCCTCTTTTTGTCCTCTCCTTTAATAACACAAAAAATTACGAAGTTGCATTTAAAGACAAGTCTATAATTAATGAGATGCTTCCAACAATTTATCATATCACATCTTTAAAAGATAACAACCAGCTCTGAATTATTCAATTTGAAACATGCTACAAAATGTTCCATAATCAAACTTAACCTGCAGCATATATATGTACATATAGTGAAAGGCATTATAGCTAAAATACACAGAAAGTACCAAGCAGAATAATTATTTTACTACAATAACCTCTGATATAATATTTAATTTTATGTGATACAGTAATAATCTTCATGTGGGAGTAAGAAGGCAAACTCTCAGCCACAGAAGCCAGGGGAACACTGCCTTGTCAGCCAGCTAAAAACATTAAAGGATTTCTTTTCACCAGTGTGGGGCAAAAAACTTAATAAACACAATGGACCATATAAGAATGAATAAATGAATGAATGAATAAATGAATGTATGTGCATGTAAATACATGAATGAATATTTATGTATGCATGTGTAAATATATTTTTCCACAAAAGCAGGGTGGTGATTACAGACAGGAAGAAGGAGAATAAAAACCAGCATTTCTGAGTACTTACTATAATTAGGTTTCTTCAATAATTCAATGGTCACATATGGTGAGATAGATATTATCTATTAGCATATTATGAATGAGATGAACAAGGCTCAAACATGCTAAACGTACTACAAATCACAGAGCAATAAACATATACGGTCGGCCTGATTACCAAATATCTATTTCTATCACATCAAGTTATAGTAGAGAACCACCCAAGAAGGGTGGGTTTTAGTTCCAGTTTGTTTTAGGGGTAGATTTACCTTAAAAAAATATTTTTAAAATCTATACCTTCAAATAGAAGATGAAAAGTTTCTCTTTACAGACCTACTCCTGCTGATAAATAAAGAAAAAATGATGGAATTATGTCACTAGGCATCAGTCATCAACTGCTACTAACATCACAAGATGTCAGAACTACTGACAAACATACAACCACCTATCAAGTAGTCTTATTATTAAAAAATAAAAATCAACTTTCAATCCAATCAAGGCTCTGTATCCAACTATCAATTTACAGGGAGGACAAAAGAACATATTAAAAGATATCATGGAGATGCACAGAGGAAAGAGAGACTGCAGGAAACCACTATGTGTCAAAGATCTGGTTTATCAACAAATAAATTACAAGAAAAAACCAGATTAACTTATATTTTATTTTATTTTTTTTTTTAAAGATTTTATTTATTTATTCGACAGAGATAGAGACGGCCAGCGAGAGAGGGAACACAAGCAGGAGGAGTGGGAGAGGAAGAAGCAGGCTCATAGTGGAAGAGCCTGATGTGGGGCTCGATCCCATAACGCCGGGATCACGCCCTGAGCCGAAGGCAGGCGCTTAACCGCTGTGCCACCCAGGCGCCCCTAACTTATATTTTAAAAGAAACACATATGAATCTTCTTGAGAATCTGATGCAAAAAATTATTAGAAAAATAGTAAGAATTATTAAATTTTGAGATACTGACTAGACATTATATTATTATATATTACATTATATATTATATGTAAATTATATTTGGACACTGATCATTTCTTTGGCCATAATTTTTTGTTAGTATTAAAAGAAACTATTCATTATTTTTTAGATGTGATAATGGCATTTTGGTCATTTTATTTTTAAAGCATCTTTATCTTTTAGAGATACAATATGAAATACTTATAAATGAAATAAAAAGATGTCAAGAATTTGTTTCAACACAATATGGAGTGGGGGTGAGTGGGTAGGGATTTATTGGGGTTGGCAAACTCTTTCTGTAAAAAGCCAGATAGTAAATATTAAAATATTTTTTAAAGTTATATATTAAAAGGCTCTGAGGGCTGTATGATCTCTGGATCAACTACTTAACTCTGCTGTCACTGTAGCATGAAAGCATCCAAACAATAATAGAGGAATGAGTAGCTGTGTGCCATCTTATAAAAATAGGTAGTGAACTGGGTTTAGTCCATGGACTGTAATTTGCCAGCCCTTGAGTACAGATAAATCAAGACTGACTATGAGTTGATAATGATTAGAGCTGAGTGATGGATAATTTAATCCATTATATTCTGTTTTGTATATATTAGAAATTTTCTGTAAGTTAGGAAAAAAGCCTAGAACACATTTTCAAGATCACTGATCTATTTCCATCTACATTTAAAGTTTCACTGAACACACTTTCAAATACATCTCATTCCAGTTATACAATTCATTAATTGATACCTAGAAGTTGTAAACGGTCCTTGGCCATAACCAAATTAGTCATCATTTTAGCTTGAAGGCGTCTAGCTCTTTCACACTGTTCACCTGAAAGAACAAAGTGGAAAAAAAATTAAAACATCTATGTTCCCTACTAATATTATTTCAAGATAAAATATTATCCCAACGAATCTCATGGGGAGTCATAGTCTTTTTTTTTTTTTTTAAGATATATTTATTTATTTGAGAGAGAGTGTGGAGGGACAGCGGGAGAGGGAGAGAAGCAGACTCCCTGCTGAGTGCAGAACCCGACATGGGGCCTGATCTCACAACCCTGAGATCATGACCTGAGCTGAAATCAAGAGTCGGGTGCTTAAGTAACTGAGCCACCCCGGTGCCCTGGGAGTCATAGTCTTTATAAAATATCTTTTAAAAAAATCAGTTACAGTTCCTTATGATGGTTTCAGATCTACTGTGGTATTTCATGGATTCTGAGGCATAACTTTTTTTCTCTACATTAAAAAATCTCTGGATTCGAGGTGTGTGTGTGTGTGTGTGTGTGTGTGTGTGTGTGTGTATGTGTGTTTAAGCAAGGGAGAGGTATGGGAGGTAAGGGAGAGAGAGAATCTTAAGTAGGCCCCACACCCAGGGCAGAGCCTGATGCAGAGCTCTATCTCACAACCGTGAGATCATGACCTGAGCCAAAATCAATAGTTGGACACTTAACTGACTGAGCCACCTAGGTGCCCCAAGAGATGTGTTTTATAACCAGTACCAACATACTAAAGCTATAGCCAGACTGCACTCACACTACAGTTTGTCATTGCCTGTGCAGAAACAAATTTGGTGTTTGATATTAATACTGCTGTTGTAGCTATGTCTAAATAGGATGAAGACAGTACATGTAATAAAGTAAAGGTCAAATTCCAAGAGCTAAGAAGAGAATGTGTCATAGTTCAACTGACACTGTTTTTTCTCTTAGTGTACAATCAAAGGCATGCTCGATTCAATGAGATACTATTTTTCTTATTAACTCGTTTTCTTGTAGCTCTTTCTCCATGCAATTGACAAAGAACAAATACATTGTGTACATAATTCATTAAAGTAATGTTCATAAACTCATGAAAAGCCTCAAAGGCCTAACCTCCCATATTATTCTATTCTGCTCTCTTTTGTGCAGGACATCAGTAGCTAAAGAAGTACTCAAAATAAAAAAGGGGAGAGAAAAAAACCTAGCAAATATTAGACACATTGTTAATTATTAGAGATTAGCTGATATAAGTAGTAGAGTCAGCCAACCAGACAACAAACATCCCCTGGGGTGGACTGATCCATAAAGCTAAGACTCTTAGCCTATATAATTTTTCCTTCTGAATTTATTTTAGCTATGATAAACTGAAATAATTTAATAGTGGTACCCACATGCTACACAATATTCACAGCATATTTAAAAAATCAGGCTCTGAAGTCAGGCTGCCTGGGTTCAAATCCCGACTCTACCTACCACTTGCTAGCTATGAGACCTTCGGCAAGTTACTGAACTTCTTTGTACTTAAGGTTCTTTATGTGAAAAGTAAGGATAACAGCAGCAGCCTCAGAGTGTGGGGTTGTGGTGAAAATTAAAAAAGATAACACACATGAAGCATACACAGTGATGCTTGGGCACACAGCACAGTGTGCAATAAATGTTACCCATATATTTAAATATATTATTAGACTCTAATTTTTAATTTTAGGTGATAAGAAAGTAAAGATGAGAAATAACCTCTTTGGTTTTAAAAAGCCAAGTGTGAATCAAAGTAAGACATTTATAGCTCATATTCTAACATGCAGTCAAGCATTACCCACAAACACAAAAGAGAGTCTAATTAACCACTCCTTCTCTGCCTCAACAATGAGGGAAGGACCAGGTTTTTAAAAAGAGCTAAAAATAAGGCTAAAACATCATCAAAAATGGGTTCAAGGACAACACAAGTAATATACTGGTTTTTGCCTGACTGCTACAGGTAATCAAGTTTAAACATAGCTGGTTATAACTTCAATTTCAGCATAGGTAATAAAGCATTAACTGTAAATCTAGAAATGTTAATAATAACATTTGAAAATCTGTCAAATACTTTTAGTAAGATAGCTGTATCTGAAATTAGGGTAATCATGTGAATATAATTTGGGATGGCTATGAAACAAATGTAAATATAATCTTACCTTGTCCTGTAACTATGACAGCTATTCCTTTTTCTAGTTCTTCAATACCTTTCTTATACCATTCCACAGCCTGCTCCTTTTGTCCTGCTTTAAAACAGAAATAATTATTTGTATATATACTAGACATTATATACTAGAATATACGAAACATTTCCCAAATCATGCTGTTATTAAGTGACGCATGAAAAAGTGGGTTGTGATCAAGAAAGTATGAGAAACATTACTATATGACTTCTTAGTACCTTTAGCATCCTAATGTACATGTGAATTTCTAAGAGGGGGGTATAGACTTCAATGTTTCTCAAAATTTTAGGGCTGTGAATCCTTTGTTTGCCATCTCATGGTATTGATGCTTATAACCACTGAAATACTGTACTATGGAAAGAGATTTTAATTAGGGAGAATTTATTTTAAATAAATGACTTTTAAAATACATACTACTAGAATATATAAACATGATTTCAATAATGGGAAAAAACACTGTTTAACCCAACTGTATTGAAATCTGATGTAATTTGTTCATTGTTGGGTGCCTCCTTTCTGGAGTGAGTTTTTATTTTATTTTTATTTTTATTTATTTATTTATTTATTTATTTATTTATTTATTTATTTTTAAAGATTTTATTTATTTATTTGACAGAGATAGAGACAGCCATTTATTTATTTATTTATTTATTTATTTTTAAAGATTTTATTTATTTATTTGACAGAGATAGAGACAGCCAGCGAGAGAGGGAACACAAGCAGGGGTAGTGGGAGAGGAGGAAGCAGGCTCATAGCGGAGGAGCCTGATGTGGGGCTCGGTCCCATAACGCCGGGATCACACCCTGAGCCGAAGGCAGTCGCTTAACCGCTGTGCCACCCAGGCGCCCCTGGAGTGAGTTTTTATTTAACAAAGGATTGCATCATGAGAACTGATACATGAGATTACAAGTATGGCATTTAGTAACATCCATTTTCTTTGAAACAAATGACTGGTTTTAACTTAAAAAGGATCTAAAAATTCAGCAAATCAAAATTTGCGTAAGATATTTCTCTTTTTTGAGGGGACTTTTATCGGGTGGCTCAGCTGGTCAAGCATCTGACTTCGGCTCAGGTCATGATCCTGGGTCTTGGGATCAAGTTCCACATTGGGCTCCTTGCTTAGCAGGGCGCCTGCTTCTCCCCCTGCTTGTGTGCGCCCACTCTCTCTGACAAATAAATAAATTCTTTAAAAAAATATATTTTTCTTTTTTCTTTTAAAGAATATTTTATTTTCAATTGGTAAACATTTATCTCCAAGGAATTAGACATTCTTTTTTTCCCCTTTCTTTTTGAAAGAGAGCTCGCACACGTGTGGGGGGGAGGGATGGCAGAGCAAGTGGGAAAAAGAGAGGGAGAGGGAAACACAGAGGGAGAGAGAGAATCTTAAGCAGGTTCCACACCCAGAGAGGAGCCCAATGTGAACCTGAGATCATGAACTGAGCCAAAATCAAGAGTTGGACACATAACTGACTGAACCACCCAGGCACCACCCTGTGTAGGATAGGTCTGTAAAGTGGTAACAATTATATGCAAATCTCATTGTTTTTGAAAATTTCTTATTCCTTAGAATCTGCAAAGCCTAAGTGGCACAGAGATACAGTAAAGATGGAAATCATCTATTAGAACTAGGTTTTCGGGGCACCTGGGTGGCTCAGTTGGTTAAGCATCTGCCTTTAGCTCAGGTCATGATCCCGGGGTCCTGGGATTGGGCCCCCAAGGCTGTGTCGGGTTCCCTGCTCAATGGGGAGTCTGCTTCTTCCTCTCCCTCTGCGGCTCCCCTTGCTTGTGCACCCTCTCTCTCGAATAAAAACTTTAAAAGAAATTTTTTTAAGTAAATTACAATCTAACAGATACAAAAGTTCCTTTTTTGTACTTCTTCCCATTCCAATGGTCCTTTCCCTTCTAGAAAACACTATAATATATTCAGTGTGTATCTTTCTAGTACATGTTTTTCTATTGTTCCTATTTTATCTGTATTATTTTAAATTTTTATATTGCTTTTGAGATCTATGTTACTATACAGAAATCTAGTTCATTCACTTTGACTTTTATAGAATATCCTTTATCATCCTATAATTTATTCAACTATTTTTCTATTAATATATATTTAGGTTGTTTCCAGTTTCTCAGTTTTCAAATAATGGGGCAATAAACATGCTTATACCTGTCCTCTTATGTATAAGTGTGCCCATTTCTCTAGGGTATATGTTTAAAAGGTAGAGTTAATGAGCAATAGTTCATTTCCATTCACTAGAAATGAACAAACTACTTTTTGAGAGTGCTTGTACCAATTTCCACTCCTAATTGCAGTGTATAACAGTTCTCACTAGCAACATCCAAACAAATGTTTTAAGGAGTTTTAGTACATTACTGTAGGCAAATTAAATGACTGATTATATGGGGCACCTGGGTGGCTCAGTTGTTGAGTGTCTGCCTTCGTTTGGCTCGGGTCATGATCCCAGGGGCCTGGGATGGAGGCCCGCATCAGTTCCCTCCTCCGCCGGGAGTCTGCTTCTCCCTCTCCCTGTGACTTTCCACCCTGCTCCTGCTCTATCTCTTTCTCTTTCAAATAAATAAATGTTTTTATTTTTATTTTTTTTAAAGATTTTATTTATTTATTCGACAGAGATAGAGACAGCCAGCGAGAGAGGGAACACAAGCAGGGGGAGTGGGAGAGGAAGAAGCAGGCTCCCAGTGGAGGAGCCTGATGTGGGGCTCGATCCCAGAACGCCAGGATCACGCCCTGAGCCAAAGGCAGACGCTTAACCGCTGTGCCACCCAGGCGCCCCTCAAATAAATAAATGTTTTTAAAAAATGACTGGTTAGAAATAAATTCACTTGCTCGGGGCGCCTGGGTGGCTCAGTGGGTTAAGCATCTGACTCTTAGTTTTGGCTTAGGTCATGATCTTGGGGTCATGAGATTGAGCCCCACACTGGGTTCCGCACTGAGCACTGAGCCTACTTAAAATATTCTCTCTCCCTCTCCCTCTGCCCCTCCCCCCCGTTCATGCGTGAGTGTGCGCATACACACGTGTACGCACACTCTCTAAAAATAAATTCACATGCTTAATAACTACTCAATTACCTAACATTCTTTGATAAGAGTTACTTGATCTGCTGCATTATTTGAATCTCACAAATCAGTATGGTGGTAGAAAATGCATAAATAATTCTTATAAGTCTTGTAAGTACAAGACTGCTGGAGAATAGACATATAGGTCAGTAGAACAGAAAAGGAAGTCCAGAAATAGACCCATACATATAACACTGATTGACTTTGACAAAGATAATAAGGTAATTCCATGAAGAAAGAACGGTCTCTTTAATATCAATGCTAAAATCATTGCCAAGGGGCTCCTCTGTGGCTCAGTCAGTTAAGCATCCACTTTCAGCTCAGGTTATAAACCCAGTGTCCTGGGATCAAGCCTCAAGTCAGGCTCCCTGCTCAGCAAGGAGTCTGCTTCTCCCTCCCCCTGCTCCTGCACTCTCTCTCCCCCTCTCAAATAAATAAATAAAATCTTTAAAAAAAACACCAAAAACTGATGCTATAATGGCCATCCATATACAAAACAAAACCAAAACCAAAATACAACATAGAAAAAATTACAATGGATCATAGACCTAAACGTAAAGCCTACAACTATATAACTTATAGAAGAAAACAGATAAAATTCTTCATGATCTTGACTTAGGCAGAAATCTAGAACATAAAAAAATCACAAACCTTAAGAGGATATAACTGATAAACTAGACTTCATTAAAATTAAAATCTCCTGTTCTTCAGAAGACAGAGTTAGACAATGAAAACACAAGCCACAGACTGGGAGAAAATCTTTGCAAAACAACATGTCTAATAAAGGACATGTAAGCAGAATATATAAAGAACTCTTACAATACAGTGATTTAAAAAAAGCAAATAATTCATTAAAAAACAGTGGGCAAAAGATTGGATCAAAGAAAAACAAATGGCGGGGCCTGAGTGGCTCAGTCAGTTAAGCGTCTGTCTTAGGCTCAGGTCATGATCCCAGGGTCCTAGGATCGTATCCTACATCAAGCTCCTTGCTCAGTGGTGAGTCTGCTTCTCCCTCTATCCCTCCCCCTGCTTGTGCTCTGGCTCTCTTTCATGCATGCTCCCTCTCTCTCAGGTAAATAAATAAAATCTTAAAAAAAAGAGAGAGAGAGACAAATGGCAAATAAGCACAAGAAAAAATGTTCAACATCATTAGCTGTTAGGGAACTATAAATTACAACAACAAGATACCACTAAGTACTTAATTTAAAATTGAAAAAAATTACAAGATGTCAACCATACTCAAAAAATTTTTATTTATTATGTTAGTCACCATACAGTACATCATTAGTTTCTGATGTAGTGTTCCATGATTCATTGTTTGTATATAACACCCACTGCTCCATGCAATACATGCCGTCCTTTTTTTTTTTTTTTTAAAGATTTTATTTATTTATGTGACAGAGACAGCCAGCGAGAGCAGGAACACAGCAGGGGAGTGGGAGAGGAAGAAGCAGGCTCCCAGCAGAGGAGCCGGATGTGGGACTCGATCCCGGAACACCGGGATCACGCCCTGAGCCGAAGGCAGATGCTTAATGACTGCGCTACCCAGGCGCCCATACGTGCCCTCCTTAATACCCATCACGGGGTTAACCCATCACCCTACCCTCCTCCCCTCTAAAACCCTCAGTTTGTTTCCCAGAGTCCAGAGTCTCTCGTTGTTCGTCTCCCCCTCTGATTTCCCCCCTTCATTTTCCCCTTCCTTCTCCTAATGTCCTCCATGCTATTCTTTATGTTCCACAAATAAGTGAAACGATATAATTGTCTTTCTCTGCTTGACTTATTTCACTTAGCATAATTGCCTCCAGTTCCATCCATGTTGATGCAAATGTTGTGTAATCATCCTTTCTGATGGCTGAGTAATATTCCATTGTATATATGGACCACATCTTCTCTACCATTCGTCTGTTGAAGAGCATCTCAGCTCCTTCTACAGTTTGGCTATTGTGGACACTGCTGCTATGAACGTTGGGGTGCATATGGCCCTTCTTTTCACTACATCTGAATCTTTGGGATAAATACCCAGTAGTGCACATTGAGATACCACCTTACACCAGTCAGAATGGCAAAAACTGATAAGGCAAGAAACAACAAATGTTGGAGAGGTTGTGGAGAAAGGGGAACCCTCTTATACTGTTGATGGGAATGCAAGTTGGTACAGCCACTTTGGAAAACAGTATGGAGGTTCCTCAAAAAGTTAAAAACAGAGCTACCCTATGACCCAGCTATTGCACTACTGGGTATTTACCTCAAAAATTTTTTAAAGCACTTAAAATTATAAGACAAAATATAAATGGACCCCACATGTTTCCAAGCGTGAATACAAAATGGTAGAGCCACAATGGAAAAGAGTTTGGTAGTTTCTTATGATATTAACATATATTTACCATATGACCCAGCAATCCCATCGTCTATGTATTTACTCAAAGAAATGAAAACATCAAAGACCATTACATGAATGTTTATGGTGCTTTATTCATAAAAGCTAAAAACTGGAAACAACCCAGATGTCCATCATTTAGTGAATGGGTTAACAAACTGTGGTACATCCATACATAGAATATTACTCACAATAAAAAGGAACAAACTACCGGTAAATGTAGGAACATGGATGAATCTCAAAAACATGCTAAATGAAAGAACCCAGATACAAAAGGCTACAGGCTGTATGATTCCATTTATACGACACTCAGTGAAGACAAAAACTACAGGGACAGATCAGATCAGTGACTGCCAGAGGCTAATGGACAGGCAAGGGAACTGATTACAAGGGGGCACAAAGGAGCTTTTGGGGTGATAAAACATTCAGTATATCAGCTGTTGTCAGGGTTACCCAACTGTCAAACTCGCTGAACTACACACTCCTAAAAAGGTTAAATTTTACTATATGTAAACTATACCTCAATAAATCAGACTCTTAAAAAGTGCAACACTCCAACCTTTATGTATAAGGATATTCACTGTGGCTTGGAATATAACACCAGAACTACAATTTTCATTACAAGAGTAAAATTAGATTAGAAGACAAAAGGCAGAAAATTCTTTTAAAAACATCTGTTTGAAGGGATCAAGGGGTTTTCAAAATAGTGAAAATTACCCAAATTTGGAAAGGAACTATGTCACATTCATTAGGATGCTATTTTAAAAAATTATCAAAATATGGAATGGAAAAAAAAGCCAACACAGGTGGGCCTGGCATTTGGGGCACTTTTCTACTTGAAGCAACTGCCAATTCTGAAGGCAAAACTGGCCAAGAAACTAAACAGAGCTTTCAGCAGACTCCTAGAACTAAGCTGACAAAATGTGAATTCCAGGGTATGCCCAGGAGAAGTAGTGGCAAAGATTCCAGGATTTGGGTTGGGACCCTGAATTACTAAAGAGTTAAGAACTAGGCCAGCTTGCACAAGGGCTGGAAACCATACTCAAATCACTTCAATCCCTTATGGTAAGGGAAACTACAGCCCCTACTGTCCACTGATCACCCTTTTGACTAAATTATGGCAGAAAAATCAACTTTCCAATGGTCTCCAAGACACAAAAGGCCCTCAAAATACTTAACAGTTCTTAGTTTCCCTTACACATTTCTCTTACCGCTATAGCCCCAACTAACACTCAAACTCAAGCAACCAGACTACATAAAATCAAAAGAAGACTGGGTGGCAGAAACTTATATTCACTGTTATACTTGAAATTATTAGCTAATAATTTAGTGAACTACATAATCTAAGGCGAACAATGGCCCAAAGGTCAAATACTGTCAGCTACCTGTTTTTGTACATAAAACCTTACTGGGGGCGCACCTTGTGGCTCAGTCAGTTAAGCATCTGCCTCCTGATTTCAGCTTAGGTCAGGATCCCAGGGTCCTGAGACTGAGCCCTGCGTCAGGCTCTGCGCTCAGCACTGAGTCGACCTGGGATACTTTCCCTCTTCCTTCCTTCCCCCCTTTGCCCCTCCCCCTGCTCATGCATGTGCTGTCTCTCTCTCTAAAATAAATACGCAAAATCTTAAAACAAAACTTTACCAGATTACACCTACTATATGAGAGTTTTGAGTGTTCAGAAAGCTTAAAATATTGTGACAGCTTGAAATATTTACTAAATGGCTCAATAAAAAATCAAACCCAACACAAAAACTGACAAGGGACTTAGGCATTTTTCAAAGAAGATATGGAAATGGCCAATAAGTAAGTGAAAAATATGCTCAACATCATAATTCATTAGGGAAATGAAAATCAGATCCATGATGAGGTATTGCTTCACATTCATGAGGAAGACTATTATTTAAAAAACCTTGAAACTAACAAATGTGGAAAACTGGAAATCCTTGTGCACTGACGGTGGGAATGTACAAATAAATGGTACAACTGACGTGGAAATGTTTGGCAGTCCCTCAAAAAATTAAACATGGAATTACCATATGATCCAGCAATTCTACTCCTAAGTAGATACTCAAAAAAGTCCTGAAAGTAGGGAAGCAGAAATACCTGTATATTAGTGTTCATAAGTAGCATTATTCACAATAGATGGAAACAACCCACATGTCCATCAACAGATAAATGGTTAAACAAAATGTGGTATATACATATAATGGAATATTATTCAGCCTTAAAAAGGAATGAAATCTGATACATGCTACAAGGATGACAAACCTTGAAAACATTATGCTAAGTGAGACAAGGCAGATACAAAAGAGCATTATATGATTCCATTTACATAAGGTACCTGAAATAGGCAAATTCACAGATACAGAAAGTAGAACAGAAATTACCAGAGACTGAGGGAAGGGGAGAATGGAGAAAGGGAGATAGATGGGGAGTTATTGTTTAATGGGTACAGAATTTCTGTTTGGAATGATAAAAAGTTCTAGAAATGGATAGTGGTGATGGTTGCATGACACTGGGAATGTATTTAATGCCACTGAATTGTATACTTAAAACGATTAAAATAGCAAATTTTAGGTTATCTATGCTTTACCACAATAAAAAAAATTACTAACTGGCCCGTTATAAGCAATGCGCTGACACTTGGTATACAGCACTGAAAATGAACAAACTACTGCACATGCAACATCACAGAATAATCTAACAAGCATATATTGAGCAAAAGAAGCCAAACACAAAAGAACACATACTGTGTGATTTCATTTGTAAAGCTCAGGGTCAGGCAAAACCGATCTACAGTGTTAGAGTTAGGATTTGCAGATATCTTTGCAAAGGATGCGGAAAGGTAGTAAGTGAAAGAGAACATCACAAAGGCAGGCTTCTGGAATAATATTCTATTTCTTGACCTGGTAGGGTTTTAAACTGCTATGTTCACTTTGAAAATTCATTAAGCACTACAGTAATTGTGCATTTCATGTATAATTTAATCAAAGTTTACTAAAAAAAACAGAAGGGGAAGATAAAGTATATTGAAATGGAAAGAGTACCAATACAGTAAAGAAAAAGGTTACAGATCAGTTTGTATGTAACATTTCTTCCCTCAAATAATAAATATTCATGTTTATATGAATACACAAAGTCAGATAACTTATTAGTAATCATCTCCCTAAGGGTAAGATTACAGAGGATTTTCACTTTCTATATTTATATTTGTTCATTAATTTTTTTAAAAAGATTTATTCTTTAAATCTTTAAATTAGGGGGAGGGAGTGCACACACACACAAGCAGGAGAAGGGGCATAGGGAGAAGGAAAGAGAGAGAATCTCAAGCAGACTCTGTACCGAGCACAGAGCTACAGAGCCCAATGCAGGGCTCAATCCCACCACCCCAAAATCATGACCCGAGCCAAAACCAAGAGTCAGATGATTAACCAACTGAGTCACCAGGGACCTCATATTTTAATATTTGAGTACATGCTAGTGTACAAGCAACAGAAATACGATACCCACCTTTAGATAGAGGTAAGTATAGCAGACTAAGTTATGAATTACCGACTGCATCTTTCATTCAGATAGTAGTACCCACACTGCCACGAGAAGGGTCAAAACGAGTAGTTTGGGGTGGAGAGAGGGGATGTGTGTTTGTGATTAGTTAAAATATGGGGACTTAAGCCCTTGCTCATCATTTAATAGCCATATGACTTTGGGAAAGTCAGTTAATCTCTCCGAGCTTCAGTCTCCTGACCTAAAAACAAGATGACATTTCTTTTAACTAATCCTGAGTTGTGGCAAAAATCAAATGAAATAGGGTATGTGACAATACTTTAAATAATAAAGAAGCACGTAAACATTACTTTTACTATCTTTATTATACTTGGTACATTTGTTGGCTAATTTAAATCCTTCTACTCCTGAACTGCATGCACAGTGTATGTTTGTGATTTTTTCTCATTTAAGTTATACAAACCCACTGCTTTTACTTATTTAGTCCTTCCTAAGTATCTGCCTACAAAAAATTCATTTTTCTACACAATTTTCTGCTAGCAACTTACAAGTGTCACAATTAGCAGAATATCACAATTAACAGGTATCTTTAAAAATCCTACAATAGGGCCGCCTGGGTGGCGCAGGCGGTCACGTGTCTGTCTTTAGCTCGGGTCATGATCCCAAGGTCCTGGGATCACACCCTGCATCAGACTCCCTGCTCAGTGGGGAATCTGCTTCTCCTTCGCCCTCTGCCCCTCCTCCTGCTCGTGCTGGTTCTCTCTCTCTCAAATAAATAAATAAAATCTTTAAAAAAAATCCTACAATAGATTTCATTGTGTGCTAACCTTAATAAACCACAGGATCATGAAGCATCAGCGATTAGCCCCCAGATTACTTCTTTCATAGTTCACTATTACAGAAAGGATACTTTCTATTGTGCTTTGTATCAGCAAAAAGGTCATACTTGCATACACTTTCCAACTTCAAAGTTTATCTCTGAAGTAAAGACTTACTTTCCCATTTAATTGGGAAGGTTTTGAATCCCATGTAAAGAAATCATTTCAGTTTGGGACATTTTCTTTAAACCTTAAGAATGTCAATTTTTCTTCTTTGAAGTCTATTGTATTTACTATGGGTCGTGGGTAATTTTACTTTTTTTCTATGCATTTTCTTCTCAAATCCTCTACTGAGAGGCTTGCATTACATTCACATGAGTACAAAACGATTGATTTTATCTCTTTCACAACAAAAGGATATTAAGTGAGCTTAGGGGGAGATGTCCATCTGTTTTTTTCTGAACTAAGGGTCACGATTAGCAAAAATATTTTTCTATCACTCTTTAGATAATTCTCCTTCTTCTTCAAATGTCATTTATGCGGCTGCTGTATCCTAAAAAGGGTTATAGAAACCAGGTATCAAGGTTTAACAAGTTCTAACATAACTTGCAGGGGCTATAATCTTAAAAGGATTGTTGAATAACAGTAGTCCCATTTTCTGAGGACCTATTATGTGCAAGTGCTAAGTATTTTACAAACATTGACTCAGTTTAGTAACTTGCCCAAGATCTTGAATAGTCAGAATTCAAATGTCATTTTGGATACTAGGCACTACAATTGAAAAAGGATAAAATTAGACCCTCAAAGCTGAGAAAGAGAAAAGCAGTCCCTGACATCCAGGAGCTGGTCTAGTACTATCAGCTAGGCCTTGGTGTAACTAGGAGCTGACCTGGCATTACTGCTAGGCCTGGTGTTGTGTTGAACATAAATAATTTCATAGAACATCAACATCAGATAAGGTCACTTTGTGATTTTTGATGAAGACAAAAACAAGACCACTCCATAATCATGTCTAAACACAGACAAAACCTGAATATCGTGCAAGCCATGAAATACTAAGCATCCCCCTCTTCAGGCTAATGAGTGCTTCTCAACCAGTTACAGCTTTAGCCTCATTCTGGTCTTCCTTCTTTCTAGATCGCATTTAAGATTCTTTTTTTTTTTTTTAAAGATTTTATTCATTTATTCGACAGAGATACAGACAGCCAGCGAGAGAGGGAACACAAGCAGGGGGAGTGGGAGAGGAAGAAGCAGGCTCATAGCGGAGGAGCCTGATGTGGGGCTCGATCCCACAACGCTGGGATCACGCCCTGAGCCGAAGACAGACGCTTAACCGCTGTGCCACCCAGGCGCCCCCCACATTTAAGATTCTTAATCATAGAATACCCATCTTCCCGACAGCATCCAATGCAGAGCAAAATCCTGCTTCCTTAAATCCTGCTCAGAATCACCTGACACAAGCCCAAATTCTTTATTTCCATCACCCTTTTCTTGAGATGCCACGGTTCCCATCGTGTGTGTTCTCTCTGCTTCAATAATAAATCCCACTTGTTCAATCACAGGTATTCTAATGATGGTTGACTGAAAGACACTGACAAAGCCCACTTAGGAACAATTAATTCTCTCCTTTTCTATTACAGGATAAAATATTTGCAAAGAGCTGAAAAGATACATGAATAAGTTTAACATGTCTATGCTATACTTTCACTGCTGTAAAATACAGTCTCTAGGATAATCACAGATTTTGCTATTTTTCTTTCCTCATTTACCAGAATGAACGATCGCTGAGATGTGAGTGTGCTCAAAGTTTCATTCTATAGGATGTCTACTGTGAGTAGTCAATTCACAAAGAGAAAAAAAAGGCTATATTAGCACACTAATACCTCCACTGGTATTATGTAGGTCAAGGAGTATTATAGGTCAAAAAAGACAAAAACTAGTAGAGAAATAGAGAATCTATACTTTGCCAAATGTCAAAAAGCCAACTACTATTGGGTGGAACATGGGAAATTATTTTTCAATAATTTACTATCCATTTACTAACTGCTTATCCTTTATCCTGTTATCAGGATGACTAACAATAATCTTAGGAATCTAGTTATCAGGTGAGTTTTATAGGATTTAACTGTATTCTACATTAGGCAAAATACAAACTGCAATTAAAAAAAAAAAAACAGCTAAAAACAGAGCAAGGGATAAAGTTCCTAACAGTGGCTGCCTTTTTGTCTCTTCAGTGCAAATGCCACTAAATATTCTTGAAGAGAAATGGGAAAAATTCATCGTGTATTTAATAAAAGGTAATGCGACTCCTTTGGAAAAGAGTGATATGATGTGAATATCCATTCATCAGAATAATTCTTTCCTTGTTGTAATCATTGAAACTTTAAAGCAGAATCATTAGGCTCAAGAAAATTGTCTGAAATCAATCCTTCCAAAATGGTGACTAGCAGTTTTTAGGGGTAAAAGAAAGTATACCAAATCTGACATTTCTGATCTCTATTCTCTATCTTCACCTTCTGAAAATATAGTTTGGCAAGGTATTTTGTGTTTTAAATAGTGCAAGGTTGAGTTACATGGGAATACAAAATTATATCACAATATTTTAAAAGCCTAATGTTTTAAGTATGAGCTGACTAGGAATAAATATAAAAGATTCTACTTTGACAATTTCTGTCCTTGATGCCAGGTTCTTCAGCCCTACAATATCCTGCGAAACCGGCTCTCTTTCATACAACATACTGAGCCCTTACTGTCAAGTTCCACATACTCCAGGTAATCAAACCACACCTAGAAAACCTACACCACTGTATTACCCAGGAGATCTCAGGCTTGTCTACTTGCAGGAGCCATGCCAAACACGTTAAGTCATGTTCTGGTTAATCCAAAGACCCACTATGACAACCTCCTCTTTCCCCCAAGTATTCCAAGGGGCCCAGTACTAGCATTACAAAACAGAGAATCTGCTTAAAGCAAAAAGTATAAAATTATGAGTGGCATAATTTTCTGTTCACCTAAACTCCGTTCCTGGTTCTGCTAATGTGAGTTCACTCTTAAATTTCAGTTTCTCCATACACATAATTGATATGAAAGGTTATCAGTTTTCCAAGGATGTTCAACAACTAAATATCCAAAAAATTATTTAACTCCTTGAAAAAAATGAGATAAAATATGCACGAAAACATACACACATTTTATTGATCACATAGTAAATGCTGTCTTACATCTCACTGGAGAGAAAGTGAGTTTTTCTTAAGCAGTATCTAGAATGCATAGAGCTGTGCAAATAAACATTAAAACAACCAATAAATGCTTGTTTTAATGAACAGAATTCAACCATCCTTATATTAGGTAATTAGAACTTGCTGTGTTATTCTTCTCTACTTAAAATAGTTTGGGTTCAGATAAATTTAGGCCTTTACGAAAATTCAATGTCAAAGCTGAGTATGCCATAAGAATAAAATACAAAATAAACAGTCACCATATAAACCACATTTATACACTACTTTATTGAAATAAGATTTAATTTGGCCTTTATTATTTCAAGGCATCAGATATTTTAATTAAGTAACACCACAACAGTCTGAAACAACCCACTTCACCTGAAGAAATAAAGTGGCTTTCAGTATAGTTAGAAGCTAAGTCAAGTTGCTAAGGGAATGGCAGCACATGACATTACTAGGCCCTTGATGGTTTACCACAAAGTTAGGAAACCATTGAAGACTACTTTAAAGACAATTCATTTCTATTCTTTCATATATATATATATATATATTTTTTTTAAAGATTTATTTATTTTACAGAGAGAGACAGCCAGCGAGAGAGGGAACACAAGCAGGGGGAGTGGGAGAGGAAGAAGCAGGCTCTTAGCGGAGGAGCCTGATGTGGAGCTCGATCCCAGAACGCTGGGATCACACCCTGAGCCGAAGGCAGGCGCTTAACGACTGCGCCACCCAGGCGCCCCCGTTCATATATATTTTGACGCAGTGGGAAAGGAGAATAAAATTCTCTTACTCTTCTACATTGTCAAGTATGGCTGAGAGATAGACTCTAAATGTGAACTCTTGCAAATACTGAATTAAGATGAAGTACAAAGAGTTTGAATATTCTAAAGAAAAAATATGAGAAGAGAACTATGACAATATAAACTTAGCTTTAATTCATTTTTAAAGGAAAATGCATATTTAACTAATTTGTTTCAGTTTGAACTAATTAGTTTCAGCATATAACACATCAGTTGTAGAACTCAAACTAAAAAGTTATCATAGTCCATTCTGATGTCTACTTTAGAAACTGAAGTATAAATAAAGCAAAAAACTTTGAATACAAACATTATCAGCAGAAAGAGGGTCAAGTATGTGGTCCATGGATTGATGAAAATATTTATACTTAAAAAATATTTTAGAGGATTTAAATATAATAGATGTAGTCATATATGTAATACTCTAAGATAAATCATAAGTATGAAACTCAAGGTGTGATTTCTACGTCTGTCACTTATCCCTCCTTTTGGAACTGGTTAAATCTAAGAGCCTCCGGTCTTTTTTTAATACCTAGGTTATCCTTGTCCTCTCCTTTTATCCTACCTCCCAACTCCCATCGCCCAGTGTTAAGTAAAATTTCTTTGTGTTTTCTGGCATTCTCTTCCTAAATACTACAATGAATCTACCCTTAAAATATTCCCTCTATTCTAAAACATCTTTTGACGTAGATTAGTAAAGGACCCTACTGTAATTGGATAGTGCCTAGGAAGGGATGACTGTACTCTTCTTCATCCTCACCAAGGATCCCTGGATATTCCAAGAGGTGGTATAGAATGAAGCAGTTAACAAAAAACTTCCTTCCACAAACACACAGTATGTTTTTTCTTAAATAGAACCCTTTCCTAGAACTCTCTTTTCATATGGATTTTTTTAAAAAGTAATCTCCACACCCAACATTGGGCTTGAACTCACAACTCCAAGATCAAGAGCTGCATGTTCCACTGACTGAGCCAGCCAGGTGCCCCCTTCCTAGAACTCTCTTAAACTCCACTGTCCATATAATCAAAACCATGAATACCTGCCTCTTTCCTTATGTCATACTTCTCACTCCTAGGCTCCACAAAGGAAACAGGTTTCAACAAAACTAAATTCTAAAACAGTTTCTGCAGTTGACAGTGGTAAGAGATACTAGAAATGACCTGCAGACTGTTTTGTTCAGGTTTTTTTGTTTTGGTTTTTTTTTTTTTTTGGCTAATTGACAATGCAAGTGAGTACCTAATTAAAGTGTGATACAAAAATGTTCTTTGGTAGTTACAGGAAAAAAAAGATCTCTGCAAATTGGAGGCAGGGATGAAAGGAGGGATTTTCAAAATGTTGTAAGACTCCTAACTTCAGTTCTCATATTCCATAAAAAAGATGTTCATTAGCAATTAGGATAGGTTTGGAATGATCTGTTTTAATCTTTTGAGCCTCAGTTTGTTCATCTGTAAAATGCTGATACTAACAGTACCTTCACCTCACAGAGTAATTGTGAGGATTAAATAGAGAACACATACAAAGCTAACAGTAGAGCGCCTGGTACATTGAATGACTTAAAATCGTTAGTTTAAAAAGAATCTGAAGGATACAGTATTCTTGCCTTCATTCAGAAACACAAATCTTTAAAAATAAAAGAAATATAAATCTTTGTTTCAAATTTTACTGTACGATGATGTTAAGTTTTTCCTGTTCATTTATTTAACACTTCAATTTAGAAACTTTGAGGCTACCTTGGAATACTGATTTAGATTAAATCAGATCTAACAGGGTCAAAAGTTTCATGTTAAAATAGAACTTTATAAAAAAATACTTAGTCATTATATTGATAAAATGACATTAACGAAACTAAAAAAAATAATGCCAATTAAGTTGTAATCATATGCAGCTGTTCTTTTCAAAATTAAGTCACCATTTCTTCTTTTTTTCTGACACTACAGTACTCTGCTTTCATTAAAAGCCTATAACAAGACACAGCTTCTCCGATACCAAAACCTTTTGGAAACCTGGCTCAGAGGAAGCCACACACTGTTTACAGTGCTAGAAAGGATCCGTGTGGTCACTCTAGGACAACTGTCACTGTCAGTAGCACGACTGGCTGTCGCATAAGGACTTGGGTCATGCAGAAGTGTAGGGGAAGGCTGGTGCCTGAAAAAGTCGACAGCTAGGGTGCCTCAAAGGGCAGACGTTTAACTGAGAATCATAGAGGATGAAGGTCTGACTGCGGTGAAGCCGCCTCGGAGGGAGGACCAATTCTGGGGGTGCACTGCCCAATCCCGTTCCCGAAGGAAAGGGACGCAGGTGTCGCCCTCCCTCGGCGACCCCACCGCTTTCTTCCCGGCATCGCCGCCCCCTCCCTCCAGTCCCCCACTTACCTTTCTCGTCCTCATCGATGCGCAGGGCAATGGAGATGTACTCGAAGGCCTGTTTGTGGAAGGCTCGGACGCGCTCGGCCTCCCCGCCCGGCACTGGCGCCGGGGACGAGGCCGAGGCCGGCGCCGGCGCGGCCCGGGAGCTCCTCTTGGCAGCCATGAGGGCGCGGGAGAAGCGCTGGCAGAGCCACACGAAGAGGAGCCCCAGGTGGAAGGCGACCAAACGCAGCAGCGCGAAGCCTACGAAGAGCGGGTAGGAGAAGTAGTACAGGTTCCGCTTATGCGGGGACTCGGGAGGGGGGGCCGGTCTGGGGGCGGGACGGGCGGGGGCCAGGCAGGGGGGCGGAGGTCTGGGAGGCACCGGGCTGCTGCCGCCGCCGGAGCCTTTCTTCTTCCCTCGTCCACCCGGAGAATTCATTCACAGCTCCCACTGCCGCCGCCGCCATAACCCGCCTCCCGCAGACCGACGGCGACCAAGCGACGGCGGCGGCCACTGGGACGACGAGGGCCACAGACGCCCGCGCGCCCGCCGGTCCCAGGAGCTCGGCACCTCCACGCGCGGCTCGCCGGCCCCGCCCCTTTCTCCTCGCCCGGCCAAGAGCACAACCCCTTTTCTCCTCCTGCGGTCGGTGGCTCCTGCCCCTCCCGCTCTGTGTCCTCTCAGCCTCCTGGTAGCTCCGAGCGGTGGCCGCGCAAGCGCACGCTTGCCCATGTCTTTCTCCTGCGCGCGCGCGCACGCCGCCGTCTTTGTTGCCCAGATCTCCTAGTGCGCGTGTGCAACTCCCGCCCCTCGGGCTCTTCCCTGAGGAACTACAGTTCCCAATGTGCAGTTCGGCTACGTCGTCCTCGGGGATCCGTCGCTCTACAGACTACGCTGTCTTCGGAAGCTGCTTGAGGTGGGGACCTCGGTCATCAACTCACGGCGGCGACAGCTGCGGCTTGGGGTCGCTCGACTAATTCGCAGAGCTCCTATCTCGCAGTGTCATCGCTCTTACATTTCTTTCAGCATTTTCTGCCAGCCCCCCGCAAAGGAGGGATTCATCTGACTTCCATCTCAAAAGTAATGTGTACCATGAAAACAATCTCAATGTCCATCATTAGGAAAAGGATTAAATGAATTTTGGAATACCCATATGTAATTCTGTGGAGCATTTAAAAAGAATGAGGTGGATCTATATGTACTGATAAAAAAAGGGTGTACATGATATATTGTTACGTGAAAATAGAATATTACAGACCAGTGTGATATGATCCTATTTTATACTAAAAAGGATAAATGGAAAGAAAAAAGTAATGGAGACCAATCTGGGAATTATTATCTGAGAGGGAAGCAATTGTAGAGACATACAAACTTAAGGTCACCGAAAACAAAAATGTTAGCTCAGTGGAACGAAGTGAACGATTCTAGAGGTTTCATTAGTACGTGTTTAGATGTCTATTTTGAAGAATTAATTAGTTTGAATAGGGGCATTCCTAGGTTTTGCACAGTAATCATCCCACAGTTTACCGAAAATCCAAACTAGGTCTTTTTTTTTTTTAAACCTACCGGATGTCCCTTCCTTTGGGGAACTACCCACTCACCTCTGTTGCCTGTATACAGATGAGCTGCAGGCCCTGAACCCAGCCTGGCAGATCACAGAGATGGAAACACGAGGTTAATATACTCTCCTAGAAACTGGAATTTGGATGGATACACTGGGATAGAAGGTACTAGGAACTGAGTGCTCTAAAGAGCTGGTCTATCAGTTCATCTCATTGAGATCCCCAGAGCTGCCAGGTTCCTGGACTGGTCACTTGATAGTGTAACCTATCCAATAAACTAGTCAGTCTGTTTCTCTATTTCTCTGATTCTCCCTTTCTCCATCTATCTCCCTTTTTTCCTCACTTCTCTTTTTCTTTTTACTTGGGTTAGCCATAGTTGTTTCTTGTTGCCTAAAAATAAGGAATCCTAACTGATATAAAGTTCCCATTGTTTACAGAGTGAGATTTGCAAATGTTTTATTTCAGCTTCTAAAAATCTCCATATTCTGGGCATAACTTTTTTTTTTTTTAAGATTTTATTTATTTATTCGACAGAGACAGAGACAGCCAGCAAGAGAGGGAACACAAGCAGGGGGAGTGGGAGAGGAAGAAGCAGGCTCATAGCGGAGGAGCCTGATGTGGGGCTCGATTCCATAACGCTGGGATCACGCCCTGAGCCGAAGGCAGAAGCTTAACTGCTGTGCCACCCAGGCGCCCCCTGGGCATAACTTTATCTAACTTTTCCCCACCACTACTTCCCTACAAACATAAATTACTGCAAAAATGACCTGCCCCCATTCCCCTCCAACCGCTCCCCACCCTTTTTCCTCCCTCTGTGCGTCTGCCAATTTCTCATTCTGAAATGTCTTCTCTTTTTCACATCTGATTAATTTCATTTCCTGACTTCTCTCTTTGGAACCCCATAGTACTTTTTGTTGTTGTTATGTGAAATCTATATTTATAACTATATCATGTAAACAAGATGTATATAACTTACATATGTAAAGAAAAATAATGAAACAAACAGCATCCGGTTTAAGAAAAACTAATGTAACCAATTCCTTGAAGCACTTTGTGAGCCCCTCTCTAATCTCATTTCTCCCTCTCTAGAGAAAGCCACTGTCCTGTTTTGTACTTGTTCCTTTGTCTTTCATTTTAGTTTTGCAATGTACATATATATTTCTAAACAATATATTGTGTGGTTTTGCCTGGTTTTACCTTATACAAATGCAACCATACCACATTTATTCTTAATTAGCTTTCTTCTGCCCAATTGTTAAGTGTTTGCAATAACTCTTGTCGATTTGTATAACTATGGTACATTTGTTTTCACTGCTATGTAGTGTTCCACTATATGAATTTACAAGAATTTATTTTACCATTTAACTGTTGATGGATATTTAGTTTGGTGCCAGTTTTGTTTTTCTTTTTCCTTAAATAACTTTTTAACTTCCTGAAGACACAGCTCAAAGTAGAGTGGCTCTGGAGTCAGACTGGTTGCATTTAAATCCCTGCTCTACCACTTTCTGTGGTCTTGGACTACTGAGTGACTCAGCTTTCACATCTATTACGTAGTAGAGTAGTAGGCAGTGCCTGGAATGAAGTTGCTGCTTGATATTTGTTGATTGAAGAATGGTTCTCTCACATCTACACATATACTATAATCCACTAAAATGAATTACTATCAAGTTTCCAAACATTCTTTGCTGTTTCCTAAGACCACAGTTATCCTCAGGTCATTTTTCTTTCCTTAGAATTGCTTCTCTTCCTACTTCCACTATCCAAATCCTTCATGGCTTAACTGTAATGTTAACTTCTTGATAAATCCTTTTCTCATCACCTCTTGCAGAAATGATCCTACCTTTTAATTCTTATGACAATTTGGTTGTGTTACTCTCTGGCTCTTTTAATATATTGCCGGTGTGATAGTTATTTAAATACTTTATTTCTTCCTGATATAGATTATAAACTAATTTCAAGACAGTAGGCAAACTTTACACATTTTGGTTTACTTTCAGCCCCTAGCCTGATGCCTTGCTTATGGTACCCAATAAATTTTAATAATTTGTAAAACAATTCAAATAGGTGATTATTGTGGATATCTGTTGCCATGTAGTAAACCACACCAAAAATTTACTGGCTTAAGATTATAGCCATTTATTTACTCATGATTCTGTGAGTGAGCAATTTGGCCTGGGTTTACCAGGCAATTCTTGGCCTTGCCTGGGATCATTCACATAGATTTAGTCATCTGATGGCTTGATTGGGCCTGGGTGGCCTAGCTGTCCTCCTTCACATGTCCAGATGGTGGTGGTGGCTGTTGGCTGGGGCATGTGTCTCCAGCAGGATATTCCAGACTTTGCTTCCAAGAGAGCAGGAGTGGGAGCTGCAAGGTCTCTTGAAGCCTAAACTCCACAGTTGCACATTGTCATTTCTGTTGCATTCTTTCATCAAAGAAAATCACAAAGCCAACTCCAAAGTAAGAGATGAGAAAATAAATTCTACGGTTGATGCAAGAGTGGCAAAGTAACATTACAAAGGGAGTATATGGAAGGAATTATTTTGCCATCTCTACAAGTAATCTACCATAGTGATTATATGTAGAATTTCCTTTTACCTCGAGTTCAGATTTCAGCTTAAATCTTAGATGGATTGCTTATCTAAGAAAGCATTTCCCAACCATTTTGCTAAATCATAAAAACCTTCTTAGTTTTAATCATGAGGTAAATTAACACACTTTTTTTTAATGCTATTTATTTATTCAAGAGAGAGAGAGAGAGTGCGAGAAATCATGAGCAGGGGGAGGGGCAGAGGAAGAAGCGGGCTCCCTGATGCAGGGCACGATTCCAGGACCCTGGGATCATGACCTGAGCCACCCAGACACCCCAACACACTTAATTTTAGGGAGACAGCAACAGTGATAATGATGACTAGTATACCAGCTAATGTTTATTTCATCCATGTTCTGGGGTAAGCAGGTTAACTTATACTGTCTTATTCAGCTATCACTATTTGAGTTAAGCATTATTATCTCATTTTTATTAATTTATTGTTTTTTTCTTTAAAAATAAGGAACTTGAAGCTCTAACAGTCTGTTACTTGCCCAAACATTACATATTAATGACACATACTACTTCAGGAAGTTAAGGTAAAAATGTAGGCTTCCAAAGAAAAACATTTTACATTGTCTGTTTATATATTATTAATTATAAAGTAAATGTATCTTCGGCCTCTAGAGCAGGAGTGATCTTTTATTCCTTGGCATCCTGGTGTTGAGTCTCTGGCCTCTGGCGTCCCACTTGCTAAGTCTCTGCTATTCCCTTGTTCTTAATATTGATTGTGCCAATATACCTTTACCAATTTTTTTGGTATGGTGAAAATATGGGATTGAGAGTCAGAAAGACAGGTTTGGTATTCTGGTTCTGCCAGTTATTAGCCGTGTAATATGGAACAAGTTTTCTAACCAGTTAATTCCTCTGTAAAACAGGTGGAATAAGAATTAAATTTCAAAATGAAAGAATTCACTTAAAACCTCCAGCATAATACCTGAGATAGACAAGGCCTCAATAGGGGCACCTGGGTGGCTCAGATGGTTAAGCCTCTGCTTTTGGCTCAGGTCATGATGTCCAGGTCCTGGATGGAGCCCCATGGCAGGCTCCCAGCTCAGCAGGGAGTCTGCTTCTCCCTCTCCCTCTGCCTCTCTCTTTCTCTCATATGAATAAATAAAATTTAAAAAAAAGAGGCCTCAGTAAATTTTCTTTCTGTCTTTTATACATACAGTGTTGTTTCAGAAATCAGACTTTGCTGGGAATTCAATTTTGAGTCATCTGAATTCACATCTCCTGCCTCTTGGAATTATGTCCCAGACAAACCCATTTTCTGAAGTGACCTCTTCCTAAATCTGCTTCAAGAGAAATAGTGCCTGGCTGTGATCCTGGCCTTATAGTCCACCTGGACTGAAGATCCTAGCCTGTCACTTAACCTACAGTGTGACGGCCTCCCAGTTTTCAGATGGTAAGAACTTGCAGGACACTTAATCTCAAAGGGAATCTGGGCCAGTTTTACCAGGACAAAAAGGAGGAGCTGAGTACTGTGCTAACTAATCCAGGACATTTGGTCACCTTATCACTTTAACCCATTAATTTATTTACCAAGTGACTATCACCAGGGCTATTTTAGCCCTACTTTTCTTCTAAGGAACTCCTCAAACCTTCAGCTTGAGAGATGCTGGATTATTTGAAGTAGAGACCAATGACAGATATTAAGGACCTCTTTTCAATTAAAAGCAAATTAAAATGGCACACTTAGAACCAAGAGATTACTGATTTTGAAAAAGGCAGAAAACAAGAGAGAAATGGAAGACATGGTTGGAGGTAAGGGAGGAGTAGAGTAACAATTGGGGGATTATTATCCTATAGTTGTGTTACTAAGCAAAAACATAATTGTGGGCAATTATTTCTCTTCTTTGAGTTCACACTGTGGTACATATTATTCATTTATTTGTTCAACAAATAGGTATAAAGCACAGACAGCATGCCAGGCAATGAGTAAGGTGCCAAGATTATAGTAAGGAATAAAATCAGATTTATTGTCTGATATAGTAGCTTAAAAACTCAAGTAGCAACTAGCAACAGTGGTGCGGCATATACAGGAGTTCCAGGTGTGGCTGGGGAATTCAAAAATATACGTATGATATGAGTGATAAAGATTATGAAAAATTGGAGAGTAGCATCCCTTTATTAAATGGGACAGCTGTTACTTAGCTGTAGCTGATTTTTGCTTTTCAAGAATGTGTGGTGTACTGGTATCAAGAGAAACCAGAATTCTGAATTTTTATGTGAAATTCATGGCTGAGGGGATATTGGCTCAAAATTTAAAAACAAACAAACCAAAACAAAACTGAGACACCAGTTTGAGATTCTCTCGTTTCCAGAGGATTTGTTCCTAGTGGAAGTGTGAATGAGCTCATGGTTTTGAAATAGTAGTAGGTGTAAGAGTATAAATTGTTACCTAACCTGCTCAACTTGATTTTTAAAGCTATGATGCTGAGGAGGCATAGGAAGAGGCAGTTAATACAGAATTTGAAATGAATAACCTAGAATAGCAGTCTAGATTCTCAGAGGGTATATTCAATCATCACTCTAAGTACTTGGTTATAGAAATATAGTATTACATTTCTGTATTTATGGTGGGCAGGGCATGCTTACTCCAGCATACATGAAAAGCAGGGTAATGAGAACTGGTAGCACCAGGTGAATGTTGGGGCACATAAACGGAGCTATCTGTTTTCAAGAGTGGTTTCTACCAACTGCAGTGGTTTCAGAAAGCCTTCTTTATCCTTGAGATCTTCCTCTCCACCTCGTCAGGTAAGCTCAAATCCTAAATTCTGGTAGGGATGCCTAAGTTTCTCCATTTACTCTCCTTGTTAGTGTTTCAGTCTGTATTATGGCCTCCTGCTCCTCCCAACATTGCTTAAATACTTATTCTTTGTTAATACTGCTCCAAAGACCCCTACTTAACAATATTTCTCAACCTCATCTGAACTTCTTCAGAATTTGTGTTCTATATCATTCAACTTAATCTTTAATCAGCTATTATCTTACATTGTCATTTAAATGTATCACATATATGTATGTATATCTAATATAAATGAACAAAGATAAAAGTTTATATTTATCTTAAATTCCCCGAGAGTTCCCTAAGAACACCTTCTTGGTGATTTGCCAGGACTCACAGGACTCAGAATATAGTCATACTTAGAGCTATGATTTATTACAGCAAAAGGATACAAAGCAAAATTAGCAAAGGGAAAAGGCACATGGGGCAAACTCTGGAGAAAACTAAGTGCCAACTTCCAAGAGTCTTCTCTCAATAGAGTCACACAGGACACACTTAATTCCTCCAGTAACGAATTCTAACAACATGTGTGTAATACTGTCTACCACGACTCTCATCAGAAACTCAGTGCTTGGTTTTTACTGGGATTGACCATGTAGGCACCCTCTGATTAAGATATACCAAAATTCCAGACTCCTAGAAGGAAAGCAGGTGTTTAAAAGAAACCATAGTGTTTGCACAGTTTAAGCCACTCTCATCATTTAAGGAAAGTTTTATATTTGTGTAGGGAACTGTTTATCATTCAAATTCCCAGATACCAACCAACCTTGCAAGCAGGCCTTCCTCAGGACAGCAGTCTCAGCCTGCTCTGTTAACTGTCTTCTGAACACTGCCCATGAATACTTGGGTGAAGGGAAGGATGAACTGGAAGATTTTTCTTTTAATACTATCAAAGAACCGATTAGACTCATTATTCACATAAATATTCTTCCCTAATACTTCATGTGTTATGTGTAATAAACTACATATTTTCCAATTACAGAAAACTTATCTGAATGTTTTTACCCTTTTTATTTTATTTTATTATTTATTTATTTATTTAGAGGGGTTGAGAGCACGTAAATGGGATTGGGGGAGGGGAGAGGGAAAGGGAGAGAGAGAGAATCCCAAGCAGGCTCCAAGCCTAGTGTGAGCCCAACAGGGGACTTGATCCCACTACCCTGAGATCATGACCTGAGCTGAAATCAAGAGTTGGATGCTTAACTGACTGAGCCACCCAGGTGCCCCTACCCTTTTTATTTTAAAGCAAATTCATGCTTTTGGGGGGAAAAAAAGTTTGAGCAATGTGCAAGTTTGGAAAAAGCAAAAACTTTACCTCAGCATTTTCCCTCTTAATATTTTGCTTTATATCTCTCCAGGTTTTTTGCTATGCACATACAAATATATACATGCAAAACCAGATTCTTACTAAAGAGATTTTCCTGCAACATGCATTTTTTCACGTAAAATTATGTAACAGATCTTTTTCATACCAGTATCTATAGACCTATTACAATTTTTCCAGTGGTTACACACTAGCCCATTGTATTGAGATATCATAATTTAACCTATTCCCAATCTTTTCCTGCTAAAAACTATGATAAGTATCCTTCTATTCATACATTTTTGTATTTCTATAGGACATAGGATAAAGTCCTAGAAGTAGAAATGCTGTGTTAAAGTGAAAATGCTGTTTTAGTTTATCCCTTTTATGGTAAGCTATATTAAACTCTTTATGTAACATTCAGTAGTGATTTTTTTTTTTTTTTTGAGAGAGAGAGAGTGGGGAGGGGCAGAGGGAGAGAGAATCCTAAGCAAGCTCCACACATGGAGCCTGTCATGGGGCTCAATCTCAAACCATGAGATCATGACCTGAGCCAAAATCAAGAGTTGGGCACTTAACCGACTGAGCCACCCAGGCACCCCAACAGTGATATTTTTTGGCTGACTATTCAGCATCCATTCCCTTTCTTTCCCTTTCCGACCCATTCTAAGGTTTTCTCTTGTAAAACCAATCCTCTCTCATTACATAGTGTTCACACAATTTGGGTGGGGTCAACTACTACCAGGTCACATCCTTGTCATTGTTGAATGGGCAGTAGTAATTCAGGTCTGTGCTAGTCAGCACATGACATCCACCTTATAAAAATAACTGATTCAAGATGGACATATCAAAGCACAGTTCAGACTTTTGGCACATGGGCAGACCTAAGAGAAGTGACGCTTTCTATCTTTGAATATGAAAAAGAAAGCATGTTGTCCTGAGTACTTCTAGCAATGATCTCTTCACCATGAGAAAGCCACCTGAGAAGGAAGCTGATATATAGAAGAGATGAAGGTAAGAACATTGTAGAGAAACAGTATAAAAGCCACAACTAAACCTTGTTAGATAAGGTTTACCCACTTTACTACTGGGATTTTCAGTTGTTATTCAGAGTCCTGCGTGTTTAATAAACTGAAGTTGGGATTTGTTACTGGAATCCCAAAGCACACCAACTGATACATTTGTTCTCCATTTATGCATAGCCAGAAGCATAATCTTTGGGATTAGGTGGATCTTGGTTGATATTTCAACTAGCCATGGGGCACCTGGGTGGTTCAGTTGGTTAAGCGTCTGCCTTTGGTTCAGGTCATGATCCCAGGGTCCTGGGATTAAGCTCCACGTCAGGCTCCCTGCGGGGGAGCCTGCTTCTCCCTCTGCGTCTCCTCCTGGCTTGTGCTCTCTCATTCTCTCTTTCAAATAAATAAGATTTTTTTTTAAAGATTTTATTTATTTATTGGACAGGGAGAGACACAGCAAGAGAGGGAACACAAGCAAGCAGAGTGGGAGAGGGAGAAGCAGGCTTCCCCGCTGAGCAGGGAGCCTGATGTTGGGCTTAATTCCCAGGACCCTGGGATCATGACCTGAACCAAAGGCAGACGCTTAACGACTGAGCCAACCAGGCGCCCCTCAAATAAATAAAATCTTTAGGGGCACCTGGGTGGTACAGCGGTTAAGCGTCTGCCTTCGGCTCAGGTGTGATCCTGGCATTATGGGATCGAGCCCCACATCAGGCTCCTCCGCTATGAGCCTGCTTCTTCCTCTCCCACTCCCCCTGCTTGTGTTCCCTCTCTCGCTGGCTGTCTCTATCTCTGTCAAATAAATAAATAAAATCTTTAAAAAAATAAAATAAAATCTTTAAAAAAAGGGGTGCCTGGGTGGCTTGGTTGGGTGAGCATCTGCCTTTGGCTCAGGGTCCTGGGATCGAGCCCCATGTCAGGCTCTCTGCTCAGTGGGGAGTATGTTTCTCCCTTTCACTCTCCTTCTGTGCTCTCTCAAATAAATTAAGAAAGAAAGAAATATAGAAAGAAAGAAAAAGAAATTTCAGCTAGCCATATAAATATGTGACACTATGTTACAATTTTCTTTTCTTTTTTCTTTAAGTAGGCTCCATGCCCGGTGTGGAGCCCAGCCTGGGGCTTGAACTCATGACCCTGAGATCAAGACCTGAGCTGAAATCAAGAGTCGGATGCTTAACTGACTGTCAGGCTCCCTGACAATTTTCTGAATCAATTTTTATCATCTTATTTTATGGGGATAATTGTATCTACCTTACAAGGGGATTACAGTATTATATGGTAGAATATGTAAATCACTTCACAGGGTACTTGGACCTAGTTGGACTTCTAATTCAATTTTTTTTCTGTACTGTCTTATATATGAATACCTCAGCAATGCATTCTGAGAGTGATACTATAAAGAAAAACACTTTACACAATAATCTGGTATTAAAAATGGGTGGCATAAGTACCAATTTTTATTTTGGTGCCCATGTTTGTCTTTAAGAAGAGAAAAGGTTTCAGGGTGTCTGGCTGGCTCATTCAGTAGAGTATATGACTCTTGATCTTAGGGTCATGAGTTCTAGCCCCTTGTTGGGGGTAGAGATTACCAAAAGAAAGAGAGAGAGAGAGAGAGAGAGAGAGAAATGGTTTCAACATAGATTAACATGGAATGGCTCTGGGTATCTTAAAATTAAAAGATATCAGGGGTGCCTGGGTGGCTCAGTCAGTTAAGTGTCCAATGATCCAGGGATCATGGGATTGAGCCTCACATCTGGCTCCCCACTCAGCTGGGAGTCTGCTCAGCTCCTTCTTCCTCTGCCCCTCCTCTGGCTCATGCATGCACTGTCTCTCTGGAATAAATAAATAAATCTTAAAAAAAGATATCCAAGTTATATTTTGTACTTATTACTTATCACCCGTGACCTATTTATAAACATACATTTAAGTTATTTGGATTCTAAAAAGAAAACATAAAGCATAAAATCAACACTTTTTTCTTTAAAGATTTTAAGTAATCTCTACATCCAATGTGAGGCTCGAATTCATGACCCCGAGATCAAGAGTCACACGCTCTTCCAACTGAGCCAGCCAGGTGTCCCTAAAATCAACACTTTTAAAAATTGAAAATCATTTAGGAAAATTTGAAAAAAAATCTGAATATAACCAACATCTTATTAGAAATGTAAGAAATAATGGACAATTTAGGGATTGGAATTGTAGTTAAGTGTAGCTTTTTCATTACTCTCATTGCTAAGATCATGTCTGTATCATAAAAATCCAAACACACTCTAGTCATGTCTTAAAAAGCCCATTTGGCATGCTCTTTGGTATACTAACATTTCTGAGCTGATGATGGTGGTAAGGGTGCTTGGGCATGGGGTTTGGTAGAAGAGACAAGGGAGCTATGGGTAAAGTAGTTGTTTTCTTTTATCAGCCACCAAAAGATACTACCTTGGAAAATGATTAACCAAATCTGGAATATATATTTCTAGGTCTTCTTCAGAGGTGGTTGGTGTCCCTCCCCATAGACTGTTCTCAGAGGGCCCATTTACACTCAATAAATTCTATGTCTTTGTGAAGATGTTTGTGTTTGTGTACGAGTGTGTGCTGAATCATGTTCTTTATTTGAGCACTTTCTCACAAATTAATTAAAAAAGAATAGGAACAAAAAAGATAGAATACATTGTTATGATAACGAAGCAGTAGTTAGGTATTGATAAAATAGAATGTCTCACTACATAGCTTCACACAAAGCAGTTTCATCTATTTTATCTCATTTGATCCTCTTCATGAAATGTTATCCTAATCTATATGTGAAAAAACATGAAGCCAGGAAGAGTTAAATTATTTGCTTACTTCCACATGGCAAACAGTGAAGGAACCAGGTTCTATTACTCATCTAATCCCAAATCAAGTGTTTCTTTACTATACACATTGTATTATTCCTAAATAGGTATTGTCTAATAGATTAATGTTTTATAAATGGAATTTGCACCAAGTCTATAAAAAGGGGTCAAGCACAGTAATTTAAATTATTCTAGATTCTAGAATTCTAGTTCTAGAATATAAACTACTATCTCCCTAAAACCCGAAGAAAGACAGAAGTCTAGAGTAGTGCTTTGGTGCAAGTGCTTGCCTTCCCTATAAATTCGCTTCTTTTTGAAAAAATATTTATTGAATATAAGAAACAAATATGAAGATGAATATAATAAGATTTTTATCTTTGAAGAACTAAAAAATCTAATTGCATTTAACTACAAACAATATATAAGGCAGAATGAGGTAAGAGTTGTAATAAAAAGACATAATAGAAGCAGATGAGAGGGGTCATAATAGAAGCAGATGAGAGGGGTCCTGAACGAAGTCCAAATGAGAGTTCTTCTCATGCTTTTAATTTATCCCTCTCTACAGAGTACACTTTATTGCAAATTTCTGTCATAATCATCGTTCCCTGGGCCCATCATCTTTAGAACCTTTAATTTCATATAAGAACTCAGCATTCTGCCATGTCTTCAATTAACTTTATACTTCCTATCATTTTCTTGCTAATTCATTTACATCATTTCTAGTTGTCATTTTTTCCCCTCCCATCTGTCTTCTGTGATGGCTTGTTCCCTGAATTTTTCAATAAGTTGTAAACGTAAAAAATTTGGTGAAGCTTTTTTGTAAACTACACTTAAGTCTTTTCTAGATGAGAGAAAGCTGGTTGATAGTTAATTGTTCTGTGCTGCTCCCTTTGGTAATCATATATGTATGTATCTTATACACACATACATACATATATATAGTCTTTAGTAGTGTCAGCGTATCTATCTATATTCAGTTTTGACTATGAATCAAATCCAAATATGTTGTGAACCTTATGATGTACTAGGCACTGTGTAAAGTACTAAGTTATACAAGACAAGGTCCCTGACTTGAAGAAGCTCAGTCTAGCTTCCCATTTTACTAAAACTGTCAGTACTTAGAAAATATAAATTAGCAGCTCTCAGTTATTTTCTGGAATTTGGAAATATTTGAGTGTCTACTATGTATTGGGAAATGTATGAATATATGATAATATAGCAATGCACATAACTATTCTCTTAAGCTTCCCCAATTATTCTCTAAACTTATTTGCTGTTATTTCCCACTCCTGAAAAGCATTTAATCTGAATTTGAGCTAATATATGTACTGGTCAATTTCTATATCTTGTGCATATGCATTCACATCTTTGCATCAGTCCTACATGAAAAATACTCAAAGTGCCATATGGTAACTGTCACCAATTACAATACTAATCAAGTATCCACTACAAAATTAAACTTTATAAAAACGTACCCACAAGTCCAGTTCCTAAACAATTTTATTTTAGATTTTTATCTGCTCAGTTTTTGCAGAGTAGCAAAATGAAGTTGTACTCTACCATTCTCAAAACTTACAATCACGTTTCTGTATTTCTAGAGTCATGACTTTTAATAGCTTTCATTCCCTTATAGTGATATGACATATTTAGTCTCCAAATATTTAATACGAAGTTTTCAAATTTTCATATTACAAAGTGCGACTAAAAATGGGCTTGTTGAATTAAAGGTAGGAACTTTAATAAGTGTATCGCTTGTATTTACATTAAAATAAATAGAATTTATTGTAATTAAAACAATCCTGTTTGCTATTTACGAATAGTATGTAGGAGGCAAATTATCCTTTGTGTTTTTTACAAATACAATAGGATCAACAGTATCACACTTTGGAAAACCAGTTGCTTTTTGCAATCTTTGATACAAATGTATGGTATCATTAACATCTCATATTCATAGATTTAAGCTTACCATGAAATCCCCAAACACTGCTTCTTCCCCCACCTTTTTAGAGTAAAAACATTGACATTCTTTCGTAGACTGCTCAGCGTAGGTCGATTTTTTTTTTTTTTTTTTTGTAAGAACCACCCAGCGAATGGGTGATTTCGCTTCCGCAGAAGCTTTCAGGCAGCACTGACAGCTGCGCGGGCCGAACCCTTGCCAACTGCGGTGGTCACTGGGTCTGCAGCTGGGGGGGCGCTTGCCTTGGGTAGGCAGGTTGAAGAACTAGTCTCCCGCAACCTCCGGGGCCAGGTTTTGGCCAGGACACTCTGTTAACCGTAGAGGGTAATGGAGACTCAAATCAGGTCCCAATCCCTCCCGCCCCAGACCCGCTGAGGAGTTCTGCGCAGGCGCGGCGGTTGTGCGACATCCGTCACTTACGGCTGAAGCGGTTTGTGCTGGGAGTTGGTGGCGCGGTGCAGGGCTCTTAAGAACCAGCGGCTTGGGCGCGGGTAATCAGCTCCCTTTCCCCCTTTCCCACTTCTTCTAGGTTCTTGGGACAAGTGCGGAGCTTCCGGACCTGATGCGGGCGCCCTGTCTTGGACTGTCCCACCTTGCTCCTCTACTGCTCCGGGTGCTCCCGCGCCCAGGTGGGGGTGAGGGGCGGGGTCGGGGGCTGGGCTGGACTCCATCCTGGCATCTTCGTGTTGAAATCTCCCGGGTAACTCACGGTTCTTCTTGTTTTCCAAGACTGGTTTCCGGGGATTGTGACTTGCAGGGTCCGCCATGGAGCCAGAGCAGATGCTGGAGGGCCAGACGCAGGTACCAGGAGGCCCTGGCTTCAGGGTGGCGGTGTGCAACAAGAAGGGGTGGCTCACGTCTCAGTGACCTGTGTTTTGTTTTGTAGGTTGCAGAAAACCCTCACTCTGAGTACGGTCTCACAGACAATGTCGAGGTAATTCGCTCAGTTCTTATGCCGTATCTGAACGTCTTTCATAAGCTGGAGAAAACTTGGGATCCATTTTTACTAGGTTACTTTGCACAAGGGAAAACTTTATCAGCATGAACTAAATAGTATCAAATTATGGGTAGCCTGTTTTATTAGCAGTACTAATACTTTGTGGTATACAGACGTTCAAATTAGTTTTGAGTCAAGAGGTTGAACTTCTGAAAGTGATATAAAGAAAACAAACATGCGTTACTAATGGAGACGGAATCGTTTTGCTTGGTGGGTATTAATGAATCTGTTGGGATATGTTTTGGAAAAACTGCACATTAAAATTGACACCCGTTGTCTTCGTAGCAGAATAGTGTGCTGGTGCAGTCAACATTTAATAAATGTTGATTTCTTTGCGTTTAGTAGTAGATGCCATTGGAAGCTTTAACACGTAATAGACATTGTTTTTGCCTTACACAGTTAAGTCTGAATTCAAAGAATACATGTAAAAAACATACAAAAGATTTAGCGATTTTTCATATAAGTGCGAGGAGGTGGTTGTTTAAAAGTAGAAGTTGTTTTGTAAGTGAATGAGTGAATGCTAGGACAAATGCATTAGCCAAAGCTGGGTGGGATTGGTTAGGAAAATAGAGGTTTCAGGGAGATGTGTGTGTTTTATTGGGGGAGGAGGTGGAAGACATTGCCAGTGATTAAGTTTGGGTAAATGCAGAACGGGAGTATTTCCAAGAAGAGTAATAATAGGAACAGCTGCTAGTATCTCTTTACTTTTACTGTGTGCCCGGCACACTGCTAAGTAATTTGCATGTATCTTCAGTCCTATAAAGCTCAGAGAAGTTGAGGAACTTGTGTAAAGTCACCAGGAAGTAAGTGGAAGGCTGTGTTAAACCCAGGCAGGTTGACATTTTTGAGGTACAGTTAAATTGTGTTGATGATCTTGAGTTCCCTGGCATGTGGAATGACCACTCTGTGCCTTATGAAATTGCTAGAAATGCTTCTGGGTTTGATATCAGTATTAAGAGAACTTCTTTTCATAATGTAGTCTTTAATTGAAACTGGTGAAGACCCTCTACACCACTTTGTGTTCTATTCATTCAAGAAACTTCTTTATAGACATCAGCAGTCATATATATACATGTATATATATATATATATGTATACATATATGTATATATATACATGTATATATATGTATATACATGTATATATATGTATATATATACATATATATATGAATGTATTTATATTTTTTAAAGATTTTTTTTATTTGACACAGAGAGAGAGACAGCGAGAGAGGGAACACAAGCAGGGGGAGTGTGAGAGGCAGAGGCAGGCTTCCCGCTGAGCAGGGAGCCTGACACGGGGCTTGATCCCAGGACCTTGAGATCATGCCCTGAGTGGAAGGCAACGCTTAATGACTGAGCCACCCAGGCACCCCATTAGCAGTCTTTTCCTGATGGTGCTTGTATATGAAGGCACAGTCATGATAAGTAGAGCAGTGATTCCCAAAGGCTTTCTCTCAAGTCCTCAGACCAATTTCCATGGTAAAGTGAGAAAAAAAATGAGAGCGGAGGGAGTGTTTGATAATGATACATTGTTTGGTGATTGGTCCTCCTGCTTCTATAATTTTAAAATGCCCATTCTTTATGAATTAATGGTGGTAGTAAAATAATAGTTTATTTATTTGTAAGTTTTTACTTAGCAAAATAGAGTTAACATTCCTGTGTTAGTCCCTTTGTTCATTGTGTAATTTTTAATTTGTTGTGGTATTTGAAAGTCTGGAAACCACTACTCTATAGCTGCTGCTGCTTTTTCTCTTATTCCGTTTTATTTCCTTTTATTGGCTTAAAAGTTCTAATTTCTTTTTAGGTGCTTGCTTTATAGTTTTTAGCATGTGAGTCTAACTTCACAATTTACCTTAAAGTGGTATTATTTCTTTTTGTGTATAGTATAAGAACCTTACAACAAGGACGCCTGGGTGGCTCAGTCAGTTGAGCGTCAGACTCTTGGTTTCAGCTTAAGTCATGATCTCTTGGGTTGTGGGATCCAGCCTTCAGTCAGGCTTCTTGCTCAGCAGGGACTCTGCTTGAAAGATTCTCTTCCTCTGCCCTTCCCCCTGCTTGTTCTCTCTCACAAAATAAATAAATAAATCTTAAAAACAAACAACCTTATAACAGTATTCTCCCATTTTCTCTCAACTGGCCTTTGTACTGTTATTAACATATTTTACTTCTACTTATGTTATAAATCCTGTAATTCATTATTTTTATTTTTTCTTTAAAGGGTTAATAATCTTTAAAGAGATTTAAACAATAGTGGAAAGGAATATTTCACATTTACCCACATATGTACCATTTACCATATTTGCCATCTTGACTTTTCATTCTTTTTTTTAAATTAAGATTTTATTCATTTATTTGACAGAGAGAGAGAGTGAGAGTGAGCACATGCATGCACAAACAGGGGGAGCAGCAGAGGGAGAGGGAGAAGCAGGCTGTCCGCTGAGCAAGGAGCTCAATGTGGGACTCGATCCTGGGACCCCGTGATCATGACCTGAGCCAAAGGCAGATGTTTAATTTACTGAGGCACCCAAGCACCCCTTAACTCTTCATTCTTTTGTGTAGATCCAGATTTCCTTCTGCCTTAAGGGCTTCTTTTAACATTTCTTGTAGTGTAGGTCTGCTGGTAAGGAATTCTTCAAGGTTCTGAATGTTTAAAAAGTCATTATTTTGTCCTATTCTTTTTTTTTTTTTTTTTTTTGTCTTTATTCCTGAGATATTTTTGCTGGGTATAGATTTGCTTCACTGTCTTGTTGGCTGACATTGTTTCTGACAGGAAATCTGCAGTCACTTCTTTCTTTGCTTCTTCATACTTAATGTGTCTTCTTTTGGTGCTTTTACAATTTTATTACAGTTTTTAAATGATTCGATTATGATATGTCTTTGTGTAGTTTTTTAAAAAAATATGTGTGTTGTGCTTAGGATTCATCGAGTTTCTTGGGTCTGTGGGTTTAGAGTTTTTATGAAATTTGGGAAAATTTCAGCCATTATTTCTTTAAATATTTTTAAGTACTCTGTAAACTTGATTTACTTATGTTTTCCTCTCCCTTCTTGAAGATGTGGAAGATGTTGTAATAACTGGTTAATGGCATTGCCTATTCTATCATCTGTATCATTTCTGAGTCTATATCTGTGGATTGAATTTTTTCCTCAATATGGGTAGTATATCCTGCTTCTTTGCCTATGTGGTGATTTCTTATTGGAGGGCATTGTGCATTTTACCTTGTTGGGTACTGGTTATTTTTGTATTCTTTCAGACATTCTTGAGCCTTGTTCTAGGCCACACTAAAGTTACTGAGAAACAATTTGATTCTTTTGAGGTTTGCTTTAAGCTTTGTTAGGTAGGACAAGACCAGCCTTTAATTTAGGCCTAGTATCTGCCCCTTTCATCTCCCCCAGTGCTCCACGTATTACAGTTTTCCAATTTTGGGTCACAGGAACATAAACTATTCCTGACCTTGTATGAGCTGCAGGGATTATGTCTCCTGCTCATTCCAGGTGTTTTTTTCCTTGGCTTTTGGTAGTTTACTGTTATGCATGCACTGTATTCATCTGAAGATTGCTAGGCAGTCTCTTTAGTCTCTTTCTATGTATCTCTCTCCTCTCCATGCACTCTGCAGTACTCTGTCCTGCAAATTCTAGTTGTCTTGACCTCCCTGAAGTTTCAAGTCTGTCTTCTCAGCTCAGGGAGACTGCTGGGCTCTGCTTTGGTTCTACATTAAATCCTATAAGTTTTCTAGGCAGGAAGCAGTAAGCTGGGACAATCCTAGGGCTCACCTTATTTTTTTCCCCATGTTTGTGATTATTGTACACCATTAACACCTTCTACCTTTTAGGGGGAGTAATTTGGAGATATATTTTTTTAGATTAATTCAGGATTTGGGCTTAACTAAAATTAAGCCTGGCAGTTGGCACATAGTGGATATTCATTAAATATTTGAAAGAAAAAAAAATTAGAGGATTTGGCCAAGGGGTTTATTATAAGATCTAGAGGAGTTGTTCAAGTGTTGCTGTTCCTTATTGAAGGCATTAGAATGTCATGTAACTGACTAGTTTTTGTCATATATGGGTGTTATCTGTTGGAATTTACCAGGGAACAATACATTTCTTAATCCATGAACAAATAACTATTTTACCATTAGTTAAATACAGAACATTATTGTCTTGTAAGTCTCAAAATAAGATGGAAAAATGAGCAAAGTTAGAATAGTTGGCAGACATAGTTGTGGAAACTATCTTTGGAAACCATGGTATATATAAATTGTAGGTATATGATTGAAGTTTTTTTTTTTTTTTTACCACTTTTTACAAAATAAAATTGTCTAAAAAATTAAGTCTAGAAAATGTTTTTTTGTTGTTGCCTCATATCCAGTTTGAGTTTGATTGAAGTTAAAGCTCATTTTTTAAAAAATGATTTCATTTTTAAGTAATCTCTATGTCCAATGTGGGGCTTGAACCCACAACCCCGGGGTCAAGAGTTGCATGCTCCAGGGATGGCTCAGCCATTAAGCATCTGCCTTCGGCTCAGGTCATGATCCCAGGGTCCTGGGATCGAGCCCCACATCCGGGCTCCCTGCTCAGCGGGAAGCCGGCTTCTCCCTTTCACACTCCCCTTGCTTGTGTTCCTGTCTCTCACCTTCATACTCCCCTTGCTTGTGTTCCCTCTCTTACCGTCTCTCTCTGTCAAATAAATAAATAAAATCTTAAAAAAAAAAGAAAAAAAGAGTTGCATGCTCCACTAGCTGAGCCAGCCAGGTGCCCTAAAGTTCATTTGTTTTTATTTTATTTTATTTTTAAAAATTTATTCATTAGAGAAAGAGAGTGAACATGAGCACAAGCAGGGGGGAGGGTCAGAGAGAGAGGGAGAAGCTGACTCCCTGATGAGCGGGGAGCCTGATGCAGGGCTCCGTCTCAGGACCCATGGCCTAAGGTGAAGGCAGCTGCTTAGCCAATTAGCTGACTGAACCACCCAGGCTCCCCCCAAAATTCATTTAAATGAAAATGTTCTTAGTAGTGTTTTGCCTTATAGATAGCCACTTATTTCTAAATTTCTAAAATGGTTTATTTGTAAAAGAATGCAAAGTTTTTCAATAAAGCAGTTTTTGGTGCTCTGGATGTCAGATAAATCTATGTCAAAGACCTAAAATTTGGGGTTTCTTATGGGTAGAAAGTATAAGTTGTTTCTTAAACATCATTTAAATATCACATTAATGATCTTTTCCATATTAGTAATTTCCCCCATTTTTTGGCTGTCATTTACTTAGTATTTTTTCTTGATTCTGTTCACTTTTAAAAGTCACAAATGCATTTCTTTAAAAAACAAATGGAAAAGCATTCTCATTTTTGATAGAGGATAACCATAAGAATGAAAACAGTGAATACAAAATGGTGGTAATAAATTTTAGCTACATTCTTTTGCCATTAGAAAGCTCTGAGCCTGCAGCCTGCTCTCTCTGTTAAGAAAAGAGTGTAGCAAGTGTTACAGAAGTGTTACAGACCTATTAGTACCAAAGTGAGTCTTTGTCCTTGATACTGTCTGTGATGAAAGAATTGAAACAGGTCTAACTTTCTCAGTGTGATTCAGTGCTACTTAGTGTCATGTCCAGATTTTTTGAAGCATAGTGTAAGAAGGTATTCTTATGAAAAAAAGAGAAAGCACTTGTATTTACCCCTAAACAGGCAGAAGGAAAGGGAGAAGGAGTAGAGTAGGATGGAGATACTGGAGTGTGTGGCTGACTCAAGTCTGTAGAGTGTGCCATGCTTGATTTCAGGCTCATGAGTTCAAGCCCCACATTGGGTGTGGAGCCTACTTAATTAAAGCAAGTAAATAAAAGAATGAGATACTATGTTGCCTTCAGAGAGAAAAGGTTTAAATGGATTTTAGAGATGGGTCTGATTTTATTTTGGCAGAGATTTGCTGTTCAATATCAGCGTTCTAGTCATCGATTTGTCTTTCCTATTAGTGTTGTATTTCCATTAATTTTTGTTTAGCACTCAAGATAATCTAGTCATTTGTAATATACATGCATGTTTTTTGAATCCACTAGAGGATAGTAGACAATGAGAAGATAAATGCAGAAAAGTCATCAAAACAGAAAGTGGATCTCCAGTCTTTGCCAACTCGTGCCTACTTGGATCAGACAGTTGTGCCTATTTTATTACAGGGACTTGCTGTGCTTGCAAAAGAAAGGTAAGATAATAGTGTCTAGCGAATGGAGTTACCAGAGAAAGCTAAATAAAGACTTTCCTAATTGAAATATCATTAGTTAAAAAAAAAAAAAAAGGAATATCATTAGTTGTGTTATTTTTAAAATATAAGGAATTTATGAATATTAGAGTTTTAAAAAAAAGCCATAATCTCAACAATTCAGACACTTTCATTTATCTACTAGTTTTAGATCATATACATATTTGTAAATTGTACATGTAATATACATGTAATTTTAGATGTCCCTTTTACTTAATATTATAACATAAAACTCTTTCCATATCTCTGCATAGTCTTTGTGATTATAATTTAATTATAACAGTACCGCATTTAACTTAGCCATTTTCTCATTGTTGAACACTTATGTCCAATTTCCTTTGTTGATGTAGGTTAGCTGGCAATTTATATGTTTTTATGCCTCTTTTGCCTTTGTTTAATTACTTTTTAAAAAAGATTTTATTAATTTATTTGAGAGAGAGTGGGAGCCAGTGAGCACAAGGTGGGGGGAGGGGGAGAAGTAGAGGGAGAAATAGGCACCCCACTGAGTAGGTCCCTGGGATCATGCCTGGACTGAAGGCAGATGCAGAACTGACTATGAGCCACTCAGGTGCCCCTGCTTAATTACTTTCTTATGATAAATTTCCAAGAGTTGATTTGCTAGTTTGAGGAACATGACTATTATAGTGTTTGACACATAAAATCACTTTTCTCTCCAAAAGTTTATCCTTCAATTTCTTCCACTATCATAACCTCATCAGCATGAGTGTTATTATGAACTTTTCTTGCCAACTTGTTTTGATTTATACTTCTTTGTTGGCAACATTACAGTTTTTTTCTGTACGTTTTTTCCTCATAATTCTACCTAAGTTCTTTTGTATAAGCAAATCCAATAAGAAAAACGTTTTTGTAAGTTGGTTATATGTATAGAATAGGATTTGTTTATGACTGCAGGATATGTCTTTGCTTTAATAGTGTCAATTAAAATATGGGCATCTTTTGTATATTTTTTTGTTCTTTATCTACAGAAGGTTGATATAGGGGAATTATGAATATTGCTTTAAATGCTAGAAGGAAAAATTTGAAGTTTTTAAGTAACATGCTGTTAGTAAATACACTTTTTAAGTAAGGAATTATGGCAAAATTATTCATGAAATTAATCATAAATATGTGAAAAATTGTTTATGTCTAGGCAGTTCAAAAGACTGTTTAAAATGCTAAGGGAATGTTTTGAGATCATTGTAAATTAATTGTAAATAATGCCTTTTCATAGTGGATTTTAAATAGCTGATTCCCCCAACTTTTCGTCTTTCGACTTTTGACTTGTTTTCTCACCAAGAATAATTTATGGAAAAGTGATAAATATGAAATATATCTTTTGTTAACATTTTTTCCTAGTTTTATTGAGAAATAATTGACATATATCACTGTATAAGCCTAAGGCATACAGCATAGTGGTTTGATTTACATATATTGTGAAATGATACTGCAATGGGTTTAGTTAACATCCATCATCTCACATAGATGCAATAAAAAGGAAAAAAAAAAAAAAGACATTCTCCTTGTGATGAGAACTCTTAGGTCCTCCCCTCAACAGCTTTGCTGTCTATCACACAGCAGTGTTAGCTGTGGTCATTGTGTCATACATCATAACCCTGGGGCTTATTCGTTTTGTAACTGGAAGTGTGTGCCTTTTGACCACTTTCCTCCAATTCCCCATTCTCCCACCACTTAAATTTTTTTTTAAAGATTTTATTTATTTATTTGTTTGTTTGTTTGTTTATTTATTTATTTAGAGAGAGCATGAGTAGGCAGAGCAGTAGGCAGGAGGAGAGGGAGATGCAGTCTTCTGTTGACCAGAGACCCAGGACCCTGGGATCATGACCTGAGCCAAAGGCAGATGCTTAACCGACTGAGCCACGCAGATGCCCTTACCACCTCTTAATTTTAAAGTATGTTTAACTTCTCAGTTGAACTGAGTGGTAGCAGTATTAGAACTATTATTGATGTAAGTATTTGAAGTAAAATAGAGGTGCTTTTTTTTTTTTTAAGATTTTATTTACTTATTTGTCAGAGAGAGAGAGAGAGACAGGGCACAAGCAGGGGGAGTGGCAGGCAGAGGGAGAAGCAGGCTCCCTGCTGAGCAAGGAGCATGATGTGGGACCCCATCCCAGTACCCCGGGATCATGACCTGAGCCAAAGGCAGACGTTTAACTGACCAAGCCACCCAGGTGTCCCTAGAGGTGCCTTTTTAAAAAGAAAAATACCGGAACTTATTTGTCCAAATGAATATTGAATCCTTTGATTAGTTTTTTGGGCGTTCATCCACTTGTCTCAGTGATGCTACAGCCATTTTCCTATATTGTTTTTGTACTCTTATTGAAGGGTAATACCTGTGGAAAAAATTGTGCATATCGTAGATGTATGGTTTGATGAATTTTCAGAATCCAAACATTATCCATGTAACTTGCACTCAGATCAAGAAACTGAATACTGTCAGGACCCCAGAATTCTCCCTGGTGACCCCTTTAAGTCATTATACCATCTGGGTAATTGTCATCCCATTGTCAAAAATTATATTTTTGAAACTTGTGTTTTAGAATGGTGTTTATAACTGGATTGAAGCCATACAAAACTTTCAGTCTCTTTTAACTATGTGACTTGCGTGTTTCATTTACCGTTATTTACCACAAATGGCCTTTGAGTTTAAAATGAAAATTAAAGTGAAAATGATGTGTTTTTGTTGTGGAATAATACATTTAAATTAATACACTCAGAATATAAATTTCTAAATTTTGGATTTCTTTTCCCTTACAGACCACCAAATCCCATTGAATTTCTAGCATCATATCTTTTAAAAAACAAGGCACAGTTTGAAGATCGAAACTGATTTATTGGGAAGAACAGAAAAATTTGGTTTCTACTGTAGATTTACATGATTAAGGGGCAGCTTTAATTGCCATGATTTTTTCCCCCCTTTTTGGAAGTATAAGAACCTTCAGGACAACAGAACTTATTTCCGGAATTGCAGAAGAAAACATATATCCCTTATTTTGATTTAATCACCATACTTATTTAATGAGTGTATTCTGTGCAATTTTTTTCTCAGATTGTCTTTAACTTTGTTTTTAAAATGATCTTCAAAATAAACTCTTAAAACGTCATTATTTGAAAGTAGTTTTTGTTCTATATGACAAATATTTTATATGGTTCAGTTATTTTCATGAATTGCTTCTTTCTTGGGTCTTAGAATGCTACAATACGCCAGAGTCAAGTTCAACTTAAAAAAAATCTCACCTAGTTTTTCTCAGCATTGTCTTTGGATCTCTTGGAGGGTGGGATCTGGGCATCTTGTTTTTAACATCACAGGTGACTGTAATGCACAATGAAGTTGGAGTATTGATTTAAGCATTGTGGAGGGTGTGCTATAAAGCTTTATGGTAGTAATATAATAACAGCTGTCTTTTATTGCAATTCTATGTATCAGGCGTAAGTACTATTTTACTTAAATTATCTTTAATATAGCAACTCTACAAAGTAGATATTGTTATTCCCATTTGCAGATGAGGAAACATTTGGAGAGGTTAAGTGACTTGCTCAAGACCACACTGCTGGTAAGTGCTTGAATGGCATTCACACCAAGTTCTGCCAATATGTTGCTGATAGCTACGTGAGAAGTATTTGTGCGAGTTCACATCATTGCTTCTTTTGGCTATAAAAAACACCAGGGAATCCTTTTTTGGGGGTCTGCTTACTTTGTCCTGTATGAAAAAATTAAGATAACTCATTAGCTCAGAAAAAAGAAAACTGAGGAAAGCCAGGCAGGAAGAATATTAAGAGAAGTGGTTCTCAGTGAGGAATGACTTTGCCCTCTCACCCCAGAGGACATTTGGCAGTGTCTAGAAACATTTTGGGTGTCACAACTGAAGTAAGGTGGAGTTCTACTGGCATCTAGTGGGTAATGGCCAGGAATGCTGCTAAATACTTTACAATACACGGGACAACCTGCATGCCCCACGCATCCCCAAGAATTATCTAGTTCAAAGTATCAATTAGTGCTAAGGTTGAGAAACCCTGCTTTCAGGGCACCTGGCTGGCTCAGTTGGTAGCAGGCAACTCTTGATCTCAGGATCATGAGTTCGAGCCCCACATTGGGCATAGAGTTTACTTGAGAAAAGAAACCCTGCTTTGGAAGCACATTAAAGATGTGTGTCCAAGCTAAAATGTGAAGGCAAAGTTGGAGTATGACCTGATGCTGATGAGGTATGTGTTATAGTTCACATTAATACAGGAAAAGCTTATTTCAGTAGGAGTGACACTGTGGGGAGGTGACATGCTTTCGATTTAAAATTGCAGATCTATATAATTTGCATAGGAAAAACCTGCAAAGATTGGAATCTCTTGCTTATATAGTAGTTTCCACAGATATTAATTCCATCAGATGCATTTTGGGTATTTGGCTAACTCCTACATTAATCTGCCCAAGTCTTTTTCGTGGTATTTTAACATTTGATTAAGCACTAATTGGGTGATTTTTTTTTTTTTTATTAAAGCATCAATAGTTTTATCATCTTACAGCAGTTCTTCATCCATGATTCACATCAGAGCCACTTGGGGAACTTTTCATATATATTTCATATACAAATAGCCCTGGAGAGCCTGCTTAAGTTGTGATAGAGCCTGGCTTCTGAATTTGACAAAAACTCTTTTAAGGGGGTGCCTGGGTGGCTCAGTCGTTAAGCGTCTGCCTTCGGCTCAGGGCGTGATGCCGGTGTTATGGGATCGAGCCCCACATCAGGCTCCTCTGCTATGAGCCTGCTTCTTCCTCTCCCACTCCCCCTGCTTGTGTTCCCTCTCTCGCTGGTTGTCTCTCTCTCTGTCAAATAAATAAATAAAATCTTAAAAAAAAAAAAAACACCCAAACTCTTTTAAGGCATTCTGATAGACACCTCTGGTTAAGACCACTTAGAAGTAATGCATTACTCTGCCTAGTGCTACATTACTTCTGGTGTTCTATTGAATTATCTTTGGGTTGGGGCTTAAATTACTGAATCTTGAAATTGATACTTTTTAAAGTAACAGCTGAGAATAGGCATATCTTTTGCTGGCAGTGCACATGCTACTTAACTGAGCACTTATCATGTGCCAGGCACCATGCTAAATACATGAATTGTTATATAATCCTCAAAAACTTGTGAGTTAGGTTTAATTTTAATACCTCATTTTTAGATGAGAAAAGTGAGATTTTGTTAACTTGGTCAAGGTTATAGGGGAAATAAGTTTGGGGCAGGGATTCAAACCCAGCTTAATGCTCTATTACTTTCCCTTAATGCTATATTACCCTCTGCTCTAATGCTCTAAAATTTTTCTTTGGGGGAAGATCAGTCTGCCCTCGTGTGTGTATAGTAGAAGCCCTTTTATCTAGTTGGTAGATGAAAAAGTGAGTCATGGTAGAGAATCATAAATGATACTGAACAGTTTTTTTTTTTTTAAACTTAAGCATGTTACTCTGTATTAACTTGTTAATATTTCTTTTCCAGTCTTTTCTCTGGGATTGGGTTCTCTGATTGGAATTCTGTATCATTTTTCTTCCTCAGACCACTCCTGTATTGTATGGTCTGCACATTTCAGTCTCAGGTTTTTTGAGAGTAGAGTATGCTTTTAGACATTTAAGCAGTAATTTGTAGAATCCTATGCTTTTTTCATGATTTTTTTTCTCCAGCCTTCAGTCATCTTACCTGCCTCTAATTTGATAGTTTTTACTTAATCTTTCCAAAGCATTCCACCAAATTTTTGTATGCCTTTTGCATTATGTGTTTGTATTTCATTGGTTTATGTAATATTTAATTATGTAATGGTAGTACCTAGTGCAACTGGCATAAGTAAGCTGGAGAACACTATTGACCTTTGTTAGTTATGCACACAAACCTGGGGAGGAGCTTGCAATCATGTGAGCGTTTCCTAAAAAGTGTAGTCTACAAGCTTCAAGAGTTCCACTTTATTTTAACATGGGAATGGAGAGCATCACTCACTCCAAAAAGCTGGCTAAAGAGAAACCAGTTAAGCAAATTTCTCTATACTTTGATGAGTTATTTTACATGTAGCTGGCAATTGTGTTGTAGAAACCATTCCTACCCTTTGAATGCTTAAAGGATAAGTTACTGTTTAGTAAACAAATACAGAATTAGAGTAGAAAGTCCTATGTGTTATAGAGTGAAATCTTGAATTACATTGGTAGATAGGTTAGTGGGAGGACCAGTAGAGCAAATCAGGCATAGATTCATAGAGGAAATAGTGACCTTGAATTGAAAAAAACAAAAATGGTTTGGATAGAATGACAACATTGTCTACTTTTAATTCTGGTGATCCTATGGGAAGAATATCAAACCTTTGCTTAAATTTCATTTAGGAGAAGGTATAGTGGGATTTTAAGATTGATAACTTCCTGTTAGAAACATGATAGAATGGTTGTAGGGATAGCATAAAATATTATAGCCAGATATTTTTCTGGACTGGATTCCAAAAAGGCATTAACAAATTGGAGGCCTGATACATATCATCAAACTGTGGAAATGAGGGGCAAAGTTGAAAGCTGTAAATGGTTACCACTGAGAATCTATTTATTTAAAAATCTCTACATTTAAATTAGGAAAGTAGGAAAGTAATATAATAGTGGAAAATAGGTCACCAGATATAAAAGGGCCAGGCAGTAATAAGAATTTACTTAAAAAAACAAACAAACAAAAAACAAACCTTTTATCAGCCTTTAAAAAAACCTTAAAATCTTTTAACTGTTATTTCATTTTTGGGAATTCTAAATAATATTAACAATAAAAAAGTTTTACAAAATTTATTCAAAAAATTGGAAGTGAACAAAATTTTTTCTTAATAAGAATCACTAAATATGTACTTAGCTCAGTGTCAGGCACATAGTTAAGTGTTTAATAAATACGCTTATTAAGTTTGGCTTCTAATGGAAGGGTAAACTTGACACTAGATTGGAGTACTAGTTTAAAAATTTTTTTTTTAAATTGAAATATAGTTGACACACAATGTTACATTAGTTTCAGGTTTACAACGTAGTGATTCTATGACTCTGTAAGTTATGCTGTGCTCACAAGTGTAGCTACTATTTGTCACCATACAGTGCTATTACAATACCATTGACTGTATTCCCTATGCTGTACCTCTCATCCCTGTGACTTATTCATTCCATAACTGGAAGTTGCACCTCGCACTCTCCACCAATTTTTAGTCATTTCCACCCCCTGCTCCACTCCCCTCTCGCAATTACCAATTTGTTCTCTGTGTTTATGGGTCTGTTTCTGCTTTTTTGTTCATTCATTTTGTTTTTTAGATTCTACATGTAAGTGAAATCATAATGGTATTTGTCTGTCTTAGAGTACCAGTTTTAATTGAAATCAAAAGAGCATCTTTATGCTAAACTCTTCTCTCAACCTTGATTTTTTCAAAACTGTGGTTTTATTCTAGAGTATTTTTTTGGATATGGGGCTTTTAGCAATAAGTGGACTCCTCAACCTGTCCACTGTGGATAAGGAAATTGTAAAAATGGTCAATTTAATATTGCCATGTAGATTCCAAAAATCAAGCCTAAAGATGTATTGTGTGTGTGTGTGTGTGTGTGTGTGTGTGTGTGTGTGTGTGTGTGTAGGAACTATAGGTACATGGCACAAAATTCCAAAGATACACAAAATTTTAAATCCTTTGTCCATCCTTGAACCTCAGCCATCTAAACAAGTACTGTTAACAATTTACTGTGTTTCCTTCTAAAAGTATTGTGTATATGCAAGTGTATGAGAATGCATTTTTAAAGTATTCATTTTTACACGAATGGTAGCATATTTTACACATTTTTCTGCAATTTGCCTTTTCCTTGTTTTTTAGCTCTCTATACCAGTATACAGCACCACCGTATTCTTTTTAATGTGTGCATGTGTAACAAGTCTTATATTGATGGATATTGTGTTTGTGCTAGTTGTTTGCTAATACGGACTGATGCAGTGAATATAGGACATGCTTTTTCAGAACATATGTTGGGTTCTGGGACTAGTGGTGCCTTATTTATTAAAGTCCGCTTTATGAAGACTCTCTTATTAGTTAGGAATTTCTCCTTACCTTTTGCTATGACTGATGTTTATGGAGTGTCAAACCCAAGTCACTGGTGGATATAATAGAAATTGTTAATAATATGGGAATTGTGCAGTATTGCCAAACAGCCTTCTCCTGGGATATGACATGAATATTTGCATTATATGGGTCTCCATTAATTTAGGGGAGGTAAGTGAATAGTTTCACCATACTTCTGTCAAGAGTCTATCCTTGAATAATGTAGCTAACAAAAGATGGGACAGAAGGAATAACGATGGGATATATTGAGAGCATTCTAGAGATAATAGATCTTTTAACCGTTCACCTCTCTTGGCATTGTGGTCTTTGCTAAGTTTGACCAGTAAGAAAAATCCTTTGGGGAAAGAAGCCTCCAATAGAGCATTTTCATAGGGAGGAAGCTTAAATTTAAATTAGGTTGGAATGAGTCCTAGGATTGTTGCTAGGAGCAGAGGATAATGATAAGAAGAAACAAAGAACAGCTTATAAATTGTTTTCAGACTATTTTCACTAAATGATTCTCACAGCAAGCCTGTGAGTTAGATATTATTCCTGTTTGCATTTGACAGATGAGAAGACTGAGGCTTGAAAAGGTTACATTACTAGATGCCCATGATCACAGCTGCTGAGAGACAGAGCCATGACTCAAATCTGATTTTCCAATTTGACCAGACTGAAATATGAAGCTTTCTTAGTTCATTGTATCCAGTATCCTTTCCCCTCCTTTTTTTGGGCCATGGAAACAGAATCAGGAATCATTAACTTCAAGAGCTGTCACTGCTTATCAATGCCACGTCAACCATATCAACAGTTTTCCTTTTCTTGAAATTAATGATGAAAAGTTTACCAGTTTACCATGCCATCATTTACCACTGATTTTTGGTACTCCAGGAAGAGTACTGTGGAATTAGAGCTGCAGCCTGCCTTTTTGTTATCTTTAAATCGACTCTGTGGCACATCTTTTTTTTTTTTTTTTTTTGCATAATATGTTAATATTTTGGCAGGTTAGTGGTGAAATGAGAGGGTTAAAAATTGAGTAAAGAAATATGTATCAGTGGAGATTTAATCTAATAACTGTGTAGAAAAAGGTGTGAAAGTCAGAAATGTTCGGTAATTGACCAGGCTTTTAGGCCTGGGATCTCACAGGAGATGCTTGGGCCTTAAAGTTGAAAAAGTGGGAGGAGAGGTTGGAACAGGACGGTAAATTTTAAAAATACATATTATATGACACTAGGGACACTTGAATATTAGGCATCCAGATATCTGCTTTGAACTCTAAATCCAGATATAACAATTTTATGGTTTTAACCTCAAAGCTTTCATTGAAGACATGCAAGTTTCTCTTACTCTCTTCCCAGTTTTGGAATGTTCTACTTCATACCAACACTTCTCTGGGGTCCATGATACCCTACTTTCCTGTGATTCTTCTCTAATTTGAAATGAATTCTTTGTTCCTGACACTTATGTGAAATACTGGGATTTATAAGAGAAGGAAAGGTTGGAAATAATGTTTGTTGTTTGCATACTCTGTCAGACTACATTTATTAACTCTTGTAATCCTAGGGACACTCCTTGAATATATTATCCCCTCTTCATAGATGAGAATAACAGGCTAGCTATATCACACTTGACTCTAATTGGGGAGTTAAGACATGCACCTACATCCGTATAAAATGAAACAAGATAAATGTTTACAGTGTCAAAGCCAAGATGAGGTGGTGAGGGTGGCCCAGTGAAGCAAAAACTAGCATTTGCGGGGACCACAGGCGCACTACCATGTGCCTGTTTCTACAAATGAACTTCCCAACGTGGTCACAGGCTTGCATCCCTAGGAGTGAAACCTTGGGGGTGTGAATCCACTAAAGACTCGTGTGTATGATGAGGTAGGGGTGGACAAGCCGGGCTGTCCTCGTGGAAAGCCGCATCGGCGAGCCCTCGGTGCTCTTCATTTAAGGAAGTTGGCTGGGGGAGGGGGCTTGCCCTGCGGCTGCGTCCTGCTCCCCCCCCCCCCCCGCCGCCGCCGCCTCCCCCCACAGCCTCTGCTGCCGCTAAACCCCGGAGAGCGGAGCGTGCACGTTGAGATTCCTCGGCGGGCCTGGCAGCGGCTGCTGGGCATGCTCAGTGGGCAGGACCCGTTAGAGTGGCGAGTAAGGAAGCGTTGGCTCTTCTCTGGGTCTGCCTTCCCCGGTTCAGGCCCCGGCCCTGGGCTTTTGTGTGCGCGGAGCCGTAGCCGCCGCTGCCTCCTCGCGGGGCCGCCCGACCCCAGATGCCGTCTGGCCTGTCCGGTTTCCGCCGTTAACCTCGCCGCGCGGCTGGAGGAGGAGCGGGGCGGGGCGGGGCCCGCAGACCCGCGGCCGGGCGGGCAGGAGGGCCCTGCCGGGGGTGGGGGTGGGTGCGGGGAGTCCCGCGGGGGGTGGGGGGAGGGGGCGGGCGCGGAGTCACGGGGGTGGGGTCACCGGCGGTGGCTCGGGGAGGCCAGCTGGGAGGGGAGGGGGCCGTGGGGGCGGCTCGGCGGAACCAGCCGCGGCTGGGGAGCAGCGGCGAGTCCGGGGGCCGGGGCCAGGGCTTTCCGGGCTTCTGTGAAGCCGCCGCGGGCCCCATCTTCCGGCGGTCGCCGGAGTTTGTGGTGATTGTTGCTGCCGCCGCCACCGCCCCGGCTGCCATCTCCTCCTCCTGGGCCGCCGCCTCCTCCTCTTCCTCCTCCTCCTGGGCCGGGCTGATCCCCTCCCCACTGCCGCCTCCTCCTGGGCTGGGCCCGCGGTGTCTCGTCCCCTCGCGGAGCCGCTCCTGCCGCCGCCGCCGCCGCCTCCTCATTCATCCTCGTGCACCATAGGCGGCACAGGCACCAAGATGTCCAACCGAGTGGTCTGCCGGGAAGCCAGTCACGCCGGGAGCTGGTACACAGCCTCAGGTAGGGCCCCAGGCCGGCCGGCCCGTCAGCCCGCCGCCGCCGCCTGGCCCCGCGCCCGGCCGGCCGAGGTCGGCGGCCCGGCCCCGCGCGGCGGCGGGAGGGACGAGGGCGCGGACGGCCGCCGGCCGCGGGACCGCGTGGGGAGGGAGCGGCCCGGAGGCCGGCCTCGCCGCCTCCCCCACCCGGGTGGCATCCCGCCGGGCAGCCCGGGCCGGCCGCCCTCTCGCTCACCGCGGAGTTGGGCGAGAGGGAGAGTCGCCGCCTTGGCAGCCTGCGCCCTCCCTCGGGACCAGGCTCGAGGCAAGAATGTGCTCCCGGTGCTCCCGGACCCGAGCCTACTTGTCGCCTTCTCCAGCTCCCGGGAAGCGGGCGGCCGAGCGCTGCCACCCCCGGGAGGACAGTTTGCCCGGCGCCCGAGCCCCGCTTCCCCCACCCGGGGCCGAGGGAGGGACGCGCGTTCCTGTGCTCGCGGTTGCTCCCCGCCGGCGGTCCGAGAAGCGCCCGCGACCCGGGCAGTTCTCTCGGTCTTCCAGTGTGCACAGCCGATTCTGCTCACCCGTCTCCGGCGAGGAAGTCTTCTCCCTCTTCCGCTGGCAGTTTGGAAAGAGGCAGCGTTCCCCTCACCTTTAAGGTGCTCAGCTGTCTGGAGAGGAGTGCAGGGTAGTACTTTTTCACGTTGCCAGACTAGAGGCAAGGTCTCCGCCTGTGAGATCTGTTAGAGGAGGGCCTCTCCTGGCATTTGCAGCTCCTGTATGTTGAGGGTAGGGTAGAAGTATTGCCAAGCAGTGGCTTGGGGTGGCCTCCCAGCTCTTTTGTCAGTGTTTTCATTGTTACTGTCATTCACGGAAAGGGGCAGCTGGAGATGGCATCAGCACTTTTGCTCAGCAGCCTCACCAGTCTCTAGTCGCTCAACACTAAGCAGGTGCTGGAACTACCTAACGAATTAGATTAGGGTCTGAGCGAATTTAGTCTTCTGTCAACACTGTCTACAAACATTTTAGAGCTCTTTATGTAAGAAGGCCTAGGGACTTTCTCTTTCATAAACGTTTTGTTAGGACGACTGCTTTCTGGGATTACTTTCAGGAGTCACATTTCTGGTAAGTTAACAAAGTTCCACTGCGATTCCTACTAGTTTTCAGTCATTTAGTATTGGCTTATCAATAACTAGACCTAACTTTAATGTGGATCGCTTCATGTTTCCTTTTGCAAATAGTTGGGTTGGGTAGTGACATGGTTTGTGAGACAAAGATTTGGAAGAAAATTCATTTCTCTGAAGTTGCTAAACGGTCTCATAAATACATGCACTTTACTGACTCACTGAAGATTTGCTGTGTTAAGAAGACACAAAAGAATCATGGTTGGATTTGCCAGCCTAACAGATAGCTGTAGTTTTGTACTAAGCAAATGACATTTGGCTTCCCTTCATGGTCCTAAAGTACTTCATAAACATTTAATCAATTCCCACAGCCTGAGAATGTCAGTTAAGCTTTTCTTGTTCAACATATGGGGATGTGCCTGAGACTCTGTACTAGCCAGTGGCAGAACAGGAATTGAGAAATGGGAGTCCCTGGCTCCTGGGCTTGTCCTCCATTTAAGTGCATTATTAATATTCAATTTATCAATGCATAATTGTCTTTTCTGGGTTACATGTCACTAACCTGCTTTCTTCAATGTGTTTTGAAGGGTTAGAAAGTCTCGTTTTCGCTTTCATGGCCATCTTTTAATTTATTTCTTTTGGTTTTGTTTTCTATATCTTTCTATAAATGTTTTATACTTTTTTATGTAGTTTGCCTTGAAAATTGGGCAGATGATTCTGGAGGAATTTTTATAGATTGTTGAATATTCTTTGGGTAGTAAAATAAGGCATGGTTCACACTTTGGACTTGAAAAGACTTCTTCAGTAATCTTCTCAATTATAGGAAGAATCCTTTAATCCAGCTCACAACATTCTCTGATTATAGCTATTTATTAGTAGTGAATGAAAATGAACTATTTTCTTTCTTTTCTTTTTTTTTTTGGTATAAGCACAATTTTTTTTTTTTACCTTGTTATATTAGTTTCAGGTGTACAATATAGTGATTCAACAATTCCTAAAATGGACTGTTTTCTTAAAAATTTGAAATGCAATCTTATTTCCCCAAATTCTCAATGACATCAATAAGGCCATTTTGATAATGTGAATTGTCATACAGAACCTTATTGTTAAAAAAATTCAAAGCATGTGTTGCGTGTGTGTGTGTGTGTGTGTGTGTGTGTGACTTTAAACTTAAGTAATAATAAAGGGTGAATTTAAAGCAACGTAGTTGTAAAAGCTTATTTTGCATTTTAAAAATAAGTGAAGTAAAAATAGTTAAGTAAACTTTGAATTGGTCTAGTAACTTATTTAACGTTATCCCTATGTACCTACATTGGCAACATTGACCATTGGAAAAATTTTACTTGTGTTATTATTGTTTCCCTAGTGAACTAGCCCTAAAAACTTGAGTAATAGGAGAAGACAGATGTGATTGTGAATTGTCATTCTATTCTTCCTACAGCATTCGGATCATGTCCATAGAATTAAAGTATTCGGTTACTGTTATAAGTAAGGGTGAAATCACATTTGCTTCAGTTACATAGCTAGCTCAGGGGAAAAAAACTGTGTGTGTGTAAGTATATATGTTATGTATATATACACATATGTCTTCATTTTTATTTATCTCTTGTTATATGCTAGATCCTTTGATAGAAGTATAAATTATTCCCTGTTCTCAAAGAATTTACAGTATATTTGAAGTAAGTCATAAGACAGCAAATAAATTTTGGGTAAATTGAGGTAGTACTTTCAGGAGTTCTGAGGATTATGGAATCACTTCAAGGTAGGTTTTGAATTGTGCTTTGAAGGAATGGTATTTAGGTAGGTTAGAGAGGAGAAGAGAACGTTGGGGAACACCACAAAATACAGAGGCAAATAATATAAGTAGGTCAATTTAATAAGAATGGAAGGTTCATACTGGGGACCAAGGGAGGAGTTTCTGAGTAGGGAGCTAATATAGCATTTTAGGAAAATTAATCTCCTAGGAAGGTTAATCCTCACTTCTTTACCTGTGTATAGCAGGGATCAGCTAACTATGCCCATAGCCCAGATCCAGCCTGCGGCCTTTATCTTGGTCAAGTCAACTAGCTAAGAACGGTTTTTAATTTTCAAAGGGTTTAAAAAACAAACACAAACCAAAAGTGCAGTAGAAACCGCCTGGGGCGCATAAAGCCTAAAATATTTATTATTTGGCCTTTTACAGAAAAATATGCTGAACTCTAGTGTAGGTTAGTGGTTCTCAAAGTGTGATCTCTAGACCAGGAGCATAATATATCTGTACTCTGTATTTTCTCTATATTTATTATAGCTTTTATTTCATTTCAGGCTCTTATTATCTTCTGTCAAGACAGTTATAACTGCCTCCTAACCAGCCTTCTTTCTGCCAGCCTTATCCTCCTTCAGTTCATCCTCTACATTGCTTCCTGAATAATCTATGTGACCACATAATTCCTTTGCATAAATCTCACTGACCCATCTTGCCTGTTGGACAAGGTCTAAGTTTCTTCATGACTTGGCATCCTCCTATCTCTTTGGCCACTCCTTCTTACCCCATCCCGGTCCTTGTTTTTACCACCCTTAAGCAACATGTAGCAGCTGCAATTGTTTCTTTAAATACACTGTGCTTTTACTCAAGCTGTTTGCTCTGTTGGAATGCACTTTGCCTGGATAATTCCTACTCTTCTTTTAAAGACTCAGGTGTTCATACCTCCACGAAGGCTGTCCTGATGCCTGACTTCTCCCAGGCTGTTTTTGCTGTTCCTTTGTACTTCCATAATGTCCTGTGCATATCTCTGTACATTTATTTGGTTATCTGTATGTGTGGTTGTGGTGGTGGTGGTGGTCGTCGTCTTCTTCTTCTTCTTCTTCTTCTTCTTCTTCTTCTTCAGATTTATTTATTTTAGAGAGAGAAAGAGGGAGAGAGTGTGCCTATGAGTGAGGGGAGGTGCAGAGGGAGAGAATTTCAAGCAGACTCCCTGATCATGACCCATGAGATCATGACCTGAACTGAAACCAAGAGTTGGCTGCTTAACTGACTGAACTACTCAAGTGCCCTGTATATGTGGTCTTCTATAAGGTTAGGAACTCCTTGAAGCTAGGAACAATGTCTTGCTCATTTTTTTGTACCTTAAGTACTCAGCACAGATTTTGTACATAGTAGGTATTCAATAAGTATTTGAATGAATGAATGTTAAAGTGCTTGGCATAAAGTAAATATGGACAAAGATAGTGATTGTTTAAATCCTGAAGAGCAGTGTGGGTGATAAAGGACCATTGCTAATTAAATCTCTGAGTATAGTATGGATGAAGAATATTGCTGGTGGGAAAGGATTAGAAATCCTGATTCACCAGTTGGGACCCCATTTTATCTAATATTTTTAAAGAAGTGTGACATACATATAGAAAAGTGTATAACTAGTTGAATTTTCACAAAATAATCACATTTATGTAATTAGCACCCAGCTCTAGAAACATAGCAGTACTGGAATCCCCAACGCTACTGTCTTCCTTATAGAAAAATTTTGTCTGTTTTTGAACTCTACATAAAATAGAATCATAAAATATATCTTATTTGAACTTCTGCACAACATTACATTTATGAGATTAACCCTTGTTGTGTTGTAGTTTGTTTCTTCTCATTGCTGTGTTCTGTTATGTGAATATACCTTAGCTTATCCATTCTACTGTTGGTGGACATTTGGTCTGTAGCTAGCTCCTCCAGGATCTTGGTGTTTTGGTGAATCAAAGTGCTTAGTTTTAAAGAAGTCCTGTTTATCAATTGGTTAGTGCTTTTTTGTTTCCATTTTTGAAATCTTTGTCTGTATCAATGTCATGAAGTTACTTTTCTATGTTTTCTTTTAGAGGCTTTATCTTTTTACCTTTCATATTTATATCAAGAATTCATTTAGTTGATAGCTGTATGTGTACGGAGTAGGTACATTACATAAATTTTTCTGTTGAACTAAATGTAGATACAGAAAAAGTATACAAGTCAAGTGTACAGTTTGATAAATATTCACAAGTTTAACATACTCTGACCTGCTATTTAGATTCAGAAATAGAATATTTCCAGCATCCCAGAAGGATCCATTACATTTTAATGTTTTTGAAATTGGTATATCTAAGTTAGCTATTTGTATACAAGTGTGTATTTAATGTGGGGTGTCCTCCTCCCCCGAAAATGGTTGTTATATTGGTGGTACATCTTATAATTAGTGGTGTCCTAGAATTGAGGAAATATATCAAAGTCAAATGATTTCAAAGAACATTCTTGAAGTGTTTGTATGATCTCTGTCTTAATTGCAGTTTTACTTTTTGAGTTGTTTTCATTCATTTTGCCATATTTCTAAGCATTTAATAAAATATATTGCGGTTCTGTAGTTGGAAAACCACAGTTGTTTTAGTTTTTTGATACGTGCCTTGAGTTTCGAGTGTCAAAATACATCTTTGTGTGTGAGAAATTGGAAAATTGGCTAATAAAAAAGTTCTTCTTTGAAGAAAAGAGATTATATAATATTTTGTTTTAAAATAACTTTTAGGTTACTAAATACAGTGTTTTGTATGCTGATTTTTCTTTGCCTTTCATCCCACTGTTTTACTTGGAGAAAGGCAAGACAAAGAAAGAACAAATTTAATAGGCAAACTGTTGAGATTATTGCTTGATTACCTCTGGCTCTTGCTCATTTTCCTTCTTTTTTTCTCATATAATTTCCAAATCAAAATCATCTTCTTTCCTAACTCCATGGTGTAGTTTGTATTTATCTGTTTTTGTCCATTTGAAAGACCAAGATGAATAACAAAAATGTCCTTCATTAAGCTTATTCTGTAGGTACATTACATATATTTGTATATAAGCTGTAATCCTCAAAAGGATGCTACAAGGTTGGTATTATCTCCATTTATGGATGTGGAAACAATGACTCAGAGAGGTTGAGTAACTTGTTTAAGGTTTAAGTAAGTAAGTGGAAGAGTCTGACTCCAGGGAGCCAGTCTGACTCCAGAGAGGTATGGTGAGATATTCTCTCCCAAACACTGAATTTTTCTGTTCCATTTCAGATTTTTCTCAAACTTTTGACATTTAACTCACACTTGTATATAATTTATGGTTTATAAGGCATTTTCTTATATATATTTGATTTTCACAATAATCCTGTGATTAGATATAGAATAGGTAAAGCAGGCAGGGCTTTAATCCACTCCCTCCTTGCTACGTTATTGATGAGAAACTAAGATTTGGAGGAGGCTAAAATTGCCTGAGTCATACTACTGGTAAATGGTGAGCTAGGATTTGAGCATAGGACTTCTTGCTGAAGTGTACTGTTTTTTCTATTTGTAGTGATGCTGGAGTAAGAGAGAAGTTGAATTATTTGGAATCAGTAAGCATCTCTATAATTGTTAAGTAAATAGCTTAGATTATAAAATAATAAAAGTGTGCTCTTATGAATATTGAATATTATTCATAGAATATAAATACTGACAAAGGGATTTTTTTTAAATTAGGCTAGTCCCAGAATTTGATTTGGGCCTAGCAAAACTTTTTTATTTATTTTTATTTTTTTAATTTTATTTATTAGAGAGAGCAGAGCATGAGTGGGGGGGGGCGGGGCAGAAGGAGAAGCAGACCCCAGCTGAGTGGGGAGCCAGATGGGGGCTCAATCCCAGGACCCTGAGATCATGACCTGAGTTGAAGGCAGATGCTTAATCGACTGAGCCACCGAGGCGCCCCAGGCCTAGCAAAACTTAACACTTCTGGAGAGGCTTTATTTAACATTCAGTGATTCAGTATTGAATAAACTGAGTTCTGTGTGAAAGGTACTGCTCTAGGGACTAGTTTTGTAGCAGGAGATGAAACAGACAAAAATCCCTAGAGTGTATGTTCTATTTGGAGGAGACAGACAATAAATAAGGTAAATAAGTAAAATATATAGTATGTTAGATACAGGAAAGTGCTGGGGAGAATTATAAAGCAAATAAAGCAGAACTTGCTGGTGTGTAAAGAATTTTTAAGGATGGGAGAGAAGTTTGCAATTTTTAAATAACATCGAAGGGGAAGACTTCACTTGAATGACATTTGAGTGAAGACTTGAAGTAGATGAGTGAGTTAACCTTGCATTCTAGATGGTTTTAGGGGCCAGGGTGATTTTAGGCTGAGGGTACTGCAAGTTCAAAGATCCTGAGGCTAAAGCAGGCTTGGAGTGTTTGAGGAACGGTGAGGAGTCCTTTGCAACTGGTATGAAGTGACCTGGAACAGAGTAGTGTGATAGGAGGTTAAAAGTAACTGGCTGGAGCAGAGGTACAGAGGTGTTGTGGTCAGATAAGTCTTGAAGAGCTTTGTAAGGACTTTTCTTGAGCAGCTTTTGGAAGGTTTTGAGCAGTTGATGACATGATCTAATTTAGATTTACTAGAATCACTTGACTGCTATTTTGAGCCTTGGGGAGTGGTGAAGGCAGTAGCAAGGGCAGAACTAGAGAGACCATTTGAGAGGAAAGCACTAGACCAAGTGAGAGATGATGAAGGCTTGGGTTGAGTAATAGCAGTGGAGGTGGGTAAGAAGTGTTTGGTTACTGGATAGATTTTGAAGGTAGAGCTGAAAGGATTTGCTACCATACTTGAAAGTGGGGTGTGAGAGAAAGACAGGAGTTGTGGATATTTCTTAAGGTTTATCCCTTAGCAATTGTAATAATGGAGTTGCTACCATCTGAGGTAGGGAGGACTTAGAAAAAAATTGGGGGAGGTAGGTTAAGAAATCAATTTTGGTTTGTTAAATTTTAAGGTGTTTACTGTACGATCACCTGGGTACTTGAGCCTGGAATTTAGAGGCGAGGCCTAGCCCGGAGATGTAAAATTGGGAATTATCATTATATAGATGGATGGTTTTAAAGCCAAGTGTCTGGGTGAAATCACCACAAGAATGAGAATAGCTAGAAAAAAGGTTCATGAACTGAGCCTTAAAACATTTCCAACCTGAAGAGGTTGGGGAGATGAGGGAGATCACCTAAGGAAGACAGATTAAGCATCTCATTAGGTGGAGAATGAGATATCCTGGGAGCCAGGTAAAGAAAATGCTTAAGGACCTCTCAGCACAGTTTATATAGATTTGCCTAGGCGTTTTTTCTTTGACATGCACTTTTAAGTCTGGTCTAAGCTGCTCTGGTTTTCGACATTGTTTATGGTTACCAGAGCTTCCTAACTGGTTGCCTAGCTTCCATTCTGTTCTTTACACAGCAGAGAGAGAAAGATGTTTTATTTTTTTTAATTTTTAATTATTTATTCTTTAAAATTAACATATGTATTATTTGTTTCAGGGGTACAGGTCAGTGATTCATCAGTCTTTTATAACACCCAGTGCTCACCATAACACATACCCTCCCCAATGTCCATCACCTAGTTAACCCCATGCCCCCACTCCCCTCCCCTCCAGCAACTCTCAGTTTGTTTCCTAAGATTAAGAGTGTCTTATGGTTTGTCTTCCTCTCTGGTTTCGTCTTGTTTCATTTTTTTAAGAGGGAAATCTTTTAAATATGTAAATGAGATAATATTCTTTTCTCAAAACCCTCCCCTCATACTTAAAATCATATTCAAAATTCTTACTGAGGCTTAGAAGTTCTTACATGCTCTGACCTCTGCGGCTTAACTTTCTGATTTCATCTCCTACCACTTATCCTTTATACTTTTCCAGCTGTTCTGACCCCCTTACTGTTTCCCAGATATGTCAAGGTTATTCCTGCCTTAGGACTTTTGCAGGTACTTCATAAAATTGGCCAGTTCTGGCTGAGTAGCCAAGGAAAGGATCATTTTATTGATTCCCTTATTTTGCTAGTTACAACTAGGAGGAGGAGTAAGAAGAGGTGAAAATGGGTGGGATAGCTCTTCCCAAAGTGTTCTGAGAAACTAATCCCTGGAGATGCCTTTGCAGGAAGGCTTTATGGTCAAATAAGTTTCGGAAATGTTGCATCTGTTTTTCTCCCTTGGGCCCAGACAACTAACAATAGACTTGTTTTATGGCTCATTACATGGTCTGTCTTGGTGAATGTTCTGTGTTCATTTGAAAATAATGTATGTTTTCTGTAGTTGTGGGGTGGAATGCTTTCTAAATGTTAATTAGGTTAAGTTGGGCTATTGTATTTAAATCTTTTATGTTCCTATTGATTTTCCTTATTTTATTATTTATGTTAATTCCTGAGAGCAGTGTTGAAATTTCCAATGATAATTCTGGATTTGTGTATTGTTTCTTTTAGTTTTGTTGATTTGTTGTTCATGTATTTTGAATCTTATTTGATGTACATGTTTGGGATTGTTTCTTGAATTGACTGTTATTATGGATGTACCTCTTTATATCTGGTAATATGTCTTGTTCTGAAGTGTTCCTTGTTTTGTATTAATAAAGCCAGGCCAGCTTTCTCATGGTTGATGTTTGCATGGTACCTGCTTTTCCATCTGGGTCAGGGGTCACCGAGAATACCTTCAGGTTTTATGATTCCTTAGATGACTCCTAGAACTCAGAAAAGCTGTAATATTTACAGGTATGGTGTATTCCAGAGAAAGGATGCAGATTAAAATTGGGGCAAGGAGAAGGTGCATACAATGGAGTACAGTAGAAGACAAGTGTAAGAGTCTCGTTGTCCTCTCAGTGGAGTTGCCCTGACAGTGTTTAATTCTCTCATCAGTGATGCATGACAATAAGAATGAAGTCCTGCCAGCCAGGGAAGCTCACCTGGGCCTTGATATTCAGGGTTTTTATTGGGGGGGGGCAGTCTTAGAGGCATGGAGCACCGTTGTGACTTACCTCAACTAATCAGTCTCCAGCCCTCCTGTCTCTTGCAGAGCTCATAGATATACAGTGTGGCCCAGGGTACCAGGAAAACAAAAACAGGTATTTACCGTAAATCATACTGTTAGCATGAACTATCTAGCAAGGCCCTATGTATACAAACACACTTTTTTATTGTGGTAAAATATACGTAGCATAAAATTTTCTATCATACCAATTTCTAAGTGTACACTTCTGTGGCATTAAGTACATTCATATAATTTGCAACTATCACCAACATCTATCTCTGGTATGTTTCCGCAACTGGAAGCCTGTACCGATTAAATCCTAACTCCCCATTGACTCCTCTCCTCACCTCCTGGCAACCACCATCCTACTTTCTTTATGAATTTGCCTATCCTAGGTACCTCAGTTAAGTGGACTCATAGAATATTTGTCCTTTTTGTCTGGCTTACTTCACTTAGCATGTTTTCAAGGTTAATTCGTATCGTAGCATGTATCAGAATTTTATTTCTTTTTAAGTCTGAATAATATCCATTGTATGTATATACCATATTTTGATCATTCATTCATCTATTGATGAACACTTGGGTTGTTTGTACCTTTTGGCTTTGTGAATAGTACTGCTACGTATGTTGGTGTACAAGTATTTGCTTGAGTCCCTGCTTTCAATTGTTTGGGTAGCTATCCAGGAGTGGAATTGCTGGGTCATATGGTAATTCCATGTTTAACTCTTTGAGGAATTAGCAAACTGATATCCACAGCAGCCGCACTATTCTACATTCCACCAGCAATGCTCAAGGATTCTACTTCCTTCACATCCTTGTGAACACTTGTTTTTTCCTTTTTTTTTTTTGATAATAACCATCCTAATGAGTGTGAAGTTGTATCATTATGGTTTTAATTTGCATTTCTGTAATGACTAATGATTTTTTAAAAAAGATTTTCTTACTTATGAGAGAGAGAGCACACGTGCACAGGAGGGAGAGGGAAGAAAGAGAGTCTCAAGCAGGTTCCCTGCTGAGTGAGGAGCCTGTTGAGGGGCTTGATCTTAAGGCCCTGAGATCATGACCTGAGTCAAAATCAAGAGTTGGATGCTTTAGGGGCGCCTGGGTGGCTCAGTCGTTAAGCGTCTGCCTTCAGCTCAGGGCGTGATCCCGGCGTTGTGGGATCGAGCCCCACATCAGGCTCCTCCGCTGGGAGCCTGCTTCTTCCTCTCCCACTCCCCCTGCTTGTGTTCCCTCTCTCGCTGGCTGTCTCTATCTCTGTCAAATAAATAAAATCTTAAAAAAAAAAAAAGAGTCGGATGCTTTATCAACTGAGCCACCCAGGCACCTGACCTGACTTCTTTTAGCACTTTATAAATATTCTATTGAATTTTGGCTTGCACAGCTTCTGAGAATTCTGTGATTTTTTTTTTAATATTTTTTTCTGTCAACACAGTGGTTTTTTCTTTTCCTGTGGTTAAAATTTTTTTAAAACTTACTACCATTTTCTTGATGTTTTATCATCATGTATGTGCCTTTGAGTAATCTGAGTTTATCCTTTTGGGATTTGCCAAGTTTCTTGGATCCATGGGTTATAGTTTGCAGCAAATTTAGAAAAATATTCGTCATAATCATTATTACCTCAAATATTTTTTCTTTTTACCACCTTTGTTTTCTAGACTCCAGTTAAAAGTATGTTCAGTAGGGGCGCCTGGGTGGCACAGCGGTTAAGCGTCTGCCTTCAGCTCAGGGCGTGATCCCGGCGTTATGGGATCGAGCCCCACATCAGGCTCCTCCGCTGTGAGCCTGCTTCTTCCTCTCCCACTCCCCCTGCTTGTGTTCCCTCTCTCGCTGGCTGTCTCTATCTCTGTCGAATAAATAAATAAAATCTTTAAAAAAAAAAAGTATGTTCAGTAACTTGATGCTGTCCTGTAGTTAATTGGGAATTATTTTTTTCCTTTTTTTCTCTCTGTGCTTCCTTTTGGATAATTTTTTTTACTTCGTTTTCAAGTTCACTGATTTTTTTTTGTCTTGTGCAATATCTGAATTTGCTTTTAATTCCATCAGTGACATCTTTTAAATATAAAAAAGTTAATAAAATAACTGCTAGTTTCATCTGAATATTTTCTTACTAATTTTTATTACTCTTTTGGGTTTTTCAGATGATGAATTTATTTATAGGTTTTTTTTTAAGGTTTTGTTTATTTATTTGTCAAAAAGAGAGAAAGCACAAGGAGGGGGAGCGGTAGGCAGAGGCAGAAGGAGAGGGTGAGGGAGAAGGAGGCTCTCTCCACTGAGCAGGGAGCCTGATGTGGGGCTCAATCCCAGGACCCTGGGATCATGACCTGAGCCAAAGGCAGACGCTTAGCCAACTGAGCCACCCAGGAGTTCCAGAATTTATTTATAGGTTTTAAAAAAACGTTTCTGTATTGTGTCCTAGAAATCAGCTTGACCAATGCCCATTCTTCTGGCATAAGTTTTGATTGCTAGCAATACTGGTTTGCCTCAGAGCTAATAAAAAGAGTAAGGATTCCCCCCCAGTCCCCCCGAGATCTGGGCAACCTAGAAATTGAAAATACATGTGAATTGTAGCTTAATATTGATTTAGGATTATTTTCTTTTAAATTAAATTAGATGATAAATTTAAAAATACTGTGAATACATTCATATGTTTTAAAAATTAAAGGATTAAGAACTCATTCCTATGCCACCACTGTATGTTTTATATTCCCCTTCTCTTATAGGTATGTGCTTTTGTTAATTTCTTGAGTGTCCATGATTTTGTTAAGCATATACAAGCACATATGAATATATTATCATTTCCTTTCCAGCAAATAGTAGTATAGTATATTGTATAATTGTTTTATACTTTTTGTACTTCACAAATTTAATAATTGAAGGTATTTCTGTGTGGTAACATGGAGAGTCATTATTATACCTATCACACCCTCTTTTTTGGCTGTTGCTTATTCTGGTTCTTCAAAGGAAGATAGTTATGGTTCATTCAGTAAGGTGACCCAGAGTTGAATAGCTAAATAAAGTATCATTAGATCTCCAACAGTTATTTTCAAACTTTTCAGTCTCAGAGTCCCTTTATACTCCTCAAAATGATTGATTACCTCAAACAGCTTTTTTTTAAAAAAAAAAAAGTGAATTATATCTATCAGTATCTGCCAAATTAGAAACTAAAACTGAGAAACTTTAAAAATATTTACTTTTAATTTATTTAAAAAATAATAAGAACCCATTACATGTTAATATTAATAGCATTTTTAATGAAAGTAACTTTATTTTCCAAAATAAGGAAAATATGAGAGATTGGCATTTGTTACATTTTTGCAAATATCTTTAATGTCTGCTTAATAGAAAACAACTGGAGTCTCATATCTGTTACTGCGCTCATTTTGTTGTGATACATTGTTTAACCTGAACCGTATCAAGAAAATCTGGCCTCATACAGATGTGAAATTGGAAAAAGGCAGAGTAGTTTAGTGGACTTTTCAGATAATTGTGGTATCCTTTTTTCTGATGTTACACTAAAATTAAAGTTGTAGTTTTTAAAAATTGTTTTATTGAAATATAGTTGACATAGGATGGATTATACATATTTAATATACCTGTGAGACTGTCAGCATTAAGGTGGTGTGCTTCTATGGGCAGTTTTAGAAAGATTAATTCCAATCTGGAATTTGAAATCATAGCAATGAAGGTTTTTTTTTTTTTAAGATATATTTATTTATTTGAGAGGGTGAGTGGCGAGAGAGAGAGAGAGAGAGAGAGAGAGAGAGAGACTGTAAAGTGGGAAGGGCAGAGGGAGGAGAGAGAATCTCAAGCCAACTCTGCGCTGAGTGTAGAGCCGAATGCGGGCTCAATCTCACGATCCGGAGATCACAAGCTGAGCCAAAACCAAGAGTCGGACACTTAATCAGCTGTGCCATCCAGACACCCCAGCAATGAAGTTTTTATACTTTTTCCATTAAGATCTGTCTATCCTCCACATAGGATAGACAGTTCTTCCATCCATGCAGAATTTTTATAACACCGTGCATTAATCATTTGGAAAATATTTGTTCCTTGGGTTATGCAGATCTTGCAAATGTTTACACATTTTATCATTCATTGTTAAACAATCACATTTGTTAATATTACCATTCTTATCAGAAAAGTCTATTTGACTTGAGAAACTTTTAAGCCCATAGTGGTAGAAACAAATTTTGCAAAATTTCAGTTTTCTCAAAGCTTGAATTTCATAGTCAGCAATATATACTGACAGTTGTTTTCCTTGATGGGATAGGCTCACTGTTGATTTTCAAGGAAATTCTTCTAAATACCCAAGATTAAGTAACTATTATTTGTCAGTCATTCCTTCAAGAAAAGTGGCTAGGTCAGCTTGCAACTCAGTCATGTAAGTCTTTCCTTTGAGACAACCATCATGCTTTCCATTTCAGCACACAGAATATTGAAAAGTGTGTACTCAAGAGTTGAGATATAATAAAATGTGTAATATTTATAGCTATAGCTCATCAAAGACATTCCTAAATGAAACTTTTTTTTTTTTAAGTTTGTTGAGTGTGTGGTAGTGAAGACTGTAATGACTGCTAATATTGTTTAGTGCCATTGCCAATAAGATGCTTAGCAGTTGGGGTACCTGGGTGGCACAGTTGTTTAAACATCTGCCTTCAGATCAGGTCCTGATCCTACATGGGGCTTGCTGTTTGGCTGGGAGCCTGCTCCTCCCTCTCCCTCTGCGCCCCCCCCCCCCATTCTTGCTCTCTTAAATAAATAAAATCTTAAAAAAAAGATGCTTAGCAGTTTTACCTAGTTACTTTCAAACTGTCAAAGTAAATGCCAATACAGTGAAAGAAGCAAATAATGTTTTTAGTATTATTGTGGAAATGATTTTAACTAGGTGGACCTTCTGAAAGGGTCTTGGGGATCCCCAGGAATCTGCAGATGTTACTTTGGGAACTACTGGTTTATAAAAAAATCCTTACTTTTCCTTGGCAATTGTATTAATCATCCCCCCCCCCCGAATTCTCTCTTGTAGTGACTGTCAATCTTACTGTTTTTCTTCATACACATTGCCTCCCCTCCCCCCAGTATACCCTATACTGTATTATATACTCCTTCCACTAATTACAGTGGCTCATTTTGGCCTGATTTTCAAGAGGACAGTGATACAAATGATTCTTTTTTTTTTTTTTTAAAGATTTTATTTATTTATTTGACAGAGAGAGACAGCCAGCGAGAGAGGGAACACAAGCAGGGGGAGTGGGAGAGGAAGAAGCAGGCTCCCAGCGGAGGAGCCTGATGTGGGACTCGATCCCAGAACGCCGGGATCACGCCATGAGCTGAAGGCAGATGCTTAACGACTGCGCCACCCAGGCGCCCCGATATAAATGATTCTGATATACTTCTTCTCTCACCTCTGTGGTGAGGGATTATTGAAAACATGTTGAATTAGAATTGCTGATAAGTGGGATCCAGATATCTGCATTTTTACCATACACCAAAGATGTTCTAATACACAACATAGAGAACTACTGCTTTGAGCCTTTAAGAAGAAAACTGGGCTGCTCAGAGTAGAAGAAGATACCACCGTTATCAGTTTTGTATTTATTTATTTATTTATTTTAATTTTTATTTTTTTAAAGATTGTATTTATTTATCCGACAGAGATAGAGACAGCCAGCGAGAGAGGGAACACAAGCAGGGGGAGTGGGAGAGGAAGAAGCAGGCTCCCAGCAGAGGAGCCTGATGTGGGGCTCGATCCCATAACGCTGGGATCACGCCCTGAGCCGAAGGCAGACGCTTAACCGCTGTGCCACCCAGGCGCCCCCAGTTTTGTATTTATTGCTCAGAGTAAAATGTGACATCATCACTATCATCTTTGTATTTCTAGCACCCAAAGCAGCATCTGGCACACAGCAGGAGCTCACTAAATGCTTTACGAATGATTGGATGATTAATCTGACTACCTTGTTATGTTATTTGTCTGACGCTAACTTGCCAAATATATGATGACAAAGTTTGCTTTAAATTATGTGTTTAATTATATTTCTTAGTGTGCTTACTTTACAAGAGTATGTTTTAGAACTTAAAAATGAAGGAAATCGGATGTGACTGTACTGCTTTAATGATTACTGCTTCAATGATTTTCTTTTGTATTTGTATTTAAGCTTCTGCTTATAGGTAGTCTACATGCTTTGGCTTGTGCCTGCCTATCATACATTATCTTTTGTCATTCTCCCCCTTGTTTACTAGGATTCGTGGAACTGGTCATTTTTCCTTCCTGATTCCTTTAACATGGTAAGCTCTTTACTCAGGGCTATTTTACTTGCTATTCCCTCTTCCTAGAAATTTCTACCCCCAAGTCTTTTCTTGGCTCTTCTTATTCTGCAGGTCTCAATACAGTTGTTAGATACTTGAGGTTCCTTCCCTGCCATTTTTTTTTTTTTTTTTTAAACTCTGTCTTCTCAGGGCCTGGGTGGCTCAGTTGGTTAAGTGTCTGCCTTCGGCTCAGATCATGGTCCCACGGTCTTGGGTTTGAGCCCCACGTCGGGCTCCCTGCTCAGCGGGGAGTCTGCTTCTCCCTCTCCCTCTGCTCCCCCCCACTCATACTCTCTCTCAATAAATAAAATCTTTAAACTCTGTCTTCTCTACTAGACAGAGTGGTTACAAAATAATAGTTCTGTTTGTTTTGTTGCATTGATCACAATTTGAAGTTATTTTGTTTACCTATTTACTCTCTGCCTCCCTTCTCTATAATACATGCTCCCAGAGAACATAGACCTGCTTGCCTTTTCTATTGTTGCCTCCCCAGTGTTAAAAATAGTCTTGGTGTGAAATAGGACTATTTTTGTAAACTTCATTAAATAAATGAATGAATGAATGAGTGAAGAGATTATATAGAAAAAATTATTTTGGTTATTCAATATATATCTTAAACTGAATAGAAAAGGTAATGGCTCATTTATTTATTTATTTTTGAAAGAGAAAGAGAGAGACAGAATCTTAAGCAGGCTCCATGCTCAACATGACCCGATGTGGGGCTTGATCTCATGACCCTGAGATCCTGACTTGAGGTGAAATCAAGAGCTGCATGCTTAACCAATTGAGCCACCCAGGCACCCTATATATTAGTAATTAAGGTCTTCATGTGAATAACTTTGCTCGACTAGATTAAGTGACATATCACATACATATTTGGGGTTTCTGGTTTATAAAATTGCCTGTGGAGTAGATGGAGTAGAATTTTTTCTATTTGTAAATAGGTATGATTCTAAACAGTTGTTAAAACCATTATAAGAGAGAATAACAGTAATTTCTGGTGGGAAATATGTAAATAAATAAGGTAAAACCTTTGCTGTTTATAACCATCCAAGAAGTCTTTTGAATTAGGTATTTTAGATGAATTACCACTTTCAACGTTATAGCTTTTATTTTAGGGATTTGGAAATATATGAAAAATCTTCTATTTCCTTTTTTTTTTTTTTTTAAGATTTTATTTATATGAAACAGAGACAGAGGGAGCAAGTGAGCATGAGCAGGGGAGAGGGGCAGAGGGAGAGGGAGAGGGAGAAGCAGACTTCCCACCGAGCAGGGATCCTGAAGCAGGGCTTGATCCCAGGACCCTGAAATCATGACCTGAGCCGAAGGCGGATGCTTAACTGACTGAGCCACCCAGGTGCCCCAAATATCTTCTGTTTTCAAAAACACATGCCGTACCTTCTTTTTTCAGTTTATTGAGGTGTAATTGGCATATAATGTTTTGTAAGTTGAAGGTATACAGCGTGATGATTTGATACCTTAATATATTGTGAAGTGATTCCACAGAAGAGTAAGTTAATAACTCTATCAACTCACATAATTGCCATTTCCGTTTTGTGGTAACATTAGGATTTATTCTCAGCAACTTTCAAATATACAATACAGTATTGCTAACTATAGTCACCATGCTGTACATTAGATCCCCAGAACTGAGACATCTTATAACTGGAAGTTTGTACCTTTTGACTGACCTCTCCCCATTTCCCCGACCCTCCCTCTCCTGGCAGTCATTATTTCACTCTCTGTTTCTATGAGTTTGATATTTTTGAATTACACATATGAGTGAGATCATACACTATTAGTTTCTCTGTCTCACTTGTTTCACTTAGCATAATGACCTTAAGGTTCATCCATATTGACACAAATGGCAGGATTTCATCCTTTCTTATGGCTTAATAACATTCCATTGTGTGTGTGCGTATGTGTGTGTGTGTGTGTGTGTGTATACCGCATTTTCTTCATCTGTTCATCTCATGATGGACACTTAAGTTTTTTTCCATGTCTTGGCTATTATGAATAATGCTCACTGGAGAAATGGGCCTCTGGCAGCATCCTACACAGCTGCTGTGGGCTACAAGTGACATGGGAAAAGTCATACTGTTCCTCTTACACTCTGTAGTGTGTCCAGACTTACTTTAGTTTGCTCCAGTGATATGCTGGAACTTCTCCACTGGGCTTCTAGACTTCCACAAAGGTTCTTTTATCCGTGAGCGATTGTATAAGACAGTCTTCTCCAGGAGCTCTCCTACTGTGGCCAAGAGAGGCTGGAGCAAGTTCGTGGACAACTGAAGGGTCCACAGCCAGAACTGAGCCTGCTTCTCAATGCATGGGTGGGTAAGACTCCTCATGGGTCTTTTGTCATGTGGTGCTGGATATCACAGCTCCCACTAAGGGACTTTATTTCATGGGTGCATGACAAATTGATCTGTTGAGTCACTTAGACTCTTCTAGGAATGTGGATTCTGTTTTTTTTTTTCTTTTTTTTTTAACCTTTACAGGTGATTCTGATGTATACTTTTGCTGTAGTGCTTTGCCATTAGGTGATTCAGGGTCAGCTTCTTCTCCATTGGTGATGTTGACTAACAAACTGTGAAAAGTAGAAGGGAGGGAGCTGTTTAGTTGGACACAGATTAGTTTATCTAGTCTCCATTTCTGCTTTGTGTACAATTCTTCAACATCTGAGGCTATCTATCTTATTGGCTGTTGACCAGCCTATAAATTGGCTTTTCTTGGGTTCAGACCCCCATTCCTGATTTAGTCAGCTGTGACCAGATTGGAAGGCTCATAAGATATCATGCGTTATATTACTGTACTTGGTGCTTGTTTCTATATTTGACTGAAATGAAGAGGTAATACAGAAGTGACCAGGGGAGAAATTACTATAGATAGGGATTAGAGGAAGCTTTTCTGTAGAAGTAAAAATTAAATTGAAATCCCAAATGCTGTGAAGCTCTTAGGGAGAGAGATTTCCAGTAAGAGAGAATATGTAGCTGAATTATAGTGAAGAATGTTGGAGACTAAGACTACATCATATAGATTTTTGTAGGGCTGGTAAAATGGTTTGGGTTTTATTCTAATTATAGTGGAAAGCTGTGTGAAATGGCAGAAAGAACTAAAAAAAATCTGATCAGGCATTGAAATGTTTATGATAAACATTGAATGAAGAGTACGGGTTTGAAAATAAAAGAAATTCTTAAAATATTTTAAAATTGCATTGCTAATGTGAATTTTAACATTAATATAATCTAATCATTTTTCAATTCTTAAATTTGAAAGTTGTTTTTAAATAACTGAGTTAAGACAGTTTTTATTTTAGACTTTTATACAGTCTATTTACCAGTTTGTCCATCAGACATAGTAATAAATGGTTGTTTTGTACATATCAGTTAATCAGGAAGTATTTACTAAATACATGGTAGTGTCTCACTAAGAATTTTGGGAAGTAGAATATAAGTACAAATGAACCCTCACCCAGGTTCAGATGAGCCATATGCTGGGGCTTCTGGATTCTATTGAATGATTATAGCCAACATTTATTAAGTCTTTACTGTATGTCAAGCATTTGCACTTGAATTTCTCTTTTAATACAACAGCATGAAAAAGCTGAGGCTTCAGTTATTCAGGGTCACAGTGTTGATGCTAGTGTTCCGACCAGCTTGATCCACAGTTGGAACTCTTAAGTACCATTCCATATTGCAGCCCATACAAAGCTTTTAATAAATTAATATCTTAGATTATTAAACATACATATTTGCTTGAGAATTAAATGTTAGGGAATCATTTAACTTGTAAAACATGTTGTTTTGCGGAGTTCCATGGTATAAGATTGATAAAAGCAGTGTAATCATAAAAAATGCCAAAATACGTATTTAGGTCTGCATGTTGTATAAACTATACAGTGCACATGTTTTAATATGCTGTCCTGTAATTAAAACGCATTTTCAAGCTGAAGAATTTTAAATGGTTATCCATTGTGTATATGGAAAACAAGCAAATTGAAATTTTTTTTTTCAGGATAATATTTATTATCTCACAGTTTCTGTGGGTCAGGAATCCATGTGTGGCTTAGCTGGCTCTTCTGGCTCAGCGTCTCTAAGCAAACTCCTAAATGTCAGCTGAAGGGGTTACTTATTCTAGCTCCCCCCTTCTCAACTATGCAGGCTTTTGTTTTGTGCAACTGAGATGGTCATTTCCACATTTGCGCTTTTGTTCATAGCTTCCTTCTGTTTGGAAATACCCTGCCATCTTCTGCTTTTCTGGTTCTACTTTAAGACCTAAGTTAATTTATTTTTCTTCCCGGCACTATTCTTTCATCTGAACTCTTAAATCTCTCATTAGACACTGTATTTTTATCCTACTTTGTTTTATTTAGCTATTTCCCCAACTGGATAAACCTCTTGATGGAAATGGCTGTCACTGGTACTCACAAACTTTTTGTAGTTTGTGACTTATACACACAAGGAGCTCACTAACTGCTTGCTAGTCAAAAAGATAATAAAAAGCCATATATGCAACATCAGTAATGTTTTTAAATAAACGTTTCATTTTGTTCATCTTGTCTCATTATAAATCTTAAGTTTTAAAATCTGAAAATTTATATTCTTGTAAAAGATTTTAGTGTTTAATTTCGTGAAGAAATGAAAGGTTGGGGCTCTAAACGGGAAAAAAAAGGTATGTTATATGTGAGTCTGTATAAATAGCAAGAATATGATCATAATAATTAATATTTTGAGGCTTTTTTCTTTCTTCTTTTCTCTTTTTTTGAAGCAGGCTCCACACCTACCGTGGGGCTCAAACTTATGACCCTGAAATCAAGAGTCACATGGTCCACCAGTTCAGCCACCAGGTGCCCCAATATTTTGAGTCTTTGGAAATGGATATTTCCTTGATACTTGATATATTTAATTATCCATACTCCAAAACAGTTTTCTTGCATACTCTATATTGATTTGAAAGCATTCTTTATAAATCTGACATATATATATATATATATATATATATATATATATATATATATATATATATATATATATATATATATTAAGATTTTATTCATTTATTTGACAGAGAGAAAGGGAGAGCACAAGCAGGGAGAGCAGGAGTGGGAGAAGTAGGCTCTCCCCTGAGCGGGCAGTCCAATGCCGGGCTCGATCCCAGGACTCTGGAATCATGACTTGAGCTGAATGCAGATACTTAACCAGCTGAGCCACCCAGGCGCCCCTGACTTATATTTCTTTCTAAATTTGGAGCGTACATGGGGAAAGCTATTCAGCTTATGTTCTTCATTGGTGTTTTTCTACTTTCAGCTCTATTTAAACATTTTAAACTTCCTGTGAGAATTTGCTTCCTCATTTGCCACTTTATCTTTCCCCTACTCAGTGTTTTGTTGAGGATCACTAATTTCAGGAGACATATTTATTGAAAGTAATTGAAATTAGCTATATTAAGAGTCTAGAATGACTTACCTTAACTTAAACTTACCTTGTTCACATTTTATGGGCCACTTGAAGAGAAAGAGGTTTTTAGGTGCAATCCAATTATTTGGACATGGTGGGTGGTGAGTTTTTTTTTTTTTTTTTTTTTTTTTTAGTTACCTCCATATATTTTTAATGTAGGGGCACATATTTTGTAGTGCATTTTAGAAATTTGGCTTGTTAGTGACCCCTAATGCTATGCCTTATAATGTATATATTTCACATTATTTTCAACATTAAAATTTTTTTTATCATTTTTTTAAGATTACACGGTCATGCAACTAGTTACTAGCATAGTCCTGACCAGTGTTTTCATTTTAGGGCTCTGTTCACAAGATTTTTTTTTTCTCTGAGACAGGTAGCTTTTTATGCTATTGGATTAACATTCTCCGCAACCTTTGGAAATTCACATGGATAAAATGGTATCGTTTGTGGACCCTGAACGAATGTTTCTCTTATGGCAAAAAAAATTCAGTGTTAGACACTACCCACATTTTTTATACATTAAACCAAGGATTGATGCATTAGAGATTTTTTTTCTCTCCTGTATTTTTTTTAGAAGATTTTATTTATTTATTTGAAATAGAGAGTGAGCACACAAGTTGGGGTTGGAGGGGAGGAAGAAGAAGCAGGCTCTCTGCTGAGCAGGGAGCCAAATGTGGGGCTCAGTCCCGGGATCCTGAGATCATGACCTGAGCCGAAGGCAGATGCTCGACTGACTAAGCCAGCCAGGCGCCCCTCTCCTCTTGTATCTTTTGAGAAATGTTTGAGGAGGATTTAAGTAATTTCAGCAGTTTTAATTTTTGCCATATTTAAATGTGTTTAGTCTAGACTCATTTCTCAGCTCACCATCGCTATATACTTGGTTCTTTTCTCTCTTCCTTTCAGTCTGTCTAGAGACTGTTTCTAGGCAAAGATACTTTGTTTTTTAGTACTCAGCCCACGTAAGGGGGGTAGTGGGGAAGAAATGAAACTGGGATATTACTGCCATTTTCTAGATACCACTAAAGGATGTGTAAACTAAGTACTCTTGAGATCGAGGTGTCATCTTCTGTGTGTCTGGATAGCAGGGCATGGATTTAGGCTTTCACTTAACTGGGGCCAGTAAGACCGTATTGCACATACGTTGCCTGCTGACTCCTCTCTCTATAACACAGATCTAGAGATGAGAATTTTCCTTAAATCACAGTTCCGTCTAGTTAGAGGAACTTTGTTTCAGGAGAAAGCAAAATTTAGGTGTCATTATGCTTGCCAAACAAGTATTAATTTATTTAACCCTTAAAAATTATATGCGTTAGAACTTTTATGATTTCACTACCTATTTCTATTACTCATGACCATTGTTTTATTGTTCATTGTGGCATGCAATTACAAACACAAGATTGAGTTGGTTTAGATTTTGGTACTCTATAGCTGTCCATAGATGTTTTATAAGTTTATTGGTGTTTTGCACTTCGAAGTGCTGCATTCCAAAGATGTTAAAGCCCTGAAAAAAATGAACTGTATGCACGTGCATATGTTTTAATTTTTACGTAGAGTCATTAGAAATGTGTGTAATACCTTAAGTATCCATTACATAAATCACCTTTTTAGGTATATATAACATGTTTTTTTTTTTTAATGATCATGTAACAAAGTATGATTCCAACCATTATTATGTTAATTGAAATTAATTTTCATATATTTAAATTGTTAACCGCAAATGATGTGATAAACTGATCTACCTTCTTCCTCTTCTTTTTTTTCTAACCTACCTCCTTTGTTGATTATCAGGCAGAAATATAGTAAGTAAATAAAGTGTGCCTATTTAAGTATTACAGAGTAAGTTAGTATGTTTTATGGATGTCCACGGTATTAAACTAGGTACAGAAGATTGGAGGTAGAGGGAGAGAGAGGAAGGTAGCTGTTTCTGATATAATGATTTTTCATTTTTATCATGCTTATGAACCTCTGCAAACTGAAGATTTGTTTAAATTCTTTTTAAATTATTTTAATTTTTAAGATTTTATTTATTTGTCAGAGAGAGAGAGAGCACACAGCAGGGGGGGTGGCAGGTAAAGGGAGAAGCAGGCTCCCCACTGAGCTTGATGTGGGACTCTATTCCAGGACCCTAGGATCATGACCAGAGCCAAAGGCAGACACTTAGCTGACTGACCCACCCAGGCATCCCTAAATTGTCTTTTTTGGTTTGTTTTATCGAAGTGAAATTCAGATAATATAAAATTAACCATTTTAAAGTGTGTGTTTCATTGACATTTAGTATATTCACAATGTTGTAAAACTACCACCTATATCAAATTTCAAAACATTCTTATAACCCCTAAAGAAATCTGTTAATTAGTTAACCTCTTAAGCCTATTAAGTTGCTCTGCATTCCCACCTACCCATGGCTGCTGTCAGCTACCAAATCTGCTTTTTGTCTTTATCGATTTACCTATTTGGGATATTTCATATAAATGGAACTGTACAATATGTGACTTTTTTTTTTAAAGATTTTATTTATTTATTTGAGAGAGAGAGTGATTGGGGGAGTACACAAGCAAGGACAGGGGCACAGGGAGAGGGAGAAGCAGACACCCTGCTGAACAGGGAGCCTGATGCAGGGCTTGATCCCAGGACCTCTGGGATCATGACCTGAGCTGAAGGCAGACTCTTAACCGACTTAACCACCCAGGTGCCCCAATATGTGACCTTTGTGTCTGGCTTCTTTTACTTAGTATAATGTTTTTGAGGTTTAGTCAAATTGTAGCATGTATTGGTATTTCAGTCCTTTTTATAGTTGAGTAATACTCTGTTGTATGCATATACCACATTTTGTTTATGCAGTTATTGGTTGTTGGCCATTTGAATTGTTTCCATCTTTTGGCATTTGTCAGTAGTGCTGATAGGGAGATTTGTGTACAAGTATTGGTTTGAATATCAGTTTTCAGTTCTTTTGGGTATTGCTGAAATTGCTGGATCATATGGTAATTCTATCTAATATCTTTAGGAACTGCCAAACTGTTTTCCACAGTGGCTGTACCATTTTATATTCCCACAAGCAACATATGAAGGCTTTGTTTCTCCATGTATTTTCCATCACTTGTTATTTTCTCCCTTCCTCCCTCCCTCCCTCCCTCCCTCCCTCCCTCTCCCCTTTCTATCTCTCTTCCTCCCCCCCTTTTCTTTCTTTCTAAGTAAGCTCTACGCCCATTGTTGGGTCTTGAACTTAAGACCCTTATGGCCAGCCAGGTGCCCCACTTTCTTTTTCTTTCTTTTTTTTTTTTTAATAGCTATCCTGAGTGTGAAATGGTATCTCAATGTAGATTGATTAGCATTTCCTAATCACTAATAATATTGAACGTCTTTTCATGTGTTTATTGGCCATTTGTATATTTTATTTGGAAAAATGTTTATTCAGGTCTTTTGCACATTTTTAAATTGGGTTGTTTGTCCTTTTGTTGTTGACTTATAAGAGTTATGCATATATTCTAGGTATTCTTTTTTTTTTTTTTAAAGATTTTATTTATTTATTCGACAGAGATAGAGACAGCCAGCGAGAGAGGGAACACAAGCAGGGGGAGTGGGAGAGGAAGAAGCAGGCTCATAGCGGAGGAGCCTGATGTGGGGCTCGATCCCATCACGCCGGGATCACGCCCTGAGCTGAAGGCAGATGCTTAACTGCTGTGCCACCCAGGCGCCCTTCTAGGTATTAATTCTTTATCAGATACATGATTTGGAAGTATTTTCTCCTTTAGGGTTGTTCTTACGTTTTCCTGACAATATCTATTCATGTGTGGAAGTTTTTCATTTTGATGAAGTCCAGTTTTATCTATTTTTTTCTTTTGTTTGCTCATACTTTTGGTGTTATATTTAATAATAAACTGTCCAAGATCATGATGATTTGCCCCTTTGTTTTCTTCTGAGAGGTTTATAGTTCTGTTATATTTAGGTTATTGGTCCATTTTGAGTTAAATTTTGTATATGGTAGGGGTCCAGCTTTATTCTTTTGCGTGTGAATGTCCAGTTGTCCCAACACCATTTATTTAAGAAGTTTGTCTTTCCCCATTGAATTGTCCATAGGTGTTTGGGTATATTGCTGGACTTTTCAGTTCTAGTCCATAGATATTTAGATTTATTTCCGGATTTTTAATTCTATCCCATTGGTCTGTCCTTATGCCAGTACCACACTATTTGATCACTGTAGTTTTGTAGTAAGTTTTGAAATTGGGAAATGTGGGTCTTCTACCTCTGTTCTTCTTCAAGATTATTTTGGCTATTCTGGGCCCTTTAAAATTCCAAATGAATTTGAGGATCAGCTTTTCCATTTCTGCAAAAAAGGCAGTTGAGATTTTGATAGAGATGGCATTGGATCAGTAGATCACTTTGGGGAGTATTGTCATTTTAACGGTATTAAGTCAACTTACATACATTTATTTATTTAGGTCTTTATTTCAGTAATGTGTATAGTTTCAGTGCATATGTCTTTCACACCCTTGGTTACATTTATTGCTAAGCATTTTTTTTTAGTCTATCACACATGGACTTGTTTTCTTAATTTCGTTTTTGGGTTCGTCATCACTAATAAATAGAAATACAATTTTTTTTTGTTGTTGTTGATCTTGTATCCTACAACATTGCTGAATTCCTTTATTAGCTCTAATAATTTTAATGTCGATTCTTTAGATTTTTTTTTATTTTTTAGAATTTTTTAATATAAAAGATCATGTCATCTGCGAGAGATAATTTTACATTTTCCTTTCCAATTTGGATGCCTTTTATTTCTTTTTCTTGCCTAATTACTTTAGCTAGAACTTCTAGTACAATATGGAATAGAAGTGGCAAAAGTGGGCATTCTTGTCTCATTCCTAGTTTTAGGGGGAATGCTTTCAATTTTTGCTGTTGAGTGTGATATTAGCTGTGGGTTTCCTCATAAGTGTCCCTTTCTTAGGTCAAGGAAGTTTCCTTTTATTCCAACTCTGGGTTTTTTTTTTTTTTTTTAATATTTTATTTATTTATTTGAGAGAGAGTGAGAGAGAGAGCACAAGCAAGGTGAGGGGCAGAGGGAGAAGCAAACTCCCCGCTGAGCAGGGAGCCTGATGCAAGGCCTGATTCTGGGACTCTGGGATCATGTCCTGAGTGGAAGGCAGACGCTTAACTGACCGAGCCACCCAGGTGACCCTCCAACTCTGTTTTTATCACAAAAGGGTGTTGGGTTTTGTGAAATGCTTTTTTCTGTACCCATCGAGATGATCACGTGTTTCTTTTTCTTTAATTTTATTAATGCAGTCTATTGCATCGTTTGGTTTGAACTGCCCTTGCATTACTGGGATAAATTCCACTTAATTGAGGTGTATAATCCTTTTACTATGTTGCTGGATTTTGTTTCCTAGTATATCATTGAGGACTTCTTTCTCTATATTCGTAAAGGATATTGGTTTGTAGTTTTCTTGTGATGTCTTTGGCTTTATTATCGGGGTAGCCTCATAGAATGAGGTAGGAAGTGTTCTGTACTTTTGTGTTTTTTGGGAGAGTTTGAGAAGGATTGGCATTAATTCTACTTTGTATGTTTGGTAGGATTCACCAGTAAAACCGTCTGGTCCTGGACTTTTCTTTGTTGGGAGGTTTTAATTACTGACTCAGACTCTTTACTTGTTATACATATGTTTGAATTTTCTGTTCTTGAGTCTGTTTGGACAGTTTGTGTGTTTCTAGGAATTTATCCATTTCATCTAGGTTATCTAATTTGTTGGTGTGCAGTTGTTTGTAGTATTCTCTTATAATCCTTTTCATTTCTGTGAGGTCATTAGTATTATCTCCTTTAAATTGTTTTTTAAATAAGGCTTTTAATTTTTGTCTTGTTAAATTATTTCTTGATTTGGTATGTTTCTAACTCAGCCCAGTTTGTTTCACACACTTTAAAGATGGAGGAATGGGAAACATGACAAGTACAGCATCCAAAAGTGCCTGTGTACTGGTATTACTATACATCATTTCAAGTAGAGTTAAGTTCATTAGAGTCCTAGACCACATCCCATCCATACCAGTTAGAGAAACATTTGAGTGAAAGAGTATTAACAAAAAAAATGTATCACATATGTAATTTTATATAGTACTATTACTAGTTTGTTTTTTTTTTCTGAATCTGGTAGTAAAACTTTTTTGATGCAATTTTATATTATTGAGTCTTCTTCATGCTTGGTTTTAGTTGTATTTCAAAACAGAAAGTTTATTCTTCCAAACATTTTTCTGCATAAGTATGTCTATCTTATGTTTATACCCAAGAAAGAAGGGTCTGCCACCTTTATAATTTAACAGAATACTCTAATCTTTTGCAGGATGTTATTAGCATCCATATGAACATATCAATGTGTAAGTTAAGAATCTGAAAATATAAAAAAAGCAAGCAAAATTTTTAGATGGGGTATGGAGAGAGTTAAAGTCTTCTGGTCTAGTTGATGCATTACTATCTGAAGGAACTTTCAACCTGAAATGTTGCTTCAGATTGGACAAAGTGTTAGTGGTGGCAGTAAAAGGTATATTGCTTGTATATCTACAGTGTTTTTTAAATTGATCCCCATAAGGATAATAGTGCATTCTGAGCATGAATGAGAACTATGTATGCTGCCTGGTCAAGAAAGGTGTTAATAAATAGTTATCCCAAGACTCATTAGGAAGCCAGGCTAGGACAGTGCCCAGCATTGAATGGGTATTTAATAAAATGTTTGATTATGTGGAGGAATCCACAAAATAAATGTAACTATAAAACTGCTTGAGTTGTTGTCTGAAATGTTACAGAGGCTGAGATCAATTAAACTAACACTAGCTCTTTAAAACAAGCCACATTTTGAAATGCAGTAATAGAATTACTCTACTGGATGTAAAAGTGTTGTGAGGGCCCAGGAACCGAATTGTTCCTCTATTTGGAGAGATGGCTATTGAAAATTATGAAAAAGAAAAACTTCTGTAATTATAAAAGTAATTCAGATACATTAGAGAAACTTTAGAAAATATAGGTAAATAAAATATAGGTAAATGTAAAACTGAAATAAATCATCTCTTATGCTAAAATAATTTTTTGTGTTTTCTATGCCTATGTATAAAAATGGGATCATTTCACATATATATGTATATATATGTGTATATATTTGTATATATGTATATATATGTATATATATAGAGAGAGAGAGATAGAGAGAGAGGGAGCTTTGTAGCTTGATAAATTTACTTAACTGGAAGTTCAACATATACAGCTTTCTGTTAAAGTATTGGAAATTAGGAATCCTGCCAGAAAGTTTCCTGTGTAATTAATGTTGTCTTAAATGGCTAACTAGATGTAGTAACTAGCCTTTTCTATGTAATAGCTGGTATTGAACTGTTTATAACACTTACCTAAAATAAACATTATTAGTAAATAATAATAAAAATGTATTACATACATAAGACCAAATTAAGATGTCTGGTATTTTAAACTTTTTAGTAGTTCATCAACCAACATTTCTCCACCTTTTTTAGTTTACATTTTAAAGTTTTGTTTTTATAAATATGCTGTAACCTGAAACAGGACTCTAATATTTTGTAGATTATGAGAAAAGGTTAAAACTTGGAATGGGAATGTCCTCATTAAAAAATGTATTTATTACTCTCTCAAATTCTATCTATAATGGACAACATTGACTGTAAAATTAAGATGAAAACAAAAAACACAAATAGACTTGAATTGTGAAACAAAACATTCTTAGTTTATATGCCAAGAATTAGGGAAGGCAAGGACTTGAAATGGAGGGATATGAAATGTGTAGTTTTGTTATCAAGGAGATAAAAAGTGAGAGAAGGAGGCCTCCTTTGTAATTAAGCTGAGGCACTTCTTGGAAGATTTATCACTGTAATTAAATGGATGGAAAAAAGAGGACCATATAAACAGTAAGCATCAGAAAGTTGAAGGGGCTATATTAATATCAGACAAAGTATAAAGTATGGTCACTAACAGAACACTCTACAATTTAGTCATTAATAGAAGGAATAACTAGGTTTGCTGCTAGGAGAAGGAAACCTGGTAACACTATTAGGAGTTGCAGGTAGTGCAAGATTCAGAGACTTTTAGGTTAGAAGATTAGCATGAGGGGTGCCTGGGTGGCTCATTCGGTTGTGTCCTACTCTTGGTTTCTGCCCAGGTCAAGATCTCAGGGTTGTGAGATTGAGTCTGCATTCGGCTGGCGCTTAGCACAGAGGCCGATTGAGATTCTTTCCCCCTCCCCCTCTGCTCCTCCTCCTGTGGACGTCCTCGCTCTCAAATAAATAAATAAAATATGGAAAAAAAAAAAAAAAAAAGGATCATCCTGAAAGCTCCTGAGCAGAATTGTTAATCCCAGGGTAGAAGCTGTTTGCAGTCAGTCCTGCTTAGGCGTAGGCCTCTCTGGGTCTCTCCGCGTTAACTGAAGCTGGAAGCTGGAAGGATTTCGGGTCTGCAGATGCCTCCTGTTGCCAAGAGAGGCATTATCAGATACTAGGATCACTTCGCAAGATGAGATACTTGTAATTGTTTAAATGATGTGAGATGGCTTCGTGGTCTGGGGGAAGCTGTTTAAGGTTTTTAGGGAGAAAATAAAATAATCTTTGGTGAAGTGTTGTTATGTGACTTGATACTTTCATTTATACTCTGATTCAGTCTTTTTGGATTAGGCTTTGGGGAGCAGGGTGCTTATTAAGCACACCAGTGGATTTTCTTGAATGTGGTTCTTGAGCCACATTGAGACACACAGGCAGGACTCCTTACTTTTGGTTGGGACTTGTAAGTTTTGATTCCTATTGTCTAAGCATCCTGGTCAGTCCCTCATTCCTCTGAGGCTTCTGATAGCGCTCCAGGATAGTATATGAGAATAGAGGTCAGAACAGTAATTGTATAGTAACTATTTTTGGAACTTTTAACTACATAAATGTCAACTCAAAATTTTAAAAGTATCCACTAAACACTAACATTAAAAACCTGTCAAGTTCTATTAAAACATTATACTTCTGTTAAAAATAGTTACAATTAATTGACTGCCAAGTGATTGGGACCTATTACCATCTCTTACATAGCAGTTTTCACTTAATGAAGTTATGTCAATAACTACAAAACAATTTAGTATTCATTATTGTTTCCATGTTCCTTTATAGAATGAAGTCCTGTATTATCCTATATTTATACAAACTTTTTTTTTTCATTATAGAAATACTTGGTTACTATAGAAAAATTCAGAATGTATAGAGATCACAAAAGTAAGTATCCAAAATTTGACACGTCAGAATAACCATTGACAAAATATGGGTTTTATACCATTTGCAAATGTTGGCAACATCTACTAAGTTAGGTTGTTTTTGCCTAAAGACATTATTCTTTTCAAAGATATTTAACTTAAAAAAGTTGAGAAAATAAATTTTTAATAAATTTTAGCTAAAATGTATGTGAGATCCTTGAAATCCATATAGAACTGGCATCAAGTGATTTAGCTTTCTCTGGGACATGAATATCAGGCCTAGTTTTAATGGCAAACACTCATTAAACTATTATTTAATGGCAAAAGTATTGTAAGTACTACCTATTATTCAAAAGAAGAGTGTCTATTTGAAACTCTAATTATAAATCACCAAGTAACAAGTAGTAGTAACTAACACTAGCAGGTGAATGGTAAGTTTGTAAAATTCTTTTCATCTTAAAATAAGTCACCTTTTAAGCATGGGGAATATGCAAAGTGTCTTCTGAATAAAACTGGGAATATAGTGTATAAACTGGGAATAAAGAGATGGTTTTAAGGAAGAGGAGCCAACTGCATGTAGACTTTTGAGGATTTATTTTATTTTTCTCACTTTTCAAATGATATGAGGCCATATGAGTTAGTGTTTGTTTAGAACTTTAGGAAAGGGTGAAAGTTGACTTTTAGGAAATACATGTTTTTTGTTTTTTTTTCCTTCAAATTTTTATTTAAATTCTAGGTAGTTAACATACAGTACAATAATGGTTTCAGGAGTAGAATTTAGTGATTCATCATTTACATACAACACCCAGTGCTCATCACAACAAGTGCCCTCCTTAATACCTGTCACCCATGTAGCCTGTCCCCCGCCCACCTCCCTCCATCAATCCTCAGTTTGTTCTCTATCTTTTAAGTGTCTCTTATGGTTTGTCTCCCTCTTTCCCCCCTCCCCTATGTTCATCTGTTTTGTTTCTTAAATTCCACGTAGGAGTGAAATCATATGGTATTTGTCTTTCTCTGACTGACCTACTTTGTTTAGCATAATATACTTCAACTCCATTCACATTGTTTTGAATGGCAAGATTTTATTCTTTTTGATGGCTGAGTAATATTCCATTGTGTATATATACCACATCTTTACCCATTCATCAGTCAATGGACATTTGTGCTCTTTTCATAGATGGGCTGTTACTGATAATGCTGCTATAAATATTAGGGTACAGGTACCCCTTCGAATCTGTATTTTTTACCTTTCGGTGAATACCTAGTAGTATAATTGCTGGATCACAGGGTAGTTCTATTTTTAACTTTTTGAGGAACCTTCATACTGTTTTCTGGAGTGGCTGCACTAGTTTACATTCCCACCAACAGTGCAAGAGGGTTCCCCTTTCTCCACATCCTCACTAACATCTCGTTTCCTGACTTGTTAATTTTAGCCCTTCTGACAGGTGTGAGGTGGTATCTCATCGTAGTTTTGATTTGGGAAATACATGTGTTTGTGTTATTCTACTTAATGCTAAGCCACCCCATATAGGTACTTAGTGTTTTATACTTACTTTTATAGATGAGAAAATTGAAACTCAAAGTTTTTTTATTCAGGTGACAAACTCAGGTATTTTTGGCTTTGTTTCCATTTCTTAATTTACTCATGTTTAGGGGCGCCTGGGTGGCACAGTCGTTAAGCATCTGCCTTCGGCTCAGGGCGTGATCCCGGTGCTCTGGGATCAAGCCCCACATCAGGCTCCTCCGCTAGGAGCCTGTTTCTTCCTCTCCGCTCCCCCTACTGTGTTCCCTCTCTTGCTGGCTGTCTCTATCTCTGTCAAATAAATAAATAAAATCTTAAAAAAAAATTTACTCATGTTTACCATTGTCTGATTTCTAAAGTTCGTTCCAACTGCTAAAATTCTGTGATTTTACAGAAGTGGAGAGAATAGTGTAATGAATTCCCGTTTACCTATCACAGAACTACAAAATTATTGGCCCATTGCCAATTTATTTCACCTGTATCCCCTTGCGTTTGCCCTCCCATGTTATTTTTACTCTCATATTATTTCAACACAGATAGAATATCATTTCATCTGTAAACATTTCAATATATAGCTTTAAAAGAAGCTAAGTTTAAAAATTTTTAAACATAACTATACTAATATTATCACTGTAAAAAAGTTATTAATTACTTCATATTCAGTTAACGCTCACATTTTCCTGATTATCATAATTTCTTTTTAAACTCTTTTTAAGTTGGGATTCAGATGAGGCTCATAGGTTGCAGTTAGTTGATGTGTCTCATAAGTATTTAAAAAATGTTATTATTTTTAAAATATTTTTTATTTCTTTAGAGCAGTTTTAAGATCACAGCAGAATTGAGTAGAAGATACAGAGATTTACCATATAACCCCTTGATGCCTATTTGTTCAGCCACCGTTTGTTGAAAAGACTTCATTTTATTGCCTCCATTCTTTTGTCAAAGATCAGGTGACTGTATTTCTGTGGGTCTATTTTTGGGCTCTCTGTTCTGTTCCATTGCTCTATTTATCTGTTCTTTTGCCAGTACCACTCTGTCTTAACTATTGTAGCTTTATAGTAAGTCTTAATGTTGGGTAGTATCGGTTGTCCTCCAGCTTTGTTCTTCAGTATTAGGTTGGCTTTTTGGGTGTTTTGCCTCTTCATATAATACTCAGAATCAGTTTGTTGATACCCATAAGGTAACTTCCTGGGCTTTTGATTGGGATGCACTGAATCTGTAGATGAAGTTGGGAAGAACTGACATCTTGATGATGTTGAGTCTTCCCATCCAGGAACGTGGAATATCTATCCATTTATTTATTTAGTTCTTTGGTTTCATTCATCAGATTTGTAGTTTTCCTCATACAGATTTTATACAATTTTGTTAGCTTTATGCTCAAGTATTTCATCTTTTTTTGGTACTAATATAAATGTTACTGTGTTTTCATTTTAAATTCCACTTGTTCATTGCTAGTATATAGAAAAGCTTTTGTATTTTAACCTGTATCCTGCAACCTTGCCATACTTGCTTGTTTATTCCAGGAATTGTTGTTGTTGTTAATTCTTTTGACATAGATGATCATGTCATTTGCTTAGATGAACTGTTTTTATTCTTCTTTCCCAATCTGTATACCTTTTATTTCCTTTTCTTATATTACTGTATTAGCTAGGATTTCCAGTATGATGTCAAAAAGCTGTGATAAGGAGAACTTGTTGGGGGTACCTGAGTGGTTCAGTTGGTTAAGCAGCTGCCTTTGGCTCAGCTCGTGATCCTGGGGTCCTGGGATTGAGCCCCATGATGGGCCCCCTGCTCAGTGGGGAGCCTGCTTCTCCCTCTCCCTCTGCTGCTACCCCTGCTTGTGCTACCTCCCTCTCTCAAATGAATAAATAAAATCTTTTTTTTTTTTAAAGGAGAACTTTTTGCCTTGTTCCTGATGTTCTATCTTTTGTTCAAATCTACACATTCCCTTTCTATCTCACTCTTTTTCTTTTTTTTTCTTTCTTGAAGTTTTGTTTTTGTTGTTGAAGAAATTGGGTCTTTTGATTTTTAGAGATTCCTGAAGCCTGGATCTTTGTAATTGCATCTCTGTTGTGGTGTTCAACATGTTTTTCTGTCACATTTACCATATAAAAATTGTTAATTAGATCTAGAGCAGCATTGTTCACTATAAATATAATGAAAGCCATAAATTTGAGCCACGTATTGGTAATTTGAAATTTTTCATGTATCCACTTTTAAAAAAATGAGAAGAAACAGGTGAGGGGTACCTGGCTGTCTCATTTGGTAGAGCATGCAACTCTTTTTATTTATTTATTTATTTATTTATTTATTTTTATTATTATTTTTTATAATGATTTTTTATTATATTATGTTAGTCACCATACAGTACATCCCCGGTTTTCGATGTAAGGCTCGATGATTCATTAGTTGTGTATAACACCCAGTGCACCATGCAATACGTGCCCTCCTTACTACCCATCACCGGCCTATCCCATTCCCCCACCCCCCTCCCCTCTGTAGCCCTCAGTTTGTTTCTCATAGTCCATAGTCTTTCATGTTTCATTCCCCCTTCTGATTACCCCCCCTTTCTTTATCCCTTTCTTCCCCTACTGATCATTCTAGATCTTATGTTCCATAGATGAGAGAAATCATATGATAGTTGTCTTTCTCTGCTTGACTTATTTCACTTAGCATTATCTCCTCCAGTGCCGTCCATGTTGTAGCAAATGTTGAGAACTCGTTCTTTCTGATTGCTGAGTAATATTCCATTGTATATATGGACCACAACTTCTTAATCCAGTCATCTGTTGAAGGGCATCTCGGCTCCTTCCATGATTTAGCTATTGTGGACATTGCTAGCATGCAACTCTTGATCTTGGTGTTGTGAGTTTGAGCCCCATCTTGGGTATAGAGATTACTTTAAAAAAAAAAATCTTAAAAAAAAAACAGGTGAAAAAAAAATTTTTTTTAAAGATTTTATTTATTTGTTTGACAGAGGGAGACAGCGAGAGAGGGAACACAAGCAAGGGGAGTGTGAGAGGGAGAAGCAGGCTTCCCACGGAGCAGGGACCTCCACCCCAGGACCCTGGGATCATGACCTGAGCCGAAGGCAGACGCTTAGTGGCTGATCTACCCAGGTGCCCTGAAATTGGTTTTAATATATTTTATTCCATCCATTATATTCAAAATGTTATTTCAACATGTAACCAATGTAATTTTTGAGGTATTTTAATTTTTTGTATTAAATCTTAGAAATCAGGTGTATAATTTTCACTTATATCATATCTCAATTAGGATAAGCTGCAATTGCACATCCCAGTAGCCACATGGGGCCATTGACCCTGTTTTAAACAACACAGATTTAGAGACTTTTTTTTTTTTAAAGATTTTATTTATTTATTTATTTAACAGAGATAGAGACAGCCAGCGAGAGAGGGAACACAAGCAGGGGGAGTGGGAGAGGAAGAAGCAGGCTCCCAGCAGTGGAGCCTGATGTGGGGCTCGATCCCAGAACGTGGGGATCACGCCCTGAGCCGAAGGCAGACGCTTAACGACTGAGCCACCCAGGTGCCCCCAGATTTAGAGACTTGATCAGATTTAGGTTTTTTGTTTTTGTTTTTGTCAAGAAGTAGAGAATGCCTGGTTGTCTCTTTTTGGTGATACAGGTAGCCATTTGTGGTCATTGTTTAGATTGAATAATTCATTAGGACTTGCAAAGTGGTTACATTTTTTAATCATTCTGCCTTTATTTATTATTTGTAATATTTCTCTAAGAGGACACTTCCTATTCTCAGTTACTTGATTACTTGAAGGAACAGTTCACTTAGAACAAGTAGGATAAGTAATGCTTGATCCTTTTCCTTTATTTTCCAGTTATCAAAATAATGTGTTGGTTCTCTAGCATTAGGATAAAAGGCATCTTTGGATGAAGGTAACCAGCAAAAAAAAATTTTTTTTCAAGTGTCACTGTGAACTCCTAGACTTAAAAGATGCTCAAATTGTCCCATCCTTAGCCAGTGGGAACCTCTTTAAGCTGGTTTTTGAGTCTAGACATGACCCTAATAGTCTTTGATAGCTTTCTTGCATTCTGGTGTCTAGAAAAACACAACCAATGGGATATGTACATATATATAAACAGATTTAATATAGTGAATTTGCTTATGAATTTTAGAGACTCATAAGTTATCTGCGGTGGTCAAGTTGGAGGCCCAGGAACTAATGTAGTTCCAGTCCAGCTCAGGACTCAGGAAGAGCCAGTGTTTAGGTTTGAGTCTGAAGGAATGAAAACAAAAACAAAAACAAAAAAACCAGTGTACCAGCTTGAAGTCTGTCAGGCAGGAGGAATTCCCTCTTACTTGTGAGAGAGCCCAGCTTTTTTGTTCAGTTCTGGCCTTTAGTTGATTGGATGGGGCTCATACCCACATCAGGGAGGGCTGGGAGGGCAATTTGTTTTACTCAGTCTACAAACTCAAATGTTAATCTCATCCAGAAACACCCTGACAGACACACCCAGAATAGTTTTTGACCAAATATCTGGGCGCTCTGTGACTCCGTCAAGATGACATACGAAATTAACCATCACATCTGGTATAAGATGTTCCAGACTCATTTTACATTTCTGCCCCAGATGTACAATCTGCCATTTTTCCAAGGAGCCCCAATCTTTACTGTCTTAAACAAAATCAAAGTATCAAAGTCTTATAAATAATGTTGGCAATTAATAAATGAACTCTGATGATTCTTTTGATGGTGAAAATACATTGAGATTCATATTTTTCAAAGCTTTACTTTAAAAGGCTTTGTTTTGGGATTTTTTTAATCAATAAAGGTATAATTTCTGAAAAGTCATTAAATTATCTTACATAGTACCTGATTTTCTTATTTCTTCTCTCACTTTTGGGAAAGAGGTTCTTGGTGTCTGCTCTGTCACTCCTTTTTTTTTTTTTTTTTTAAGATTTTACTTATTTATTTGACAGAGAGACAGGCAGCAAGAGAGGGAACACAAGCAGGGGGAGTGGGAGAGGAAGAAGCAGGCTCCCAGTGGAGGAGCCCGATGTGGGGCTCCATCCCAGGACTCTGGGATCACGCCCTGAGCCAAAGGCAGACGCTTAATGACCAAGCCACCCAGGCGCCCCTGCTCTGTCACTCCTATGTTGATCTTTCTACTTTTTCTTCCTTCCTTCCTTCCTTCCTTCCTTCCTTCCTTCCTTCCTTCCTTCCCTCCCTCCCTCTTTCCTCCCTCCCTCCCTCCCTCCCTCTATGCCCAATAGGGTGCTTGAACTCATGACCTGAGATCAAGAATCGCTTGCTCTGCTGACTGAACCAGCTGGGTGCCCTCTATGTTGATCTTTCTTAAGTTTCTGATACAACACTCAAGGAAGCATAGAATGAAAGCTGATGTACCCCAGAGCTATACCTAGTAAAGTGCATATAAGTGATTGATAAGTATCTTTAAGCATCAATCTAAATAATTCTAGGTGCCTGGGTGGCTCAGTTGGTAGAACATGTGACTCTTGATCTCGGGATTGTGAGTTTGAGTCCCATATGGGGTGTGACGATTACTTAAAAATAAATAAAAACTTAAAAAAATTAGTTCTACCTGTTATTATGTTATAGTAACCTAGAATTACAGACATAATTGAGTTTACCCTCTTCATTTTATAGAAAGGGAAACTGAAGCCTTGATCTGTGGGAATATTAGTGCTATAACCTGGATCACTTACTTTTTAGAGTAGGCAATGTACTGAGTAGGACAACGTCACAGCTCAGAGACAGATTGGTGTGGCTCAGAATCTTGGCATTGCCATTTACTGGCTATATAAATGTGAGGAAACTGTTTTTCTTGTTTATTTGTAAGCTGGAAATAATAATAACTATATCATGGGATTGCTATGACAGTTAACCAAGAATAACATTTTAAGGAACCCAGTACTGTTCCTGTCGTAATTATAGGTACACTGTAAATTCTGGCTGTTCTTAGGACACCTGGGTGGCTCAGTCAGTTAAGCATCTGCCTTCGGCTCAGGTCATGATCTCAGGGTCCTGGGATTGAGTCCCACATTGGGCTCCTTGCTCAGCAGGGAGCCTGCTTCTCCCTCTCCCTCTGCTCGCTGCTTCCCTGCTTGTGCTTGCTCTCTGTCCAAAAAAAAAATAAAAAAAATAAAAAAAAATCTTTAAATTCTGGCTGGTCCTGTCCTCCAGTTTGCAGTTCTTTCTGCCATATTATTACCTCCTTTTAAAATTGAACATCAACTATATCTAAAGTAGCTGAAAACTGTATTTTTGTTGTATTTTTTTTTTTTTACCATGTTCATATTATTCGTTTAGCAGATTTTTTTCTTTAATAGAATAGAAGAAGTTAGTCTGGTCCCTCTCTGAATTTTTCTGGATGACAGTTAATGAACTTCAAATTGAGATTTTACTTTTCATTCTGAAGTACTTATCCAAAATAACTTTTTGTTGTTATATCCCTATTTATCATAATTATTGAATATTAAACACAAATGTTTTAAATAATACTTTGTGTCATCAAGGTAGAATATAATCATGTTCATGCTTGAATTCTGCTGCAGCAAACAGGATAGTTTAGAAAGGCTATAATTAATAGATGTTTAAAGTTGCTTTGATGTTCTTAGATGAAAGCTTGGCTACTAATACACAAGGCTAGTATTTTAAATTATCACTCCCTTGTTAACATGAACTATTGGCTTGAGTTCTATAGAACTAGCTACAGGATTGTTAATGTGTAAATCATGTTTAATGTGAATGTGTAGAGAAAATCTTAGAAACTATCTTTCAAAAAACACACTCTCATATTCATGTTGGTTGCTATCTATTTGGATACAATTCCAAAAGCATACTTGAATGTTGACTTTCCCATGACAGTAATAGATGACTTTCTTCTTTGGGAGGTATAAAAGTATGATTGCTAATGCCTATGGTTCTATTTCATAAAGTGAGCGAATTGATGTATTTGAGGTGTTGGAGACTTCAGATTGGGAGACCTAGAGACCTTTTTTTAATCAAAAAGAGGCAATGATAGCAGCTTTCAGCTCTTCTTGGAGTGGGTTTCATTATCTTGTAGTTTCTCTGGTCTCTCAGTACTTGTAAATTTAATTTTTACCCCCAGTACTGAAAACTAATTGCTCTCAGGTTTCTGATTTCTCATAATCACCAAATACATTGATTAGCATTTTCTCTGTTCTCATTGTGTTCATTCATTGCAGTACATCAAATTCTTTTTTTTTTTTTTTAAGATTTTATTTTTATTTATTTGACAGAGATAGAGACAGCCAGCGAGAGAGGGAACACAAGCAGGGGGAGCGGGAGAGGAAGAAGCAGGCTCATAGCGGAGGAGCCTGATGTGGGGCTCGATCCCATAACGCCGGGATCACGCCCTGAGCCGAAGGCAGATGCTCAACCGCTGTGCCACCCAGGCGCCCCAATCTTGAATATCTTATCTCTTTGCTTTCCTTCTCCTGTATTTTCCATCTGCTTCTTGAGCTGCACCTCATTTCCCTCTCTCACGGACTCAACTTCTTACTCGCATGCTGAAGTGCCTGTATCTGAAGACACACTTTAAACAGTTATGCTGTCATCATCAGTCTGTGCGCACTCAGATGGCTCAGCCATTCTCAACTTTCACCACTAGTTAAATGACTGAAATCTTTGTTTCTGTCATTCATCCCTTTTTCTGCACTTAAGGCTCTTATTCTTTAACAGCTCGACATCTTACCTAGTTGCCTTACTGTCTCCTAAAACTTGCAGTGTGTCCAGGTCAAAGTCTTCATCTTAGAACAGATTTCATGCTTGTCCTTAATTGTCATTGGTATTGGTACTATCATTTATCTTGCCCCCAGGTTTAGTCATCACTGACTCTTTCACTCACCTGTCCAGTTGATGTTGGTACAAAGTTCTACAAATTCAAATTTTGCTTAATATACTTTGGGAAATACTAGCTTGTAGAGTTAAGATTGATTGAGTGGTTATCTTTCTGTCTGTCAATCAAATTGGCCTAAGTGTAGAGGGATTTGGGAAGGAGTCTTTTCTTTTCTTTTCTTTTCTTTTCTTTTCTTTTCTTTTCTTTTCTTTTCTTTTCTTTTCTTTTCTTTCTTTTCTATGTTTCTTGATTTTATTTATTTATTTGACAGAGAGACAGCCAGCGAGAGAGGGAACACAAACAGGGGGAGTGGGAGAGGAAGAAGCAGGCTCCCAGCGGAGGAGCCTGATGTGGGTCTCGATCCCAGAACGTCGGGATCACATCCTGAGCTGAAGGCAGACGCTTAACAACCGAGCCACCCAGGCGCCCCAGGAGTTTTTGTTTCTTTAGTAGAATTTTTCTGGTGGCTGTGGTTTAAAAGAAGGTGCCAGTGACATTGTATAAGGTCTCTTAAAGATACTAGTACTTGAATATGGCTGAGGCTTTCAGGATTTTTCTTTTTTTTTTTTTTTTAAAGATTTTATTTATTTATTCGACAGAGAGACAGCCAGCGAGAGAGGGAACACAAGCAGGGGGGAGTGGGAGAGGAAGAAGCAGGCTCACAGCGGAGGAGCCTGATGTAGGGCTCGATCCCACAACGCCGGGATCACGCCCTGAGCCAAAGGCAGACACCCAACCACTGTGCCACCTAGGCGCCCCTTTCAGGATTTTTCTGATATGATCTTCTGGGAATGGGAGAGGTCCCACCTGGGTTAAAACCCAAGTATTTATTCTTCCTTCTGGGAAGCTTTTACATTGAAACGTTTGCTTTAGTGATAGTTAAGTGAAGACAGTCCAAACGGATATGAAAAGGGTTTGGCAGAGTAGATGCACGCATATAACTCAACTTCCATGTTTAACCACATCCTTTAGTTTTCAAACTTGGTTTTGCTCCTAAATTATCCATCTGTGAACTCCTTGGAAAGCCTTTTATCTTAGTAGCTGTTATGCCTGACTACCTTTTTCTTTTCTGTATATCTGATACCTGGCATACCCATCTCAGTCCACATTAGGCATATTTTCTTGGCTAGTTATCAAGGAAGAACTTGCCGAGATTCTTTTTGTTTACATCTTATGATTGCAAAATCAGAAACATAATTCTTTAGACGGATGAGCTGGCACATGCATTACCAATGGTTAGTGAAAAGAAAACAGGCCTCAAACATGCCATAACAAAAGCACAAAAACAAAAATTGCATTAGATTATAGTTAATTACTTCAAAAAGCAAATTGGCTTCTCTATATTATCTGATAAATGATTGCTGAAAAAGTCAGAGTGGAACATTACTTGTCCCTTGGTGGACAAGTAAAACAAAACAAAACAAAACAAAACTGTTGAAACTATTACATTTTACATATTACATAAAGAAAGATACTAATAAGGTGTTTTAATGTCCTCTTTTCTAGATCATTCTTGTCTAGAATGTTTTCTTGTTGTCTGATTATATCTACCAGAAATTTGGTGATGGACATCACACTTAGGGAAGTGATGTAAGAAGGGGGAACCCCCTTTTGATAGTAGGGAAATCTTGTCAGATTGGTCTGTATGTGGGGCGCCTAGGTGGCACAGCGGTTAAGCGTCTGCCTTCGGCTCAGGGTGTGATCTCAGCGTTCTGGGATCGAGCCCCACATCAGGCTCCTCCGCTATGAGTCTGCTTCTTTCTCTCCCACTCCCCCTGCTTGTGTTCCCTCTCTCGCTGGCTGTCTCTCTCTGTCAAATAAATAAATAAAATCTTTAAAAAAAAAAAAGATTGGTCTGTATGTATCTTAATACTTTAATGTATATTTTATTGGTCAAATAGCAATTTTCAACAGTTGGGTTTTGTGTAACTTAGATTATTAATATAGGTATTGTCTTAGGTCTAACAATGATTTGTTAGTTGGGTTTAGCATTTAGAGGCTTTTTTTTCCATGTCAATTAAAGAGATGTCTGTAGCATCAATTTTTTTTTTTTTTTAAACAGTCTCCACACCCAACCTGGGTCTCAGACCCATGATCCCAAGACCAAGAGTTGCACACTCCACTGACTGAGCCAGCCAGGTTCCCCATACAGCATCATTTTTTTAAAAATTATTTTTAATTGAAGTGTAGTTGACATATAATATTAGTTTTAGGTGTGCCACATACATTAAGTGTATGACAATAATATTGACTATATTCCCTGTGATGTACTTTTCATGACTTCTTTATTTATAATTGGAAGTTTGTACGTCTAATCCTCTCCACCCATCTTGCCCATCCCATCACTTCTCTCCCCTTTAGCAACACCAGTTTGTTCTCTGTATTTAGAAGTCTGTTTCTCTTTTGTTGTTGCTGTCTCTTCATTTGTTTTGTTTTTTAGATTCTACATATAAGGGAATTGATAAGTTATGTGTTTTTCTGTCTGGAGTATTTCACTTAGCATAATACCGTCTAGGTCTATCATGTTGCCGTGAATGTCAGGATTTCATTCTTTTTTGTTTTTTTGTTTAAGATTTATTTATTTTTTTGTGGTGTGCCTGGGTGGCTCAGTCGTTAAGAGTCTGCCTTTGGCTCAGGGCGTGATCCCAGGGTCTTGGGATCAAGCCCCACATGGGGCTCACTGCTCCGCTGGGAGCCTGCTTCTTCCTCTCCCACTCCCCCCTGCTTGTGTTCCCTCTCTCACTGGCTGTCTCTCTCTCTGTCAAATAAATAAATAAAATCTTAAAAAAAAAAAAAAAGATTTATTTATTTATTTTTTTGATTGAGAGAAAGAAAGAGAGGGGGAGAGAGGATGAGGGGCAGGGAGAGTTTTAAGCAGACTCCACGCTAAGTGCGGAGACCAACGTGGGGCTCGATCTCATGTCCCTGAGATCACAACCTGAGCTGAAACCAAGAGTCAGATGCCTAACTGACTGTGCCACCCAGGCATCCCATTTCATTTTTCATTTAATGGCTGAGTATTATTCCACTGTGTATACATACCATGTTTTCTTTATCCATTCAATGGTTAATGGAGCTTAACTTGCTTCTGTATCTTGGTGCAGCATCATTGTTTATGACTTCATGGTATTCTATTATACAACTGCACCATTGTTTTTTATACTTAATATTTGGATATACTTAATATTTGGATATGTACATAGTAGAAAGTATGAAAGATACAGAAAAGTACACAATGAAAACTAAAGCTTCCCTCTACTCTTAGTTCCCTTGTCAGGATGCAGTCACTATTATCCATTTCTTTTATGTTGGTCCAGAGATATTTTACATAAATACAAACCAGTACATAATCATGAATATGCACATACAAAATGACAGCATATTGTACGTCTTATTCTATACAATGCTTTCTTTTTCTTCTTAATTTAAGAGATCTTCCATAGGGAGTCACAAAAATGTCCATCAGTGTTTAACATTTGCTTAATCTTCTACTTTATAGATCTACTATAATATTTAACCAGGCTTTTTTTTGGGAGGGGGGTGGACACTTAGATTGTTTCAGGTCTATTGTTCTATCAGTTCACAAATATACAGTCATAATATACATTTCATTTGGTGTAGACCACTGGGCCTGATCACTTTTTCTGGTTAAACTCTAAGTAAAAGCTCTTAGAGAAGATCTGTATTATACAGAATAAGGTGAGAATGGGGTAATGTCTGTAAATCTGTTTTGTAGTGGAAATATATGAAAAGTGAAAATTCTAACTTTTACTTTTGTCTTAAGAAACTTTAATTTTTTTGGTGAAAGAAGTGTTGGCTTGTGTGGGAAGTATAATTTATCTTAGTCCTGATTCTGTCCAATAAGGCAGACTTGGATAGATTTTCCCACAGATTATATTTTTAAATATGGTATCAAAATACCCAGATTTACTAGTATCAACTGACTGATTGTAACCCAAAGAAACATTAAAAAAAGGAAAAGAAACATACTAGCTGCAATTGGAAGAAAATGATTCCTGGTTACATATGCATTAAGGAAGTATTGTGGACCCAGTGTTAAGCATTTATATAATTTAGGGAGTTGCCTTCCTATGATTGAGGTTCATATTTCCTTACTAGAGTACTTGACTCTGTTAGAGGATAAATATGGTGTCTATCTTCCTGAAGCCTCCATTTAAGTTGCAGATAGGAGCCTGGGAGTTTTGAGATTATAGTGGTTATTGTATTGTCAGTCTGCTACATCCTCATGAATTTTTGGACTAAAACAGAGATTTAAAAGAGAATTTGAATTTGTGTATCACCTGCTTTCTAAGAATCTGAGTTTTCTTTGTTGTCAAGGTTGTTTGAGGGGAAAAGCTGGAGAGGCATTGATCCTAATGGGAGGCTACAAACACCATTAAAAATAAACTTGTGTAAATTTTAAGCAATGGGGGTCACTTATGGCTTCAAAGTAGTTTGGAGATAAAAGTTCATGCATTTATATATTGCTAATTTGTAGTTCATATAATTTTTTTTATGGTAATGAAAAATCTCTATTATAAACCTTCCAAGAGCCTGTTAGCTACATGTAGCATGGACAAATAAACTCCTTTATGGCTGTGGACCTCAAGTTTTTTTTTTTTCCTATTTTTAAAAATTAGCATATAATGCATTATTTGTTTCAGGGGTACAGGTCTCTGATTCATCAGTCTTATATAATAATACCCAGTGCTCATTACAACATATACGCTCCCCAATGTCCATCACCCAGTTACCCTATCCCCCCACCCGCCTCCCCTCCAGCAACCCTCAGTTTGTTTCCTGAGTCTCTTATGGTTTGTCTCCCTCTCTGGTTTCATCTGGTTTCATTTTTTCCTCTCTTCCTCTATGATCCTCTGCCTGTTTCTTAAATTCCAAGTATCAGGGAGATCATATGATAATTGTCTTTCTCTGATGGACTTATTTCGCTTAGCATAATACCCTCTAGTTCCATCCATGTTCACATTTTAATACTAGTATCAGAGTCACCTGGACAGCTTGTTAAAAAAGCTTGTTTAAAAAACGGTCACCATCTCCAGAGATTGTGATGACAGTAGCTCTGTGGTAAGAACTAGAGATCTGTTCCTTAAATAAACACATCAGATGATTCTGACCTCTTGACTGTTGTTGGAGGAGCCCCATTAGTTAAAAAATTTAATGGTAGGAGCATATCAAAATCTTCAGGATTGTAATTTAAAACAGCAGCATGATGCAGCAGAATAGGCTTGATTTTGAATTTGACTTGTCTTCTGTAAAGACCTATAGATAGTAGTTGTTTGCTAAATATTGGTAATGGGAAACTTGTGGCTGGCAAGAATCATGTTGCTATTCCATGGTCCAAGTAGAAAATACATATCTCAGAAGCCAAAAATACATTTTTGTTAGAAGTTAAATTGCTTTGGTTGAAGAAATAAAATATTTGATTTTTCAAATGCCAGATATAAGGGGTCATTAGATTTTAATTTTTATCAAGTGGGATAATGGGCTAAATTACTTTCTCTTTCAAAATATTATTTTGATGAGAGTGGTGAGGTTATGGTGAAACAGGCATTGTCATACATGGTGCATAATTATGAATGGATGCAATTTTGGATAGCATTTTGAATCTATGTTTTGAAATCTTAAAACAGCTCATACTGATTTACATAGTAATTCCATTTCTGAGAATCTCAAAAGTAAAAAAATTTAAATATGAAATAGAGACACGTACTATAGAATTTTTTATAATAGTACAAATAATTGGAAATGATCTAAGCATCTTATGTTGGAGAGATACTTAAGGAAGAAGTGATCCATTCACACAAGGAAATACTGTTTAGCCATAAAATGCCTTTAAAGGGCTCATAATATAGGGAGATGCTTATGCTATAATGTTAACATGTAAATAAAAGCAGGTTACAGAATTGTAGATCATTTTAAGACTTATAAGGAAATTTGGAAAATATAAATTTTCAGATTTTTATAATTGTGGGATTATTGGTTTTCCCCTCATAATATGCATTTCCCCAATTTTCTATATTGAACATATTTTTATAACAAAAATAGCAAACAAAAATCAATATTTTGATCCTGAAAAATGAGTTTACATAAGCTACTACAGCCAGGCACTATCAAGGGATTTAGTCATATCATTTAATAGGGATAGGGAATTTGCTTATAAACAGAGAATAGGAGTAGGAATAGAGAATCCAAATTAATGGACTATCAATGGGATCACTGCTAAACCTGTTTAGACCAGACTACAGTTTTGTAAGTGACCTGAAGGGAGAAATACAGTGTGATCCTCCAAATTTGCAACCCTTTTAGATATGAAATGCCAGTGAAATTGGTATTAACTTTTGAAAATTTTGAGAAACTGTATATGAGTGGGCAGAAGAGTGGTAAGTGATTTCCAGTGGCACAATTGTGAGAATTGGTTGGTATAAACTAAAAGTTATTCATAGGACAATTAATTGCCCCTACGCAATGGTATTCTGAACTACAGAGTTTAACCAAAAAATGTAAATAAATTCTTAAAATGTTTAAATAAATTGGTGGGTAATAAGGAATCCAAGATATTTGGATTTGGCCTGCCTTTGAGGTTTTTGTCAAGGAGAACAATCAGTGTTCTTCACAGCAAAGGTTTTTTGGGGAGGGTTGATTCAGTAATGCTCTGGATAGTTTTGGGTTAGATTCAGTGTGACAATTTTTGTGGTTCTAAGAGCATGTTATTTTCTGTATGAGGAGTCCTATCACAGATACATAAAAACAAATAGTATCCCTTGAGATGTATCTGAAAATAAGATATTAAGTTTTATAAATAGCACAGCAACAAATTTTAGGTATGTGATCACAGTACAGCATCGATAAAGAGAAAAAGAATTTGGGGAGAACTGCCGAAAGATTACTTTTAAAATTAAGTGAGGTTATTATAGTTGATAAGGCTTCTCAAACACTTTTCAATGTAGTGAGAAGCAGTGGTCTCAAATGCTGGTTTTTGACGAATTTTTTGCTGTTCTTCATTGAAATGAATATCAGAACATTGTAGTAAGTGTAGTTTATAGTGCCTACTGTATTTCATCAATTTTAAGGTGTATATTTTCCCACATTTTAACATTTCTGAAATTGAGATATTTTGTAATCATTGGCTCCTAAACATCATTGTTGGTTGTGAAATAGTTGCCACTGTCTACATATATGTGAACTCAAGAATTAACCCTGCTTGTATGACTAGACAACTGCAACCCATTGATGTTACTTAATGTACTGTTTAAGGACCGTTTATGGAAGAGATTACCATTCCTGAGTTGCCTTCTGGAACCCGTGGTTAGTTACATCTTCTGGTGACCCTTTTTGTAAGATCAAGAAATATATGGCATGGGAACTTGTATAGTCAGTTGCTTGGATGAGAGTCCCAGAGGCAATAGAACACTTTTATTTATTTATTTACTTACTTATAAAGATTTTATTTATTTGAGAGAGAGAGCATGCACAAGCAGTGGGGAGGGTCAGAGGGACCCACTGAGCAGGGAGCCTGATGTGGTGCTTGATCTCAGGACCCTGAGATCATGACCTGAGCCAAAGGCAGATGCTCAACCGACTGAGCCACCCAGGTGCCCCTAGAGGAACACTTTTAAAAGAAATATTGCATCACTAATTCTCTAAATGGTACAGAGGATGATTTTATGGAAAAAGAAAGAGTACCAATGACTGTGAGTTAAAAAGCAATTTAGATATCAGATTGTGAATTTGAAGACATTTTTCAGAATCTCTTTTTTTATTATTATGTTCAATTAGCCGGCGTATAGTACATCATTAGTTTTTGATGTAGTGTTCAGCAATTCATTAGTTGCATATAACACCCAGTGCTCATTACCACACGTGCCCTCCTTAGTACCAAGAATAATTTGAATTTATTTTGCTTTTTAAAATATAAACATGAGTATCATAATTAATGTCTAAATAAGTTTAAAAGAGCTTTTCCAACAAATAAAAAATAAAAAATTCAAAGTGATAAGTAGGCATATGTCCTAGCTTAATTCGGAGGTTTTTGTCTTTCTTAGTACATAAAATAATGGTGCACATTGATACTGCTGGTATCTTGGAGTCAATGAAATGTAGTTAATTCATTCAGTTTAAAGGACTGAGATTATCTTAAAATTGTACTCATTTTTTGGTGTTATTTATTTTATGAAGTCATGGTGATCATAGATAAATGGTTGGTATGTTTTAAGTGTCCTTTCTTAGTAAAATAAAAAAGTGGCACCCCATGTTGGTTCCCCCCATTTTTTGGGAAATTTTATTGGCCTGTGAAATTCAGAGATCCAGCAGCCACTGTTATAAAAAGTATAGCATAAATTATTTATTTATTTATTTATTTATTTATTTATTTATTTATTTATATAATAAATAAATCTTATTATATAAAATACATATTTATTAAAGATTTTATTTTAATTTATTTATATAAATGAATAAAATTAAAGATTTTATTTATTAATTAGAGCACAAGCAGGAGGAGCGGCAGGCAGAGGGAGAGGGCAAAGCAGACTGCTTGCTGAGCAGAGAGCCCAACAGGGGGCTCGATCCCAGGACCCTCGGATCATGACGTGAGCTGAAGGCAGATACTTAACTGTGACTGAGCCAGCCAGGTGCCCCTATCTTAATATTTTCGACTACAGGTTAATTTTTTTAATTTGAACAGGTTTCACAGAATGGTTGCCAACAAAATACTAGGTGCTGACAGCGTGCTTTTGTTTTAATTTGTATTTTTTGCTTCTGCTTTGTCTCTTGTTACTTTGCCTTAACATATCCCATGGAATTAAGTTTACTGTGTTAATAGGTACCACTTAAAAAGAATGGTAAAAAAAATTATGGCTGTTGGTCATTCTTTATGTATGAGGGATACTTTGAGCAACACTGGAAGGCTCTTCTCACCAAAAATGTCTCTTTTTTAGCTTGTCTGAGATTTTTATCTTTCAGCCATTCTTTATATTTGAGACACTGACAGTTAGAAGCTCCATGAAGGCAGGTATTGTGTCTGTCTTGTTTAGTGCTGTACCTATAGCATCCATTCCACTTCTTAGCACAAAGTAGGTGTTCCATGAATATTTATTCAATTAATAAATGAAGGCGAATGTTATTTGTGATGTTAAAACATTATTGGTCATAGTTAAGCCCATGATGTGCTAATTTATTTAATAGAAGAAGAGAAGAGCTTATAGAACACATGACTTTTGTTCAGCATGAGCAGGCCACTAAAATTTTTTGTTTGCAAAGAAGAATAGGAACAGCAGGCCCAACAGAAAAGTGTAGAAAACCATTTTGGCTTACTTCATTACATATCTTAGAATGGTTCTGTTAACAAGTTGCATAGGAAAAGAAGGGCTGAGGAGGGGTGTGTATGTGTGTGTGTTTACTATCTCTATGGTTTTGTCACCATGAGAATAAACTTCCTTGTGAAATTGTTTAGCTCAAGTAGGTTAGAAACAGAAGTGTTCTCAAGTTGCATTACAGTAAATACAGCCCATTATTTATTGTCTGTTTCCTAAGGAAATACCTGAGCATTGATCCTTTGGGAACCTACTTTTAGTATCTTTTCCAAAGAAGTAAATTCCCATTTATCCCTCTCAGGACCAGATCACACAGCCATTAGTTTTGCTAGGATTTAACAATACTTCTGATTTTTCCGCTCATCAGTGTGCCTTCAAATCCTTTGTATTTGAAACACAAAGCATATTTTGTTCATCATCTTTATGTGTTAAAGATACCATATTGCCAAGTATCAGCCTCTCTGGAAGAACTCAAATTCATTTTTTTACTTGCTACTGTATAGATCAGCAGTTAAGCAACCATAATAAGTAGATATGATCAGTCGTCTTACTCAAAGTTGCAGTTTAGCTTTTACCTTAGGATCCTTCTGAGGAAATTGGTCCTTGTAATAGAAGGACTGCTAAAAGACCTTGATTTAGTGCTTAAAAATCAGTGATTTGGTGGCAATAGAGTGGCTAAATTGGGAGATAATATGTTCTTTGCTCTTACCCATTATTCAGTTTCTGTTTTGTAAACTTCCTGTATGTGGAAATATTTAGAGCAATACTTATTTTAAGTCAATATGAAGTTTATTTGGCAACTAAAAATTTACATCGAAAATATGAACTATTTTTCCTTGAGTTACTAATGAGGTTATGTAATATAATTTTTTTTGGAATTGTTCTTAAATTTAAGTTTTTAAAATAAACTACATTGTTTGCTGAAATCAGAAACTTTTTTGTACTTTGGCATTTTATAGATGGGCTGTTCATTGACTTGTTTCTGTGTATAGTCCTAAATATATACAGAGGGATATCCAAGTCAGTCGACGTTTAATCTCAGTGGATATCAGGGAAAAACAAATGAGAGGAAGTAAAGGGATATTATTTCATACCTGTCATATTGCCAAAAAGTTAAGAGTTCTGACAGTATTAATATTGGTAAGGATGAGGGGAAATGGGAATTTTTAACCATTGCCGATGTCAGAGAAATATAATTTAAACTGAAAACCTCCATTTCAGAGAAACCTCTCTTCAGAGGCAGAAGAGAAAGAAAATAAGCATTGAGCCAGAATGTGAAGCACATCACAGGCAGTCTGCTAAGAGATCTCAGTGATCTAAAGAGAGCTCACCCTTTTATATGGCCAGATACAGCCCATTACATACATGTTCTCAAGATAAATTGTAAGTAGTGCTCAAGTCAGAGGACTTGATAGCAACATTTCTCACACATAGTTCATTCTAAATCAGTTGGTAATTGGGGTGACCATATGTATTTGTTAAATGGCTAAAAATAAGCTTGTATTCTATGATAGGAGGTAATTTTGCAACTTGGAGCTATGTGGCCAGCTAGTTAGGTTCCTGTCTTCCCACAGAAACTGGCAGAAAGAAGGTGCTATCTCCTTTGGTGCAAATTACATTTCAAAGAGTCCTGGGTTGCTGCTTAGAAGCTTGCTTACTTACTTACTTATTTATTATTTAAAATAAGCTGCACACCCAACATGGCTCTTGAACTCAGGATCCCGAGATCAAGAGTGCATGATCTAGTGACTGAGCCAGCTGGGGTGCCTAGAAGCTTATTTAGCTTTTAAAGTGTTTTACATATATTTCAAAGGGATAGAGAAAGAATTTACAAGTTTTCTAGAGAAAGTGTTCTAAGAAAAATGTGGGGGTTATCTCTTCCCTTATTTATTAATTTAATTTAATTTAATTTTATTTTATTTTAAGTAGGCTTTATGCCCAATGTGGGGCTCAAACTTACAACCTTGAGATCCACAGTCTCATGTTCTACTGACTGAGCCAGCCAGGTGCTCCATTCTTCCCCTGTTTTTAACAAGAAGAATGAAACTTCTCATTTTTTATGCCCTTACACTGATGGGTAAATTGATCTAAGCACTGTAGTGGGAGATTTGCAGTGTTCTGGTAGAGTTGAAGATGTGCATACTCTATGATCCAGCACTTTTATTTGTAGTTGAATCCCAGAAAAACTCTTTTTTTTTTTTTTATAAAAGAAGATTTATTTATTCATTTGAGAGAGAGAGAGAGGGAAAGCTAGTGAGTGTGGTGGGGAGGGGTGGAGGGAGAGGGAGAGAATCCTGAGCAGACTCCCTGCTGAGCATGGAGCCTGATGCAGGCTCCATCCCACACCCTGAGATCATGACCTGAGTGGAAATCAAGAGTTAGTTGCTGAACTGACTGAGCCAGCCAGGCGGCCCCCAGAAAAACTCTTAATACATGTTTATAAGAGACTTGTAATATTGCATATTAACAGTGCAACAACAGAAACAACCAAGTGTCTGTGAAGAGAATGAATAGACAAATTTTGGTATATTTACACAGTATAATACAGCATTGAAAGTGAGTGAACTAGAGCTATGAAATCAGCATGAGTACCTGTTATCAATACTGTTAAATACTAAATCAAGTTATAGAAGAACATGCACAGTATATTTATATAATATTTAAAAACATGCAGAACAATACTTGTGTAGAACAATGCATATCTTTATGGATATATACGTTAGTAAAAGTATAATGCAATGATAAACACCAAAATCAGAAAGTGATTTTGATTTCCCTCTGAGGAGGAAAATGTATAATGGGTTCAGCAAGGTTTTCAAGTGTGCCTGTAATATTTTATTTCTTAATAAAGGGAGATCTTAAGTAAAGAATGTTAAAATTTAGTTTATTTGGGTAGTGGGTACTTGGATGTTTGTTTTATTATTATCTAGATTCTTTGTAACGTTTAAATATTGATATGTATTAATATGATTAAATGCTTAAAAAAAGAGAGCCAGAGGAAAAAAGGGGCTAGAGAAATGGGTGGTAGTTGGGGGGTAATCAGTCTGCTTATATTTCATATTTGCATGCTAAAGGTAACGATCTAGTAAAAGTTCATGCAGGAGACTGGGATAGTTACAGTTACAGGAGCAGAGTCCTTGAGAAAAAAAAAGCCCTTGAGAAGAAAAACAAGGGAATCCAGTGCAGAAGGAATTTGTTTGACTTTTGATAGGAGTAAGGTCAATGTGTTGACACAGGAGAGAAGACAGAATAAATAGTAGGAAGAGGAAGTAGTTCTCTTCTGAGTTTAGGGTGACTTCTGAGTTTAGGTCCAGGTTTGCCTGCGACTAAGAGATTTCCCAAGCTGCAGGACTTTCAGTGCTAAAACTGGGAGAGTCCTGGGCATACCAGGGTGGTTGGCCATCTTCTGGTATTCCTTGACAAAATGAAAAAGCATGATCATCTGTTGGGAGTGAGAGGGGGATGAGGCTTTAAGGTAAAATGAGAAGTAATTATCTTAAGGCCAGGAGAGCAAATTCACCGAGCTTTGCTAAGGGTCTGCTGAAATTTATGGGTATAATTTTAAAGTTCATATAGTTGTGTTTCTTTGTCATCTCATTCAGCTGTACAAGTGAAGGTACTGTGTTAAGTGGAAAGTTGGTTTTAACTGTGATTTGACTGTGATAGAGAAGAGAGGAGCAAGAGTGAGGGCGTAGGTAAGGAAATGATTATAGTGATGAATCAAGTCTCAGGCTGGGGAAGAGGGAAAGAAGAAAGGAGAGGAAGGATAGCGGGAGAAGTAACTCTGAATCTGTTGGCAATCCACAGATTTCTAGAAGTGAACTGGAAAGATAGGCAGTGAGGAGAGTGGGATGCTTGAAACTGAGATTTTTGACATGGCATAGTCACTGGTTATCAATGTGATTACGAGTAGGGGCTGGAGTGGGGAGAAGGAAAGGTTTTGGGTATGGGAGTGATCAGTCCATGGGTGTGATTTTAGTGATTAAGGCAAGTTTTGGTGCTCTGTAAACAATCACGCAGGTGTTTCCTTTTCATATGCCAAGAGTCTTCTGTTTCTTGTTTTATTCTGTTTAAACAGTGCCTCAAATTGTAGATTGTATTGTTGTTCTGGAATGAAGATGGTTGTAAATAAGTAAATGGATAAAAGCAAATTTTGTTTAATCAGTACATGGCCTTATCTATGTCTTGCTTAGTAGTTGGTTAAGTTTCAAACATTAACATCCAAGCTAATGATCCCACTGCCCATTAAGCTATTTTAGTCCCAAATAGGTTCAATAAGGACTTTGTGTCATGTATGGTTTTATATATAGTACATTTCTCTGCTAACTCTGATTTCCCTCTTTCTCTTTTTATAGGACCGCAGCTGAATGCGCAGCTAGAAGGTTGGCTCTCACAAGTACAGTCTACAAAAAGACCTGCTAGAGCCATTATTGCACCGTAAGTTTTAGGAGTCTTTACTCAGAATGTTTCATATATTAATTATTAATATAGAGTAGTATCTACAGATGGAACTAAAACATTGAAAAATAAATGCTGTGTTGAGCTGAAGAAAGTATATTTAGTTATTTTCATAATTCCTTTGGCTTTCACTTTAACTGAAGGATAAGGAATTGGCTATTTTCTCGGGTGCAGTAATTTTAAAATTTATTTTTTGGTAATAAAACTGACTTTTAAAGCAGAGGGTGATTTGCAGTGCATAAACTTGGTGATTTCAGATTGATGTAAATGAGTAAGCTCTGTTTTAAATAATAAAAAGATATACTTTAATTTAGCTGACTCTTTCCTTATAATGAAAAAGTTGTGTTAAACATAATACCATGCAATATAGAGTAGCAACCAGATATTTGGGGAAGGTGTAGCTCTTTTTTTTCTTTTTTAAATAATGAAAAATCTGTGATTGTTTTGGCTTTGAATCTTAGAAGGCTTTCTAGAACTACAAGCTCACAAATACAGTTAACAGTGTGTCTGTATGTGATAGGAATTCACTTCATTTTGATTTGGTTTCCAGTGCTGACTTTCAAAACACATTTTTTAAAGCACATGTTAACTCTTTTCCAAGAAGAGTGAAGTTTGGAGTTTGTCCCAATTCTTTCACAGCAGTGTCTTTTATGTAACTTCTGTTGAGTTAGGTTTGGTGCCCTGATGAATAAAAAATAGTGAAAATAATAATAGCATCCACTTATTGAAGAGTATGAGCATTAAATATGTAAATACACACGAAGAGCCTACATTAATGTTTGGCACTAGGTATTTAATGTGTCAAACATTTTGTTAAGTGGTCCATTTATATGATCTAACTTGATTTCATTTAATAGATATAGGAGGCTGACTGTACCACTTATAAGGTATGTGACATACAAGTTACTTAATTTCTTATGCCTTTGTCTCATTGGAATATTAATAGTACCTCCATATAGTTTTTTGGGGATTGAGTTAATCTTTATAAACTTTTAGCATAATAACTTAGGCTATTATTTATTTAGTCATTCAGCAAATACGTACCCAGCTAAATGCCAGGTGTTCTTCTTAGTCCTGCTTTTTATTTCATTAAGGTGTTTTGGGGAGGTTTTATCTTGTTCTTTTGTTTGGGACATATTCCTGTTTCTCAGTTTAGTTGACTCTCTGTGTTTGTTTTTATGTATGAGTCTTCAAAGAGTGCCCTCCTGTAGGAGATGAACCTTATCTTTCAACCTTGCCCTAGCTCTTGGTTGTCTCTGAAACCTTTGTGATTGTCTAAGCAGCCTGATTTATTCTTGATAAGTCCCAGTTTTTGAAAGTGTGCCAAGATTTGTCAGTGTTCTGAAGGGGTCGGATCTCAGGCAACCCCTAGGTATAGGCTGATTGGAAGCCAGACCTTCCGGCAGCAGATTTTGAAATATGCAGATATATATAGTCCTGTGGGACTGTAGTTGTAAACTCTGTTGGCCTCCAGACCAGGTGGTCTAAAGGTGTCCTCTGGGCCACAATGGCAAAAATTAGGGCTTCAGGTGAGTGTATAAACTCCTTTCTTGGAGGTACTGGCAAATGTAGTGAGGCTTAGGGAGAGTGTAAAGATGGTGTCCCCTGGCCTACTTTCCCTGAAAGCACCTCCACAGCCTCCAGATGTGTGGCAGATGTGACATGTGGCCCTCAGGCTGAAGCTCTGGAACAAGTAAATAGGTCTGTTCCACAGAAAGACTACGGATGTGTTTCAGACTGCTTTGTGGTGCCCTGGAGGTGGTAGTCTGCCAAGAACTGTCTCTCTTCAATTGTTACAGCCCTGTTGGACCCAGGAACACAAGCCCCCCTGGCCACCAGAGCAGGTGATCAAGGAGTGTCCCCTGTATAGACTGCATGCACCTGCCAGCTTTAGCAAGGCCACAGGAGAGCTTTCACAGGGCTGTAGGAGAGCACAGGGCTGGGTTGCTCTGTTGGTGCTATCAAGGCAGAGGGAGAGCACCTTAAAGTCCCTGCCAGTGCCTCCATCCCTGGAGAGAGTTCCAACAGGCCCCTGCCCCTTTGATAGATGTTTTAAGATTAGCCGGTGAAACTCCTTCACATATAGTCTGGGCACTTTTCAAATTGCTGCTTTTGCGCTGGTTTCCAGGGTGACTGAGTCTGCATGTGAGCCCTTTAAGAGAAGTATCTCAGTTTCCTGCAGCATTTTGGGTCTCCAGGATGTGAGCCCTCTTGGTGTTCAAAGCCAGATGTTTTGGGGGTTCATCTCTCTGTTACAGTTCCCAAGGATTGGGGTATGTGATGTGGGGCATTAACGCTTCACTCCTCAGGGAGAAACTCTGGATTTGTGAGATTCCTCCTGATTGTGAGTCCCCGTGCCAAGGGTGGGGTTTTGAGGAGACTGCGTCTTGCCTCTCCTTCCCATCTTGATGTGACTCTTTGACCATTTGTTGCAAAGGAGCTATAGTTTTCAGGTCTTTTCCAGAGGGAATTGTTCGATATGTAGCACTAGATTTGGTGTGTCCATGGATGTGAGTTTAGGATCTTGCTCTGCTGCCATCTTGGACTACCCCCTAGTGCTGCGTTTTGAATAAACTAAAATTGCTACTTTCATGATGCTTATATTTTAGTACTTGGGAAAACAGACAGTAAACAAATAATTTCATAAAGGCATACATCAAAGATATTGTGTGTTTGGTTCTAGACCACTGCAATTAATGAATATGGCAATAAAATAAGTCAAATGAATTTGTTTCCCAGTATGTAAAATTTGTGTTTATACTATAATGTATTCTATTAAGTGTATAATAGCATTACATCTAAGAAAAACAGTGCGCATACCTTAATTAGAAAATACTTATTGCTAAAAAATGTTAACCATTCAGTGAGTTATAATCACTGATCACACATAGCTATAACAAATATAATAATAATAATAATTGTTATTATTAATAATAATAAAGTTTGGAATATTTCAGAAATTACCAAAATGTGACACAGAGACATGAAGTGAGCAAATGTTGTTGGAAAAATGGCACTGATGAACTTGTTTGATTCAAGGTTGCCACAAACCTTCACAATTCATAAAACAAAACAAAAAAACCAAACAACAGTGCAGTATCTGTAGCACAGTACAGCAAAGCACAATAAAACGAGGCATACCTGTGTATTCTGTATCAGGTGCTAATGGATGCTAAGAATAATAAAGCTGATAAGAGAATTTAGAGTGACAGTATGGGTAGGGAGGTGCTAGTTTATACAGGATAGTAAGAAAAAGTCTCCCTGATAAGGTAACATTTGAGCCTAAATAATACAAGAGAGAGGTTATGCAGATATGCAGGCAAAGGGCTTTCAGGTTGAGGAACAGCAAGTACAAAGGCTCTGCAGCAGGATATGCTTAGTGTATTTGAGGAAAAGCAAGGAGGACAGTGTAGCTGAAGTGATGTGTACAAGGGGAACAGTAGTGGATGAGATAGGCAGCAAGAGCTAGATCATGAGGAGGCTTTGTAGGCTCTTAAAAAACTTTGGTTTTTATTCTAGGTGATATGGCAAGTCATGAGAAATTTTGAGCAGAAAAGTGACATGACTTGACTTAGTTTTGAAAACAATTGTTCTTGCTATTATATGGATGGTCTGTTTTGTGGAAACAGGAAGTCGAGTTTAGGAGGCTTATTAGTACAAGAAAGAGATGACATAGTGGCTTTGTTTGGGGGCTAGTGGTGGAGGTGATGAGAAGCAGTGTACTCTGTATATATTTGAAAGGTAGGCCCAGTAAAGTAGAAGAAGAGTCAGGAATGACTCTTGAGTTTTGGCCTATGAAACTGGAAAGATGGAATAGGTTTTATACTGCTAAGGGACAGACAGGGGTAGAGGTGGGAAGTAGACTTTAAGGTGTTTATGTAGAGCCTAGGATTATATTTTGACCATGTTAAATGTTTGAGATGCCTATTAGGTATCTTGTAAGTGGAGAGTTCAAATGGGCAGCTAGATGTATGAATCCGGAGTACAGAGAAAGGCCAGGCTGTGTTGATATGTATGTATCACACTTAAGGTCTAAACAGGCTGTGGTTGCCTAGTGGGGAAAATATAGAGAAGAGAAGAGGTTCAAAGGCTTAAGCCCTTAGGCGGGCTAACTGTATTTAGAGATTAGGATGAAGATGAGCATTTGCAAAGGAGGTGCTGAAGGAGGATCGGTGGGGCAGGAGGAAAACCAAGAGTGAGTGGTGTCTATAGGAGGCGAAAGGATGAAAAATGTGTCAGGGAGGAGACAATCAGCTATCTCAAATTATGCCAATAGGTCAAATAAGATGAGGACTGAGAATTGAAGATTGGGTTTGACAATATGGAGATCACTGGTGGCCTTGATATAGACAATTTCTGTGGAGGTGAAAGCATGATCGCAGTGGGGTCAAGAAGCAGAGAGGGAAATAAAGTGAGGATAGTTTTGTTTTTTTTTAAAAGATTTTATTTATTTATTTGAGAGAGAGAGAGAGCATGAGTGGGGTGAAGGGAGGAGGGAGAGGGAGAGAGAATCTCAAGGAGACTCTGAGCTGAGCGTGGAGCCAGACACAGGGCTCAATCTCACGACCCTGAGATCATGGCGTGAGCCAAAATCAAGAATCCGACACTTAACTGACTGAGTCACCCAGGTGTCCTGAGGGTAATTTTTTTTTTTTTAAGATTTTATTTATTTATTTGAGAGAGAGAAAGTGAGGGCATGAATGCAAGCGACAGAGAGGCAGAGGGAGAAGCAGACTCTCCACTGAGCAGGGAGCCTAAAACAGGACTCGATCCCAGGACCCTGGGATCATGACCTGAGCTGAGGGCAGATGCTTAACTAACTGAGCCATCCAGGTGCCCCAGGAAAATTCTTTTTTTTTTTTTTAAATGGACTTTTCTATAAATCAAGGAAATGGGGCAATGGGAATATGTTGTCCAGTGAGAAATTTTATGTAAGGTGGGAGATATTAAAGTGTTTATAATATAGGTGAAATGATCCAGTAGAGAAAGAAAAATTGATGCAGGAATGAAGGGGGGAAGTTTGCTTAATCCTTGATTGGGTGAGAAACAATGGATTAATAATCATCTCTTTATAGTAACTCATGACATAGGGTCTATGTCATTCTCATCATTTTGCTGGTATTTGACTATTGTATGCTACCTTCCTAGTTAAAACTTGTTTCAAGTGTGGGAACTGTGCTAAATCAACATATAATTAAGTCAAGGTTAGTTATTCATGAAAATGCAGTTAGGCTAGTTTCCTTTTTATAGTTAGCTCTAAGTTGAAATTGGCAGTGGCCTGCGAAATGAAATGTTTGAGTCTAAGTTACGAATATATTGATTTGTAAAAGATTTCCAAGTTACTTTAGGTTTTAAAATGGGTACTTGAAGATAGTTTTGGCTTTGTTGTGCATGTTTCTGTTATATAGTGACTTTGTAGTTCTTTTTATGCATACATATATAATGCAATTTCAATTTTGTTAACATATGTAAACTTTAAATATAGTCAAGTGTATCTTATTATTATGGTTTCCAGAAGTAATTATTTTCCTTTCCAGAGGTGTGGATTTTTTTTGTTGTTGTTGTTAGAAAAGTAACAAGAAATATTTTATTGTTCTATAGGCGCAAAAGGGTCTTTGTTAAGAACATGTCTATTTAGTAATAGAAAACTTAAAATTTTAAGATTCCTACTTTTATTTCAAATCAAGTCTAGTAAAATAAACATATTTTTTTAAGATTGCATTGTTAAGTAATCTCTACACCCAACCTCGGACTCGAACTTACAACCCTGAGGTCAAGAGTTGCATGCTCTAGTGTCTGAGCCAGCCAGGTGCCCCTAAAATACATTTTAACTTTTAAAGAATTCAGTTCTCTAGGATCAGCTTTTCTTAGATTTTGCCTTCATAGGCATAAATCATGTAAGGGGAGCCTTAAAAAACAAATATCTCAGAACCTAGATAGCATACTTTTAAAAGTTCTTCGATTGCTTATTTGTATATTGATGTAGATTAAGTAGAATAATGTTGTTAAAGAATAAATATTGACCCATAAACCAACTATTGATCAATCTTAATGATTCTAATCCATGGGGCATATAGGCAGGCGGCAGGTGTAGTTGGGGAATTCAAAAGAATTTAATTTGATTTAAAAACGTCCTTTGGTTGAATTTAGAACAACTTTACTTGTCTTGAGGTATAGGAAGCAGTATGTTGCCCAGGGATATATATTGAAATGATCTCATGAGCTAGAAGTTCCAAAAACCTTCCTACCATGACTGCCAGACACCTTGATGCCAGAATTGTTGTTTATCTTGCAGTATGCAGGAGTAACTCAGCAACCCTTAGAATGGAGCTGTGCATTAAGTATGTATCACTTAAGAAACCTCTTATTGAATATAAAAATATAAGCAAATAATTGGGAGGGGGCTTACTTATACAATAAAGCAGATCCTATGGATGTTGAAGCTGGCCTCATACATTTAAAGTGGAGTTTGATTTGTTTTTAGTAGTGAACCTAGTAGGAGTAGTATGGAGTAAAGGATACTTTTACTTTTCATTGTGTACCTTTCTTTATTGTTTGACTTTTTTATACTCTGTGCATGTGTTACTTTTTTTTTTTAAGATTTTATTTTTTTATTTGACACAGAGAGAGAGCTAGTGAAAGAGAGGGAGAGAGAGAGAGCACAAGCAGGGAGAGCAGCAGGCAAGAGGCAGAGGGAGAAGCAGGCTCCCTGCTGAGCAAGGAGCCCAATGTGGGGTTCGATCCCAGGACTCTGGGATCATGACCTGAGCCCAAGGCAGACGCTTAACCAACTGAACCATCCAGCGCCCCTGCATGTATTATTTTTAACATTAAAAACTAGTTTAAAAAATTTAAGAGGTAGGAAACATTTATATAGAAGACCAGTTTACGTATAGTAAAGTATACCTGTTCAGCTCTACTGATGTATATGGTGAGACAATGAATCTTCATAAATCATGTAGTTAATTTAAATTATTGGAGATGTGTAACTTGTTTATTTCTAGTCCTTGTTTATTTTAAGCAGTAGGTTATTCATGGCAGTATCTCAGGTCCTGTATATTCTAGCAGTAAAACGATCTGGATATGCAACATTGTAGTTAGTTTATTCTTATTTGACTTGAATAACTTTAATAACTTCCCTTAGTTCATAATATTGTTTACTTAATATTTGTGAGATTCTATTTTGTAAAAATAAAATATTCTGAATAATGACTTTCTAACCTGAACATTTTTTGGGATATAATCATCTAATATTTTTCTATGAAGCAGGAATCTTGAGGGCCCCTGAGGAATGCCTATGAAAATAAAAGGACAAAAGACGAGGTGCAGCGAAACAGAATGGAGAGTTGCAATGTGAGGCTGCTGCTTCTGGAAACTGCTTAGAGCGAGTTGTTGTTCAGGTGGATCCCATGTGCTCACAAGTGTTTTTTTTTTTTTTTTTTAAAGATTTTATTTATTCATTCGACAGAGATAGAGACAGCCAGCGAGAGAGGGAACACAAGCAGGGGGAGTGGGAGAGGAAGAAGCAGGCTCATAGCGGAAGAGCCTGATGTGGGGCTCGATCCCAGAATGCCGGGATCACGCCCTGAGCCGAAGGCAGACGCTTAACCGCTGTGCCACCCAGGCGCCCCTCACAAGTGTTTTTAAATTTAGTTTCTAGCTTTCTAGATCATAGTTTACCTTAAGTATATCTTGTAGACTTTTCTTATTGCTGCAGGAGATAATTTCATCTGGTCCAGTCTTCTCATTTCATCTAGTTCACTCTTTTTATTTTGCATTTTTGTTGCTATTAAGTAGAACTAAGACTATGAGAACCTGATTTTGTTGAATCCAAGGGTTTTTGTTGTTGTTGGTTTTTTTTTTTTTTTTTAAAGATTTTATTTATTTGACAGAGATAGAGACAGCCAGCGAGAGAGGGAACACAAGCAGGGGGAGTGGGAGAGGGAGAAGCAGGCTCAGAGCAGAGGAGCCTGATGTGGGGCTCGATCTCACAACGCCGGGATCACGCCCTGAGTCAAAGGCAGCCGCTTAACTGCTGTGCCACCCAGGCGCCCCTGTTGTTGTTTTAATTGTTCTCCATATCCTCCTTGATGAAAAGCCTCTCATAGAATGTGTGGTAGACTTTTGGTATTCACACTTTATGCTATTCACCTGTAACCTTGAAGGTCTCAGAATGAGCAAGTGAAAGTCCATGTCATTTAGTAATTGGTAATTTTCCTGACATAGGAATTTAAATTATACCCACACTGCAAGGTTGCTTTGTGGGAAACTGTCATTTAACCAGTGAATGACCGTGGACAATGGCCTTGCCACCCTCGTTTGATTGCAGTTCTGTGTGGGGCACAGAAATTCTGGAAAGTAAGGAGCTAGACTTGGTGATATAAATGGTCTGCTGTGAAGGAGTAAAGGGAGAAGCAAAATCTCCCTGTGTTACAAGAAGGATCAGTTTTTAGAGGCATGGTTTTAGTCTAATGAGAAATGATAGATATTAAAGTATAATTTTGAGTTTGCCTTCATTGGGGTTACATTGGGAACAAGAGTGACCTGGAATAGCAGGGATGACTTTGCATTAAGGTTTCAAGAGCCTGTGAAATACTGATTGGGATACACTTTTACAATGTATATTCGATTATCTGCAGAGCTCACATTTTCATTGCTCTTCTCACTATAATGCACAAAAGAAAACAACCTTAGATGTTTCCTTAGTAAAGCCTCTTTTATTATGAGTGATCCCTTAATGAAACCTTGTTTCCACATATATTTAGAATCATAGATTCTATTAGCAAGAGAAAGGTCTAGGAGCAGAGGATCAGTGGAGAGATTTGATGATTATTACCATGGCTCTCTTCATTACCATGTATCTGGGCCAGGATAAAGGAAAGTACTAGAAATTCTTTTCTTTGGCTATGATTGTGGTCCTTTCATGAAGCAGAGTTTCTCATGATGTGGGTTAAGAAGGATGGTACACTTAATGATTTTTTTAAAAAAATACTCTGTACTATATTCTGTTTTCAAGTTAAGACTCTCTCTTTTTGCTGAAATCATGGAATCTGAGTTCTATTATAAAACATATTTACCTCAGTTAATCATGCTTTCAAAACCACCCACCTTTCCCTACAGTCTTACAGGAAATATGGTATTCTTCAGTTTTTAAGGTTGTTGATTTTCCTACTGCATGGAAACCTTCCCTTCTTCCTTAAAATACATAGAGGTCTCTTATGATGGTTAAGAATGGGTTCTGGAACTCTACTGCCTACCTTTAAGTCCTGGTGTGGCCACTTACTATTTGTGTGACCTTGATCAAATTTCTTAACCTTTCTGCTTTAGTTTCTTCATCTATAAAAGAAAAATAATAATTCCTAACTCAAAGGGTTGGTGCAAGGATTAAATGAGTTACTGCTTTGAATTATGTGGATGCGTGACACAGAGTAAACTTTCAGTAAATGTTAGTTATTACCATTATCATAATTATCCTCTTCCTCATCCACACTCTACCTACTTGGTCACTAAGGTACGTCAGTTTTTCTTTTTAGACTGTAGAACATTCATGTCTCATTTCCCACTGGCACTGGGACCTTTCTAGACCATGACAGTTGCTACCTCAGGCCACAGTTTCCAAGACAGCATCAGTACTTTTTTCAGTACTAGACTAATAACAGTTTTATATTGTCACTACCCTGCTCTGGAGGGTACAGCGGTTTTCAGTAACTTGTTTTACCAAGCCCAGACTTCTCTGTCTGACTGTGTGGCTTCATGCTACTTCTTGTTCCACTCAGGCCAGTCTCATATTTTCTCACTTACATCAGACACTTGGACATTTGCTCATGTTCTTCCTTCAACTTTTATGCCCTTCCTTTGTGCCTTTACCTCTCTACTCTTAGTATTTCTATTCTACCAATACTTTAAGAACCTAGTGTTTCTTTCTTTTTTTTTTTTTTTTTAAAGATTTTATTTATTTGAGAGAGAGATGGAGAGTGAGCCAGAGAGGGAGAGAAGGAGCACGAGGAGGGAAGAGGGAAAAGCAGACCCCCTGCTGAGCAGGGAGCCCGACGCAAGGCTCAATCCCAGGACGTTGGGATCACGACCTGAGCCGAAGGCAGATGCCTAACTGAAAAAGCCACCCAGGCACCCCAAGAACCCAGTGTTTCTTTTCTTTTCTTCTTCTTTTTTTTTTTAAGATTTTATTTATTTGACAGAGAGAGACAGCGAGAGAGGGAACACAAGCAGGGGGAGTGGGAGTGGGAGTGGGAGAAGCGGGCTTCCTGCTGAGTAGGGAGCCCGATGTGGGGCTCTATCCCAGGACCCTGGGATCATGACCTGAGCTGAAGGCCGATGCTCAACGACTGAGCCACCCACACTCCCCAGAACCCAGTGTTTCTAAGACGGCTTTCTGGCTTTTAAGAACTACGCTTGGGGTAGGAGCAGGATTGGTAAAACTGGGAGATATTCATGCTGGAAAGACTGATTGAAAGATCAGAGTATGGACTCAGGGTCTTTAAATTCAAGAATGGCAAACAAGAACTGAAGTCTGAGAAGCAGATCTAAGGTGGAAGGACCAGTTTAAACTATAAGGATTTGGACGTGGAAGGATGGGATATGAGTGATGACTGAGAGCAAAGCAGTATTGAAAACATGAGATGTCATTCAGGTTTGAGACAGACGAGGACAGGTCCTAATGGATCAAATGATTTTTAAGGTCCGCATGACTGGGCAAGGTAGCATATTTCTGAATTGATAAGGGAGAGCGAGTTATGTTAAGATCAGGAACAGCTGTTAGGAATCTGAAGTAGTCAGTATTGGGGAGTTGGAAAAGATTGAGCCCCTGGTTTGGCTAGAATATCACGGTCAGAAAAACTGAATGTACTAAGCCATACAACAACTTACATTTCTTCTGGCTATGATTAGAACTGGGTTGTGAGGATATTGCTATACTGAAGCACCTTGATAGGCTCTCTTGCCAGGGGTCTACAGATAGAGTGACTACCATTAATCCAACCAATAAGGCCTTCAGTGATTTCAGTGTGCTCAGTGTAGGTCCCATATTACTTAACTCTTGATTAAGCATACTGCTATTGCTGTGATTGACTTATGTGAATCTCTTTTTCTCCATTTATAGTTTAAGCTAGATCAAATGATGACCCTTTTAAAAACAGGGCTCTATAGGTGGTAGGATTAACATATAGCTGCATGTATTTAAAGTGTACGGTTGGATACATTTGAAATATGTGTACACCAGTGAAGCCATCACAATTAAGGTAATAAACATATTCATCAAACTCAAGTTTCCTTGTGCCCTTTTGTAATTCTTCCCTTCTGTACCTCTCTGCCTCTTCTTTCCATCCACATCCATTGACTTATTCTGTGTTGCTACAAACTAGTTTTTATTTTTTAGTGGATTTATACAGTATGAACTCTTTTTGTCTGGCTTTTCTCAGCATATTTCTTGTTTTTTTATCACCTTTTTTGCATAATTATTTTTGAGTTTATCAGTAGTTCATTCCTTTCTCTTGCTGAAGAGTATTCCATTGTGACTACACCTCACTTTGTTTATCCATTCACCTTTGGGGGAACATTTGGTTGTTTCTAGTTTTTGACTGTTTCAAATAAAGCTGGGATGAACATTTGTGTACAAATCTTTGTGGTTGTATTGCTATGAGTTGGAAAGCTGGATAATATGGTAGGAGTATATTTAACTTCTTTTTTTTTTTAAGATTTTATTTATGTATTTGAGAGAGAGAGACAGCCAGCGAGAGAGGGAATACAAGCAGGGGGAGTGGGAGAGGAAGAAGCAGGCTCCCAGCGGAAGAGCCTGACATGGGGCTCAATCTCAGAACTCCGGGATCACACCCTGAGCCAAAGGCAGACGCTTAACGACTGAGCCACCCAGGCGCCCCAGGAGTATATTTAACTTCTTAAGAAATTGCCAAACTGTTTTCAAAATTGGTTGTTAACATTTTACATTCCCACAGCATAGCTTGAGTTTCAGTTCCACATCCTTAGCATACTTGGTATGGTCACTCTTTTTAATTTTAGCTATTCTGCTGGGTGTTTATTGGTAGCTTTTTGTAGTTTTAATTTACCTTTCCCTAAACGATATTGAGCATTCTTTCATGTGCTTATTTGCCATCCCAGTATATTCTGTGTTGAAGTATTTGTTCATATCTTTTTCCTATTTAAAAAAATTATAGTAAAATATACATAACATAAAACTTACCATCTTAGGCATTTTTATTTTTTTAAAAAGATTTTTACTTATTTATTTGAGAGGGACAGTGAGAGAGAGAGAAAGAGCATGAGAGGAGGGAGGGTCAGAGGGAGAAGCAGACTCCCTGTTGAGCAGGGAGCCTGATATGGGGCTTGATCCCAGGACTCTGGGGTCATGACCTGAGCTGATGGCAGATGTTTAACTGAGCGAGCCACCCAGGCACCCCAACATTTTTATTTTTATTTTTTTAAAAAGATTTATTTATTTATTGGAGAGAAGAGAGAAAAAGAGCGTGCATGCATATGGGGGGGAGGGGCAGAGGGAGAGGTAGAGAGAAAGAATCCTCAAGCAGACTCCCTGCTGAGTGCGAGCCACCCAGGCACCCCCCCCCCCATGGTACAGTTTAGTAGCATTAAGTACATTCATGTTATTTTGCAGCCAATTTTCAGAACTCTTTGTCTTACAAAATGGTTTCCTAAGTATTGGGTTTGTTTTGAAATTTCTTTACATATTCAGATATAAATCCTGTGTCAGATATATGCTTTATAATTATTTTCTCCCAGTCTGTGTTTTGTCTTTTCAGTTTATTGTGTATCTTGAAATCAGTTATGGCAGGAATGAATTACTCCACATTAATTGACAAATTGCTACAAATCAGGGCTTGATTTACTATTTGTTGTCTATACTTAAGAAATGGGGAAAATGTTAATAATGCAGATTAAACTGAAAATTATGTTGTGTCTGTAGCTCTTACATTATAAAAAGTGTAAGAAAGTATGGAAGGAAATATTCCCTCTAATACTTGAAAACTGTTATCTAATCAGCAGAGAACTCATTCAGGTCAGACGTATGTCTTCATTGTTCCACCCTTGTCAGTTGCAACCATCACTTGGCTATGAATATAAGAATTCAGCAAAAATCAGTGAAAGCATTCTGTGACAATCAATTGACTATGTGGAATTTACGATAGAATTACATACTTTTCATTATTTGTAAATTGTGTGGTACATATCTTTTTATCTTGGTTAAGTTTATATTAAGCTTATGTATACATGTAACATTTTTTTTTCTGCAGAGACAGTTGTTCAATGTTTACCAGCATACCAGTGGCCACACACTAATAAGTAAGCGTCAGGAAAATGTGTCTAAACTCATGTAGCTTGAATGAGTCAAGAAAGAAAAATGAGGTTGGGAAACAAAGTCATTCCATAGGTGATAAGAGAATGAAATCTAATTCTGAGAACAAAATATGAAAGGGATGCGTAGTAGGGAGAGAAGATGGAAGGCACAATACACAGAAGGCCAAGTCAATTCTCTTATTACTAAAGACACAGAAGAAGTGAGTCATTTTCTTCTAGGAGTTTTATGGTTTCAGGTCTCACAGTTAGTTCTTCAGTCCATTTGGAGTTTATTTTTGTATATGGTATAAGAAAGTGGTCCATTTTCATTCTTTTGCATGTAGCTGTCCAGTTTTCCTAATACCATTTGTTGAAGAGACTGTTTATTCCCTATTGTAAATCCTTGCCTCCTTTGTCATAGATTAATTGACCATATAAGCATGGATTTATTTCTAGGCCCCTATTCTGTTCCATTGATCTGTCCTATTTTTGTGCCAATACCATACTCTTTTAATTACTACAGCTTTGTGGTTTATCTTGAAATCTGGGATTGTGATACCTTCAGCTTTGCTCCTCTTTCTCAAGATTGCTTTGGCTATTTGGGGTCTTTTGTGGTTCCATACAAATTTTAGTACTGTTTTTTCTAGTTCTATGAAAAATACTGTTCATATTTTGATAGAGATTGCTTTGGCTATAGAAACATTTTTCTAGATATCTTTTTAGGCAAGGGAAATAAAAGCAAAAATAAACTATTGGGACTACACCAAAATAAAAAGCTTTTGTACAGCCAAAGAAACCATCAACAAAACAAAAAGTTAGCCTATTGAATGAGAGAAGATATTTGCAAATGGTATATCTGATAAGGAGTTAATATCTAAAATATAAAAGAACTTCTACAACTCAGTAACAAAAAAACCAAATAATCTGATAAAAACGGGCAGAGGGCCTGAGTAGACATTTTTCCAATGAAGACACGCAGATGGCCAATAGACACACTGGAAAGATGCTTAGCATCACTAATCATCAGGGGAATGCAAATCAAAACCACATTGAGAAATCACCTTACACCTGTTACAGTGGCTAGAATCAAAAAGCCAAGAAATAACAAGTGTTGGTGAGGATGTGGAGAAAAAGGAACCCTCTTGCACTATTGGTGGGAATGCAAATTGGTGCAGCCATTGTGGAAAACAGTATGGAGGCTCCTCAGAAAATTAAAAGTAGAGGGGCACCTTGGTGGCTCAGTTGGTAAGCGTCTGCCTTTGGCTCAGGTCATGATCTCAGGGTCCTGGATCGAGCTCCTCATTGGGCTCCCTGCCCGTGTGGAGTCTGCTTCTCCTTCTGCCCCTCCCCCAGCTTGTGCACGCTTTCTCTCTCTCTAATAAATAAATAAATAAATAAAATCTTAAAAAAAAATTAAAAGTAGAATTGCCACATGATCCAGCAATTCTACTACTTGATATTTACCCAATGAAAATGAAAACACTGATTTGGGAAGATACATGGACCCCTATGTTTATTGCAGCATTATTCACAATAGCCCAGATACAGAAGCAACCCAAGTGTCCATCAGTATAGATGAATGGATAAAGAAGATGTGACACACACACACACACACACACACACACACACACACACACAATGGAATATTAGCCATAAAAAGAATGAGATTTGCCATTTGTGACAACATGGGTACACTTAGAGGGTATAAATACCAAGTGAAATAAGTCAGAGAAAGACAGATACAGTATGATTTTACTCATATGTAAGATGTAAAAAAAAAATCAACAAAGAAAAGAAAGAGACAAAAAACCAGACTATTAAATACAGAGAACAAACTGGTAGTTGCCAGAGAGGGAGAGGTCAGTGGGATGATGGGTGAAATAGATAAAAGAGATTAAGAGTGTACTTCCTGATGAGCACAGAGAAACGTATAGAATTCTTGAATCATATATTGTTTACCTGAAACTAATGTAACACTGTATGTTAATTATACTTCAATTTTTAAAAAGTATAAAAAATAAAAAGAAATTAGATAAAGAAGGTGAGTTGTTGTAGGATATTTGTTTTGGTCTGATTTGACTTGCTCTTATTGCTGTAAGCGTCTGCTAATATTGAAGAGGAATGTTAAAAACTCGTATATTACTAGTATTACATTAGCAACTTCAAGTAAGCCTTGAATAACTAAATTTAATTGTTCTTAAGACCAAAAAAATTACAAAATACTTTTTAAAATTTAAAATTGGAACATAGAACAATTATGTGTTCTCTGTTGCCTGCTAGAGTTTGTGTCATTAGTTACATTGCTTTTTTATCTATACACTCAATTCTGTCATGTTTACCGTAGGTATTACATTTCTTTCAAAAGGTTTTTTCTTTTGAGAATATCTTGATTTTGAATCTGATGACTAACTTTAAAAAATATTTTGTTTTGTAGCCATGCAGGATATACGTACTGTGGGTCTTGCGCTGCTCATGCTTACAAACAAGTGGATCCATCTATTACGTAAGTAACACAGTCTTGTTGAAGCGGGACAAGGTTGGGAATTATGTGCACTTTGTCACAATAGTAATTTGTTTCGGCATGCTTATTATTATATACTTGATTTCACTAGGGATTTAACTTTTTATATATTTATTATACCTTATATAGGTTATAAAAAGCTTTCATACTGTTTTTCATTGAACATTTAATTTTTATTTTTGATTTTGTTGGTAATACATTTAATTCTGCAAATGTTAGAAGGTTAAATGTTTTGGTTTTTAATTTTTTTTTTTGCCTTTGGGAGGTGAGCATCTTTAAGAATGCAAAGCGCTTTGTTCTATGTTAATCATTTTGTAATTTAAAATTCTTTATTCTACTTGTTAAATTGTGGTTAATGAAAGAAAGTAATTTCTCATTGGCACAATGAGGTAGCTGAATTATTTTAGAATCTGACAGTGAATTTCATATGGCATTTGAAGCATGTTAGCTCTTAATTCAATGAGAGCTCTGAAATTAGCTTTAAAAATTTTTTCTGGCAGATTGAGACATATTAAGTAATATACTGCTCTCTAAAATAAGTTTGTGAACTTTCAAAAGCTTCTGCTAGAAATAGCCACCCAAATTACTTAATTTGCTGACCAGCATTTTATTTAAATCATTAATTCACAAATGTGAACCAGTATCAGGCTCTAGTCTATATGCCAGTTATACACACTGTACGAATAGGTAAAACCAACCACCTTAATTCTGTCAAATGTTGTTAGGTTTGACTTGTGTTAGTAGAGGTGAAGCATAAACATTCAAAAGAAGTAACTCACAGCAGCCCTGAGTTTAAAAAGAAAGTCTCTCCCCACAGTCTAATCCTTTGCCTTTGAGCAATTTGTTCAAATTTTCAAAACAAAAGAGCTGTTCTTTTTTGTTTTTATGTCATGTGCTCTTTGTTGGAAATTATTTTTAGTAAGTTTTTAATGATAAATAAAATGATAGTGTTGCCAAATTGATGAGGTTTTGGTTAGCCCTGCCTCATTTATGATGTTTTGAGGAGTGTCTTTTTCTTAATACATATTTAATATCCAATTTCAGGTAATTTATTTCATGAATAAGAACAAAAATAAATTAGATTGGAAAGATTTTCAAAAGTTTACTTCATTTCGGCCTATAAATAGCTATAATCAAGGTTAGTTAATATGACAGCCTTTTCCTAACCTATTTGATGATGCTATTTTCTAGAAGGTGCTCCTGAATTAAGTGTGGCTTAGTAATATGTAGACAGATATAGAACCTATATTGGTAGATGCAGAAAGCATGTATTAAATAAGTTGATAGAAAGTGCGAATGGAATGAAAAAGAGAAAAAGAAAGAGAGCCAAAGACTAAGGTGATGATAAAAGAGGTGAGTGAAAAGAGAGGCGAATGATGTGTGTAGATGTGATCAGCTTATTTTTGTAATTAATATATAGTAATTGAATTTTGAATAAATAAATCTGAAGGTTTAAGCGTTAAAAATAATTGACAGTCATAGCTATATTCTCTTAAAAGTGGCCCTCCTTGAGACTGGCAATGTTTCAGAGTCCTTTGAGAAAATAGAGAAAGAACATCTTTCTGGGAACTATGAGAAGTTTAGAGAAAAAATAACAGTCCAAGAGAGAAGATTAAATTCTCTGCCACTAGCTTCCATTCTTACCTTCCACACTAATCCATTCCCTACATGGATCATCTCTTGTACTGTCTTGTACTTTGAATGGACCTTTTACCTTTGTGTTATTTTGTAATATCTTGCATGAAACATTTAGAAGATATTTCTTAATTGAATTATGCATATCTTTGAATGTTGACATTTCATCATACAGTGCCAAAAAATCACATTTGTTAATATCACCACGAATTTCATCAGAAATATCTCTAATTATTGGGAAGCTGTCCATCTCACAGTGATAGAAGTTTTGCAAAAGTCCCATTTTCACTTAAAAGCTTCAGTTATGTCTTGGGCAATGTTTTCTTTGAAGTGGCAGGCCCATTTTGTTCATTTTCTAGAAAATTTCTGCCAAATACCTAAATTGGAATAGCCATAATTTGTCCACAGTCATTTTTCGAAGTAAAAATTGTGTTCCATGAAAAAAAAGTCTAGTTGAGATCATTCTCATAATCACACAAATGTTTTCCCCAAGACATAATTCTGCATATAGTAAAAGTGCTTTATGCATTTATCACCACCAATTTAATACATTTTGTCGTACAGAATATTTTTATAAAACTGTATTCAGAGTTCAAGATTTAATGAAAGTAAGTGAAACTGGCCTAAAAAAAACAACAAAAAACCTTGGTGTGGGTGAAGGTAAAAAATACATGACTAGCAGTACATTTTGATTCCATTACCTTGATCACAGTTCTAATGTGCCAGTGGTTTACCCAGCCTCATTTTTGTACCATAAGTACAAATGTCAACACAGTGGAAAAGGCAAATAAATTCCTGATTATTATGAAAATACTTTTGATTTTGTGGGATTCTTGAAAGGGTCTTGTGGAATCTACAGTTCACAATTCAAGAAGTGCTGGGATACAGGGTGATTGGATTTAGATTATGGGTGTTGGGGAGGGCATTTCTGAGGAAGTGATTTTTAAGCCAAGCCAAAGGAACAAGAGCATTTGTGAAGGCTTTGAAGGAGGCTGAGTTGTGTTCCAGTCATCAAGGAACTTCAAGACCAGTATACGTAAACTATTGTGATCAAGGGGTGTTGGGGGGCAGAGTAATGCAAGATGGGGCCAGTGCATTTGAGACTTTAGAGCCCATTTTAAGGAGTTTAGATTTTATCCTCTGATTATGAAAAGTCATTGAAAACCTTTTAAACAGGGGAGTAATGAGATCTGATTTATGTTTCGAAAGGAGTACCTTGGTTGTTTAAGGAATATAAAAATTGATATTTTTTAAGTAAGTTCTTTCTCATATTTATCATTGCAAAGTCTTTTCTTTTTACTAAAACTTTAATTGAAAACCTGGAACTCAGGATGTACTTAGATAGTAACTTGATTTTGATTCCTAACTTTCAGAAAGCCTTTCAGGGTAGAAAAAAGAGCAAAAGTAATCTTCTTTGGGGCCACATGACATTTAATTTAGTTAAAATATCTCTACTTGCCAGGAAACATCTTTAAAAAATTACTTGTATTCCATTATTTAGAATAAGTAGTTGAATATTTATGAGGGCAGATTCTCAGGTAACTTATTTATTGGTTGTACATACTACTTTTCATAGTAAGTAACTCCACAAATGTGAATTCTCTGGAGGTATTATATGTAAACTACATTTATTTCTAAGAGAATACCTCTTGACTGTTTTCTGTTTTTTCATATTAAGCTTTTTTTTTTTTTTGACATGTGTGACAACAGTGGTGATGTGCTAATATTTATCAGTTATTCATTTAAAGGCAAAGCACTTTGCAATTAATTGAAGGGAGAGAAAGCGTCATTGCTTCCAATGCCTATATTACTCATTTTTCTCCAAAATATTCCTGTGGCTTTGGTGTTTATGGATCTAGCAATCTAGTCCCCCTAAAAGAAAATGCATTGTATTTTATTTACATTATTAATTTTCTTTTTGTTAGTGTATAGCTAACAAAGAGACTCATTGTGAGATTACTACTAATATGCACTTTTTTTGGCCTCCTTTTCAATGATGTTTAGCCTATTTTTGGTTTATTTTTGGGTTTATCACTTATAAGGATTTCTTATTGATGTGACTTAAACCTCTTTTTGCATATGAGTGAGTTTCTATTAGACTGGAAGGAATCGAGTACACAATTGGCTAATTCAGATGGTGGAAACTCTTTTCTCCACCAGTCTTATCTTTTCATCTACGTTGGGTGGAGGGGGAGGCCAACAAAGTAAGTCTGGTATTTCAGGGGACAATTAGGCTTTCCAAGCTGACCTTTGGTGTTTATTTCTGGAGTAGTGCTCGTATTTTAGTCACTATTAGAATCTTGTTACACTTACCTAGAAATGTATCTGTGTCTTGAGTTTAAATTGATATTTTAAAAGTCATTTCATATTTTAATTATATATGCTGGATTTCCTAGGAGTGTTCTGATTTTAAATATTCTGTGCCTCTGTCTTGTCATAGAAATGCATTCCTCAATCATAAAAATGCCTTCTTTTTCATACTTTGTTCTTGGTTCATATAATACTTGTCCTTAGGCAAGTCACCTAAACACTCAACCATTATGTATGTCCCTCATTAGACTTTGATTCAAAAAATTGTGATGATGATTATGTACTGTAAAGATAGAACATAATGGCATCTCTTTTGTTCATTTAGGAATCTAAATTTGATTTGATTTTTTTTTTTTTTTTAATGGCTGTTGACTTGCTCATAGTGGTGATGATAAGAAGTGAGTATTGGCAGTGGGGGAGGGGGGGATGAAAAGAGAAAATGGTTTTGACTAGAAATGGCCTGTAGATGAAGTCTTATGTTTGCTATCCCTGATATCTTGAGGAAGTTTTGGGATTCTAAACAGAGAATTCTCTTTTCCTTATCCACATCTTCCTTACTGTCCCTCCCCACACCACAGCAAGTAACATATAGCAGACAATACGTTAATTTTCTTAGCTGTAATTGAATTTTATGAAAATAAATATATGCCTAAGCACATTCCTTGGCTTGCAAGTTTTTGATATGAAAGAACTAGCTCATGTCTCAGTCTTTGTCCGTTAATCAAGCAATGAGTAGTAATTAATTTTTTCTAGGTACATAGCTTATCGTCTATTCTCTTCTTTCTCATAGTTTTGGTTTTTCAAATCTAGTAAGTTTTTATGTGTGTGTTGGGGGAGATTTCATTCATTTGAATCTGGGAGAGCAGAGAAAATGGATAGTTTTGGAATTTAGATTGTAGTGATGTTTGAGATAAAATGAGGGGAAGTTAATTTTACTCTTGATGTCAAGATAAAGGGATTGTAAAGATTTAAGCTATAGTTTAGCCCAGTTCTTTTCTTTAGCTACAGTGCAAATAACACATAATCAAGTTTCTTTGTCTTTGAGAATGACTTCTATCTACTTGAATGGGAACAGAGAAAGCTTATTATACAGAATTTTTCTCAACAAGAATCCTCTTTTCTCTGCTATGGTAGAAATGTGGAAATAACTTTATCAGAATGGTTCTTTGTAATGATACTTTGTAGGGAGTTTTAGACATTATACTGTCACATGTTTTTCTTAAAGTTGTGGTAGATCTTATGAGGCAAGTTTAGAATGTGTTATAACTTTGAGATTTTATTTATAGCTGAAATGTTTAAATTCAATGAATAAAGCTATTGAAAACCTTCTGTATCCTAGGCATTCTGAATGCAGAGATGACTTTAATCATAGCAGTTGATTTACTCTAGATCAATAAATCAGTAACTAGTATGCCCAGGTGTTGAAAATGCTGCTTCTTCTTCTTCTTCTTCTTCTTCTTCTTCTTCTTTTTAAATGGTTCTTTTAAAGGCCTTCCAACAAAGAGACAAAGATAAGGAACTGAAATTAATTAACTGAGGAGCAAATCAGTTGTGGGTATATTAGTTTGCTAGCACTGCCATAATAAACCACCACGAAGTAGGTGGCTGAAATCAGAAATTTATTTTCTTTCAGTCTGGAGGCTAGAAGTCCAAGATGAGGGTGCTGGTAGGGTTGGTTTCTCCTGAAGCCTTTCTTCTTGGCTTGCAGATGGCTGTCTTCTTGATGCCTCTCTGTGCATGTGTGCCCCTAATATCTCTTCCTCTTTCTTATAAGGACATCAGTCATTGGATTCAGTCCTCATCTGAATAGCCTCCTTTTTACTTAATGATCTGTTTTAATACCTTATCTCCTAATATGGTTACATTCTGAGGTACTGGGGTGGAACTTCAACATAAATTTTAGGGGTACATAATTTAGCTAATAGTAGGTAATGAAATCAGTCAAGAAAGAAAATGGTGCCATGTGTGATTTTTAAAAATTACTTGTTTTTTTTCCCTTTTATTTAACAAGATTTGTGTAGAAGTACAATTGTTCTGTGCTTTTTGTTGTATATCTCCTAGCCGGAGAATTTTCATCCTTGGGCCTTCTCATCATGTGCCCCTCTCTCGATGTGCACTTTCCAGTGTGGATATATATAGGACACCTCTGTATGACCTTCGTATTGACCAAAAGAGTAAGTATATAGAAATCTTATAGCTTTTAAACAGCTAAAGATTTTTTTAAAATAAGAGTAAGTTAATTAAAAAAATTAAAAATACGAATATTATAAGTAAAATCTCAGTTTTAAAGATAAAATTGATTTCAACTTATTTGCAAAAAGCAAAAACAAAGAAAGAAGATCTTCTATATGCCTAAAAGACAACTAGAGTTTTTTTTGCCAGCCACAAAAATCTGTCAGGTCTACTAGTCTCCAGACTGTTTATATTACATGTGTATTCAGGGAAATGTCTTATACTCACTGTACAATGAGACAAGAAATTAGTACCCACAACAACTTGAAGAAAGATTCTGGGCATGTTAGTCTGACTCTATGTATATCACTTTCCTCATTGTAAATAGGTCATGGTGATAATGCCTTTATTTCTTCTCAAATGACTTTTATGGGGGGGAGAAAAGTGAAACTCTGAAACAAAGGTGCTTCATAAATCATAAGCGTATTTTATTTTTTTAACATGTCCTCTTATTTTGATATATATTTTCCATAGGATTCCAGAAATCACATCTTTTATTTAGTTGTGTCTCATTTTATGCATTGAATGTGTAAATTAAAATCTTTTGACTTTATAATAGTATTTTTGGAGGAGTGGGGAGTGTATATATATACACAACAGTACAGAGAATAGCATAACAAATATTCTTGTACTTACCATCCACAATTGACTCAGAATTTTCCCCTTATCTGAACCCTCTGCTTTCCCAAAAGCCGTCTTCATGAGCTTGCTTTGTATTCTTTCAGTGCATCACAGTATATTTTAAGTATGTTGGGTGCTTATTGTTTCAAGGAACCTTGGAACAAATTCTTCTGTAGGATGAAAGAAGCCATTTGCAAAATAGACAATCACCTCTTTTTTCCTTATTTTTTAGGCCTAATTTTTCATAATTTGGGGTTTTAATTGTTACCAAGTATTAGTAATTTGTTGTTGGGATAATTTTTACTAAGTAAACTGGAGTATGACTAGCCTTATTACTCCCTGTGATGCTTTTAGGGAACACACTTTATTTTTAAAACCTTGTTGGGGCATTCAGAACATTTTGGTTTTAGATAGCATCCTAATGAAGGAATGGGTGATTTTTAATCAGGTATAATTTTGCAGAAAAAAAGTCATGCCATCATTTGTTTGTTTCTTTGATATTGGTAAGCCCATTTAAGGATGTAGTTATAAAAATACTGATTCTGTTCTATGATAAAACAAAAATATTCTTATATCACCTTTTTTACGTATTAAATTTCATCTTTTTCTTATTATATCATATCTATTTTTAAGTATAATTCATCAGAAGGGTCTGAATTACTAGATCATTTTAGAGTTATTTATGGCATGGTGCTATGGTGAATTTATGTTCTGGTCTGTCCCAGAAGCTTAATTTTTAATTTTGAGGAAAATAGCATGCTTAATAGGAATTTTCTGTTCTTTGTATGGCAGTCATCTGAGATGGGAAATAATAATCTCATAGATTTTATCATAAAACAAAACAAAACTTAAAAACTATATTATTAACCTCATGAGTAGGTAGAGCAGTGGCTTTGCTTTACTTTGTTTTACTTTGTTTTACAGAGCATGTTTTACTAGGAATTCAACTGTGTTCTTGTTGGCATGTGCTGATTAAAGTCAGGGAAAAGCTTAGACCCAGAGGTGATTTTAGATGTAATAAAAAGAACTGATGAACGTTTTAAATGATTATTTTTATATAACTGTGTAACATATGAAAATGCTGAGTAGTCATCACATGTATTATTGCTTTGGTATGTAAAAAGCTAGTTTTTCCTTCTTTTTTAAAGATGAAAATGAAGGAGAATATTGTGTGGTACTTCTGTCTCTTGCGAAAGCATGTAGTTTTTTGTTACTGAATAGAGTCTCACAGAAAAAGGATATACATTAATGTATTTGTTTTACTATATTTTGAAATCTCTTTAGTTTACGGAGAACTATGGAAGACAGGAATGTTTGAACGCATGTCTCTGCAGACAGATGAAGATGAACACAGTATTGAAATGCATTTGCCTTACACAGCTAAAGCCATGGAAAGGTATATTGATTAATACAAGAAATCCCAGAGAAATCATGAGTATTAATTTCTTTGGAATTATTTTCACTGGGTAAAATAATTATTAGGATAAGGAGATTTAAAAATTTTTTTGTTACTTGAGGTGCGGCGGCTCAGTCGGTAGAGCCTGCAACTCTCAATCCCAGAGTTGTGAGTTTGAGCCCTACATTGGGTGTAGAGGTTACTTAAAAATAAAAATCTTAAAAGAATTTTACTATTTGAAATGATATAAAAATTTGAGATTGGATATTTCTAATGTGGATTGAAGTTGGTTTTGAGTAGTTTGCCTATAAAGGCTGAATATGTGAATCAACATGGTTTTTTATTAGGTGATAATGTTTTAAAAAACATCTGTGTGTGTATGTGTATTCGAGTGGGATGTGTGTGTGTGTGTGTGTGTGTCTATTATTTTATTCATTTGACATTTATCTCGGAATAACAAATTCTTTTATGCTATAAGTAAATAATCATAAAATTTTAGATTTGGAAGTAACATTGGAGCTCATTTATTTCAGCCTTATGTAAAGTACATGAATATTTTTTATGATATGCTTGATAGATTATTATTTGCTACTTGCTAAAGGTCTTCCAATGGTGGGATGCCCATAAGACTATTAAGTAGGATAGGACAGGGACAATACCTATTTTATTCTCCAGTTGTATCCCACGGCCTAGCAAAATGCCCATTACCTAGTAGTCATTAGTTTATTTTGTAAAAATGAAAGAATTTTTTAAAGGCCTTTCTTCTTTTAGGGCAGTATTCAAATGAGAAAGTCTTCCTTTTGTAGGTCACATATGTCTAATTTTTTCAACCATTGCCTTTACATGGATTTAATATTCCATATAGAGTTTGACTAGTTCTAAATATGGTGAGATTATTCCTTTCCTGGATCTTGTCATTATATTCTCTTAGTAAAATACATGGTGTATTATATAGGTTTACAGTAAATATTTGTTAATTAAATGTATTAATGAAGTCCAAGATCACATTAACATTTTTCGTGTTAATATGGCTTACTTGCTATTGGCTAATATACTTGTGGCCAGCTAAAGCCCAAGGCTTTTTCATACAGTTCAGTTGGATTATTTTCTCTTTCGTACTTTGGTTTCTTTTTAACCGTCAGTTACTAGGTTTAATTTTTTCTTGTTGGTTTTAGTCTATTATGGCAGTCTTTTTGGATCATTTCCACCCCTAATTCTGTTATGAAAGAGTTATTTAACTTCTCTCAGTCAACATCTATTCATGATGATAACTATGATGCATTGTATAAACCTGAAGAAGTTTCTAAAAAATCAGTGTGATATTAAATTATAAGCAGTATAATTTTAGGTTAATTGTGTTTTACCACATTCTAATCCTTCAGAAATTGTTAAACCAGTATAAGCTGTTCATTTCTTGGAATGCTAGTATAATCAGAACATTCCATTCTTCAATTACATAGAATAATAGAAAACTTTTGTTATTTCTTGAAATGTTTGCATATTTTGTAATGAGAAAATATATTTTAGACTTAATAAAGCCAACAGTATCCTTAAGGAAGTTTTAACAAAATAATATTTTTGTTATTTCAAAAGTAAAACATGTAATTTTGAAAATTTAGGAAAATAGAAACTTAAAATCAACCAAAATTCCTGTTCATAATTCCCCCTCTATTAAATAGTGTTAAATAGCCACTATTAAATATATCACTTCTCAAGAGATCTTCCTTCTCTCCCAGATTGCATTTGTATCTCTAATACTGACTCTTAGAAAGTACCCAGTACTTTTCTTTTGTAGTCTTTGCTGCACTCACCACCTGTATTAGTTATCCATTACTGTGTGAGAGATCGCTCCAAAACTTGTGATTTAAAATCACAACTATTATTCTGTAAATTATTGCTCACAAATTTTGGGTCAGGAGTTTGGGAGGGGACACCTTGCTCTGGTCCATGAGATGTTGACTGAGGTAACTTGAATGGGCCTAGTGGATCCAAGATGGCCTTGGTGCTAGCTTTTAGTTGAGATACCTCATTTCTCCTCTAGGTGATCTATTTGTTCATCATCCAGGGCTTTCTCTCTTCTTGGCTTCTCTCTAGAAGGATAGCCTGGATTTCTTTACATCGTGATTTAGGGTAACCAGAGAACAAAAACAAAAGTTCTTAGCCTCTTAAGGCCTTGGCCTGAAATGACACAGCATCATTTTTATCATATTCTCTTTTTCAAAGCACAAGACAATGTTAGCCAAGATTTAAGGAAAGGAGAAATAAATTCCACTTCTTGATGGGAGGAGTAGCATGTGTATATTCAGGAATTGTTGGTAGCCATCTTTGCAGATGGACTGTATCACAGTACTTTTGATGGAAAATTCAGTGTCTCTCTAACACATAGTGCTCAGTCCTCCTAAGATGCCCAGAAATCTCATTCAGTTAGGACCTCAGGTTCAAAGTCCATTACCTTATGATCTGCATTAAGTTGGGATGTGGATGAGGCTCTCTGGGTACAGCTCTTCTTGATTTGGATACCTGTGAACTAAGAAGACAAGTTTTACCCCACCCCCACCTGCCATTCACTCCATATACAATCTTGAGGCAGGAATTAAAAAAAATTTTTGAAGATTTTATTTATTTATTTGACAGAGAGTGAGAGAGCACAAGCAGGGGGTATGGCAGGGTTGGGTGGGGGAAGCAGGCTCCCCACTGAGCAGGGAGCCTGATAAGGGGCTTGATCCCAGGACCCTGGCATTATGACCTGAGCTAAAGGCAGACGCTTAACAAACTGAGCCACCCAGGTGCCCTGAGACAGGAATTCTTAGCCACACAGTAGATATTCCCAGTGGAGAGTGAAAGAATGGGAAGCATATAGCAGCCTCTGGTCCAAAGCAATTCTGAAATCTAAGGGAACAGAGAATGTTCTTTGATTAGGGCTTGGTTCTGACTTCTGGTAATGGCTTCATAATTCCTTACTTTTCTCAGCTCTTGGCTTGGTTTTTTGGGTTCTTGGCTCTACTTGCTGACTCATTTTTGCTTCTCCATGAGAAATGGGCCTTGTTTACACCTGAGCAGTCATTTCTGTCTGCTTTATGTATGTGGCAGTTTGAAAACTTAAAGGCCTCTTTTCATTTGGAACAGTGTTTATTTTAGTCTAAACTGTAGAACTCCATTAATGTTGTGGGTTTTCTGTATATCAGATAATAAGCTCTGACAGTAGTCACATCCATGGTTCTATCAGTGACAGGACTCTCTCTACTTTGCATCCCAGTTTAGGGTCCTCTAAGGTTCTTAGAAGCCCTTTTGCCTACCTGAGAGAGAATGTAAGCCCTATCTTATTAAGTCTTTCTGTCGTCTTAATAAAGGATTTTACAGATGAGTTTTTGATTTGATGATTGTGAGCCTATAATTTATTGGGAGTGCTTTGGATTTGATCTTTGTCTTCATGTTGTTTCTTTGACAATCTTTTGCTATCTGTAGAGGCTAGTGATGAGAAACAGTTCTTTTCCAACCAAACAACTCTTGGTTAGAAATATTTCCTTTAAAATTCTGCTTGTAATTCTTTAGCTCGTGTTTTCTTCTTTTACCTTCTCATACTTGGCTATTAAGAAGCCAGTGACACTTTGAATATTTTGCCTGGAAATCTTCTTAGCTAGATCTAGAGGTTTGCGAGGTATATTTTTAATGTTCTAAGTTATTATACATGTGATCATTATGCTAATTGTTCTGCCAGTATATCATATGGGGCCCTCTTCTTCTGGCCTTATATAGCAGTTTCCTTATTGCTGTAACAGTGCTCTGTCTCCTTTTTGCCCTTCCAGCTTCTGCCTGCCTCAGTGTCTTCAAAGCCAGTGTTTTAGGTTTCTGTTCCAGTAGTAACCTTTTCAAGCACTGCTTTTTATCTCACATACTTATTGTAGCATAACCAACCACCTCAAAATGCCTATTTTTTTGCTGTGACTCTGTGAACTAGAAATTTGGTCAGGGGTTAGTGGTGGCAACTTGTCTCTGTTTCATCTGCTTCCAGTTGAAGCAGGCTGACTTAGGCTGAAGGCTCTAGGGCACCCTCACTTCTTGTCTGAGGCTGCGATGCTGGTTGTCTGTTGAAGCTCCTTCGTTCTTGTCTCGGTGCTCTTCATCTCCACCTGTTGTCACTTATCCTTCAGGGCCTCTCTCTGAACAAGGTATCCCTCTCCTCAGATAGTTGTGGACTATCATGAAGTACATGGCAGTTCAGGGCAGCCAGAAAATAAAACTAGAAACTTTCAGGCATCTTAATATCTGGGTTTGGAGCTGGCACAGTGTTACTTAGGCCACATTCTCCTCATCCAGGCAAGTCGCAAGGCTAAGTTCAAGGAGAGGGAGAAAGAGACTCTCCTTTTGGTGAGAGGGGTGACATGGGCATTCAGAAGTAGGAGGAATTTTCAGGGATTATACTTGAAGACAGCTTACTGTAGTACCACTGTAGTTAAATAACCATTTTGATGATTGCCTGCATATGTCTGCCTTCCTTGGTAGTTCCCTAATCTGCTTCCTGCATGAGGACAGCTAGTCTTCACTGTACTTTCTGTGCCTAGCTCAGGACCTGGTACACAAAAAGATTCCTGTAATTAATTGTTGAATGAATTAATAATGATCTTCCCATAATTAAATATTAAATATTTTCCCCAAAATGAGGTCAAATGTTCCTATTAACTGTTTCATATTATGAATATATTTCCATGTAATTTTTATTCCTTTTTATTGAGTATACATAGAACTTTCTAGAATATGGCTATGTAATACTTTAACCAGTTGACCATTTAATTTTCTAACTTTTCTTTCATTTTTTCACTATAGTCATTACAGATTTTTTAAATTAAATACCTAAGGTATTATTTATAATTCTATGTGTTATCTTAAACAGATTTAAAAAATAATATTCATTAGAACTTTTAAAAGAAATAATGAGTAGTATAACGGAGAAAACATGAAATGACCCATAATCTCCTTGCTTAGTTAACCCTATTGACATTAAAAAAATACTTGTACAGTACTGTACATGGCTTGAAAATGTAAACAGCATCAAGAAGTATAAAATGAAGAGTTAAAGCCTCCGTGCTTCTGCTCAACCTGTGTTCATATGGTAGTAAAAATTGTTGTGTATATACTAACATATATGTGCATATGTTTGTATTATCTATATAAGATTTATATATAGACATACTTATTTGTGTAAATTAAAACATGTATACAAGAGATCATGTCTTACAAGCTTTATTTTGATCCTTTTTTCCCATATATTATCTTTACTACTGAAATGCATAATAATTTCTACATTGCTTATAATTGTATTGAAGAGAGTTAGGATATGTAGAAACCATCTATCTTGAAAAAAAAAACTAGTTAACTCTGAAGATTAATAGCACTGGATCCCAGCTCTTCTTTTTTCTTGCTTAGTTCCCTTGAACATCCCCCCACATATTCCTTTGGGGTATGTTTTGGGTAATTTGTTTTGGGTAATTTATATGCAGTAAAATGTACTCTTTAAGGCATAGAATTCTATGAGTATTGTCAAATTTAGAGTTTTATATATTCATCACAGTCCAGATATGAAATAATTCCTTTGCCTCAACTTCACTATTTTTTGTTCAGAAAAATGTGCAGAGTACTTAGTATGCTTTAGTAGCTTTGAAAGTGTTTCATTGAGAAATATGGCACTATAAAGCCATTCATGTTCACTGTGAAAGTATCATCATTATCTTCTTAGCCATTTAATACTTTTTGTTACTGCTAATAGTTTGGGACATAGACAACTTGAAAGTACAGTACAGTGTATTTAAATGTGTTCTATCTTCTGCTTTAGGTTCTACCAGTCTTACAAATTCAGTGTGGTTAGGATTTGATAACTCTTGGAGTACTTAGACTATTATTAAAAAACAGCAACTTGATTTTGCACAGTTTACTCAGATCGTAAAGCTGCAGTCTTGTAATTATTACTTTTATCTATATTGATTATATGTTTGAGTTCTCTTGAGTGAGAACTCTACTATAAGATGGCTTTGTATGATATTAAATAATATTAACTGGACAGTTTTTGCTGTTCTGAACATCTTGCATTAGTATGGTACATTTGTTATAGTTGATGAAGAAATACTGATACATTACTACTAACTAGGTCCATAGTTTAATTAGGGTTCCCTTTTGGTGTTACATAGTTTATGGGTTTTACCAAATGCCTGAAGTCCTTGTTATCTACCATTATTAGTACCATACAGAATCATTTCACCGTCCTAAAAATCCCATGTACTCTTCTTGTTCATCCTCTCCCACTACATTCCTCCCAACCATCCCCTGGAAGCCACTTACCTCTACTATCTCCATAGTATATAGTCATATAGTTGGAATCATACAATATGATTGTATGTCATCTAATTGGAATCGTACAGTATGCAGCCTTTTCAAGTTGGCTTCTTTAACTTAATAATATACTTTCAAGATTCCTCCATGTCTTTTCTTGGCTTGATAGCTTATTTCTCTTTATTCTGAAGTATATTCTATTTTACAGATGTATCACAGTTTATTCATTCACCTATTAAAGGATTATTGATATAGTTGGCTTAGTATCTCTCATATTTGTTACTGCTTTCTATTTATTGCCCTTGTTCTTTATTTCTTTTTTGTTTTCTGTTATTCTGCCTTCTGTGGTTTTAATTGAGCATTTTATATGATTCCATTTTTTTCCTTCTCAACATATCAATTATAGTACTTTTTTAAAAAAAAACTTTTTTTAGAGGTTGCTCTAAAGTTTGCAACATGCATTTTCAACTAATCCAAGTGCACTTTAAAATAAGACTGTACTGCTTCACAGATAATGCAAGTACCTTATATCAGTATTTCCAGTTTGTCCTTTCTGTTCCTGTCATTCATAAGCTATAATTACAACATATTGTTGCTATTAGTTTTTGAAGAAATTGTTGTATCTTGGATCAATTAAGAATAAGAAACATCAAATGAAATAAACTAAAGATGTTACTTTATCTTTATTTCTTCTCTAATGTGCTTTTTTCCCCTTAAAGTAGATATGAGTTTCTGACCTATATCATTTTCCCTCTCCCTAAAAAACTTTTTACTAGTTTATAGCTCTGATTTTATTCTCTAGTACTTGCTATTTTGTGTTGAAAAAGGAATTCTTTACCACCACCTCAGGAATACATGAGAGACTCCTTTTATGATATTTCTTTAAGTCACAAATAATGTATTTTATATATGGGGAGTAATTAAGTAGGCTAGTAAACAAAACTCCCCCAATGGCAATTCTCCTCCCTTTAGTTTTATTAGTTAATTTATGTAAAAAATTTGGTTTTAAGATGGTTTAAGACATTTCCTCTCAAGTTTTAAAAATTTTGGTTAATATGCATCTTTCACATGTTACAGAGCTACTTAACTGTACTAACCTGTGTGCAAAGAATGACGGGGAATAGCAAAATAAGCAAACATTGTGTATTTCCTTAGCATATAGCGTGGTAAGAAAGATAAGAAATGTATATAATTAGATGTAATATAATTCAAAATGTATTAAGTGCAGTTGAAGAGTTTATGAGATCCCAAAAAGGGGATGTGGGAGAAGAGAGATATACATAGGGGAGCACACATGTGGCTTCATGGTATAGATAGCATTTGAGTAGACTTGGAAGATGGCTGTAATTTTCACAGAGTGGGGCAGGTTTCTGTGGGAAAGGGAGTTCTGTAAATACAAAGTATAGGAGTAGGAAAATGAGGGACTTAAGAATGGAAAGCTATTTACCTTAGCTTAAGGAAGTTGCGAAAAGGCATGCCTAGTAACGGAGGTGTATCTGTAGATGTAGATGTTTTTGTTTAGGCTGTGTAGTTAGAAAACGTTTTCTTATATATATGAATATTTTTAGTTGGCTATTAGTCCTACCACTTCCTGTTATCTTATACCTTATCCAGCTTTTAATGCATATTTAATACCAACCTGGAGCTGGAGGCATTTGGGTAGGTGACTATCTATAGAAACAGAGTAAGAGGGGCTGGATTAGGAAGTTGGAACAGAAGGTTGGGACCATTTTATAGAGGTCATTGAATGTCATTGTAATATATTTATATTTTATTCTGTGATTGGTATAGAGCTAGTAAAAGTTCCTCAGCAAAGGACGGGCATGGTTAGAACTTGAAATCATAAGCATATTACTCCTTTTTTCTTTTTTTTAAGTAGGTTCCACATCCAGTGTGGGGCTTGAACTCACAACCCTGAGATCAATAGTTGCATGCTCTACCGACTAAGCCAGCCAGGTGTCCCAAATATTACTCCTTGATGGTGTGATGGTACAGTGAAGGATGGATTAGAGGTGGAAAAGATTATTAGAAATAGTTTAGTAAAGAAATCATAGGGCTTTGAACTAAAGTAGTGGCGGATGGGTAGCAAACTGAGCAGATTGTGGGAGACATTTGAAGGTTAGAATCTATAGAACTTGGTAAATGTTTCTGTGTGGGGGAGTAACATGATTTTAAGAGCATGCAAAAGTGAAAGGCCTAATAGTATGCCATTATCAGAGATGGTAAAGCCAGAAATAGGTATAAGTTTAAGAGAATATAGTGCATGGAAATGTTGACTTGTTCCTAATAAAATATGGGAGTTTATAATTTTGCCAGTAAGCTTAAACCAGTTTATGATAAGATTATCTTGCTTCAGAGGGTTGAGTAGTACCTGAAATATGACTGCCCTTATGTAAACCTTTTTTCTCATTATTCTTACTCAAATGGAAATTAAGAAAGATAACTAATTACCTTTGAAAGTCATTTTAATAATCTGATTAAATTCACTTAATTGATGAAACAGCAAAGACTTTATAATGACTTAAATCTTAATCTTAGTCGTCATTGACAGCTAGCTTGCCTCCCCCTTTCCCCTCTTGCTTCCTCCTTCCCCAGTTCTTTGGTTCTGCCTGATGTTTTTTTCTGGATTTTTTTTTTTTTTTAAAGATTTTATTTATTTATTTGACAGAGAGAGAGAGAGAGCCAGCGAGAGAGGGAACACAACCGGCGGGGCGGGCGGGGGGGAGAAGCAGGCTACCAGGAGAGTAGGGAACCCGATGTAGGGCTCGATCCCAGAACCCTGGGATCACGCCCTGGGCTGAAGGTAGACACTTAACAACTGAGCCACCCAGGCACCCCTTTTCTGGATCTTTTTATTCTTTCTTTTAGTGAGTCAAAGTATTCTGTACAAAGTCTATATACATGTCTCTGTGGTCTGAAGGTGAATTTGATCAGAAGGAAGAGAAATTATTTTTTATAAGGCTCCCCTAAAACTCTGCAGTTATGATTTTTTTATGGCACTTTGCCTTTAACACCTGTTCCAGGGGTTCCACCACCAACCTTACATTTGAAGATTCGTTAGAAGGACGCACAGCGTATTCATGGTTATGGTTTATTGGAAAAGATAGAATATACAACAGGACCAGCAAGGGAAAAGGACACATCAGGCAGAATCTGGGGGAATCCAGGTGGAGGCTTTCAGTGTTCTCCCTCTCATAGGATGGGCTGAATAGAACGTGCTTCCTCCATCAGTGTAAGACACGTGCAAGTTCCTGCTTTAAGTTTCAAAATCCAGGATTTTGACTGGAGGCTGATCATGTAGGGACTCTCTGCCTGCCTAAATAGCTCCAGCTACTGAAATTCTAGACTCTCAGAAGGAAAGTGAGTATTTGCCATTTTGTTTTCATTTTGTTTACAGTCCAGGCCAGCTGGTACGGAGTCCCAAGTGGGTAAAACAGCCTTAATCAGCATAAGGAAGGAACACCGAAAAAGCCAAGGGCTAGCCTTTACAAGCAGCCTCTTCTAAAAATTGCTGCAACAGACCTGCTAGGGTAGCTCTCCTGCAAGATTCCCATTCCTCTTTTCCCAATTCCAGCCTGCCATAAGTTTCTGACTCACTTAAATGCCGTTCTAACGCTTCTTATATCTAGGGTTTGTATTAGATCTTAAAATTCTTCTTTTCTTTCTGATTGTGGCCTCAGTCAAGGTCCTTGGATACTAGAATGTAGATTTTTAGTGCTCTGTGCCTTCAAGAGTATTGGGGATATAGTAGTATTTGTTTTTAAAGCGAGTGCTCCTCTCTTGATTCTGGGATTTCAGTTCTTTTTAGTCTGTTACACATCTTGGATATATTAATTTTCTGCAGTATGGTTTAAGGTATAGGACAGAAAAATAAGAGATAAAACTTTCCTCTGCATTACGGAAGTGCTCATTAGAGCCTTGTAAGTAAGGTAAGTATTATTAGCTCTATTTTTGCTGATGACTAGATGGAGGCTTAGGGTAGTTTTAGGTAACCTGCTGCAGGGATCACAGCTTGCAAGGGGCAAAGCTGGATTTTCTTTTTTTTTTTTTCTTTTAACAGCTCTATTGAAGTATGATTTACATCTTATAAAATTCACTCATGTAGGAGTACAACTCAGTGATTCTTAGTAAATTTATAGAGTTGTGCAATCATTCTCATAATCTAGTTTGAGAATATTTTTATTACACAAAAAAGAAACCTTGTGTGCATTTGAGGGCAATTCTGGCTCCGACTCTTTTGTTTTCTTTTGTTTTTTTGTTTAAAGATTATATATTTATTTGAGAGAGAGAGAGAGCATAAGCTGGGGGAGAGGCAGATGGAGAGGGGAATGCAGACTCCCGGCTGAGCAGGGAGCCTGATGTGGGGCTCCATCACAGGACCCTGGGATCATGACCTGAGCCTAAGGCAGAAGCTTAATTGACTGAGCCATCCAGGTGCCCCTCCGACTCTGAATCTTAAGCAACCATTTATCTGCTCTCTGTCTCTATAGATTTATATTTTCTGGAAATTTCATATAGATAGAATCATATGAAATGTCTTTTGTATCTATCGTTTTTCACTTAGCATACTGTTTTTGAGGTTCATCCATGTTGTAGTATGTATCAATAGTTCATTCCTTTTTATTGCCAAATAGTTATTATATTATGTGAATATGCCATGTTTTGTTTATACATTCACCAGTTGATGGACATTTAGGTCACTTCCATTTTTGGCTATTAGGAATAATGTTAAAAAGATTCTTGTACAAATCTTTATATGAACATATGTTTTCATTTCTCTTGAATAGATACTTAGGAATGATGTGGCTGGGTCGTATAAATCTATGTATTAACTCTTTCAAAAACTGCCAAACTATTTTCTAAAGTGACAACACCATTTTATATTCCAGCAGCAATGCATGAAGGTTCAGTGTCTCCCCATTCTGGCCAGTACCTGTTATTGTCAGTATTTCTGATTATAGCTATTCTGATAGATGCATAGTGTAACCTCATTTGGTGTTAATTTGCATCTTTCCAGTGACTCATGATGTTGAACAACTTTTTAGTGTGGTTATTAGTTATTTGTATGTCTTCTCTTGTGAAATGTCTGTTCATATATTTCGCCCTAGTTTAAATTTGGTAATTTGTCTTTTGACTGAGTTGTAAGAGATTTTACATATTCTAGATACAGGTTCTTTTGCTTTGTTGAAGAGCAAAAGTTTTTGATGAATTCATTTTATTGTTTTTTTTCTTTGTGGATTTAGCTTTTGATATTATATTTAAGAAATCTTTGTCTAATTCAGGGTCACAGAGATTTTCTCTTCTTGAACAGGAATCAGCAAACTATAGTCTGCAGACCACATCTGGCCCACAACTTGTTATTGTAAATGTTTTATTGGAACATAGCCATCATACCTACTCACTTACATATTGTCTGTGGCTGCTTTCTTTTACAGTGACAGTTGAGTAGTAATGGAGATTGTCTGGCCCCCCAAACCTAAAATATTTACTTTATTATTTACTTTATGGACCCCTTAAAAAGATTGTTGCTGACCCCTTTCCGGAAGTGTTATTATTTTAGCTCTTATAGTTATGTCTGTTACCCAGTTTGTGTTAATTCTTATGTGTGGTATAAGGTAAAGGTGTAAGTTCACTTTTTTTTTCGTATGGATATTCAGTTATTCCAGTACCATTTGTTGAAAACACTATCCTGTAAGTAATGAGTCATTTTCCTTTTGCTGCTTTTAAAATTTTCTCCTTGTCTTTGGTTTTCATCGGTTTTATTATAGTGTATCTAGATGGGGATCTCTTTGTGCTTATCCTACTTTGGGTTGTTGAGTCTCTTGGAACTGTAGATTAATGTTTTTCATGAAATTTGGAAAGTTTTCAGCCATTATTTCTTCTAATAGTTTTACTGTACCTTTTTTTGGGACTCCCATTGTGTGTATCCTAGTATGTTTGATGTTGTCTACAAGTCTCCAGTGCTGTGTTTGTTTTTCTTCAATCCTTTTTTTTTTCCCTCTCTACAGGTTGGATGATTTATTTTGTCTTTAACTTCACAGATTCTTTATGTAATGTTTTCAGACTATCCTAGTAGATTTTTAATTTCATTTGCTATACTTTTCAACTCTAAAATTTCCATTAAAGCTATTAAATTTTTTAATAGCTTGCATTTCTTTGTTGATATTTACTACTTATTTAGTCATTGCCATATTTTAACTTTTTAACGCATAGTTTTTCTTGATTTTTTTGAACATATAATAATTATTTTGAAGTCTTTGCTAAATCTGGTCCCCTGTGGATACAGCTTCTGTGGGCTACTTTTTTTCCTTTTTCCTCTGAGAATGTGTTACACTTTCCTGTTTTTGTGGCTCATAATTTTTTCTTAAAACTGGACTTTTAAAATCTTGTATTATAGCAACTTAATTCTGGTTTTATTAAAATTTTCTGCAGGTGGTAGTGGTGGTGATGGTGGTGGTGGTGGTGGTGGTGGCTTCATTTGTTCATTCATTTATTCACTTTTTTAAAAAAGTAACTCTGTTGGCCTTGTCTGCAGAATTTATCTCTCCCAAAATTGTGGCTACTGATATATCTCCTCAGCTTTTAAAAATTTCTTATAATTTCGCTTTCTAGAGTTCACCTCTGTGTCTGCATTGCTTAGTGCTTAGCTAATGATTGGTTGGAGGTTGTGATTGAACACCTTGAGCCAGGAAGGCTTTCATCCTCTGCTGGTGTATTGGGTATAGTTTGGGAAGCATATTCAAAATTTGGGCCGTTTTCTAGTTTGCCTCCTTTCCTTTCTTTTGGGTCTTCCCTGGTCTGCCAGTGTGTGCACGTGGATTTCCAGTCAGCCTGGGATGTGTGATGTTGGTTTCTCTCAGGTTTCCACTTTCCCTTGGGCGTGCTCTCACCCTCCTAATTAGCTGGCATTTTGGGGGAGCTTGGAACTTTATGGGTATTTCACCTGCACATATGTGCTTGCTGCCTTCTAGTCAGACGGGTTTATGTGGAGGGCATCAAGCCTTTTCTCGGAATATGTGCATTTATCGGGTCCCTCTGTGGCTCTCTCCTTTCCAGAATCTCCTTGTTAAATTTCTAGGTAGTCTTCAGGTTTGTGACTTGCCTCCACTGGTACAGTATTCTCAGGCTACAAAAACTACAGGCTTTTCTGCTCGTTCCTTCAAATCAAAGTCGGCTCTTCAGCAGTGAAGCTGCTGGTTTTCATGGCTAATCTCACCATGTTGGTAGAGTGGGGCAGGGGAATGGAGGTAGCGCCTGGTAAGATACCAGACTCCTACTGTTCTTCCCAAGAAGTTCAGTTATTTTACATGAATAAACTATTTTTGTTGTGTTTTTTTGTCTTTGGTTAATTTCTAGAGCACAAAGTGGGTCTTTTTTTTTTTTTTTTTGAGGGTGAGATTTTGTACACCTTCATTGGGGAAGACCAACTTGACAACTTGAATTCTAAAATCTAGGAATATTCCATTTCAAAGCCAAATGCTCTTTTTTCTAATTCATACTTTGTGGAAATACAGAACAACAAGTATTTTTTTTTTTTTTTTGAGAAATGACAAGGAGGTGGATGGATCTTGATTCAAAGCTTAGATTTCTAAGTAGTATGAGCCTTTTTACCTTGGTATAGATAGATTTGCAAGCTGAGGCTGAGGGTGAGTGAATGGTTTGGTGGCTCTGTGGAATAGTAGACATGTATTATTTCTTTAGAATGAGCCAACAGTAGTTGACAAAGTACTTTCCCGGTAGTGTTTCTCACTTTGTAGCAATTTTAGAAAATAGATATTGTAATTTTGATCACTTTATAGATAAGGAAGTACATTTTTAGGTTAGTAATTTACCCACCCTCTCAACTTTTATTATGTGATGAAGATGGTAATTGAACCTATTTCTTCTGACTTCTTGTTTTTTATACTCTATGTAACTATGTCCCTACCATGTCATAATTACATACTCCTTGATGATCTTAGTTTATTTATATGGATAGTACTTGAAGTTAGAACAATTCATAACAATCTTCTTGAATTTTTACTAGAGCTCAAATTCTTTCCTTTCAAATGATAATCACTCTTAACTTATTGAAGAGCCCCTATTCGTTCATGCAGTTGTTCAGCAAACTGGTAAAAGAGTCAGAGAAAGAGACATTCCATGGCAGCTTCCTCTGCCAGCTTCCTCTTTTTTTCTTACTCCATAGATGCAGATTCTGCCCAAGAAGCCCCTGCATTGCAGAGGGACTGGAGATCTGTATGATCTGTTTATTTCGCAATTGACAAGGGTAAGGGGGTCTTCATGGGGGAGGTGCTTGGGTGCCCTGAATTTAGCTTTATGAAGCTGGGCTAACACTTATTTTGGGAATAAACTTAAACTTAGTATTTTTAAAAACCTTTTTATGAATTCTGTTTGTCCTACATCAGTTAAGTGTCAGATTATCATATTAAAAAGCATTTATTATAATGGTGATTTTTTTTTTTTTAAAGTCCTGTTCAGAGCAAGTCAGACAAACATGATTCACGCTTCTAAAATTCCAATCTGGGATCACTTAGAATATAAATAATATTGAATATATGTAAGTAAAATTTCACTGCAATGAAAATTTTAAAAGGTTTTGGATGAACGTCTATTTCTATAGCCCATCATAGTTATTCTCTATTAATCTGCTCTGTTCCTTTTCCATAAATCTGTCAATCTGTAGCGTGAAAAAGGGACTTGTAGATATGTCATAAACATTATGGGTGGGTGTGGTGTCTTTTTCTTGCTGCTAGAAATTAATACCTACTTCCTTGAATTCTGTGTCCACCCTAGATGCCAGTGAAATTTGAGTTTTATCTTCACACTGTCCTACATCTGTTTATTAGTGTAGGTATAAGGAGCAGTTGGTGTATCTTATGGGAGCCAAGATTAAGTTTTGTAGGTCTCACTTAGCAGGTTTATAAAGTGCCAGAAGTGGTGGTATTTATAACAGGATAGGATTAAAATATTGAGGAAGAGTTTAATGCTCTTTTAAAATTGCAGAAGGATTAGGCAGGTGATTGTAGCTTTGATGGGTAGTTGAGAAGACTTGACTTGGTGATGGTCTGATGGGCTTATTTTTATATTTGAGGATATTGTTATGCCTGGTAGTAAAATAGCTTTGTTTACCTAAAGAAGTATTGTACATTTCTGTAATTTAAATAGATATTTTTAGTATTCTGTATCTCTCTTATTTTTACATGGTCTTCTTTAAACATCTAATTTATAGATTAAAAAATTCAACAGTATGTATCTTATCCTTACCATTATTTATAAATGTTCCACTTTTTAGTGCCAACACATTGGAAAACTATTTTTATTCTTATACTTCTTAAATGACTTTTTTTTTTTTTCTTCTGTTTTCTTTAAGCCATAAGGATGAGTTTACCATTATTCCTGTACTGGTTGGAGCTCTGAGTGAGTCAAAAGAACAGGAATTCGGAAAACTCTTCAGTAAATATCTAGCGGATCCTAGTAATCTCTTTGTGGTTTCTTCTGATTTCTGCCATTGGGGTAAGTTCTAGATTTTAACATATCATGGTAGATAATATATACTTGTGGTTAATGCTATCTTTTCACTCTAAGCTCTGATTTTCAGTTCCTTATCACTTCCCTTGGAAAGTTTTACTTTTAGCTGCAATGTTTAAAAGTGAATAAAAAGTCTTTTAAAAAGGATCAGATTATGGTAGTGGATTATGGATACATTTCCAAAGGCGACTGGTATAATTGGATTCACACTGTGAGGGCATCCTTGCTTAGCCACTTACATTAGTGGGAGTTAAGATCTTTTAACCCTGTTTCCAGGTTGAGTTGTGTGGTAGATTCTCTGAAGTTAGTTTTTTCGTAGATACAAGAAATGTTCTTCTTTAGAAGGTAGAAGAGCACTGTGTGCTATGCCAGTCCTTTTCCACATTTCTTTTTTTTTTTTTTTTTTGTAATTAGCGTTTTTTTTTTCCTTTCTATTTTTCCTTTGGTGCTTAATTTTTGCCATCAGTTTAGAGCTACCCTCCAAAGTATGTAACATGTTGGCTATTAACATTGTGGTCTTCATTGGTAATGATTTATAAGGGTAAGGACTCTTAAGTGATTTTTGTTATTATTGTGAATAAAAAGAATAAGGAAACTTCACAGTGAATAACAGTTCATAAAGGAAGACATTTGTGGACGCCTCTTTGAGTAAATTTTATTTTTTGATTCTTTGAATACAACTTGCTGTCCTTTATCCATTGCTGTTCTAGAGTATATTTTTGAATTTGTTCTTTTTAGGACATCTCTCATTGGCTTGAGGATGCCAATATCTGTTCATCCTTCAATTATTTCTTTGATTATAGAGAAAACATCAGCACAAGACTATGCATTTTAAGATAGAGTACTAGAATGGCCAGAAAAACATCCTTAATGAGATCTAGGGAGCCGTGGCTTTTACGTGTCTTAAGCATTGATTTCCAGAGTTGACTCAATATTTATCTGTCCTGGTTAGGCTGGTATTTTCTCTTACCCTGCTCTTTGAATGGCGCTGAGATCATTTTAAGAGAGGCATCCTCCCTTATAGAAAAGTGTTTTGGTTTAAGCACTAATTTCTCATCTGGGGCAGATTGTCTTATAAGGGGGCATTTGGAAATGCCTGGAGACGTTTTTGTCATTACAGTGGGGTGGGGGTGGGTAGTGGGGATGCTTTAGGCATCTACTTAGTGGAGTCCAGAGAAGCTGCTAAATAAACATCCTCTAGTACACAGGACAGCCCTCCACATCAAAGAATTATCCTGCCCAAAATACCTAGTGCTGAAGTTGGGAAGTTCTGGTTTAGGGTATGCAGGTAGCTGTGCTGCCTTGCCAAACTCTCTAAGAGGTTGTCAGGGTTCTTTCATAATCAATTCTGTTGGCTAGTTGGTTTGCTACCTTTGGCAGAAGTTATTTTTTATGGATTGTAAGTATATTACTTAGATGTAAGAACTAAGTAGATGCTTGGAGATTCTGATGTTTAGTCATAGTTGATCTTAAAAACTAAGGAGTATCATTGTTGAAAAAAAGACTATTTTTCTTAGTATTGTGAATTTGCATTAGTAATAAAGCATGTAGATATGTTTTAGAAATTCAAAAATTCTTGAAGCATGTGTCCCCTCCCTCTTCACTTTTAAGGCTCTTATGAATCACTTTAAATTACTTTTATGATTTAAATAATTAGTTCCCCTGATATTGTTCTTTAGAATCTGGGTTCTCCCTCAAGGTTGGTACCATGTGCAATCACAGCATAAATCCACACAAAAACCAGTACAAGTTTTAAAATTGCTCTTTTCTTTTGAATCATTCTTCTTACCTCATTAATGAATTCTAAAACAAACAAGCCCTAGTCCAAGTACTGAATTTAAGTACAATATTGAGAGAGAAAGATGAATTTTGTTTTATATTCTACCTAGATTCTTGGAAAGTTATTTAGGCCATTTGATCTCCTGTGTTATAGAAAATTTTGGCATTTAAATTGTAAGCTAGAATTTCCTGGTGATAATTACAAATAAGAACTCAAAATTTCCAAAGGTTGGTAGATGTCAGTTATGAGAATTATCCGGAGACTAAAACGTATTTATATTTACATTTGGTGGTTAAGTAATAGAAGTTTTCCAAGTGTTTATTTTTTTAGTATCACTATCACTAACAATACTCATTAAGTACTTATTTTGTACTTATGGGATCACTAACAATACTCATTAAGTACTTATTTTGTACTTATGGGAAGCACTGTACTAATTCTTATTAGGAAATTTGGTGAAGGCCTGGGGTTGAGTGGAAGGTGTTGCATGGATACTATTCCAAGACTGGTAGTTTCCCTTCTACAATAATAATAGTAACTGTCATTCTTGTAAAGTAAGATTCGTTTTCTATTTTATATACCTAATTGAAGTAATATGAATCATTGGCTAGTTATAGGTTATTAAATGTCTTAGAAATTTTCATATTCCTCAGAGTTCATGCTCTGGTGACATTGGTCATCTTTTCTCAGTTAAAGAATGTTATACTCCCATTTCAAAAATCTAGCTTTTTCTTGTGAGGGTATTTCTTAATGGTTTCTTCTTTCCTCCTCCTCCTCCTCCTTCTTCTTCTGGCAAAGATACTATATAGATTGATTTTACCATATCAAAGTAATGATAACACTGAATTCTAAATTATTTCACAGGAAGGATTCAGTTCTTCAGATACTCGGACATCCTAAAAGTTTCATTGAGTTAAGCTGTCAACACCCTGTACATTTCTAAGTAGCTGATTTTTGAAGATAAATCAATTGATTATAGTACAGTTGACAAATTACTCAGATGCCTACAGTGGAATTTTGTTCTGTTGAATAATATATTAGAGTACTAGCAGTGACAACATTTTTCATTTCTAGTTATTATTTCTATTATGTCCAGCTTCTGTTAAAAATAAAGCAAGAGATTTGGTGATAGAGACAGTGATTGGAAGGATTTTGCCTGGTTGATTTTACTTGTTAGCCAATATCATTGTAAGAATGAATTTTTTTTTTTAAGTGTACTTTGCTTTAAAGATTTTCATCTTTCAGATCCCATTTAAATTTTATGTGGACTTGAAAAAGACATTAGAGAGAGAAAAATAGAAAGACTAAAATATTCTCAAGTTTTCTTTTTCGGTGGGAAAAGCCAAGGGAGAATGGGAACCTGGATTCTATTATGCCCCTATTTTCTGTCCCTCCATTTCCTGTCCCACCCCGCAAAGAAAAAAAAAAAACCCTCACCATTTCAGTTCCTGTCTTTTATTTTATCGTTAGTCTAATCCACATGAAAATTCATTAGTCAGCCCAATAGGGTGATGTTTCCTAGTAACACTTCATGATCCTACCTCATTTCACCCTTCCTGCTACTACCAGGGATTGTGGTATAAGTGAAGGACATTTGCTACTAGTATTTGATTTTTACTATGGTTAGGTAATGTTATCTGATCAAGTTTCTTGCCCATATAAGAGAATTTTGTCTGGGCTTATTTTAGTTTTTCAGTTGGTAGAATTTTCATTCTGTTTTCCTAATTCATTTTTGCTCTTCTCTTTATATATAATACATACTGCTAATATTTGTACTTTCCTGATCTCCCTGAAATTTATATTCTCACATTTAGATTATTGGCAGCTTTCATTAACATAATTTCTGATTAACTTCTAAGAAGTTTCTAAATGAAGCTGCATCTAACAAATTAATTTTTTTAAAGTCGATTCATTCTACTTAATATTCCTTTTACAGTGGTTTTAAGCGCAAATTAACTTCAGTAAATTTACTTGGTAAATGTTAATGATAAATTATTTTATCAAAATATGAATAAAATTTACTACACTCCAGCAATTTTGGATTTTTACATATAAACTTATATTAGTCTAGGTTTACATAATTTCTTTTTTTTTTTTTTTTAAAGATTTTATTTATTTATACGACAGAGATAGAGACAGCCAGCGAGAGAGGGAACACAAGTAGGGGGAGTGGGAGAGGAAGAAGCAGGCTCATAGCAGAGGAGCCTGATGTGGGGCTCGATCCCACAACGCTGGGATCACGCCCTGAGCCGAAGGCAAACACCTAACCGCTGTGCCACCCAGGCGCCCCACATAATTTTTTTATAAGTATGTGTCACCTATCGGAAGTGGCATTCCCCAGAATATTTATGAATTTATATCTTTAACTATTCAGATTTCCAGTTTAATATACATTAACAAGTGATTATGCATGCCTGCTCTTTTCTCCTTTCTGTTGTTAGTCTCTTAGGTACTAGGGTATTACTATTTTCTAAATAATTTCAATTGGTTTGAGTATAAGCTAGCTAATTCCTGAAATACATCTTATCCAAGCTTTCATATTTGTCTTCTCAAGTTTTACACATACTAATTCCACATATTTCAGTTTTTGATCTTTTGAGGGAAGGTTAATACCTTTTTTTTTTTTTTTACATTATAACTAAGACTTTAGAATGAAAGGACTATAGTTTTTCACAATTTCAATTATGAATGTCCCCATTTTAGGCCCTTAGTATAGAATGAGCTAATAATCTATCTCATAGGTTGTTGTGAGGGTTAACTCAAATAATTGAAAATGCTTTAACATATAAACATGAGGTGATTAAGTGAATGTGTAACAGTACAGTTTTTACTGGACATATGTCTGAAAGTTTATTTTGTTCACTAATCTTTTTGGGGGCTTTCAAATCAACTTTCCCAGCTCATTGTTTATTTCTGCAATCCAGTGTATAGCTTAATGTTGAGGTATTTGATATTTTTTTTACTTTTTGTTTTGAGGTACTTAAAAAGTAGTGTTGGTTCTTGTACCATTCATTGTTATGTTTGTCCTCATTAGTTGATTGTTGTGTGTTAAACAGACATCCCTGGAGCTTACTCTCCACACTCTGTGAATCCACTCATTAATCACCAGTCACCTTTGGAGATGGGAAAATTACTTACCTGTATTTCTTTTTCTCAGAAAGCGTGCTCTGGAATGGATTCACAAATGAGCTACCCTCCTTCCCTCAAAGAGTAAGGTTTCTGCTTTACAGGATTTTTTTTCTTGGGTTATTTTTCCTCTCATCTTTTGAATTTGAAAAGAACTGAGGGAAGGCACCTGAAGAAACTACTGACATACTCACTAGGGGAGTTCCAAAGCTTGTGCTGCCCCTAGGGGCAGTGTCAATGGCTCTTAAAGCTAGAAAGCTCATACTTGGAGTTGAAACAGGGGCTCAAAGAATCCATTTTCCCAGTGTACCTTCTGAAAGGATAAGTTTCAGGTAAGTAATTTTCTCTTACTATGTGATATGCTTTATTCATACTTATAAAAGTATACAAGTCCAGTTCTCCAGGTACATAGGCAGCTGTGTTTGCTCAGTTTAGATGCGTAAGCTTTACTGAATGTTAGAAGTATTATAAAACAAAATGTCTGCTCGTGAGTTACATGAAATCATAATATATTTTAAATCAACAATAAATATTTGATTAAAGGTGCATTTATGAACAGTGTATTGTGCTAGTGTTGTCATTTATTTCTCATTAAATAAAATCTTGACAAACTTCTTTTTAATAGTTAGATACAAAAGATTTTTTGCATTCAGATTCCAAGAGGTGTGTAACTAAAGTTGTGTGTGTGTGTGTGCGTGTGTGTGTGCGCGCATGTGCACACACCTCCCCCACCCCCACATATAGGCCAGGATGATGGAAAGTATTTACTTTGAATTAGATGCTTTCTGTATGTATATTGACCAGAATGAATTACTCAAGTAAGTTTTAAATGCTTGTACAATTTTTAAAAATTATTCTAAGTTTGAGCTGTTTAAGTAAGCTGTTTCATTGTAGTAGCTATATGTAGTGTGGACTTAGCTACTTAATTGATATATTACTTAGAGCTCATAAAATATTTCTACTCGATTCTTCAGCTACAAAATGCAAATAACTACGGAGTAGCAAGAGGTAGATAGCAAAATGTGAAACATTTACTAATCGATTTCCTGTGCATTTTGTCATTCTTTTTGAATCACATATTGATTTAGTATTTTAAAGTATTCAAAACATTTTATGTATTTTTCTCTTACTTCAGAAGTAGTTTTTAAGTGAAAGTTACAGTGAAAGCGGTCCATATGAACAAGGCAGCATTTCTAAATATAGTTATACTTTTCACTTGTGATTGAAGCAGGTTTGACCAACTTTAGTCATTTGAAATAGCAGCTCTGAACTTGGAAATAAGCAGAAAAGACTTTTGAGTAGCAAATGGTTATCACAAAGTATATGCATTTTTCTCTGCACCTGAAGAGTAGCGGTTTTCAGATTAGACAGTTACATCCCAGTCACAGGGATTTTTTTTTTTTAAAGATTTTATTTATTTATTCGACAGAGATAGAGACAGCCAGCGAGAGAGGGAACACAAGCAGGGGGAGTGGGAGAGGAAGAAGCAGGCTCATAGCAGAATAGCCTGATGTGGGGCTCGATCCCATCACGCCGGGATCACGCCCTGAGCCGAAGGCAGACGCTTAACCACTGTGCCACCCAGGCGCCCCCGGTCACAGGGATTATTGACAGCTAAAACTAATAGCTATCTCCTGAAGCAAGAAAAAGAGAATGCATTAGTGTAAACCTGAAGTAGTTCAAGTTCAAAGAATATTCATCTTGATTGCTTCCAATGATATTACTCTTACTACAGTTGACAGTGAGTCATAAGTTTCTTGTCTAAGATTATTCATTTAATTGTTCATTCATTTCACAAAAGATATGGGGCAACTCTATCAAAGACCTTTGAAATAGAAGTAGAAATTTAGTACCAATGAATTGAATCAAGAAGTTATTGCAACAGATTTGACTTTGGATTTGACTTTGAGCCTTCCAATAGCCCTCTGGCAAATAGAAAAAATAGGGTTAATTTATATAGTTCTCACTATTAAGTAGGAGTAAGTGTGTACATTTTGTAATGAAAAACAAAACTATACCTAACTCTAAATTTTGAAAGAAATGACTGATGAGTTCTTTAATATACGTGCATTGAGTGATGAATTGTCACTGTTTAAGAATTTTTTTTAGTACAAGGACTGTAATGGATCTCATAGTTACGGCGACATGTAGTAATCCTCAGTGTTTACAAAAATGGTTGTTATATTCAAAAGCAGATAATTGTTTCAGAACCCTATTGCTTGATTCTAGAATCTCATGAATTATAAGATACAATACTGATTTAATAGAAGCTCTTGAGGGAAAGTAAGAACTGTTACATGAGTAATCGTACGTATTAATGCATGTGAAAAGTTAAAATGTGAAAGTTAAGGAAATACAGTATATTCTAGAAAGATGACCATCAAAGATGATCAACATCAACAAGTAAAGGAAGTGTTGAGAAGTGTGTTGTGTGGTTTTTTCCAAAAAAGAGCACCAAAAGAGTTTTATTATTTTGCATTGCTCATCATTTATATGATGATTTTTTTTAGTAAGATAAACAGCTTAAAAATCATAATTGTCCAGCCAAAGAAACCTCTCTTCTCAGGTGTGAGGATAATAATTTTATATGTGAACTTTGCTCTAAAAATGAAGCACAAGACACAGAATGTGTGCATGCATGACTGGTGTACTCGCATACCTTTAAAATGCATTTTGGTGAATCTTTAAAAATAAATATAAAAGTAATGAGTTCTAAGAAATATAGGCATCACAGAAATACAAGTGTAGATGTATCTGAAATACAACATAGTCCATGGAATAACATACCACAATTATCTATGAATATGTTTAACTTTTGGTTTTTATATGACTATAGTAGGGAGCCAAATTTATTACCTGAGCCTTTTGTTTTCTGTCTTCTTTTCAAGCTTCTTCCAGTTTACCCTCTGTGTTTCTTGGAGAAGAGCTAAACATTGAATGTTCTGTGCTTATACTCTCACTGAGATTTTATTGTCAGAGTAGGACTATTTATTATATTTATCCTTTTGTGCCTCCTATTTTAAGGCACTTGTATTGATCTTTTCTGAAGTAGTTTGTTTTGCAAAAATGAAATGAATTTTTTAATTGAGTTCATAAAAATCACATAAGCCACATGTATCTCTGACCTGCACATTTTTTTTCTGTAACAGAGATCAAATCTTTGCATTTATACAGCAAAAGCTAAGCTTTCATTGATTGTTACATTGAGATAGTTTCCTTAAGCCAGATTTCCTTGAATCATTTTCTTTGGGTTTACCTTCCATTACAGACTGATAATAATGTGTTTAACAATGCTTCTAACTTTTAAGCTGTTTTGTTTCCTTAGTCTTTTGTATTGCTCGTGACTTTAAGGTTCTACAGTTTGAAGTAGTTTTTAACATCATAAAAACACTGGTGATATATCATTTCTTTATTCCTTCCCAAATATGCCTTTATTTTTATGTACAAGGGCTCTTGGGAATGATTCTCTCAGAGGCTTAAGCTGTGCTTTGCCTTCCATGAGAACTGAAATTATTTGGTAAGCGCTTGCTTTCTTTTTAGCTTCTAATTTTTCCCTATTTTATTTTGTACATGATATTTGTTTCAAGGTCAAAGGTTCCGTTACAGTTACTATGATGAATCCCAGGGGGAGATTTATAGATCCATTGAACATCTAGATAAAATGGTAAGTCTTTCAGGTGTGGGGTTTTAATGCTCTAAGGTGTTTTCTTTAATTTCAGATTAGTGATTCAAGACTTAATATGTTGAAATATACAGTGGACTAATAATTCTTTCCCTATCTTTATTTAACTTAATGTGCAAAGTATAGGTTACAGTCATATGAATATTGATTATAAAAATAATCCCTTTTCTATTAGTTGAAATTTCCTTTAACTTAATTTTATTTGATTAATGAGACTAAGAATAATATGCAGATTTTAGATGCTATTTGGGGGAGTGTCTCAGGTTTAGGGGTAACAGGATATGAATGCCATTACTTACTTTTAAGCGGAAACAACCGTAGCAAATTCTTAGATTATTTTATTATTTAATTATATTTTTTGGCCATTTGGATTTTCTTAAATGGTGTTTCATTTTGTTGTTTAAATAGAGAGTTTAAAAATATGATTGTATTCTTATCTGGCCCAGGAGTACAATAGACATTGATCCTGCTGTCATTTTCCTTAAAGGTTTATGGTAGTCATAGTACTTGTTTTCATATTTAAAAAGTCATGCAAATCATTTGGTTTTTTCTAAACTTATAAACAGAATATTAAATATATTAGATATATCACTTACTGGCTTTGACCTTTGACAGATCATTTCAGTTCTCTAGTCCTCAATTTGTCATCTCTAAGATGAGAGACTTGGAATAGGTGGTCTCTAAATTGTCTTTAAACTCTGTCAGACTTTAAGTCTGTGATTTGTTGTAATCAACTTTACCACTGTTTGAAAAGCTTTATGCATATGTTTTAGTACAACAATATTTAGTCTAAAGTAGATAAAATATTTTACTAAGGAATCTGGATCTAAAACTATAGGTAGGTTATACCTTGTATATTTTATTAAAAGTCAAAGGGAATGAATGCAAATTTAGTTACCTAGGAGATTTTATTATATTTAGATTTTATCATATTTAAATTTATCTTGTTACTTAGATCCAATTATGGCCTAATACTTTTACCTTTGGAATTTTGTTTGGACTTAATCTACTGACTTTTCTTTTGGCTTTATGATGTCATGTCAGTCATTTAATTCTTTTCTGGCTTCTAGTTCTGATCTTTTTTTTCCTGAGGCTTAGTTCTCAGTTGCCTCAGAAAACCTTTTTGGTTATGTCATCATTTATTTTCTTCATGTTGCAAGTGGTTACTGGGTGTCTCCTGTGTGTCTGGTACTGTGTGAAATACTGAAGACGTTGAGAAGATAAAACATTGTCTCTCACTTAATGGAACTTACAGTTCAGTCATTGAACAGACTTAGAAAGAAACTATTCCAATGCAGAGATGTAAGAGATATGTAGGATATATGCTCTCCTTATTGTTCTGTGAGAATGACATAGATGTGCTTACCTTAGGGCTTTGGCCCTTTTTATACCTGACTTTGTGGCTTTGCTCAGCTCTACCTTCCCAACAAGGTGCACCGACTACCCTGTTTAATTTTGCATCATATACTCCACCTTCTCAGCATTCCCAACTTACCTTACCTGCTGCAGTTTTTCTTTCAGCAAACTAAATATTCTACTTATTTATTTAAGTTTTGTTAGGATATTTATTTTGTTCTCCAGTGTATCCACAGTGCTTAGAATAGTGATTAGACCATTAGTAGGTACTCCGAAAATATTTTTCAAGTGAATGAAACAATGAATATAATCTTCCTATATACGTAATTAAATTAAGTGAATACCCTAACTATAATATGAGAAAGAAATAAAGGGAAAGTAATTTATGATAAATTAATATATTTTTAATAATGTAAGTGCCCAAACACCAAGTATATTAGAAGACACTGTGAAGTAGATGTGTACACATTGTATCATTACTATAACAGCTATCAATCCAAACCCAAACAGTTATTTTATATTTGTGACTCCTATTACTAAGGTGCATTGCTGGGTGACTTGATTTTCCCAAATGGTGATTAGTTCTTAGTAAAGTTGTAAACTAAACAAAGTATTCCCTTCCCTTACTTTATATGAATATGGCAATTCCTTGGAAATCTACTGTATATTAAAACCATGCAAAACTTCTTAGTATTTATATATAAAATAGAGTTAAGGGTATAGGTAATTATAAGCAGGTTTTTCACCTATGTGGACATGTCTAAGAATGTTATGGGATGAGAACCAATTATTTGTGTGTGGGACTATCTTGTATAATAGGACAATCAGCATCCCTGAACACCAACCACTAGCATCTTCTAATTATTGGGACCATCCAAAAATGTGTCCACCATTTTCCATTATGCCCCTATGGTAAACAGTTGTTCCATGACCTTACCCTACTTAAGTTTTCTTCTCAGTATTAATTACTATGTGACTTATTATTTGTTGATTGGTTTGGTGATAACTTCCCCTACTAGATTGTAAGCTTCATGAGATCAGGATCTTTGTCCATTTTGTATCAGCCTTTCATTGGGTACTCAATATATATAGTTGTTGAGTGAATCAGTGAATGAATGGGTGGGGGTAGTGGTGAGAAATGAAGCTAGAGAATCTAGAACAGGCTGTTTATTTATTTTTAAGATTTTATTTTTTTTATTTATCAGAGAGAGATAGAGTACGTGCGCATGTACAAGCAGGGGGATTGGCAGGCAGAGGAAGAAGCTGGCTCCCCGCTGAGCAAGGAGCCCGATGCGACTCAATCCCGGGACCCTGGGATCATGACCTGAGCCAAAGGCAGACGCTTAACCCACTGAGCCACCCAGGCATCCCTGTTTGTTTGTTTGTTTGTTTTTTAAGATTTTATTTTATTTTTTTTTAATTCGAGAGAGCACGAGCAGGGCAGAGGGAGAGGGAGACGCAGACTCCCCACTGAGCAGGGAGCCTTACGTGGGTCTCGATATCAGGACGCTGAGATCGTAATCTGAACCCAAGGCAGACGCTTAACTGACTGAACCATCCAGGGACCCCTGGAACAGCCTGGAACAGGCTGTTTAAAGGATATTAAATAGGAGAGTGATAAAATCAGACTGTATTTGAATAGATTGTGCAGCTGTGGTGTAGCAAGTGGGTTGGAGGGAGGTCAGAGGAGAAATGAGTAGACCAATTTGGTAATCCAGGTGACAAATGGTAATTTAGGCAGTAGATGGGGTGGTGATGGTGGAAGAAAGGGACAGAGTGGATATATTCAGTGTATATAAGAGACAAATTGATGTTAGGACTTAGAGATTGATTGAACTTGCTGGGGAAGGAAGTATCAAGAATAACTCCTAAATGTCTGGCTTATGCTGCTGGTTGGGTGTTTGTACTATTCACTTAGGTTTAAAGCACAACAAGATCAGACTGATGTTTTAGGACGTAGGGAAATCATAAATCATATTAGGGATATGTTATATTTGCTGTTGCCTTTAAGACATCCAAGTGGAAATGTCAAGTTGGCATTTGGATTTTCATTTTGCAAATTATTTTTGAGTGCACTTACAGTCCTAGGCACCATTGGAGATACGACAGTAAACAAACACACTTACTCTCACAGAACTTTCACTCTAACAGGAGGAGATACATTTAAAAAAACAACAACAGTAAGGATATATGTAAGTTTAGTTTCCAAAAGTGATGTGTGCTGTACAGAAAATATTGAAAGTGTTTTGAAATAGTAAATGATTCAAGTGATTGGTGGTTAAGTGATTGGAGAAAGACTCCCGTAAGGAGAAACATTAAGCCGAGATAGAGATGATAAGAAGGAGCAAACCAAGTAAAGATCAGAGGAAAGAGCATTCTGGACAGAAGGAGCTGCCTGTGCAAAGTCCTTAAGATGGGAAAGAAGCTGGGTGTGAAGAAAAGGGGGAAAAAAAAAGGCCAGTGTTGCAGGAGTATGGTAGATAAGGGGAAGAGTGGTATAAGCTGTGGCAAGAGGGAGAGGCAGGGATCGGATAATGTAGGGCTTTATATTCCAGGGTAAGAAATGTATGTAAGTACAAAAAAATGATGTAGTTACATTATTTTATTTTATTTTTAAAAAGATTTTATTTATTTATTTGAGAGAGAGAGAGAGAGACCAAGAGAGAGCACAAGAGCGGGGTGAGGGGTGAGGGAGAGGGAGAAGCGGACTCCTCTGCTGAGCAGGAAGCCTGATGGGGGGCTTGATCCCAGGACCCTGGGGTCATGACCTGAGCTGAAGGCAGATGCTTAACCCATTGAGCAACGCAGGTGCCCCTAGTTACATTACGTTAAAGGTCACTCTGGTAGTTGCGTAGAAAATGGATTCTACACCAGGTCCAGGAGCAGTAACAGTGGGCACGGGCAGCAGTTTAGTGGGGAGAGGATAGTGACTTTGACTGGGGTGGCATTAGTGGATATGGAAAGAAGTTGGTAGATTTGAGATCACTTTCAGGCGTATTTTCAGAAGGGCTTTACTATGGATTTGTCTATACTGTTGAAAGCCTGGAGAAGAGGTCTGGATTAAGTTTGAGAGGTCTGGAGTTAAGTAAGTAACAGGTAATTAGAGCCAGGGCAGAGAAGAGATTGTCTACTATAGTAATCCTTAACCTTGTCTTTACAATTTCAGTCACCTGTGGGACTTTTTCAAAATAGACTTGTCCATAGTGCCCCTGGAGATTGCCTTCTGGTAGTATGGAAAGTGTCCCAACATCTTTTTATTCCTAAATTCGCTTTGATAGTGAATTTGAACTGTTCTTCTAATGGACCCTTATCTGTTGAGTGGAACAGATTTATTTTCTGTTCGGCTCTTTAAATCATTTGTCAGCTTTAATTAGGCAGCATTTAATTTTGCACACATGAAAATTTGTAAATCTGTGAATTGATGCTTTTAGCACAGAGAGATGTTTTCCCTAAAATATTAGTTTACCTGGTACTGTAAAGTGACCAAACATAATAACATCCTTTGGAACTCTTTAGAACTGTGGTTACATTTAAACACTTTAATATTATTTTACTAATTATTGTATGTGTTACTTATAAACATCCATACTTAACTATTCTTTTAGCCTCTCTTCTAATTCTATATTGATAGCTTATATTAAGAGGACTACCTTTACTTATCTTTCTTGAGGTATATTATCAGACAGACCTTGGTTTCTTACTTTGAGGCAGAGCAAAAAGGGTAACATTTACCCATTGGCATGATTCTCATAATTCTCCTAAAATATTTGCCTTTTCTGGTAACTTCTAAGTCTTTGAAGTTAGAAATTTTTGCTCAAAAAGGGTACCAGAACCAGTATGTTTAATACTGACTTCTAAATCTGCATCTGTTTTACCTTACTTTAGGTGTCCAAAATCACCAGGGCATAAGTTTTAAATTTTTATTTAGTCTGGAATACAATTTCTGAATATTGAGTATTTGCTTTTTACTAATAGGTTTGAATTTAATATTTGATATGATATTTGACTTGGAGTCTGATTTTTGTGGTCACTTTCTGTTTATATATAGAATTTTTAAATGGCTCATAAGTGCTCTGTTCTTTTATTAGCATGTTCTTAATTCAAGTTATAAGTCAATTCTGGGGGTTAAAGTGGATTGAAATAATAAGAATGGTTAGGTCTATACATATAGTCATGTATGTATGTTTATATATGTACACTCACTATTAAACTCTTACATAACGTGTTTTCTTAATTGATTTATATAACCAAATGGTGACTATCCCTCTATATATTCCTTTTCTAAAGTGCCATTTTATGTTATAAATAATTTCATTCATTTGAGAACCAGTATCTTAGTTTCTATATGCAATCTTTTCAGAGCAAATATAGTTGGATGGTTCTCTATATAAAGTATTAAAGCAGTCTGAATTGTAATTGTTACACATTTTGAAAGTTTGATAGGATGAAAAATTATTTAAGTATAAAATCTTAGGTATAATCTTTTCAAAATTAGTGTGTTAGTTTTGGCTCTTCTTTTGTTATCAGAAAAGTCTTATTAAATATAGTTCCTAAAATAAGTAAAAGTGTTTTTAGGTTCCAAAAGCAAAATAAAAATAGCTGTTTCTCTTATTGTAAAATAATTATATCTCTAGCATTTGAATATCTTGGAATTGAATTATGTGAAAAAAATATGTGAAGAAAAATGTGTAAGAAAATAAACTGGATCTTCCAAATGTTGTAAGTGGGGAAAAAAGTAACTAGTTACAGGAGTTTCTAAAAGTATTATAATAGTATTGGCTGCTGATCATGTTTTTGGTAATTAGTACTTCGTAATTTCAATAATTACCAAGCAGAACGTATTTTAAGACATTCATTTTTGTGAGCTTTTGGTATTACATACTGGAAACTTGAACTGTACATAAGTACACACATATATATTTTATGTATCTATCACATAATCATGTTATTTTTTTCTGTTCCACTTTTGTTTCATTATGGACATTGCCCAGTTATTTATGATTTGGCAAAGAGAATCTGAAAACGTCATTGTAGTCATCCTTATGATGTATTTTCCTTCCAAATTTATTAGTAGTTGCTTGATTTAATTAATTTGAACCTCAGCTACTTTTCTTTCTTTTGACTCTTTTGAAAGTGAAATTGTTCAGATTTGTCTACTCATACTTCTTTCTTGAACTCAGGCCAGTAGTTTCTTTAGTAGTCTTTAGTCTAAGGTTTTATAATGTCATCTTTTAAGATAGCTATTTATTAGTATATTGCTTCTTAGCACTGTTATTTTTAGGGTGATTTTTTTCCCCCATAAATTTTCTTTTCACCATCAGATTTTATCTTGATGCCTTTTACAGAAAGCAGAATATTTCCTTTTCCCACCTTGCCTACCTAAATGTACACCCATCTCCCGAACATAAATATATATCCGTACTTTAGAAAATGAGGCCTACTGACTTGATAATATGGTGATTAATTAAGTGTTCATAATAAAAAGACCTATGGTTCTAGTTCTAATTTCTTTAAGTCCTCTAAAATAGTTTTGTTTCTTTTTTGTGTTTGTTAACTTTAGAGGGAGATTGCTTCTGGTGATAGTATTTAAAATTAAATTTAAATATTTTATTATATATAAACATTTTTATTTTTATTTTTTTTTGAAGATTTTATTTATTTATTTGAGAGCGAGAGAGCATAGAGGGAGAGTGAGAGGGAGAAGCAGACTCCCCGCTGAGCAGGGAGCCTGATGTGGGGCTCGATCACAGGACCCTGAGATCATGACCTGAACCAAAGGCAGATGCTTCACTGACTGAGCCACCCAGGTGCCCCATATATAAACTTTTTTTAAAAGGGAAGATCTTTGTTGTATTATCAGAGTCCTGAATTTGCAGCTCTGTCAGTTAAAACTGTCTCTTCAGTTTAGGATTGCCACTTGGAATTAACATTACAAGCTTTCACTCGTTACTTGGAGAATCAGCATAATGATAGATTCCCTCTGACCTCGTCCCACCTCAAGGTAGGGAGTTAGCTTTCAATCTGAGGATTACTTGCTGAAGCCCCTAAATTTCTCAGAAACCTAAATCATAATGGATATCGGCTTTTGGTGTTTATGATATCTATTGTTTATGTATCTTAGATCTTCACTGCTTCATACTGGATTTAAGTGAACAGATTCTCAATATGCTAGGCCCTAGGTAAGATTTTCATCACCTGAACTTTAGATTCACTGATCATATCTTCAGTATTTTAAGTAATAGAAGAGTTAATTAAGCATATTGGAGAAGCACTTTGTTTCTTCATCTTCTTGGAATTTTGGCAGTTGGCAGGATTATCAAATTAGTGTTTTCATCTTCTTGGAATTTTGATAACTATAATTTAAAAATTGTTAACATCAAAATATAGATATACACAAAAGTATATTTGCCATTGTTCTGTATTACTTAATAGTTGCCCTCTTTCTCGTTACCATTATTGCTGTTGTTTGCATACTTTGTGAATTTTCCAATTGGAGAATTTCACCCATGAGAAAAGCCTTATTTTTTTCCTCTGTATCTCTTCTTTATAAAAATGCATACTCATTCATGATCTTTATTTGTCAGAGAATTGATTGCAATGGAATTGATTCTTGCCCTAGTAGGTATGTAACACACTTTAGGGAATTAAATATTTAAGTTTAATCCCTTAACTTCCATCATCTCAATTCTTCTTTTCCGTCTTGTAATTTAACCATTGTATCTTAATTTCAAACACTTTATTTAGTAGTGTCTTCTCTGCATTCATAACTTTATTTTATATCTTTTCTATATGAAATTTCTTGAATTCTTTGTTTTCCACAGATTCGGTCGTTAGTTTTCCTGTCTTTGAATTCTTCTTGTCAGTATATGAATGTGATAAGTTTGTTTAAAATGTACTTAGATTTTAACATTAACACGTACATCAGAACCTCAGTGTCACATAATCTATTAATGAGTAGAGTTCTATTTAAGGTAAGCTGTCCTAGACTTCATCCAGGAACATTAAAAGTTCTCTTAAAATGTGTGTACCAATTATAGCTGTGAGAATATTTAAAGAATTGTTAGTATGTCTCTTATGCTGCATGAAGCAGACTAGTGAGTGAGAAAGAGCCTTAGATTAGAAATTCAGAGGCAAGCTTTTAACCTTATTTATGCCTCAGTTCCTTCATCTTTAGGGAGTTATATCTTGATTATCCGTATGTGTGGAAGAGATTTGTTTAACTCCATCTCTGCATTACTACTTGGTTTAGAAATATATTGCATGATATTCTTTGAACCAGAATTATGATACTAACTGTTTATCTTAGGTTTAATTTTTAAGTTTGTTCATATTTCTCTGAATTTACACCAAATGTCGCTGGAGTCTGTTGACCTGGAAGCCTCCTAGTTTGCAGGGGAAAACAGTTTAATGTTAAACACTGGTTGTGGACAAATCTGAGAGTGGCTGATTGATGTGCAATCAATTGAAAGTTGATTACATGCACATACCTATCTTTCAGATGTATTTGCAGGAAAATGTAATGATGTTGATGAATGACTTGAATGCTCTGAAAACAGGTTCTTTATAAAATTAAATTTTGATGCTGCCACTGCAATACTTTTCTGTCACCTACTAATTACTGTCATTTTTCAGATGAGTGTTCATCTGATTACTCTAGGTGCTTTTCCATGGTAGTTGCTTTAAAACATGTTGAAATATAATTTAAAAACCACACAAAATATGTCAGTTGATTCCCTAGTTAAACCACCATTTACATTTCTCTCAGAGTATGTTAATCCAGTTTGTTGAACACAAATGTAAAATATTTTACCTGAATAAGAAAACAAGGTAAGGTAATTGGTGAATGAGTGAGAATCATTGATTTATTTGCTTGGTTAAAGTTGCTCTGTATTATTGTATGATGAACATATTATTTGAATGCATTTGCAGGGTATGGAATTTAGTGTGAATAAATATCCAAGTCATAGTGGTTGTTTTAATAGTAGTCTTAAAAGTTTTTGATCCTGAATTAAAATCTTAAAAATAAAGCATTCTAGTTGGAAGTATAAAGAGATAAAAAGCCTTTCTTTTTTAAAAAAGATTTATTTATTTGAGAGAGAGCATGAGCGGGGGCGGGGAGGGACAGAGGGTGAGGATCTCAAGTAGACTTTCTGCTGAGTGCAGAGCCCGCAGCCGGGCTCAATTTCAGGACTCTGAGATCATGACCTGAGCCAAAACCAAGAGTTGGACGCTCAACTGACGGAGCCACCCAAGAACCCCAGGAGATAAAAAAGCCTTTAAGATAATTTGGCTTTCCATTATTTTGAATACATGAATAAAGTTATTTGTTACTGGAAGACAGGCCAATACTTTCTTTTAAAAAGTTCATAAAGGGCCTATTTTGCTTAAGCATTTATCTTTATGACCTTTAAGTTCATTAAAAATATGTTAACCTTTTTCTTAGAAGTGATATCTTTTTATTACTTACTGATAATTCAAAATGCCTTGCACACTGTTGATATTTAAGCATATGTTATGGAATTAGTTAAGTTACAGTAAACTCTTAATTATTTATGCCAATGGTAGGAGAAATATGATGGTTATGAGAAAAAACAGCCATATAGCAAATCTAATTTTCACAGTAGATTTACTTTTGTAAATACGTTTATGTAAGAAAAATGTAAAATTGTGAAATGTTTAAGAGTTGTGAGCTAAGTGGTAACTGGTGATGGTGGTGTGGAAACATAGTAGGAGGTCAGAAAAAACTAAACTGAGGAGTGGAAGTTTTCTGTTAATGAAGTGTACATATTGTTGAGATCTGCCTATAATGGGATTATCCTTGATGAATGAGTTTGATATTTCACAAAGATTATTTAATGTATTTTCTTTACTTCTCCTTAATTGAAAAATTATGATGTTTAGCTCTTAAGTAACAGTTTAAAATGTGATTTGGAAATAATAAATGTGTACCTTTTTCTTTTTCTTTCATTTTCTTTTTCTCTTCTTTTTTTTAGGGTATGAGTATTATAGAACAACTAGACCCTGTATCTTTTAGCAATTACTTGAAGAAATACCATAATACTATATGTGGAAGACATCCCATTGGGGTGTTATTAAATGTGAGTATCCTTAGGAAGCCTTGATTTTTAACATTTGATCCTATGATGTTTCAGAATATCTTAATTGTTACCATCTGTGATACCTTATTAATGAGTGTTGTTTTTAGGTAAATTTTCTTTCTAGTACCTTTAAGATAATTTGTCTTTCCATTATTTTGCTTACGTGAATAAAGTCATTTGTTACTGGCAGGCAAGGCGATATTTTCTTTTAGATACAGAAAAATTATTTAGAATAGAACCCTAGTTTTTCTCTTGACTCACAGCCAATTCCAATGTGTTCTTTACAAATATAAATCAAAGTAGCCCTTGGTAATAAGTAACCTTATTCATTTTTCGGTTTTATTTAATGTTCTAGACGCTATAAAAAATAAACAGAAGATTCTGGTCTTGAACTTCAGATATTCATAATTTAGTAACACAAAACAGATGGCATGTATATGTTTTTCTCTTTACAACAAAAACAATATTTCATGTAAACAATAGTAAGAGACAGAAGTTTTGGGTAGCTGGATTTTTGAAAGAATTAGTAAAATTTTTCCTCCAATAAATAAAACAGTATGTCTTTCCTGAAAGAAAATGTGAGACTTTTTAATAAAGAAGAAAGTGTATGTATGCTCAGGAATGGAGGAGGAAGCAATAATGCATTCATTGTTTGGAGAGGCAGAGAAATAATGGAGAAGGTAATGTTAGTCTAGAATAGTGTGGGGTAGGAACCTACCCTACAGTGTTAGTTTAGTGTAATTTGAAAGATAGTACATTGTGGATTTTTAGGAGTGGTTTTCTCTTAAGCAGTACTGACTGAAGAAAAGCCTGTTAAAGGCTTAAACTAATTCTTGAAATTTAAACTTGGTAAGCTGCACTAATTTCCTAAAGTCTGAATTGGATCAAATAAAATTTTAATAAATGATGAAACCAATCCACAATTAAAGTAAAAATTGTGGTTTACCTCTTAGATTAGAAATTAGACCTGGAAATTAATTTGTATATATTTCAAATTTAGTCAAAGTTAGATGAAGAAGAGACCAGGATTTCATGACAGAAGAGGCTATGATTTGGTTTAGAGAAAAGAGGGAAAGGTGTATGTTTCTTGAAGTGGCTTTATTAAATATAACAAGGGTAGGGTGGAAGATGACTGGTATTTATCAAGAAGCTAGATTAGAGGAAATTTTTTGAAGAGAATGAAGTGAGGAATTCTCTTTTTCCTCTTTAATATGCTTCAATAAGAAGTTCAAAAAACAAATCAAGAGAAGAGTAAAAAATCTAGGCTTCAGCTGTGAAGTGGGCCAAGTTAGGCCACCAACACATTCAAAGAGTGTTCACTTTTTATATGAGGTCTGTTGTAACCGGTTTTTTTTTTCCCCCTAGGCTATCACAGAGCTCCAGAAGAATGGAATGAATATGAGCTTTTCCTTTTTGAATTATGCCCAGTCAAGCCAGTGTAGAAACTGGCAAGACAGTTCAGTGAGTTATGCAGCGGGAGCACTCACGGTCCACTGAAGCTCTGAATCCTCAGGGATGCCACCTGCACATACTCATTCTCTGTCCGGGGTCCCAGCCTAGCCCTTACCAAGATACTGGTCCTGGTTTGGGGGGATTCTGAAACCTCAAACTAATAGAACTTTCTTCTCTTCTTTTCTAGTAGGTGTAGTCCTTCCTTAATTTCAACTCATTTAAAAATGCTTTATAGTTTAGGACAGTGGAAGGAAGGCTGGCATCAAAATATTTTGATCAAAAAAGATGGCAATGTAAAGGCCCAGTTGTGGCAGACAGTTTTTTGGAAGTAACTTGTAAAGCATTTACCATATCCTAAATTTGCACTCTTTGCAGACTTGTGCACATATATTCCGCTTTCAGAATAGTTTTGCAAATTGTACACAAACAAAAAAAGGGTGGAAGCTTTTTAATAAAGAAATTGCATTTATAAATGATCTGTATTAGAATATAATAAAATCTCCAGTTATAGTCAATTACTACCCGTGTTGTACAACAGATACCTTCTATTTTAGTTGCTAATAAAGGGCTACACAACTCAAAATAGTCTGATTTAAACTTATTGCTCTGTGGTACATTGAAAATTGTTTTTTTTATTAATTCCATCTCAGAATTTTTATGTTAAAAGTGGTAAACTTCAGCTCATGTAAAAAATATGTTAGGATGTATTTTATATTTTACTTATTTATGTGATTTTTTTATCACAGATATTAGAATCATATTTTAAAGTTAGCTTTTAAAATTACATACAGTTTGCCTTTTTGTGTGTGACATCACTTTGTGTCATAACTATATTATAATAGAATATAAATTCAAGATTGGTAAAAGAACAGATGTAGTCCGTTCCTTCAAAGATCGTGTTTGATAGGCAGTAGTCTGCAAATGAGGAAACGTTGGAGAGTGTTCTTAGTGATTTTCAAATCATTGCAGACCATACACTACTGCTATGCTTTTTTAGTGCTTTAAGCAATTTGACTCTCTTACTTGAATTTTTAGCAAGAAATCATTAACAGTAACAAAAACAAAAAACCACTGGATTTTCTTATAGTTCTACAAATTTTTTGTCATGATTTTTGGTGCGGCTCTTCCAACTAAAATAATGGTATGGTGTTGTATTTCTTTTTTTAGCATAGACCATTTCTAGTCACTTCGAGGGGGGGTAATATACATATATATATATGTATATAATTTGATTAGTTAACTATTGGCCACCATGCATGTACTAGATTGTACCTATTTCAGTCTGACATTGGGTATCTACATTACACTGGAGAGCGTTTGTATCTTCAGTGTTATGCCAGAATAGCACAGTTTTTAGATGCCTTGCACCAATTTTATTTAAGGATTTGCATTTCTTATTTACTAAATATCAACTTTCTATATTCAAGAATTGAGAAAAAATAATGTTATCTTTTGGATTCAAAATTATCCACCTATACATGTGTGGAAATTATACTCTTACATATTAATGATTTATTTCCCATCACTTAGGTATACTTTTGAGTACTATAAATATTTATTCCTTATTTATTATATAGACTATAAAAATTTCAAAATTGACTACAGAGTGAATTTTTATTATTTTCTGAGTATAAAACTGATACATGATTATTATAGAAAATTTAGAAAATACTGAAAAGGACAAAGAAGAGAAAAAAATTATCTGCAGTTTCACTATCCAGAGATAACACTGTTAATATTTTTTGTATTTCCTCTCAGTCTTTGTCTATGCTATTTATATGTATGAGTGTGTATATGTGTTTGTGTGTGTGCATAATAACAAATTGAGATTATACTGACCATATAGTTGTATACCCTACTTTTTATAAATTCCTAAGTACTTCCCCATGTCTTTGAAAATGTGATTTTTAAAAAATGGCTGCCTAATATTTTATTGTATGAATATATACACCATGATCAAACCAGTTCTTTCTTTGGATAGTAGATTGTTTCTAATATTTCACAGTTATAAATAATAGTGGGATGGACATCTTTATATGTAAAATTTGAACTCTATCATAGACTAGTTCTTTAGGGTATATTCATGGGAGTGGAATAACTGGTTTAGATGGTGAGAACTTTTTAGGCACTTTAAAATATGGCCAAAATACCCTTCAGAAAGTTTGTACAAAATTAGCAATATGTGAGTACCCATCATACTGCCCCTTCTCCACTGTTGGCTATTATTTATTTTAATTTTTGACAGTTTGTTAAGCATATAATTAATTGGTTGTTCTTTTTCATCATTCTGATAAGAGTGGCTTTACCATGGATCAGTTTTTTTCCTTCTTTGATTTTTAGTTGATTGATTAATAAAAAACACAAGAGGGTACTTAGGTGTTGTGGGCTATACCCCTGTGAATATGTTTACTGTATTTTTAAAACTCTAGAATATTTCAGCATCACCCCACCCTTTCCTAGGATATGAGCCTATCTTTCATACTCAATCATGAAGTAGAAAGAGTTCCAAACTGAGTACTGAGTTCTAGTTCTGTCTAATTAGTTCTCTTACATAAATATTTCATGTTGTATTGAGACATTCTCATCTGTAAGATGTGGAGGTGATCTTTTAAGCACATTCTGGAATGTTAAAAAGCTACATGATTAAGTTAGATTAGAAGTTTTCTCTTGATTTCAACTCAACATACATAAAAATGAAAGTCTCTTTTTAACACAAAAGGGAAATTAATTTGCATTATTTAATGCCGTTAATATTACCTAAATTGTTGAACTTAAGCTTTTCTACTTTAAGTGCCTTAAAAGTGTTTTGTATTTGAAATCTAAAATGTAAAGGAAATTATTATGTGGTTCTGTACAGTTTCTTTATTACATGCATTTGAGTTACTTGCAGCAATTTTTTTTTTTAACCGTAGATTGCACAGAGCAGTATATTCATGGATTCTTCACTATTCTACTAGTGAGTCCTTGAGAAATGTATGTTAAAGATTAGCTCAGTGATCAGGTAAGTGAATGCTTTGTCTTGGGTGGGCAACCAAATCTTCATACAGAGTAGGATAAAGGACTATTCAGATATTCCAATGTTCATATTTAGATACTCCAATATGGATGGTAGGTCCTGAGTTAGTCACTGATTATTGTTGCAGGTCACAAAGTTTGCTTTGGTAGTAAATAGTTCATTGCTCTAGATAAGAGGTTGGCAAATGTTTTGTGTGAAAGATCAGATACTAAATATTTTGGGTTTTGCAGGCCATATGGTCTGTGTCCCAACTATTCACTTTTGCCGTTGTATCACAAAAGCAGCCATAGACAAAGTGTGCATGAGTAGGTGTGGCTCTGTTTCAGTCAAACTCTACTTATGCAGAAAGCTGGATTTCATCCATGGGCCATAGTTTGCTGTCCCCTGTCCTAGATGATATAGTTTACTTGTAGTTCAAATTATTGGCTAGTAATTTAAACTGCAACAAATGATTGTAAGTTTCTACCTTCCTAACCCTCTCTTAATTTGATGTAGTATACTTGGCTGGGTTTGAGTGTTATTTAGAATTATAAAGGGAATTGGGAAATGGGTAAAGAAAACTAGGAAGTCTTAGGAACTAGTGTTAAAGCACTTTGAAGCCCTTTTATTTGCTGAAGCCCACTGGGAGGTTTGCTTTGCTGCTGTAAATTAATCAAAAGAGTGATGAGGTTGTGATTAGTTGTTGCAAATTATAGAAATTGTTCTAAGCACTTGGCTACCTAGATGGTACTAGAGGATGGATGAGATGAGCCTTTGTACTTGAGTATTCTAGGACATAGACCAGTAATTTAAGAGAGACTGAAATGTGAGACTCTGTTTTGCCATGTAAAGACAGGAAAAATAACTACCATCTTCCATCACCATCTCTTAATATTTAGCCCCTAACCCCAACCCCCAATATTTAGGAAGGACATAAACTCAGAATAAAAGAGAGTTATTTAACTTGAACAACTTTAAGTTGATGGAAAAATTACTACACTCTTCGGTTCTCATTTACTCTAAATCAGTGAAAACTTCATCAAAGAGTAGTATTAGTCCATAGACTGGCAGTTGGCAAGTGCTGTGGTACGGTTGCTGAAAGACCTAATGTGGTTTTGGAACTATTACTGATTAGCAGGCATGCACTCTGACATTCAGTCTAAAACTTTAATGTTTGTGTTAAATTGTAAGTGCCACATATTAAGAGGAATATTATGAACTATAGTGTTCATAGAGAGCCATCTGAAATGATGAAAGGCCTGAGTGCTGTGGAGAGTGGGATGCAATCAAAGGAATGGGTAATATCATTTTGGAGAAGATAAGTTTAAAGAGAGGGAGTTTTGTTTTTTGTTTTTCTTCCCAAATATTTGAGTGACTACCATGTATAGGAAGGAATAGAATTGTTCTGCGTTGTTCTAGATGGAAAAATTAAGAAATGGAAGTTTCTGGTTCCACACTTAATGTTCCATATGAGAATTTCTAAATGAAATAAGCTCTGTCCTCAAAAACCATTGGAAGTACTCAAAAGCTAAATCAGTGGTTCTCAAAGTTTAGTTTCCTGTACTGTCAGCATCAGCATCACCTGGGTATATTATTAGTATAGATCTAAAACTGTGGAACACCAAGCTGGAAAAAAGCTAACAGAATTAGTACAAATAAAATGAAATTTATTTCATGTGTATAAAAGTATTAAAGGCAATAATTTTTAAATAAAAATTGATTTTGATCGTTTAACACTAACTTTCAACATAGATTATAAATTGATGATTATTACTTGTTAGTGGTGGAACACTGGACCCTTAGAATAGTAATATACTTTTGTTTTTGTTAAAACATTTAAATACAAGCTAGGAGTTTCTATTTACTAAAATAAATTTAAGTTGGTCTTCAAATCAGTGATTTCACTTTCTTAAACAGGTGCTTCTTGAACATTAAAACAGAGCCATATCCATAGCAGAAAAGGGTATTCAAGGAGCTTGCTCTTTTTATACCTGTGAATGTCAGAATATTAGGGAGGGAACCAAGAGGAGCTGGCAGATAAATTCTCTCTGCCTTCTTTCTCTTTTACTGTGTAAATACAACTGAGTGGAGTGTCACACTATTATCACTGACTGTTCTATACATTTGGGAAAAGCACCCTCAAGTAATGCCGGTAACTGGGACTTGGGCCTTTTCAAAGTCACTGTTGTGAATGGAATTTGTTTGACTATCATGAGTTTATTGATACATGCTGCTCGTTGGCATACTATGTGAATAATTTTAGAGTTTTAGATTTGTCATTTATTTAAAGGTTCTCTGGGAATTTCAGAGTGGTTTGTGCCCAAGATGTATCACATTAATTGTGTATGTGTGTGTGTTTAATTCTAATATAAGGTTTGGCCTTCACACTATAAAATAATAGAAAAAACTTTAAAAGCCAGTTCTTCTGATTTTGAAAGCCATAATATAATACAGTTGGTTTTTCATTATAAATTGTAAGTTATGTTCAAATGCATATTTCATACTGTATAGTGAGGTTGTAACTTTACTAGCTGTAGTCCTATTTCTTTCCTGTCATCCTAATAATGAAACCAAAGAGCATATAAATACCATTATTCAATTATTGAAGGCCAAGTGTATTCGGCTATGAGCAAGACCTGAGTTCTGGTCTTTTAATCTGCCAGTGCAACTTTTGGAAAATATTTTAATTTTTCTGACCACAATATTCTCTGAAATATTTACTGAATGTGATGTTATATACATTTAAGTAAAAAGTACTAAAACGTGATGAAAACTGAAAAAACCTGGAATAATATGTGAATGACATAGGAATGACGGAGTTTGGTGAGTTTTTAAATTAAATGCTTAGACTGTTGAACTAGATTTAATAAAAGTATTTTTAGCTTAACAGTTTTATAAGTGGAAATTTTTTCCTAAGAAGTTTTCTTTTCCATTTAAAATATATCCATTTGAATCTAACGTAATAGACACTCAGTTGTATCCGTTCAATTTTGATGAATTTTAAAGCCAGGAGAACAAAAGGCAATCTTCATAGGAAGTGTTTTCTGAAGGACAGGAAAGCATAAACCTTTTAATTGGAAACACTTTTTAAATTGGCTTTTCCATTTTCCGTTTTTAATTGTGGAAACCAGCTTCCTTACTAATTTTAAGAGATGGTAGAATTTAATATTCCTAGGCTCTTTGTAGTGCCCGATGAAATGAGTGGTAGTGTAAGTGATCCGGTATATCTGAAACCACTGGCCCATGGTTCTTAGCTCATATTTTGCAATATCTTTTGGTGTTTACTGGTGTTTAAAGGTGGTGTAAAGTTTTAAAACCAATTAATTAAAATCTGCTTTAGCTGCTTGCCCAATGACATGTTCAGCTAACTCTCAAGTAGAAAGATACCATGGAATCTTTTTCACTGGAATTCTTTTTCAGATTCGCCAGTGAGTTGCTACTCATTTCCTGGAACAAGTCATTGCTTTTTTCTAGAGCAGAGTTTATTTCTTTATTAACGTGAGTTAGAATTGAATAATATAACTCCTATCCACCGTTGATTTTTTATGACAATAATAAGATACCTTATTTAATATATTGTACTTTTAATTTTTAAAATGTTTCACAACATTTTCTTTCCTCTTAATCTCAACAATAAGTAGGCCAGACATTATTGCCTTATTTTTATTGATAGAGAACCTGAGGCAGGCCCATACAAATAATATGACTTACATAAGTTTGCATGGCTAGTTAGTATCAGAGTGAGGACAAGAATTCAGCTCCTCTAATTTTCAGTCTGTCTGTTACAAATGCTGTAACATATTATTACTCTGTGTTTGGTTTTTGGTGCTGGCTGTTTGAGGTATGTTGAATTCAAATAGTGATGGGATTTTGCAACTTCAATAAAAATGGGAATCGTTCATGTAACACGTCTACTTTGATTAATTTAGGTAAAAATAGACTTCTTTTGGTGGATTAAAGCACTCCATACTTCTAATAATTCTGAAGATATCTATTTTCTTTTCTTGGAAGGCCTAAAAATTCTATTCTGTTGCTTATATCATTAAAATGCACTGCTACTTTGTAATGGGACACTGACAAAAATGAAATTTAAGTTATTTGGTATGTGAGTTACTGATGGTGACTCTTTGCAGCAGACACTTGGCTCTCACCCATCCGGTCCATGCATTAAAGTGTCCTGCAAGCACCTGTGACTCTGCCATGGGTTCTCTCTCTTACACACAGGGCAGGTTGGAAGTGCTAGGAAGATAATGCCCAGGGAGCAGCCCTCAGCCAGTGATGGATGGGAGTTGGAGGATAATTATTCTAGCCTCCTTGCCCTTCTGGTGATACTCTGAGGCATGTTTCGCATTGTCTCCTAGAGTTCCCAGTGGGACAGGACTTCATTGCCCACAGCAGGAAACTGTTAAATAATATATTTTCTTCCTCCTCTTCATTGTCTCACTTTCCTTCCTTTATCATTGTTCCCTGGGATTACCTCCCAAATGAGCTTCTTGTCTTAGAATCCTTGTCTCAGAGTCTGTTACAGGACCACCAAAAATACTTTTGACTTCGGAAATAAGTCATTAGTAGTATTTTTGTTAGATATGAAAGATTTCTTTTAAAACAATTATTTTGAACAAGATCTAAAACAGGTATTTTAGTATTCTATTTTAGCTTGTCTCATAATTACATCCATGTTCAATTTAATTTCCTTAGCTTCATTTCCTAGCAAAGGAAAGATTCAAGGTAAAAAAATCTTAGGTAGAAATACAAGCTATGTATCTGAGGTGGAAATTGTTCTACTGGATCTATTTGTTCTTTTCTTCTAAAAAAAAAAATAAAGGCTGATTATCCAAATGACTTAAGAAAGACACAGTGGGTTATCTGTTTTGGTAGAAATTAAATGGAATTTGGTTCACAAAATTATGGAGTATTTTCTACTTGGATCTTACTTTCTCATTTCTTACCAGGACCTGCTTATTCATAATCAGGGACCAGGATTACCTTGACTAACACTGATTGTACAGATAATTTCCCCAAAGATTTTTCTATAATTCTTGTTAAATCAAAACTTTAGGGGCACTTGGCTGGCTCAGCTGGTAGAGCGTGTGACTCTTTTTGATCTCGGGGTTGTAAGTTCAAGCCCCATGTTGGGCGTTGAGCTTACTTAATTAAAAAAAAAAAAAAAAGGAAAACTTTTTTGTGATCTCATTAAGGATTAAGGAATATGGAGTTTATAATTTGAATAAACTCTACATTAAATTTAGTACATTGTAAGTTTATCTTTTATAGTTCTTTGATATCTTTTTTTGAATTAGGAATACTGGGTTTTATATGTTTTTAAAAAACAGTGTGGGAAACATTCATTTTAGGCACATGTTAATTATCAGTCTTCTTTTCTCACGTAAAATTGTGATTTGTGTGTCTGAAATATATGCTGTATTGATGTGGTTTGTGAAATGGAACAGAAGTGAATTTAAGCAGATCTGTAGTTCTGTTTATAGGGCTATCCTAAAATTAGCAGGCACAAATATTTTCCTATCAGAGAAACAAAACGCTTTAGGAATATATTTTAATTAGTTATCCTGATTATAAAATAACATCTTAAAATATCTCTGTATTTTTTTAAGCAGAAATAGCAGAGAGTGTATACATAGTGTTTTCCCTCAGTGTAATTGCCTTGTGGTGCCTTCAAATTCTGCTTTTTTTGAGTACGTGACAGGACATTTCTTGACCTTTGAGGTTGTATTTGTCTGTTAGACATTGTCAAAAGTCAACTGGGTGATTAGGTTGGATAATATGGTTTAGGGGAGAAAGTGATAGTTATAAAAGAATAAGTCTGCCTTGCTCCTGGGATACATTAAACTGCTCTGAAGTGGAAACTCTCTTTCCAAAATCTCCACAGTAGCATATTGGAATAAGCTTAGAGTCTGTTAAACTAACTATCTGTTGGTAAATATAAGTTTTGTTACTTTAAAAAATTAATCTACTACTTTTTAGATGTGCTACATCCATACAGCTATCTAATTTATTAAATTTATTAAATCCAGACAAGGCTTTTGGCATTTCAAATATCTCAATATGGTAGATTGAAATCTTGTGTAAGAAAGAAGCAGAGATGATTTTTAAAATGTGTAAGAGAGCTGGCCCATTTCCTGAACACTAAATGTTGAAGTGATTAAAAATGGGGAATATCTTTTTATAAAGTCTTTACTGGAAGCTGACTTCTTATGTTAAATGTGAACAATCTCATGATAACTTGATGTAAATAAAACAAACTTCAAAAATTGTCTCTTTTCAAAAGTTTACATATTTTCTATCACATTAGGCTACTTATGCAATACTTCTATATTACATATTTAAATAGAACCTGGCCTTTTTAAAGTTTAAGAGGTGCTCCCCGCCTTCCATTAATATGAAGTACTTGTATTTGAGAATGTTGTATTTCTGGATGTTTGTTAATTTGTTGAATCTTGCAGGGTAAGTCTTTTCCTGAAAGTTCTGGTTGGTACAGTTGTCAGAGAAAATTAAGTTGGATAAAACAATGATGCAGTTTTAACAGTTAAAAATTTTAAAAATTTCTATTTAAAATCAGATCTCCATAATTGCCACAGATAATTTTGTAATTTTTGTTCTCAGAATTGCTTGTGTGTTGGGAAAATATTGTACTTTATAATACCTGGTTTGCATTTTTTTTTTCTGTTTTAAGAATCCTTACATTTATTATCTCAACAAAAGTAATTTTTAAATAAATGTTTACATTTTGAATGGGAAAAGTTAAACCAATTATTAGTACTTTTAAAACAGGCTGAAATTTTAGGTCTGGCGTTTTAGATGGAGTTTAGATTGAATATCTAAAGGCTATCAGTTTCTACTCAAGTATTTACAATAGAGTTAACATTGGACTCAAAATTGCTTGATTGTCATTTATATTTTAAGTGTAATATAGAGATTTTTCATTAACAATTTTTTTAAATTTCCACATTCATGTATGATTATTTTTTAAATGGAGGTTTAAATATTTTTTGTAATAGAAATGTAGGTAAATATGTTTTGTTTAAACCATTACTAGTTTATTACTTGAAAGGAACTTTGGTTCTGTGCGTGAAATTTTGCCTCTAAAGAGCTAAAGCTGGAGAGATGTCTGTCCATAATAGCTTCAGGTTTCTGTGCCCAACTCACATGATTGAAATTACTGTTACTATAAAATGGCTTAGAATGATATTTTTTTAGCAGAAATTTTATAGTAATTTCTTTTTTTTTTTTTTTTTTTTTTTTTTTTAAGATTTTATTTATTTATGTGACAGAGAGACAGCCAGCGAGAGAGGGAACACAGCAGGGGGAGTGGGAGAGGAAGAAGCAGGCTCATAGCGGAAGAGCCTGATGTGGGACTCGATCCCGGATCGCCAGGATCACGCCCTGAGCCGAAGGCAGACGCTTTAACGACTGCGCTACCCAGGCGCCCCTATAGTAATTTCAATACTATGTGGTAATGAAAAGCTTTCTCGTTAGAGTCTTTAGCTTTTCTTGCTAGTTTCTACCCTATTATTCTCCCCTCCCCCACCTTTTTAATGTCTACATTGTTGGCATCTTCTCTACAATTTTAGGAAAACTAGGTATTTGAAAAAGGAGTTATTTTCACTGAGTTTTATTTTTTTCTGCCCAAGATGAGCAGTACTGTGATTAAGGGAATATACTTTAACTTCCCTCTTTTATAACAGAGCTTATAGCACTTAATATTCTTAAAGAATAAACCTATACCAAGTTTTGTACTCATTTGCAGATCAGCCTAGGAACACCCTCAAGAAAGTAACAGATGGGTTGTGTAGTAAAATAGAGATACTGAGGTTTTTGAGCATGGGGATTTTGTCATGTTCAATGAAGAAAAATGTTCTTTCAGATGAAGATAATGAGGCTTATAAATGGAAACTATGGGACAAAAAACCATGAATAGTCAGAACTGTTTTTAAAAATCTAAACTCTGTTGAAAACAAATAGGTTATTCCTAAGAGAAAAATACTGTATGTTTTAATTATCTTTTATCTGTTGTCGCCACTAAAGCAGTAAAAGCCAAGACTGATCTGTTTCTCTTCCCCTTTTTAGTTACTTGGCACAGGTAATTCACTAGTGTTACTAGCTAATTCTGAAATGCTTAATATTTTCTAACATTTAAAAAGACATTTCCTCTAAGATAAAAGAGAGAAAAGATACTGATTTGCTTCTATTCATCCTTCCTCTTTGTTGTATTTTTTTCTTTGTATGTTTTCTAGAAACAACAACAACAAAAATAACAAAAGCCTACTTTTTAAGTTCTGAAAGGACTGCTCTTACCTGAGAGAAACTTCTTCAAGGTAGCTCTAAATCTGTAGCTTCTTGTAGAGGTAATCTGTTCATTCTCTGGTATCCTTAGCCATAACTGTTTTTAATGGAGACTGGAGCTCAGGAGAGAAAATACCCTACAGCAGAGCCATGTTTGCTTGGGCACGTGATGTTGGGCACATTCTCCCTTTGTAGTGGTGTTCTCCCATGCTTGATCTCCCTCTCCCCACAGTAACAGCCCTCCCCTCCCCACAACCAACCTCCTCCTCGCTCTTTCTCCTCTCACTCTTTCCTATTCTTCTTCCTCCTCCTGGAGAATAAGACCCTCTGAGTATGTAATTACTGTATTCCATATTCTTAATTATCACTCATAACTTTAGTGCCATCTCCTAACAGAGCAGTCCTACCGTCAATCATACTTTACGTAGCCTTGAAGTGTATAGGAGATGTGACCGTTTATAAAGGTACTGGCTTTCATTGCTTATGGTAAATGTTTTAATCTTTTGCCAAATGAAAAAAAATATCTTTTCAAAGGAAAGGAAAAATCATTTTATGCAAATGTTTGTAAACATGTATGTAAATTTGTTGTTTCTCTTTCCCTCCAAAAAATTATTAATAAAAATGGATTTTTAGTTTCTTCTTGAATGGGGTTCCTTTGTGTATAGTAGGGCAAACTGTGCAAGCCTAAAGCAACACTGCAGTCTGAGTTTTTTTAAATCGCATCACATCAGAAGGGATACAGCTTTTTTTCCTACTTTGTCATTTTTCAAACAATATTTCCCCCTTTATTTAAGAAAAAATGTCATTGATTTTTTTTTCTTTTTTTTAAAATTGAGGTATAATTGACATATAACATTAATTTTAGGTATACAACATAATGATTGAATTTTGTATATATTGTGAAATGATCACCACAGTAAATCTAGTTAGCATCTGTTACCATATATAGTTACAAATTTTTGTGTGTGATGAGAAATTTAAGATTTCCTGTTTTAGCGACTTTCAAATATGCAATACAGTATTATTAACTACAGTCACCATGCTGTACATTACATCACCATGACTTACTTATTTCATACCTGAAAGTTTGTACTTTTTCCCCTCCATCACCCATTTTGCCCACCCACTGCCACCACCTGTGGCAACCACCAATCTATTCTCTGTATCTATGAGCTAATTATTTTTAGATTCTATTAAGTATATAAGTAAGATCATAGGCATTTGTCTTTCTCTGACTTACTTCACTTAGCATAATGCCCCCAGTGTCCATTCATACTGTCACAAACGCAAGATTCCATTTTATTTTTTATGGCCGAATAATACTCCAGTGTGTGTGTGTCTTTGTATGTGTGTGTACACATGCACAGACACCAGATGATCTTTATTCATTCATCTGTTGATGAATACTTAGGTGGTTTCCACGTCTTGTCAATTGTAAATAATGGTGCAGTGAGCATGAGGGTGCACATATCTTTTTAAGTTAGTGTTTTCATTTTCTTCAGGTAAATACCCCAAAATGGAATTGCTGGATCATATGGTAGCTCTGTTTTTAATGTCTTGAGGAATGCCTATACTGTTTTCAATACCAACTTACATTCCCACTAGTAGTGCACGAGGAGGGTTCCCTTTTCTCCACATCCCCACCAACACTTGTTATTGTCTTTTTGTTAATAGCCGTTCTAACAGGTGAGTGGTGATACCTCATTATGGATTTGATTAGCATATCCCCGATGATTAGTGATGTTGTGATCCGTATGTCTTTGGAAGAATGTCTATACAGATCTGCCCGTTTTTTAAATCAGATTGTTTGTTCTTTTACTATTGAGTTGTGCGAGTTCTTTATATATTTTGGATATTAATCCCCTATCAGATACATGATTTACAATATTTTCTTCTATTCAGTAGGTTTTCTTTTCATTTTGTTGATGATTTCCGTTGCTATGCAGAAGCTTTCTAGTTTGATATATTCCTACTTGCTTATTTTTGCTTTTGTTGCCTTTGCTTTTGGGGTTATATCTAAAAGTTACTGTGTCAAAATGCTTACTCACCTGTTTTCTTTTAGAAGTTTTATGGTTTCAGGTCTTACATTCAAGTTTTTACTCCATTTAGAGTTAATTTTGTGTATTATATAAGATAGCGATCCAGTTTTATCTCTGTGTTGGTTTTTATGCATTAGGTGAAATGACCACCTCTCCTAGTCTTGAAGAAGTGGGCTTGTTTAGGGAGATGAGCTTTGCTGTTCAGCCCTGCTCTCGCTCTTGGTTGTCTCTCTAACCTTTGTGGTTGACCAAGCAGCCGATTTTATTTTTAATAGCTCCCAGTAGTTGAGGGTGTGCAGGGAGCTGTCAGTGTTCCCAAGGGAGTCTTTCGGTCAGCACATAGATTCAGGCTGATTGGTAGCCAGAATCTCCTCTCATTCAGGAGCTTTTAACATATGCAAATATATACAGTTCTGTTTGACCACAAGCATAAGCCCTGCTGGCCATCAGAGCCAGCTGACCTGGGGGTTACAGTCACAAAAATTGGGACTCCAGCTGAGTGTATAAGCTCCTTTCTGGGAGATACTGGTGAGCCAAACAAGGCAGAAGGAGAGCGTAAAGATGGAATCTCCTGGCCTATATTCCCCCAGAGCAGTTCTGTGGGCCTCTAGATGTGTGCCAAACCTGAAGCCTGCCCTTTAGGCCAGAGCTGCAGCATAAGCAAATAGGCTTTTCCTCGGAAAGACTGGGGTGTGTCTGCTGTCTTTGTAGTGCTCTGAGGCTGGTAGTCTGCCAGAAACTGTCTTTCCAATTGTGACAGTCCTGTGGGACCCAGGAAAGCAAGTCCCCCTCTCCACCAGAGCCAGGTGATCAAGAGGCATTCCCTGAATGGCAGCCGCAAAAACTGGGGCACCGGATGTGTGTAAAAGCTTCCCTCTGGGTTTTTCTGATGCTCTGGAGTTCGGCAGAGGGAGAGCATGAAGATGGTGCTCATTGAAAAAGAAAAAAGGGTAGTGCCACCAACGTTTGCCAGGCAGAGGGAGAGCGCGCAAAGATGGTTCCCACCAGCCTTTGTCCTAGAGAGTATTCCAGCAGGCCCTCCCCTCTGGCCGATACTTTAAGATTAGCGAGTGGATTTCTTACATGTAAATTCTGAGCATTTTTCAAACGGCTGTTTTTGTCCTGGGTGCTGAGGTGAGTGATCCATGTTTGAGCCCTTTAAGAGCTAGCTGCTTCTCGGTTCACTTCAGCTCTATGGGTCTCATGGATATGAGCCCCATTGGTTTTCAAAGTCAGTTGTTTTTGAGGCTCATCTCCCAGGTGTGGGCCATAACAGTTGGGGTGCCCATTGTAGGGTGTGAACCCTTCACTCCTCAGGGAGAGGCTCTGGGTTTGCGAGCTCCCTCGTAATTATGAGTCACTGAGCTGGGAGTGAGTTTTATAGTCAGATTCTGTGTCAGTCGCTCCTACCTGCTTCAGTGTGACCTTGTTTGTTTGTTTGCCTGATGTGAAGGATTTGCTCAGCTAGTTTTTGGGTCTTTTTCAGTGGAAATTGTTCCACATGTTGGCATGGATTTGGTGTGTCTCTGGAAGAAGTTGAGTTCAGGATCTTTTTGTGTCACCATCTTGAAGTGCTTCTCATCATTTTAAGTGTCTCACTTAATTATTTTTGAATGAATTAGGTCTTTAGATTGGTTGATCAACAGTATTTACCAAACTATTGAAAAACTAATGATTGGTTTAGACATCTCTGTCTGTGATGTACTGTAGTTCATGAGAACCAGTGAGTTTCAAAAAGAGAAAAAAATAACTTTTTTGGAAATAGGAATTTTGCTTATTGCCCTCCTCTCAGAATATGGCATCATGTGTACACTGGAAGAAAAATGGCCCTCTGAACACAGTGTTTAGCAGAGTCCTCACAAATTATATCAACGCTTGTAAGAGTTTTGTGCTTAATTTTGGATTCCACACATGGAAAGAGGAGAAAAAAAATTCAGAGGTAAGTGGCACACATGAATGATGATTTGAGGAAACAAGATTTGGATGAAGAATTAAGATGTTTGAATAGTAAAGTGGAGGGATCAGGATTGACTTATCTTGAGATATGAGAAGGAACATGGGTGATCATGAAGAGCTCCTTTTTATTTTAGTCAATAATTAGTGTTAAACAGTCATAAATGATACTGGACTCTGGAAAAACTTTATTCGTGTAGCCTGTGGAGCATAACGGCACACAGTCATGGGATGGTTTGGTGAAGATAAGGGGAAATAACTTCTGTCAGTAATGGTTTAGGTGAGGTTCTGCCCAGGAAAAGTTTGAAAGATGAGTGACCTTTAAATTTTTTTTTAGTTCCAGAAGAGACTATAGAATTCGTTTTTAAGAATGATGCCGTGAGCCCTTTTGTGTGGTGTATGTGTGCATGTGGGATAGGTAGGGGGAAGCAAGAAAGAATATGCCTCAAAAGTTTTAGAATCATTGCTTCATCTTAAATTCATATCCTTAAGCAGGATGGTCAAGATTTTAATTTGATGGATGGCCGTTAGGCCATGTTACAATACAAGTTATTTGAATACTTAGAGATTATCCTGGACATTTCAGTGAAAATTGTTAAGTGATGTAAAAGTACAGCTCTTGAAAATGCAGAAGTTTAAAGTGTGTTGTTCACAACTAAATCCCTTACAACCACTCTGAAATTTGGTGAGATCTGAATTAGTGATTTTGACATAGAGAAGTCTTACTCCGGGGCACCTGGGTTGCTCAGTCGGTTAAATGCCTGTGTTTGGCTCAGGTCATGATCTTGGGGTCCTGGAATCAAGTCCCCATATCAGGCTCCTTGCTCAGCAGGGAGCCTGCTTCTCTCTCTCCTTTTGCTGCTCCTCTTGCTTGTGCTCTCTCTCTCTCTCTCTCAGTCAAATAAATAAAATCTTTTTTAAAAGAAAGGAAAAATGTGGAATAAAATTTAAAAGAGGTATTTGAATTGAAACACTTAAGTTTTACTGTTTTGGTAATGAACTGATGTTTGTTGCTTGCTTGTTTGTTTGGTGTGGAGCCCAGTGTGGGGCCCGAACTCACCATGAGAGACCGAGACCTGGTCCGAGATCAAGAGTCAGACACTAAATTGACTGAGCCATCCAGGCACCCCATGAACTGGTGTTTTTTTAATCTGGTACAGAAAGCAAGGCATCTGCAGCTTGTAGTTGTGCTTTTTAAATAGCAGTATACTTAAAAAGTTTTTCTTTTTTGGAAATATCCTTAACAATTTCTTTTGAAAGTTACATAACATTTAAAAGTTTGTTGTTGTAAAAGCATATAATGAGCATTGTGAGTATATTAAGTACCTAGTAATTGAAAATGATACCTAATATTGTTGGGGCGCTTGGGTGACTCAGTCAGTTAAGCCTTCTACTCTTGATTGCAGCTCAGGTCATGATCTCAGGGTCGCAAGGTCCAGCCCTGTGTCAGGCTCTCTCCTGGGCACGGAGCCTCTTTGAGATTCTCTCTCCCTCCCCCGCGCCCACCACCGCCCCCCCCCCATGCTCATGTGTGCATGTGCACTCTCTCTCTAAAAGAAAAAAAAAGTAAGGTCCGAATCTAAAAAAAAAAATAGAAAATGATACCTAACATTGTAATATTCAGCCAATTTGGAGGCTGTAGTACCCGTCAAATCTCATCATACAAAGTACTGTTTAAAATCTGCATAACAATACAATTCAAGCAATATACAAACAGTAGACTTTCAGTAAAAGAGAATTGGGATACTCTGATGAGTAAGATATGCCTACCAATAAAGAGACCTTTGTCTTCTACCAACTTACCAGAATTTGTGTGTACAGATAGCTGCTGTCCTTGTGGCAATACCTTTTCTGGCTGACTGCCTGTTTAGCACTTTGATACTTCCTAAAACTGTTTCACAGCTTGCACAATATTCTTTTGATTATTCTCAATGATTACAAGTCAAGAAGGTCAGAAAACATGTTGGGATATTTAAGAAATCACTGTAGGCTCTTGGGGCGCCTGGATGGCTCAGTCAGTTAAGCCTCTGGCTCTTGGTTTCAGCTCAGGTCATGATCTCAGCGTTGTGAGGTTAAGCTCCTCGTTGGGCTTCATGCTGGGTGTGGAGCCTGCCTAAGATTCTGTCCCTCCCTCTCCCTCTCCCCACCCCCAATTAAAAAAAAAATAAGGTAGGCTCGTATCAGATCACCTATACCTATGAAATCTGATTTTTGTTTAATTTTTAAAAATAGACTTTTAAAGAGCAGTTTTAGGTTCACAGAAAAATTGAGCAAAAAGTAGATTTCTTGTATATCCCCTTCTCCCACATAGGAATGGCCTTTTCCACTATCGATAGCCCGAACCAGAGTGATAAATTTGTTCAAATCCATGAACCTATATTGACATATCATTATTACTCAAGGTCCACAGTTTGCATTAGGGTTCACTCATGGCTTTAGCATTCTGTGGGTTTTGACAAATGTGTAATGACATGTATCCACCATTGTAGTATCAGTAAAGAATAGTTCCACTGCTCTAAAAGTCTTCTGTGATCTGCCTTTTCCTCCCTCCTCCATACTCTGGGTAACCACTGATCTATACTGTCTCCATAGTTTTGCCTTTTCCAGAATGTCGTATAGTTGGACTCCTACAGTATGGAGCCTTTTCATGTCGGCTTATTTCACTTACTGATATGCATTTAAAGTTCTTTTATGTCATTTTTTGGCTTGATAGATAATTTTTCTATAGCACTGATATTCCACTCTTTGGGTATACCACAGTTCATTTATCCAGTCACCTGTTGAAGGACATCTTGGTTCTTTCTAAGTTTTGGCAGTTGTGAATAAAGCTGCCATAAGCATCTTTGTGCAGGTTTTGTTTTGTTTTGTGTTTTGATGTGTGGACATAAATTTTCAGCTCATTTACATAAGTATCAAGTAGTGCTATTGCTGGATCATAAGGTAAGAGTATGTTTAGTTTTATAAGAAATTGCCAAATTGTCTACCAAAGTGTCTGTTCTATTTTGCATTTGTAGCAATGAATGAGAGTTCCTGTTACTCCATATCCTCCCTAGCTTTTCGTGTGGTCATTTTTTTTTTTTTTTAATTTTAGCCTCTTAATTAGTTTTTGTTTTTTTCACAAATGGAATTTATCCATGAATTGTTGAATTGGTATGTTCTTTGGGGGAAGGAGTGTCCAGGGTTTCCCTTTTTTTTTAAGATTTTATTTATTTATTTGAAAGAGAGAGAGAGTATGAGCAGGGGAAGGGCAGAGAGAGAAGCAGACTCCCCACTGAGCAGGGACCCTGATGCAGGGCTTGGTCCCAGGGCCCTGAAATCATGACCTGAGCTGAAGGCAGACACTTAACCAACTGAGCCACCCAGGTGTCCCCAGGGTTTCCTGTTCTGTCGTCTTAATGATGCTACTCACCTTAATGTCATGACCCCAACCAAAGGAATAACTGGCCAGGAAAAAAAGAAGATTTAAAAAACCTTGAAAAGTTATTTTTTTTATTTATAAATTTAGAATTGTTAACCTGGAATCAAACTCTGTAAAAAAACAGAGAACCCAACTTCATTGTATTATTTGTTTCCATATCCCCTTTCTCTATTCTTAAGGCCTCTCCAACTCCTGCTCAAAAAAGTGAAACAAGTTCTGGTTCTGCAAAGTCTGGTTGCAGTGGTTTGATTTGAGAAAAGCTCAGTCTTTTAAAGCTACCTGGGTTGATTTTGTACAGTTATGAGGTAATGCCTCTGTTGGTACCCTAACACAGTATATTTCATGACATTTTGAATCAATAAAAGGTTGATTGGTGACCATTTATTCACAAGTTTTCCTGAGTATCTTTCTGGCAGAGATTAACTTGAGAGTGAAAATAAAGATATTTTGAAATTTAAGTTCATATTAAATCTATATATGGTATTTGTAGAGTTTCCTAAGATATTTGTAGCTCCGTATAACCAAAATTATAGCAGCAGTAATAAAAGTAGTAGTTACTACTCCTGTGGATTGGCATGACTATATCTGCTAACCCATAATTTCTATCTACATTAGCAGCAGGACCTGTGGCTGTACTTCTGTGCTGCTTCTCATATTTTTGCCAAGTCAGAGGAGTCAAGCTTGTGACATCACTGTTTTGTGGGGTTTTGGAATGATGTGTAGATTTTGGAAGCACAGAACTAAACTGGGGTATGGAGAATACGATTCAGTACTCCAACCATGTCCTACTATGTGAAGGAAAACAGTAAGATGATAAAACATTTGCCATGGTCTGATCATTTTCTTGATATTTTGATGGCAATATCTTTAAAGGTGTATTGTTACCTCAATTCCAAATTTTAAGAAATCTATGGAATTTGAATATTCATTATTTTTCCCACTTTTTTCAGGATGTGTTTTGATCCCATGGCATCCCTTGCTATTGGAAAAGTATTGGAGAATAAATATTAAATATGTATCAAAGGTTTCCTCATTACAGAAGGGAATATAATAGTACCTTTCAAGTGGTGATGTATAAATTGTTCTATAAATATAGGTTGACTGCTGAGGTCTGCTGAATTGTGCATAGTCTTCAGAATGGTAGGGGATTCTCTCTTTAATGACCATCATGACATTTCTAAGTATAGAATCTAGACTTTGAGAGGTCAGCTTGCTGATTGCCTTGGCTTTAAAGCGGGAATGATCTCAGACCTGCTGTCTTTCTTGAAGATCTCCAGGGGAAACCTCATAAGTACCAAGTGATATTTATGTGTTTATTTTTCCCTTATGTACTTGAAAACATTTCTGACTTCATTACCGCACAACCCCAGACTGCCTTTCCCTGGTCCAATTCATTCTTGTCCTTGAATCTTTCTTTAGTGCCTCCTTTCATTTAATCATCTTCAGTGCTCTTTTCTGTGCTATTTATCACCTTTTGATAATAGGAGCATGATGTTATAGTGAAGTCCTGGGACAGGTTGCTTTTTCATCTTCAGCCTTCTACCTCCTAAAGTAAGATAAGACCACTGTATCAAGTTGCCATGACAGTAGAGTAACACTTCCCTTCTCATGAGAATGCTATGAGTGTCCTGGCTTATAGTCAGTTGATGTTTATTAGGAAATTGAATGTTCTAAAGCCATTGTGTTTGTGCAAGTAATCCTGCTAGTACATACTGCTTACCTATTGCTGCATAACAAACCATAACAAAAGTAGTGATTTAAACCCACACATTTATTATCTCACAGTTTCTGTGGGTTAGGAATCCAGGTGCAGCTTCGCTGGTTATCTGCCTCATGGATGTCTCCTCTGGTTTCAAAGTGTCAACCAGTGCTGAAGTCTCATCTGAAGGCTAGCCTGGAGAAGGTTTTGCTTCCATGTTTGCTTATGTGATTGTTAGCGTGACTGAATTCTTTTTGGGGTTGTTTGACTAAGGCCTCACGTCATTGGCTGGCTCCCAGCTGAAAGTTGTCCTCAGTTCCTTGCCATTTGGGCTTCCCAACGTGGCTGTTTGATCGAAGCCAGCAAGGGAGAGAGCCTGCTAGCAACACAGAAGTCAGACTCTTTGGTAGTCTAATCATGGAAGTGATGCCCTCTCAATGTTGGTTGGAAGCAAGTTGCTCAAGGGGGAGGAGTTATATAACATCATAAATAACAAGAAACAGAGATCACTGGGGGTCACTTTAGAGGATGCCTATCACACAACATTTAAGGTACATCTTTTTATAACCCCTAAATAGACTGATTATTCATGGTGGGCTGAGGGAGCCTGGACCATTCCATGTGTTGGCCCTGCATGTCTTAAAAATATAGGGATGATTCTAGAATGGGGCTTGAGTTCAGGTTTATCAGTCTTAAATTTCTAGAAATGCACCCCTCTCTACTTTTATTTTTTATTTTTACTTTTTTCCTCTTTTCAAGTTTTTATTCTGAAATGAGAAAACAGCCTTCAATTTAAAATAGTAAAAATTTCAACATATATGGCCCAATACTTTACAAAGCTCACATTTAAAAAATGCATCATAAATGTAAACAGTTGGAAAGAATGCAACTTCTAGCATATTTGTAAATATTGGCATTTCAAAATAAGTCTTTTATTTTTTTTTTTTTTTTTTTTTTTTTTTTTTTTTAAAGATTTTATTTATTTATGTGACAGAGAGACAGCCAGCGAGAGAGGGAACACAGCAGGGGGAGTGGGAGAGGAAGAAGCAGGCTCATAGCGGAAGAGCCTGATGTGGGACTCGATCCCGGATCGCCAGGATCACGCCCTGAGCCGAAGGCAGACGCTTTAACGACTGCGCTACCCAGGCGCCCCCAAAATAAGTCTTTTAAATTACTCTTTCAAATATATCCAGTGGAATCTAAGTACTGTGGTGATTTGATACTGCTGTCAAACTTTTCTTTAGCAGCAAATGTTTTAATTTATTTACTTTTACAAAATTGAGTAGTATTTACCAATTTCTGGTCTTTTGTCACTTCTTCTGCTTTCCATGATTCTTTAGAAGTAATACCAACTCTCACATCTTATGCACAGTTGGTTCACCTTCTATATATAATAACCATTTGTTAAATGTTTTCAGAACACGTTCACATATACTCTCATTTGATCTTCTGACAGTACCCTAAGTGAGACGGGCAAGGCAAGTATCATTGTCCACATTTTAGGCTTTTCACAAGTCTGCCTGCTTTGAGTCTCTTCCTATCTTCAATCCTTCATTCACACCAGCACCAGAGTTTTCTAATAGGAAAATTCGATTGTGCTTCTCCTCTGTTTAATTTCTTTAATGTTTCATTATCATCGAGATAAAAATCTAAATTCCTTTAAAGACTCTTAAAAATTTTTCTTATTTAGCCTCACCTCTGACCTCTTCATCCAGAATTATGCTTCAGCACTTCTGTGACTTTACGTTTGCTGTTCATGATGTCTAGGACACCCTCTCGACACCTGTCTCATGTTCCTTATCTTGTTAATCTTGGCTCAAAAGGCATACCAGAGGATGAATGGCATTGCAGGGCTAGGATTCCTAATGTGTCATTTTTCTTTTCATCACTGCTGCACACACTAAAGTGGCAAGATGTTTTCTTGTAACATCCTCAATTTATTTTCAGTGCTTTTTCTATAATTTGGTGTTACCCTTTAGTTTGAATAGCATTCTTTTGAGAACAAATTTCTGGCACTCTTGGACAGATAGATATGGGTGTGTGCATGTTGTATTACATGAGGTCTCTAATACACACGTAACAATATATTTAAATATACATATTGCAACTGTATGACATTGTACAAAATATAAGCCACTTCTTTCAAACTTAAGGTCTGTTCCTTTTGTTTTTCTACTTCCTGTGATCATAGTTATGAGAAACTAGTTTTTTGGCCTCTAAATTTTTCTCAGATTTTATTTATTCATTTTTATGTGTTTATTCTTTTTACTTTTATCAGCTGTATTTATTTAACTACTCTGTCCAGGAATGTCTTCTCCAGTTGGCCTTCTGATTTTAGTAAACAGAAGTACAGAGCAACTTCGTATTAGTGCTTTGTAAGTCCTGTTGCAGGCAGGTTGTCTGAATTTCAGGAGGGTAAAAACATGATCAGTCTTTTGTCTCCTGTTTTAGTTTAGAATGGGTTTCACCTTCATGATTCCCTTGTCATTGCTTTGTGTCATATATTCCTTACAAATTAATACTAGCTGCAATCTACTGATAACCTACCTTGTACCAGAGTGTTTTAATCCTTTTAAATAATCATAAAAAGTAGATAGGTATCCTCATTTTACACTTTAGCAAGGTAACTAATTTGAAGCTACTCAGCTAGTAAGTAGGCGAACGGGGACATGAATTCAGACCTGTAAATACTGTGCAGAAAATACATTGTCCTCTGGCAAGATTCTTCTATTTAAATTAAGTTTATTTGGTTCAGAAATAAGGCAGTGTGGTTCAGCACATTTATTGAGTACCTACTGCATGACATATTCTATTGGTTCTTTATCAGCCATATGAAATTCTGATAATCAGCCATATTTTACATTATTAAAATTGCAATTTTGTGTTATTCAACGTACCTTGTATTACTTTTCATAGTAATCCCATCTTAAAGTAGGTGTTTTCCCAGGTTAGAAAACAGTTTTAGAGGGAGTAAGCTTATTCAAGGTCACTCCTGTATAGGGAGCAGAGCTGGATTTGATTTCAGGCCTGTCTTGCTGCAAAGGCAATGCTCTTTTAGATTATACCTGTTTTCCTCTGAACCTTTTGGAATTTGTTCTTTTTTGAATCTGGTATAAATTTCCTCCTCAATATTTTCTCATATTGCTATCCAGGAAGACATGACATCAATTTTTCCTCCCCACTTCCCATCTATACTGTTTTACCTTTCCTGGAACATGCAGCCTATTTGCCAGCCAGTTCCTCTCTGTGAATTCCTGTAGCTTGTTTCCGATGCAGCTTTAGCACTTGATTACTTTCTTTTTGCGTGTTATTTTTTAGCTATATTACAGACTTCCTGAGCACAGGAAGTTTAATGCTTCTATAATTTCTCACAGTTCCTTGCCTTGCATGCAGCATGGTAGAATCAGTGAGTTTATGCTTTTTCTCAGAACATGGACTGAGCACAAAAATTATCAAACAGGACTTACTCTGGAAGATTTTGGCCAAGTTTAGTGTGATCTGTTAATGGGTACTTTGAAATGGTGACCCATGCAAGCCCCCAGTACTTCTTTCCTTTTTGAGAATATAAACATCTGGCTATATTAATTCTGTATATCACCTTCAGTAATATTTCTAAGACAGTAAGAAACTGCTTCCTTCCCCACCAGCCAGGCAAATGTTAGCTGGTGCTGCAAGCCTGTAAGTTCCCTTTATCTACACCCTGGATGTACCTGACCCATTAATTAAAAAAAAAAAAAAAAATCTTTTGCAGGGAGAAATAAAATCATATACATTTCTTTTTTTTTTTTTTTAAAGATTTTATTTATTTATTTGACAGAGACAGAGACAGCCAGCGAGAGAGGGAACACAAGCAGGGGGAGTGGGAGAGGAAGAAGCAGGCTCATAGCAGAGGAGCCTGATGTGGGGCTTGATCCTGGAACGCCGGGATCACGCCCTGAGCCGAAGGCAGACGCTTAACCGCTGTGCCACCCAGGCGCCCCAAAATCATATGCATTTCTTAAAAAAAAAAGTAAGCATGTGAATAAAAGGATAGAAGAAATAGTAAAAAGAAGTCAACTGTTGTATCATGCTCCAGAGATTGTCACTGTTAATATGTTAATATTTTTTCCACATACATGTTTGTGCATTTCTGTCTTCTATATATTTTTTAAAAGTGGAATCCTGCCATATATACAGTCCATTTGCTTTTTTTCATTTAACATCATGGGAAAATGTCCAGTTTATTAAAATTGTCCCAAAGTGTGTTCATGGCTGCATAATATTCCATTGAATACATAAGGAGGAGGATACCATGTTATAAGTCATACAGAAATAGAATCACTTTTATAGCTCTGTTTTTATCTAGGTTTTCTGATGTTAGCTTATGACAAAAATAATATAGTCAATTCCAAGCTTTCTCAATCAGCTCAAAAAAATTTTCTTTCTTGATTCAGAGGTTTTTCCTTTTATTCTTTCTTCCTATGTGGTATCTGAGTACAAAAATGACTTGAATGACAGGGTTATAAGTATGTCTTATGTAAGTCCCTGTTTGGCCACAGCTGGAAAACTGGATAAAATATAACAGTTGCAGATGTTGGACTACAGTGCAAAACTGGGATTCATGAGTGAAGGGAAACAAACAAGTTCAACCATATGATTGTACCAGATTACTGCTTGGAGGCAGTTTCCGCATCTCCCTGTGCAAAGAACCCGAATAGCACATAGATGATCAGAGTTCAAGGAAGCCAGATCAGGGTTTGGAGAAGCCAAGATGACTTGAATTTGTTGAGCCAAGTACCAGAGATCATGTTTGCTTTACAGAGGAAGGGTTCTGTGGACCTTGAAGAGGGGTCCCCATTCAGTCTTGTGTGAGTACTGATTTGTGCATGTTTGAGCCCATTCAGTCTTGTGTGAGTACTGATTTGTGCATGTTTGAGAGGAAATGTTCTGAGGCCCAGAAAAGAAGGACTGCAAAGGAGTAGGCATAATGGTTTCCAGAGCTGACATGACTAGGAGTAGTGTGCTTCTATCAGCAAGAGTGGAAAGACATTACAGTATATGGGAGGAATCCTCAGAAAGGATTAAATTAGTCCTAGACTAGGGTTCTGCTCTGTTACCCATCTTTAATAAAAAGCTTAAGAGCAAGACTCAAAGAATCCAGCTGATTGCAAATAACCATTGCCAGAATAAAATCTGACCACACTTAAAGGAGTTTAACAAAAATCCAAAATTCAGTATGCAAGATTCAGAATGTCCAACACCTAGTTAAAAAAAAAAAGTTAGGTACAAAGAAAGGCAGAAAAATATGACTCACAATTTAGGGCTGTGGGGTGGGGTAAAGAAGAGACCCAGAAATGCCAGAGGTGATAGAAGTAGCAGACGAGGCCTTTAAAACACAGTGTCCCATGTGGTCAAGAAGGCATAAGAAAACTATGCCTGAGAAAAATAAGAGTGAAATGGGAGACATGGAAAAGACCAAACTGGAACTTTTAGAGATGAAAAATCAAGTACTTGAAATGAAAAATATACTAACTGGGATTAACACAAGATTAGGCACTAAATTAACTGAAAGGACTATCAGGAATGAAACAAAAACAGGAGTCAGGGGAAAGGGAATAAATAGCATCAGTGATCTATGGGATAATAATAATAAGCAGTTTAATTTAACATAGGCGTCATTGGAGTCCCAGAAAAAGTATTTGAAGAAATAATATTTGAAAATTTTCCACATTTCATAAAAACTAGAAATACACAGATTCAAGAAATAAAATCAACAAAGAATAAACCTGGAGAAACTACAAAAAGGCATATTATAATTGCTGAAAACCACTTATTAGGGTGGAATATTTTTCAGACATTCACTTGAATTTTTTATTTCAAATTGAAATTTTTAAAATGGGGTTCAAGGACCACTTGCATTTGAATTACCTTGGGTGTTTATTAAAACTCTTATGTTCCTCGGCTCCATACCAGAGCCATTGAATTAGAATTCTCATGAGGATGGCCTGGGAATCTCAACTCTTAGAAATCTCTCCGTGTGAATTTATACACCGAAGTGATAAGAAAATATATACAGTTGGGGGAGTATGATGAAATTAGTGTTACTCTCTCAGATATTAGACACATCAGCAGTTTTCTGACAAAATAATTTACTTTCTTGGAACAGAGTGTATGTCAGTGATACAATTGAATCTGATTGTCTGTCAAAGGTTGTAGAAAACAACAGTGATTAGTCACATAAATTTTAATTTTGATCAATTTATTACATAGTTTCCCAGAAAAGGGGTTGCAAGACATCACATCCAGAATAGAGGATGTTTCTGAGTAGAGTCTAGAAGGGTAACTACCAGTTTCATGTAGATGTTTAGAGAACAGTTTCAAACTAAAGTGCAGGTCTGGCACTTAGGAAAGATACTTGCTTCTCTCCTTCAGAAGATGTGAAAGAAAGCTTGGTTTTGGGCTTGGGATTCAGAGTTGTAATGGGTGTTGGTTTTAGAGTCAAATATTAATCTGGAGCCTGACCTTGGATGAATTACTTAATTTGAGTCTGTTTCATAATTTGTAAAGTGGAAACAAGTTTTCTTTCAGTATTGTGAAATGAGAGCACATGCTCTTAGTTAAGCAGCCAACTTGCAGATGCCAAATAAGTATTTGATTGATGTTAGTTATCATCTCCTCTAATATTGAGCTCTCGTTGAGAATTTATTATATACCAGACATCGGATGTGGGGAGTATAAACTGGTCCAGCAGACTAGTCTAAAAGTATATGGACAGGTCCTAGACAGGTTTAATCAGAGAGTTTTCCTTGGAAAGTCTAAATTATAGGCTGATCCAGGAAAGTTCAAAGGGAAATCCTGGAAGCAGCCCAGTTATGCTTGATCAAACGAATTGAAAAGCCTGACCCTGAGCTCGTTACTTACCTCTCTAACAATTTTATTCCCACTGGACTAAAACAGTTGATGCACCTTCGTATCAGATTTGGGACAATGGAACTCTGAAGGAAGGAGAGAGGAAAGGGAAAGAAAACTTCCTCTGCTTGGAGGAGACAGTGGAGTAGCTGCAGTGAGATCCTGTCAGGGCCTGGGAACCATGTTTCCTCACAGAGATGCTGAGCAGTTCACTTGGGGATTGTACTCAAAACCATAATCTTAGCACCATGCACTGCGCAGTTGAGCTCAAATACCTGCGTATTCTAAATAAAAGGTGTAAAGAAAATAACTTTAGAAATGAAATAACAGATTCCTAGCCTTGGTGAGTGGGTTTAGCACATTATCGAGTAGTCACTATGTGCCAAGTGTTTTGCCTTCGAAAAATGAGAAAGACACATGCTCTCTCTGGCTTCTTGGAGCACTCAGCTTAGAAGAAGAAACAAGATAGTTTGGGGAAAGGTAGGCTCACCACACACAAAAAAATGCACTCTGATGTATATTGCTCACAGGAGAAGAGTTGTCCTGGAAACACTCAAAGGTACCTGGAACCTGCCCAGAAGGCTCTGTGAGAGTTTTCTCTGCCCTCAGAGGGAGAATGAGAGGGCTGACATCCTGCCATACAAAGAGACATTAAATCAAGAGGAGGGCTGGCTCAAAGCTGCAGACCTCAGATTTGTATTTTCTACTGTTAACTCTTAATAGTATTGAGTAAACTGTGTAAACATGTACTCCAAGTGAATACATTGAAAATAACTTAGCCATCCAATAAAACAATCTGACTTGATTCCTTTAAAAATTGTGATTGAGTGCTCCGGTTCCAGAGTACAACTGATCTGCATTTGAATCCTAACTTACACAATAATAAAATTTGATTCAACTCTTGAAACCTCTTTTTCCCCTTTTTGGGTGAAATAGGAAAGATGATAAAGAATTTTTCATAGTTGATGAAGAGAAATATCTTTAAAGTGCTTAGCACAGTGCTTAATGTGTAGTAAATTCTCAATAAATGTTTGCTATTATTAAACTATACCCTAACAGCCATTCTTGGAGGAAAGAAAGGAGGAAAGGAGGAAGGGAAGGAGGGACAGAAGGAAGGAAAATAGAAAGAATGAAAGAAAATCAGTCAAAACACTAGGTGTCAGCATTGTGCCACAAATAGTCATGTACACGAAATGCCTATTCTGATTTTATCTCGAGGGTGTTCAGGTTGAACTGAGCTGGCATAGAGAAGGACTTAAGCAGATTTGGGAAATTCAGGATCCTGAAACTGCAGAAGAAGGATATAACAATGTTCTGGCCAAGGTCACTAGGCATCAGTTCTGTTTCACACTGGCAAGCCATTGAAAATGAGAGCTGCCTATCTCATTGGACTCCTGCTATTACGGTAACCTCAGCATATCAGGAATTAAGAACAATCTCTTGTCTATGATGCTAGCATTTTTCTCATCTCTAGGCTTTAAGTCTTGGAGTCATTGTCAAGAAAGAACTGTGATTGAATCTTACCTTTACTACTTCTTAGCCATGTGGGTAATGATGATATTTGTTTTATCTACTACACAGAGTCATCAGAATGACCTCTGAAAAATAAATGTATTTAAAACAGCCTTACTAAGGGGCGCCTGGGTGGCTCAGTCGTTAAGCGTCTGCCTTCGGCTCAGGTCATGATCCCAGGGTCCTGGGATCGAGCCCCACATTAGGCTCCCTGCTCAGTGGGAGGTCTGCTTCTCCCTCTCCCACTCTCCCTGCTTGTATTCCCTCTCTCGCTGTCTCTCTCTGTCAAATAAATAAAATCTTAAAAAAAAAATAAAACAGACTTACTGAAATGTAAGAAATTTTTATTATGCTATATATTTAGCAAACAGTAAGAAACAAAAGCAGAGATGGGGAAAGGCTTGACCTAGAATTTTTTTTTTTAATTGAGATATAATTGATATACAACATTGTGGAAGTTTAAGGTGTACAATGTGATTATTTGATAACATTTATATATTGCAATATGATTACTACCATAGTGTTAGCCAGCACCTCCAGCGTGTCACATAATTATAATTTTTTGGGGGTTGAGAACATTTAAGATCTAGTCTCTTAGCAACTTTGAGGTATTTATTTATTTTTATTTTTTTATAATAATATTTTTTTATTATGTTAGTCACCATACAGTACATCCTTGGTTTATGATGTAAAGTTCCTAGCAACTTTGAAGTATTTAATACATATTGTTGACTATAATCACAATGCTCTGGAACTTATTTATCTTCCAAGTGCAAATTTGTATCCTTTGACCAATATATCCCCAATTCCCCTACCCTACAGCCACTGTCAACCAGCAATCTACTCTGTTTCTACAAGTTTTTCTTCTTTACATTTCACATGTAAGTGATACCATACAGTATTTGCCTTTCTCTGTCTGACTTATTTAGCTTAATGCACTTAAGGTCCATCCATGTTGTTGCAAATGGCAGGTTCCCTTCTTTTTTACGCTTAATAATATTTGTGTGTGTCTATGTGTATATGTATGTGTGTGTATAATCACATTTAAAAAAATCCATTCATCCATGGATGGACACTTAAGTTGTTTCTATGTCTTGGCTATTTTGAATAATGATGCGGTGAACATGGGAGTGCAGGTATCTTCTCAATACCCTGTTTTTATTTCCTTTTGCTATATACCCAGAAGTGAAATTGCTGGGTCATATGACAGTTCTCTGTTTTTTAATTTCTTTTTTTTTTTTTAAAGATTTTATTTATTTATTCGACAGAGATAGAGACAGCCAGTGAAAGAGGGAACACAAGCAGGGGGAGTGGGAGAGGAAGAAGTGGAGGCTCATAGCGGAGGAGCCTGATGTGGGGCTCGATCACATAACGCCAGGATCACGCCCTGAGCCGAAGGCAGATGCTTAACCGCTGTGCCACCCAGGCGCCCCTGTTTTTTAATTTCTTGAGGAATCTTCATACTGTTTCTATAGTGATTGCACCAGTTAACATTCCCACCAACAGTTCATGAAGATTCTCTCTTCTCCACATCCTCACCAACACTTGTTATTTCTTGTCTTTTTGATGCTATCCATTGTAACAGATGTGAGGCGATGGCTCATTGTGGTTTTCATGTGCATTTCCCCAATGATCAGTGATGTTGAGCATCTTTTCATATATCTATTGACAATTTGTATGTTTTCTTTGGAGAATGTCTGTTCAGTTCCTCTGCCTGTTTTTCAATTGGATTGTTTTTTGTTACTGAGTTATATAAGTTCTGGATATTAAACCTTATCTGATACATGGTTTGCAGATCTTTTCTCTCATTCTGTACGGTGCTTTTTCATTTTACCGATTGTTTCTTTTGCATTACAAAAGCTAGACTATAGTGTATGGTCCTTTTAAAGTGCAGTGGAATTTAGTTTCCTAGTGTTTTGTTGAGGATTTTTGCATCTGTGTTCATTAGGTTTATTGGCCTGTAGTTTTCTGTTCTTACAGGGTCCTTTTTTGGTCTTAATGTAAGAGTAATGCTGGCCTCATAAAATGAATTTGGGAGTGCTCCCTCTGCTTCAGTTTTTTCAAAGTGCTTGGGGGAAAGTTGGCATTAATTCTTCTTTAAGTGTTTGGTAGAATTCACCAGTGAAAATCATCTGGTCTTGGGCTTTTCTCTGATGGGAGGTTTTTGATTACTGATTCATCCTCCTTACTTATCTTGGTCTGTTTGGATTTTCTATTTCTTCATGATTCAGTCTTAATAGGTTGTATGTTTCTAGGAATGTATCCATTTCTTCTAGGTTATCCCTTTTGTGGTCATATAATTGTCCATAGTAGTCCCCCATGATCCTGTGTATTTCTGTGGTATCAGTTGTCAATTTTGCCTATTATTTAAAAAAAACAGTTTTTAGTTGATATTTTCTGGTGTTTTCCTGATCTTTATTTCATTTACTTCTGCTTTGATCTTTATTATTTACTTCCTTCTAACTTTGGGCTTATTTTTACTTCTATTCTCTTAAGTATAAAGTTTGGTCGTTTATGTGGGATCTTTCTTTCAATATATGCATCTTATCACTATAAACTTCCTTCTAAGAGCTGCTTTTGCAGCATTCCATAGTTTTTCGTGTGTTGTATTTCCATTTTCATTTGTTTCAAGATATTTTTATTTACTTTCTGATTTTTTCTTTGACCTACTGGTTGTTCAGGAGTGTGTTGTTTAGTTTCTGTATGTTTCTAAATTTTCTAGCTTGGCTCCTGTTGACTTCTAGTTTCATTCCACTGTAATTGGAAAATATGCTTGATGTGATTTAAATCTTAAATTTGCTAAGATTTGTTTTGTGGCCTATCATATAATTTATTCTGGGGAATATTCCATGTGCAATGCAGAAGAATATGTACTCTGTTGGTGTTGGATGGAATGATATCTATCTATGTCTGTTAGGTTCATTTGGTCTAATGTGTGGTTCATGTCCATTTCTGTCTGGATGATCTGTACATTGCTGAAAGTGAAGTATTGAAGTCTCATTATGATTGTGTTGTCTTCTTTTTCTCCTTTCACATTTGTTAGTATTTGTTTTCGTATATTTAAGTGTTCTGACGTCTGGGGCATATGTTTACAATTAGGATATTTTCTGGATGCGTTGGCCTCTTTATCATTATAAAATGACCTTATTTGTCTCTTGTTACCATTTTTGGCTTAAAGTCTATTTTGTCTGATATAAATACAGCTATCTCTGCTGTCCTTTGGTTTCCACTTGCATGGAGTATCTTTTTTCATCCCTTCACTTTGAACCCTTGTGTGTCCTTAAAGCTGAGGTTAGTCTCTTGCAGGCAGCATATAGTTGGATATTGTTTTGTTTTTTTTTTAACCCAGCCAGCCAGCCTTTGCCTTTTGATTGGTGATTTCAATCCATTTACATTTATAGTAATAATTGATATGTAAATACTTACTAATTCCATCTTATTAATTGCTTTCTGGCTGTTTTGTATTTCCACTTTTCCTTTTTTTTTTTATTTTTTCTCTGTTGCTGCCTATCTTTTGAATTAGTGATTTTCCATGGTGGAATGCTCTAATTCCCTTGTCTTTATCTTTTGTGAATGTACTTACAGGTTTTCACTTTTTGGTTACTATGAGATTTACATAAAACGTAGATTTAACAGTTCATTTTATGCTGATGGCAACTTAACCTCAGTCTCATACTAAAACTTTACCTTTCTACTACCCTACTTTTATGGTTTTGAAGTTACAATTTACTTCTTTTTATACTGTGCATTTATTAACAAGCCACAGTAGCTGTAGTTATTTTTAATACTGTTTTCCTTTAATCTTTATACTATAGTTAAGTGGTGTCTGGGAAAGTCTTTATTTCTCCTTCATTTCTTTTTTTTTTTTTTAAGATTTATTTATTTATTTTAGAGAGAGAGAGAGAGAGCGCACATCAGTCGGGGGGGACTGAGGGAGAGGAAAGAGAGAGAATCTCAAGCAGACTCCGCACTGAGTGGGAAGCCCAACACAACGTATGGCTCGATCTTACAACCCTGAGATCGTGACCCGAGCCAAAATCAAGAGCTGGACGCTTAACTGACTGAGCCACCCAGGTGCCCCCTTCTTCATTTCTGAAAAATAATTTTAGAGGATAGAGTATTCTTGGTTGACTGCTTTCTTCTTACAGTACTTTGATTATCATTCCACTGTCTCCTAGCCTGTACAGTTCTTTTTTTTTTTGTAATGATTTTTTATTATATTATGTTAGTCACCATACAGTACATCCCCGGTTTCCGATGTAAGGCTCGATGATTCATTAGTTGCGTATAACACCCAGTGCACCATGCAATACATGCCCTCCTTACTACCCATCACCGGTCTATCCCATTCCCCCACCCCCCTCCCCTCTGAGGCCCTCAGTTTGTTTCTCATAGTCCGTAGTCTCTCATGTTTCATTACCCCTTCTGATTACCCCCCCTTTCTTTATCCCTTTCTTCCCCTACCGATCATCCTAGTTCTTATGTTCCATAGATGAGAGAAATCATATGATAGTTGTCTTTCTCTGCTTGACTTATTTCACTTAGCATTATCTCCTCCAGTGCCGTCCATGTTGCAGCAAATGTTGAGAACTCGTTCTTTCTGATAGCTGAGTAATATTCCATTGTATATATGGACCACAACTTCTTAATCCAGTCATCTGTTGAAGGGCATCTCGGCTCCTTCCACGGTTTAGCTATTGTGGACATTGCTGCTATGAACATTGGGGTGCATATGGCCCTTCTCTTTACTACGTCTGTATCTTTGGGGTAAACACCCAGTAGTGCAATGGCTGGATCATAGGGTAGCTCAATTTTTAACTTTTTAAGGGACCTCCACACTGTTTTCCAGAGTGGCTGTACCAACTTGCATTCCCACCAACAATGTAGGAGGGATCCCCTTTCTCCACATCCTCTCCAACAATTGTTGTTTCTTGCCTTGTCTATTTTTGCCATTCTAACTGGCATAAGGTGGTATCTCAATGTGGTTTTGATTTGAATTTCCCTGATGGCTAATGATTTTGAACATTTTTTCATGTGTCTGTTAGCCATTTGTATGTCTTCACTGGAAAAGTGTCTGTTCATATCTTCTGCCCATTTTTTGATTTGTTTATTTGTTTCTCGTGTATTGAGTTTGAGAAGTTCTTTGTAGCTCTTGGATACCAGTCCTTTATCTGTAGTGTCATTTGCAAATATATTCTCCCTTTCCGTTGGCTGCCTCTTAGTTTTTCTGACTGTTTCCTTGGCTGTGCAGAAGCTTTTAATCTTGATGAAGTCCCACAGGTTCATTTTATCTTTTGTTTCTCTTGCCTTTGGAGATGTGTCATGAAAAAGGTTGCTTTGGCCGATGTCGTAGAGGTTGCTGCCTATGTTCTCCTGTAGAATTTTGATGGATTCCTGCCTCACATCGAGGTCTTTAATCCATTTGGAGTTTATTTTTGTGTATGGTGTGAGAGAGTGGTCAAGTTTCATTCTTTTGCATGTAGCTGTCCAATTTTCCCAGCACCATTTATTGAAGAGACTGTCTTTTTCCCACCGGATGTTTTTTCCTGCTTTATCAAATATTAGTTGCCCAGAGAGCCGAGGGTCCATTTCTGGGTTCTCTATTCTGTTCCATTGGTCTATGTGTCTGTTTTTGTGCCAGTACCATGCTGTCTTTGTGATCACAGCTTTGTAGTACAGCTCGAAATCCGGCATTGTGATGCCCCCAGCTTTGTTTTTCCTTTTCAACAGTTCCTTGGAGATTCGGGGCCTTTTCTGTTTCCATACAAATTTAAGGACTATTTGTTCCAGTTCTTTGAAAAATGTCCTCAGTATTTTGATTGGGATAGCATTGAAAGTGTAGATTGCTCTGGGTAGCATGGACATTTTAACTATGTTAATTCTTCCGATCCATGAGCATGGAATATCTTTCCATCTTTTTATGTCTTCCTCAATGTCTTTCAAGAGTGATTTATAGTTTCTAGAATATAGGTCCTTTACGTCTCTGGTTAAGTTAATTCCAAGGTAACGTATGGTTTTTGGTGCTATTATAAATGGGATGGATTCCCTAATTTATTTCTTCAGTCTCGTTATTTGTGTATAGAAATGCAACTGATTTCTGAGCATTGATTTTGTATCCTGCCACATTACTGAATTGCTCTATAACTTCTAATAGTTTGGGAGTGGATTCTTTTGGGTTTTCCATATAGAGTATCATGTCATCTGCAAAGAGAGACATTTTGACTTCTTCTCTGCTGATTTGGATACCTTTGATCCCTTTTTGTTGTCTGATTGCTGTTGCAAGGACTTCTAGTACTATGTTGAATAATAGTGGCGAGAGTGGGCATCCTTGTCGTGTTCCTGATCTTAAGGGAAAGGCTTCCAGCTTTTCCCCATTGAGAATAATATTTGCAGTAGGCTTTTCATAGATGGCTTTTATGAGATTGAGAAATGTACCCTCTATCCCTACACTCTGAAGGGTTTTAATCAGGAAAGGATGCTGTATTTTGTCAAATGCTTTTTCGGCATCAATTGAGAGGATCATATGGTTCCTGAGTCTTTTCTTGTTGATATGATGTATCACGCTGATTGATTTGCGAATATTGAACCACGCTTGCATCCCAGGTATGAATCCCACTTGATCGTGATGGATAATCCTTTTAATGTACTGTTGGATTCTATTAGCAAGTATCTTGTTGAGGATTTTGGCGTCCATATTCATTAGGGAAATTGGTCTGTAATTCTCCTTTTTGAGGGGGTCTTTGCCTGGTTTGGGGATCAAGGTAATATTGGCCTCATAGAATGAGTTTGGTAGCTTTTCTTCTGTTTCTATTTTTTGAAATAGCTTTAGGAGAATAGGTATTATGCCTGTACAGTTTCTGCTGTGAAATTTGCTGATAGCCTAATGGGAGTTCCTATAGCTTAATATCTGTTTTTCTCTTTCTGCTTTTAGAGTTCTCTCTGACTTTGCTTTATTGACAGTTTCATTTTAATGTGTTTAGAGAAGACTGTTGAGTTGAAATTGGGTCGTCTATTAGAAAGCAAGGAAGGAAGCACTTCATTCAGCCATCTGTAGCCTTCAGTAATGAGATAACAGGTTTCTGGCAGCAGAGGAAAGGGGAAGGACTTCTGTGTCATCATTAATTCTCTTCCTTCCTAGCCAGTGTCTCAGAGCTCCAGAAGAAATGAAAAACAGTTCTTATTCTTGAAAAGGCAAGGTATCCTTAGATTTTCCAATTACTTGGCACAAGACTGGAATCAATAAATAGCTGAAATAAATCAAGATGTAAGGTTTAAAGTTGTTAACTCCTCTAATAGAAAATTATGTTTTTCAGAACTTTGACTGCTTTTGTTAATCTTTTAAAGTAAGAGTAGGGGGGTGCCTAGGTGGCTCAGTTGGTTAAGCGGCTGCCTTCGGCTCAGGTCATGATCCTAGAGTACTGGGATGGAGCCTTGCATCGGGCTCCCTGCTCAGTGGGGAGCCTGCTTCTCCCTCTCCCCCTGATTGTGCTTTCTCTCTCACTATCTCTCTCTCTGTTCAAAATAAATAAATCAATAAGTAAAGTAAGAGTAGGAGTGGTGGAGATTACACAGTAATATAAGAAATTAGATTGGTGTGAGTTTTGGCTCTTCAAATCTAGTGATTAAACAACTTTGTTCCCAATATTTTGATTTGTAACTGACTTAAGGTATTATTTTGATTTGTGGCTGCTCTGGAATAGGATACAAAATTTTGAAACAACCTTCCAAAGACCTAAAAACTAGCTAGTTAACTAACTCGTTCTTGTTATGGGAAATAAAACAGTTCTCAAAATATTCAGATGTGACTGGCTTTTACATTTCCTAATCATTGCTTCTATATTAGGGCTTAAACATGAGCAGTATGGCTAATTTCTTCTTGATTTTTTTGAGTTAGTATTCTTTAGCTTTTTGAAAATAATCCACAGCCATGTAAATGTCATTTAATAATCTCTACACTGTAGGAAAAGCATCTCATTTATGTAGCACTCTACAAAGTGCTTTCACATAATCATTTGACTTTTTACATCTTTGTGAACTAGATAGGAAAATGTATTGTCATTCACCAAATGAGTATGTTCATTCAAAAATATTTATTTTTAAGTTTTTATTTAAATTCCAGTTAGTTAACATACAGTGCAGTATTAATTTCAGGTGTACAATGTAGTGATTCATAACTTCCATATAACACCCAGTGCTCATCACAAGTGCACTCCTTAATCCCCATCACCTGTTTAACCTGTACCCCAACCCACCTCCCCTCTGGTAACCATCAGTTTGTTGTCTATAGTTAAGACCTAAATGTGAGACCTGAAACCATAAGAATCTTAAGAGGGCAATACAGGCAGTAACTTCTTTGACAGCAGCCATAGCAACTTCTTTCTGGATATATCTCCTGAGGCAAGGGAAACAAAAATAAAAATAAACAATTGGGACTCCATCAAAATAAAAAGCTTCTGCACAGTGAAGGAAGTAATCAACAAAACTAAAAGGCAACCTATGGAATGAGAGAAGGTATTTGCAAATGACCTATCTGATAAAGGATTAGTACCTAAAATCTATCGAACTTATCAAACTCAACACCCACAAAGCAGATACCCAGTTAAAAAATGGGTAGAAGACATGAATAGACATTTTTTCAAAGAAGACATATGGATAGCCAACAGACAACGAAAAGATGCTTAACATCATTGATCATCAGGGAAATGCAAATCAAAACTACAATGAGATATCACCTCACACCTGTCAGAATGGCTAAAATCAACAATACAAGAAAACAAGTGTTGGTGAGAATGTGGACAAAAGAGAACTCTCTTGCTCCGTTGGTGGGAATGCAAACTGGTACAGCCACTGGAAAACAGTATGGAGGTTCCTCAAAAAGTTAAAAATAGAACTACCCTGCAATCCAACAACCTCACTACTGGATATTTACCCAAAGAATACAAAAATAGTAATTCAGAGGGATGCATGCACCCCTATGTTTATAGCAGCATTATCTACAATAGCCAAATTATGGAAACAGCCCAAGTGTCCATTGACTAATGAATAGATAAAGAAGATGTGGTGACACATCAGACAGACAGACAGACAGACACACACACACACACACACACACAGGAATATTACTCAGCCATAAAAAGAATGAAATCTTGCCATTTGCAACAACATGGATGGAGCTAGAGAGTATTATGCTAAGCAAAACAAGTTAGAGAAAGAGAAATACCATATGATCTCACTCATGTGGAATTTAAGAAACAAAACAAATGAGCAAAGGAAAAAAGAGACAAACCAAAAAACAAGTAAAGACTCTACTCTGACAGGCACTGGGGATACGTAGTGAATGAAAGATCCTCTTGCTGTGGAGCTTCTGTACTATTGAGGAGAGACACAACAAACAAATACAGGTGTGCATCATTTCCTTGTAGAAAAGTTGAGCAGGGTAAAAGAGACAGGGCATATAGAAGATGTCCATGAATGCTACTTTATACAGAGTAATCAGGGAAAACCTCTCTGATGAGATTACATTTGGGCAAAGGATTCCAGAGGGATAATATTCCAGGCAGAGGAAACAGGAAATTTAAAGACCTGGAGAAGGGAATGCTTCTCTCTGTGTTCAAGAACTATAATAAAAAGAATGATAGGAGAGATGTGATTGGAGGGAAGTGAGCAACAGAAGAATGGTGAAAGACAAAATCAGAGGAAATAAGTAAAAAGGCTGTAAGATCAGCCATGTTGATCTTGATTATTCAGTAAGTGACAGAATTGAATTCACATCCGGGTCCCCTGACTCCAGATCCTATGCTCATAAACTGTGTTACTTCAGTGACATAACTAATAGTAGTAGCTGCTCTATTAATGCTTATTGGGTGGATTCAGTGCTATCTAGGGAACTGAAGAGCAGTGTCAGAAAGATGATATTAATCTGCATGATCTCTTTTTAAGCTGTTATAATTTGGTCGCATGTATGAAAATCTACTTGGCCAAGGACAAGATTAGACCTCTTCTGGTCAACTAAAGAGGCAACTAAGACTGCCTCCCACTACTTCTCTTGTAGTTTAAAATTTCCCCCTTAAAAGATTTCATTTGGCTGTCCTTAACCTTTACTATTGAGACAAGTTCTGACAGCAGAGGAAATGGGAAATAGAGTAAATATTAAAAGCTTGAAAGAAATTACATGAGGTTATTGAACTATGTGTGTGTGAAGTGCATATATATAAGCAGAGAAATATATATGTACATATTCTTACATACATGTACACAAACACCCCCCATGGAAAACTTTTTAAAATTATTTTTATTTATTATTAAAAATTGTTTAATTCCAATATAATTAATGTACAGTGTTATATTAGTTTCAGGTGTATAATTCTATGCGTTACATTCAACAATTCCATACATTACTCAGTGCTCATCATGGTAAGTGAATTCTTAATCGCCTTCACCTATCTCCACCTCCCCCCCACTGCCGCCGCGTCCTCTCTGGTAACCACCAGTTTGTTCTCTGTATTTAAGAGTCTGTGTTTTGTTTGTCTCTTTCAATTTGTTCATTTGTTTTGTTTCTTGGATTCTATATATGAACGAAATCATATGGTATTTGTCTTTCCCTGACTGACTTATTTCACTTAGTGTTATACTCTCTAGGTCCATCCATGTTGTTGCAAATGGCAAGATTTCATTCTTTCTTATGGCTGTGTAATATTTCAGTGTGTGTGTGTGTGTGTGTGTGTACCACTTCTTCTTTATCCATTCATCTCTCAATGGACACTTGGGCTGCTTCTATAATTTGGCTATTGTAAATAAGGCCACAGTAAACATAGGGGGTGTATATATGTTTCCCCCCATGGGAAACTTTTATTGCTAATGTTAGTTGTGTGGCAGTAGATATAAATTATGATAGATGATAACATCAAAAGATGTCAATTCCAGTAGAATCTGCTCAATGAGTTCATACTATAATCATGGGTTATAGACTAGTATATGAATTTTAAATGTGAATTTTTAATGATAATACAATGCTATCATAATATGTAAGCCCTTGCAATATGCAAATATTGCCTATTAAATGGTGAATTTTTTTTTAAAGATTTTATTTATTTATTCAACAGAGATAGAGACAGCCAGCAAGAGAGGGAACACAAGCAGGGGGAGTGGGAGAGGAAGAAGCAGGCTCATAGCGGAGGAGCCTGATGTGGGGCTTGATCCCTTAATGCCGGGATCACGCCCTGAGCCGAAGGCAGACGCTTAACCGCTGTGCCACCCAGGTGCCCCCTAAATGGTGAATTAATACTTGATTTGTATTGAGCATGAGATAGGTTTTTTGTTTTTTGTTTTTGTTTTTTTAAGTATGAGCTAGTTCTGTCTTAGCATACTTCTAGAAGACCTTGTGTTACTTAATCAATTTTAATATGAAATCAAAGGCACGTTGGCTGGCTCAGTTGGTGGAGTGCACAACTCTTGATCTCAGGGTTGTGAGTTCAAGCCCCACACTGGGTGCAGAGATTACTTAAATTTTTTTTTTTAATTTTAAGTAATGCATTTAAATCTTTAAAAAAAATTTAAATAGGAAATCAAATTATTTTGCTTTGGAGATTACTACAGTACCCAGCACAATAGCTTAAACATTGAGTGGAAGATGCATAGAGTAGTGGTTGAGAGAACACAGCTTCTAGATTTAGGCTAAAGTGAAACCCAGCTTCACACTTACTAGCTGTGTGATCTCAGGCAAGTCTTAAGTGTTCTTGTCTGTAAAGTGCTTAATACTCTCTAGAATATGATCCTGACACATTAGTAAGAACTAAAATAGTGGTACACTATTTTTATTAACATGAAAAATATTTGTTGAATTTAATTAATCTTTTGCAGATAAGATTGGTTGATTTTAAATTGGCTCAGATGTGTACTAATAAATGTGATAACTGTACTATTGTGGTGAGCTCAAGGTTTAGGGAATTGTTTCTCCATGTCTGACTTGCAGGCATATTTACTCACTAATACCATGCAAGAATAATCTCTCCATCTCTTCTTTTCTCTCCTAAGTGAGAGATATTAGAACTGTTTCCCCATGAGGCAGAAACTTGGAGCTTTCTCCCTTTTACTTAGTGATCAATTTATACTTGTCTTTGAAGTTTCCTTCTTTTCTAAAAGGAAGATCTAAGACGGAAATCTAGTCTGGTTAATATAACAGTGTCTTTCAAACTTTTTCAAAATGTGGGTTGTAAATCAATTAGTGGTTTTTAGGCAATTAAGAAAAATTTTTTAAATGAGAGTGCATCACAGGAAGTAAGGTTAAGTATTGTTTCATGAAGAATTACACATACCTATGTGTATACATAAATTTATTGCTACATGTGTAACACATATGTGAAAGACAGGTGTAATGATTAAGGGCATGGACTCTGGAGCCATGCTTCCTATATTCAAATCCTGGCTTGACTATTTGTCTTTGGACAAGTTTTTATGTGCCTCAGTTTACTTGTCTGTAAAATTAAAGTAATAAAAGTACCTACCTCACAGAATTGTTTTGAGAATTAAGTGAATTAACATTTGTAAAGAGCTTAGGATTTATAAATCCCTTTCTCACTGTTTATCCATCCATCTATCCACACACACATATAGATATACACACAGATATCTATGTATCTGTATTTATACACATATGCACATACAAAGTAAGAGCTATGTAAAAGTTACTGTTAGTGTGTGTGTGTGTGTGTGTGTGTGTGTGTGTGTGTGTGTGTTTGCTTGCTGTGTCCTAATTTAAAATATGTTTCTTACTGTGAGTTGTAGCCAAAAAAGTTTTAAAGTTACTGGCTTATCAGGTGGAAGCTGGTATTGTGAGTGGATTTGGAGTGAGGAGACTCTGGTCCAAGTCAATTCTCTGTCAATCCCCAGGTTATCTGGAATGTGTCACTTGACCTCTCTGTCATTGTCCTTCTCTTAAAGGTGATTGGGCACCAAATTATCTTAAATGTGCCAGCAAACAGTATAATTCTATGGTTGTATTATTCTTTCTGCCTCTTCCCTTTCTTCCCTCTTACTTCCAAGCAAAATGGGAAGTTCTTTATGGATTGCAGATTCTTTATGAGTTTTGACCTTGGCTAGGATGATTGAATGAGAATTAGGTGCCTGAGGAAAAGGACATGCAATAGGGACTCTCCATACAGTAAAGTGACCAACTGGCCTCATCAGATCTTTCCTTTGAGGGCAAGTTGAACCCCTGGGTGGGTTGGAAGTGAAATAGAGAGATAGTTGCTGAGCCAGGAGAGGAGATGAGAAAAGGGGGCCCAGGAACATAAGAAGGTAGAGCTTAAGTTCAAGAGACAACCAGTGAAACTTTCCTGGAAGCAGGGATAGTTAAGAACTTTGTAAATAACAGGGATCTCTGATTCTCAATTTTTTGTTGGCTGTGTCACACTGGAGTGCAACTCCTCTCTATTGTACCATACCTTCAGCCTTGAGTCAGTAGTGTTCCAGAAAGAAGGGGATTAACTTGATCTAAGGAAGAAAGTGAAATTCAGGATAGATACCAAGAATTTAGTGGAAGCAGGAACTCAGTTGAAATGTAGACCCCACCAGGCACCCAGACATACTACAAAGGATATCAGGTTTCCCAATATATGTGGAATGAAGGTTTGTGCCAATTTACTTAAATCTTGGAAGACAGGATGAGCTGAGCAAGTGCAAGAGCTGGAGGCTTTCAAGCAGCTGATACATGATATGATACCATAACTCTGTCATATGCAGTGTTGTTTTCCAAAGAGTATCTCTGAGCACTAGCTTTGAAAGTTTCTCCTCACCAGTAAGGGTTTCATGATGAAATAAATTTGGGAAGTGATGGGCACTGTGTCACTCAACTCTCCCTGAAGACCTATGGTTTACATTAGCATGTTATAACTCTGGGAAGATGGGCAGTGAAGGTTAAGATTACACAGTTGCCTTCCTTGTAGCCCAAAGAAACAAAGGAACACAGTCAGTCTAGTTTCCAATTACTTGCTGATTCTTCATTTCCAAAGAAGCATTGCCAAACCAACATGTCCAGAAACTTCCCAGTGAAGTGCATTTATCCTCTTGTTTTCACCATCTTGGGTAAGATCATTGCCACCTGTCATCTCAGTTAGAAATCTCAGTTACCTTTTATTTTTGACTCTTAGTTCTTCACACATGCCACACACATATAATAGAATTACTTCATCAGATCTTGTTGACGCTTGTAAAACACTTATATATCCCTTGCTACATGCCAGACTTTTTATAATTTTAATATACATTGGATATTTATGATACACTGAATCCTTGTAACAGGAAATTGTATTTCCACATATGAAGCAACAAACAATTGGAGGTTGAAATTGAAACAGATAGCATCAAAAATGAACACTTGTGGATAAATCTGACCAAAGATGTGAAAGGTGTGCATACTGGAAACTACTAAATATTGCTGACAGAAGTAAAGAAAATGTCAATAAATGGAGAGATATACCTTGTACGTGGCCTGGAAGACTCAATGTTGTTAAGATGTCAGTTCTCCCCAAACTGATCTATAGATTCAATATAATACCAATCAAAATCTCAGCAGACTGTTTTGGGTAGAAATTGGCAAGCTGATTCTAACATTCATATGGAATGCCAAGGACTTAAAGTAACTAAAACAACTTTAAGAAGAAAATTGGAGGGGTGCACTACCTGATTTTAAACGTTGTTAAGCTATAGTAACCAAAACAGTGTGGTATTGGCATGGAAATAGTTACACCAAAGGAACAGAATCAAGAGTTCTGAAATACACCCGCACATTATGGAACAATTGATTTTTTTTTTTACATCAGAGCAAAGGCAGTGCGATGGAAAAGGGATAGCTTTTTCAACAAATAGTGTGGGAATAATTGCATTGCCATATTTTATTTTTTTAAGATTGTATTTTTAAGTAATTTCTACACCCAACATGGGATTTGAACCCAAACCCTGAGATCAAGGGTCACATGCTCCACTGAGCCAACCAGGCATCCCTGGATATCCATAATTAAAAAGAAAAATAACTTGGGTCCATACTATGCACCATTTACAAAAACTAACTCAAAATGTATTGTTTGCCTAAATGTGAGACCTAACATTATAAAAATTCTAGAAAAAAAAAAACATGATAGAAAGTCTTTGTGACCTTGAAATAGGCAGTATTTCTTAGAAAAGACACCAAAATCACAATCTATAAAAGGACAAATTGATGAATTAGACTTCTTCAAAATCTAAAACTTCTGTTCTTCAGAAAGACATTGTTAGGAGAGAATGAAAGACCATGGACTGGGAGAAAATCTTTGGGAGGCATATATTTGATAAAGGACTTGATTCCAGAATATATAAAGAACACTCAAAACTCAATTATAAGAAAACCCAATAAAAATGGACAAAAGATTTGAATGAATCTAAGATATATAGATGACAATTACATGAAATGATGGCTAATATTACTTATTGGAGACATGCAGAGTAAAAACTACAATGAGATACCACTACATACCTATCAGAATGACTAAAATTAAAAAGATTGACCCCCAAGTATTGATGAGAATGTGGAGGAACTAGAACTCTCAAATACTACTGGTGGGAATGTAAAATGGTACCATCATTTTGGAAAACAGTTTGGCAGTTACTTAAAAATGTTAAATATACGTCTATCACATGACCTACCCATTCCATTTCAAGATATTAATTTACCCAAGAGAAAAGGAAATATATGTCCATATAAAGATTTGTACAGAAATGTTTATAATAGCTTTATTTACAGCCCCCAAATGATAAGCAACCCAAATTTCCATCAATAGGTAAATGGGTAAACAAATGATAGCATATTTATACAATGCCATTGTACTCAGCAGTAAAAAGGAATGAGCTGTGGATACAGTCAACAAGGATACTCCCTAATTATGCTCAGTGAAAAAAGCCCGTGTAAAAAAATGATATACTATATTGTCCCATTTCTTTAAAACTCTGGAAAATGCAGACAAGCCTAATCTCGACGGAAAGCAAATCCACTTGTTTGGGGAGGTGAGGGGGAGTGTGGAGGAGCACAGAAGTGGAAAAGGAAGGGATTACAAAGGGACCCAGAGGAAACTTTGGGCCGTAATCCGTATGTTTACTATGGTGATCACAGTGATGGTTTCACGGGTTTATGCATATGTTAAACTTACCAAATTGTATACTTAAAGTATGTGCATCTTATTTTATCTCAATTATATCTCAATAAAACTTTGTTTAAAAAGGCGGTTCCAACATGCATTTGTTTGAGAGAGGTGTGGGTGGGTCGTTCAAGTAGGCACGTCCAGCTTAGGGTTGGAAAAGGGGATCTGGAGCTCCAGGGAGAAGCTGGGGAAAAAGATTGTAGGGATAAATTGTCCCTCCCTCCCTCCCCCTCCTTCCCTCTTCTCTCCTTCCTCCCCTATCTGTCTTCCATAAAGTTCTGAGATGGTTGAATGCTGCATTTATATGGACTTGAAGATATGGGAAAGGCTGGTTACATGAAGGAATGGGTACAAGGAAAGTTATTGAGGAAAGAAACTTGAGAAACACTTGAGGCATGTTTGAAGGGGATATTGAAGAATAAGAGAAACCAGTATGATCAGAAGAATGGTGGGCACACAGGAAAATAATTCGTAAAAGGGAATGAATGGGCTACCTCTTTTTTGCTTAGCACTGTCTATTTCTGTAAGTGTTGGTCTGTCTTTCTAGGGCTCAAGAACATCTCCACTGGGATAAAGAACAAACCAATCAACCAAAGGAACTATGCTGGTTAATTTCCTATTGTTTCTGGCAGAGTTGTATGTTGTTTAAAAAAAAAAAAAAGCGCAAAACGAAACCTCGAGGAAACCAATATTCTTAGCAGATGGGAGTCATTTCACATGTAATCCTTTAGCTAGCTCAACAAAGCAAGCAATATTTGTTTGGCACCAATGTCTTCTGTTTTCAAAAGTCAGGCCACATGAAATGCTGACTGCCTTTAGAGAGGTATAGTAATTTATCCCCTGCTGCCTGGCATAAAGTGGGTGAACCATTTTTAATGTCATAGAACAAGGATTAAAAAAACCCCATAAATTATATAAGAACATATATGAGGTCTTTAAATGGGTGTCCTGGCTGCACACCTTTTGAGATGCCTTTCAGCCTTTTGTGCTGCTCCTGCCTGAGAAGGTCTGATAATAATTTCCAAAAACTGCTGCGTTCTTGGATTTGTATTATATGAATGCACCAAGAAGAAATTAATCAATTATTTCAGAGAAATAACAGGCACCCTGGAAAAGAACCTAACAAGGTTAGGATTTCTGCTTTCTTATATTCTTCAGATTTCCTACAATAATAAATGATCATGAAATCTACAGATTTTCCAGGGAAGATTTAATATTAAGTTCCAATTGAAGTTTCTCAAAGTCTTTAGAAAGAAGTGGGTTGAATTTCCTACCTGTGACTAAGCAGTGTTCAGTGGGGAGGGGGTGGAACAAGAACCAAAGAAAAATTAACCAACTGACCAAACAAACAGAAACCCAAATTCACAAAAATAAAAACACCAATATGCCAAATAACAGCATTCAATGCTGACTGGTTTGTTAGATGACAGAGAGACCTCTGTTCTGACTGATGAGCTGTGTGACTTTGGACAGATCGCCCATCTCTCTGAGCCTCTGCTCCTCTGTCAGAGGGACCATAACACCTGCTTCACCAGTAGAGATGTGGTGAGGAGAGAAGGGATCAATGACAGAGTGCCTGGCCCAGTTATCCAAAAATGACCATTTAGTTCCTTCCCCTTTTTCTCAGGGATTAACAGAGGCTGGCAGCTTAGGGTACAGGCAAAAAGTTTGCTGCAGTGGTAAACCAATTCCTGTCTTCACCTTCTTTGCTGTTTCTGCTTCTGTACCCTCTTGGAGTGTGAATGAGGAAGGTTCTCTCCTTTTGAGGTACAGGTTTGGGTTGGGTTAACTAGGAGAAGGACATGTCTGGGTTTTTTTTTCCTGCTGCCTTGTGTCTTTGGTCATGTTTCCACCAGGCTGTGACCTCAGTGCTCTGGTCAAACCAGAGTCATGGAAGGTGAGAGAGAAGGAGGTGAGGTGGCAAACTGCGTGGGAGCTCAGAGCTGGTATTCCCAAGTTCTTCTAAACTGCCCCAGAGACGGCACAGCCTTGGTTCAGGCAGGCTTCCTCGCTGCAGCTGTCAGGCTTCTCCTTTACCCTTCCAGATGTCCTACACTCTCTCAGGGCAAGAGGTGGTCCATGGTTTCAGCACTGACAGAAATAAATCTTATTCCAAAGAGGAGGTACTCTGTTCTGGCTCTCAGTTTTTATTTTGTCCTTAAACCTCAGGTTCTCTTTCCCAGGAGGGATTTAAATTGGCTTGGAGTAATAATTCCCATTTGTTACATATCCCATGCTTTAAATCCATTAACTCACTTATTTCTCACAACAGTCCTGCAAATTACCTGTGATTGGTCCCATTTTACAGATGAGGAGTTTGAGGCTTAAACAGATGTTAGGACTCATATGAAGCAGCATAGTTGGTGACTGTAACACTGGAACCCAGGTATGTTCTATTTCGGAGCTGTGAAGCAGTTTGTCTCTCAGTGCTGTTTACCTGCTCTTCCACCCTTCTCACCATACTGTCACCCAGGAAAAGGCAAATACTAGTTTAAAGGATTTATTTTCCATGTTGATCCTGAGATGTGATCTCTTTCTCTGTCTCACCCCTGGGATGTCATTAGAGAGAGTTTGCCAGCTGGGAAAGGATGCGAAGGACCATAGCATCAGTGAGTACAGTGTGTCCTCATAAAAGTGCTGCTCCAAAAACAGCTACATTTTACAGAGAGAATGAACCAAAAATTGAGGCTAGTTTTTACAACTAAATGAGTGGGGTTGCATTAATTATCTATAAACCTTATTCTGAAGTACTTCTCAGCTCTAAAATTCCAAAGGAAGCAAGTAGAGTACAGTATGCAATGTTCTCAAAGGTGGATGATCCAGTCTTCTCAAGTTTTAGAAGGTCTCATTGGGAACAGTTATGATCCTGAACTATATTCTGCTTTTATTCTTTAAAAGGCTCTTTCAAGCCCTCAGAGCAGAACAAGCTGGCCTATCTCAGAGCACCAGAACTAGATCAAAAGCGCATCAATCTTTTATTTTTTCCTAGCAAAACTAAAACAAACATGAACAATATTTCCTCTAAAATTGAAAAACAAAACCGACGAGGAGAAACAGGGTGAAAAGAAAGACAGTTTTGGATTTTGTAAGAATTGAACTTTGTTTCAGAATTTGAACTTGGTGTGAATTGAATTTATTTAACTTTCACTCACATTTAAAGGCCTAGGCCCAAGTCGAGAAGAGTTCCTGTAGCATTCCACGAAAGACTTCGCTTTGTTATCCACGTAAGTTCCATGACTGGTGCACTAGGGTGATTTTTCCAATCTGAATGGATGTAGAAGCAGGTATGGACATGCAGTGTGCCCAAAGCCCATCACTCAGAAATAAGCTTAGATCTCATTGCAACCAGTATAAATCTTGCATAACAAAGGATTTGAGGCTTAAAGTGGCTTTTAAACTTCAAACGGTGTTCAATATGACTTACTTTTATTACCTTAGAATGTGTTTGTTGTTCTGGGTGTTCAAAGCACCTTACTTATTCTGAGATACAGAGTCAGTTTTTATGGCGGTAATGAACTCTTCAATAGATAACAAAACTGATGTCTGATACCACAACATGAACTCCTCCACGCAGCTGTAGCCGAGTTTAATCTGTGACTGGCAAGTGACTTGACTGTTGCAGCTGCAAAGCAAGGAGCACAGGCTTTGGAGTCAGTTTCTCTTACTTATGTATTTTGGCTTTGGGAAAATCACCAGTGATTCTTAAAATTTAACATGCCCAACAAGTCGCCTGAGGTTTTTGTGAAAATGCAAATTCTATTCCATAGGTCTAGCATGAAGCCTGAGTTTCTGCATTTCTAACAATCTCCCAGACGATGCTGATGTTGACAATCACACTTTGAGTGTCAGAAAACTATTCAAGCCTTAGTTTTCTCGTCTGCAAAAGAAAGGGGGGTGAAAATAACTACTTGGGAAGATTGTTAGGAACATGAAATGAGTCAGTGAGGTGAAGCATCTGACACATAGGAAGATTACCACAAATATAAATGTCCCACTCCTTTTCCCCTATTTTGTTTTTACCCAGCTCAGCAGCTTGTTCAACTCCCAAGTTTCCTCAGCCCCAGTTTTTACTGGATTTACCTTCATATTTATGATATAATAATGTTCACGGCAGAAACGCACATGTGAATAATGAAGAGCCACCCCTGTGCTCTTTCCCCAAATTATGTGACATTCAACATTACATGGAAAATCTTATGCCTAATGTGAATGCTCAAATTGAATTGAAAGGCAACTTGTTCAAAATGGTTCTAAACCTTGGCTTAACCATTAGCAAAAAATGATTATTTGGGATTACAAAACAATACCCAGGTATATTCTTAGAAGACACACTTCTAAGATAAAATGTTTCAAAATGGTTAGAAATAAAAGAATGGGCAAAAGTATACCAAGCAACTCAAATGTAAGCAAAATGAGAGTTCTAATCTTAATACCAGACAAGCTAGAATTCAATTCGTAAACTATTCCATAAAGTAGAAGGTGAGGGAATACTTTAACCCATCATCTGAGGTCACTTTTACCCTGATACCAAAACCAAAGACATCAGAAGAATAGAAAACTATAGGCCAATCTCTTATGAATGTAGCTGCAAAAATCATTCTCAACAAAATACCGGCAAATTCCATCAACATATCAGAGTTATACATACCAAATGGCATTTATCCCATGAATGTGAGAGTGGTTTAACATTTAAAAAATTAATTAATGTAATATGCCATGTTTTAAAATTACACAGTCATTTCAATAGAGGCAGAAAAGCATTTGACAAAGACAAGTTCCTCTCAGAATAAAAATACTTAAACCAGAAGGGAATAAAATAAATAGATGGGAAATTCCTCAACCTGATAAAGAGCATCTATAGGAACTTACAGCTAATATACTTCATGGTGAAGGTGTGAGTGTTTTCCCTGTAAGATCAGAGATAAGACAAAGATGTCATTCTCACCACCTCTATTCAATAGTCTACTTGAGCCTCTTGGTGGGGCCAATGTCATAGTCCATTCAGCTATAATTACAGAATATCATAAACTAGTTGGCTTATAAACAACAAATTTATTTCTCATTGTTAAGGAGGCTAAGGTCAAGATCAATGTGCCAGCAATCTGGTGTCTGTTAAGGTGTCAGTCCCTGGTAGACCGTTGTTTTTTTTTTTTTCTGTGTTCTCACATGGCAGTAGGGTCAAGGGACCTGTCCCAGGCCTCTTTTATAAAGGCACTAATCTAAATCATGAGGGCTCCATCCTCATGACTAATTACCTCCCAAAGATTCCACCTAATATCATGACCCTGGATGTTAGGACTTCAACGTATGAATTTTTGAGTGATGCAAATATTCAATCTGTAGCAGGCAATTAGGCAAGAAAAAGAAATAAAAGACATCCACACTGGAAAGGAAGAAGTAAAACTATATTCACAAATGTCATGATCTTGTGTATAGAAAGTCTCAAGGACCCACTGAAGACCGATTAGAGATAATAAACAACTTCTGCAAGGTTGTAGGATATAAGACCAATGTAAAAAAAATCAATTACATTTCCATACATTATCAAAAGCCTATCTGAAAATGAAATTCAAAAACAATTTCTTTTATAATAACATGAAAAAGAATAAAATAGGAATAATTTAAACTGAAGATGAGTAAGACTTGTATACTGAAAACCACAAAACATTGTTGAAAGAAATGAAAGAATGTCTAAATAAATAGACAACCTATGCTCATAGTTTGGAAGACTTAATACAGCGTGTTAAAATGGCAGTACTCCCTAACTTTGATCTACGGATTCAATGCAATCTATAGCAAAATCCCAGAAATTGGCAGGCTGATCCTAAAATTCATGTGGAAATGCAAGGAATCTAGAATGGCCAAAACAATCTTGAGAAGAACAACACAATTGTAGGACTCACTTGCAGTTTCAAAGCTATAGCAATCAAGACAGTATGGCACTACCATGAAGATCAATGGAATGGAATTTAGAGTCCAGAAGTAAATCCTACACTTTTATGGTCAGTTGACTTTTGATAAAGGGGCCAAGACAACTTGATGGGGGGAAATAATAGTCTTTCAACAAATGGTATTAGGGAAATTAGATATCCACATGCAAAAGTATGAATTTGGAATATTATGGGAATAATGAAAATTTTATTGATATAATAAACTAATCTCAGCTCAAATATCAGCATTGTACATTTTAGCATTTCTGCTAAAATCAGGACCAAGTGTCTATTACCACCACTGTATTATACAATGTGCTGAAAGTATTAGCCAATACAATTGGGAAAGCAAAGAAATGATAGAAACATGCAAATTATAAAGGAGGAGATAAAACTATCATAGGGATGATATGATGGTATACTTTGAAATTGTAAGAGAATCAGTTGAAAAGCTTTGTCAAATAAGAGCATTCAAAGATAGTTACATACAAAATACAGGGAAATCTGTATTGTATATCAATACAATATATATCAACCAGTTAGAAGATAAGACCTCACTTGGAATAACAATCAAAATGATAAAATACCTACAAATTCAGCAACACACACATGAAGAAAACTTTAAAACTCTTTTGAAAAATACAGAAGAATGAGCAAATGCAAACATTTTGCATGGTCTTAGAAAATACCTTCATAAAGTTGAGAGTTTTCTCCAGGATAAATTGTACATTTTATATGATCTCAATAAAAATGCCAGTACTTCCTTCCCCCCCCTCCCAAAGTGATGAAGTTTATTCTAAAGTTCATATGACAAATGAAACAAATGAGAACAGCCAGGAAATTCTGAGAGGGAAGAGTGATGGGGAAGGGCTATCCCTATCAGATATTAAAGCATAAAGCAACAACAATTTTAAAAGTGTGATAATGATGTTTGAAAGAAGCAGATGGGCCAATAGAACAGAATAGCATGCCCAGATATTAACTCATATACATACAGGAATTTAGTAGATGGTAAGGTGATCATCTCAAATCAATGGGGGAAAATCTCAACTATACAAATAGTGTTGGGACAACTAGAACCATCTAGAAAAATACAAAGTTGGATCTATACTTCATGCAACTTCATACTATACTTCATACTTCATACTACAGGAAGGTAAATCCCAAGTGAATCAAAGATTTGGATGTTAAAATGGAAGCCAAATAAATGCAAATGAAACATGAAGAAATTATGAATTTGGGGTGGAGAATGCCTTTCTAATTACAACTAGAAATCTAGTGTGTAGCTCCATCTGGGTCCTTGGGAGGGCTTCTGACATGTTTCTGGGCATGTCCCTGCATGGGGGACAGGACTGGCCTGGACTACAACTGAGTGGGGCTGGGACTGAGTCACAGGGCTGCTTTAGGGGCCACGGCTGTGACTGAGGTCTGCAGGTCTGTCTCTTGTGGGCACAGATGGGTGCACCTCCTACTGGGTGCCTTGTCTGGCAGGACTGCCCCTGGATCGTAGGTGAGTAGGACTAGAGTGGGATCATAAGGCTGCTTCAAGGTCTACAGACAGACCCAAGGTTGGCAGGCCTACTCCCCAGAGCACAATCTGTACATGTTAATCTTTCTCAGAGTTTCCTTCATGGCCCAGTAGCTCTTTTCATTCTAAATGCTCTGTGTGGGCAAAGCCAGTGTGGCTGAAGATGTAGTGAGAGGGGGTGGAAGTAGATGAGACTAAGGAAGTGAGAGAGGACAGATGACAAGAATAGTATGTCAGCAGATTCTGTAGACTTGGCCAAGATGGCAACATAGGAGGCTCCTGAGCTCCCTTCTTCCACACACACACAAAATGTGTAGATACACATGGAGCAATTCCCTGTGAAAGAAATCTGGAAACTAGCTGACTAACTTCTAGACATCTAACAAATGAGAAAATATCCACATCTAAATGAGTAGGAAAGGCTGAGACACACTCTTGCTATAAACCCCACCTCAACACAGTGCCGTACAATTGGCCTTGAACTCCAACTCCTACCTACTCCCTATGGTGCAAGGGGTCTGAACCACACATCTGTCTCCCTAACTAGAGATTCCTTCCACTAGAGGAACAGACTCCTGAAACACCTATATCTGTAAGCCAACAAGGATTGTTTCCATGAGACTCCAAGACTACAGCAAATAAAGAAGCAATTCTTTTTTTTTTTTAAGATTTATTTGTTTATTTGAGAGAGAGATAGCACAGTGGGGGGGTGAATAGGGAGGGGGAGAGAGAAACTCAAGCAGACTCTGTGCTTAGCACAGAGCCACTGCAGGGCTCAATCTCATGACCCTGAGATCACGACCCTGAGATTGTGACCTGAACTGAAACTGAGTCAAAGGCCCAACTGACTGCTTCACCCAGGCACCCCGAGAAGCAATTCTTAATGAGCATACAAGCACTTGCTGTGACTGTCCCCTTAGGGCTCAATGTAGAGAGAGCAGGCACAATTGCTCATCTCCTACTCTTCCCCTGGAAGAAGTTTATCTGCATAATTTAAAAGCTGACACCGAAGGACCAGGTTTCTAATCTAGCAGTCACTAGGGACTGGCTGTAATCCTCCCTAAAGACTGGGGAAGCCAGAGCTCATCTCTCTCACCTTCTCTCTCTAGAAGTTTATCTGCGTACTTTAAAAGGTGCTGCCTGAGGTTTAGGTTTCTAATTTAGCAGGCATCAGGGGATGTTTGTAATCTTCCTAAAACCTGGGAAGCTGGTAGACACCTCTCATGCCTTCTCCCTTCATCTCACTCCAGTAATAAACCCTGTTGCCAGTATCTTCTTGGAAGGAGTTTATACACACATCTGGTGCTTCGGCTTTTTTGGCAGTCACCCAAGGGTCAGGTCTCCAGATTGCTTGACTCTATAGTCAATGAGGCTTGCATTCAGGAGTCTTACAGGATTGTAGCAAACAAAGAGTTCTTAACAGGTACAAGAGCACCCTCCCTGTAGCTATACACCAATGTACAGCACAGAGGGAGCAGGCAAAAATGCTCATTTTCCAGTTTCTCCCTGGAAGGGCCTAACTACATATTTTCTTGTCTGCTGCCTGAGGGTCCAGCTTCTAATCAGCCTGCATCCGGGCAGCGACTGTGATCTTACCTTTTGGAACACAGGTTTTGGCACACCTTCAACTACTAGAAGCCACTAAAAATAAAAATGCTGCTTGGACAATCACCAAGGTTAGAGACAACCGAGAGTTGGAGCACGGTTCAAGGATAAGGTTCATCTCCTGCATGAGACCGCTTCAGCAGGACTGGGAGAGGTGGCTGTTTTATATAATATGCAGAAACCAATGCAGAAAGTCAAGGAAAATGAAGAAACAGATAAATGTGTTTCAAACAAAAGAACAAGATAAATGTCCAGAAACATGTCTTAATGGGATGGAGATAAGTGGTTCTCCTGATGGAGAGTTCAAAATAATAGTCTTAAAGATACTCACCGGGAGGCCAGGAAAACAATGTGTCAACAAAGTGAGAATTTCAAAAAAGAGATAGAAAATATTAAAAAGTAGAAATGGAAATCATGGAGCTAGAGAATACAAATAACCTGAAAAATTCATTAGCAGTGTAAAACAGCAAACTAGATCAAGAGGAAGAATGAACCAGTGAGTTCAAAGACAGGACAGTGGAATTCATCCAATCAGGGGAATAAAAAGAAAAAAAAAGATGAAAAAGAGTGAAGATAGAGTAGGGGATTATGGAACACTATCAAAGTTACCAAAGTTATGCACTGTAGGAGAAGGGACAGAGAAAGGATCAGAAAGCTTATTCAAAGAAATAAATGGCCAAGGGGCACCTGGGTGGCTCAATTGGTTAAGTGTCTGACTTTAGTTTAGGTCATGATCTCGGGATCCTGGGATTGAGCCCTGCGTTGGGATCCTGTAAGCAGAGACTCTGCTTCTCCCTCCCCCTCTGCCCCTCCCCCCGCTTGTGCTCTCTATCTCTTTCTCTCTCTCAAATAAATAAATAAAATCTTTAAAAAAGAAAGAAAGAAAGAAAGAAAGAAAGAAAGAAAGAAAGAAAGAAAGAAAGAAAGAAAGGAAGGAGGAAGGAAGGAAGGAAGGAAGGAAGGAAGGAAGGAAGGAAGGAAGGAAGGAAGAAAGAAAAGGAAGGAAGGAAGGAAGGAAAAGAAAGAAAGAAAGAAAGAAAGAAAGAAAGAAAGAAAGAAAGAAAGAAAGAAAGAAAGAAAAAGAAAGAAAGAAAGAAAGAAAGAGCTGAAATCAAATAATGGCTGAAAACTTCCTTAACCTGGAGAAAGAAAAAGACATTTAGATTCAGAAGTCTGGAGAGTTCCAAATATTAAGTGTGAAGTTCCATGGTACTAAATACATGTATAATGGTGTACAACCATCACCACCATCCATCTCCATCTAAAATTCTTTTCATCTTGTAACACTGAAACTCTGTACCCATTAAACGGTAACACCCCATCCTTTCTCTTCCCAGCCCCTGGCAACCACCATTCTACTTTTTGTCTCTATGATTTTGACTACTCTAAGTACCTCAGGTAAATAGAATTATGCAGTATTTGTCTTTTTTGTGACTGACTTGTTTCACTTAGAATAATGTCCTCAAGGTTCATCCAGGTTGTAGCATATACCAGAATTTCCTTCTTTTTGAAGGCTGAATAATATTCCATTTTATGTATATATCACATTTTGCTTATCCATCTCTCATCAGACACTTGGATTGCTTCCATATTTTAGCTATTGTGAATAATGCTTCTATGAACATGGGTATACAGATATCTGAGACACTGTTTTCAATTCTTTTGGATATATGCTCAGAAATAGAATTGCTAGATCATGTAATTTTATTTTTAATTGTTTGAGGAACAGCCATACTGTATTCCATAGTGGCAGTACCATTTCACATTTCCACCAAGTGCACAAGGTTACTGATTTCTCCCTATCCTTGCCAACACTTGTTCTTTCCTTTTTTTTTTTTTTTTTAATAGTAACCATCCTACTGGGAGTGAAGTAGTATCTCATTGTAGTTTGATGTGCATGTCCCTAATAATTAGTGTTGACCATCTTTTCATGTATTTATTGGCTGTTAGTATATCTTCTTTGGAGAAATGTCTATTCAAGTACTTTGCTCACTTTTGAACTGGGTTGTTCTCATTTTTGTTGTTGAATTATAGGAGTTCTTTATATATTTTGCACATTATCAGAATATTCAGAGGTGCCTCAGTGGTTCAGTCAGTTAAGTGTCCGGCTTGATTTTGGCTCGTGTTGTGATCTCAGGGTCGTGGATTGAGCCCCTTGTCAGGCTCTGTGCTGGGTGTGGAGTCTGCTTAAGATTCTCTCTCTCTCCCTTTGCCCCTCCCCCCAACTTGCACACCCTCTCTCTCTCAAAAAAAACCTCAGAATATCCAGATATATGATTCTTTTATATAATTATAATTTGCAAATGTTTTCCCCCATTCTGTAGATTACATTTTACTCTGTTGATAGAGTCTTTGATGCACAAAATGTAAAAATTTTCATACCATTTGATTGCACTCACATATGAAATCTACAAAAAATGCACAAATGAATAACAAAAAGCTGAACCAGACCTATGAATGCAGATAAAAAAAACATAATTGCCAGAGATGCATCATCTCATGAAAATCCATGTCAGAAATTGCCAAATGAGAAATCTTGAAGGTTATCTTTAGATGGAATGGTGAAAATGTAGTGTTCATAGGTGCTAGGTGAGATGGGACCCTACAGGTAGGTTTCTTTTTTTTTATATATATATAATTTTTATTTTGTTATATTAGTCACCATACAGTACATTCCCAGTTTTTGATGCAATAAATCATGTTCCATGATTCATTATTTGCGTATACCACCCAGTGCACCATGCAATATGTGCCCTCCGTAATACCCATCACCGGCCTATCCCAACCCCCACTCGATCCCCTCTGAAGCCCTCAGTTTGTTTCCCAGAGTCCACAGTCTCTCATGGTTCTTTCCTCCTTCTGTTTACCCCCCTTTTCATTCTTTCCTTCCTTCTCCTACCAATCTTCCTATTTCTCATGTTCCATAAATGAGTGAAACCATATGATAATTGTCTTTCTCTGCTTGACTTATTTCGCTTAGCATTATCTCCTCCAGTCCCGTCCACGTCGCTGCAAACGTTAGGTAATCGTTCTTTCTGATGGCTGAGTAATATTCCATTGTATATATGGACCACATCTTCTTAATCCAGTCATCTGTTGAAGGGCATCTCGGCTCCTTCCATGATTTAGCTATTGTGGACAAAGCTGCTATGAACATTGGGGTGCATATGGCCCTTCTCTTCACTATGTCTGTATCTTTGGGGTAAATACCAAGTAGTGCAATTGCTGGACCATAGGGTAGCTCAATTTTTAACTTTTTAAGGGACCTCCACACTGTTTTCCAGAGTGGCTGTACCAACTTGCATTCCCACCAACAATGTAGGAGGGATCCCCTTTCTCCACATCCTCTCCAGCAATTGTTGTTTCTTGCCTTGTCAATTTTTGCCATTCTAACTGGCGTAAGGTGGTATCTCAATGTGGTTTTAATTTGAATTTCCCTGATGGCTAATGATTTTGAACATTTTTTCATGTGTCTGTTAGCCATTTGTATGTCTTCATTGGAAAAGTGTCTGTTCATATCTTCTACCCATTTTTTGATTTGATTATTTGTTTCCCGTGTATTGAGTTTGAGAAGTTTTTTGTAGATCTTGGATACTAGTCTTTTATCTGTAGTGTCATTTGCAAATATCTTCTCGCATTCCGTGGGCTACCTCTTAGTTTTTTTGACTGTTTCCTTGGCTGTGCAGAAGCTTTTTATCTTAATGAAGTCCCACAAGTTTATTTTATCTTTTGTTTCTCTTGCCTTTGGGGATGTGTCATGAAAAGGGTTGCTTTGGCCGATGTCGTAGAGGTTGCTGCCTATGTTCTCCTCAATGATTTTGATCGATTCCTGTCTCACATCAAGGTCCTTCATCCATTTGGAGTTTATCTTTGTGTATGGTGTGAGAGAGTGGTCAAGTTTCATTCTTTTGCATGTAGCTGTCCAATTTTCCCAGCACCATTTATTGAAGAGACTGTCTTTTTTCCACTGGATGTTTTTTCCTGCTTTGTCAAAGATTAGTTGCCCAAAGCGTCGAGGGTCCATTTCTGGGTTCCCTATTCTGTTCCATTGGTCTATGTGTCTGTTTTTGTGCCAGTACCATGCTGTCTTTGTGATCACAGCTTTGTAGTACAGCTTGAAATCCAGCAACGTGATGCTCCCAGCTTTGTTTTTCCTTTTCAACAGTTCCTTGGTGATTCGGGGCCTTTTCTGGTTCCACACAAATTTAAGGGCTGTTTGTTCCAGTTCTTTGAAAATTGTCATTGGTTTTTTGATCGGGATAGCATTGAAAGTGTAGATTGCTCTGAGTAGCATAGACATTTTAACTATGTTTATTCTTCTGATCCATGAGCATAGAATATTTTTCCATCTTTTTGTGTCTTCCTCAGTGTCTTTCAAGAGTGATTTGTAGTTTCTAGAATATAGGTCCTTTACGTCTCTGGTTAAGCTAATTCCGAGATAACGTATGATTTTTGGTGCTATTGTAAATGGAGTGGATTCCCTAATTTCTCTTTCTTCAGTCTCATTGTTCGTGTATAGAAATGCAACTGATTTCTGAGCATTGATTTTGTATCCCGCCACATTACTGAATTGCTCTATAACTTCTAATAGTTTGGGGTGGATTCTTTTTGGTTTTCCATATAGAGTATCATGTCATCTGCGAAGAGAGACATTTTGACTTCTTCTTTGCCGATTTGGATACCTTTTATCCCTTTTTGTTGCCTGATTGCTGTTGCAAGGACTTCTAGTACTATGTTGAATAATAATTGCGAGTGGGCATCCTTGTCGTGTTCCTGATCTTAAGGGAAAGGCTTCCAGCTTTTCCCCATTAAGAATGATATTTGCTGAAGGCTTTTCATAGATGGTTTTTATGAGATTGAGAAATGTACCCTCTATCCCTACACTCTGAAGTGTTTTAATCAGGAAAGGATGCTGTATTTTGTCAAATGCTTTTTCTGCATCTATTGAGAGAATCATATGATTTTTGGCTTTTTCCTTCTGTATAAAATCTATGACACTGATCGATTTGCGAATGTTGAACCACCCTTGCATCCCAGGGATGAATCCCACTTGGTCATGATGGATAATCCTTTTAATGTACTGTTGGATTCTATTAGCCAGGATCTTGTTGAGAATTTTGGCATCCATATTCATTAGGGAAATTGGTCTGTAATTCTCCTTTTGATGGGGTCTTTGCCTGTTTTGGGGATCAAGGTAATACTGGCCTCATAGAATGAGTTTGGTAGTTTTCCTTCTGTTTCTATTTTTTGAAATAGCTTTAGGAGAATAGGTATTATTTCTTCTTTGAATGTTTGGTAGAATTCCCCAGGAAAACCGTCCAGTCCTGGTGTTTTGTTTTTTGGAAGGTTTTTTTTTTATCACTGTTTCAATCTCTTCATAATTAATTGGCCTGTTTAAAAAATCAAATTCTTCCTGTTTCAGTCTTGGTAATTTGTAGGTTTCCAGGAAGGCCTCCATGTCTTCCAGATTGCTTAATTTATTGGCATAAAGCTGTTGATAAAAGTTTCTAATAATCCTTCCAATTTCATTGGTGTTGGTTTGTGACCTCTCCCTTTTCATTCATAATTTTATTAATTTGGGTCCTTTCTCTATTCTTTTGGATAAGTCTCGCCAGTGGTTTGTCAATTTTATTTACTCTTTCAGAGAACCAGCTTCTAGTTCTGTTGATCTGCTCTACTGTGCTCCTGGTTTCTAATTCATTGATTTCTGCTCTAATCTTGATCAACTGCTTTCTTGTGCGTGGATTAGGCCTGTTCCTCTGTTGCTGTTCCAGCTTCTTGAGGTGAGAATATAAAAACTGCATTTTAGATTTTTCTCTTCTTTTGAGTGAGGCTTGGATGGCTATGTATTTTCCCCTTAGGACTGCCTTTGCAGTGTCCCATAAGTTTTGGACCATTGTGTTTTCATTTTCATTTTGTCTCCAAAAATTGTTTAAACTGATTTTTAATTTCCTGGTTTACCCAATCATTCTTGAGCAGGATGGTTCTTAGTTTCCAAGTGTTTGAATTTCTTCCAAATTTTTCCTTGTGATTGAGTTCCAGTTTCAAAGCATTGTGGTCTGAGAATATGCAGGGAATAATTTCAGTCTTTTGGTATCGGTTGAGACCTGTTCTGTGACCCAGTATATGGTCTATTCTGGAGAAAGTTCCATGTGCATTCGAAAAGAATGAGTGTTCTGTTGTTCTGGGGTGTAGTGTTCTATATATATCTATGAGGTCCATCTGGTCCAGTATGTCATTCAAAGCTCTTGTTTCTTTGTTGATTTTCTGCTTAGGTGATCTGTCTGTTGCTGAGAGTGGAGTGTTGAGGTCCCCTACTATTAATGTACTATTATTTCTATGTCTCTTTATTCTGGTTAAGAGTTGGCATGTGTATCTAGCTGCTCCCCTGCTGGGGGCATAGATATTTATAATTGTCATATCCACTTGTTGGATACATCCTTTAAGAATAAGATAGTGTCCTTCTGTATCTCTAACTACAATCTTTAGTTTAAAATCTAATCTGTCTGATATGAGAATTGCTACCCCAGCTTTCTTTTGAGGTCCATTGGCATGAAAAATTGTTTTCTATCCCTTCACTTTCAGTCTGGATGTATCTTTAGGTTCAAAATGAGTCTCTTGTAGACAGCAAATTGATGGGTCATGTCTTTTTTTCCAATTTGCAACCCTATGGCATTATGGGAGCATTTAGTTCATTCACATTGAGAGTGATTATTGAGAGATATGATTTTAATGATTTCATGTTGCCTGTGAAGTCTTTGTTTCTATAGATTGTAAATTTCTGTTCTCTATCACTCTTGGGGCCTTTTTACTTTTATAGAACCCCCTTTAATATCTCATGTAGGGCTGGTTTGGCGGTTACGAATTCCTTGAGTTTCTGCTGATCCTGGAAGGTCCTTATCTCTCCATCAATTCTGAATGACAGACTTGCTCGATAAAGGATCCTTGGCTGCATATTCTTCTCAGATAGAACTTTGAAAATACCCTGCCAACCCTTCCTAGCATACCAGGTCTGTGTAGACAGGTCTGACGTTATTCTGATATTTTCCCCTCCGTACGTAAGGATTTTCTTCCGCCTGGCTGCTTTCAATACTGTGTCCTTGGATCTAATATTTGCGAATTGCACTATGATGTGACGTCGCGTAGGTCTGTTCTCATTGACCTTGGGAGGGGTCCTCTCTGCCTCTTGAACACAAATGCTTGTTTCCTTTGCCAGATTAGGGACGTTCTCAGCTACAATTTGTTCAAATATCTCTTCTAGACCTCTCTCTTTCTCCACCCCCTCGGGGATGCCGATGATTCTGACATTGGAACTTTTCATGAGTCAGTAATCTCCCATAATCTACATTCTTGAGATTGGATTTTCTTTTAGCCAAGTTTCTGCTTTAACTTTCTCTTCTACCATCCCACTCTCCAATTCACTAGTTCGTTCTTCTGCCTCATTTACCCTGGCCATCAGAGCATCTAGTTTAGACTGCATTTGATTCATAGCATTTTTAATTTCTGCCAGATTTGCTCTCATTTCCACCCTTAGAGATTCTATATTCTCGTTAATATTTTTGTTAATATTTTTTTTAAGTCTACACATCATCTTGACCATTGTTACTCTGAACTCCATTTCTGACAATTTGGTTATATCCATATCCATCAGTTCTGTGGCAGAGACCACAGACTCATTATCTCTTCTTTTCTGGGGGGGATTTCTCCTCCTCGTCATTCTGATAAGGAGAGGTTGCGGCGATGCCCAGAGCCCAAGTTATTGATCAGGACCCAGGCAGTGTGCACTTGTTTTATAGGGACCTTAGGGACGTGGGCTTCTTGATTTTTCAGCCTGCCTTCTGGGGGAGGGGCCTGCTGCGCTGATATTCAGGCAACCCTGTTTTGGTAGAGTCACCCTGTCCCCTTCAAGGGGGGATGGGGATGGGCACAATGTGAGCTAGTATTTCCTGACTTTTGTTCTCTGGTGGCTTTCGCTGGCAGTTTTCTGTGACTCTTCTGAAAGTCAGAGCAGCAGTGGCCGTATCCTAGCCTCTGTCTCAGAACGGAGAGATCACAGCCCGCTCTCCACTGAGCTCTCTTGGCCACTTTAACTCTGTTTCTGTCAGTGCTGCTAAAAACCCTGCAGTGTCCCGGGTTGTGAGCCCCACAGCCACTCTTCCAGCCCTCACTTCCAGGGCCAGCACGTCTCTGTCCTTTGTGTTTCTTTTTCTTTTTTTAAAGATTTTATTTATTTATTCGACAGAGATAGAGACAGCCAGAGAGAGAGGGAACACAAGCAGGGGGAGTGGGAGAAGAAGAAGCAGGCTCATAGCGGAAGAGCCCAATGTGGGATTCGATCCCATAACGCCAGAATCACGCCCTGAGCGGAAGGCAGACGCTCAACCGCGGTGCCACCCAGGCGCCCCTGTCCTTGGTGTTTCTAACACCGCCTGCCGCCCCCTGTTCCTGCGCATGCTACCGAGCTCCCTTTTTCAGTGTGGTTTGCGCGCTTCAGAACACCGGTTTTCAGTCTGGTCATGCACGCGCTCCCAAGCTCCCAATATCAGTCCGGTTCCAATGAGTGCTCCAGAGCTCCGGTTTTCAGTCTAGTCTTGTGCGCGCTCCCGAACTCTCGGTTTCAGTCTAGTTCGAATGTGCGCTCTGGAGCTCCAGTTTTGTTTGGACGCGCATGCGTTCCTGAGCTCCCGGTTAGTCCGGTTCCAGTGAGCACTCCGGAGTTCCGGTTTTTCGTCTGGTCACATGCGTTCCCGGGCTCACGGTCTCAGTCTGCTTTCTCACAGGTCCCGGTCCGTGAATCCGGCCCGCTCCCCAGTGCAAATGGCTACTGCTTCCCAGTGCTCCAGCGCATTGGCTCCCTCCCCCTTCCGTTTATCTTCCGACATCTTTTCGCGGATTCACGGCTCCCCACTTCCTACCTCGATATTCAGTGCTGGAGATGTTCTTTTGTAGAGATCTACATGTATCTTCCTGTGTCTCAGGATGATTCTGTGGGTGTTCAGGATGGTTTGGTAGCTATCCAGCTCGACTCGGGACCAGCTGAGAAAGGAGTCCCCTACTCCTCCACCATCTTTTCTCCTCCTTGCAGAAAGTGGTCGCTTTTCTGTTCATAGAGTTTCTGCTACTCTTTTCTTCGTTCTCCAGTTGCATTCATAGGTATTCATAATGGTTTGGTAGCTCTCTAGCTGAATTCCTGGGACCAGACAAACTTTAGGTCTCCTGCTCCTCCACCATCTTGGAACTGGGACCACCCCTACAGGTAGGTTTCTTTCTGATTGTTTAATGCACAGATTCATTTTATTGACGTTTTCAAGCAGTTACCAAACCTTCCCTTGGTACTACCCTAGAATTTAAAAAAATGTCTACCATAGGTTTTGCCATGTTTAATTACATAACAGCCTCTCCTAGAAGTTTTAAACATATAGTTCACAGCCAACCATCCCCTGAAAACACTTGCAAATTGATGCAAAATTGTACATTTGTGTATTTTTGTGAGATGATATTTTATAACTTTCTTTAGACTTTCAAAAAGTTATGTAACTATTTTTGAGCATCTTTAAGACATTTGTTTTAAAGACTTTGTCTAGTAGATCTGCCATCAGGCCTTCTTCTGGGATGGTTTCTATTGATTGACTGATTTTCTTTGACAGGGCCACACTTTTCTGTTTCTTTGCATTTTGTTTCTTGTGATTTTGTTGTCATTGTTGAAAACTAGACATTTGACTCTAATAATGTGGTAACTCTGGAAATCAGGTTCTTCCCTGGAGTTTGCTATTTTTTTATGTTGTTTTGGGGTGCTGTTTTGTTTATGTTTATTAATTGTTGTAGGTTGTTCTTGTGTGAGAGATCAGCCTGAGGTGTAATATTAAGGTCTTTTCAGCTATTTTATGAGTCTGTGCCTTTCTTTGGGCATACATAGTCATTTTCTAATTTTCTCTGTCTATGCAGTTGTTTATGAATGTTCTAGACTTTAATGTCTTGCTATGAAAAGGGGAAAGAGAGAAAAATGAAAGGAAGGGTAAGAAAAGAGCACAGGCCCTTTGCATCCCCTGAAAATCTCATTAGCCAGAAGACGAAGGCCTTGCAACAATGGGGGGAGGTGCAACAAAAATGGCTACCTGTCTGTTTGTCTGTACTTCTGTGATTAGTAGCATCAGTAGCATCAGAGCATAGGTCTGAGATTTGGAGAACAGGGTTGGGTTTTTTTTTTTTAAGATTTTATTTATTCATTTGAGAGAGAGAGGGAGGGAGAGATAGCACAAGCTGGGCCAGGAGCAGAGGGAGAAGAAGAAGCAGACTCTCTGCTGAGCAAGGAGCCCGATGCAGGGCTCAATGCAGGGCTTGTTCCTGGGACTTTGGGATCATGACCTGAGCCAAGGGCAGATGCTTAACTAACTGAGCCACCCCGGTGTCCTGGAGAACAAGGTTCTTTTTGTCCACCCTGGCTTTCCACAGGCTTTCCACAGGCTGTGTGTGGGCTACTCCAGAAACAATCACAGTTGTCTGCCATGTGGCTGGGGTGGAGAATAGGTAGCTAATAAACTGACCAAAGTGAACTACAATTCACCATCCAAGCCTTCAGTTACATGAGATAGATTTTGCCAGTGCAGCTCTTATGTAGTGGGAGAGAGAGATCCCTGGTTCTTCCTACTCCACCATTTCTTTGAGTCCCATATCACACTTAGCTTCCAGTACCACACTTTCTTAATTATTGTAGCTTTTTACTAAACCTTGAAATCAGGCCATGCTAGCTTCCCAACTTTGTTCTTTTTTTTTTTCCCCCTCAAAGTTGCTTTGGCTATCCTGTGTCATTTGTATTTCTATATGAATTTTGGTATCAGATTGTCAATTTCTATAAAAATTCCTGCTGGGAATATGGGAAGATTTGACCTCTTAACAATATTGAGTTGTCTAACCCAGAAACAGCATATGTCTCCATTTATTTGGATCTTCTTTAGTTTCTCCCAGCTATGTTCTTTATTTTTTAGCATAACAAGTCTTTCATATTTTTGGTCAGATTTATCCCTAAGTACTTCATATTTTTTGGTGGTATTATTTTTAAGTTTTAATTTCAATTGCTTATTACTAGTGCATAGAAATAGTTTTTGTGTGTATTGCTCTTGTGTTCTGCAACCTTACTAAGGTCATTTATCAGTTCTAGTAGTTTTGTTGTAGATTCTATTAGATTTTCTACATAGATGATTACACTGTCTCAAATAAAGAAAGTTTTACTTCTTTCTTTCCAGTCTGTATGCCTTTAATTTCTTTTTGTTGCCTGATTCCACTGGTTTGAAGCTCCAGTACCATGTTGCATAAAAGTTGTGAGAGCGGATGTCTTTGTCTTGTTCCTGATCTCAGGGGAATGCATTCAGGTTTTCACCGTTAACTATGCTGTTAGCTGTAGATTTTTGGGTAGATGCTCTTTATGAGGTGAGGAAGTTTCTTTTTTCATCCTAGTTTGCTAAGAGTTTTTATTTATTTTTTAATTTTATTTTTTAAAAAAGATTTTATTTATTTGTTTGTCAGAGAGAGAGAGAAAGAGAGAGAATACAAGCAGGAGAAGCGGCAGGCAGAGCAAGCAGAGGGAGAAGCAGGCTCCCCACTGAGCAAGGAGCCTGATGTGAGATTCATTCCCAGGACCCCAGGATCATGACCTGAGCTGAAGGCAGACACTTAACTGACTGAGCCACCCAGGAGTCCCTAACAGGTTTTTTTTTTTTTTTTAAACAGGAATGGATATTGCATTTTGTCAAAAGCTTTTTCTGAATCTTTAAGGTGATCATGTGATTTGTCTTTTTTAGATTTGTTAGTATGGTGAATTGTTTTGGTTGATATTTTGAATCAATTTCTTTTCTGGGAGAAGACACACTTGGTCATGGTACATTACTATTTTTGTAATTGTTGGAGTGTAATTGCTAAATTTTGTTCAGAATTTTTGCATGTGTATTTATGAGAGATATTGATATGTAGTTGTTGTTGTTGTTGTTTTCCCTGTAAAGACTTTTTCGTATCAGGGTAATGCAGGCCTCATAGAATGAGTTTTGGGAAGTGTTCTCTCATCTTCAACTTTTTGGAAGTTTGTGTAGAATTGTTATTAGCATTATTTCTTCCTAAATTTTACCATTGAGTCATCTATGTCTAGAGATTTTTACTTGGTAGGTTTTTAATTATAAATTCCATTTCTTTAATAGATATAAGGCTATCAGGTTATCTATTTCTTCTTAAGTGAACTTTCATAAATTGACAAAGAATTTTTCCATTTCACCTAACTTGTAAATTTTTTTTGGCATAAAGTTGTTCATAATAGTTATGTTTTATCCTTTTAATTTTATGGACTCTGTGGTGATGCTACATCTTTCTTTTTGGTAATTAGCAATTGGTATGCTCTCTCTTTTTTTCTTTATTAGTGTAACTAGGATTTGTCAATTTTACTGAACTTCTCAAAGAACCAGCTTTTGGTTTGGTTGATTTTATCTATTAGTTCTGTTTTCTATTTGTTTGATTTATGTTTTGCTCCTAATTATTTCATTACTTCTGATTGTTTAATTTGCTCTTATTTTCTGTTTTCTTTTCATGGAAGCTGAGGTCATTGATTTGTGAACCTTATTTTTTTCTACTATAGACATTTAATGCTATAAATTTTCCCCTAAGCACTGTGTTAGCAGTATCTCACAAATTCTTTTATGTTCAGCTTTAACTTTCATTTAGTTCAAAATACTTTACCTATTTGATTTTTTGCTTTGACTCTTAGGCTATTTATAAGTGGCTTTTAGTTTTCAAATATTTGAGGATTTTTCAGAAAACTTTCTATTACTTATTTCTGCTTTGATTCCATGTGGCCATAAAACATAATTTTGTATGACTTGAATTATTTTAAATATATTAAGACTAGTTTCATGGCCCCAAACATGGTCTTTCTAGGTAAATATTGTGTGTATAATTTAATATAGTATGTATTTTGCTGTTTTGGGGTGGGTGCTTTATAAATGTCAATCAGTTCAATTTGCTTGACAATGTTTTTCATATCTTCTATAACTCTACTGATTTTCTTTCAGCCTGCTTTTTTCAATTATCGAGAGATGGGTATTGAAATATTTGGCTATAATTGTGTATTTCTCTTTGCAATTCTCTCAGTTCTTACTTAACATATTTTATTTTTTTATAATAATTTTTTATTTTATTTTGTATAATTTTTATGTTAGTAACCATACAGTATATCCTTAGTTTTTGATATAATGTTCCATGATTCATTATTTGCGTGTAACACCCAGTGCACCATGCAATACGTGCCCTCCTTAATACTTAACATATTTTAAATCTCTGTTCTTAGGTATGTTTAGATTGCTTCTCCCTTATGAAAAACTGACATCTTTATCATTAGGAAATGTCCTTCTTTATCTAGGACAATATTCTTTACTTTGAAATCTGCTTTTTGTAGTATTAATCTAGCCATTCCAACTTTTTTTTGACTTCCGTTAGTATGGTTAGTCTGTTCCCATCTGTGACGGTTAATTTTTTGTGTCAACTTGGCTAGGTGATGGTGCCCAGTTGTTTGGTAAAACATTAATCTAGATATTGCTGTAAAGGTATTTTGTAGATATGATTAACATTTACAACCAGTTGATTTAAAATACTTTTTGAATATTTTTAAAGTTTGTTTGTTTGTTTATTTTTGAGTAATGTCTATGCCCAACATGGGGCCTGAACTCATGACCCTGAGATCAAGAATCGCATGCTCTTCCAACTAAGCCAGCCACGTGCCCCTCCAGTCAGTTGACTTTAGTAAAGATTACTCTCCATAATATGGGTAGAGCCTCAGCTAACCAACTGAAGACATTAAGAGCAAAACTGAGGTTTCCTGGAGAAGAAGGAATTCTGCCACAATAGAAATTCTGTCTGAGTTTCTAGCCTGCTGGCCTATTCAATGAATTTCCAACTCAAGACTGCAGCATCAACTCTTACTTGAATTTCCAGCCTGCTGGTCTGCCTGTGGTTTCTAGACTTGCCATTTCTGGTAGATATCCTTTATTAATTTAAGGTTTTAAAGTGAAGAATAAGTGTACAATTTTGCTAAATGATTTTTAAAAAAATCTGTTGAGATAATCACATGGTGTTCTGCTTTACATCTGTGTTTTGAGTAAAGTTAATATATTGTTTTCTTTCTGTGCTATACATATTCTGCATTGGTATGACAACCATCCTGGCTTCTTAGAAAGAGATGGGACACTCTCTTTTTATATGCTCTATAAATATTTATGGGCTCAGTACCTTGTTTTAGTAGCAAATATTTTTACTATTTTTATATGATAATTTTGCTAACTTTTCAAAAAATGAAAAAGATTTATTATATCTTTCTTTTAAACTTCTTTATTGAGATATAATTCAGATACCATAACATTCACCCATTTGAAGAATACAATGTAATGGTTTTAGTATTTTCAGAGTTGTACAATGTAGTGGGTTGAATGGTATCCCCCAAAAGATAGGTCCACCCAGTACCTCAGAATGTGATCTTATTTGGAGTAAATGCCTTAGAAATGTAATTAAGGTAAGGATCTCAAGATGAGATCACCCTGGTTAAGGTGGGCTATAAATCTGGTGTTGAGTGTCCTCATGAGAGCAGAGAAGAAAAGATACAGGGAAACATGGGGCCAGCCATGTGATGATGGGGGTAGAGATTGGAGTGATGCATCTGCAAGTGAAGGAATGTCAAGGAAGGACAGAGACACCACAAAGTTGGAGAGAAGCATGGAACAGAATCTCCTTCAGACTCCAGAAAGAACCTGTGCTGCTGAGACCTTGATCTCAGACTTCTGGACTCCAGAGCTGTGAGAGAATTCACTTCTTTTTTTTTTATTTTAAGATTTTATTTATTTATTTGTCAGATGGAGAGAGAGAGCACAAGAAGGGGGAGCAGCAGGCAGAGGGAGAAGCAGGCTCCCCTCTAAGCAAGGAGACTGACACAGAACTTGATCCCAGGACCCTGGGATCATGACCTGAGGTGAAGGCAGATGCTTAACTGACTGAGCCACCCAGGCATCCCTCACTTCTATTGTTTTAAGCCACCACATTTGTAGTAATTTGTTTTGGCAGCCCCAGGAAACTAATACACATTTTGGCACTGGGAAGCAGCAAACTATACCTAGAGAAATACCTAACAAATACCTAAAACTGTGGGGTTGGCTTTGGAATTGAGGAATTAGTAGAAGCTAGAAGAATTTTGAGGTGCATGATAGAAAAAGCCTAGATTGCCAAGATATGAATGTTAAAGGTGATTCTGTTGAGAGTTCAGAAGAAAGTGAAGAGCATGGTGGAGAAAGCTTCTTTCATCTTAGGAGTACATATATTATCATGAAGAGAATGTTAGTAGAAATATGAATGTTAAAGTGCTTCTGGTGACATCTCAGAAGAAAGTAAGGAGCATGTTACTGGAAGCTAGAGGAAAAGCAGTCCTTATTTTAAAGTGGCAGAAGACTTGGCTGAATTGTGTTCTACTCTTGGGTTGAAGTCAGAACTTATAAGCAATGAATGTAGGTATTTAGCTAAGGAGATTTTAGCAAAGGAAGGTGCAGCCTTGTTTCTCCTTGCCTCTTATAGTAAAATGTGAGAGGAATGAAATAAACTGAAGAGGCATTTGTTAAACAAAGTGGAACCAGCACTTGATGATTTGAAATGTTCTCAGCCCATCTAGATTGCAAAGAATGCTAAAATTAGAAAGCTTATTATTGGAAAAGCATACTCTGGAAAGAAGCCCAGGGGTATGGCTGGTCAACATTTTGCTGAAGAGAGTAAGTGTGTGATTCGTGTAAACCATCAGCCACCCCAGCAGAAATTAGGAGTAGAGATGAGGTTATCCAGGAAGGATCTGTAGAGACCCACTTATCTAATGATGTGGATCCCTATGACATACAAGGAGGCCTACAAGGCTTTGAGAATATTGTCCTAGCAAAGCTCCTACTATGAGTCCACAGGCTTAAAAAGGCTAAGTTGTGGGCCTAGACACCCAGTTATTGATTTGAAGTCTTCTTTTTCCCATATAAGTATTTGCAGCTATACATTTCCCTCTGAGCACTGCCTTAGCTGCATCTCCTAACTGTTGGTATGTTGCCTTTAAAAATTTTTCATTCATCTCAAGGTATTTTCTAATTTTCCTTGTGATATATTTGACTTTTTGGTTATTTTGAAGTTTGTTATTTAATTTCCACAATATTTACCAGTTTCCCAAATGTTATTGTGTGTTGATTTCTAATTTAATGCCATTGTGGTCAGAGAACATACGTTGGATAATTTAAAAATTTGAGGCTTGTCTGGTGACATATGTATGTTTTACTCTAGAGGATATTTTATGTGCACTGGGGAAAATGTGTATTCTGCTATTGTTGAGAGGAGTGTTCTATAGATGTCTCTTATGTGTAGTTGGCTTATAGTATTATTTGAGTCTTCTATTTTCTTGTTGATCTTCTGACTAGTTGGAAATATCCTGCCTGTCTTCATTTACCTGTGGCCTTGGGACACACTAGGTAGTTTATACTGAAAATGTGATTTATGGTGGGTGCCTCGGGCCGGGTAGTATAGTTGACATCTGAAGGTGCTAAAGACTGAGTAACAAAGGTCAGCCACATTACCTTTGATGATTTCAATCTCTACCTTTTAGCTTTAACAAACTGTAGTCATGAGTATTATAGTCTACAACTAAGTTCCAATGAACCTGAACAAATTACTAAACACATAAGAAAACCAGTCATTGTGAATGAGGGTCACCAAAAACAACAAAATGTGAAACCAGACCAACATATATGGAAATCATTAGATGTAGACTATAAAAAAAGATGAATGTTTAATACCTTTAAATAAATGAAAGAGGAATTTAAAAATATTAATAAGGAAAGAGACTATCAAGAAATGACCAGACAGATTTGAAGAGGATTCAAAGTATATTTTTTCTTTAAATAAGAAGATGCAATTTAAATAGTACATAAAATATAGTGTTAAAAAGATTTGATAAAAATATAAAGAATTACTTAACTGGAAGAAATACCTGAAGAAATCACTCAGGAAACTGCAGAGAGAAGAAGAGATTGGCAATATGAATGAGAAGTTAAGATAAAGGAATGAATAAGTATAACATGCATCTAATTGGAGTTCCAAAAAAACAAAACAAAGAAAATGAAAGAGAAGCTATATTAATGAGAATGGTTAATAATTTTCCAGAATTAATTAAAGATATAGACTTATAGATTCAGTAATTATAACTAGTCCTAAGCAGAATAAGTAATGAAGTCTATATCTAGACATAGTCTAATAAAACAGACAACACCAGCCAGAAATAGACTTCCAGGGAATATGGTGAAGTAGGAGGATCTTAAGCTGACTTCTCTCATGGATACACCTTGCTAACACCCACATCAGTGTAAATAACCCCAAAAACATGGTAGAACAGATTCTCTGTAGCTAATCATAGAGAAGAGGCCATATCTAAAATGGTAGGAAGAACAGAGATGTGGTTAGGCACCAAAATGACCCATGAGACTGTCTGCAAAAGGAAGGGCCACTGCAAGCATGGAAAAGGGAAAGGAGCAGACCCCTCAGACCTCTTTGCAGACCTGAGCACCAGGCAGTAAGGACCTATGTGGGGAAGGTGAATCTCCATAACATTTGGCTTTGAAAACCAGAGGGGCTTAACTTGGTGAAATTTTTAATTTAATTTAATTTAATTTAATTTAATTTAATTTAATTTAATTATTTTTAAAGATTTTATTTTTAAGTAATCTCTGCACCCAACATGGGGCTCGAACTCACAATCCCGAGGGCAGGAGTCATATGCTCCATGAACTGAGCCAGCCAGGCTCTCCAACTTCATTAGTTTTTATAGTCAGTGGGGCTTAACACCTGGAATTTAAAAATCAGCTATTCAGCTCTGAGAGAGTTGGAGTATAATAGGAAACTGAGTCCCTGCCCTTCAAGAGACAGCATAACAACCAACCCCACTGAGATACAAAATAAAAGCAGTAGTTTGAAAAATGCCTGGAGAGAGATTTGTTTACTAATCTCAGAGCATGTGCTGGATGGGACAGGTATCTTTAGGAGACTTCTTGAAGAACAAAATTGCTGGCAGATGCCATTTTCTTCCCTAGCCCCCAGCCTAGATACATGGACATGTGTGGGAACCAGTGCAAGCACTCTCTACTTAGCTTTCTAACACTGCATGCCCCAACCATGTTCTCCTGTGGACCTGCTACATCCAACCTGCCCTTGGCAGGAGTTCCCCAGAGCTGCTTCAGGTCCCCTACCACAGCAGACAGGCCATACCTTGTGTGTCCCACCTCCACGTTCTCCTGTGGACCCATCTATCCAACCCCTCTCCAGTAGTCCATCCAAAGCAGTGCCACAATGTGGCTTTGTGCTAGCAGCCCTGACAGTGACCAGCATGACTCCAAATTGACTCCTGTCCTGGGAAGAAGGGATGATAACCACACACATCAATGGGCTGGGACACACATCTGGTCTGACTGTAGACTCTGCCCACCAGTGAAAAGTCTCTCAGGGTGCAACATAGGAAGAGTGCTCAGCAGTTCAGTGTGACTACAGCTCGGACAAATCCTGGTCCAACCCAACTCAAGCCCAAGGCAGCCCCAGACTGGTCCATTAACAACACAGGGACCAAACCCTGACTCCAACAGGCAAAGAGAGCTGTTGCAGATGACTGGACTAAAGGCAGATGTGCTCAGTTACAACAGTAGGGCACAGGCAGCACACATAGGGGACATCCCTGAAGCACCAGGTTCTGGTGAACACGGAATGTTGTGCTGCAGGACACCACAGGACCTCTTCTTCATAAGTCCACTACCTTCAAGAGCAGGAGACTTAGCTGACTTTCCTAACACATAGAAACAGACAGAGAGTTAGATAAAAAAAAATATGTCCCAAATGAAGGAACAGGACAAAAATCACAGCAAGAGAGCTAAATTAATTGGGGATAAGCAATATGCCTAATAGAGAATTTAAAATAATGGTCATAGTCACTGAACTTGAGAAAACATTGAAGGATCTCAGTGAGACCCTCTACAAAGGGATACAAAACATAAAAAAGAACCAGTCAGGGGCGCCTGGGTGGCACAGCGGTTAAGCGTCTGCCTTTGGCTCAGGGCATGATCCCGGCGTTATGGCATCGAGCCCCACATCAGGCTCCTCCGCTATGAGCCTGCTTCTTCCTCTCCCACTCCCCCTGCTTGTGTTCCCTCTCTCGCTGGCTGTCTCTATCTCTGTCTAATAAATAAATAAAATAAAATCTTAAAAAAAAAAAAAAGAACCAGTCAGGCATGAAGAACTCAATAACTAAAATTAAAAACATACTGGATGGAATAAATAGTAGACTAAAAGAACCAGAATGGATCAGTGACCTGGAGAAAAGAGTAATGAAAAGTAGTCAAGTGAGCAGGAGAGAAAAAAAAATAGTATTAAATGAAAATCAACTAAGGGAACTCAGCAACACCATTAAGCATATTAACATTCACATTGTAGGTATACCAGGAGAAGGAAGGAGAGGAAATGGGGGCAGGAAAAGTATTTAAAGAAATAATAGCTAAAAACTTGCATAATAATAGAACTGTTAAAGAAAAGTTGAGGAAAAGAAGGTAGGAGATACTATAGTGTTTTCTTATCTTTTATAACTAGAGGTCAAAGATATATTAAAATCTAATAAAAGTCAAGTACTTATAAAGGCATATGTTATAGGTAACTATTGCTGTTACTTGCTATTATTCCAGGTAATACATTACCATACAGCTTAGAAATTTAAAGAAACCATTTATAATTTCTCATGAATCTAAGCATTGATTGGATCATTCTGCTGATCTGGGCTAGGTTCCTCATGTGTCTCTGGTCACTTAGCTGGTTCATTGGAGGTTCGCTGGTCTCTAGTGGCTTTGGCTGGGATGATTCAACTCACCTTCATGTGTCTGTCATATTCCTCTGGCAGGCTAGCCTCTTCATGCTCCTGTGGCAAATAAATAGAAACAAGAGAGAGTTTAGAAATATACACATGTTTTTTCATGCTTCTACTACATCAAGTATGCTACTATTTTATTGGCTAAAGAAAGCATGTGGCCATGCCCAGCTTCAAGAGGATTAGAAATAGACTCCACCTATTAGGTAGAAGAGACTGTGAAGTTCCAGGGCAAAAGGAATGGCTGCAGAGGGAGGTGAACAATTGGTGCCATGAATTCAACCAATCTAACATAGCATAAAAGCAAATTCTAGAAGAAATAAGCAAATAATGTAATCATTAAAATTTGGCAGTGGAAAAAGGGAAGGGGTATATAGAAAGTGAAAGGAAGTAGTAGGGGTGATATTAAAAATGTTATTTAGGAACCACTAAGGCCTGGACATCCACCAATCACAATGGACATTGGCCATTATAGAAGTAGGATCCTGAGGGTCATCTGCTGTGCCAGAGATTAGTCTTTTGTTACTTGAGGAAGTTTGGGAGTTTCAGAAGAGTGGCAGGGAGGACACTTTGGTTTTTTTTTTTTTTTTTTTAATTCTCATTTTATTTACTTAAGTTTCAAGTTCAAAAATCTCCTTAAACTTTTTTTAAAGATTTTATTTGTTTGTTTATTTATTTATTTGAGAGAGAGGATGCATGTGGGGGGGGTGCTAGAGGGAAAGAGAGAATCCCAAGTAGAGTCTTGCTGAGTGCAGAACCCAATGTGGGGCTCAATCCCATGACCGTAAGATCACGACCTGAGCCAAAACCAAGTGTTGGACGCTTAACCAACTGAGCCCCCCAGGAGCCCCCAAATATCTCCTTAAACTGTTAAATTCACTTCACATAGCTTACTATTCTTCTTTTATCATTCTTTCTTTTTTTAAGAATCACTTGTTAAAAATTTTATTTCATTATTATTTTTTTTCATCATGGTAAGTGTACTCATTAATCCCCATCACCTATTTCACCCATCGCCCTACCCACCTCCTCTGGTGACCATCAGTTTGTTCTTTATATTTAAGAGTCTATTTCTTCGTTTGTCTCTCTCTTTTTTTCTTTGCTTGTTTGTTTTGTTTCTTAAATTCCACATATGAGTGAGATCATGTGGTATTTGTCTTTCAGTGACTGACTTATTTCACTTAGCATAATATACTCTAGTCCTATGCAAGTTGTTGCAAATGGCAAGATTTCATTCTTTTTTATTGCTGGATAATATTCCATTATATATATATAATATGTATGTATAATATTATGTATATTATATGTACATAATATGTATATTATATTATGTGTGTGTGTGTGTATATATATATGTATATATATATATATACATATATATATATATGCCACATTTTCTTCATCTATTCATCTATCGATGGACACTTGGCTATTTCCGTAATTTGGCTATTGTAAATAATCTTGCTATAAACATAGGGTTGCATGTATCCCTTCAAATTAGTGTTTTTGTATTTTTGGGTAAATACCTAGTAGTGCTGTTTTTAAGTTTTTGAGAAATCTCCATATTGTCTTCCATGGTGGCCGCACCAGTTTGCATTCCCACCAATAGTGCAAGAGGGTTGCTTTTTCTCCACATCCTCAGCAACACTTGTTGTTTCTTGTGTTGTTGATATTAGCCTTTCTGACAGATGTGAGGTGATATCTCATTGTACTTTTGATTTACATTTCCCTGATGATGAGTGACGTTGAGCATCTTTTTATGTGTCTGTTGGCCATCTATATGTCTGGAAAAATGGGTGTTCAGATCTCCTGTCTCTTTTTTAGTCAGACTGTTTCTTTCTTTCTTTCTTTTTCTTTTTTCTTTTTTTTTTTTTTGCTATTGAATTATATGAGTTCTTTATATATTTTGGATACTAGCTCCTTATCAGATACATGATTTGGAAATATTTTCTCTCACTCAATAGGATGCCTTTTTATTTTGTTGATTTATTTGGGATCTTGAAGCTAGGAAACCAAAGCCAATAAATTCCACCAGATTTTACTTTGAATATGCATAAATTTGGGTAAATTCCTCTTTTTTTTTTTTTATGTCTCCCAAATAGCCTAAGTCTCTTGGCCTTATTTATGCCTTGTGAAAATTAATCAGAGCAGCATTCCTTTAATTTAAGAGAATTCATTATCCACTTTATTAATACCGTTCAGAGATAGAAAAACATTGTACATTCACAGAGAGAGGTAAAGCCTTTCCAAATTACAGACATATAGACATACAAATTGCTTAAAACTCCAATCCTATAATTTCAGCCACAGTTCAAGAATTGATAGAGAAACACCAAAACATATGGTCTAGATAGCAAAGAGTTGTTTTCCTTCACAGTGAGCATGAGAACAGAATAAACAAACAAACAAAACAAACAAACAGAAACAACCAAATTCTCTGTCTTCTTTCACTTGATGAAAAAAATTGATCACCAATGTTGGAGATCACCAAATGATCATACATTCAAATGAAATTATCAGTTTTTGCTGACACTAAGAGGAAATAATTTCTCAACCACAAATGCAATACACACACACATACATGCAGTTAGTAGAAAGAAAAAAAGCTAACTAGAGAAATGGAGAGTCAATAAAGTTCAACTTTTATTGTTGCTTGGCATTCACCTCTGGGAGCAAAGAGAATACGTTCCTAGGCTTAAGCCACTTACTGGGTACGCTTCCCAGTAATACAGTTTACTTGGCTCTGTCAGGTAAATTCATTGGGCATCTTGGTGGAAGACCTCCAGAAAGATAATTTTTAAAAACGTAAAATCATGACTCCAATACAAATGTAAAATGAACATATGTCAAGATTTTATTAAACCCATTTATTAATGAGGGAACCAGTAAGCTATTACAACCAGTTCCTTCTTCCCAGTAATGAACAAAAAACCCCCCAAAATTCAGACTGGGTCTCATTGGTCTGCCTGAAGTCATTTATGCCCGTATTTGAACTGATCACCATAGCTAGGAAAATGGAATGCTTTGAGTGTTCATAAGTTGGCTTTATGTCCACACATGTACGGAGAATGGGGGAGGGGTGGTTCCCCAACAAAAAATGGGGCATTGTTATTGACAGTAAGGAAGGAAGGTGGATGCTGGGCACACAGAAACAACAATTGTCTGCTCTGTCAGTATTTGGCTGGGTAAGAGAAGTAGAAAAGCTAGAGATTGGGAACCTAATTTGTCTACTATCATATCCTAGGCCATCTAAAAATGGAGAGTCTGTTAAGAGAGATATTATAGATGTAGACTTGACCAAACTTGGCAAAAGGACTAATATCGAGGAAAAGGTATCAACATCTTCTAGCCTGTGGGTCTGGGATGATTATGGGAGTCATAATAAAAATGCAGAACACAAAGGAAAAGCAGATGTGGGGAATAAGATAAGTGCAGTCTGAACACTTTAAAGTGTGTTGGGACATTGGTGTCTTTCCAGGCTCGGTCAAAGAAGTTAACAGAGCAGAAAAAAGTGAGATAAATAAGAAATTGTTGGAGGGGTGCCTGGGTGGCTCAGTTGGTTAAGCGCCTGGCTCTTGATTTTCACTTGGGTCATGATCTCAGGGTCGTGAGATCGAGCCCCGCATCAGCTCTGTGCTCAGTGCAGAGTCTGTTTGGGATTCCCTCTCTCCCTCTTTCTCTGCTCCTTTCCCAGCCAGTGCTTGCGTTCTTTCACTCTCTCTCTCTCAAAAAAAAAAAAAAAAAAAAAAAAAGTAAATAAATAAAATCTTAAAAAAATTTGTTGGAGCAAGAGGTCAGCAGAGATGGAATTAAATGGAAGAGTTGGTGTTGCAAATGGCTTGATATGATATTCCTTTAGAAGCAAAAGGGAAAGGTTAGAGGATAGCTAAAGATCTGGAAACATTTTGAAATAGGAGGTGAGAAATTGAAGAAGTTTATGTAGGATGACTCCAAATTCCTTAGAGGAGTGGAAAGAGAGAGAGGTGGATTTACCATGAACCTAATGATGCCTAAAGCTGTGGAACTCTTATTTTCATGGGCCTCTCCCTTTTCTAGCAATGTGTTCATATGTTTTTATAAAATTTGCAGAACTAAGATATTTAAACTGCAGTTGGTTTAGATTGCTGTTTCTCTCCACTTCACCTTCTTTTTTTTAATAATAATATTTTTTATTATATTATGTTAGTCACCATACAGTACATCCCTGGTTTCTGATGTAAAGTTCGATGATTCATTAGTTGCATATAACACCCAGTGCACCATGCAATACGTGCCCTCCTTACTACCCATCACCAGCCTATCCCATTCCCCCACCCCGCTCCCCTCTGGAGCCCTCAGTTTGTTTCTCAGAGTCCATAGTCATCTTCTTCTTTATCATACCTTGCCCTCATCTGGATTGGCGCTGGAGTGGCAAAGGCATTTTTGGGATCTGGCTAATGGGAATTGAGTTGGGGATATGTTTAATTTGGGTTTAGTGGGATATATTTGTTTTGTTCTCAGTTATTTCTGTGTATAGTTAAGCCATTTCCAGCAATCCTGGTATAGGAATGGCTTCTGGAATACTCTATTGGCCATTGAACTGACTTAATCTGGCATCATAACGTATAGGTACAGGACAAAAGGTCATAGGCCAATATGAATATTTTCTACAGTGCTTGCCATCAGAAGTATGTGGATGGTGGAAGAGAAACAAACTTTGAAAAATATGGAGTCAGAAGCTAATCTGTAGGAATTTCTTCCATATCTTATAGGTTTTATATGAAAGAAAATTAACAGTTTTTTCCTAAATTTGACAATAATCCTAAAAATTTATGTGACATCATCAATAACAGAATTAGGAAACTGAAAGAAACTTTCAAAAATATTAGTTAAAACCTCCCAGAAATTTTGATCAACGAAGCTAAGGGAAAGACTGAATTATCTTTCTGTTCTCTCTGTAGAAAATAATATTATAAAGACATTATCATATGAAGAGATGATCAAAGAGTATGCAGGCAAAAAAATCGCAAGAAAAAATATTATAGAGGTGTGTCAGGCAGTTAAATACTAAAAACATTGTGTAATGTTTCTGTATATTATGACATTCTGGTATTTTCTGCTTTGAAACTTTTGTGCTCTGTGTTATTTCTTATGAACACAAAATATTGTGTTCACGGTTTTGTATTATTTTCCTTAAAGAATTCCTCTCTCCAGGTTGTGTGAGCTTTAGGTCATGTGTGCATTTGAAGGTGGGGGTGTGGGAGAATGTGGTGCAAATTTCTATTTGAGGGCTTAAAGAGAGGGGAAAATGTCTGGAGTGAAGACTGTATAGCTGGGCTGGAGAGTCAACAGAGGAAGAGAATGAAGGGGCAGGAGAGCTGCTTAGTTGTGGCTGAATAGAGTTATCTTTATTTGTGATATGGAGAACAATGGATTATAGATTTTGAGTGGGCAGTGTAGATCAATGTCAGATTAAGATTTAAAAAATGGGGGCGCCTGGGTGGCTCAGTCATTAAGCATCTGCCTTTGGCTCAGGGCATGGTCCCAGGGTACTGGGATTGAGCCCTACATCGGGCTCCATGCTCTGCTGGGAGCCTGCTTCTTCCTCTCCCACTCCCCCTGCTTGTGTTCCCTCTCTCACTGGCTGTCTCTCTCTCTCTGTCAAATAAATAAATAAAATCTTAAAAAAAAAAAGATTTAAAAAATGGATCTGACAGCTGATAGTAGGACTACAGCTTGCTCCTCTGGCAGAATTTCAAGAATCCTTTGATGACTCATTAACATGTCATCCTGAGGTGATCTCACTTTTCACTGGGCTTTTGCCTTGTCCATCACTGCTTTATCTTTTGTTGACACACCTGCACTTACAATGTTGGGATTCACAGTTTATGAGTCATCTGCTGTTGTTCCACTAATGTACATCTATGTGCAGCCTCCTCCATGGGGATAGGTCTCTTTTCTCTCTTGGGGTGATCTGAAGGCAGACATGTTATCTGATCTCAATTAGTGTTCTTAAAGCATTTTTTTTTAATGTTCAGTTAGCCAACACATAGTACATCATTAGTTTTTGATGTAGTAGTGTTCAACAATTCATTAGTTGTGTATAACACCCAGTGCTCATCACAACACATGCCCTCCTTAATACCCATCACCTGGCTACCCCATCCCCCCAACCCCCTCCTTCTGTAACCCTCAGTTTGTTTCCCCCAGAGTCTGGAGCCTCTCAGCTGGGGCAGCTTCTTTCTGCTGGGGCAGTGTCTCGGCAAAGTTTTGGGACCAGCCCTGCTAGTGAGTAGAGAGAAAACACCCTGTTTGCCTCTTGGCAGTCCTTTGCCTCTAGGCAGTCTAGGAAACCAACCCAGTGGGTGGCACAGTGGGTAAGTCTTTGAAATACAAAGGGCAGCTATTGCTTCAACAATACACTGAATGGAGACTGATGACTGAACTCATAGTCCATCTGGATTACTAAACTAGCTCTTGATAAGGTTGCTGGAAAGATTCTACAAATGTTGCTTCATTTGATTGGGCTCCCATTCTGAATCTGGTTATAATATTTTATTGTTTTCTTTACCAGAGAGTTCAGAGCATAAGCTTCACTCCACAGTAACACAGCTCATGAAAAACTGACAGAAGAGGAGAGTGGAGAAAGTGGATTAGATAGATATGGGATGAAGTAGTAAAAATATAGTTAAGATTTGTTCAGTGGTTAATGCGTGCCAGACATTGATAGCTTGCATACACAATACCTATCTATCTACTCTTATCTATCCATCTATATCTGGCTATATTTATCTGTCTATCTTCATCTCCACTTAGTTTTCACAGGAGCATATGAGACAGATACTCTTTTTTTGTTTTGTTAAGATTTTATTCATTTGTCAGAGAGAGAGTGTGAGCACAAGCAGGGGTTGCAGCAGGCAGAGGGGGAAGCGGGCTCCCCGCCAAGCAAGTAGCCTGATGCAGGACTCGATCTCAGGACCTTGGGATCATGACCCGAGCCAAAAGCAAACGCTTAACCCACTTAGCCACCTGAGTGTCCAGAGACAGATACTCTTACCATCTCCCTTTTACATATGAGATAACTGTGTGCCAAGGTCACACGGTAAGAAAGTGTCTGAGCCAAGATACAGAACCAAGTATGTCTCACTCCAGATCCCATGCTCTTTACCCCCATGAGATGCTGAGAGGTTGGTAGATGAAAATGAGCTTGGGTGGGTGTAGATAGGACACCATGGTAGGTATGAAAGAGAATAAGATGGGACAACAACCCTGATATCAACTTCTGGTGACAGTTTGAAACTATATTGCAAATAATTTGTGCTACTAATAATTTGTTATTACTAATAATGCAATGTTTGTGAATGACTTACATGAAAATAAATTGGAGCTGATTTTACTATCATTCTTAATATTACTCTTACCTGGATTCTGCTATGTTCCCTTTAAGTTAGAAAGAAAGGACTGGAGTTACAGATGGGTGTTCCTTTGAAGGACTGGAGTTCCAGATGAAGTGATCCCAGGTGTACATCGGCCATCATGGAATTGAAGTGGAAACCGGGTAAGAACCACCAGAGTGAAAATGCTATATGCAGAAGGATGTTGCAACTCTTGTGCATATGCTCTCAAATCTCCTTTCCTTTGGGTTCCAGACTCTTTTAACAGAGGTGGGATATGTTTATATCTGGGAGCAAAACTCTATGCAGAAGGTAGTTTGGCCCACGTACAGGGCAGGAACCAAAGTAGACACAGAGGTCAGAACCAGGTTGAAGCTGCTACCCATTAAGCTGTATGCTCCGAGTCACTTAGTTTTCCCCAGCTTTAGTTCCCTTATTTTAGTGGGAGTAATGGGTGATATACTTGCTTCACAGGCTTGTTGGGAGAACCAAAGGAGATTTTGATGTCACTTGTGATTGCTCTTTGAAAATCTGCTAGCAAGCAAGACCTTTAGTGGCAGTGGGCTAAGGTCCCTGGAAAATGGCATCCTGACAACATGTTGGAATCCCCTTAACTCACAAGTCCTTTCCTCCTTCCCTCCCACACACTGACACACACACTCTCAGGAACCCCTCCACCCAAACCTCTGCTTCCCAAAATGCTTGAACACATTACTTTCCAAACAAAAACTATCAGGAAAATTTTAGAGGAGTTGAAGTCCCTGATAGGGCTGGGCCCCAGTTTTGGTAACATGTTGATAGGATGTTTGAGAATTAGTTCTGAAAGTCATTACTTTCCCCCTAAATGGAATTTTTCCTGGGAGGCCATAAAAATGGAAGGGATTACAATTTTTTACTAGGGTGATCAGGTTACACACATCCCATCCTCTGGCCTGATACATCACAAACAAGAAAATAATAAAAGGCATTTAAACAGAGGCTTTTTGCCAGGGGTCTTCTCAACACATCGTAAAACATTAGGACATGACAAGTAAGAGATTGGAATCAGCCGTGCGGGTAACCTAGCACTCATTCACAGCCTGTGCATTCAGGGTGGGAGAAAACTTGAAGGGCATGAGGGGTTGCATAATCAGGCCTTGTGAGCCAGCAAGAGTGTACTCCGGGCTGGGCTTCTGCCCTGAGCCTATTTGGCTGTTCTAGTGCCCTCTACGAAGGAAAATTGGAGCCTAGTTTGCTCATGGCTGCTCTGACCAGCTGCTTCAAGCCCCATCTATTCCTGATACTGAGGACATCCAAAATGCTGGGCATAACATGTTACCCAGTGCCTACAGCCCTTAGTTCAGTCTGTGAGAAGACAAGGCTGAAAGAATAATGTCATCAATAAAAGTGGAGATTTTCTTTGGAGGAAGTTGAAAAGTTTGAACTGTGATAATATTTCATACGTCGTTCAGGTTACATTTGTTGGCCCTTATTCGCAGTCCATCCCACGTGACTGGATGGGAGCTAGGAAAGAAAGGGATGCTGTCTCTCACCCCCCCCAACACTGCTTTGCCCATATTTTCCCACAGCATTTACCATTGACTTGTCTTTCCACCTAGACTATAAATCTATTGAGTGCTTGATATGTTGGGCTTCAATAAATGTTTGCCTTTATATTCTCCACCTGACCAGGCTGATTAATTCCTCTGGATTTAAAAACCATCTTCTTATTGATAAAATTTCATCCCAAATTATATGGTCTCTCGTTGGCAGTTATCTACTTGATACATTCATGAATTTCTCATAGAAATTTCAAAGTCAAATGTAAAAACTGCCAATGGAAGTTTATTCCCCACCATCTGCCCTTCGTGACACCCACCCTTAAGTTTTCTCTTATCTCAGTGAGTGACACCACATCTACTCACTTACTCAAACTGGAAATGAGAAGTCACCTGTGGCTCTTTCCTTTCCCTGATTCGGACATTCAGTTCACCATCAAGGCATGTCCCAGATGTGTCTCAAATTCTTTCCACTTTGTTTCATTATTTTAGTCTGAGTCACCACCACCTCTCATCTGGATACAAGAGGCTCCTGAATGGTCTTCTTGTCTGTATTCTAATTCCCAACCCATCATCTCATTTTCTACATGATATTCTTTTTTTTTTCTTCACACCCCTATCTACTTCTCATCTTCCTTTGTTAGTTTTAAGCAAATCTCAGACACCTTAATTTTCATCCATAACCATTATAGATCTGTGTACATATATGAGTATGTGTCTATAGTGTAATATATATATATATGCACACATATTCCTTTTTGGTAAACTTAACCACAATAGTATTATTTACTTAAAATGTAATAATACTTAAAAATACCGTCAGTCACTTTTGAGACACTATTCACATTTTCAATTATATCATAAGTTTCATAGTTTTAACAGTTTTTAAAATATCAGAATCCCAATAAGATCTAAGCATTGTGATTCTTTGATATGTCTCACAAATCTATTTTAATCTGTAGGTTCACCAATCCTCTTTTTTCCCCCTGTAATTTATTTGGTAAAGAAATCAAGTTGTTTCTCATGACTGTCTCACAGTTTGGATTTTTCTTATTGCATCTTTATGATATATTTAAACCTGTTGCTTTGTCTTTAGTATTTCTTATAGATTGGTAGATAGATCTAGAGGCTTGACCAGATTGAGGTTTGAGTTTTTAGATATGGCTACTTCATAGTGGCATTGTGATTTTCCACTAGGGGACTTGTGATGTCTAGTTGTCTCTCTTTTTGTCATATTAGCAGACATTAATTCAATACTCAGATTCATTACTTCACTAAGAGTTATAAAATAATGATATTCAAATTTGTTATTTCTTTTTTATTAATTAGATGGGCTACATCTATAAAAAGAAATATCCTCTAATCTGCTTTTTGGAGAGCAGTGTTACCAGAATGAAAAGGAATCTTCTAACTTTGGTAATAATCTTCCCTCTGAAGACAACTAAAAAAGCTGGACAGAAAAAGAATAGTCTTAAAAGTAACAATGAGGAAAAACAGTAATGATAATTATGAGGTTGTGATTAGCTTGAGAAAAACAGTTCAGAGAGATGAACCTCAGCTGCTTCTGCCCTTGAGGTGTTCAATGCTTGGGACAGAGGTACATTTTTGGCAGTTTAGTGTGGGAAGGAGACAAGGGTTAGAGTCTGGAGGTTGAGATCCGGAAGAGTTGCACTGTTCAAAAATGTTTTTGCCCTGGGAACATGTGCCCATTCCAGGGAAAAGGATGAAAGACAGAGATAAGGATTGGAGTCTACACTCTCCAAAGGGGAAAAAACTTGAAACATTCCCTACTCAGGCCTGAGAACTCAACAGGATGTGCCTTGGGAATGGGGTTATGACTTAACCTTGGGAAGTCATCTTGGTGACTCAGAAAACCTTGGTTCCCAAAAGCTAGGGCCCTCGGGTACCTGTTAGAAGGAGAAAAAACAAAAATACCTCTCGGAAGGAGATAAGACCATCTAAGGTCATCTAAGGTCTCAAATTATTTCTGTAGGTAATTGGAAAAAAAAAAAGAAGGTCAGAAAACTATCAGAAACAATGAGCTACACCAATGGATAAACGATGTAAGCCAGAACCAGCAAAAAAAACAGACCCCAGAGACACCAGTTTTGGAATTATCAGATATGGACTACAGAACTACTATGCTTACTAAATTCATGGAGATTAATTTGAAATGTAAACATTCCAGCAGGGAGCTAGATACTATAAAGAGTGAAACTCAATGTTTCCCTCCCAACATCACGAACAAGAAAAGGAAATTTGCTCTTGTCACTTCTATTTATCGTTGTACCAGAGGTTCTAGCAAGTGCCATTAGGATAAATAAGTAAGTAAGTAAATAAATAGCATCTGTATTGGAAAGGAAGAAGTAAAACTATCTCTATTCATAGATGCAGTGATCTTGTGTATAGAAAATCCTAAGGAACCCACTAAAAACTATTAGGACTAAACAAATTCAGCAAGGCTGCAGAATATAAGATCAATACATAAAAATCAATTGCATTTCATGCACCAACAATGAGCATTCTCTGAAAATAAAATTGAGGAAACAATTCAATTTACAATGGCATCAAAAAGATAAAATAGATACAAATTTAACAAAGGAAGTGCAAAATTCATACACTGAAAACTACAAAAACTTTGGCTAAAGAAATGAAATAAAATCTAAATGAATGGAAAAATATTCCATGTTCATGGGTTGGAATACTTAATGTTGTTAAGATGTCAATATTCCTTAATTTTATCTACAAATTCAACACAATCCGTATCCAAATCCTAGCTGACTTTTTTCCAGAAATGGACAAGTTGATCTTAAAATTCATATGGGAATGATTAAGAGTACGCTTATCTTGATGAGCACTGAATAATATATGGAATTGTTGAACTACTATATTGTACACTTGAAACAAATATCACACTGTATGTTAACTACACTTGAATTTTAAAAAAACATGATAAATCAATTCATCTGGCAAAGCAAGGGACTCATAATAGCCAAAACAATCCTGAATAAGAACAAAGTTATAGGACTTATACTTTCTGATTTAAAACATTACTATAAAGCTGAATAATGAGGATAGACATATAGATCAATGGAACAGAATTGCAAATATAGATATAATACCCTACATTCTGGTAAATTGATTTTTGACAAAAGTGTCAAAATAATCTAATGGTAAAAGGATAATCTTTTCAAAACATGTTACTGGGACAATTGGAAATCCACATGCAAAGGAATGAATTTATACTCTCACCTCACACCATACATAAAAATTAACTCCACGCGGATTATAAAAATTAAATGTTAGAGCTAAAACTACAGAACTCTTAGAAATAATAGAAGTAAATCTTCATGGTCTTGGATTAGGCAATAATTTATAAAATATGACACAAAATGCACAAGTAAAAACACAGATAAATTGGACCTCACCAAATTTTTAAAAAAGATTTTATTTGTTTATTTCACAGAGAGAAAGAGAGCACAAGAAGGGGGAGTAGGAGGGGGAGAAGTAGGCGCCCGATGAGCAGGTAGCGTGGGCTCCATCCCAGGATCCTGGGATCTTGACCTGAGCCAAAGGCAGATGCTTGACCTACTGAGCCACCCAGGTGCCCCTGGACCTCACCAAAATTTAAAACTCTTGTGCTAAAAACAGTCTCATTACAAAAGTGAAAAGACAAGCTACAGAATAGGAGAACATATTTGTTCTTTATATATTCTGGATACCAGTCCCTTATCAGATTGGCACTTTATATATTCTGGATAGCAAACTGAGAAGGGATTGGTATCCAGAGTATATAAAGAACTCTTACAACTCAATAATAAAGAGAGAAACAATCCAATTTAAGAGTAGGCATTTCTCTAAAGAAGATATATCAATTACTAATAAACACATGAAAACATGCTCCTCATCATTAGTCATTAGAGAATGAAAATCAAAAGCACAATGAGATTCCACTTTATACCCACTAGGATGGTTATAATAAAAAAGATGGATATTAAGTGTTGGAAAGGACGTAGAGAAATTGGAACCCTCATAAACTGCAGATGGAAATGTACAAGTATTTCCAACAGACCCACAGCTGAAGAAAAATTTAAAGAATATTGTTCAGTAAGAAGGAAAATGATGCCATATGGAAGCTCTGTGATGTAGCAGGAAAGGAAAGCAAAGAAGAAGGTAAATATGTAGGTGAATCTAAATGACCACTAACTATATAAAGCAATAATAATAATATCTTGTGGGGTTTTGAAACTATATGCAATCGAAACACATGACTATGTCACAAATAACTTGGGGAAGAGGAGGTAGTTAAAAGTCTAAGGTCCAAGGTACTCCAGGGTCCTTGCATTTTTCAAGGGGAAGTTAAAGGAAAGATTAACATCAGACTTTGATATGTCAAGCATGCACTAGGATAAACATTAAGAGCGTGGAAAAAGTGTGTGTAACTTGCACACTGATAGATGGAAAACCATGATAAAAAAATAATCAATTCAAAGGAATGGATGAAAGGAGAGCATAAGGAACAAAGAACAGGTGGCTTAAATAGAAGGATAGAAGAAGATGATAGGCTTAAATCCAGCTAGGCTAAGGCTAGGACCTAAAGGGACCAAGTGTTCCAGTTAAAAGATGAAGGTTTTTTAGATAGAATTTAAGAAATATCACTATAGGCTGTTTATAAGAGAAAGATTGAAAACATAAGGTTTTAAAACGGTTGCAAATAAATGAATGAACAAAGATACCATGGGAAAAACTGCAAGAACACTGGTGTAGCTCCTTTCAGGCAAGTAGACTTCAACATAGAGAGCATCAGAGGTGCCTGAGTGGCTCAGTTGGTTTAGCATCAGCTCTCAGCTCAGGTTACGATCCCAGGGTCCCGGGATTGAGCCCCGCATCAGGCTCCTCTGGCTCCTTTCAATTGCTTGAATGCATCAAGTCTTGGGGCCTTTGCATATGGCTGGACTAAGGTCTCCTCATCCTGCAGGTCTCAGCTCAGGTGACACCTACTCAGAGTACCTTCTCTGGCTACTCTGATTCTCCACATAGATTATAAACCCCCATTATTTTTCATCTCAGCCCTTTTTTGAAGGGATAACCTGCCTTCAGTTACAGAATATAAGCCCAATGAGGTCAGTAACCATATCTTGCTTACCATTGTATTTCCAGGATTTATAAAAATGTTGAAGGAATGAATGGGGAGGAGTGAACGAAGAAGAAAGGAGAAAGGGAGGTCGTGGAGCTAGCATGTACCTGCTCAGGGTGGTCTAAGTAGGCGTGATGAAATCTGGGGCCAGAGTAAAAGGCTTAGACTTAGGTAAGAGGTGACTCCAGGCAGGGTACGCAGGAAACCATGGAGGTTCAGGGGAAGAAGACGATCCCATGCCCAGGGCAGATCCTGAGCAGCACAGAGGGAGAAGGAGAAGCAGGGTGAGCCCCACCCAGGGGCCAGATGTGATTCTGCCTAGGCCTGGCGCTGTTCTCCATCCCTGGGTGTTTCCATTCCTGGCCTTTAATGTGATGAGAGAGCCCTGTTCTAAGAACTCTGACTAAAAGCAAAGTCCTCCTGTTTTCTCCAGCACCACATTTTGCCTGGAGTCATCAACTGTAAAACTGACTACTTGGACAAGATAATCTGTAAGGAATTCTCCAGATGTAACAGTTTATTTTTCCCTGTCTCCTCCTCCTCCTCCTCCTCCTCCTCCTCCTCCTCCTCCTCCTCCTCCTCCTCCTCCTCCTTCTTCTTCTTCTTCTTCCTCTTCTTCCTCTTCTTCTTCTTTTTCTTTTTCCCCCTCAGATCTTAATCCTTCCAGTCATGTAAGCTGGAAACCTTTAAATCATTTTTGATATTTCTCTGTTTCACCTCATCCTTACCAAGTTTTAATGACAATTCAGTGTCTTTCCTCTTTCTGGTTTTCTTTGTAGCCTCCCTGGTCTAGACCTCATTATTTCCCACTTTCTGACTTGTCAGTCTGATTCCAGTGCAGTCCGCTCACCTTCCTGGTTCATCTTTCAAAATTACCATCTTGTTCAAATCAACTCAATATTAAAGCATTTTAAGAGAATCTCAGTGTCTCAGGATAGAGTCTGAATTCTCTGATCTTTAAGGGGCCCCAGATTTGACCCCAACCTACCCTTCCAGCCTTATCTCCCACTATTTCCCTTAAAGAAACTTCTGTCCCCTCCATACTTAGTTATCGTTTTCCTCAACACACCATGTTTTTTTCTGATTGCCACACTTTGGCTGATTCCCTTCTTCCTTCATGGGATGCCTTACTCATGCTCTTCCATCAAAATCTGGTTAAGTACTACCTTCTCAGATAATGCTTGGCCTCTTCCATGCTGACATGACACCAGTTATTTATATGGTCCTCCACACAAGTTATCCTCTTGCATTTCCACTTATCTAACTCTAAGGCCCTTTTCTATGAAATAAGGTGATGACTTATTTCTATGACATAAGGGAAGATGACTTGTAAGTTTCCTTCCCACAATAATAGTCTGTAGTTGGCTGATTTCTTTGTGTCTGTGTCTTTTTCTTCATATGGATCGCAGTGCCTTTCAGTTTGCCAGATATTCTTGCGACTCTGCCATGTGTCCAGATTTGTGTTAGGCCCTGTGAGGTGGGCAGAGGTGAATAACAGAGAGCCCTGGATTCTTAAGGACCCATAATCATGTGTGGGGTGTGTATGTGGGAGTGACGGGAGATGGACAGAGAGAAACAGAGACAGATCTACTCATGAGAAACTATGACATAAGGCCAAGTAAGAAAGGTGCTATTGAAGAATTATGAAGTGGGACTGGAAAGGGGAGGAGGGAGTAATTTTGACTAGGATCATCTGGAGAGGCCCCAGAGCACAGAGGTCATGTTGCTAGACTTTGGCTGATGAATGACTGTAAGAGCAGACATGGAGTTTTGAGGAGGGAGGGTGAAAAAAAACATAATAATAAGGGCATGAAGATAGGGGTGGGAGACACAGGGAGAATCCCGGAAATTGTATGGACTTCAGTGTGGCCAACACATGGGGGACGTGGAACATTCTTCTCTGAGATAAGGTTGGAGAGGCTCTGCATCAGTGAGAGAGGCTGACTCCTCTCCTCCCACAGCCCTCTCTCTTCCCTGGCTTCACATTGGTTGCAACTCTCCACACTCACCGACCAAGTTCCTGCTTTGTTTATGTTGACAGTTTTGCCCCAGTGCCCTCCCAGGCCTCTTGCTGGCTCCTTCTTCCACCCTGGCTGCCATCGTTCCCAATGACACTCAGGCTTCAGTTCCTCCAGGAGTCCAGGCTGGGTTTGGCAGCTATGTCTGGGCTACCTTAGCATCCCTCTTGTAGCACTCACTGCTTTAATGTGATCTCCTCATGTCGTTTTCTCTACCAGTCTATGAGTGCTTCTTATTTTAGAGAAATGCCCACATTGCCAATGTGTCTTGAAGGCACAGTGTGTTGTAGTAGAAGAAAGCACTGATCTAAGAGTCAGAAACTTTGAGTCCTAATCTCAAGTACCAGTTGGGAAGCATTGTCTCTGGGCAGCATTCTGGATGACTTCTGGGGTTGTTGTGGTAATACATGGAAAATCCTTAACGAGCAAGGTACTAAACAGATAGATAACCACTAGTTACTTCCTAAGTCTCACATTTAATAGCTTTTCTTTATTTCTCATCATATAGAACCTTTCTGCATTTGACAGGCTTATAATCACTGTGGCCTCTGCCTTTTATATGTTCTTATTATGTTCCAGTCCTTGGATCATTTTTCTCAATTCTCTGGTTCTTGTTTTTCCACCCACATCCTAAGTGCTCTTTCATTAGCATTATTTCTTCCTGTTTCCAGGTTTAACTGGAAGCTTCTATGGCTTCTATTTCCAGTTATAGGCTGATGAATCCTTGGTCTTTATCATCCAGGCTGACCTCTCTCCTAAGCTTCACATCCTTCTTTCCAACCGTATGCTCACTATCTCCACCTGTGATTTGTCCCTTAGGCACTTTGGAACTAAGATGTCTCAAAAATAACTTCTCATATTAAATCTGGACTTTCTCTTCCGTGTTTCTATGAATGGCACTCTCCACTCTATGAGTCAAGCTAGAAACTTCAGACACATCTTTAGCTTTTTGTCTTCTTCAACAGCGGCAATGTGATGGAAAAGAAGGGGAAAAATAGAGATGGGAGTTTGGGAGGCAAATCCTTCAGTAGGACAAAGAATACAAAGGGAAACAGGGAGAGGCTGAGTGGTGAAGGAAGGTAGGCAGAGGCTAGATCTCAAAGGGCCACATAAGTCATGGTAAGGAATTTGGACTTGATCCTGAGGCAGCAGGGATCCATCCATTGGACGGCTTTAAGGAGGGGGCATACATGCTGAGCTTGAGGCTGTGGAAGGCTTAATCTGATTGCAGCATGAAGAATGGATTATAGGGCTCCCATGTGAGAAAGGAAGAATGTTAGGACCTGGATGCAGGAGAGGAGATGATGAAATGATGAGAAGATGAGGTCCCAAACAAAGGCAAGGTGTGGGGCAGCAAGATAAAGTTGGATTTTTAGGTGAAAAAGAATCCTTGGAGGATGGCCACTTGGAGAACTACTCCTCCCTCATCTAGGGAGACACTGAAGGGAAAGGAAAGGAGAAGGCTGTGTGGGGGTGAGAACACCTGGCAGCAAATGAACTAGCCCATGAGAGGGAGGGCAGGTCTGGGTTCTGACCGCATTTCCCCTCCTCATGGTTGAAGTTTATCTTGCCTGCTGAGCATATGAGAGAAATAACCAGGACATGATGAATAAAAATAATTTTGGAATAAATCACAAAGAACAAACTTATTAAAAATTAGTGCACAATGATTGAAATAGGAACTGAAGGAAAGCGAGGCTTCTTTCCTTACAAACTATAGTTGTTGATTATTCACAAGTCCTTAATGTCTTTTTTGAGAAAGTGATTTCATTTTCCAGCTGTTGTTCATTACACTGGAGAGTGGTTACAAGGGAAAGTAAAGAAAACAGCAGGTTGTTTGATATTGCTCAAAAGCCTGTCTATGAACCATTCACTAAAGATAACCGATTCTTCCAAAGGAGTAATGTTTATAAATTTGCAGTTCTTCTCTGCTTATAAAAAGTGAGAGGAGAAACTAAAAAGTCAGGAAAGAGGAATTACTCAGATATAGTGCCCCTGCTAATAGAGACTTGGAATTGTAACAGCCAGGACACATTTGTGGGTTTTTTTGGAATAATTGAAATAAGGGAGGAGAGAAAAGTCAGTTTCTTTTTCATTGTAACCTTGGGACTGATAAAGGGAAGTGTGTTGTGGCTGAGGGTGCAAAGGATCAGGTCAGTTTCCATTAGGCTCGTTTATGTTCTGGAAGAAGTTACTATGGGTGAAACTTAACTACTGGTGAAATGATTGGAGAATCCACCCCCTTCCCATGAGTAAAGTGGAGGCTTTCCCATTAGGTTGTTTAAGTGATTTAATAAGCCTTTCCTTAAAAATAAATGATTTGATGGGGCACATGTACCCCAATGTTTATAGCAGCAATGTCCACCATAGCCAAACTATGGAAAGAGCCCAGATGTTCATTAACAGCTGAATGGATAAAGGAGATGTGGCATGCATATATATATATAACTTAGCCATCAAAAAGAACGAAATCTTGCCATTTGCAACAACATGGATGGATCTAGAAGGTATAATGCTAAGTGAAATAAGTCAGAGAAAGACAAATACTATATGACCTCACTCATACGTGGAATTTAAGAAACAAAACAGATGAACGAGAGTGAGAGAAGGAAAAATAAAATGAGATAGAAATTGAGAGGGAGGCAAACCATCAGAGTCGCTGAACAAACTGAGGGTTGCTGGAGGGGAGGTGTTTGGGGGAAAGGATAATTGGGTGATGGGCATTAAGGAGGGCACTTGATGTAATGAGCACTGAGTGTTAAATGCAACTGATGGATCACTAACTTCTACCCCTGAAACTAATAATACACTATATGTTAACTAAATTGAATTTAAATTAAAAATTTTAAAAAGAGGTCAATATAAAACTTAGAAACTTTTCTTCCTTATAAGAAGCATTCGATGAAGATTAAACTTCATTTACAAACTCTTCAAATTGACATATGATCTTTGTTAGTGTGCGTCCAGTCATGTTTGCCTTGTTGCCTGGTTTTGTGCACTGGACTTTAGAGTCCTTCAAACATCACCTCGTTATTGCCTACTGTGCTTTGCAGGTGCACTACGAGAAATGGATCCTGAGTCTCACTTAAGTGGTCTAGTCATTTCAGCAGCTGAGAGTTTGTTCCATTTAAAGGCAGCATCTTCATCTCCATATACTTGATGCAGTTGTTCAGAACTATCTTCTTATTAAGCAACCAGACTTTCTGTTTATTGATACACTTTCCATAAATGCATCTAAACAGACATGGAGAAATAGGTCCCAGAATCAGTAAGTGAGATGCCCTAGAGTAGGAAAAGAACACAAAGATTTCCTAAAAGGCAGAGGACCTAGGTCACGGCTAAGTTTTAAGAGAGGATGAAATATCATTAAAAATGGGATCTTGCTGGCCTCACTGAAGTACACAATGATGCTCATTGTAAGTGAAGATTTATTTTATGGTTTTAATATTACAGATGTGGACAAAGTGTTCCGAAGAGCTAGTCATCAAAAATGCCAAAGATCTAAATCCTAATGAGTTTGTCTCTGAAATTCAGTTAAAAAAATCAATGATTGTCATTAACTTTGGGAGAGAAAGCCCTCAAATATGACTTCCCTGTAGCTTCTACAGTTTATCACTCAGGAGTCTAAATTTTATTGATGCCTCATCCTGACATCATCAGAAGTGCCTCTCGTACATTTTTGTTCCTTCCCTGCCTCGTATGCTGAAATTAATGAAAAGGGAAAAACTAAAGAAATGACACGAGACAACAGGCCTACTAGATCTTGCTACTTTGTTAAGTGAGAAATCAGCAGCTGGTGCTGTTGCCTTTCATGGGAAGATGAAGGGGCTCAGGTGAAAATTTCCATGTCAAATATACTTTTCTGAAATGAAAGTGTGATAATTTTTTTGTCTTCTATTTAAAAAAATTGTTTACTGAAAAGATGAACAAGTGTGCAACCTGGGATGGCATGTAGATTAGCAAGGGAGCTTGTCTATTTTCTACAAGCTTCTGTTGTGCAGCACAATACAGGCCTATCCTCCAGGGCCCCACTTTGGACAGAACTCGACAATGTCTTCAGAAGTACTGAAGGCTTGTGCTCATTTCAGAATGCAGAACACCTCCCTTAGTCCAATTTTGCATCATCAACTGAAGTTGGGGTCAGGTTGAATGTTATGTTTTGCTCCTCCAAAGCTTGGTCCTCACCAGGGAACAGAAGTTTTCAAGCCTGAGGGGGATTCTTGGGGCCTATAGTCACCGTTGCTGGAGTAAGGAACACTGCAGAGTGTGTCAGAGAGCCACCTGTTCTCTCATCTCAAAACAAGCACACTGATTCAGATCATTGCTAATTTAACACAAATACAGTTCCAAATGAGGGACCTAGAGGTCCTGTTGGCAGGTAGAGGTTGTATTTACCACTCTAGATGGTCCATAATGTCAAGAACTGGTTTTGGTTTAGTGATTTTAACCTGGCACTGAGATGGCAATCCATACCCTGCCCTGGAAAAAAAAACAACCCATACCATTTCAAATACAAGCTGTTGCTGCCCCATCTCCCACTTTCCCCATTGAATAATATTGTTTTATTCATTTAGCCAATAAATAAAAATCAAATATAGTGTGCATCCTGCATTGCGCTAAGTGTGTAGACATCACAAATATGTAAAGTCTGTTCTCTGCCTTTCAGGAAGTTGTCAATCAAATTGGGAAGATGAATCATGTATTCAAATATTCACACCCACGGAAGAGTTGAAGGAGAGGCAGGGAGGAGACAGGTGCACTATGGGGGATGGTTCTAAAGGGTGTGAGGGAGCCTCCAAATGGGAGGCAGGAGCAAGTCAGCATTTGGACAGCTGCGATACAGTAGTGGATACCAAAGACACCCCGGGACATAGAAGATATATTCCCTTTATCTTCTTTTTTTTTTAAATGTTTTATTATTACATTATGTTAGTCACCATACAGTACATCCCTGGTTTCTGATGCAAGGTTCGATGATCCCATTTCCCCACCCCCACCCCTCTGAAGCCCTCAGTTTGTTTCTCAGAGTCCATAGTCTCCCATGCTTCACTCCCCCTTCTGATTACCCCCTTTCTTTATCCCTTTCTTCCCCTACCGATCTTCCTAGTTCTTATGTTCCATAAATGAGAGAAATCATATGATAATTGTCTTTCTCTGCTTGACTTATTTCACTTACTATTATCTCCTCCAGTGCCGTCCATGTTGCAGCAAATGTTGAGAACTCGTTCTTTCTGATAGCTGAGTAATATTCCATTGTATATATGGACCACAACTTCTTAATCCAGTCATCTGTTGAAGGGCATCTCGGTTCCTTCCACGATTTAGCTATTGTGGATAATGCTGCTATGAACATTGGGGTGCATATGGCCCTTCTCTTTACTACGTCTGTATCTTTAGGGTAAATACCCAGTAGTGCAATGGCTGGATCATAGGGTAGCTCAATTTTTAACTTTTTAAGGGACCTCCACACTGTTTTCCAGAGTGGCTGCACCAATATGCATTCCCACCAACAATGTAGGAGGGATCCCCTTTCTCCACATCCTCTCCAGCAATTGCTGTTTCCTGCCTTGTTGATTTTTGCCATTCTAACTGGCGTAAGGTGGTATCTCAATTTGGTTTTGATTTGAATTTCCCTGATGGCTAATGATTTTGAACATTTTTTCATGTGTCTGTTAGCCATTTGTATGTCCTCATTGGAAAAGTGTCTGTTCATATCTTCTGCCCATTTTATGATTTGTTTATTTGTTTCTCGTGTATTGAGTTTGAGAAATTCTTTGTAGATCTTGGATACCAGTCTTTTATCTGTAGCATCATTTGCAAATATATTCTCCCATTCTGTGGGCTGCCTCTTAGTTTTTTTGATTGTTTCCTTGGCTGTGCAGAAGCTTTTTATCTTGATGTAGTCCCACATGTTCATTTTATCTTTATTCCCTTTATCTTCTATCTCTTTCCAGGCCCTATTTATCAGAGCACTCACTGGGTGCCACGCATTGAACTGAACAAGATGTATCCACCTAAAACTCACAGTTGACCTGAAAGGTAAGTGTTATTTTCTCTATCTACTCAAAGAGCTTAAATAATGTGCCCTCAATCATATGGCTAATAAATATCAGTACTGGAATCTGACCAATGGAGGGGCTTTCTAAAAAAGAATGGCTTCAGCTGTGTCCACATTCCAGGAAAAGGTATTAAGCCAAAGCATGCTCAGAGGAGTGAGTCAGGAGTAGGGCAGTAGCAAAGTGCCTCTTTCTTTTTGGCTGATTACATTTCATAGCACCACACAACAGGGAACAGGAAGTGGGTGAGATCATGGTGATGCCACCTTTTAATGATCTCATTTAGTGGTAATACAGCCTAAGGAAAGTTTTTTTCATTGTCCCATTAAGTCTCCGTTAAGGATAGTATACCTTTTCTAATATGTCCCCATTCTCCAGAATGCTATACTTCCTTTGATTTCATAAAACTATATCCTGACAATGATATTAAAAGTGTGATAATTTTTAAATTAATAAATTGTGTATAGTTTGAATTAAACAAATATTGATAGATGGTCAATACTTGAACTCATACCAGTACTATGAAAAGGCCAGAGACATGATGTGAATTTAAGATTACCAAATTTTAATTTATGACTTATTCCTGTAAGAATGGAAATTACTGCTTGTGCATCTGAAATAAAGGGGAAAAAATGCCCTTGGAAGATGTGGTGACTCCCACCAGTTGTAGGTATTGCAGACTGTCTGGTGGGTGTCAAGTGTGGCACTGGTTTGTGGCAGATGCTTGGAGTGTTGTTGAGACTGTGTCAGAAGGTCAGACACATGGAATCCTTTGATCATTGTATAATTTTTGTTTTGCCACTTAATAAATTCCCACAAACTTGGCGGCTTAAAACAACACACATTTATGGTCTTACATTTCTGGCTTCCAGAACTCTGAAACCAGTTTCACTGGCCCCAAACCAAGGTGTTGGCAGGACTACATTCTCTGCAGAGGGTTATGGAATCAGTTTCCTTGGCCTTTCCAGCTTCTAGAGTGGCATTGCTTGTATTCCTTGGCTCATGGTCCTTTCTTCTATCTTCAAAGCCCACAGTGTTGCATCCTCAAATCTCTGTCTGTCTTTCCGTCTCTCTCTGTTTCCTTTCTACTCTGCTGAGTGGAAACACGTTGCCTTCTCTCTTCCATAGGATACATGTGATTACATGTGGGGCCCACCTAGATAATCCAGGATAATCTCATCTCAAGATTCTTTTTTTTTTTAAATAAAGATTTATTTATTTTTTTAATAAAGATTTATTTATTTATTTATTTTATTTATTTATATATTTATTTATCTGGGCTGGGGGGCCCGCAGAGGGAGAGAGAGAGACTCAGACTCTGTGCTGAGCATGGAGCCTGATGTAGGGCTCAATCCCAGGATCCTGAGATCATGACCTGAGCCAAAACCAAGAGCCAGCTCCTTAACCACCTGAGCCACCCAAGTGCCTTTCATATCAAGATTCTTTTTTTGAAAATTTTTATTATGTTATGTTAGTCACCATACAGTACTTCATTAGTTTTTGATAGAGTGTTCCATGATTCATTATTTGCATATAACACCCAGTGCTCATTGCAATATGTGCCCTCCTTAATACCCATCACCGGGCTCAAGATTCTTAATCACATTTGCTAAGTCTCTCTTACCGTATAAGGTAACATTCATAAATTTAGGGATTAGGATCTGGATATATTTGGGGCCAAAATTCAACCTATTACAACTATGAATCTTCCTTTGTCCTTTTTTTCCTTTAATGCCTATAATGTGCCTATAATATGTTCAATGCTGTGATAATCCCTAAAGACATACAGATCAATGAGAGTTTACCTCTACCCTCAAGAAATTCAGTTTAGATGGGGAGACAGATATGCATATAGAAGGACTGTAATGTATGGGCACCACCAGAGAGGTTTACAAATAGGGTTTTCACAAATAGATATTCACAAATATCAAAGAAGAATGATTCTCAGTGAGAAACTGAGAAAGCCTTAGAGATCTGTCTTATGAGAATATTTTAAGTGGAACATTAACACTGCAGTACAAAAAAGGGTGATGAGGATGGAAAGAAATCTGAAAACTGCCATCCAAGAAACAGTTAAATAACCTACAGAGAAGAAAACTTGTAAGAGGGTATTGATGGAAGAAGAATTGTCCTTAGTTTCTGTTGCATAGAAGAGAAGAACTAAGGGTAAAAGGTAGACCTAAGGCCAGGAACAAGAAAGACAAGGATGTCCACTTTCACCACTTTTATTCAGCATAGTACTGGAAGTCCTAGCCACAGCAATCAGACAACACAAAAGAAATAAAAGGCATCCAAATTGGTAAAGAAGAAGTAAAACTTTCACTATTTGCAGATGACATGATACTCTATATAGAAAACCCTAAAGATCCCACCAAAAAACAACTAGAACTAATAAATGAATTAAGTCAAGTCACAGGATACAAAACCAATGTGCAGAAATCTGCTGCGTTTCTATACACTAATAACAAAGCAGCAGAAAGAGAAATTAAGAAAAAAAATCCCATTTATGATTGCACCAAAAATTATAGCATACCTAGGAATAAACCTAGGCGGTGAAAGACCTGTACTCTGGAAACTATAAAACACTTATGAAAGAAACTGAAGATGACACAAAGAAATGGAAAGACATTCCATGCTTATGGTTTGGAAGAACAAATATTGTTAAAAATGTCTATACTACCCGAAGCAATCTACAGATTTAATGCAATTCCTATCAGAATACCAGCAGCATTTTTCAGAGAACTTGAACAAACAATCTTAAAATTTGTATGGAACCACAGAAGACCCCAGATAGTCAAAGCAATCTTGAAAATGAAAAACAAAACTGGAGGTATCACAATTCCAGACTTCAAGTTTATTACAAAGCTATAGTAATCAAAGCAGTATATAGTATATACTGGCAAAAAAATAGACACATAGATCAATAGAGCAGAAAAGAAAGCCCAGAAATAAGCCCACAATTATATGACCATTTAATCTTCTACAAAACAGAAAAGAATATACAATGGGAAAAAGTCTCTTCAACAAATGGTGCCGGGATAACTGGGCAGCTACATGAAAAGAATGAAACTGGACCACTTTCTTACACCATACAAAAAAATAAACTCAAAATGGATTAAGAACCTAAACGTGAGAGCGGAAACCGTAAAAAATCCTAGAAGAGAGCACAGACAGTAATTTCTTTGACATCAGCCATAGCTAATAACATCTTTGTAGATATGTCTCCTGAGGCAAGGGAAACAAAAGCAAAAATAAACTATTGAGACTACATCAAAATAAGCTTCTGCATAGCAAAGGAAGCAACCAAAAAAACTCAACCTACTGAATGAGTGAAGATATTTGCAAATGACATATTGGAGAAAAGGTTAGTATCAAAATTTTTAAAGAAGTTATACAACACAAACCAAATAATCCCATTAAAATTGGGCAGAAGACATGAACAGACATTTCTCCAAAGAAGACACAGAGATGGCCAAAAGACACGTGAAAAGATGCTCTATGTCATTCATCATCAGGGCAATGCAAATCAAAACTACAATGAGATATCACCTCACACCTGTCAGAATGGTTAAAATATAAAAACCCAAGAAACAAGTTTTGGCAAGGATGTGGAGAAAAAGGAACCCATATATACTGTTGGTGGGAATGCAAACTGATACAGCCACTGTGGAAAACAGTGTGGAGGTTCCTCAAAAAAATTAAATAGAGCTACAGTATGACCCAGTAATCACACTACTGGGTATTTACCCAAAGAATAGGAAAACACTGTTCAAAAGATATATGCACCCCTATGTTTTTTGCGGCATTATTTATAATAGCCAAATTATGGAAGCAGTCCAACTGTCCATCAATAATGAGTGGATAAATATTACAAAGCCATAAAAAAGAATGAAATCTTGCCATTTGCAATGACATGGATGGAGCTAGAAAGTATAAGGCTAATAAGCAAAATAAGTCAGTCAGAGAAGGACAAATACCCAAATGATTTCACTCATATGTGGAATTTAAGAAAGAAAACAAACAAACAGGAAAAAAAAAGACAAACCAAAAAACAGACTCTTAACAATGGAGAACAAACTGATGGTCACCAGAGGGGAGGTGGGTGGGGGATGGGTGAAATAGGTGATGGGGATTAAGAGTGCACTTACTGTGATGAGTACTGAGTAATATATAGAATTGTTGAATCACTATATAGAATTGTTGAATCACTATATTGTGTGTCTGAAACTAATCTAACACTGTACGTTAACTACACTGAAATTAAAATTCTTTGAAAAAGAGTAAGGGGTAGAGATAATAGGGAAGCAGATTGGCTGTACATTAGAAAGCACTTTACCATACTGTCTTTCAAGATAGTGCATGCCCGTCACTGAGGGTGTATAGGCAGGACAGGATGGTTGTCTGCTGGAATTGGGGCACAGAGCATTTCTGTTTTTCATGGGAGATTGGGGGGTAGACATCCTCCAAGGAAGATTTCTGAATGATACAAATTGAGAAGATTTCAAAATAACTTGGAGAACTCACATAAGAATGCTAATTCAGTCATGATATGCTGTATAAGGCGATGATAACAAAAACACCACAAAATGGGTTAATTTTTTGCTTGTGCTACATACCCATTTCAGGTTGACAAGGGCCTCTGTCTTATATTGCCCCCAGTCAGGAACCCAGGCTACAGGAGCTCCATCATTTGGAATGTTGCTAGTTGTTGAAACAGGGAAAGGGGTTCTACAGTGTCTCACACTGGCAAGCAATTGAATATCCCAGCTCCCAAATCAATGCTCTATATTACATGTGCCCCTAAACTATTGCCCAGAACCAGTCACATGGTCAATCCTGTCATATATATTGAAGGAGGAGAGCTAGAAATATAGGTGAATAAACTAATACCCACTATAGCTCACTTTCTGGATGCTGAATACTTGGTTCACACTCCTCCCCATACCCAGAATGCCTCCATGCCCTCCACAAGGGGGATAACCCCAAAACTAAGGATCCCTGGATGAAGACTAGAGTCTCTACATGTAGTGGCTCTTGAGTGTGAGATTTATGAGCTAAAAAGACAAGTGTCTTCCCCCTGTCCTTTGCAACTTAGCCTGTGTCCGGTGGTGGAACAGGGATAGGACCACCAGAATTAACATTTCCATTCTGAAGGGGAAAAAAAGTACAAACAGTAGATATTGATCTGTAGCAATTCTGAAATCCACCTAGGTAGATATTTTCGAGAGCCCTTTACCTAAAGACATGTAGATAAATGAGAGTTTGCACTTACCTTCAAGGAACTCAGTTTAGATGGGGGACATACATGGACATACATGACTATAATAGAGGAGAGGTGTAAAAGTAGTGTTTTCACAACATCAAGGAGGATGGTTAATTCTTAAGGAGAAATTGGGAAGGTCTTAGAGATCTGTCATGTGAGATTATTTTAAGTGGAACATTTCCAGATTGGCCCCAGGTAGGCTCTCTAAGAGGACTGTAGAGTCCAGTTTCTGTAGTCCTTGCCTCTCCCTGAGAAAAAGTTCTCTTGACATCAGTCCCATTGGCCACACGTGAAATGAGCAATGGGACAAGGTGTGACAGCCTTCTTGGACCACTTGCTGTCTGTAGATATTTGGAATCCAAGGGTTGTTTTAAATTCTGAACCAAGACTCTTTTAGTACTAGCCATGGTTTCTTGGGTCATTCAGTTATCTCAAAATCTTAGGAGTCTCTTTATCAGTGTGATTAAAATTAGTTCCATGTGTCAAATAGTCACATCCACAATTTGTTTAAGACACAGTTCTCAGATTTTCTGTATTTGCTTTCTCATCCTGATCTCTGTCTTGACTTAACTGCAATTGCAGATGCCTTGAGTTTATTGGACTTCAGTGGGACAAACACACTTTTAGCACCTTTGCCTGAGTTGGTTTGTCTAATTGAAAGAATTTCCTTGATGGAACACTTTCATAGGATTTTTTTTTGTTTGAGATGACTTAATTCACTCACAGGTGTTAACTCTTGGTATAATGACTCTCGAATCTATTCTTTCTTTAAGCCCGATTTTAATTAACTTTTGTTTCTTAAATATGTCTTTCCTGTTGGAGTTGGGCAGCAGTTGCCTCTTCCAGTCCTTCTAGACCCCATATTCTTTTTGTTATGGTTTGCAAACAAACAAAAGCCAAATGCTTTATGAGCTCATTTCCTTTTTGCAATTCTTTGCCAAATGCAGCAATAAACACACACAACTCTGGTTCTGTTTTCAAATTCTGTATGCAAGTTCACTGAGTACATAATTGCCTCCTCCCAACTTACTGTTAGCTACAGTCTTACCAAATGATTTGCCACTGGATAACTTGAATTGCCATCTCTCCAGCCTCCGGTATCCATTTCCTCTCTTCCCATGGCATGATTTTTCAGCCAAGGCCACAGGTTTTAGATTATTGGTTAGCAATATCCCTTACCCCTTCTGTTATCAATAAATGCGTCAGTCATAATAGGTTAGATTATGTTACTGCAATAAACAATCCCCAATCTCTATGTCTTAAATCAATAAAGATTCATTTCTTGCTCTAGAAAAGTCCACTGTGAGTTGGGAAGCTCTCCAAAATATGTCTTCCATGTGATGGCTCAGAATTTCACCTCCAGGTCAACATTTGCTGCTTCTTCTCCCCCCTCCCCACTTTTTTTTTTTTTTAAAGATTTTATTTATTTATTTGACAGAGATAGAGACAGCCAGCGAGAGAGGGAACACAAGCAGGGGGAGTGGGAGAGGAAGAAGCAGGCTCATAGCGGAGGAGCCTGATGTGGGGCTCGATCCCATAACGCCGGGATCACGTCCTGAGCCGGAAGGCAGATGCTTAACTGCTGTGCCACCCAGGCGCCCCCCTACTTTTTTTTTTTTTTAAATTCTAGTTAGTTGACATACAGTTCAATATTGGTTTTAGGCGTAGAGTTCAATGGTTCATCATTTACATATAACACCAGTACTCATCATAACACGTGCCCTCCTTAATACCCATCACTCACCTATCCCATCCCGCACCTACCTCCCTCCATCAACTCAGTTCGTTCTCTATAGTTAAGAGTCGCTCATTGTTCCCCGACCTCTCTCTTTTTTCCTCCCTCCCGAATGCTCATCCATTTTGTTTCTTAAAAAATGGTGCTGAATTTTCAACAGGTGAATTCGTACGTAACGGTAAGAGGTGATTTCTTTAAGGAAATGATGGTGAATTGTTAGAAGATGGGATGGTGTGTTTGTGTGCACTAAGGAACACACTTTCAGTTATGGAGATCAGACCTGGTTAAGTTTGAAGCAGTAATGACCACATCCATTGGAGAAACACAGATATTGGCATATAGTGGCAAAACAGCTACTTTAATTACTAACTGTAGTTGTCTTTATTTTATTTTATTTTATTTTATTTTATTTTATTTTATTTTATTTTATTTTATTTTAAAGGTTTTATTTATTTTATGAGAGAAAGAGACAGCCAGCAAGAGAGGGAACACAAGCAGGGGGAGTGAAAGAGGAAGAAGCAAGCTCCCAGTGGGAGAGCCTGATGCGGGGCTCAATCCCAGAACTCCGGGATCACGCCCTGAGCCGAAGGCAGACGCTTAACGACTGAGCCACCCAGGCACCCCTAACTGTAGTTGTCTTTAATAAAGTGCATGTTGAAGGCAAGGCTTTGGGGTCCAAGTGCTGCTTCAATAGAGTATTATCATGGATATGAGGAGCACAAGGACTATGGAGTGGGATAACTGCTTCTGACTGCATTGGAGACATTTAAAAAGAAAAATTTAAAGCTCAAGACTTAAATTTCTTGGCTGAAAGCATCTGTATTTCTTTTTTTTTTTTTTTTTTAAGATTTTATTTATTTATTTGACAGAGAGAGAGACAGCCAGTGAGAGAGGGAACATAAGCAGGGGGAGTGGGAGAGGAAGAAGCAGGCTCGCAGCAGAGCAGGGAGCCTGATACAGGGCTCGATCCCAGGACCCTGGGATCACGCCCTGAGCCAAAGGCAGATGCTTAATGACTGAGCCACCCAGGTGTCCTGAAAGCATCTGTATTTCTGACAGAGAGCTTTTATGACTGCCTTCAAAGAACCTTTTATTTCTATCCATAGCCATCATTAATGTATCAAAAAAATCAGACTCCGAATTTGATGCTCTGGTTGCAGAATTGAAGGAAATTTGGCTTCAGGGCTCACTAGATTTTTTTTTTTTTTTTTTTTTTGTAGAAGTCAGGGCATTGATTGGAAAGAATGGGATCCTAATAAATGAAATAGAGAAATCTAGGTGGATTTTAGTGATCTGAGTTCTTGTAATAACTCCATTGCTTGAAGTCTCTGTCATGACCTCATTTATATTTATTTCACGGGATGCTCATTCATCTCAAAACTTATCCTAATACCTTTTCTTACTTCAGACCCATAACCAGAGTTAGATTATCAAATTTCAGGGGACAGGTAAAAATGTCTGACATTGGAGGAGAATTATAAGATTTTACCAATTTCTATCAGCCTGCAAAGGGAATGCAGCCTTGCTGACACTTGATTAGTCTTGCAAAGCACATTTTCAGGTTTTTGATCTCGAGAAGTGCAATGTAACAAATTTGTGTTAAGCCACTAAGTATGTGGTTATTTGTTACAGCAGCAATAGAAAACAAATACAGTGACCTGTTAAAGTTTTATTTACTATGTATCATCAAAACAATTATAGTTCTGGTGAACAGAGAAATAATTTAAGTAGTCACAATCTATCATTTAATTCCAAGATCTAAGCCAGCTCTGAGAGAGGAGCCCATTGAATGAAGTGAAGAACATGTCTTTTCAAGGAAGGACCCTGCAACACCCCCACAAGTATGTACCCTAAATCTTTCTCCTAGCTTTCCCCTAAAAGATTTATGAACTGGAAAATGGGAAATACTTAAACTTTTCAGGGGTTATTGTACAGGAGCTCTGAAGCGACACTAATCCCTGATGACCAAAAATGCTACTGTGGTCTGTCAAAGTGGGTTTTATAGGTGTCAGATGATAAATAGAATATTCACCAGAGTCCTTCTCACAGTGGGCATTCGTGTATTAGTTTTCTATGCTGTATATCAAATTACCACAAAGTGAGCAGCTTAAAATGACGCTCATTTATTAGCTCACGGCTCTGTAGATCAGCCATCTGTGTAGGCTTGGCTGGATCTCAGTTTAGGGTTTTCCAAGGTCAAAGGTATCATGTGGGCTAGACTCTTACTTGAAGGCTCTATGGGTAAGCCCACTGCAAAGCTCATGAGGTTGTTGGCAGAATTCCGTTCCTTGTTCTTGTAGGACTGAGATTTCAGTTTCCTCGCTGGCTGTTAGCCAGGGAGGTGCTCCTCTGTTCCCAGAGGTTGCCTGCATTGCTTTGCATGTGACCACCCCTTTCCATATTCAAAGCCAGGAATGGCACATTGAGTTCTTCTCACACATTGAATCTCTCTGACGTTTCCTTATGCTGCCAGCTGGAGAAAGTGCTCTGCCTTTAAGGGCTTATGTGATTAGATTAGGTTCAGCCAGATAATATTCTTGTCTTAAAGCCAACTCCGCCATGTAACTATCATAATCACGAAGGTAGTAACTCCTCATATCCACAGGTTCCTGGGATTAGAGTGGGACATCTTTGGGAGACCATTTTAGAAATTCTGCCTATAATACTGGGCCAAGTGGATCTATGAACCCACTCAGCAATTATTTTCTGTTTCATAGATGGAATAGATGTTCTTGGCTACTGGGAGAATCCCAACAATGGGTATCTGACTTGTGCAAGGGTTCTATTACCATTGGAAAGGCCAGTTAGAAGTCTTTGTAGGTATGGTAGAGAATAGTGCCAGCATCAGTCTCTGGTACCTCATACATAGCTTTAATTCTGGCATATGCTTTATTCTCTAAATCAACAGAAAAGAACACAAGAAGTAGGTAATTATTTTGCCTTTTCTATGTTGTTGGGACAACAGTATAGCTTTACTGTTTTATGCAAGTGCCATGTCAACTGTCAAAATCGAATCTGCAGAGACCTTGAACTTGTCAATTTTCTGTAGAATATCATGCTCTCCACTACACTGATAACATGGTGTCGATCGACGCAGTAATATACCTAGCAAATATCCTAGGTAACTTTGCTAGACATATACATGCCAGAGGGTGGGAGATAAATTACAACACTAGTGAAATTTCTAGGAATTCTATGGTCTGGGGTTTATGGAGATCATTTCCTTCCAAGTGAAAGACACATTGCTGCATCTTGACTCCTATTACTAAGAAAGAGGCACAGCACTCAATGGGATATTTGGATCCTGGGGGCAACATAGCTCTTATTTGTGTTTGCTGCTCTTCTTTATTAAGTAATCCATAAGCATAAGCTGCTTTGCTACTTGGATCTTATGATCCAGCTGGTCCAATCAGGCCCAAAGAATCTGGTAGGAACCTTAGCATGCACACACATGTGTTGCACACACATATATACATTATATTATATTATATGATGTTAAATATTATATTGCATTATAATATATAATGTATGTTATACTACATTATAATATATACATTATATATGCACATTATAACATGCATTATAATATGTAATATAAATGTATAATATAAATTATCTATCTATCTATCTATCTATCTATCATCTATCTATAAAATCAGGCTTGAACAAGGGCTAAAGTTACAAATAAATTGTGCAAACAAGTAGCTCAGACTCTTGGGGAGTTCCTTTTGACCAATTAATGAAGGAGAAAAAAAGCTGGCTTAAAGAATATTCCACATATTCTGGAAAGACTGGAAGGAAAGAATGATCTATTGTTTACTCATTTATGTGTCTACCAGAAGACAACACCTGATGGGTTAGGGTGCTGTCCTGTAAGATATAGTATATGCTCTGAACCAGTAAGTTATATAAGGTGCTGTTTCTTCCATTTTCTACCATAGTCCATAGTCCATCAAAGAGAGGAAGTGGCTTGGCTTCTCTCTCTATTGTACCTAGTAATATACATTTTGCTTCCCATTTCTGCAACATTGGGATCTATTGATTTAGAAGTCTTAAGTTTAGTTTCCAGTGGAAGCTTATTTCCACTACTGGACACAAAATGGCTCAATTAAGCTAGAAGTTGAAAATGCCACTTGGTCTCCTTGGATTCATCATGTCACTGAAATAACAGGCAAAGAAGAGGATTTCTGTACTGTATGGAGTTGTTAATCCTGATTTTTAAGGGGGAATAGGGTTGCTGCTATACAGTGTAAGTAAGAAGGAGTATATCAGGAATCTTAGAGGTTCTTGGGCATCTCAATGCCCAGCAGTAAAAATTAATGGTAGACTATAGCAACCCAGTGCAGACTAGTGCCTCAGACTCTTTGGGAATGAAACTTTGAATTATCCTATTAGATCAAGAAACATTTCTAGCTGTGGGTCTGGCTGAGGGCAACAGGAGCAATGGAATGGATAATGGAAGAAGTTATAGAGATACCTATGATGGACCTTGTAGAAACAAGGATTGTAACAGTTGTACATACTTTCTACTGGAAAACCTCCAAAGTAGCTTCCATATCAGTTTAATTTTACAGATAAGGAAACCAAGATAAACAGAAGTTAAGTTACTTGCCTACATTCACACAGATGCCAAGTGGCAGGGCCAAGCTCAGACTACATCTGTCACACTTCAAAACCCATGTTTCTTCAATCATACTCTGAAGAAGACAAGACAGGAATGCAATTTATTTTTAATTTCATTTTATTTTATTTTTTAAGATTTATTTATTTATTTGAGAGAGGAGAAGAGTGCAAGCTGGGGGAGGAGCAGAGGGAGAGAAACTCAAGCAGACTCTCTGCTGGACAGGGAGCCTGACGTGGTGCTCAATCCCACAACCCTGAGCTCATGACCTGAGCTGAAATCATGAGTTGTATGCTTAACCAACTGAGCCACCTGGGCGCCCCAGGAATGCAATTTAAAAGAAGTTAGCTAAATGGTTGGCATAATGATGATAATAAGGAAAATGGTCCATGTAGCATTTCAGTTACCTGGGAAAATCAAAATAAAATTCAGTAGGATAATTTTGTCATAATTTCAAATCCTGTAGCAAGGAGCACAGAAGGAACACATGGAAGGAGACTCTAGGTGAGGAGCCTTCTAGCATGAAAGGCAAGTGTACTCCCTCTTTCTCCCTTCCCCAGCAAATCATTTTTGTGTGTGGTTCTTAGGGAGGTAATTCCAGCACGGAGCCCACAGAGCAACAAAGCTGTGTCTTTCACGCACTTTGCAATTCTCAAGTGCTGTGTCATTGCTAAGTGAGTGGGAGGCTAAGTGCTTACTTAGGACATTGTGGGATGAGACTTCAAGGGAATCTGTTAGGCACAATTCTGAATTTTCTTCAATCAGGGATGGGGCTTGGAAGGATCCAAGACCACAAAGAGCATTTTTGGGTCTCAGCCTACTATTGTTTGGAATCCAGGGCTGCTGGTGTTCTGGAGGAGCTGGAAGTGCATCTGGAGGGTTGCCTTGCTCCTCAAAATGCTCAAGAAAGCTCTGCCATTTCTTCTTCTCAATGTGCTGCAGAATAATTTCCCAAGCCTGTGAATGGAGTGCCAGTTCCAAACTGGGACAGCATAAATCTTTGAGCCCTCTTTAAAAGCAGAGCATTCAGAGTGGAGGAACAGAAAAACTAAAATCAGGGGTGCCTGGGTGGCTCAGCGGTTAAGCGTCTGCCTTTGGCTCAGGGCGTGATCCCAGCATTATGGGATCGAGCCCCACATCAGGCTCTTTTCGCTATGAGCCTCCTTCTTCCTCTCCCACTCCTCCTGCTTGTGTTCCCTCTCTCACTGGCTGTCTCTATCTCTGTCGAATAAATAAATAAAATCTTAAAAAAAAAAAAGAAAAACTAAAATCAGGAGAAGTCCTCACAAAAAGCCTCTTTCAGAATGGAAGATGCTGGGTATGAACAGTACTGAGGTGCCCTTGTCAAACTCCTGTTCTCTATACAAGGCCATGTTCTGGTAGGTGCTCGAAGAATAGGACTAACACAAGTGTAAAGGGAATGCTGTCATCTGGAAGAGCAGCACCACCTGTCTCCAGCTCTCCTCCTTTTGGGGTTTGTCCTTACAAGTTGCCTATCGGTTTTCAATTGGGCTGGGGAGTTGCCGCCATTACAGGTAGCCTTGAGGGGAGGGTTCCTAACAGGGTGCTCTCAGACCACCTGCATCTCTGTCACCCAGAGTGGCACTAAAAATGTAGGTTTCCTCATATCAAATCTGAATTCCCTTGACATTTATATTTAGAGGAGGTTCTTACACATTGAATTTGAGACCCACTTCTTTTCTTTTTTTCTTTTTCTTTTTTTTTAGGATTTTATTTATTTATTTGCCAGAGATAGAGAGAGAGAGAGGGAGAGCACAAGCAGAGGGAGTGGCAGGCAGAGGCAGAAACAGGCTCCCTGATGAGCAAGGAGGCTGATGTGGGACTTGATCCCAGGACCCTGGGATCATGACCTGAGCCAAAGACAGATGCTTAACCGGCCGAGCCACCCAGGGGTCCTGTTGAGACCCACTTCTGCAAGGGCTTCTCCTTTTTACCCAATAGAAAAGTTAACATGTAGGGGTGCCTGGGTGGCACAGTTATTAAGTGTCTGCCTTCGGCTCAGGGCGTGATCCCAGCATTCTGGGATCGAGCCCCACATCAGGCTCCTCCGCTAGGAGCTGCTTCTTCCTCTCCCACTCCCCCTACTTGTGTTCCCTCTCTCGTTGGCTGTTTCTGTCAAATAAGTAAATAAAATCTTTAAAAAAAAAAAAGAAAAGTTAACATCTAATGAATGCTTATTATATACCAGGCATCATTCTAAGAGCTCATCTGTCTTATTTTATTTAATGTTTATACTATTTCTCAAGATGAGAGCTATTATCATCCCCAAAATTCTTGTAGAAGCCAAACCTGAGGCACAGGGTAAATAAATAACTTGTTCCAGGCACACAGTCATTGACGGAGTCAGGATTTGAACCCAGGTAGTCTAATACAGAAAGCGTGTTCTTAATCACTATGCTATACCCTATGAACTTGTCCTTTTCCTTACTTTGGTCAAGACAAATTGGATTTTTAAAAAATGAACTTTCATAAGAAATGAAGGGAAATCGTGTTTTCAGAGAAGAATTTCTGTATCCCTACATCACAAGACCATTCATTAGATGTTATCTTTTACTATTGGGTAAAAAGGAGAATCTGGACATGGTTGGTTTGGTTGGCATAGTTCCCTGGCACAGAGTCCCCATCTCCCTCTGGTCCTTCACTCATGAGGAGACATGTTGCCCCCACTCTACTTTCCAACTTTCCTTCTGCTCTCCTGCAGGAACCCTGGCTCCAGGTGGGCAGGTCTGTGTACTTCCTCATGCCTATATCTTGGCCTAGGGTGGTTGCTTCGGTCTTCCCACCTAGTGAAGGACAATATCCTCATACAACCTCTAAAGACCGGCCAGCTCACAACCTCCTTTCTCAAAGAAGCTACCAGGAAACCCACAAAGGCCCTTCCTCCCTCAAGCTTTCGGCCCACTTTTCAGCCCTATCATTCTGGGTTCTTCTTTTCTCTCCCATAGTAGGCGGCAAAAACTTGGCTACTTCTCCTCCGAGAGCTTTTCTAACTGGAAGGGTTCTGTTCTCTTCAAGACAAGTGGAGCATTGAACACAATTTCCTCATTATCCTAAAGGCAGACACACAGCCCTGTGAACGGTTTCAGTGCCATTCATAACATAAGCATGGCAAATTGTGCAGTTTAAGGAGCCTTACTCTATTTGTGTTGTTGTGCCTGGTGCACAGCTCTCAATTTTCTTTCTGAGATGGGCTTTCTGCTCCCTGTGTTTCCTCTGAGGGGTAAGTTGCACCAACTTCTCTTGTCAACACCAAGAGGTTGCATAAGCGTCTCTCCTCCTCTTGTCAACACCAAGACTCCTAGTTAGTGCAGCGCTATGTCCCGAGTAGGGCATTTACATTTCAACTGCTTTAACCCATGTCACCAAGCTTATGTCCTGCTCAGGAAGGGCTGCTTTGGGGGATTTCCTCTCAGAAGTCTTCCCTGCCCATTTCTTCCTCAGATGAACTTAATTCTTAGGTCATGTATGGGAGGACAGCTATACTCTACAATCACTGTTACTGGGTGAGTACTTCACTTTCATATTGTGATACATAACCACTAAGATTCTTCAAAATTAAAAATTAAATTGAACCAAAATCAATTAATTAAATTAATTAAAATGAAATAAAATGAAATAAATTAAATTCTGTAAAATTAAAATTCTGACTATTCCCCTGAAAGGCAGCCAAGGACAGTAGAGAAAAGAGAGGATTGATAAGGCCACATCAAGGATCATGTTCTAGCCATTATCTCCTTCGGCCACAAGAAAGGAACTTAACACCATTTGTTGAAGAGACCATCTTTTTTTTCCTGTTGGTTATTCTTTGTTGCTTTGTTGAAGATTAATAACCATATAGTTGTGGGTTCATTTCTGGGTTTTCTATTCTGTTCCATTGATCTATGTGTCTATTTTTGAACCATTACCATACCATTTTGATTACTACAGCTTTGTAATATAACTTGAAATCTGTAATTGTGATGCCTCCAGCTTTGCTTCTCTTTTTTAGGGTTTCTTTGGCTATTTGGGGTCTTTTGTGGTTTCATACCAATTTTAGTATTGTTTTAACACTGTGAAAGATGTTGGTAGTATTTTGATAGGGATTATATTAAATATGTAGATTGCTTTGGGTAGTATAGACATTTTAATAATATTTGTTCTTACAGCCCATGAGCATAGAATATCTTTCCATTTCTTTGTGTCACCTTCAATTGCTTTCATCAGTGATTTATTGTTTTCAGAGTACAGGTCTTTCATTTCTTTGGTTAGGTTTGTTCCTAGATATCTTATTGCTTTTGGTGCAGTTGTAAGTGGAATTGAGTCCTTAATTTCTCTTTCTGCTCCTTCATTATTGGTGTATAGAAATGCAACAGATTTCTGTATGTTGATTTTATATCTTGCAATTACTGCATTCACATATCAGTCCATCAACTGAGGAATGGATAAAGATGTGATACACACACACACACACACACACACACACACACACACACAGGAATATTACTGAGCCACAAAAAGACTGAAATCATGCTGTTTGCGATGATATGGATGGAGCTAGAAAGTATTATGCTAAGCAAAATAAGTTAGAGACAAATACTTGATTTCACTCATATGTGGAATTTAAGAAACAAAACAAATGAGCAAAGTGTGAAAAAGAGAGAGAGACAGAGGCAAACCAAGAAACAGACTCTTAGCTATAGAGAACAAACTGCTGGTTACCAGTAGAGAGGTGGGTGGGAGGATGGGTTAAACAGGTGGTGGGGATGAAGGAGGGCACTTGTTGTGAGGAGCACCAGGTGTTGTATGGCAGTGTTGAATCACTATATTGTACACCTGAAACTTATGTATTACACTGTATGTTAGCTAACTGGAATTTAAATAAAAACTTAAGGAAAAAAGAAGAGAGGAACTTAGTAGATATTTCTCAAGTCAGGAAAAGTGGGAAATGTGCTACTGTTCTAGCTGTGGAGATTAGTCAGTGATGTGAGGCAGAGGCCCCAGGGAAGATGGAGTGGGGCTTGGGGGCAGTAGAGTGTATGGGCTGAAGAGTGGACTCTGGAGTCAAACAAGGTAGTTTGAATCGCGCTGTCTGACTTACCAGCTCTGAAAACTTAATATGGACAAGTTAATTAATTGCTGTGTCTCAGTGTGCTTATCTGTTGAAGGATAATAAACTACTTTATAGGGTTGTTGTTAAGACTAATGAGTTAATATAAGTGAATGGCAAAGAGCAGTGCTTGGCATGTAGAAAGTGCTATATGGGTGTTAACTACCTGAAGGCCATAAGATGGGGTGGGGGAGGGGAGAGAGAGTATGGATGTGCCTGGGGAAGAAGACAGGACTGTAAAGGTGGAGGCACTTTCCGGAGGATCAGAGGAAGCATCTGCTCAGCTTCTAGTGCAGAAAGTTAGGAAAGGGTGCTTGGAAATGGGGGAAATGTCTGTCTGGGGGAAGCAGGGCCTGGGACTCTCATGAAAGGAACAAAGGGACAGAGAAACCAAGTGGTACACCTGCCTGACCTGGAGATGTCTGGGGAGACCCAATGAAGAGAAAAAGGAGGTGTTGAGGATCTCACCAGACCTCGCAAGTGGAGCCTGGCCAGAGGCCCTTCAGCTTGGGCATCCAGACACTTGGCCTAGGGTGCAAATGGGATATGGGTGACGGGGCCCTTGGTGCCCAGGATGTTGTGCCAGCCTCGCCAAGTTTCAACCAGGTTTTTGTTACTTTAGGATGAAGAAAATGTATTTGATAACTTTTTTAGTGTTTAGGAAGATATTTAAAATTTCCCCTTTTCCTTGATAAATTAAAAAAAAAATCTACAGTCTCATCTCAGCCAAAGTTAAAATCATGAGCAGAAGCCATTGGGGTAGTTGTTTCTTTTTTTTTAAATGAATTAAAAAAAAAGTTTTAATTTAAATTCCAGCTAGTTAACATACAGTGTGATATTAATTTCAGATGTAGTGCTTCTTAAATTTTGTTGTGCATCAGAATCACCCCCTTGTCTGGGGTGGAACCTGGCAGCTGCATGTTTAAGAAGGCCCTGCGTGATTTCGGTGTTTACCAAAATGTTTGGGCAACACTTCTATCTCAATGCTTCCTACTCTTCTGTGGAGATTATATATATATACATATATATATATATATATATATATATGTATATATATCACCTGGGGATCTTGTTAAAGTGCAAATTCTGAAGGTCTGTGGTGGAGCGTGAGATTCTGCCTTTTTACGGCAGCTGCTGCTGGCATGAGGACCACAGTCTGAACAGCAAGACCGAGAGCACGTACCAGAGTCTGAGGGAGAATGCAGGGAGAGCCTGGAATGGCTGCAAGAGGAAATGAGGCATGAGAGAGCAGGAAAGAGCTATATTTGCTGTTTTCCTCTGTCGTATCCGCAGGTAAATTAGCTTCTTGCAGAATCACCTGAGGCAAACAGGCAGGTTGTTACAGAGTCTTGGGTCCCACCCTGGATTTACTGAATCAGACTCTCCAGAGGAAGGTTTTGGGATTTGGCATTTTTTATAAACACCCAAAAGGATCTGTATCATTAGACAAGTTTAGGAAACACCGACAAGAGTGTCAAGGAGAAAGACAAATAAAAACTACAAAGCTACCTGAAAACTTTGGTCTTACAATGGAACACTGAAAGTTATGTGTGGTATCAGGGTTTCCCAGTCATCTGTAATTGTTTCCCTGTTGCTTGAAGAAATTTTCCATTTTACCGAATGTTAGTTTAATGATTTACAAGCAAAATTCACAATATTTTATTTTATGGTTTCAAGTTCAGAGGACAACAGGAAAACTTTGGAGATGAGAGAAAGTGGCAACAAAAAATTGGAACAAGATACCTGAAAAAAATGTGAGTTCCCAGAACAGTGCCATGAGCAAATGAAACATTAAATGCCTACCACATGTTGTATTATGAAATTATTGAAACTCGGGTAAACATTGATTTTTAATTATAGACTTCGAAAATCAGCATTAAACATTAAACACCGGTGTTAAACACCAGAAAAATGTCTCCAGGCACGTTTTGCAAAGTTGAAAATCTTGATTAACGGGGTGGCCAATTTCATCATGTTAGGAGCCACAGAGAGGTTTTTATTTTTTTACTTATTTTTTTTAAGTTTTAAGTTTTTACTTAAATTCCAGTTAGTTAACATACAGTGCAATTATTAGTTTCAGGTGCAGAATTTAGTGATTCATCACTTACATACAACACCTGGTGCTCATCACAACCAGTGCCCTCCTTAATCCCCATCATCCAATTAGCCCATCCCCCTCCCGCCTCCCCTTCAGCAATCCTCGGTTTGTTTTCTATAGTTAAGAGAATTATATGGTCTGCCTCTCTCCCCCCCCACCATGTTCCTTTGTTTTGTTTCTTAAATTCCACATATGAGTGAAATCATATGTATTTGTCTTTCTCTGACTAACTTATTTCGATTAGCATAATACTCTCTAGCTCCATCCATGTCATTGCAAATGGCAAGATTTCATTCTTTTTTATGGCTGAGTAATATTCCATTGTATACGCATGTACCACATCTTCTTTATATATTCATCAGTTGGACATTTGGGCTCGTTCCATAATTTGGCTATTGTTGATAATGCTGCTATAAACCATCAATATATATCCCTTCGTATTAGTATTTTTATATCCTTGGGGGAAATACCTAGTAGTGCAATTGCTGACTTGTAGGGTAGTTCTATTTTTAACTTTTTGAGGAAACTCCACAGTGTTTTTCAGAGTTGTTGCCCCAGTTTGTATTCCCACCAACATTGTAAAAGCGTTCCCCTTTCTGTACATCCTTGCCAACATCTGTTTCCTGTGTTGTTGATTTTAGCCATTCTGACAGGTGTGAGGTGGTATCTCATTATAGTTTTGATTTGTATTTCCTGATGGTGAGTGATGTTGGGAATCTTTTCATGTGTCTGTTAGCCATCTGGATGTCTTCTTTGGGAAAATGTCTATTCATGTCTTCTCGTTTTTTAACTGGTTTATTTGGTTTTTGGGTGTTGAGTTTGATAAGTTCTTTATATATTTTGGTTACTAACCTTTTATCAGATATGTGATTTGCATATATCTTCTCCCATTCTGAAGGTTGCCTTTCAGTTTTGGTGATTTTTTGCTTCACTGTGGAGGCGTTTTTTATTTTGATGAAGTAGTAATAGTTAAAAAAAAAAGCAATAGTGCTTTTTTTCCCCTTGCCTCAGGAGATGAGTCTATAAGAAGTTGTTATGGCCGATGTCAAAGAGGTTACTGCCTGTGTTCTGCTCTAGGATTTTGATGGTTTCCTATCTCTCATTTAGGTCTTTCATCCATTTTGAATTTATTTTTGTGTAGGGTGTAAGAAAGTGGTCCAGTTTCATTCTTTTGCATGTTGCTGTTCCATTTTCCCAACACCATTTGTTAAAGAGACTGTCTTTTTTCTGTTGGATATTCTTTCCTACTTTGTTGAAAGTGAGTTGACTATATAATTGTGGGTCCATTTCTGGGTTTTCTATTCTGTTCCATTGATCTATGTGTCTGTTTTTGTGTCAGTACCATACTCTCTTGATCACTACAGCTTTGTAATATAACTTGAAGTCTGGAATTTTGATGCCTCCAGCTTTGTTTTTACTTTTTCAAGATCGCTTTGGCTATTTGGGGTCTTTCATGGTCCATACAAATTTTAGGATTCTTTGTTCTAGTTCTGTGAAAAATGCTGGTGGTATTTTGATAGGGATTGCATTAAATGTGTAGATTGCTTTGGGTAGTATAGACATTTTAACAATATTTGTTCTTTCAGCCCATAAGCATGGAATATTTTTCCATTTCTTTGTGTCATCTTCAATTTCTTTCATTAAGTGTTCTATAGTTTTCAGAGTACAGCTCTTTTACCTCTTTGGTTAGGTTTATTCTTAGGTGTCTTATGATTTTTGGTACAATTGTAAATGGGATTGATCCCTTGACTTTTCTTTCTGCTGCTTCATTATTAGTGTATAGAAATGCAACAGATTTCTATACACTGATTTTTTTATCCTGTCACTTCACTGATTTTGTGTATCGGCTCCAGCAATTTTTTGGTGGAGACTTTTGTGTTTTCTGCATAGAGTATCATGTTGTCTGCAAATAGTAAAAGTCTGACTTCTTCCTTGTGGATTTGGATGCCTTTTATTTCTTTTTTGTTGTCTGATTGCTGAGGTTTGGACTTCCAGCATTATGTTAAATACTAGTGGTAAAAGTGGATATCCTTGTCTTGATCCTGACTGTTGAGGAAAAACTGTTTTTCTCCATTAAGGATGATTTTAGCTGTGGGTCTTTAATATGTGGCCTTTAAGATATTGAAATATTGTCCCTCTATCCCTACTTCATTGAGGGTTTTTATCAAGAATGGATGCTGTACTTTTTCAAATGCTTTTTCTGCATCCATTGAGAGGATCATATGGTTCTTATCCTTTATTTTATTAATGTGGTGTATCATGCTGATTGATTTGCAAATATTGAACCACCCTTGCAATCCACCAATAAGTCACACTTGATCATGGTGAATAATTCCTTTAATGTACTGTTGGATTTGATTTGCTAGTATTTTGTTGAGAATTTTTGCATCCATGTTCATCTGGGATATTGGCTTATAGTTCTCTTTTTAGTGGTGTCTTTGTCCAAGTTTTGGAATCAAATGTAATGACGGCCTTGTAGAATGAGTGTGGAAGTTTTCCTTCCATTTCTATTTTTTGGAACAGTTTGAGAAGAATAGGTATTAACTCTTTAAATGTTTGTTAGAATTTCCCTGTGAAGCCAGATCTGGCCCTGGACTTTGGTTTGTTGGGAGATTTTTGATTACTGATTCAATTTCTTTGCTTGTTTTCAGTCTGTCCAGGTTTTTTCTTTCTTCCTGCTTCAGTTTTGGTAGTTTATATGTTTCTATCCATTTCTTCCAGATTGCCCAATTTGTTGGCATCTAATTTGTCATAATATTCTCTTATAATTGTTTGTATTTCTGTGGTGTTGGTTGTGATCTCTTTTCTCTTATTTGTGATTTTATTTATTTGAGTCCTTTCCCTTTTCTTTTTCATAACTCTGACTAGGGGTTTATCAATTTTATTAATTTTTCAAAGAACCAGGTCCTGGTTTCATTGATCTATTCTACTGGGGTTTTTGTTTTTGTTCTATATCACTTATTTCTGCTCTAATCTTTATTATTTCCCTTCCTCTGCTGTCCTTCAGCTCCATTTGCTGTTCTTTTTCTAACTCCTTTAAGTGTAAAGTTAATTTGCATATTTGAGGTTTTTTTTTTTTTTTTTTTTTTTTTAAAGCAGGCAAGAGAGAGAGAGATTGGTGAGGCGAGGAGAGGAGAGGCAGAGGGAAAGAGAGAATCCCAAGCAGGCTCTATGCCCAGTGTGGAGCCCGACATGGGGCTCAGTCTCACAATCCCGAGATCATGACCTGAGCTGAAATCAAGAGTTGGGTGCTTAACCAACTGAGCTATCCAGGTGCCCCTATTTGAGAGTTCTTGCATTTTGAGGTAGGTCTGCTTTGCTATATACTTGCCTCTTAGGACCATTTTTGCTGCATCCCAAAGGTTTTGAACCATTGTGTTTTAATTTTCATTTGTTTTCATGCATTTTTTTTATTGTTTCTTTAATTTCCTGGTTGAGCCATTTATTCCATAGTAGGATGTTCTTTAACCTCCATGTATTTATGGTCTTTCTGAAATTTTTCTTGTGGTTGGAAAATATACATGGCATGATCTTAGTCTTTTTGTACTTTTGAGGCCTGATTTTTGACCTAGTATATGAACTATTCTGGAGAATGTTCCACATGCGCACTTGAAAAGAATGTGTATTTTGCTGCCTTAGAATGAAATGTTCTGAATTTATCTGTTAAGTCCATCTGGTCAAATCCATTGTTGATATTCTGCTTAGATGATCTGTCCATTGCTGTAAGTGGGGTGTTAAAAGTCCTGTACTCTTATTGTCTATTATCAATGAGGTACTTTTATATTTGTTATTGTTTTGTATATTTGAGTGCTCCCAGATTCGGGGTGTGAATATTTACAATTGTTAGATCTTCTTGTTGGACAGACCCCTTTATTATGATGTAGTGCCCTTCTTTATCTCTGTTACAGTCTTTGGTTTAAAATCTAGTTTGTCTGATATAAGTATTGCTACTCTGGCTTTCTTTTGACATCCATTTGCATGATAAGTATTTCTCCATCCCTTCAATTTCAATCTACAGATGTCTTTAGGTCTAAAATGTGTCTCATGTAGGCAGTATACTTATATCTTTTGATTGGAGCATTTAATCCATTTATGTTCAGAGTAATTACTGATAGATATGAATTTAGTGTGATTTTATTACTTGTTCTGTCATTGTTTCTGGAGTTTGTCTGTTACTTTCTTGTCTTTGTTAGTTTTGGTCTTTCTTTCCCACTCAAAGAATCCCCTTTAATATTTCTTGCAGGGCTGGTCATGAACCCCTTTAGTTTTTGTTTGGGAAACTCTTTATCTCTTTTTGTATTCTAAATGATAGCCTTGCTGGATAGAGTATTCTCGGCTGCATTATTAGTCCCATTCAGCACGTTTAATATATCATGCTGCTCTCTTCTGGCCTGCTAAGTTTCTGTGGAGAAATCTGCTACTGACCTCATTTGTCTTCCCTTGTAAGTTAGGGACTTCTTTTGTTTTGCTGCTTTTAGGATTTTTTCTTTATATTTTGCAAATTTAACTTGGTGTTAACGTGCTTTTGTTGATTTTAATGGAAGTTCTCTGTGCCTCCTAGATTTGAATGTCTGTTTTCTTCCCCAGATTAGGGAAGTTTTCAGCGATAATTTCCTCAAATAAGCCTTCTGCCCCCTTTTCCCTCTCTTCTTCTTCTGGGACTCCTATGATATAAATGTTACTGCGCTTTATGGAATCACTGAGTTCCTAAAGTCTACATTTGTAATCTAATATTTTTCTTTCCCTCTTCTTCAGCTTCATTATTTTCCTTAATTTTATCTTCTCTATTACTTATTCCTTCCTATGCTTCTTCTATCCTTGTGGTCATTATATCCACTTGGTTTCAAAGCTCAGTTATTGCATTTTTCATTTCAGCCTGACTAGTTTTTAAGTCTTTTATCTCTGTGGTAAGGGACTCCCTGGTGTCTCTACGCTTTTCTCAAGCCCAGCTAATAATCTTATGATTGTTCCTTTAAATTCTGGATCACACATATTACTTATATCTGTTTTGATTAGATCCCAGGCCATGACTTTTCCTTGTTCTTTTTTTGGGGGGATCTATTCCTCCATCTTGGCATTTTGTCTAGGTCTCTGTCTTCTTTTCTGTGTTAGGAAAGCCTGTTATAATTCCTGCTCCTGAGAGTAATGGCTTTATGAAGGAGAGGTCATATACTGTCCAGCTACTGGCACTTCAGGAAGTGTCTCTGGTGTATGCTGGGTACACTCCGCTGCTGTGTTTTGGCTGCTCTTTCCCTCAGGTCGGTTCTCTGCAGTTTTTCCTTGTTTGTAGTGGGGAGTGTTTGGATCTTGGCCAGAATGTGGTGAGTTTTAACTAGGTGTGCTCTGGTCTGCTTTTTGAAAGAAACCTGATACCATTTCCACTAGAGCTGAAGCTTTGCAGAACTTTATGCTCAGTGGATATGGTGCCTGCTGGGGTTTGTGCTAGTCTTCTGAGAGAGGAGCCCACTGCTCCAGTTCTCAGGCATACTTGCCCAGGAGGAGCAGCACCTGCAGAATGCAGGGATGTGGGGCTTGGTGTAAGTGGTTTAGGCTGCCACCATTGGCACTGTGCTGCTTACTGAAGTTAGTTTATGCTGGGGGGGGGGAGGGAAATGGTGCTAGCCAACTCTTTTGTTCCTGAAGAGGCAATGCCACCCCTCCCAGATGTGCTCCAAGAAGTGGGAACCATCTCTCCCAGTGCATCCCAGGGGATCCTCAGATTGTGCCGTATGCTCCCAGGCTCTCTGCTCTCCTTCATAGGAGCATGCAGCACCCTCAGGGCTCCACACTGGCCATGCCACAGACCTCTAAAACGCCAGTCTTTGAACCCCACTGGTTGTAAAAAAAACAAAAACAAAAACAACCATGAAAATCAGCCCTTCTCATTTCCCCAGTCAGTGGCTTTGGGGAAGTGTTTCCCTTATGCAGTCCCCTGTGTGCTCCTCTCTCTCTTTCTCTCTCCCTATCCTCTCTCCATGACCAGGGCTTCCTCCCCTCTGCAGTACCTGTGATCCATTTCTCACCCAAACCACATCTCTGCATCTCCTACCTTCCACAACATTTACTATCTGAACCATTTTCAAGTGTGTAGTTCAGTGCTATTGAATACATTTGCATTGTTGTACAACCATCACCACCTTCCATCCTTAGAACTCTTCATCTTGCAAAACTCAAACTCTGGGCCCATTAAAAAAAAAAAAAAATCCTCATTTCCCCTCCTCCCAGTCCCTGGCAGTCACCATGCTACTTTCTGTCTCTATGATTTTGACTGCTCTAAGTACCTCATATAAATGGAATTGTGTAGTATTTGTCTCTGTATGTTATCTTCCACTTTTAAAGTAGGGAAAATTTGTTTTATACACTAGCTTTTCTCTATTGTCTCCCTCCACCTCTCTCTCTCTCTCTCTCTCTCTCTCTCTCTCTCTCCATATATACAAATATATATCCTACATATATTCCTCTAATATATTCCTCTATATCCATATGTACATTCTCTATTATATTCCTCTCTCTATATATGAATATAAAGCAATATATATATGCAATATATATATATATATATGTATGTTAGCTTATATGATATATGTGGTAGTTTATATTAGATATATATGATATGTATAATATAAGCTATCATATATATATATACACACACACATATATATATACACACACACACACACACACATATATATATATATATATATATATATATATATATATATGCATGCTATTTTTTTGGTGGTTATTTCTCTAATACATAGATTTATTTCTTTTTCCCCACATATGAAACTTTTCAGAATGGTCATGCAAAAGACAGATGAAACTCATTTTTGTTCTCACTAAACTGTCCAAGAGGGATGCCCGATGGCTCAGTCAGTTAAGCATCTGCCTTTGGCTCAGGTCATGATCCCCTGGTCCTGGGATGAGTACTACATCAGCCTCCTTGCTCAGTGGGGAGCCTGCTTTTCCCTTTGCCTGCCCCTCCCCCTGCTTGTGCTCTCTCTCTCTGACAAATAAATACTTAAAATCTAAAAAAAAACCAAAAAAAAAAAAAACCTCAAAAAACCCTCTTTTTAAAAGAATTACAAATCTTAATGCCTATTTTCTTTTTTAAAAAGATTTTATTTATTTTAGAGAAAGAGAATGCGAGTGGGGGAGGGAGGGAGAGGGAGAGGAAGATAGAGAATCCCAATCAGACTACACTGAGCACAAAGCTGGATGTGGGGCTTGATCTCATGACCCGGAGATCACGACCCGAGCCAAACCGAAGAGCTGGAGGCTCAACCCACTGAGCCACCCAGGTGCCCCTTAATGCATATTTTCTTAATGAGGTGTTACTATTTTAACAAAAGCAAATTCTTAGCAAAGAAGTAAATCTCAGACATCAGTGAGTAGATAAATGATATTTATATTGGGTGGGGAAGTGTGGGTAGAGATAAAAATTCCAAAGCCCAGGCCACAACCCAGACCAATTAAATGAGAATCTTGGCAGGGTGGGCTCCAGACATCAGTTTTTTTACATCTCCATCAGTGACTTAAATGTGTAGCCGAAGTTGAGAGTCGCTGTCCAAAGTAGGGACTAAGGCAGTGACTCACAGTCATGCTTACATGTTAGAATCAACTGGGGAGCTTTCAAAAAAGAAAAAAAAAGTCTATTGCCTGAGTTCTGTCTCAGACCAATTAAATCAGAACCTTTGAGGAATAGAGTCTGGGAAATAGTGTCTTTTAAAGAAACTTCCAGGAGATTCTAATATAAAGGAACTGAACTCCTCTCCAAACGAGGGGAACCACTGAACTAAAAGATGGACATTCTGAGAAAATAGCAATAAATTTATCATTGTGTTCTAAAGTAAGACCCATAATTCAGTTTATGGGTGAATTTTTTCAAACTTAAAAAATAATTGTGATACTTCATATATAGTTTCTGCTTATGGAAAAAAGTAGAATGCTACTATAAAGCAAAATGGTGAACATGGTGTGATACTGGAATATAGTGGAAATATGGAGAAATAGCAGAGACTAGAGAACTCAGAAATAGGCCATAGTCTATATTAGAATTTTGGAAGTTCTTAGTGTAAAAGTAATTTGCATTTAATGCAGATCATTTAAAAAATAGAAACAAGCAAATGATAATAAAAAACGATCAGATATAACCATTCTTTTTAATGTGTATCATTTATTTTTTTCCATTTTTAATTTCCATATTTAAATGCATTCTACATAGTTTAAAAAGAACTTTATTGTGGAGAATTTTCAGCATATGCAAAAACAGTCTGAATAGTATAATGATCTCCATTTCCCAATTACTTCACTTCTGTAAATATCAACCCATTGCCCATCTTATTTTATCTAAACCCTCCTCCACATCTCCCTCTCATAAATCATTGTTAAAGAAAATCCAAGATATTATATCATTTTATCCATAGTTATTTTTTTCAGTTATTATGTTGTGAATATTTTTCCATGTCACTAAATATTTTCCTATTACTTAATATTTAAAGGCTATATAGTATTTCATCACATGAATGTATCATTATTTATTTGGACAAGCCTCTATTGTTGAACATTAAAGTTGTTTCTGTATTTTATTATTAAACACAGACCTTTAGTGACTATCTGTTTAAAAAAATACATTCTTGATTGTTTAACAAAATCAATTATTAGAAGAGGAGCTGTTGCTCAGAATGTTGCATGTTTTAGACACTTTTTGACACATTCTATCAAATTGCCCCCTAGTAAGCTTGTATCCTATTGGCCCTCTATGAAAATGTCCCCTCTTGCACATCTTTGCCAATATTGAGTATTATTTCAAGAAGCCTTTGCCAATTTGGTAAGTAAAAAATAGTCTTTTACTATTGCTTTAATTTATATTCTTATTTCTAGTGAGAATAGACTTTTTACAGAAAACAACTTAAATGTAATTAGATTTTATGTACTGATGGTCACAAATGACTGTCCCCATGCTTAAACACTTTCCCATCTACAGGGCTGCAGAGGCAACTAATTCTTTTAGCTCTTTCTTCTGGTGGTTACTTCTGTATCTCTAAATGATTCAACCTCTATTTGTTATTTGTTAATGATAGGTCTTTTCCATTAGTTTTCTGTTATGAGAGTTGAGAATTCATATTTCATTTCCCATCTTAAGTATTTATATCACTCTTTTTTTAAGTTTCTCTATCAATTACGTATTAACCTTTTGGTTTCTGGTTCCACTAACTAGCAATTGCTCACTTCGTATTTGCTTGCTTACAGAATTCAAGATTAGAAATCTTTTTCCCTCAGAGCTTTATATACATTGCTCCGTTGTCTGTTGGCATTTAACGTTGCTGATGTGATAACCTGATATCATTTAATTTTTTGTTCCCTTTTGATGACCTGTTTTATTTTCTTTTTCCTCTCACTCTGGAAACATTGAGGATAATTCCTTTATCATTAATATTATTATTATTTTTGATACCTTGAAGTTATTTTTTTTTTTTCCTTCACATTGCCATGCACTTAGCAGCTCTATGAGTTTGGTGGAGTGCCATTCCCTCTATAACTTTACTTGAGTTTTCTCACTTTTTTCTGTCTAGGACATCTTTTCCTAATACTTTATTTACCTGTTACCTTTAGTGTCTCTGAGAAAAGCACAAGATCAAGCAATCTATCACTGTTTATAAGCTGCTACTGTCAGGAAATTAAAAAAAAAAACAGGCTACATAATCTCTCTAAGAGACTTTCATATTGTAACTATATTATTTGGAGAGATGCTCTAATATCAGTAAGTGGCCATGATAAAGTAGAAAATGTGTTTTCCTTAGGATCAGGGACTATATATCATATGAAGGTGACATTTGAGATGGAGCAGTAGTATTAGGATGTACTACTACTAGTTGTATAGTAAGTAGTATTTGGAACATGCGTTTGTGCCAGTGGGTGAATCCTGTGTTAATCCTCAATAAAGGAGAGGCCACAGGTTAATCATAACTAAGTAAGATAAATTCTTGGAGGGACTGAGGAAATGTGATTTTTGTATTTTTTCCTGGTGGTTTGATGTAGTCTGGGACAGAACTAAATGAGAGAGTGGTTGACAGTGACAATGAACTTTCCCCACATGTTTGATGTCTTAAATGAGTTTTGGAAGTGGCTGTTTCCTACTGTATTTGAAATTAGCCAAAGCTTCTGGCTGCCCACAGTAAGCTCTGCTGTTAAAATTAATGGACATAATCAGCAGTCCCTTGGGCATCATAAAATATAATTTGTCAAGCTTCTACAGAGAAAGAAGAGATAAGATCTGAATGCAAATAAAACAACACAAGATAAGCTGAATCTTTATCAATTTCTTTTTAAACATTTAAAATAATCTATAATGTTTATTTTTATATAAACTGTTGGATACATAGAAAAATCTTTGTAACATGTATGTAAGTTATGAAGCATATTAATAAAGTTAACAGCCATGAACCCATCACTAAGTTTAAGACCTAGAACATTACCAATACATTGCAGTTTCCCATGTCCTTTTCCCTCTTGTCCACGTCCCTGCCTCTCCCCTCAAAAGTGAATGTGATTCTAGATTTTAATTTATCATGTTAATTTTGAAAAACTTTTTTGGGGTCAAGAGGTAAAATATTGGAAGAACCTCAGAAGCTTTCCTGAGCCGTTTCTTGGTCATAAACTCCTCTCTTTCCCCTAAAGATAATTATTAACTTTAATAGTCGTCACTCCCTTGCTTTTCCTGTTAGTTTTACTACTGAGGTATGCATCTTTTTTTTTATTTTATTATTTATTTATTTATTAATAATATTTTTTATTATATTGTGTTTTTCACCATACAGTACATCCCTAGTTTTTGATGTAAATTTCCATGATTCATTACTTGCGTATAACACCCAGTGCACCATGACATACGTGCCCTCCTTACTACCCATCACCAGCCTATCCCATTCCACCCACTCCCCTCTGAAGCCCTCAGTTTGTTTCCCAGAGTCCATAGGCTCTCATGGTTCATTCCCCCTTCTGTTTACCCCCCTTTCTTCTTCCCTTTCTTCTCCTACCGATCTTCCTACTTCTTATGTTCCATAAATGAGTGAAACCATATGATAATTGTCTTTCTTGGCTTCACTTATTTCGCTTAGAATTATCTCCTCCAGTCCCATCCATGTTGTAGCAAATGTTGAGAAATCGTTCTTTTTGATGGCTGAGTAATATTCCATTGTATATATGGACCATTGTTTTTCCTTTTCAACAGTTCCTTGGAGATTCGGGGCCTTTTCTGGTTCCATACAAATTTAAGGACTATTTGTTCCAGTTCTTTGAAAAATGTCCTCGGTATTTTGATCGGGATAGCATTGAAAGTGTAGATTGCTCTGGGTAGCATGGACATTTTAATGTTAATTCTTCCGATCCATGAGCATGGAATATCTTTCCATCTTTTTATGTCTTCCTCAATGTCTTTCAAGAGTGATTTATAGTTTCTAGAATATAGGTCCTTTACGTCTCTGGTTAAGTTAATTCCAAGGTAACATATGGTTTTTGGTGCTATTGTAAATGGGATGGATTCCCTAATTTCTTTCTTCGGTCTCGTTATTTGTGTATAGAAATGCAACTGATTTCTGAGCATTGATTTTGTATCCCGCCACATTACTGAATTGTTCTATAACTTCTAATAGTTTGGGAGTGGATTCTTTTGGGTTTTCCATATAGAGTATCATGTCATCTGCGAAGAGAGACATTTTGACTTCTTCTTTGCCGATTTGAATACATTTGATCCCTTTTTGTCGTCTGATTGCTGTTGCAAGGACTTCTAGTACTATGTTGAATAATAGTGGTGAGAGTGGGCATCCTTGTTGAGTTCCTGATCTTAAGGGAATGGCTTCCAGCTTTTCCCCATTGAGAATAATATTTGCAGTAGGCTTTTCATAGATGGCTTTTATGAGATTGAGAAATCTACCTTCTATTCCTACACTCTGAAGGGTTTTAATCAGGAAAGGATGCTGTATTTTGTCAAATGCTTTTTCGGCATCAATTGAGAGGATCATATGGTTCCTGAGTCTTTTCTTGTTGATATGATGTATCACGCTGATTGATTTGCGAATATTGAACCACGCTTACATCCCAGGTATGAATCCCACTTGATCATGATGGATAATCCTTTTAATGTACTGTTGGATTCTATTAGCAAGTGTCTTGTTGAGGATTTTGGCATCCATATTCATTAGGGAAATTGGTCTGTAATTCTTCTTTTTGAGGGGGTCTTTGCCTGGTTTGGGATCAAGGTAATATTGGCCTCATAGAATGAGTTTGGTAGCTTTCCTTCTGTTTCTATTTTTTGAAATAGCTTTAGGAGAATAGGTATTATTTCTTCTTTGAATGTTTGGTAGAATTCCCCAGGAAAACCGTCCGGGCCTGGAGTTTTGTTATTTGGAAGGTTGTTTATCACTGACTCAATTTCTTCATAATTAATTGGCCTGTTTAAGGAATCAATTTCTTCCTTTTTCAATCTTGGTAGTTTATAGGTTTCCAGGAAGGATTCCATCTCTTCCAGATTGCTTAGTTTATTGGCATATAGCTGTTGATAAAAATTTCTAATAATCCTTCCAATTTCAATGGTGTTTGTTGTGACCTCTCCTTTTTCATTCATAATTTTAATAATCTGGGTCCTTTCTCTTTTCTTTTGGATAAGTCTTGCCAGTGGTCTGTCAATTTTATTGATTCTCTCAAAGAACCAGCTTCTAGTCCTGTTGATCTGCTCTACTGTACTTCTGGTTTCTGCTTGATTGATTTCAGCTCTAATTTTGGTCAACTGCTTCCTCGTGCGTGGATTAGGCCTGTCCCTCTGTTGCTGTTCCAGCTTCTTGAGGTGAGAATATAAAAACTGCATTTTAGATTTTTCTATTCTTTTGAGTGAGGCTTGGATGGCTATGTATTTCCCCCTTAGGACTGCCTTTGCAGTATCCCATAGGTTTTGGACTGTTGTATTTTCATTCTCATTGGTCTCCATAAATTGTTTAATTTGATTTTTGATTTCCTTGTTTATCGAGTCATTCCTGAGCAGGATGGTTCTTAGTCTCCAAGTGTTTGAGTTTCTTCCAAATTTTTCCTTGTGGTTGAGTTCCAATTTCAGAGCGTTGTGGTCTGAGAATATGCAGGGGATAACTTCAGTCTTTTGGTATCAGTTGAGACCTGTTTTGTGTCCCAGAACATGGTCTATTCTTGAGAATGTTCCATGGGCATTAGAATAGAATGAGTATTCTTTGGTTCTGGGGTGTAGTGTTCTATATATATCTATGAGGTCCAACTCGTCGAGTATGGCATTCAAAGCCTTTGATTCTTTGCTTAGTTTTTGCCAGGGTGTTCTGTCTATTTCTGATAGTGGAGTGTTGAGGTCCCCTACTATTAATGTATTTTTATTTATATGTCTCTTTATTCTGGTTAAGAGTTGGCTTGTATATCTTGCTGCTCCCCTGTTGGGGGCATATATATTTATAATTGTCATATCCACTTGTTGAATACTTCCCTTAAGAATAATATAGTGCCCTTCTGCGTCTCTAACTATAGTCTGTAGTTTAAAATCCAATTTATCTGATATGAGAATTGCTACCCCAGCTTTCTTTTGAGGTCCATTTGCGTGAAAGATGGTACTCCATCCCCTTACTCTCAGTCTGAATGCATCTTTGGGTTCGAAATGAGTCTCTTGTAGACAGCAAATGGATGGGTCATTTCTTTTTATCCAATCTGCAACCCTGTGGCATTATGGGAGCATTTAAGCCATTCACATTAAGACTGAGTACTGAGAGATATGATTTTAATGATGCCATGTTCCCAGTAAAGTCTTTGTATTGGCTGTGACTTTCTGTTCTGTATCACTCTTGGGGCCTTTTTACTTTTATACAACCCCCCATAATATCTCCTGTAGGGCTGGTTTTGTGGTTACGAAATTGGTTAGTGACTGGCAATTCTGAAATGTCTTTATTTCTCCATCAATTCTGAATGACAGCCTTGCTGGATAAAGGATCCTTGGCTGCATGTTTTTCTCTGAAAGAGCTTTAAATATGCTCCCCCAACCCTTTCTCTCATTCCAGGTCTGTGTAGACAGGTCTGACGTAATTCTGATGCCTTTGCCTTGGTACGTGAGAAATTTCTTTGCCCTGGCCGCTTTCAATACTGTATCCTTGGATCTAATATTTGCGAAATGCACTGTGATGTGACGTGGCGTAGGTTTGTCGTGGTTGAGCTTGGCAGGGGTCCTCTCTGCCTCTTGGACACGAATGTTTGTTTCCCTCGCTAGATTAGGGAAGTTTTCAGCTACAATTTGTTCAAATATCTCTTCTAGACCTCTGTTTTTCTCCACCCCCTCGGGGATGCCGATGATTCTAACATTGGATCGTTTCATTGAGTCAGTAATCTCCCGTAACCTACATTCGCGGGCTTGGATATTTTTAAGAGCAGCTTCTATTTTGGTTTTTTCTTCTATTAACCCATCCTCCAATTCACTAACCCGTTCCTCTGTTTCGGTGACCCTGGCCGTCAGAGCCTCTAGTTTTGCCTGCATTTGGCTCATAGAATTTTTAATTTCTGTCAGATTTGCTCTCATTTCTGTCCTTAGGGATTCTATATTCTCAGTAACCTTTTCGTTAATAGTTTTTTCAATTCTACTCATCATTTTGACCATCGTTACTCTGAATTCCATTTCTGATAATTTGGTTACATCCATATCCATTATTTCTGTGGCAGAGGCCACAGACTCACTGTCTTTTTTTTTGCTGGGGGGGGGGGCTTCTCCTTCTTGTCATTCTGATGAGGAGAGGTTGTGGGGTTGTCCAGAGCCCCAATTATTGACTGGGTCCCAGGCCGTGACCCTTGTTTTTTAGGGATCTTAGGGATGTGGGTTTCTTCTTTAAAGATTTTATTTATTTATTTATTTATTTATTTATTTATTTATTTATTTATTTATTTATTTATGTGGCAGCCAACCAGCGAGAGAGGGAACAGAAGCAGGGAGGGGAGTGGGAGAGGAAGAAGCAGGCTCCCAGCGGAGGAGCCCGATGAGGGACTCCTTTCCGGAACGCCTGGATCACGCCCTAAGCTGAAGACAGGCGCTCAATGACTGCGCCACCCAGGCGCCCGGGTTGTGGGTTTCTTGATTTTTCAGCCTGCCTTCTGGGGGAGGGGCCTGCCACGCCAATACTCAGGCAACCCTGTTTGGGTAGAGCCTCTGTGTCCCCTGCGAGGGGGGATGGGGATGGGCACTCTCTGAGCCAGTATTTCCAGGCTTTTGTTCTCTGGCGGCTTTCCCTGGCGGTTTGCTGTGCCTCTTCTGAGAGTCAGAGCAGCAGCGGCCAAATTTCAGCCTCTGTCACAGAACAGAGGGATTGCGGCCCGTTCTCTACTAATGTTCTGGCCACTTGAACTCTGTTACTGTTGGTGCTGCTCAACCCTGCAGCGTCCTGGGATGTGCGCCCCACACCCGGCGTCCCAGCCCTCACTTCCAGGGCCGGCGCGTCTCTGTCCTTTGTGTTTCTAATGCCGCCCGCTGCCAGCCGCCCCGCGCGCGCTCCGGAAGCTCCCGGTCTCAGTCTGGATCCAGTGAGCGCACCGGGATTCCGGGGTTCCGCGAGATGCCTGGTGGCACGCGCTCTCCGGCTCATGGTCTCAGTTCGCTCTCTCGCGGGTGCCGTCCGCGAGCCCCGCCCGCTCTCCCGTGCAGGTGGCTACCGCTTCCCGGAGCCCGAACACGGCGGCTCCCTCCCCCTTCCGTTTATCTTCCGATATCTGTGCGCGGTTTCATGGCTCCCCGCTTCGTACCTCAATACTCAGCACTGGAGATGTTCATTTGTAGAGATCCAGATGCATCTTCCTGCGTCTCAGGCTGGTTCCGTGGTTGTTTAGGCTGGTCTGGTACCTATCCAGCTCGACTCGGGGGACCGGCTGAAAACGGTGTCTCCTACTCCTCCGCCATCTTAACTCCTCCCCGAGGATTATCTTCTGTTTATCTTCTGATATCTGTGCGCAGATTCACGGATTCATGGCTCCCCGCCTCGTACCTCAATACTCAGCCCTGGAGATGTTCATTTGTAGAAATCCAGATGTATCTTCCTGCATCTCAGGCTGATTCCTTGGGTGTTCAGGCTGGTCTGGTACCTATCCAGCTCGACTCAGGGGACCAGCTGAAAAAGGGGACCCCTACTCCTCCGCCATCTTAACTCTGCCTTCTGAGGTATGCATCCTTAAATACCATACTGTAATTTTGTCTGGTTATGAACTTTATGAAAAGGAATCTAAAAGTATGCACTTTTGGTCTGGCTTCTTTTGCCAGAGAGTGTTTATTTTCATTGTTATTTAGTATAACATTGTATATACAATTTTTGATGGACTTTTGGTTTGTGTTTCATTTTTGGAATGCACATTGCTCACATGTGTGAGTACTTCTGTAGGGTATATCATGAAGAGTAAAACTGCTCAGTCATAGGTTATACATATTTTCAATTTGAATAAATAATGATAAACATTTTCCAGGACAGTAGAACAAATTTAATCTTTCACCAGGAGTCTATGAAACCCCATTTGTCCACACGTTACCAACATTTGATATTGTTACACTTTTAAATTTTAGCCTTTATGAAATAACAGAAAATATATATGTTGGTCTGTGTCCCCCCCCCCCCCCATTCCAGAGTTTAGACACAGAGCTCCTAAAAACTTGTACATAATTTCCTAAGTGATAGCAACACTAGTTCAATTTTTTGTTAATATTTGATCATTGGGTTATTTTCAAGTTTTGCTATTATGGATGATGCCACAATTATTTTTATAACATTTAAAGAAAATATTTCTTAAACAATCTAAATAAATGGAAACAAATGTCATATTCATGCATAAGGAGATTCCATATTGCAAACATGTCATTTTTCCCTGAGTTGATTCATAGATTCAATTCACTTCTCAAACAAAAAGCCTCAATAAGCTTGTTAATCATGTTGTATTTGAGTGAATTAGTTTTTGCATTCCAGTGAGATAGTTGATTCACTCAAAGATTCTCAATGATTATAATAGGTGAAAGTTGTTTGAGAAAGGATATTTATACAATGCCAAGGTATTAGGCCACAGATTATTTGCTAATTCCAAAGGGAAGTACACTTTTACAATGGAGAGGTCTGACAGTCACTCTCTTACCAGGGAACAAACTCAGCATCAATAATGGTGGGACAGTCAATCATGACATGACTCATGATGTGATGCAGTATGAAGTACCCAACAATAACTATGATGTGTTTGTGCCAACAGTTTTGAATATGAACTTAACTGCACTCTCAAGACTAATTTCCCACTTACAGGAAATACAAGATATAGAGGAAAAATTAAATAACACTCTCTACAAATTATCAGACAAATCCAGAATGTAGGACAGTTTATAGGACAACTAACCTGCTAGCTAAAAAAAGTCAATGTTATGGGAAAAAAAATGGTGAGGGGACTGTTCTAGAAGAGAAGAGACGTAGGAGACATAATAATCAAATATGATGTATGTGCCTTGATTGGATAATGGTACAAAAACCCACTAATTTTTAAAGACATTGTTGGGTAATTGTGGAAATTTAAATATGGGTGGAATATGAGATGATTATATAGAATTGCTAATTTTCTCAGGTGTGATAATGGCATTCTAGTTATGGAGGAGGGGATCATATTTTTAACAAATTAACACTGAAACTTTCAAGAGTGAAATGTCATAATGCTTATTATTTTCAAATGTATAGAAATGAAAACAATCTCTACAAATATATTAATATATAAGTAAAGCAGATTTGGCATATATTAAGAATTATTGAATCTAGGTGGTGATTATCCAGGTGGTCATTGCACTATTCTTCTGTATGTTTGAAATTTTCACAAAAATCACAGAAAAACACATCAAATTAGATTATGGAAATTTCAGTGGGACTTTTCATACAACTTAGCAAGTTGATTCTAAAATTTATATGGAAGAAAGGGCCAGAAAAAGCCTTTTTCTTGGAAAAGGGTGATAAATAGCCAAGACATCGTTGAAGTAGAAGGGGGCATTTATTTTAAGATATGGTAATTAGGACAGTTTGGTATTGGTGAGTGATAGATGAACAAGCCAAGAAGTTTAGGGATCCCAGGAAGAGTTGCTTACGTTGATGGAAATTTCATCTATGACAGAAATGGTGTTGCAGATCAACAGGCAAAGGATAAAGCATGCAGTAAATGGCTGAGACAATTAGCTATCCATATGGAAGAAAATGAAGTTGGATCCTCATATCACATCATACATAAAAATCAGTTCTAGATAGATTGTAGTTTAAATACAAAGGACAAACTTAGAGCAGAAGAGTATCTTAGAGAGTTACTTGTGAAAGACTTTCTTAAAAAAACATACCAAATCCTTAACAACAATAAAGCACTGAAATATATTAATTTTAGGAATCTCTGTACATAATCATAAAATTAAGAAACAAAACGTAAACTGGGAAAAGCTTATTTCCATGTATATAACAAAATTAAAGAATAACATGTGAAATGCAAACAAAACAAAACAAAACAAAACACCAAAAACCTTCTTAAAAGCAGTAAGAAAAAGTTAACCCAGCAGAAAAGCAGGCAAAAGATGTATTTGATAGAGAGGCTAAAAGAAGTTAAATGTTCAATTTTGAATGTCTCTGTTCTGAGCCCAGCATAGGGCGATAGTAGTAAACAAAAGAGATAAATAGTCTTGCCCTTGAGTGACTAATAGTTTAGTGGGTAACATTGGTAAAGAGAAATAAGAACTCAAGACTGAAAAAGAAACTGAGTCAATAGTGTGGTGGAAAGAGTGTAGTCTCTGTGGTCAAACTCCTGAATACAGTCCCAGCTCCTCCTCTGACTAACTCGGGCATCTTCTGAGCAATACTCCCAATTCTTCAAGCTTCCATTTCCTCTTCTGGGAATAACCTCATCCACCCAATACGGTTGTTGAGAAAGTTAAATGAGATGATGATACATGCAAAGCACTTAGCATGATGCCTGTTATATAATAATCACTCAATAAGTAGTAGATATTCTTAATCTTCTATTATTAGTAGTAATTCCACTGAATGGCTATAACTCAGTCAAATCCTGAAACAACCACTTCAGAACATTTTGCAACACCTTTGCACCACCAGTGCTGGCAAGTGAACTCCAGATCCTGTGGCTGCCCTGGCTGGTCCCGGAAACTCAACTGGTGCAAAGCAATTTCAGTCACTTAGGGAATAAAGCAAGCATCCAGTGATAGAGAAAGACATTGATGAGCTCACTGGTGAGAATTTTAAGAATGAGAAGAAAATCCAGAGAAAAGAGTGTCTCCAGGAACATCAACCCTTAAGGGATGAACAGAAGCGGTGAATCCCATAGAAGACATTGAAAAGCAGCAACAAAGGGTCAGACGGACAACTGATAGTGCAGTGATTTGGAGCTAAGGGAAGAAAGGGCTTCTGGGAGGGGGTGGTTGACGGTGCCTCATGCTGCTGAGAGATGCAGTAAGGACCTGAGTTCAGCAAGGAGGAGGCTGTTTGTGACCTTGCTGAAAACAGTTTTGCAGGGTCTGGACAAGGGGAGGAAGGGGGAACAGAAGCCAGGTTACCTTGGGCTGCGGAACTGGTGGGAGGTAAAGGAGGTAAGAGGCAATGAGTGTCTCTCAGTATCGTTGGTCAGGAGGGGACAGAGAGAACCAGAGGGACGTGGACTTAAGATACACAGGAGGTTTGTTTTATTTTGCTTAAAGATGGGAGAGATTTGAGGATATCTAAATGCAGACGTGAAAGAACCCGAACAAATGAAAAGTTTGAGAAGTGGGAGCAAGAGAAGATTCTGATGTAATAATAAGCTCCTGAGGAAGAGGAGCAAATGTGTATGGAGAGTCTACTGCCCAAGAGACACACTGAAAAATACAAGACAGTCCCTTCCACAAACTATGGAGTTAAGGCAAATTATTTTACCTCTCTTTCTCTTTCACTCTCTCCTCTTCGTCCAAAGTAGTAACGTCTTTTAGTTGGAAAAAAGAGAACTGAACTTAGTAAATATTTTCAACTTTAAGTAGATTTTATGCTATGAAACATAAAGTATTAAGAATGTTCTAAATGTTCTAAATCCTGAACACTTTCGCCTGGGACATGTTCTAAGAATTACATCTCCAATGGTAGCAAATCGTGAACAGAGTTAGGGAGAGGCACACAAGGGACCTCAAAGGTCTTTTTCTGACAGCGGTGATGGGCACAGAGATGTTAGTTGCATCATTTTTCTTTATACTTACTCTTTATGGTTTTCTTTCCGTATGTGCTTGATATTTAATAAGAACAGTTATGAAATCGCTTTATAATAGAGCAGAAGGTGTGTCCTGCTTTTAATGTTGCAGTTTTTAGGTTGGATAGTGGGCTCATAAGTATGTGTTTTATATGCATACACATACATCTACCCTTTTGTATGTATCAAATCTTACAAAACACAATCAATTTCGAAGTTAAAACCAGAGAGAGGCAGGTCCTCCATGAACTTGGTAAAGGTTATCAGTCTGGAAATCTTAATTAGGAAATTCCTGTTTCTGCGTGGGGATAGGTTTGGGGAGATCAGGAGGAATGAGTGGGAGGAGGAATTTGCTTCTGAGTCAGAGTTATGCAGTCTTTGCGTTGGCCTCTGTGCTCCACAGTTGGTTGCCATAGGTGAGGCCGTGTAAGCCTTGGGTCAAGTGCCTGGGGCCACTGGGTCTAGTTGACAGACTGGGTCAAGTCTGATGTAACGGATGTGCCCTTACTTGGTCTCTATTTCCCTGTTGTGCCCGTTCAACACCACGGCCCTTTTAGGCCCCAGGGCTGCTTTTTGGATCCTAGCTGCTGCTCAGAGGTCCCTGATCTTCCTTCCTGTGGGCCTTAGAGTCCAGTCTGCTTCCTTGTCTTATACAGAACCACCTCCTCTAGTCCTTGATGTTCCCTGCACTGAAGGCTGGCTATGAAATGGGATGGGTTTCTTCAACTTCTTCCAAGGTAACTGCCAAGTTCCCTTTTCTTTTCAGCTTTTTCATTTCTAATCACTACAAACACGCAGGAGAGAACCCAAATTCCAAAAGTGGGGAAACAGTGGATCTTGAAATCCTTCAGCCTTCTTCTGGAGCTGGCTCCTGGTCTGCTGCCCCTGACTTCTGTCTGAAATGCTCTGCTTTCTATCTTAAGTTGAGATGTGGATAGGTAGGGTTGATCTCCCAGTTCCCAGTGCTCCGTGGAGGCCCAGATGGATCGCTGCTATACAAATGGCATGCTCACATCTCTTGCCTGAACGTAATCAACTGAAGGGTGCTACCGTTGCCCTGTAGGCCCCCCACCGCTGCTGCAGCTCATGTTTCCTACAGGCTCCTCCTTGTCAGTGGTGGGTTTCCTAAGGCTGGCCCGTTCAGGTGAGATGTAGCTCTCTGCTGCTGGTGACTCTGGGACAAGGATTCCCCACTGACTTCTCTGCAGTCTGAAGCTCTTCCGAGCTAGCCTTCCTCTCTTGCCTTTCTATCTCCCTAAGTGACAGACCTACATTCTCACCTTCTCATGCTCCCTCCTTCCGTATCGCTCTTCCATTTCTAATCCCATCTTGCTGTTTGCTTCTTGGTGAACCTTGATTAATCAAGTAATTAATTAACACAACCCCTCTTTGGTAGTACAGAGGCCCGTGGGGCAACACAAATAGGATCAAGACGTCCCTTCTGATATTCAGGTTTCTGAGATGCTTCAGTGTGGGGCACACACCCCCATGACTTAGATGGAGATGTGCTATCCTGGGGGCTTTGTTATGCCTCCCTGTGTATCTGGAACTGAGAGCTGTCCCTTCTCAGAGACCTGGAGACTGGAGGCTGTTGCTGGAGGAGGAGCCAGCAGCAGGAGTGGCAAGAAGCCTGGGCAGGTCTAGCTCCATCTCTAGCGGGGGAGGGGGACAGGGAAGGGAGATTTGCCCAGAGCGAAGCTGGGCATCCATGTGGACAGGCAGAGGAGTACAGCAACCAGGCAGTATGCGGGTGTCTGGGCAGGTGGAAGATGGCTGAGGTGAGGGGTGTGACAAACCTGCACCCTCACTGTCAGGGACGAGCCTAAGACTTGAATCCCCAAAGACAGAAAGAGAGTGGACCCCTGGTCCCAGGGGAACTGGACTCTATCTGGGAGAAATTGGACACACGTGAGAGCAGGTACAGGCCAGGTTGGCTCAGGGTGCATCACTGGCCTTGCAGCATTAAGGCAGGGCTCCTTGGCAGTTCTCCTGACTAGGAGAAGAACTGGAGTCAGAGGCTAGGGTGAATGAGAATGGGGTTAAGTGGAGAGAGGGGAAGAGGTGCCCCGAAGCAGAGGGGTCGCTACAGGAGTGCACTGGGAGTGTGGCTGCTGGTGATGTAGCAGGCTGAGCTGTGAGCCATGTGGGAGGCTGAGGCAGGACCCTGTGCTGTAGTCACGGGTGGCTCACTGGGGTCACTGGGCAGGCTTCATGGGGGTATGTGCTACTCTGTGACAGTCATCAGCTTGAGGGCTGGGTTTTGATGGGCACAACAGGCATGTGAACATTTTCCAAAGTGCAACGACTGTACTGGGAGCTGAAGAAGCTTCAAGGGCCCTTGACAGATGTGGAAAGTCCCTGACAATGGTACTAATGGAAAATGAGGACACTGATGAACGGATTGCTTTCTTAAGCTGTTAATTCCAAACTCCTTTTCAAATCCGTCTTCAACCCAAACTGCTGCAAATGGGAAAACCCATGTGCTAAGCCTCCTCCTGAACTCAGGCTTCACAAAGCTCCACACAGCCAAACATCTCTAGATGGGGAGGAAGGAGTAGCCACATCCTTTGTAATGTAGATGCTGCAGTGGCGGTCCCCAAATATACAGAGCTGGCTGAGAAGCAGAACTGAGGTGGGAACTGGACAAATTCCAGACAGCACATGGACGCTAGTGGCAGGCAGTGGGGTGGGGGGTTATCCCAAGGAGGCAGATCTGGGAAACAGCACTCTCTATGGTTCCTCCTGAAATCACAAGTCGTATTTCTGCCTTCTCTGGACCAGCTGAAGCTGCTGGCTTCAGGGCATACGGGGAGGGGGGACATGGAGGGTGTCGATGCTAGTTAAGTATTTGGATTCCCAGGTCTCTCTCCAGACATGCTGCTTTCTAATCTCTAGATGATGACCCTAGAATCTTTTTAACGGTCCTGTTTAGGAAACAGACACAGAGGAAAGTGCATCCTAAACCTGGGGAGTTGGCCTGTTAACCTACTCTTCCGTTGGCCCTCCGCTGCGAACGTGTGCTTTGATTTGTGCCTGGTGATTTCCACCCCCAGTATGATTGCAGACTCTGTAGTAACACGTGGGCACCTTACTGTGATAGAAATATAGAATGTCGTAACTCAAAGGACCCTTTCAAAAGTCAGGGAAGGGGACTAGTACCAACTAATTTCTAGAGAGTGTGCCAGACATTATTACACACATTGTCTTGTTTATTTTGGATAGCCACCTCAGGTAGGTAACATTATTTACTTTTACACAGGAGGAAAACGAGGCTCACACAGGTTAAGTAACTCACCCCAATATTAGCTTTGCTAAGACTTATTTGAACACTCTTTGGTTGACATTGAAGCCCTTAACCTTTCTTTGAGAAAAGAAAGTTCACATTGCTTTTGAGATCAGCAAGACACTTCATCTTGGGGAGAAGGAAACAAAAGCGCAGAGATGTGAAGTGACTTCCTGAAAGTCACATGGGGAATTATAGTAGATCCAAGGTGGGTCCCAGGACTCCAGGTTCTGTTCTGGGGCTCTTTCTGTGAAGTCATGCAGGTGCCTGTGAGAGGAAACCAGGATCCTGTGAGCCCCGAGGTCTCTTGCATCGAGTTCTTCCTGGTGGAAATGCCTTCCATGCAGGTTTGCACTCTGGACCATGCTCTGCCTTTCTCGGCCAGCTTCACCGATCAAACTCAAGCACATGTCTCTCTGCCAACATCTCAGAGCTTTATAGCATCTGTCTCTCATTTGCTATTTCCCGCACGTGAGAATAAGAATAAGAAAAGTACGGTTGACCCTTGAACAACACAGGTTGAACTACAAGGGTCCACTTATATGTGGATTTTTTTTTTTTTGGATAAGTACTGTACTGTAAATGTATTTTCCTTATGATTTTCTTCATAATACTTTCTTTTCTCTAGCTTACTTTATTGTGAATATGTAATACGTATAACAAACAAAATAGGTGTTAATTGACTTAATGTTCTTGGCAAGGCTTCGGGTCAGCAGTAGGCTTTTAGTAATTAAGTTTTTGAAGAGTCAAAAGTCATATGCGGGTTTTTGACTGTACGGGGGTCAGTGCCTTTAACCCCTGAGATGTTTGAGGATCAACTGTACATCACAGCAAATGTTTCTAAGAGTCAGCTCTTTTAGGTGAGGTTTTTACAAAAGTTTCTCTTGAAATAGAAGTTAGACTTTTTGTTTTAATGGTTGCCTATGAAAACTTGCCTTGTTCTCATTAATGAAGTAAAGGAGGAAGATTGCCAGGCGGGGGCAAAGAATGCGGAGAGGTAAATGACTCAGTGGGCAGCAGGCTGTGTTCTTTGACTTGGTGAACTTCCTCGAGGACACGGTTTGTGCCCAGCGGCCTCAGGACACCGCGGGGAGTGTGGACCTGCACATTCTTCCTCCTCCTCCTCACCCCATTCCAGAACCTCACAGTGTTCTGAGAATATGCCCCGAGCTTTCTTCTTTCCACACCTTCTCTCATGAAGTCCCCTCTGCCAGGCATGCCCTTCCTGCTTTTCTCTCAATGCCTATTCCTGCTCTAAAACCAAGTTGAAGTTCTGCCTCCTTCATGAACATTTTTTAATCCCTCACATGGAGATAACTGCACTCCCATGTCAGACTTCCCAGCACTTGGCGTCTCTTACCCTGTTCCACTAAATGTTCCGCTGTTTTGTGCTGACTTCTGTTTCTGTCTTAGCTGGAGGATCAGATGCTCCTCAAGGGCAGGCAATCCTGTGTTTCTCATCTTATCTTCCTGCACTGCCTAACACAGTACTTTCTAGGGCAACATCAGTGATTAAGGGACACCGCACCGAAGCTCACAACTGGATCTTTGACATGGTGCCCAGCAGTGGAAACACTGGGATAGCCTTCCAACACCTACTTTCTGAGTGCCTTCTCTCTGAAGTTAGTTACTCTCTCACAGTCCTCAACTTCTTCCCATCTCTCTGCAGCTCTGCCTGTGGGGAGAACACTTTTATCCAGTGGTCATTTTAGAGCATAGGGTGGAGTACAGGGTCATAAAGGAATCCTGTTTCTTTCTTGACAAGATCCATTTGGAATCCTGGAAGAGTAACTCCTGTTCTCTGTTGACTGAAGGACAAACGGAGTCACTTATGTCAAGGGACTTGGTTTTCACTGGGGTTGGAGGCTAATTGTGTACTTCTGTGCCTGAAGCTGTGGAACTGACCAACTTGAAGAGGAAGCAAAGACAATAGAACAAATAGGGTCTCTGGGAGGAGGGCTGAAGCTCCCACAGCTTTCCTCCCCTGAGGAGCCAGAAGTCCTAACAGAGTCCTCAGAGAGATGGTTGCAATGGTCAGTGAAGAAACCGAACGTGAAGAGAAATCTGAGGGCAGACAAAGATGAAGAAGCTGACAGCAGAAGGGGTTTTCAGAGAAGAGGTAGTTCAGGCCAACTGAAGCCTGCTGCTGCATGGCCAGCGATTTGCTAATTCTTAGAGTGGAGAGTGGTGCCACCACTGAGCTTCATTCTAGTGGCTTCAGAGAGTCACAGCGACTCAGGCAGAAAAGGCTTGACTTCCTCTGAGGCTGAGAGGACTAAGAGAACATTCACAGCTTTGTCCTGGAGGGGAATCTGGAAAAGGAAAATACCAACAAGGTTTTTGCCCTTGTTAAAAATGCCCCAAGTGAAGTCACTAATGTTACATCAGTAAACAAAGACTTAATACCTAACCTAATTGCAGTTTCAACCCTCACCGTCACCCCCCTGGGAGTATAAACGTTAACCAGTCAAACCGTTTCCTTGTCAAAGTTTCCTTGTCAATACTGGGAGGTAATCCACTGAAGGGCTCATTCCCTTCCCCCTAGGAGGGCGACCTGGCCCAAAATAATGCATTCTTGCTAACAATCCCTGCCCCCCCCCCCACTTCAAAAACCTTTCTTTTGCTGCAACTTCACAGAGTTCCTTTCTGTTTGCTAGATAGGATGCTGCCAGGTTCATGAATCCTTTACGAAAGCCAATTAATCTTCAAATTTACTTGACTGAATTTTGTTTTTTAACACCCTAAACTCTGAATTTCCTAATTTCAAAGTAGTTTCTATACCCAGTAATGTCCTAACAAAACCGTAGGGTCACGTGTGGACTGAACAGTTCATTGCTAGAAAGGGCACAGTGAAGAGAACCAAGGGAAAGACGAGCCTGCAGTTTTGACTGATGCAGACAGACCCAAACAGTAGACGAAGTGACTGTAGAGTCTTCTGCATCTGTCCCTGGGCAGGCAGCGTCACTGCTGGATCCAGCGTGTGCCCAAATGACATGGGTCCACCTAACGTCGGCCTCATGCACAATCTTTCTTGAGGATTGCCCAGATTTGGAAGATTTGATCTGTACATCTAGTTGTACTGTAGCCCACCCCTGTCCTGTGTCCCACCTCTGTCCCTTAGCATCACCTGAAATTGTCAACCTAGTTTTGAAGATCAGGATGGAGGTCTCTATTAGAGATTTCTTCATGGTCAGATAGAAAAAATGCTTTTCAAGTGATTGGCCTCGCTTGTGTATCTTTCCCTAGCAGTGTCTGACGGAGCCCAGTACTTGTCTCAGACCTCAGGGTGCTGTGAGGGCCCCCTCAGCTCAGGTTAGTCCTTTCACAGGCTTCTGGGAAAAGGGAAGAGGGAAGTGGTTGTGTATAGGATTGATATTCTTTCTTTTTTTTCTCCCACAATACCATTGATTATATTCCCTATGCTATACCTTTCATCTATGATTTATTCATTCCATAACTGGAAGCCTGTACCTCCCATTCCCCTTCACCCAATTTGCCCATTCCCCAACCCCCTCCCCTCTGGCAACCACCAGCTTATTCTCTGTATTTATTGGTCTGTTTCTGTTTGTTTGTTTGTTTTGTTTTTTAGAGTCCATATGTAAGTAAAATCATATGGTATTTGTCTTTCTCTCCCTGACTTATTTCACTTATCAGAATATCATCTAGGTCCATCGGTGTTTTCACAAGGGGCAAGATCTCATTCCTTTTTTATGGTTGAGTAATATTTTATATCTATATTTTATAAATATTATTAATTATGTAAATATATCTATATTATAAATTATAAATAGTATAAATATAAGTATATTTATAAAATATATATGTATATCTCCGATATCTTCTGTATCCATTCATCTATTGATGGACACTGAGGTTGCTTCCATATCTTGGCTATTGTAAATAATGTTGCAATAAACATAGGGACATTAATAGGTTATATTTTTAATTTTTTGAGGAAATTCCATACTGTTTTTCACATTGGCTGTACCAGTTTACACTCCTACTAACCATGTAGGAGGATTCTGTATTCTCCACATCCTCACCAACACTTGTTTTTTCTTATTGTTTTGGTTTTAGCCATTCTCACAGGTGTAAGGTGATAACGTGTGGTTTTGATTTGCGTCTCCCTGATGATGAGTGATACTGAGCATCTTTTCATGGGTCTGTTGGCCATCTGTTTGTCTTCTTTGGAAAAATCTCTTTTCAGGTCCTCTGCCCATTTTTTAATGGATTATTTGTTTTTGGTGTTGAGTTGTATAGGTTCATTATATTTTGCATATTAACCACTTCTCAGATATATCATTTGCGAATATGTTTTCCCATTCAGTAGGCTGACTTTTTGTTTTGTTGATGGTTTCCTTCACGGTACAAAAGCTTTTTATTTTGGTGTAGTACCAATGATTTGTTTTTGTTTTTATTTCCCTTGCTTGAGGAGACATATGTAGAAAAACGTTGCTAATGCTGATGTCCAAGAGATTACTGCATATGTTTTCTTTAAGGAGTTTTATAGCTTCAGATCTAACATTTAGGTCTTTCTTCCATTTTGAATTTATTTTTGTGTACGGTTTAAGAAAGTGGTCCAGTTTCATTCTTTTGCATGTGGCTGTCCAGTTTTCCCACGACCATTTATTGAAGAGTCTGTCCTTTCCCCATTATGTGTCCTTGTCTCCTTTGTCGTAGATGAACTCACCATATAATTTTGGATTTACTTCTGGGCTCTCTATCCTGTTCCATTGATCTATGTGTCTATTGTTACCACTTCTTATATATTTAGAAGAATTTACCAGTGAAGCTTTCTTGTTCCCAGAGATTTCTTTATGGGAGGTTTAGAATTAATGGTTCAATTTCTTTAATAGATCTTCTTCTTCTTCTTCTTCTTTTTTTTTATGCGACAGAGAGACAGCCAGTGAGAGAGGGAACACAGCAGGGGAGTGGGAGAGGAAGAAGCAGGCTCCCAGTGGAGGAGCCCAATGTGGGACTCAATCCCGGAACACCGGGATCACGCCCTGAGCCGAAGGCAGACGCTTAACGACTGCGCTACCTAGGCGCCCCTGGATTTTGTTTTTCTTCTTATTGCAATTCGGTAAGTTTTGCTTTTCTGGGAATTATTCATGCCATCTAGAAATTTAAGTTTATTGATATAAGCTCATCTGTAATGTCCTTTTATGATTATTTTGATATTTGTAACAACTCCAGAGGTATCTCCTTTTATATTCATGAATTTGGTAATATGTACGTTCTAATTTTTTTAATAAGTTGTCACTAGAAGTCTATCAATTTTACAAAATTTTTTTAAAAATTAATTTTTGGCTTTGTTGTTTTCCTTTGTAAGATTGTTTTCTATTTCATTAATGTCTACTCTTAAATTTTTTCTTAATCTTTTGGGTTTAATTTGCTCTATTTTTCTAATCTATTGATTTCTGATACTTTAATAATTGATTTTCAGTTTTTCTTGTTTAATATATACATTTAATGTTGAGTCTTCTTTAAGTATTGTTTTAGCTGTGTTTGCAAGTTTTGATGTCATGTTTTTATTTGTTCATTCTTTCCTCAAAATACTTTTTCAAAAATTTTTAAACATTTTTATTTATTTGAGAGAGAGAATGAGCTCACAGGCAGGGGGAGATGCAGAGGGAGAGGGAGAAGCAGGCTTCCCGCTGAGCAGGAAGCCTGACATGGGGCTTGATCCCAGGTTCCTGACCTGAGCAGAATGCAGTCACTTAACCTACTGAGCCACCCAGGCACCCCTCCTCAAAATACTTTCTAATTTTATTTGGAATTTCTGCTTTGACCCATGGGTTATTAGAAACTTTACTACTTAATTTCCAAGCAGTTGGAGATTATCTAGTTATTATTTTCATGTTGATTTGTAGTTTAATTTCACTATGGTTAGTGTGCTGAGTAATTTCTGTCCTTTCAAATTTGTTGAGGCTTGATGTTATGGGTTCAACTGTGCCTCCTGAAAGATGTTGAAGTCCCCATCCTCAGCACCTGTGAGTGTGACCTTATGTGGAAATAGAGTCTTTGCAGATTACCAAATTAAGATGAGGTCTGTGGGTGACTCTAATCCAGTATGACTGTGTCCTTATAAAAAGGGGAAATTTAGACACAGAGACCAAAACATGCCAGGAGAACACCACGTAGAGAGGAAGGCAGAGATCAGGGTGATGCGTCTACAAGTCAAAGAACACCAAAGATTACCAGCAACCCCCAGAAATGAGGAGAGAGGCATGGAACAAAGTCTTCCTCACAGACCACAGAAGGAATCACTCCTGCTGATACCTTAATCTCAGATTCCTAGCCTCCATTACTGTGAGATGATACATTTCTGCTGTTTAAGCCAGCCAGTTGGTGGTACTTTGTTATGGCAGCTCTAGGAAGCTAATGCACTTGCTTCACGATTCAGCAAAGTTCAGTTTTGCCAAATGTCCCATGTATACCTGAAAAGACTGTGTTTTGTGCCATTGTTGGGTACAGTATTTATATATGTATATTAATGAGGTTAAATTTGTTAATTGTGTTCTACAGGTCTTCTATAGCCTTACTGATTTCCTGGATACTTGTGCTGTCAGCTCTCAGGAAAGGTATGTTAAAAACTCTCTTTATGATTTTGGATCTGCCTGCTTCTGTTTTTAAGTCTTTAAATTTTTGCTTCATGCTATGTTCTTGGATACATATATATTTAAGATTGTCATATCTTCTTGGTAAATTGATCTATCATTGTGAAATTAATCCTTTTTTTCTCCAGAAATATATTTTTGTCCTCCAGCATTTGTCTGATATTACTATAGTTACACTAACATTTTTGGGGTGAGTGTTTGCATGGTATAGCTTTTTCTAACATTTCACTTGCAGTCTTTCTGTGACCCTATACTGAAGATGTATCTCTTATAAGTAGCATCTAGCTTTAGAAAAATCCAATTTGATCTTTTTTTATTTTTTTTTTTATTTTTTTTATTTTTTTTAATGATTTTTTATTATATTATGTTAGTCACCATACAGTACATCCCCGGTTTCCGATGTAAGGCTCGATGATTCATTAGTTGTGTATAACACCCAGTGCACCATGCAATACGTGCCCTCCTTACTACCCATCACCGGTCTATCCCATTCCCCCACCCCCCTCCCCTCTGAAGTCCTCAGTTTGTTTCTCATAGTCCATAGTCTCTCATGTTTCATTCCCCCTTCTGATTACCCCCCCTTTCTTTATCCCTTTCTTCCCCTACCGATCATCCTAGTTCTTATGTTCCATAGATGAGAGAAATCATATGATAGTTGTCTTTCTCTGCTTGACTTATTTCACTTAGCATTATCTCCTCCAGTGCCGTCCATGTTGTAGCAAATGTTGAGAACTCGTTCTTTCTGATAGCTGAGTAATATTCCATTGTATATATGGACCACAACTTCTTAATCCAGTCATCTGTTGAAGGGCATCTCGGCTCCTTCCACGATTTAGCTATTGTGGACATTGCTGCTATGAACATTGGGGTGCATATGGCCCTTCTCTTCACTACGTCTGTATCTTTGGGGTAAATACCCAGTAGTGCAATGGCTGGATCATAGGGTAGCTCAATTTTTAACTTTTTAAGGGACCTCCACACTGTTTTCCAGAGTGGCTGTACCAACCTGCATTCCCACCAACAATGTAGGAGGGATCCCCTTTCTCCACATCCTCTCCAACAATTGTTGTTTCTTGCCTTGTCTATTTTTGCCATTCTAACTGGCGTAAGGTGGTATCTCAGTGTGGTTTTGATTTGAATTTCCCTGATGGCTAATGATTTTGAACATTTTTTCATGTGTCTGTTAGCTATTTGTATGTCTTCATTGGAAAAGTGTCTGTTCATATCTTCTGCCCATTTTTTGATTTGTTTATTTGTTTCTCGTGTATTGAGTTTGAGAAGTTCTTTGTAGATCTTGGATACCAGTCCTTTATCTGTAGTGTCATTTGCAAATATATTCTCCCATTCCGTGGGCTGCCTCTTAGTTTTTCTGACTGTTTCCTTGGCTGTGCAGAAACTTTTAATCTTGATGAAGTCCCATAAATTCATTTTATCTTTTGTTTCTCTTGCCTTTGGGGATGTGTCATGAAAAAGGTTGCTTTGGCCGATGTCGTAGAGGTTGTTGCCTATGTTCTCCTCTAGAATTTTGATGGATTCCTGTCTCACATCGAGGTCTTTCATCCATTTGGAGTTTATTTTTGTGTATGGTGTGAGATAGTGGTCAAGTTTCATTCTCTTGCATGTAGCTGTCCAATTTTCCCAGCACCATTTATTGAAGAGACTGTCTTTTTCCCACCGGATGTTTTTTCCTGCTTTATCAAATATTAGTTGCCCAAAGAGCCGAGGGTCCATTTCTGGGCTCTCTATTCTGTTCCATTGGTCTATGTGTCTGTTTTTGTGCCAGTACCATGCTGTCTTTGTGATCACAGCTTTGTAGTACAGCTCGAAATCCGGCATTGTGATGCCCCCAGCTTTGTTTTTCCTTTTCAACAGTTCCTTGGAGATTCGGGGCCTTTTCTGTTTCCATACAAATTTAAGGACTGTTTGTTCCAGTTCTTTGAAAAATGTCCTTGGTATTTTGATCGGGATAGCATTGAAAGTGTAGATTGCTCTGGGTAGCATGGACATTTTAACTATGTTAATTCTTCCGATCCATGAGCATGGAATATCTTTCCATCTTTTTATGTTTTCCTCAATGTCTTTTAAGAGTGATTTATAGTTTCTAGAATATAGGTCCTTTACGTCTCTGGTTAAGTTAATTCCAAGGTAACGTATGGTTTTTGGTGCTATTGTAAATGGGATGGATTCCCTAATTTCTCTTTCTTCGGTCTCGTTATTCGTGTATAGAAATGCAACTGATTTCTGAGCATTTATTTTGTATCCTGCCACGTTACTGAATTGCTCTATAACTTCTAATAGTTTGGGAGTGGCTTCTTTTGGGTTTTCCATATAGAGTATCATGTCATCTGCAAAGAGAGACATTTTGACTTCTTCTTTGCCAATTTGAATACCTTTGATCCCTTTTTGTCGTCTGATTGCTGTTGCAAGGACTTCTAGTACTATGTTGAATAATAGTGGCGAGAGTGGGCATCCTTGTCGAGTTCCTGATCTTAAGGGAAAGGCTTCCAGCTTTTCCCCATTGAGAATAATATTTGCAGTAGGCTTTTCATAGATGGCTTTTATGAGATTGAGTAATGTACCTTCTATTCCTACACTCTGAAGGGTTTTAATCAGGAAAGGATGCTGTATTTTGTCAAATGCTTTTTCGGCATCGATTGAGAGGATCATATGGTTCCTGAGTCTTTTCTTGTTGATATGATGTATCACGCTGATTGATTTGCGAATATTGAACCACGCTTGCATCCCAGGTATGAATCCCACTTGATCGTGATGGATAATCCTTTTAATGTACTGTTGGATTCTATTAGCAAGTATCTTGTTGAGGATTTTGGCGTCCATATTCATTAGGGAAATCGGTCTGTAATTCTCCTTTTTGATGGGGTCTTTGCCTGGTTTGGGGATCAAGGTAATATTGGCCTCATAGAATGAGTTTGGTAGCTTTCCTTCTGTTTCTATTTTTTGAAATAGCTTTAGGAGAATAGGTATTATTTCTTCTTTGAATGTTTGGTAGAATTCCCCAGGAAAACCGTCCGGGCCTGGAGTTTTGTTATTTGGAAGGTTGTTTATCACTGACTCAATTTCTTCATAATTAATTGGCCTGTTTAAGGAATCAATTTCTTCCGGTTTCAATCTTGGTAGTTTATAGGTTTCCAGGAAGGATTCCATCTCTTCCAGATTGCTTAGTTTATTGGCATATAGCTGTTGATAAAAATTTCTAATAATCCTTCCAATTTCAATGGTGTTCGTCGTGACCTCTCCTTTTTCATTCATAATTTTAATAATCTGGGTCCTTTCTCTTTTCTTTTGGATAAGTCTTGCCAGTGGTCTGTCAATTTTATTGATTCTCTCCAAGAACCAGCTTCTAGTCCTGTTGATCTGCTCTACTGTACTTCTGGTTTCTGCTTGATTGATTTCAGCTCTAATTTTGGTCAACTGCTTCCTCGTGCGTGGATTAGGCCTGTCCCTCTGTTGCTGTTCCAGCTTCTTGAGGTGAGAATATAAAAACTGCATTTTAGATTTTTCTATTCTTTTGAGTGAGGCTTGGATGGCTATGTATTTCCCCCTTAGGACTGCCTTTGCAGTATCCCATAGGTTTTGGACTGTTGTATTTTCATTCTCATTGGTCTCCATAAATTGTTTTATTTGATTTTTGATTTCCTGGTTTATCGAGTCATTCCTGAGCAGGATGGTTCTTAGTCTCCAAGTGTTTGAGTTTCTTCCAAATTTTTCCTTGTGGTTGAGTTCCAATTTCAGAGCGTTGTGGTCTGAGAATATGCAGGGGATAATTTCAATCTTTTGGTATCGGCTGAGACCTGTTTTGTGTCCCAGAACATGGTCTATTCTTGAGAATGTTCCATGGGCATTAGAATAGAATGAGTATTCTTTGGTTCTGGGGTGTAGTGTTCTATATATATCTATGAGGTCCAACTTGTCGAGTATGGCATTCAAAGCCTTTGATTCTTTGCTTAGTTTTTGCCAGGGTGTTCTGTCTATTTCTGATAGTGGAGTGTTGAGGTCCCCTACTATTAATGTATTTTTATTTATATGTCTCTTTATTCTGGTTAAGAGTTGGCTTGTGTATCTTGCTGCTCCCCTGTTGGGGGCATATATATTTATAATTGTCATATCCACTTGTTGAATACTTCCCTTAAGAATAATATAGTGCCCTTCTGCATCTCTAACTATAGTCTGTAGTTTAAAATCCAATTTATCTGATATGAGAATTGCTACCCCAGCTTTCTTTTGAGGTCCATTTGCGTGAAAGATGGTACTCCATCCCCTTACTCTCAGTCTGAATGCATCTTTGGGTTTGAAATGAGTCTCTTGAAGACAGCAAATGGATGGGTCATTTCTTTTTATCCAATCTGCAACCCTGTGGCGCTTTATGGGATGGTTCAAACCATTTACATTAAGACTGATTACTGAGAGATATGATTTTAATGTTGCCATGTTGCCAGTAAAGTCTTTGTTTGTATTGGCTGTGACTTTCTGTTCTGTATCACTCTTGGGGCCTTTTTACTTTTATAGAACCCCCCGTAATATCTCCTGTAGGGCTGGTTTCGTGGTTACAAAATTGGTTAGTGACTGGCGATTCTGAAATGTCTTTATTTCTCCATCAATTCTGAATGAGAGCCTTGCTGGATAAAGGATCCTTGGCTGCATGTTTTTCTCTGAAAGAGCTTTAAATATGCTCCCCCAACCCTTTCTCTCATTCCAGGTCTGTGTAGACAGGTCTGACGTAATTCTGATGCTTTTGCCTTGGTACGTGAGAAATTTCTTTGCCCTGGCCGCTTTCAATACTGTATCCTTGCATCTAATATTTGCAAATTGCACTATGACGTGACGTGGCGTAGGTTTGTCATGGTTGAGCTTGGGAGGGGTCCTCTCTGCCTCTTGGACACGAATGTTTGTTTCCCTTGCTAGATTAGGGAAGTTTTCAGCTACAATTTGTTCAAATATCTCTTCTAGACCTCTGTTTTTCTCCACCCCCTCGGGGATGCCGATGATTCTAACATTGGATCGTTTCATGGAGTCAGTAATCTCCCGTAACCTACATTCGTGGGCGTGGATTTTTTTAAGACCATCTTCTATTTTCATTTTTTCCTCTATTAACCCATCCTCCAATTCACTAACCCGTTCCTCTGCTTCTGCGACCCTGGCCGTCAGAGCCTCTAGTTTTGCCTGCATTTGGCTCATAGAATTTTTAATTTCTGTCAGATTCGCTCTCATTTCTGTCCTTAGGGATTCTATATTCTCAGTAACCTTTTCGTTAATAGTTTTTTCAATTCTACTCATCATTTTGACCATCGTTACTCTGAATTCCATTTCTGATAATTTGGTTACATCCATATCCATTATTTCTGTGGCAGAGGCCACAGAATCACTGTCTTTTCTTTGCTGGGGGGGGCTTCTCCTTCTTGTCATTCTGATGAAGAGAGGTTGCGGGGTTTCCAGAGCCCAAATTATTGACTGGGTCCCAGGCCGTGCCCCTTGTTTTATAGGGATCTTAGGGATGTGGGCTTCTTCTTTAAAGATTTTATTTATTTATTTATGTGGCAGCCAACCAGCGAGAGAGGGAACAGAAGCAGAGGAGTGGGAGAGGAAGAAGCAGGCTCCCAGCGGAGGAGCCCGATGAGGGACTCCTTTCCGGAACGCCGGGATGACGCCCTAAGCCGAAGGCAGGCGCTCAATGACTGCGCCACCCAGGTGCCTGGGTTGTGGGCTTCTTGATTTTTCAGCCTGCCTTCTGTGTTCTGGGGGAGGGGCCTGCCGCGCCGATACTCAGGCAACCCTGTTTGGGTAGAGTCTCGGCGTCCCCTGCGAGGGGGGATGGGGATGGGCACTCCCTGAGCTGGTATTTCCAGGCTTTTGTTCTCTGGCGGCTTTCCCTGGCGGTCTCTTGTGCCTCTTCTGAGAGTCAGAGCAGCAGCGGCCAAATTTCAGCCTCTGTCACAGAACAGAGGGATTGCGGCCTGTTCTCTACTAATGTTCTGGCCACTTTAACTCTGTTTCTGTTGGTGCTGCTCAACCCTGCAGCGTCCCGGGATGTGCGCCCCACACCCGGCGTCCCAGCCCTCACTTCCAGGGCCGGCGCGTCTCTGTCCTTTGTGTTTCTAATGCCGCCAGCCGCCAGCCGCCCCGCGCGCGCTCCCGGATCTCCCGGTCTCAGTCTGGATCCAGTGAGCGCACCAGGATTCCGGGGTTCCGCGAGATGCCTGGTGGCGCGCGCACCCGGCTCACGGTCTCAGTCTGCTGTTTTGCGGGTGCCGACCGTGAGCCCCGCCCGCTCTCCCGTGCAAGTGGCTACCGCTTCCCGGTGCCCGAACGCGGCGGCTCCCTCCCCCTTCCGTTTATCTTCCGATATATGTGCGCGGTTTCATGGCTCCCCGCTTCGTACCTCAATACTCAGCGCTGGAGATGTTCATTTGTAGAGATCCAGATGCGTCTTCCTGCGTCTCAGGCTGGTTCCGTGGTTGTTTAGGCTGGTCTGGTACCTATCCAGCTTGACTCAGAGGACCGGCTGAAAACGGTGTCTCCTACTCCTCCGCCATCTTAACTCCTCTCCCCATCTGATCTTTTTTTAAACTAGAGATTTAGCCAACTTATAAGTAGTGGAATTATGGATGTATTTGAGTCATCTACCACCTTACTATTTATTTTCTATTTAACCTACCTGTTTTCTGTTTTTCTTTCTTTCCTTTCTTGTCTTCTTTGGGATTAATCAAATAACTTTTTATTATCTTACTCCTATCTTCTGTATTAGTTTGTTACTTATGTATTCTTTTAAATTCTTTTACTGGTTATCATAGAGATTACAGCACACAGCCCTAACTTATTACACTTTAGTATAAATAATTTTACCGTACTCTTGACAAAAATAGAGCCTTAGAACAATCAAACTATATATAAACCCTTTCTGTTTTTGCATTGTTGTTGTCATGTACTTTATTTCTTTCTATATTTTAAACCTCAAAAATTTAAATCTTAGTTGGTAAGGAAATGTTAGCTTCATGACACTTGATATACACCTCTCCCCAGCTTTACCTAGACTGGCATTGGCAAACTCAATGGTAAGTTGGTACTTTTGAGTTCACATCTGAAAACTTATCCTATCCACATACATTTTATAGACTCTAACTGTCCACTTTAGCTCCAGAAATTCTAATTTGAGAATTAAAATTTAGGAAACGATTTCTAAATATCCTTGGTTTGGTGTACCTTCATTGTCCTGAAAACTGGAATAAGGATTTTAAAATAAAGTGATTTTCAGAGTCAGTGGTTGCTGGGACAGAAATCCAATGTAAGCAGTGCAATGCTTTGAGTGCTTCTTTGGTCACCAAAAGTGTTAGGGATTGGTGGACCTGGGCCCCCATTTTGTTCTTGGACCACTCGAATACCTAGCCCCAAATTCCCAAGGTAATTTTTTGTTGGCTTTCGAAAGTAACACTAGCTCCTTGACCTTTTCTTTCACTATCAGAAGCTAATCTCCCACTCCATAGAGGCAAGAGGTATAATCTCTGGAAAAATAGAATCAGAGAGTCTCTGGACATGAGGCAAAGTGGAGATTCCAAGTTGAAAGGATAAGGAGTGTCTTTAAGCAGTGAGACCAACATTCGCCTTTCTTCACCTGGTTCTCAGAAAGCATTTCCGAGGCAAGAGTTTTGAAGATACTTCTCTGGAAATACTAATATCTCAGAGAAAATATCTTCCAATACTGACATATGAGTGAATCTCCAGGGAAAAGTGGATTAACTACATGATCGTTCTATAGAGAAGCCTTCCAGCAGGCATATTCTGTTCACGCACATAGAACTCTTACAATTTTTAGTGTGCCCCTCTTACATAAAAATGGAAGCCAAAGGATCACCAGACATTTTTAAAGAGATTTTTAAAAAAAGATTTTATTTATTTGAGAGAGAGAGCATGAACTGTGGGAGGAGGAGGGGCAGAGGGAGAGGGAGTAGCAGACTTCCTGCTGAGCAGGCAGCCTGACATGGAACTCCATCCCAGGACCCTGGAATTATGACCTGAGCTGAAAGCAGATGCTTAACTGACTAAACCACCCAGGTGCCCCTTTAAAGAGATTTTTAAGAAATTTTTTGAGATCTCAAAAGATCTACTTACCACATACATATCAGGAATTTACCAGAGAATGTGCTCCACCAAAATAAGTAAATAAACCAAGAAAGAAGATATAGGATGTATGAGCCAGAGGATCCGATGTAGATGGGCAATCCTCAAATATAGCTGTGCAGCCATCCTGCAGATGCAACCTGTGCAGAAAGAAGCCAGAGGCTGGGGGCTCTGGGAAAGTAGAGTGCACTTGACAAAGAGGGAGTGAGTGATATACTTACAAGACAGCTAAAGAAGATTCACCCTTATATAATTGAAGACCGTGAAAAAAACAAAAACAAAACAACGAAGTAAAACTAATACATAAAAGGGGCGCCTGGGTAGCGCAGTCATTAAGCGTCTGCCTTCGGCTCAGGGCGTGATCCCGGTGTTCTGGGATCGAGCCCCACATCGGGCTCCTCCGCTGGGAGCCTGCCTCTTCCTCTCCCACTCCCCCTGCTTGTATTCCCTCTCTCGCTGGCTGTCTCTCTCTATCAAATAAATAAATAAAATCTTTTAAAAAAAACACTAATACATAAACATTATATTTAAAGAAAAAATCTGCTGAAATAAAACCTGCATTTACATGTTGAAAAGTACACACCATGACTGTGGGAAAATCTCCTGTGACAGTGAACTCTAGACATGTTCTAATAAAATGATTAGATCTTGTAGATAAAGGAAAAAAATTTTCTGGGCCTCCAGGTGAAAAACCAAAATCACTTACAGAAGGAAGACTATTAGGGCTTCATCAGACTTCTCAACAACCACATTCAATGCAGAAAATTGTTGAGGAACTTGTATAGGGTACATAAGAAAATAAGTATGAGCCAATGATGTCATATCCAACCAATCTGTTCTTCAAGTATCAAGGATACATAAAAGCTGTTTTGAACATGCAAGTACTTGTTGGCTTCTCCTGTGTAATCTACTAGAAGATTGGCTTCAGCCAACCAAGTGATGATTAGAGAAATGAAGGCCAAAGAATTGATGGTGAGCACTGGATACAGTCAACTGTAGACCTAAGATTAAATCAAAGGAGGAAGTAAAAGTGGAAGAATAGTATCTAAATGCTCTGAGTATGGTAAGGGATAAAACATCAAAACTATAAAAATATGAGAGAAGGAAGAAAGGAGAAGGGAAATGAAACAAGCTAAGTGATTGCCACACAGGTGGGAATGAAAGGATATAATGTACACTTGTCAAATCTAGTACTGGAAGCCAAGATAAGATTACACATGCTAAGATATGTACTAAAGATACTATTCAATGACACCCTGGTAGCAGAGTATGCCCAGTGGCCAGATTTTGGTTTATCAATACCATTTTCCACAAAAAGAAGCAGGTGGCTGGTTTTGGGTCTGGGACAGAGACTGTGTAAGATGAGCCTGGAATAACTTATTTTGCAGAAAGTAAGTAAGCACTCAAGTATAACAGAATCATGTCAAAAGGACACAGGAGGCAGCCTGGAGGGCTCCCACTGGCCGAAGTTGTGGCAATTTGAGGATCTAAGAAAAGAACCAAAACCAAAACCAAAAAAAAAACCCAAAAACAAACAAACAAACACCCCAAACCCCGATGACTATAGATGATTAAAACATATTGAACATATGAAAAATCAGTAAATCACTAATCATACTGAGAAAAATCCCAAACAAAGCAAAACCTTGCTTACTAATCATTGGGGGTGACTACAGCAACTCCTTACTTTGGATATAGTAATTAAAGGGAAAGAATCAAGCACCGAGTAGGGATTTATATCAGGACAACTGCATTGTTTCAGTTTTTAATGGAAAGCTCTTTCTCACTGAAGAATGTCTACTAAAAACTAAAAAGAGTTGAGGAGCTAGACAGTTACAAAATATTGCTGTCCAGAGCCAGAGCTAGTCCCAAGGGCAAAAACAGGAATTTATGGTGAAGGGGTCTGGTAATCCCCATCTCACCCCAGTGATCAATCAGTACCTGACAGTGGGATAACCAGATGCCACTGCTGTTTCCAGCTGGGATGCATGGTGACACACATAGTATCACCTGTGATCATCTGTGTCAAAAGTGTTTAAACAAAATTTCATTAAGCCTTTCGATCTAACTCCAATTTATAAGACATGCAGAGGATACAGGAAAAAAAATTAAAACCACAAGGAAACCAACAGACAAAGCCAGGATGTGGCTGTTCTACAAGACAGTCACTTTGGTCTCTTCAGTAACAGAAGAAGAAAGGAAAGGGTGGTTGTTCTCATGGAAAAGAGACCTCAGGGCTGTATCCACCAAATGTAGCATGTGGTACTTGACTGGACATTGGTTTAAATAAACCAGTTATAAAAGATATTTTTTGGGGGGATGCAGGTAACTGGGAAATTTGAATATAGATTAGGTATTAGTTGATATTAGGAGAGTATTATGAATTTTGTTATGTGTGAAAAATGCTAGTGTAATTATATAAATAAGTCCTTATTTTTCAGAGATGCATACTTTGATATATAGGGATGAGAGATTATAATATCTGTTATTTGAAAATACTTTAGCAGAAGAAAACAAAAAGAAGCAAATATTGCAAAATATTTACAATTTTAAAATCTAGGTGATGGGTATATGAGTGTTCGTTAGCTCATATTCTCTGCTCTTCTATATGTTTGAAAGTTAAAATAATAAAAAATTTAAAAAGCGTTTTGTAGCTGAACATGTCTGACAACTGAAATGTCTGGCTGCCTGAATGTTCCTGGTTTGTCTTTGAGATTAGTGGAGAGGGAACTGGAAATTATTGGCTATGGTGATAGCATTGTTCCTTCACTGGCTGTGAGCTTCGAGGCCCTCAATCACAAGGTTGGATAGTTGCCAGCAGGACAACTGGCCAGGACACAGATCACAGGGTGTGACTGTCTGTCTGAGGATTGCTTTCTCAGTTCCTGCCCTGAGGCTTTGAGTACTGTCTTACTGGGGTCAAACTGTCCTGGATGAAGTCCCTTAAGCAGTGAGCCATCATTTAGATGGACTTTCACAGCTTGTGGCCTTCCCTGTACCCCTTTAGGGAGGCTCAATTGGGGTCAATTATTTGTTACCTTTAGCCCTGAGTGTCATTTATCCTCACATACTTGTATCTCTGGCAGAACAGAAATGTAGAAGCTTAGGAGAAAGCATGAAGCTTCTTTATAAAATGAAATAACTGTATCTTTCATTGAAAACACCAGATTTGGGGGAAATAGAGACTTTGGTAATTAGATAGCTGATGTTCTAGTTTTTAACCTCGCAGATTATATACAGATCCACAGTAGTAGATACCCGAAAATTCTAGGTGATCCTTCCCTTTACAGATGAAGATATTGAGATGCAGGGAAAGTAAGGAATTCGTTAGTGGTAGAGCTGGGGCTAGAACCCAGCTCTCTTCATTTCGAGTTCAAACTCTTTTCAACCTACCGTACTTCCTACGGAGGTACTCCAAATTCTTTGCCTCTATTCAGACCCTTTCCTGATGATACAAGTTTTTTTTAGATGCTTCTGTTCTCATGCACCTTGCAGCATACTTGGACAAACATTTACAGGACCAGATGGTGCTTTACTTGGAAAACTGGGGGTGTCATGGCACCTGTAACATGGGGCACCCTATGGAGGGGGCAAATGAGTAATATATGCTGATGTCAGAGGTTGCTGCTGGAATAAGCTACAGAGGGAGGCTGGTTGAGCCTTCAGGTGGTATCTCAGTGAGATCCTTAAATTGTAGTCAGTCTTGTAGGGCAAGAAACTTGGTTTTGTCTGTGTTCACAGGGAGCACAAGACTGTCGAGGCCCAATCCACCCAAGTGAAATTTGCGAGAGATTTCTGTATAAACCAGAATGCCAATTTTTTAGTTTTCAGGGGAGGACATGCCTGTCCAGAGGCCCCAAATATTTGTGCTTGTATTCAGAGCATCCTGTCTTCAAGAGACAAAGAATCAAAACCATTACCAGCATTTTGCCTGGTGCATTTTGCATCAGAGCTAAGGATGTTGGGTAGACTCAGAGGGTAGAGTAACTTAATGTGGTCAGACCATCAGCTCATCCAGGTTAGTGTCTTCACTGTACCTCCTTTGGACCCAGTGGGATTAACATTTGCTAAAACTTGGTCTTTGGTTTCATTTGTTCACATCCATTAATATGATTGATGAGGTAATTTTTCCCCCTCAAGTTTATTCATACCTTGATTTGATTCCTAGGTCATTCTTCCTGCTTTGACCAAACAATCATCATGTCCCTTTAGGAAAAGATATCATGAGACTTTTGCTAGATCAACTTCTGGATGATAAGTTAGTTCAAAGTCCCAGGGGCATTGCTCTGTAGCTACCAGTCAGGCACTGAGCAAATGGAGAATGCTCCTGGCCAGTGGTTCCCAGACAGGAAACCCCACTGGGGCTATGACTGAGAGAAAGTTTTCTCTGGTCAGAAGTCATTTAAGAAGCTCTACTTAAGGCTGTGGTGGCTCTGTCAGTCATTTCTTCATGGCTGTTGCCAGTGCCTCCAACTCTGAAGGACCATTTTGAAAAAGACTCTCATGTCACCCATCACCATGGCAGAGTCGTCTTCTCTCTAGGTGCCCATGTGGAATAAAATTATCCATAAAAAGCATGTAGAATGGCATGCACATTTAGAGCAATGGTTATACCACAAGTGGGCTTCTAGGGTTATTACCCTGACCTCACAGATCTCAAGCTTGAGGCACATGGGTATGAGGTGAGGTGAGATAGTGTGAGGTGATAATACCCACATATAATACCACAGATAAATGGAGGAATTGACACTTGAACTTAGAAATATATGCCAGCATGTGTTTCAGTTCCAAATGTATTTCCAGAAGCTAGAAATAGGTCAGGGTTTCTCATGGTTAGTTTACAGGCAGGAAAACAAAAGTTAAGAGCCAAAGCAGACCTATGTGATCTCGACTAAATAGCACCTGGGGAAGAGGGGAAACCCTTGACTGTGGTTCAACAGTGGCTTCTTCACATCATCCCTTCCTGATGTCCAGCATCTGAGCCCACCCAGCCTCTCAGAGGCTGTGCCAAAACCTCTGCTGGCCTGACTGTCTCTCAAACAGATACAATGAGATGCCAGAGGGTGTTTGAAGCACGCCTTCAGCTGGCTGCCCAAGCGCGCGCTCTCTCTAACTTGTGCCTCCTACTGGTTTATTGTCTACCATTAGAAACCTTGCTTTCCCAGACTATGGACTATGGGAAACAAACTGAGCATTTCAGAGGGGGGATTGGCTAGCCTGGTGATGGGTATTAAGGAGGGCATGTATTGCATGGAGCAGTGGGTGTTACATGCAAACAATGAATCATGGAACACTATATCAAAAACTAATGAGGTACTGTATGGTGACTAACATAATATAATAAAATTAAAAAAAAAATAAAAAAAAAGAAACCCTGCTTCCCTAAATAATGAGTCACATGAGGAAATAATAGCCACCTTTGTGCTTTGAACATTCGTTTCCCCCTGGATTCAAGCCAGGCCCTCTCTTTCAGGATAGGAGGGGAGTGTGAGTTACTTTCTAGGTAAGAACCATCTGATATCAAGCCCTTTCTGGGCCACGTTCTGCTCAAGGTCTGAACTCACCACAAATACTGATTAACATCAAAGGTAGAAGTTTAAGGGAAGACTTACTGGAGAAAGCACAATGAGACCCAATGTCGAGGTCCAAAATGGCCATAGGCTTCTGTTCCAAGAAGCCATAGGGACTCCTCCTAACCATAAAGCTAGTCTGGATTCCTGATGTTAAACATGGCCCTGGGACAGTGAGCCCAGAGTGTGAGCTTTGTTCTGGAACAGAGTTTCTAGCTGCTCACTTCCAAGACTGTGCCAGTCTACAGTGACATTTCCATGGGGATGCCATTAAATGTCAGTGTCAGCTGTTATTTATAGAATAGGAAAGTCTCCCCTTTATTCTTTAATTGTATTTTTGTACTTTTTTGATGTCAAAATATTATTTTCTTTTTTTTTCTTTTTTTTTTTTAATTTTATTTATTTATGTGACAGAGAGACAGCCAGCGAGAGAGGGAACACAGAAGGAGTGGGAGAGGAAGAAGCAGGCTCCCAGCGGGGAAGCCCGATGTGGGACTTGATCCTGGAACGCCGGGATCACACCCTGAGCCGAAGGCAGATGCTTAACGACTGCACTACCCAGGCGCCCCTCAAAATATTATTTTCTTATATGAAATTATTATAATGACAAATGTTAGGTTTTTAAAAAATATATTCAATTAGCAAAGAAACAAGTTAGCAATTCGTGTATCCCGATTTAAAAAAATTAAGCGTAGTCTGTGAAATTTCAAAGTGTAGGAACCACTGTTTTTTGATGTTCCAAGGAAAAATTGGTTTTCCAGAAGCTTGGGATTTGAAGTGAGTGTTTTTTAGAAGAGGTGGATTTAAAGTTCCTTGCTTCTAGATTCATTCAGTTCCTACTCCCCACATGCACAATTCCTTTGTTAGACCTCATCTGCCCTTACTCTTGACCCAGTTTCTTCCTTATGTGGACCTGCTTCTCCAAGAACACAGTGAACTTGGCCTAGCAGAGCTCTGGTGTGTGTCCACTCCCATAGCTTATATCCTTTGATGTTTGTACTTCTGCCTGACTAATGGCCTGTCCATTCCCCTTCAGGACACAGAAGGGGATATCTCCTGTTCTTCTTAATGATATTTTTGGCTTACTACTAGGGGAAAGGATCACATTAATACATAAAGTGTCCCATGGAACAGATTCTAATTTGGTGATATGATTTGAAAGCTCTGTGTAACTCTCAAATATCTTCCAGAAAGATCTGCTACCAAGTCTAAAAATCCTCACAGTCATTCCTCAGAGGTTTTGCAGAAAAAAAATTAAATCTCACTGAAGCTTGATATCACTTGGGAGTGGTAGCACATTAGCACAGTTTAATAGAGCTGAGTCGTCCACTATCATAAAATAGTTTATTTGCTTGTCAGTTTCTTATCTAGCATCTCATAGGGCCCTGAGAGAATGAGAAGGGCAGGTAGGTTTTGATGTAGGGATGAGATGTAATGTCAGTCTTCTTTTCTAACTAGATTAGGTTTGTTTCCATTCTGGGTAGAGTAAGTTTCTGAAGAAAGTTGTGATGTATAGGTGAGTGTGTGTGTGTGTGTGTGTGTGTGTGTGTGTGTGTGTGTGTTTGTGTGTATGTGTGTCTCCAAGCATGGGGAGGTAATGGTGGTTTATGAATAGGAGGACAGGAGTTAAAAGAAGGTATTACATGCCCCAAAATGTATAGATGAAAGCCATTAGCCACAAATTCTGCCTGCTTTACAATTCTGACCAGGGCTGGCCTTTAGGGTGAAGAGCAGACCTTCTCCTAACATCTGGGCCAGGGTCAGGTTGAAGTCCCAATTCCATATGTCTAAATATTTAAAAGTTATAAATCAAGCCAATGAAGTATCAAATAAAATATGTTCTGCCTTCTAACTTGGCAAATACGTAGTTGATTCTCGTTATTTGTGGATTCTGTATTTTCAAATTCGCCTCCCTCTTAAAATTTATTTGTAACCCCCAAATCAATACTTGTAACACTTTTGTGGTCATTCACAAGCATGCACAGAATGGTGAAAAATTTATACGCATGTTCCTAATTGAGGTCAAACAAGGCAACACTCTGCCTTCTTCTTCTTTTTTAAAATAAAAATATACTACATCTGTATCTTTGGGGAAAATACCCAGTAGTGCAATTGCTGGGTCATAGGGTAGCTCTATTTTTAACTTTTTGAGAAACCTCCACACTGTTTTCCAAAGTGGCTGCACCAGCTTGCATTCCCACCAATAGTGTAAGAGGTTCCCCCTTCCCTTTCTTCTACCGATCTTCCTACTTCTTATGTTCCATAAATGAGTGAAACCATATGATAATTGTCTTTCTCTGCTTGACTTATTTCACTTAGTATAATCTCCTCCAGTCCTGACCATGTTGCTGCAAATGTTGGGTAATCGTTCTTTCTGATGGCTGAATAATATTCCATTGTATATATGGACCACATCTTCTTAATCCAGTCATCTGTTGAAGGGCATCTTGGCTCCTTCCACAATTTTGCTATTGTGGACAATGCTGCTATGAACATTGGGGTGCATATGGCCCTTCTCTTCACTACATCTGTGTCTTTGGGGTAAATACCCAGTAGTGCAATGGCTGGATCATAGGGTAGCTCAATTTTTAACTTTTTAAGGGACCTGCACACTGTTTTCCAGAGTGGCTGTACCAACTTGCATTCCCACCAACAGTGTAAGAGGGGTCCCCTTTCTCCACATCCTCTTCAACATTTGTTGTTTCTTGCCTTGTCAATTTTTGCCATTCTAACTGGTGTAAGGTGGTATCTCAGTGTGGTTTTGATTTGAATTTCCCTGATGGCTAATGATGTTGAACATTTTTCATGTGTCACATTCATGTGTATTCTTTGGAAAAGTGTCTGCTCATATCTTTTGCCCATCTTTTGACTTGATTATTTTTTGGGTGGTGAGTTTGAGAAGTTCTTTATAGATCTTGGATACCAGGCCTTTATCTGTTGCGTCATTTGCAAATATCTTCTCCCATTCCGTGGATTGCCTCTTTGTTTTGTTGACTGTTTCCTTTGCTGTGCAGAAGCTTTTTATCTTGATGGAGTCCCAAAAGTTCATTTTCACTTTTGTTTCCCTTGTCTTCGGAGATGTATCTTGAAAGAAGTTGCTGTGGCTGGTGTGGAAAAAGTTACTGCCTATGTTCTCCTCTATGATTTTAATGGATTCCTATCTCACATCGAGGTCTTTCACCCATTTAGAGTTTATCTTTGTGTATGGTAGAAGAGAATGGTCAAGTTTCATTCTTCTGTGTATAGCTGTCCAATGTTCATAGCAGCAATGTCCACAATAGCCAAACTGTGAAAGGAGCCAAGATGTCCTTCAACAGATGAGTGGATAAAGAAGATATGGTCCATATATACAATGGAATATTACTCAGCCATCAGAAAGGATGATTACCCAGCATTCACATCAGCATGGATGGAACTGGAGGAGATTACGTTAAGTGAAATAAGTCAAGCAGGGAAAGACAATTATCATATGGTTTCACTTATTTGTGGAACATAAGGAATAGCATGAAGGACATTAGGAAAAGGAAGGGAAAAATGAAGGGAGGGAAATCAGAGGGGGGGGATGAACCATGAGAGACTATGTACTCTGGGAGACAAACTGAGGGTTTTAGAGGGGAAGGGGATGGGGTATGGGTTAGCTCGGTGATGGGTATTGAGGAGGGCACATATTGCATGGAGCACTGGGTGTTGTACACAAACAAAGAATCATGGAACACTACATCAAAAACTAATGTGTACTGTATGGTGACTAACATAACATAATAAAAATTAAAAAAAGAAATACAATAAAATATAATAAAGATATAATTGACATATAACATTAGGTTAGTTATATTATATATAACATAATGATTTGAAAGTTGTATCTATTGTGAAATAATCACCACCATAAATTTAGTTAATTTCAATCACCACACATAGTAACAAAATGTTTTTTCTTGTGATAAGAACTTTTAAGATATATCTTGTTAATAACTTCCAAAAATGCAATATAGTCGTATTAACTATATTCACCATCCTGTACTTTACATCCTTGGTATTATATATTTCACAACTGGAAGTTAGTTGTCTTTTGCCCATCCCTACCTCCTTCCTGAACTGTTTTCTGTATCCATGAGTTTATTTTTTAAAAAAAGATTCCACATATAAGTAAGATCATACAGTTTTGTCTCTCTCTGTCTGGCTTATTTCACTTAGCATAATGCCCTCAAGGTCCATCACCCATCCATGTTGTCACAAATGGCTGGTTTTTCTTCTTTTTATGGGTGAATAATATTCCTTATAATATATACATATATATAACTAAAATTCATTTTCTTAGGTTGCTTCCATATTTTGGCCATTGTAAATAATGCTGCAATGAACATGGGGGTACATATGTCTTTCAAGTAAGTGTTTTTGTTTCCTTCAGATAAGTAATCAGAAGTGGGATTGCTGGATTATACAGTAGTTCTATTTTTCATTTTTTGAGGAACCACTACATGGTTTTCCACAGTGGCTGCACCAATTTACATTCTCAACAACAAAATACAAGGGTTGCTTTTTCTCAATATCCTTGTCAACATTTGTTATTTCTTTATAACAGTCTTTTTAAAAAAAAAGATTTTATTTATTTATTTGACTGAGAGAGAGACAGCCAGCGAGAGAGGGAACACAAGCAGGGGAGTGGGAGAGGAAGAAGCAGGCTCCCAGCGGAGCAAGGAGCCCAATGTGGGGCTCAGTCCCAGGACCCTGGGATAACGCCCTGAGCCGAAGGCAGACACTTAACAACTGAGCCACCCAGGCGCCCCTGTAACAGCCTTTCTAACAGATGTGAATTGATATCTCACTGTGGTTTTGATTTGTGTTTCCCTGATGATTAGTGATGTTGACCCTCTTTTTGTGTACTTGTTGGCCAGCTATATCTCTTCTTTGGAAAAAGGTCTATTTAGATCCTCTGCCCATTTTTAATTGAATGATGATGATATTACTATTGAGTTGCATGATTTCTTTCTATATTTTGGATATTAGTCCCTTATCATTGATATGATTTACAAATACTTTCTCCCACTGAGTAGGTTAACTTTTCATTGTGTTGATGAGTTCCTTTGCTGTGCAGAAGCTTTTTTAGTTTGATGTAGTCTTACTTGTATATTTTTGCTATTATTGTCTTCATTTTTGTTTCAAATCTTTTTGTTTCAAATCATAACAAGACCGATGTTAAGGAACTTGCTGCCTATGTTTTCTTCTAGGGATTTTATGGTTTCAGGTCATATGTTCAAGTCTTTAATCCATTTTGAGTTAATTTTTGTGTAAGAGATGTAAGAAAATGGTCCAGTTTCATTCTTTGCATGTGGCTGTCCAGTTTCTTCAACACTGTTTATTAAAGAGACTGTCCTTTCCCCATAGTGTATGTTTGGCTTCTTTGTCATAAATTAATTGATTCCACGTGTGTGGGTTTATTTTTGGATTCTCTATTCTGTTTCACTGATCTATATGTCTGTTTTTATGCCAGTGCTATACGGTTTGATTACTATAGTTTTGTAATATAGTTTGAAATCAGGAAGTATGATATCTCTAGATTTAGTCTTCTTTCTCAAAATTTCTTTGACGGTTGGGGGTCTTTCGTGGTTCCATATAAATTTTAGGATTGTTTGTTCTAGTTCTGTGAAAAATGCCATTGGAACTTTTTCTTTTCTTTTCTTTTTTTCCCATGTTTTTATTTAAATTCCAGGTAGGTAAGTTAGCATATTAGTTTCAGGTGTAGAACTTAGTGATTCAACACTTACACACAATACCCAGTGCTCATTACAGGTGCCCTCCTTAATCCCCGTCCATCATCTACATAACCCATCCCTCCACCCACTTCCCCTGTGGTAACCATCAGTTTGTACTCTATAATTAAGAGTCTGTTTCTTGGTTTTCTTCTCTTTTTTCCCCCCAAGTTCATTTGTTTTGTTTCTTAAATTCCACATATGAGTGAAATCATATGGTATTGATCTTTCTCTGACTTATTTCACTTAGCATAATAATCTCTAGCTCCATCCACATCATTGCAGATGGCAAGATTTCATTTTTTTTGTGGCTATATATATATATACACACACACATATATATGTATATGCATATATATATACACATATATATACACACACATATGTATATGTATATACACAAACATATGTATATATGTATATGTGTGTGTATATATATATACACAGACACATAGATAACACCTCACACCAATCAGAATGGCTAAAATTTACAACACAGGAAACAACAGGTGCTGGCGAGGATGCAAAGGCCCTCTTACACCGTTGGTGGGAATGCAAACTGGTACAGCCACTCTGGAAAACATGGAGTTTCCTCAAAAGTTAGAAATAGAACTACCCTGTGATCCAGCAATTGCACTGCTAGGTATTTATCCAAAGGACAAAAAAAAAAAAAAAAAATGATTCAAAGGGATACATGCACCCCAAAGTTTATAGCAGCCATTGGAGTTTTGATAGGGATTACATTGAATCTGTAGCTTGCTTTGTGTAGTATGCACATTTTAATAATATTAATTTTCTTCTAATGCATGAGTATGGAATATCTTTCCATTTATTTGTGTCTTCTTCAATTTCTTTCATCATGTCTTATAGTTTTCAGTTTATAAATCTTTCACTTCTTTGGTTAAATTTATTTCTAGGTATTTTATTCTTTTTGATGCAATTGTAAATGGCATTGTTTTCTTAGTTTCTCTTTCTGATTGTTAATAATGCATAGAAATACAGCAGATTTTTATATATAGATTTTATGTACTGCAACTCTACTGAATTTGTTACTAATAGTTTTTTGGTGGAGTCTTTAGGGTTTTCTATATGTAATGTCATCTGTAAATAGTGACAGTTTTACTTCTTCCTTTCTGATATGGATGCCTTTTATTTATTTTTCTTGCCTAATCACTCTAGCTAGTGCTTCCAATGCTACGTTTAGTAAAAGTGGAAAGAATGGCATCTTTGTCTTGTTCTTGATCTTAGAGGAAAAGCTTTCAGCTTTTCACCATTGAGTATAATATTAGCTGTGGGCTTTTCATATATGGCCTTTATTGTGTTGAGGTATTTTCCCTCTCTACCCAATTTGTTTAGAGTTTTAATCATGAAAGGATGTTGAATTTTGTCAAATGCTTTTTCTGCATCTATTGAGATGCTCATTTGATTGTTGTCCTTCATTTTGATAATGTGATGTATCATATGGATTGATTTGCAAATGTTGAACCATCCTTGTATCCCTAGAATAAATCCCATTTCATCATGGTTCTAATGTTATGTTGAATTTAGTTTCTTAATAGTCTGTTGAGGAATTTTGCATCTATACACATCAGAGATATTGGCCTGTAATTTTCTTTTCTTGTAGCATTCTTGTTTTGGTATCAGGTTAATGCTGGCCTTGTAAAATGAATTTGGAAGTGTTCCCTACTTTTCTATTTTTTGGAAGTGTTTGAGAGAAGCTAGTATTAGTTCTTCTTTCTCTACATGTTTGGTAGACTTCACCAGTAAATCCATCTAGTCTTAGGCTTTTGTTTGTTGGGAGGATTACTGATTCATTCTTACTAGTAATCAGTCTATTTAGATTTTCTGTTCATGATTCAGTCTTTGTAGGTTTTATGTTTCTTGGAATATATCCATTTCATGTAGATTGTTCAATTCATCAGTGTGTAATTTTTCATAGTAGCTCTTATGATCCCTTGTATTTCTGTGGTATCAGTTGTAATGTGTCTGCTTTCATTTCTGATTTTATTTATTTGAATGCTCTCTTTTTTTCTTGGAAAGTCTAGCAAAAGTTTAGCACATTTTATTTATCTTTTCAAAAAAGTCATCTCTTAGTTTCATTGATATTTTCTATCTTTTAAATTTCTGTTTCATCTGTTTCTATTCTGATCTTTGTTATTTCCTTCCTTCTTCTAAATTTGGGTTTGTTCCTCTCTTTCTGCTTCCCTCAGGTGTAAAATTAGGTTGTTTAGTTAAGATTTTTTTCTTGTTTCTTGATGCAGGCATTTGTCACTATGAATTTTCCTCTTAAAATTGCTCTTGCTGCATCCCAGAAGTTTTGGTATGTCATATGTTTATTTTCTTTTGTCTCAAGGTATTTTTTTTATTTTTATTTTTTTAAATTTTTACTATGTTATGTTAGTCACCATACAGTACATCCTTAGTTTTTGATGTAGTGTTCCATGATTCATTGTTTGCATATAACACCCAATGCTCCATGCAGTATGTGCCCTCCTTAATACCCATCACCAGCCTAGCCCAATCCCCTACCCTCTCCCCTCTGAAGCCCTCAGTTTGTTTCCCAGGGTCCATAGTCTCTCATGGTTCATTCCCCCTTCTGTTTCCCCCCCTTCATTCTTCCCTTCCTTCTCCTACTGATCTGCCTGCTATTTCTTATGTATTTTTTATTTTTCTTTTAATTTCTTCTTTGATCCATTTGTTGTTCAGTAACATGTTTTATCTCCACATATTTGTGAATTTTTCTTCACATATTTGTAAATTTATCTTTGAGATTATGAGATTTGAGATTTGGAGATTCATTATCTCATATTTGTGAATTTATCTGCACATATTTGTGAGTTTTCTTCTTGTAATTTATTTCTAGTTTGATACCATCATGGTTGGAAAAGATGGTTGATATGATTTCAATCTTAAATTTATTAATATTTGTTTTGTGACCTCACATATGATCTGTCATCAGGAATGTTTGCTTGAGAAGAATCTGTATTCTGTTGCTTTTGGGTACAACATTCCATATATGTCTGTTAAGTTCATCTGGCCTAACATGTCATTTAAAGCCACTGGACAGCTATATACAAAAGAATGAAACTTGACCACTCTCTCACACCATACACAAAGATAAACTCCAAATGGATGAAAGACCTCGACATGAGACAGGGATCCATCAAAATCATAGAGGAGAACATAGGCTGTAACCTCTTTGACATCGGCCACAGCCACTTCTTTCATGACATGTCTCCAAAGGCAAGGGAAACAAAAGAAAAAATGAACTTTTGGGACTTCATCAAGATAAAAAGTTTCTGCACAGCAAAGGAAACAGTCATCAAAACAAAGAGGCAACCCACAGAATGGGAGAGGATATTTGCAAATGAAACTACAGATAAAAGGCTGGTATCCGAGATATATAAAGAAATTCTCAAACTCAATACATGAGAAACAAATAATCAAGTCAAAAAATGGGCAGAAGATATGAACAGACATTTTTCCAATGAAGGCATACAAAAAGCTAACAGACACATGAAAAAATATTCAAAATCATTAGCCATCAGGGAAATTAAAATCAAAACCACATTGAGATACCACCTTATGCCAGTTAGAATGGCAAAAATGGACAAGGCAAGGAGCAACAAATGTTGGAGAGGATGTGGAGAAAGGGGAACCCTCTTACACTGTTGGTGGGAATGCAAGTTGGTACAGCCACTTTGGAAAACAGTGTGGAGGTTCCTCAAAAAGTTAAAAATAGAGCTACCCTATGACCCAGCCATTGCACTACTGGGTTTTTACTCCAAAGATACAGACGTAGTGAAGAGAAGGGCCACATGCACCCCGATGTTCATAGCAGCATTATCCACAATAGCTAAACTCTGGAAGGAGCCGAGATGCCCCTCAAGAGATGAATGGTTTAAGAAGATGTGGTCCATATATACAATGGAATATTATTCAGCCATCAGAAAGAACGATTACCCAACATTTGCAGCAACATGGATGGGACTGGAGGAGATTGTGCTAAGTGAAATAAGTCAAGTAGAGAAAGACAATTATCATATGGTTTCACTCATTTGTGGAACATAAGGAATAGCAGGGAGATCAGTAGGAGAAGGAAGGGAAGAATGAAGGGGGGGGTAAGCAGAAGGGGAATGAACCATGAGAGACTATGGACTCTGGGAAACAAACTGAGGGTTTTAGTTGGAGGGGTGGGGGATTGGGCTAGGCTGGTGATGGGTATTAAGGAGGGCACATATTGCATGGAGCACTGGATGTTATACGCAGACAGTGAATCATGGAACACTACATCAAAAACTAAGGATGTACTGTATGGTGACTAACATAACATAATAAAAGATTAAAGAAATAAATAAATAAAAATAAAGCCGCTGTTTCCTTATTGATATTCTGTCTAGATGATTTATCTATTGATGACAATGGGGTATTAAAGTCCCCTACTGTTATTGTTAACAATCTATGTCTCTCTCTTCCTTTCAGTCTGTTAATATTTGCTTTGTATGTTTAACTGCTCCTGTGTTGGATGCATAAGTATTTACAAATGGATATCCTCTTGCTGGATTTGCTCCTTTCCTTCTTTGTCTCTTATTACAGATTTTGTCTTAAAGTCTATTTTGTCTGATATAAGTATAGCTACCCCAGCTTTGTTTTGGTTTCCATTTGCATCAAATATAATTGTCTATCCCTTCACTTTCAGTCTGTGTGTGTCCTTACACCTGAAATGAGTCTCTTGGAGGCAGCATATAAATGGGTCTTACTTAAAAAAAAAAAAAAATTATTCGGTCATTCTATGACTTTTGATTGGAGAATTTAGTCCATTTGCATTTAAAGTAATTATTGATAGGTATGTTCTTATTGCCATTTTGTTAATTGTTTTTTGGCTATTTTATTATACCTGTGTTTCAATCTCCTATCTCTGCACTATGCACTGGAGGTAAAGGATAGCTGGTTAAGGACTGTTTCTCCATTTGTTACAGTCTGATGGAACCCATGAATGTGAGCCCCACTGGCCACCAAAGTCAATCAATCAAGGTATATTCCCAGTGACAAAAATCAGTGCATCAGTGGTATGTGCAAGCTTCTTTTTAGGAGGTAAGTGACCTGGGGCAAGGCAGAGGGAAAGTGTGAAGATAGCACCCACTCTCCAAGTCTTTGGAGAGGATGATAGTTGGCTCTTAGATGTGTGTTTAACTAGGACTCTGCTTTTCAGGCTACAGCTATGGAGTTGGTCCTCTTTCACAGGAAGATTGGATATTTCAGTCTATTGCCTCTGTGCTGTGCCATGGAGTATATAGCCAGTTAAGAACACTTTATCCATTTTTTATAGTCTTGTGGTAACCACTAGCATAAATTCCACAGTGCACCAGAGCCAGGTGATTAGGAGGTTTTCTTTGGGTGGAAGCTGCAAATATTGGGGTGCCAAATGAGTGCACCAACTCCTTTCTGGGAGATCCTGGTGACCTGGAGTAAGGCAGAGGGACAGAAAAAGATGGCATCCTGTTGCCTCCACCTTTGGAGAGTATTTAAGTAGGCTTCCAGATGTGTGTTAAATTGGATGCTTGCCCTTCATGACAAAGATTAAAGATAAGCAAATAGAACTCTTTCACAGAAAGACTGGGTACTTTTCAATAGGCTGTCTCTGTGCTGGGTCTTGGGGTGGGTAAGTACACATGACCTTTAAGAACTGTTTCTCAGACTGCTATAGCCTTGTGGACCTTGTGGACACAAACCCTCCTGGCTTTCACAGCTATATGTTTTGGGAACTTGTCTTGCAATTGCAGACCTTAAACATTGGGGTGCCAGATATGGTGTTCAACCCCTTTTCTCCTCAGGTAGAAGC